>NC_080432.1:98870644-101270644 GCF_028018845.1 Melospiza georgiana | reverse complement strand
CTTGTTTCTGGACATTTTTTATTGTTGGTAATTAATCTTTTGAATTGGGATACTTTCTTTACCTGGCAATTAAAACTGTGCCAACCTAGAGATGATTTCCCTGATATTTTGGATCAGGGTCTCACTTGTCCTCTTTGATGACCTTTGTGGATATTATCAGAGGTGTTACTCAACTGGCCAGCAAGTAGACACCTTGTAAACCCGTTTCCCCTAATACTGTATGCAATATTTTGCCAGGGTACAGAAATTGTATCAGTCTGACTGTGCTGATTCCATATTTCCAGGTTTACATTGCCTTCACAACTAACCCTAGGAGTATAAATGACAGTATGTTTTTCCTTTCCTTTGTACAGCTTGGTAAGGATCTCAAAAATAGCTAAAGCTTGTCAGTTCTAGCAATGCTTCCAAATAATTTATGAATGTTATTTACTTCCTGCAGATTATAACACAAGCGAGCAAAAGCAAGCATGTAAGAAACACGAACTTTATGTGAGTTTCCGAGACTTAGGATGGCAGGTAAGATTATAAATGCTCTTTCCTAACAGTTCAAACTGGGACAATCTATTTTAAGTCCCCCATTATTTACACTCTGTTTTCTTTATGGAAATTGGTATTAAAATGATGAGAGACAGATTATTTAAATGCATTTTGTAACAAATCCTTATCAATATTGCTATCAGTATACCTTTTTTAGCTCTGCTCTCAAACATATTGCATATATTAGTGACTTTATGATATGGATTCATTCACATATAGATAAACTTAAACTACCACTCAAGAGTTGAGTGAATCTGCACTAAATGAAATGAAAATCTCCTCATCAAGTGATGAGAGGTTTTCAATTTTCACTAGTTCAGATTTAAATCCCCTTGTTCAGTGCTGTCTGCAGCAAGTCATAGAGATTTCACTGGGGTAGGGTCCTTAGGGAAATAAATCTTGGATTTATGTCCCTAAGGAAAATAGGCTCAGTGATCTTTATGATACTATAGTTAATTTTATATAATTTCTGAGGAAAACTCGTTCTGCCATACAGTAACAAAAAAAAATAATATACTTACAGTAAAAGGTCATGAAGTCAGAGGCAGGGCATTATGGGAAAAGAAAATAGAGATCAATCTAGGGTTTTTTTCCAGAAAGCAAGGAACTCTCTATAAAGAAAGAACAAGAAGGCCTTCAGCAACCTCTAACTATTGCATATATAGGTAAGAACCCAGGGATGGTTGCCTGTGCATTTCAGATTTCTCTGAATTATTTTAAAACCATTCTCCAGGAGCAAAACAAGTCTATGAGGAGTATAAGTATGCTACCTCTTTAGTGACAGCTCAACCTTTATGTATCTAGCTCAGATTCTCATATGGCCTCATCATCCTTTCTGATATTTTGTAGTATATTTATCCCCACAGCAGCCTGAAGAAGTAGGCAGAGGCTGTTTTCCCAAGTCTGCAAAGCATAATTACCCTGTGCAGGGCCACAGAGCAGGCTTGTGGTATTGAACTCAGGCCGCTGAACAAGTGAGCCATTGTCTCTTGATTACAGGGGTTTTTTTCAGATATCAACAGGTTTTTTTGGTTTGGGTTTGTTTTGTTTCGTTTTGTTTTTAAACAGTAAATTCTGGCATGCTCCAAGATGTGCTGGGCTCTCAGATCAGTGGCCATAGTGGCCGCAGTAGTCAAAGAAAACAGAAAATCTATTTTTAACAAAAGGCTACTGTAAGAATTAAAAGTTTCAGCTGGAAAGCCAGACCTACACTGTACGATATTTGATCAGTGAAACATAGGGTGAATGAAATAAAATACAAAAAAATAAGATACAAATCCCAAGTAGCTACTTGATCCTCTCTGCCCTTCCTGCAGCACCTCTATTACCTGGCAGAGGAGGAATTCAGCAAACTAAACACACAGCTTTCATTAACATTTTAAAATATTTTCCCTCTTGTGGTCTTTAGCCCATGCTGTGTTGCTTGAAATACTGAAAATGTATGATTCATTGACATGCCAACAGGTAATCCCTGGCAATGCTGTCTCACACAGTAATACAGTTAACAGTGCTGACTATGCTGAAGGAAGAGAATGCATTTTAATTACTTTTGTTGCACCAACAAGTGCTCAAGATTTTTAGTCTGGAATGAAAAGTATTCTGCAAATATATTTTAATCTTCAGTCTCCCTTATAGCCTCATCATTTGGTATTCAGTACAGACTTTTAGGTTTCATTAATTTTCATCTCAATTTTCTATGAACAAAGCAAGTACTTTTTTTTAAAAAAAAAAACATTCATTTCACATGCCACCTTATGAAGTTCATTTTGTCATTGAGCAAGTCTTAGTTTGATATAGTTATAAATTCCCTGAGTGAGAAAATATAATGAGTGGATTTATTTGTTGCTGTTTTAGGATTGGATTATTGCACCGGAGGGCTACGCTGCGTTTTACTGTGATGGAGAGTGTTCTTTTCCCCTCAATGCCCACATGAATGCAACAAACCATGCCATTGTTCAGACTCTGGTATGCCTCTGACTGTGTTATAGTTGCCTATGCTGCAGTTGTTTGTGTCTCTGCTCAGAGCCTGACTCTTCTGTTTACCACTACTGAATTTTGATTATTTCTTGGTAAATCATAACTCATTTCAAAACCTGTTTTAGTGATTTTCTTGGAGAGAGGATGAACTGCTCAGAGTGGCCTGTGTGGTAGGTTTCACTTCCATTTCAAATGCAATAGCACATGAGAAGACTGTGTTGTATTGCTGGAGAATTGTGTAGACAGGAACCAAAGGGGCCCCCTGGTTTGACTTCCAAGAGTTTTTGCAACTTATTGAAGCTCAGTGTTAACATCTACATGTTATACCTTCCAGAAATGATGACACTTGGCCACTCTATGGACCTCTGTTGTCAACTGTTGGCACAGATTCCTACACTGTAATTTAATGTGAAGCTTTGCAAACAGATGCATTTGCATGTACGAAATTGTGTTCAGTCATGCCTGGCTTACAAATGCAATTTAAAAATAAGTGTGTTTGGATCTGTTGCTCTGCCTGGTACATGTAAAAGGGGATTTGCAGCCAGCTTTCTGCCTCTGCTAATTCTTATGTTAGTCCTGTGCCTCAGCTGGAGCGGCCAAAAAGATGATCTTAGTTGAGGCAGCTGGCTAGGCCTCCTCTAGCCCAGCAGTGTTCAGCTACAGAAACCACAACCTTTAGGCTATGACTAAATGTCATTACATTTGAGGCCAAAGTCTGGTCGGTCTGGTCAAAACCTGATTTTTCACCTGTGCCAGCTGAAGAGCTGGCTCTGAATAGCACTGGTATTAGCAGAATGATTAAGGAGAGGAATGAGAGATAATACACAAGGAGGGAGTCTCAGCACGAAATGAGAACAGGAAAGGGCTGTCATCCCCAGTTAGTTTCTGGAACGTTCAAGACACTCAGCTGAGATTAGATGGATTTCGGGTTCTGTTTGATTTAAACTAATAATGGTAAGATATCCTGATTATCAGATTATGCTGATGACTCTGTCCAAGGATAATGATATTTTTCTTTTATTTTCACATCAAATCTGGGCCTGAAAAGCCTTCCCCCTTGAGAAATGAGAGGAGTTATTGCCTGGGATACCAGCTCAAACACCCCCCTCAAATTTAAACCCCACACCAAAAACAAAAAACCCAAAACCAAGCAAGCAAACAAACAAAAATAAAATTGTATTTCTTTCTGATAGGAAACAAGTTCTGTTTGTGAAAATTGCCAAATATTTCTACATGAGAGGGACATTTTCAAAAACTCAGCATATACTTTTCCCTTCCATTCAATTATTCATTTACTCACCTTCTCCAAGTCCCGTCACCAATGCAACATTATTCCTCTATACTAGAATTCCAGTCAGCAAGATTTACAAAAAGAAGGGAAAATGTCAGAGGCTGAAAATAAGTAGAAGTGTATTAAGGAGTTCAGGTGAAAGGGAACAGAAAATGCCAGTTGGCAAGGAATACAGCAATGTTCTTAGAAGACAATGAAGAACAGCATATCTGCAGTCCTGAGCAGAAAAGAAGTAGGTCAGCAAAGCAATAGTTTAGTATTACACAAGCATTGTCCAGAAAAGTTGCCAATACCATTGAGATCCCCAGGTTAGAGATCCCTCCTGCAATTATGGACTGTTAAATAAGAGTTGGCTCACTGCTACTTTCTCGTGTGTGTTTTTCCTTTCCAAAAAACGGTTATTTTCCCATTGTAAGGAAATGTGTGTAGTTTGTCCTATTTTTTAAATTGGATACTTAATTTTTGCTCTTTTTATGGCCATTTTGGAATTGCGTGTCTCCCTTTGCATGTACTGTACATGTATTCAGTGCAGCCAAAAAATCATGAGGCCAATTAAGTTTCAGCTGTACATAAATTAGATGAGATAACAGTAGTTTAATGCTTTCTGGTTTAAATTATACAAAATTCAGATTTACACAAGGTGTGCATATGGGGATGGCTTGGGAAGCAATTATTCATATGCTCCACCCTAATCCAAATGCAGTCACCTCCTGGCCATAATGATTACACCATTCTGAAAAAGCCTGCTCTTTGGTGTGGGAAGTGATTGTTCCTTGGTACCCCTCCAAACTTTACTGATTCTTTTTTATTTTCTTCTGTAACAAGAATAGGAGAAATACAGGCCTGTACCTCACTCTCTCCCTCTCTTGTTTCTCTGCAATTAAAGTCAGGCAAACAGACAATACACGTACATATAAATAAAAGACAGGGTACATTTAATAAGCTCTATAAACTTTCTTCTCATCTCCTGCATCGCCCTCAGAATAGGCACAGGGGTAGCATTGCCTTCCTGGTCATGCAAGGCAGTGGATTATCAGGTTGGCTTGCACTGAATTAGGGGTAAACACTTGGAAAGGCTGTGAACATCACTTCCAAGGGGGTATTGTGGGGCCACAGATCTTCCATCAGGGGTGGCAGGGGCTGGTGGGACCATGATTTATGGCTGGACAAACATCTGACCAGGTCAGGCACAATAATTTTTTTTCCTCTGGTGCTTTGCTATTCATTTGTTAAATATTTTTAAAATGTGTGTCTAAACTGTTACAAAACAGCTACTTCAGGATTTATTATTGCTCATTTCAAAAGGCCTTCTCATGGTAACTGTTATGTAAAAATTGTTTCCTGATAGACTGTTCCATGTTGGCTGGCAAAGGCTCTGGGTTTATCTCACTGCAAGACAGATGGCTCTAACAGATTTACAAAGACTTAACATAAAAACAAAATCTATTACTGCTGAAGTCTTCATCCATGCCTTAATAATCTGTTGCCCTTCCTATTACAACTCCCTCTTCTCTGACTCTCCAGGTTCCAAGTCTTCAGTGAGTGTAGAATATTACATCCAACCTTCTTTCAAGTACAAAGAACTTGAATTTCTGCCCTTTTATTTCCACTAGATCTTGTTTGTTCTGGGACACTTTTCAAAACTCTTTACTTTTGCTTTAATCTTTCATTGATATATTTCAGCCTGGTGAACATAAAGACTTCTCTGCCTCAGCCCCTGCCCCAAATATTCTGTCCAGCTGGCACTCACCTTATGAACTGATTTTTATTTCAATGGAAGAAAAATTGGCTCCATAGATACCTAGATAAGACCTTAAAATGCACTCATACTGTCTTAGACCCCACATCTTACCATTTCACGGGCTGAAAACAGTTTCATTATGAGGCTTTGCCTGCACAGCCTTTGCTGTCTGCTATAGATTTTCCTCCACACTGAGCCCCCACCACAGGAAAGCATTTTAGCACATGCTGGGGTCCTAGTGAGACCTGGGGCTTGAGCCTTTGCTTCATGTTACGCCTCGCCCTCAGCAAAGATGGTAGAGACAATATGTATAAATGTCTTCCTCAGCAGCTGCCTAACTCCAATTCTCTAAATTTCATCTGAAAACCAGCTTTCTGTCTTGGCTGCTTCTCATTTATCTCTCCATCTGCTTTTGTTGTATAACCCTGCCTGTGCAACTGAAATCAGAAAAATGTGCTGGAGGTAAGCTGTGCTTTAAACTTGCTAACCGAGGAAAATTTGTGACCACAGCCCTTGCTGAATTGCAAAGACATGTTTTGCACTGACATTGTCCTTGCACCTCTCTGTTTGATATATGAGCTGTGTATTTATCTGTCTTTCAGGTTCACTTGATGTTCCCCGATCACGTACCCAAGCCATGCTGTGCACCAACAAAACTGAACGCAATCTCCGTGCTCTACTTTGATGACAGTTCCAATGTTATTTTAAAAAAATACAGGAATATGGTGGTGCGTTCATGTGGCTGCCACTAAAACAAAAAAATAATCTAAAGCAGAGGGTTTTATTCAAAATTGTAATAAAGTCAAGATATGAGCATTGCTGATGAAAAGGCAGGCCTAAATTTATTCCATTTCATGTCATCTCTCATTTAATTGTACAGTATAATGTACATAGTAGCTTTTATTTATTTAAAAATATATAGTTGCTTTTGTATGAGCAAAATTTCAGAACCATTTATTTAATAGGTCACCTCACTATGCAGCAGAAGTTCACAAATTAATTTTTCCATTGACCATACTGAAACTTGCTTTATCCCATTTCAATATTGTAAAGTAAAGCCTTTTTGTATGAAATTTTTTAAACAAGAAACTCCAGAAGTTCTGTAACTGCTTTGTATTGCTAGAAGAACTAAATGCATTTGGTCATATTTTGCCAATGAAAACTGTGGCAAGGTATTTATTTAGAAAAAGGCACAGGAAGAAAAAGCTAAACAAAACTGCTCAGCTAAACATATTTTTTTTTCTTTTAGAACTTCTACTCCATTAGAAAAAGTGAAATGTTGAACAGTGCTTGAGAAAATAAATAGGATATAAAAAATAGAAGTGAAAAAATTGCACATAATTGTTATAACTATTTTCTTTAACAAGACGAGTGTAACTGGAGGAGTATGTTACTTTTTGGCTTGTGACCTGCAGAGTTTGCAAAAGGCTCCAGGCTTCAGAAATTCTGTGTAGACAGACTCCTGCCTCTATCCATGACTTTCCAAGTTAACACTAAACATTGAACTACAACATTCTTACCTCAAATCCTATCAGTCTATTATCTATGACACTGCTCTGGCAGGTATTTTTATATTAGTGTAAAACAAGCCAAAATCAATTTAAAAAAAAACACACAAGCCCTCCCATTACATACACGTGCTACTATATGCACAAAGTATAGAGAACACAGGGTATGGAAGGGCTTTGCTTTATTGAGCTCCCACTTCTGGATGTGTTTTAAGAGTGTGCAAGGGAAGGCACAGGGGGTGCAGCAGTTGTCACATGTTTAATCAAAAATCTTATCCCTGGTGGTGGCTGTTTTCAGGTAAAGATAAAAAACACCTTTCCTAAGATGATGTTACATAACTTGCAGCCTGTTTGCAGTCCCGTCTGCTTTTCTACCAGGTGGGAATTGAGTTAAATAATGGGACTCAATAAGGGATACTTTTCCTTTTATTTAGCACTTGCAACTTTAATAGTTCTTAAATCCATACCAACAAGTTTTTTATTCCCACTAAATTTTGGTCTCAGGTTAAACCTTTGGCTTTGAATTACACAGCCAATTACAAATTACCATTCCCATCACCACTACACACAGGTTTTTTTTTGAATTGATTATACACTCAATGTCTTTGGGCACCCCTTTGTTTTAGTGCTGTGAAAGTGAGAAAATAGAAATGTTTTTTTTTCTCTATTACATGGCGAATTATCACATATGCTTTTATCATGAACTGCCTTCATTAAAAATGCTTCATTTAAGCCATTCTCAAAGAGCTGCTAAAAAATGGATAGGATTGATAAGTTTCTTCTTAGACAGTCTAATCATGTAAACTCTGACTTCTCTGGTTATTTAAAACATATCTCAGAAAACTCAGATAATTACAGACTGATAAAATCAGCATGTGTGTGAGTGTGTGTATGCATGTGAATAGGCAGCTGTTGTTTCTGCAGAAACTAATTTATTTTATCTTGCTATTGGAGTAATACATAAATCCTTTCTATGCATACACTCAATTAAAAAAAAAATTAGCAGTTCTGATTTCAGCCTTGGGAACTCTTTCCCCTTAATAGAACAGTTCATTTTACACTCCCATCTGTATTTTACACTGACATTACCTACATATCTAGATTTAGTTGCAATTCATGCACAAGAATATATAGGAAAAAAGGTCTGCATCTGAATTACCATTTTAGAAAAGTTAAACTCCTCTGTCATATTAAAAAATTAGTGTTTTTTGGTATAAATTGGGTAGATGGATATGCTTTTTTGAATTCAATTTATTCTAAATGGAATTTGATGGACATTAAATTTTGGGTACATTAAGTAATATATTTTTAATAATGGTGTACCATTTTGAGACTAAGAAGCTGAAGATTATTGTTATATTATTCTTTAAAAAATGCTGTTGGAATATATTTCTATATTTTGAGACATAATAAACCTGTAATAATGTTTTCCTCTGCTGTGGCTTTGCTTCTTAGATACATGAAAAAATGATGCTGACTTGATGTATCCTTTTTAAAAGGAAAAGCAGGAGATCATCAATGGTTATGGACAGATTTTGTTGTAGTTCATTTTTAGTATAGACATTTTGCAAAATAACTTTTATTTTGTTGCTTCTTAGACAGCCAATGGTGAACCATCTACATTTCTAATAAAAATCATACCTTCAAATCATACCTCCAAGTGCTAGTACTCTACTTAAAGTGCACTAGAAAGGAAAAATGCTTTTTAAAATTCCTAATAAATCCATAACTGATCATTCCTCTGTTTGTAATTAAGGATAGTGGCACCAAACTTTCTGCATGCTCTGGAGAAGTAAATCTAGGCGTGTTTTCATGTAAAGCTGTTCAGATAATCTCTTCTTCAGCAGTTCCAACTAATGCAGGACTTTTTGTTCTTTTCCTTCGTCCTATCAAATACATGTTATTTTATATATATTTATGCATAATATACACACACATACTTAATGGAATATGTACATAAATATATAAAAAATTACACTTATCTGTAGCTATAGCCCTTTCTCTAGTTATGAAGACTTTTGCACTATAATTTAGGACACAACAGCTTTGCTCTTTTTCAAGTTGTTTAAGGTTTCAACGTCCTTAACAACTTGAACCTCAAGGGCTGAAAACCCAAAAAACCCAGAATTAATGTAGCAAGGCTGTCTGGTAGCTGGCAACAGAGCAATACATTGGACCAGTGCAAAACCCAGCTAGAGAGGTCTTGGAGAGTCGTTGGTGTGGATGTCTTCAAGCAAAACGATGATCATGCTTCTTTCCACGGTGCATCTATCTGAAATGCTGGCATGTCCTTGAAGTGCCATGACTCTTCCTTCTGCAGTAGGCTGTTCAGGTCAATAAGCAATTGTGTGAGTGTTTGGGTAGCTAGTGAAAATGAAGGCACTCCAGGGGCTTGGCTATCTTCAGGAATAAGAAACCAGGCCTTGCTGCACGTGAGAACACAGCTGATTGTTTTTGCATACTGAGATGTATAAAACTATAAAAGAGTACTTAGTCTTTACATTTTGATGTGAGTCAATTGTCAGACCCTTTGGGGCCTCATTTTGGTAAATGGCAGATGCATGAGTGGTGTGAGTTACACCCATGATGTAGACACATTAACTGAGACTCTCTTAGGAACAACAAAGAAAAGTTGCTGTTTTGGACTGCAAATCACCTATTTCTCTCCAAGTACAGGTTTAGGACAGTGACTCTCCTTAGACCTTGTTTAAGCAACTGTAGCCAGTGACAATCTCTGACACCTTAAAAATAACATTACATTGTTGAAAAAGTTTTACTCAGATGTTTATTTTGTGTGTGAAGCTTTGAGAAACCTCCTGTTGTCATGATGGGATGTCACACCTTTGTTTTGGAATATAATTTTCTCTACCATTTACAGGGGAAAGGGTTGACTGCTCACTGTGTACTACTTCTGTTCCAGTTGGTTGCTGGTTTTTGAGCTTTTTTTTTCAATTCCTCTTTTGGAAAAGTTTCATGATAAATTGAATTTACTCAAAGATTGTTTAAAAATGGCTTAGGCTTGCACTCACAAGACTCTGAATTGTTTCAGCAAAAACCAAAACATTCTAATTACCAGGGACTTAAAATTACATTATTTGCAGTCTCTACAGCTTTTTTACTAACACATTCAGCTGTGTAGAGGGAGAATCTGACATGTGGTGCCTGAATGACAAACCAGCCACATGTGAGTTATACAGCATTATCTTTTACTATCTCATCTGAAGTCACAGAACTTGCAAAATGTGATTTACAATGTGTTACTGAATTCTTACTCACAGGGCTTGAGCAAGATCTTGATTAAAAACAAAAGAAAACTAAACTAAAAAATGCAACAAAAAACAGCGAGAGGAGGTTTTCTTGCCATCTTAATTCAAATAAATCAGCACCAAACGTGGTATACGAGGGGTCGTGAATCTCATGTGAATTAAAAGGGCCTTTTGTATTCTGTTTTCCACATTTGCAACACATGATACAGACGCTTCTCCCAACTGTTATATTTCCAGCTAAATGCTTTCTGTTCTCTTCCTGTATGTTTTTGCTTCCAATAGGCACCACTGATTATTCTTATTAATACGAATGAATATTCTAATTGCTTTAGCAGATGTTAATGCTTTACAATAGAAGTGTCTGTTATTAGTATTGCTAAACTTTACATGTACAGGAAAGTGGAGAGGCTTGACAAAGAGAAGAGCAGATGAGATGCAGGATAGGGAACACAACCAGGCCTCCGGTGTCCCAGTGCTCTAAACCCTGTTGCACACTCTTGGCAAAGGATGTATACACTTGGCACTTCTGTCCATGCAACTCATAACTTTAAGGAAAGATAAGCAGTCTTAGGGGTTATCTGGACCTATACTTTGCATTTACAAAATATTTTTCTATTTTCATGGCTATTTGTGTGCAGAATGTAGACCGCACCTTTCCAATGTGGGAGGGGTGGAATTTAAAAGGTACTTCTAGGGAACCAACAACTATCTTGCAGCAGATCTGGGAGCACCTTTTCAACAGGGTAATAAATCTGTATCGGTAAGCTGAAGGCAGTGTTACATCCCTCCCTTTTCTTACATTTTCCTCCTCCTCAGTGGGAAGTTCAGCAATGTGTTAAGACTGGGACTGTATTCATATCTGTATAGCAGGGGCTCTCAGGCCAGATGTTGGCTGGAGATGTGAGAGCAACATATTTTCTAGGGAGCAGCTCTCAGAGAATAATATTGCAGCAGAGATATGGGAGCAGATCTTCTCTGTAAAACTTGTCCTGGTCTTTTCTGGGTTTCCAGCTAACTTATGAGCAGAAACACTTGTGAAAATGAGAAAGGTATTTTACTAAATTGTAAGGAGAAAACTTTGTGGGGGATCTTTCTGGCATCTCTGCCCCCATAAATTCTTTGACAGAGAAGTCCAGGCTTGAACCTGGAGCTACTCAACTGCAGAGAGACCAAAAGTTGGATAAGACATGGTAGAGAAACACAATGCATATATCAAACTCCCTAAACTGATCTAATTGGAAAATAAAGCTTTTCATGCCTGGTTATTTTCTTGGTTGCTGAGCTGTTTTGCCACAGCAACATGTGTTCCCTTTTATTTGGGCAAATTTTACATCCACCACTGGGATTCTTTCCAAAATTAGTGTTTCTCCCTTAACCTCTGCAAGGGCTCTTTTCAGCCTTCTCTGCATGTTATCTGTTTTATTATTCAAGACTAACAGCTCCCACCGGGAGTGCTCTTTCCTAGACTGTGCTGCAGGGACAGAACAAAGACAAGACCTGCCAAGTCCGTTACTTGTTTAACTGGGATGAGAAACTTTGAGAAATCTTTTTACTTATTTTTTCTTTCATTTTTGCATGTACTTGGATTTTTCTTGGTTTGCTATCTTGGTATGAATTCTTGTGGATAAAAATACATAGGTAAGTGCAGAGGGTTCCATGAAACACGTGTGTGAAAAGGATTTGTGCATTTAGTAAGAAACAAAACTCCCTAATTGGTTTCATCTTTGAAAATTGAATTAATATAGCTCATTCTATTCCCTGTAAAGGAAAGAGGTTTTAGCAAGCTACTGTGCTTGAAAACAAAACATTTCATGTTTTGAAATCTACTAATTTAGTGAAAATTTAAGGGTTTCTAATTAGCAGGACCTATACTGTGTAGTTCAGGACATATACCCAAGGACCAGATCAATATTCTCAGATATATTGGTGTACATACAAAATCTATCAAAATTAATAGTGTCCTCGAAGTATTTGTAAACATATTTCTGGTTCTGTTTACCCATATTGCACAGTGAGGTAATGAGAATGGTATTAATGCCAGAATACAATTAACTCCTTAATTCCCAGATTTCTTCACCTTATAAGTAAGGCCTGATGCTTTTACTCTTTCCTCTCACTCATCTACAACAAAATATGGCTGAAGATAACTTAAAACTATAGGAAATTAATTTTATGCTTCAGAATTGAATTGAATGTGGAAGCTCCAAAACTTAAATTAGTAGTTTTAAAAACAAGCACGAAAGCAGTTTTTAAGAAGTTTTTTAGAGGATCCTTGCAGTGCTGTAGAGGTGCCCCTTGGGCAGGGAAGCCAGGACTGTGCTGGCACCTGGCAGAAGCCCCATCAGCCTGGCAGGGGCTGTGGCTGCAGGGCACTGAGGGACTCAGTGAGCAGCCAGCAGCCCACGTTTGTGGAAAGGAGCCTGGAAGCTGCAGGGCTCCCTTCTCTAGCACAGGGCAGACACAGGGGCTGTCCAGCAAGAAAGCAGAAGTGTCTCATAGAATGGTGCGCAGTAGACACCACTGAAAATGCTTACATTTAATCATAAAAGTGCTTAAAGATATGGCTCTATTTCAAAAAAACAGAAATGTATTCATTGTGAAATTCCCACTCCAGCTAAAATTTCTCCTGACATTTCTGAGTGAAGCTTCACTGACATTTTCACAGAGGTTTGCTCATTTTTGGCAGGAAAGAATTTGACCCCTCTCTTCAATCATGTTACACCCCATTTCCACTGACTGTCTCTTTTCCCATTCTCTTGGTTTTTCCCATGATGTAAATATACACTGCAGCAGAAGCAGCAGAGTTCCTCTGGATTTACTCTAGAATAGCTAAGTAACTAATAATAGCGAAGAATAGCTAATTGCAAAATATTTCCTTCAATGTTTTCCTGTCATTCCTCTGAATCTTTTCCCTTAGCTGACCTTTGCTGCTGAAAAAAGCTGTAAGAAATGAGCCAAATAATAAATGTTAAGGCAGAAATCATATTTAAATAGTTTTAATTAGGTAACTAAACATGATACACAGCTGTTATATCATTCCCCTTACAGTCATTAGTTACCTGGCACTGCCCTGACTCAAGCACCAAGTAAGGCCTATCAGCCTTCCAGGAGAGCAGTCTGCTGGAATTTCCAAGCAATGCCAGGCTGTCAGGCTGCTGCATTTCACAGATGTGATTTTTGCAATTTTTTTAAACAGATTGCTCCTCTAGAAATTTACTCAATACAGTAACCTTCTTCAGAGGAGCACTGGAATGCAGCCAGGAATGGTTACCTCTCCCATTAATGTATTTGGATCGCGATGACAACACTTGTCCCCAGTTTGGTTTTCTTTACGTGCGTGCACATTCACTATATTCTAGATATTAAGAACTCTACTATGGCTTTTCAAGCAAGGAAGAGATCTCTGTCAGACAGTAAAACACATCTGTGGTCACTTCTACTTAGTGTTTCTGCCTCTATAATCTAGTTTTCATGATTGCCCAAAGACTGCAGAATCCATATCACTCATCATATCAATTATAACAATTAGCTTTCCTGTGGACTGCTCTAATTTCATGCATTTCTAATCACCCATTTGTTGTAGGTAATTACTATGCTCATTTACTTGCAACTGAATGTTTTAGTAATTATCTGTTTCCTCGTTTTCCCACCAACATCAGGTTTTTCTCCTTCACAGTCACAATGAAATATTTTCACATTGCAGAAAATTTAGTATTCTCTTTATGAAGAGTTGTGCAACCTCCATTTTTTTACCTTTGTAAAGACAAAAGCAAGTGCTTTCAAAGCAATTTCTATATGACACAAAACAGTGGTTCTATGTAGATATTTGAGCTAATAATGCTTCAGAGGCTATGAAATTATATTACTTCCTATTTCCAGGTTTTTTGCAGTACGAGAAGCAATTCAGTCTGAACCCATATATTGACATGGAAACACGCTATATGAGACAGAAATTCATAAAAATGTCTTTTTTAAATTTATTTTTTTTATTTGAGGGCTGCTGAAATGACCCAAATCTGTGTGCAAAAGTTCGCGAATGGCAATTTAAAATGTGTTTTCCTGTGCATTTCCCCCTTGAAAAGCAAGACAAGGTGTAGAATTAAAGGGTGTCCTAGTGACTACATTTCTGTGAGGTGTATTCAGTGAGATGCAGAACACCAGCTCACATGGAAATCAGCTTTTAATTTAGGGTTTACTTTCTGTTGCCTTTTCCCACGGAGACTCAGCTGCCTTAAAAGTTCTGTTATAATAGCACCATCTTCTGACTAACATCCTGTCAGGAGAACTTCTGAGTCCTTTTGTCCTTGGTTCATTGCAACTGTGAGGGTCCTACTTCTGTGAAAAGGTGGCTGCTCCCCTGCTCTGTGCAGTGCTCCAGAGATGCAGTGAAGTGGTTAACCATGCAGTGCAATCATCTGTGCAGAGCTGGGAATTCCTCAAGTCTGGCAGCCCAGTGTTGAAATGCACGCACATTTCCAATGAAAATGTTGAGAGAATTAAATTAAAACAGAAAGTGTTCTGCTGACATTTTTGATGCTGACTCAGTTTTGTATAAGTAGGAGCCACTGACAGCACTTGCATTCTCAGTCTCTTCCAAGGTCAAGACTGTATGCTAACTATTTTGAAGAGTCTACTACTACTATACTAGTACGAATACAACCCAACTAGTAAAGTTTTAACCTTATTTAACCTTTGCTTGTGTGTAAAGATGTAGATCTTCAAATTACTAGAAATTGTTGGATAAATTTTGCAAGAGGAAATGGTATCATTTTCATATCAGACACATTAACTCTTGGCTATGTTCTAAGACATGTGGATCTTTTCTTCCCATTTCTATCTGGACAGTAAAGAAAAGACAGGAGTGACTGTCAGCTGACTATCAAAGCAATTTAGTCAATTACTTTTGGCAAGTCTAGAGACTAATATTTGAAGTCACTTATCCAGTTCATTTAATAAAAATTATCAAAACTTCAGATACAGTTTACAGGGCATAAAACCAGAGTTAGAAGTTTCCTGGGCGCAAGAAAATGAGACTGGCTTAAAAGTTCTGGGTTTTATCACTGATTCACAATGAAGCTTTGGAAAACAAGTATCCCATATCTGCATGAATTGGTCATGCATTGACAAAGGACAAGTGAAATTAATTAGGCTTTGTGAGACCTTTTGACATTAAGCAGAGCAAAAATAGTGCTATTTGTGGCATTAGATGCTGTTATTGGTTTGTTTCTGAATTCTTATCTGCCATACCCTTCTTTTTGTGAGAAACCAAAATTTTCACAGATTTGTTAGCCTCTTTCAGTTCTCATTTGTAGTACAATAATAACATTTACCAGTATCAAAGGAAAATTAAAAGGTTTGATACCTTAACATTAATGAGGGGTTCAGATAACAGATAGTCCTGTTTGTGCATATTTGTTATTTGCATGTACAAATACAAGTGTGTAAACAGATGCCATCTGATATAGTTCTTAATTAAAAGAATATTCCTTCATTATAAAATTGTATATTTTTTCTAATTTTCTAATTTATTTTTTTTTTAATACTAAAGAACTCCTTTAGTCATAAACAAATAAAATTTGTTCAAGCTATTTTTTTGTTTATTCCCTCGAAGGGATTTTCTCCAGTCCATGACATGTTGCTGTTCAAATTCTCAGAATTTTCTAGGTATTGTGAAAAAGTCTGAAGAACATAATGTGCAGAGCTGATGACTCACAGAATCTGAGAGCAATTTTCTCTAGTTAGTGACTTAGTGGGATGATTCACTGCACTGTAGCAGTCTTTGCAGAGTTGCAATGCAAGGTGCAGGGCAGAGAGAACAGAAATAAATGCCTAAATAGACATTGCAGTTATGTTGATCTTTATTCCCCTCATGATAGAAAAGTGAATAACCAAACAGAAGTATCTGTCATTGGCTATAGCAATATTCTTTGCTGTGTAGCTCCATAGGGATATTGAGTGTCACCAAAACTGAGCAGTCTGGGGCTTATGCACACTCAGGGCCATCTGCAATTGCTCACTCCAGAAGCCTTTTTCCAAAGTCATGGTGAACTCACGGGATCAGAATACTCCTTGCTACCATCTCTGCACTTATTTTCAGAGCAAAAAGAAAGGGAGATGTAACTGTAGACCTCATCTAAAAGGTCAAGAGAAAGAGAACTATCTCAAAATAGCTTGGAGCAAGACGACAACTCTACATTCAATTAAAATATTCGTGAGAAGATGCCCCCAGATGGATTTACTTCTTATGTTGGTTTCTAGCTATATATATTTTTTCATCTTCCGCACAACAAAAAGTAGGGTCAGAGCACCCCAAGGGACCAAAACTCCTTAGTCAAGAATATACATGCCCCAAAATTCATAATTATCTTAATTTTCTTCTTTCCCAGCTCTAACCCTGTTAACACTGGTGAACTGTTCTGCATATTGAATTTGCATTCAATATATTAGTGACTGTACCATGCACGTCTTTGATATCTAAGCACTTTTCTTCTTCCCACACTATCATTGAAAAATGGTTTTAGATGTCTATTTGTCAACATATGTTCTCAGCATTTGTATATCTCTGCGTCTTTCGATTCGATATTTGTTTTCCTGTGCTTTATTTGTGTGTATAAATAAAGAAAATGTCTGTTGTTGGGATACAGATTGGTCTTTGTAGAGGATGTTAGACTTTTTCACTCCATTTCTTTCAAAAAAGCAAAGAATCGCTGAGCAAAACAAATTGGTTTATGGACTCAGTATACTGCTGGAAAGATCAGAACACAATGTGATGGTACCAAGCTCTACATTTGACTTTCATCTTTCTGAATTCCCTGGAAGATAAGTAAAAATCACATGCAAAAAGCCATGTCTCTCAGGGTGACGGACCTGTGTTTGGCTGATCCGTGGCTTCTCCAGACAGTGTATGCAGCACAGTGTTCAAGAGTAAAACAAGACTTCTCCCTGAAGGACTGCACAGGTAACACACGCTTTAGGGCTCCCCTGTCCTCCTTTGGTCAAGTTTTGCTGTTATTTTGGTATTGCTGAGCACTGGTGTTCGTCCACCCATATCAGCTCAAATTGACATTGTTAAAAGGCATCAATGTCTTTCCATGAAAACAGAATTGCTTGGGCTTGTACCTTGGTACTACTGTATATTGCTTTGCTTATTAATTTTTGGGATGTCATGCATAAGATTGGAAGCTTTGGTCCTTGAGCTAGATCTGAAATTCATGCATTTTGGAGCAGTGCTATTACGTTTGGCTGGTATCACCGAGAGTTTTGACACTGTCATCTTATTGCAGCAGAGAAAAATGAAGCTTTCCCATGTCATACAGTGCTGTGTGCACAGAAAGAAAACCCGGATTCAACAGCAAGCATTTAGCTCAATGATAATTTTTGCATCTTTCCAAACAATGGAAAGATGCAAAAAACCCAGATTTTAATCCCATGGATTGTGCTGGCAATGGAGTGGATTGTGCTGGCAATGGAGGAGTCTTAAAATATTATTATTTCTTATTACACTCTTGTTATTTTATGAAATGATACACATGTTGTAAATTAACAATTTAAATAGGAAATTATTATTATAGGTTTTATAATTATAATATAGGTAATAGGAAATCTGATCAGAATGCCAGTATAAACTTCTCTTGCTCTTGGTTCCCATGAAATTTTCTGTTTTAATTCTGTTGAAGTAGAGTTTGAGAATTTAGCCTTCCTCTTATTTGTATCTGATATTTAGATTTTTTTTTCTCATTTCTCAGTGATCAGATATTCACAAGAAGATATTATTAATAATAAAACACAATGCACAAAAATGCATAAAGATGTGATCCTCTATTGTCCTTTTGGCTAACAGATTTTTGCTACAACTGCTAAAATTGCATTTTAAACTTTTTCACAAAGGTTTGAAGAATAATTAAAAGCATAAGAATGGCAGACTGTTGGCTTTGCTGCATGCTCTTTAGGGCCTCACTCAGAAAGTGAGAGAAATCTAATTAAGATTTGGATTAAAGTGCCATATGGAGAGTAAGACATTATGGACTGGGTTTTTATGTCTTAAGAACTGGGAAACAAGATTGTCTGAGGCTAAGTAACAAAGTAAGCACTGTGAGTTATATAATTAAAACTTATTTATAGGCATGTATTTTTCAGCCACTTATTCTAGCACTATAGTAAGAGTAGTTATCAGAAAACCGATTTTATGACACTCAATTACAATCTGTCATTCAAAAAGGCTCAAGCTGAGTACCAGATAAGATGGCGCTTAGTAATACCTGGCATTTGGATTCAGGAGTCTGTTGTATAACGTAGAAATTATTACAGCCTTTACAATTGGTCTTGAATGGTTTGGAAACAGAATGGCTAAAATTCTCAAAGATACTCAGGGTAATTAAGGATTTCCATAACATTTTCAAAAGTATTTTTGATATCATGAGTTAGAAACCTCAGATTGATATAGGAAACCAAATGTTATTCGAATGCTGCAAAAACTATCATCCAAACATAAATTCAGATAAACATTAATATAGGCATCACTGAATCCTTAAGCTGCCTGAAGTCTAATTTTTTCTGGTAAAGTTCCATAAAATGCTTGAATACCTCCCCTTGGGAGGTACTTCAGTACTGGCTGCACTTGCTTGGTAGCCTGATGCCTTAATGTCTGCAGCAGGCATTCCCTGCCTGTTTCCTTGCTGGCTCAATGGGCTGTGTGCAATCATAACCTGCCTTGGCTTTTCCAGGAGCCCACTCTTGGCCAGGTGGGCCTTCTCCATTTCTCAGTTTGTTTGGCCTTCTCTGTGCTGAATCATTCAATAGAAAATATTGGATGTGAAAAAAGATGTTTTTTCCCTCAGCATGATGACCAGGGTCAGCACAAAACCAGCCAAATGCTCAGGTAAGTGTGGTAGAAGGGTGGGAGCAAAGGGTGGGCAGAACCATCTGGCTCAGCCTTTCTGCTGTAGAAACCCACCATTGCCAAATGCTGCATTACACTACATGGAAAAAGCAGGAATAAAGATGTTTTCTTCACCCCAGTGGTTGTGAAGGTTGTTTCCAGTTACTTAAACTGTGGAAGATTTGCACATTCATTTTTCCAACTGTTTTATTTGCCATGAGCAGTTTAAGTTGGTCTCTCACTTGGAGGCCAAATCCCCTGATCCTATCACATGGGCTACTGTGCATCCCACATTTTCTCTGTGGTAGCAGGTGACTCAAGAACTGAAGCAGACACTGCCAGACCCTCCTGGAACCTCACTGAGCATCCAGTCCAGCTTACTCCACCCTCTGGGAATCCAAGCAGCCAGTGTCATCTTCCACCCATGGACTATCCCTGCAGCTCCTCCATGCCTCTCTGCTTTCCCCAGTGTGTGCCACACAATGTGCCATTCTCGGCCACATGTGCCTTAACTAGATATTACAAGTTGACTTTCTCTTCTGAAGGATATTTTGGGATGAAATGGTCTTTGTATTGTTCTTCTTTCAGTAGCATACTTAAATCTTTGTGCAGGAGAGAAAATATGTTTATGATTATGAGGATGATTACCTTCATGGCTGAAGAACTCCCATGGGAAATGTGGGCTGTAATCTCCTCAAGCTGCTCTGAACCCCACGTTACCACATCTTGCTCTCTAGCACTCAGCTTTTTGGACAAAAGGGAGCACTAGCACTGGCATGACTACTTTTTACCTCCAATACCACGCTTTTTTTTGCCTAAGACTGCAAAATATTAGTTCATGAAGGAATTCATAGCATGAATTCCAGTTACATAGGGCCTTCTTTTCTGGCAGATCTTCAAAAATTGCTTTAGCAATATCTGCTCCTTAGCTTAGTCAGTTCTGCTGTCAGTTTCTGTTCAGAGACAGCAGCTTCAGTCTCGTTGATTACTCTTGGGGATAGTGAGATATGCAAACCCTTGGGGCTGTGGTGCTTAACTTTTTCATGACTATACCCTATGCACAGACCAGGGTCCTGGCTGGAAAGGAGCTCACACCTTTAAGTTCCTTAGAAACTTTTGGAAGTATCATTGCCTGTCATATTAGCTGAAAAATGTTTTATGCAGAATGTGATACTCCCTGCTTGCTTCAGGGTATGTAACCTGGACTCTGAACCCTGTGGTCACTGTGAAGCCTCCCATTCACAGACAAGTTAAAGAGATGTGGACCAAGAAAGCTTATTGCATTTCTCTGGCAAATGTAATGTGAGACCCTTACATAGTAGCTGATCTAATTTTCATCACACTCAGCTCACTATATTAGGAGATTTCACTGCGAAAGTAAAGGAATTGCTTCCATGACTGTATTTCAGCAAACAGCTTAAAAGTATGGGAGCATTTTCTTCTTGTCCTGCATTGTTAGCTTTAATTCTATTCTGTGATTGCCGGTTGAAATTGTGTTTTCCTTATGACTGTGGTGTTTGAGAATTGTCTATAAAAATTGTAAGAGCATGCACATTAGATCTGAAAATGCTCACATTTGCCTCATCTACACACTTGAAATATATCTCATGAAGCAGAATGGCAATTTTAGTCACTGTAACTCTGTCTGCTCCAGCTTAACAGGAATGGGGCATGGGATCACCTCATTTCTGTGTTCTTCTGCAGTCCATCTCCCAGCTGCTGGTCAATAGCTGCAGGTTTTTCTCTGGACACAGGTTTGGCTCATGCTAGCCAGCCCTGTCTCACAGGCTCAGTTCAGGGATGGTGCGTGCTGGGGACGGCTGCCAGCAGGCAGGAAGGGTGAGACCCTCCTGCATGGCAGACAAGTACACACTCTGGACATCACCCTGCCAAACCATTTGTCCTTGGAGCCACAGGGTGAGCCTCAGTGATTTTATTCATTAATATGAATCTGCAGAGGGCAACAGACCCAGGATGGAAAAGAACATTCAGCAAGGACGAGACCTTTGTTTCAGCCAGAGAAGACTGATCTGTCCAGACTTCTCACATAGCAGAGTATTAAGAAAAAGTAGCCAATTCAACACGGTAATTTGCTAAGAGGCTGTTTAATTTTTTTTTTTTCCCTCCAGATTGTATTCCCACTTGATTTCACCCTGATATTTTAAAAGAGCTGCGAGAGGTGCGACTGTCAGGTGGAAAAAGTTAGGAAGAACAAAGAAGCAGCAATCCAGGACTGTCCTGCAGAGACCAGGGAAGACTCAAGACAAAGGAAATAGTTATAAAGAACAGAAAAAAAAAATCCATGAAATTGGGCAATTCTTCCTTCATTTAGACATGATTGATAGTTTCTGATTGAATACTACTGATTTCTGAATTAAAGAAAAAAAAATTAATTATCCAGACTGCTTAGCTTCATGCTTCTTTTTCATTCTGATTTGCACATGTTATATTGGATCAAATTCATATGACATTTGATCTCAGAGCATGGTTTAAAGTTTTTTTTAATGTTAGTTGGCTCATTAAATTGTCTTAAGGTTTTTTACATTCCTTTTAGGATATACAGCTATGTTTGTTAATCTTTAATAAATTATATACCTGTAGCCATATAATTGATTGTAATATTCATATTTATTGTGATATTGAATTTCACAAGTTGCTGGTTAAAGCATTTCTTTCATCTATATGTTCTAATTCTGCTCTTCAATTTTTTCCTTTTTATTGTAACATCAAAAATTATTTGAAATAAATAATTTCCCTAAATGATATTGCTTACTTAGTTTTGTTTTTCCTAATGTAGCAAAAATGATACAATCTTTTACATGATTAAGGAACAAAAACCACAGAGTACCTAAAAGAGACATGAAGATAGAAGGGAAAACCAGAATCAAACATGAATACATATGCTTCAAAGAAAAATCTTCTTTAACTGAAGAAACAAAAGATTTAAGGAGTTCTTTTGTCTTCATCAGAAAATAGCAGTTTATTGGGGGAGGGTGGAAAAAAAGAGTTGCAAGACTTCTCTGAACAGAATAGTCTGGAGTCTGTGCATGGTAAAGGAAGATTTGAAACATTTTTTTCATTAGTTTGGCACTGAATTTAAAATTTGATAATACAGTCCTTGAATCAACTTTTGCTGAAGATGGCAAAAATGTAACTTTTGGAGTGCATTTTCTGCTAATCCAACTACTTAAGTTTGCACAGCTGGGAGACTTCTATTTTTTCCTGCAGCCTTTTCTCCCCCTCCCCCATTCTGATTTGTTATTGTTTGAAATTCTGAGAATGTTTTACACACATTTTCAGTGTACAACATTTGGATCCTGATAAACGAATGACAAGTATGATATAAAGCCTTGTGGAAGACCCTGCAGGGTCTGCCTGGAGAGAAGAACACATCTGTCTCCAGCTGTGCATTTATTTAGGAGTGAAATTACTTGTCCCGGGTTGGGCAAAGATAGTAATTATTTTTTTGGTTGATGTGAAGATCAAAGGTTATTCTCAGGAAGTAGGGACAAGGACTGTGGTATTTAGCAGGAGAGATTTATCCAGGACATAATTTAGTGCATGTTTTGCACGTTAACCTGGTGCTAATGCATGTAGATGGCAGAGAAATTGTAAACAGGCTGATGTAAGATAAGTTATAATTGCTGAAAAGTAAATTAATCTCCTGGTCATGAATCTTCCACAGTTAGCAGAACCTTGAGCAGCTGCTACATTCCACAATCACACTTGGAAAAGAAGCTGCTTGATCTGAGGATTTCTTGCTACAGTGCAAATAACTTACTTCTCCTATCCCTTTCTGTTTATTTATGTATTTATGTGTTTTAATAATGTAAACCTGGTTTTAGGAGCAGTATCCAGTTTTAGACTGATTTAACTCACAAATTTCTTCCCATAAGATGAATCCCTTGGTTTTGTGATTTGCAGTGTGCAAACTCAGAATACCCTCTCCCTCCTTCAAAACCACAGAGGTAGGAGTTTATAAATATAACTTTTCATAACTGGGTGTAGTATGACCTCATGGTCAGAGATGAGATATAATATTTTTTTCTCCACAATTTCCTGATGCTGTTTCCATGAAATAGCTTTCTCACGTTTCTCATTTCTAAATTTGACTTATATATGCAAATACACTTACTCTTTTCAAAGTTGCTCAGTATAAAAATTTATACAAATTGTGTGAGAAAAGTGGGGAAAAAAGCTACAGAAATGATGACTGAAATCCCTTACAGCAGACTAAGATTTAATAATTATTTATGCACTATTATGACACAAACATTTTTCAATAGTACTGACATAGGCAGACAGTTTTTTTGTTAAAAATAGTATGACTCTCACTTTCCATGGTTCCCTTTACTAAGTCAGATGCTGCTGAGATTTGTACTGTTTTAAATAAGGAAAATGCCACGAGCTAAAATGAGATATACTGATATAAAGCCAGAATGAATTATCTTAAATTTATGCTTAAGCATAAAATGTTTATGGCCAATTCCCATGACAAAAATAGTCCGCCTGGAAGAGGTTTGGCAAAAAATCAGACACAGCAAACCAGTTTCATAATTGTAGCTCATTCACAAATATTAATGGAAACATGTTTTGCCATGTATATTAAAATTCAGTCCTTATCTCATGAATAATTGCTAGGCTATGGAGAAACAATGAAGAGAATGATGTTCAAGACTTTTTCTGTTCTTTCTGTGGCTTTGTCTTCATTTCAATATGCTCATGAAAGCTCATCCAAGGGACCAACACGAATGACTTCTCAGAGGCTTTGCTGTGATCCAGTCATCAGATGCCTGAGGGAAACAGGTAGTGATGGATTGCACAGGGAACACCCAAGCAGGCTTTGTCACAATAGAGAAGTTTTCACCATAAACAGATTTGCTTTTCTAATTTTGTGCAGTCCCTGAAAAATCTCTCAGTGTAGGCTAATCTGCTATTACAGCAAGTGCAGCCAAAATCCAGAAATTCTCTGGCTAATTCTGGCTGCAAGCCAAACCTCACTGTTTCCCCACTGTACTGCCCTCCCACAGAATAAAATCTTACTGGGTTCCCTTAAAATAGCAAATGAACTTTGAATTAATTGAGGGAAAATCAGCTCTAACCAATGAAAGGCAGGCTACCAAGTCTTCCTGGGAGTTACTCCTCTTTTAACATAAAATGACTAAATATAACATGAATTTTAACATCTTAAGAATGTGGGTAAATGTAGCTTTTCTGTGCATGGAAACCCTTAAGATGCGGTGGATTGATGGGTCTGCAACAGCAAGTCAGCAGCAGCACATGCTGGAAGAGAAGACTCTTATCACTGGGTTCTTTTTAAACAAGCAAGCAGAAACCAGCGGGTACAGTAAGGCTCAAGGTGAGGGATTAGCAGTCACTACAGGACTGAGATAATTCAAATCTGACATGCTGCAAACTTCAGCTGCTGAAACTGTACCTTTCTTATTTACCTTGGTGATGCAGAGCTTCCATGTTGAAAGATTTCCTTGGTGCCAGCGCTCCACAGTGTCAGGCTGCTGGGAAAGGAGCACGGTGAAATCAATAGCAGAGTTTGTGGGCATGCAAAGACCATTCCTGTAGCAAAGCTAGGTCATACCAGGTGCAGTAGCTGCTATGGTATCTCTGGGAGTGAAACAGCCACGTGTGCTTTCTGCCTTTGCTGACAGTACTTGTGGTATGATGCCAAAACTACTATAAATGTAATAAAATTTGGGAAAAGGTTATCCATGCTCCCACTGATTAGTAGATATAGAAAAAGTTTTGGCAACGTAACTACAAACAATTAATTTTTAAAAACCCATTAATATCTTGTATTATGTGTAACTTCCTGTTTTTTAAATATATTTCTTTTCCATTTCCAGAATGTTCTAATGCATGTCTTTTTAATATTTTTGTTCGATTTTGCACTTATTGCTCAGTTAGCACTGTTTTCAAAATTCCCTGAGTAAGACTGAAGAAAAATTGTTTTGCATCACTGTCTATTCCTCGGAAGAAAAACAAAAAGAGACTCCAGACTTGTCTCCTTCAAATATTCCATAATGACAAAAGGGCAAGACCTTCAGAAATATCTTGGAAAAAATTTGTACATAATGGACACTTTATACACAAAAGGATGTGGAATAAAAGTATGCATAATTAACCTCTCAAGTATGGAGTGAACATTTGCCATGTATGTTATGATTTCCAGGATGAATCTACCCTCTATGATTTTACCTATGTTCTATATCTTGTGGTAGAAACTAATGAAATTTAATATAGCACTGTTGGTCACTTAATAATAAAGACCAATAACATTAGTTGGCCTGAGATGGGGAGAGCAGTTGAATCAGGTCATGCTAAGTAAGCCAGATTTCACAACAACTTTCAACAACTATATAGCATGTGAATAAACTCCTTAGAGAACAATTTCATCTTAAAAAAAATAAGAATGAAACAGACAGTGTCATTATAAGGATCCAAATTTTGCCTCACAAACCTCATAACTTCCTAGTATCACTAAAACATAGTTGTTTCATAATGTCACTGGGGAAAGCGTGGTAAACACATAGTGTTATAAACTGAAAAAGCAACTAAACCATCAGCACATTCAGTGCACCAGAAAAAGTTTTCAAAAAGTAAAAACAAAAGAAAAAACACCAGTTACTTCAAGCCATGAAAATTTTACAGTTTTCTTCTTTCCAAGACAATAGATGACAATCTGCTAATGAGGCCTCTTATTATACAGGAATGTTTACAGTCTTTAGACTTCAGGCAAAGTTCATCAAAAGAATACAGACAATTACTTTAAAAACACCTGTGACACTTAAAAAATACTTCAGTGACACTTAACTCACCCACTTCCAACCTGCAAACTAGTTTTACAGGTTACTGCAGAATTTGACTGCAAAGAAAGCCATGGTGCATGTTGTAGGTCAGCCCTCCAAACCCACAGATCTGTTTCTGACTTGAAAAATCCCATTTATCACCACATTCCTCTGCGTGTGAATCACAGCAAGTCACAGCTGCTAGGTCTGGGTGGATCACCTTGTTCAGCAAAAAGATCAACTGGCTGAAATAAAGAAGGAAAAACAGTGATTTCCTGCCAGCAACTGGAATGAAAAGTGACATGTGGAAATGTTTCTTCATACCATTCATGGTTAGCTGGTGGAACTCATTGCTGCAAGAGTTCACTGGGACTGGATCTGAGGGAGGTTGGATATCTACCAGTACATTTCTGATCCTCAAGAATTAGACTAGTAAAGTCCAAATATCCAGACATAAAACATCACATATTTCAGGAAATAAGGTGGAGATCAATATTTCAGGAAATAAGGTGGAGAACAGTCTAACAGCTGTTCTCCAGTTGTTAGACAAGGAGCTGTCCATGAGCCAGAGTGTGCCCTTGTGGCTACCAAAGCCAACGAGCTCTGTTAGGAAGAGCATTGCCAGCGGGTCAAGGGAGCTGATCCTGCCCATCAGCTCAGCCCTGGTGAGGCCACATCTGGAGTGCTGTGTCCAGTTCTGGGCTCCTCAGTACCAGAGAGACATGGAGCTCCTGGAGGGAATCCAGTGGGGGCTAAGAAGATGATTAAGGGACTGGACCATTTCTCATGAAGGAAGCCTGAAGGAGCTGGGCCTGTTCGCCTCAAGAAGAGACATCTGAGGTGGAACCTCATCAATGTCTATGAGTATCTAAAGGGAGGGTATCAAGAGGATGTTTCCAGGCTCATCTTAGTGAGGGAACAGGCAGAAACTGATGCACAGTAAATTCCACCTGAATCTGAGGAAGTCACCACAAATGATCACATCTGGGAATGGATTGACCAGAGATGTTGCAGAGTCTCCCTCATTGGAGGTACCCAAGAACCATCTGAATGCAACGCCCTGTAATGTGCTCTAGGATGGCCCTTCTTGAGCAGGGAAGTTGGACTCCTTGTGGTCCCTTCTAACCTTACCTATTCTGTGATTCTGTGGCTTGCAAGAACATCTTCTGACACTGCATATTTATTTCACCAGTATTTGTAAGTGGATTAGAAACAGTAGTTGGACCAAGCATGTCAGGTGACTGACAGTGTGATAATTTGACAGCTGCTTACAATAGAATTTGGGCCTTACCAAACACCTCTGCAGCAGTTTGTATCAAAAGTGAGTTGGTATTGTCACAGAATCTCTCAAGATGGAAGGGACCTGTAAGGATCATCAAGTCCATCTCCTGACGCCTTGCAGGACTACCTAAAACTAAACCATATGAACATGAGCCTCATCCAGATGCTCCTTGAACATGCTTGGTGCTGTGACCACTTCCCATCAAGTATTTGCTACAATTTTTGAGCCCTAACACAAGTTTTAATGCTGTGGTGTTTAACTAGCAAACCATCTTAGTTTCTAGCTTCTGTGAACAATCTATGTTCTTCTCCTTATTGTCACAAAGCCTTTGATCCTGATGATAACCTGATTTGTCCCTTTTGCATGCCTGAAATAAGACCACCAAATGTTAAAAATGGTGGAAATCATGTGGTGAACTAATATTCTAAGCAGTAAGTAGATTCAGAAAAGTTCAGAGAATAAAAATCTCTTAGTTTAAAATGCAATGCAATGACAATTCATACAGAGATATTGATCTGTGTGAGAGCAGAGTCTGTCAAGAGGAATCCTTATAGTCACAGTGTACTATTCTTGCTGCTCTCTGAAATCTACTGTTCCTTTTATTGTTACTACTTTATTGAATCTGTACCTGTTTGGTGTTTAAAGTAGATTAAACAAATTTCTATCACCTTTTCCCTGTAAACACAATATGTGTTACTGAACCCTTACAGTGAAGCAACAGCTAAACCATTTATAGAAGTGAAACTAGACATCTGAAAAATCTGAAAAAAGCTTAAGTTTTAGCATCAAGATACTGTTCAGTCTTTGTGGCTACAACTATTCACTACACTCAAATATAGCATAGGAGTCTTCTCCTGCCCTGGTCTTGTAGTATTGTTGTTGGGAAATCCTTATAATGTTGGGAAAAGGCAAAAGAAGCAAGCTCTGCTCCAGATCAGAGCACTTCTTGCACCCTTAGGCAGAGCATGGTTTACTCAGAAGCGCAGTTAGAGATCCTATATTGCATTTTTTAAACTTCTTCCTGCCCACATACAAGGACCTTTAAACTTCTCATTTTTAAAATTATTCAAATGATCAGTATGTGTCACAGAGGTTTAAGATAATTTTCCAAATATTTAAGAAAATAGAAGTATTTTCAACCCTCCTCCAGTAAAGCACTTAAATTCTTGTTATAATACCTGAGCACATAGAATGGGAGGAAACTTATACATGATTGGAAACACAGGATTTAGCACTACAAAAGTCTTTAGGCAGCGTAATATCAGTAAATCTCTGCACAAGTTTATTGCTATAAATTCAGTCCCATTGCAGGGGGTTGTCTGGTGGTGCAGCATTCCCTGTTGCAGGAGCATGGTAGCAGTAGGAAATCATATTTAACCCAGCTCATGGTCTCTGACCATAAGACCCTCAGCTGTGTTAATAAATATCTTTGAGTAGCTCTCAATATTTATTTTAAATTTTAAAATTGACTTTTTACGCTTATTTATTTTCTGTTCATTTTGTATTTTTTTCTTGCACTTGAGAAAAGAGAAAACAAATAAGAGTTTTCATGATCTGTTCTTTCACTTGTTATCTCAGTGACTGTTTGGCAAGTATTTCTTGGCTAGAAGGAGAGGAGGAGAACATGCAGACAGGGTGTACCATAAAATTTTACGGAAAGCATTGTGAAATCTATGTATTTGGGTCAATCTTCACCCTGCGCTGTGTAGTGTAGTGTCTGGCCAAGCAAGAAGCTTTCTTTAGAATAGCACTTCCACTGAACAGTGGAAATCCTGTATTTCCCACTACCAAGGAAATGGATTTCCTTGTCTCAGTCTGAGAGCAGAGTACAAACAACACCACACACTCTGAACTGGGCAGCACAGTTTGGCTAAAACCACAGAAGAAGAAAAGATTGACTGATGTGTTAAATTAGAAAGAAAAAAAAATCTTTGGAAATATTCCAAGAAATAATGAAGCACTGTAAAACCCCTAACATTCGTCTATACTATATGGCTTGTATCGCATTTTTATAGCGTGACTCTTGTACTGCAAAAAGAAATGCTAGTAAAAAATGTTTAAAAGGTTAATGAATACTCTAAAAAAATTATTTGGAGGATGAGTCATGTGTATAATTCAGAGTGTAAATACATATTCACTTTGGTGTAGTAGAAGAAATAAAACTTTTCAAGATTAAAATACAGTTTCTCAAGTTTCAATTTTAGAATGAGTTTCCATATATTATATGGATTCAGATTAATCTTAATTTTAAATTGGTTAGAGAGCCCTTCAATATTAATCAACAGATTTTTTCCAAATAACATATTTTTTCTACCTACCTTTCTTGAGTTCTTGAATTTAATAATGTTGGGATTTCCTGCTCCAAAGAGGGATCTGCTAAATAAATTTAAATGAAATAAAACATTTAAAAAAGAATGAAACGTGTGAAAAATACAGTCTGATAAGATCAAGAGTCTGACTCTACAATCCCCAAAACATGACAATTTGAAATTAAATCTGAATTGATGTGTTCTTGAATTGCTATTCTGAAACATTTACTTCTTCAAAAAAATGTTTTCCCAAGACCATAACCTGAACATGAAGTTCATGTAGGAAAATATTCTAGAATAAGGCTATTATTATACAAGCCCCATAACTCTCATGGAATTTCCCTTATGAAAGGGAACTCCAGGCTGGCCAGTTGGCTTTCCAGTCCTCGCTGCTGGTAGACACATTCAGTGGGGTTATTATTGTGGGTAATGCCCCATATGCTTCCTGCATTAAGAAGGTGAGGGGAGATGAACACCTGCCATGACATAAGTCATAATGAAATTCACTTCACAAAGTAGAAAAGTCCTAAAAAATGAGTGGAAAAATCTCTATTTCTGAATTTGAAAGTGGAGTTGTAGAGGGGGCTTCCAGCCAAAAGCCGATCAGGTTTTGAAATGGATGACAGGGATATCCTGCGTCTTGCATTTGGAAGATTGTGGAAGAGGTTAGAAAAGAAAAAGAGAGAAGTTGTCAGATTTTTAAAAGAGAATTGTGAATTCTGGTTTTGGATGGCAGCACTGACAGGTCTCACCACTTCCTTGGCGTTAAGCACCAGGCAAAGACAAATGTTCACCAGTAAAAGCGCGCTCCCACACGCCCCACCACAGATGTTTTGGAGACATGGCAGAATGAACCAACAATAATATAACTGTGCTTGGGAGCAGGTTTGATGATGTCAAGTACAGTATACGTCTGCTAAGATGCAACTGTGAAAGGAAAAAAAGGGAAATCACATAACTAATTTCAATGATGGACATGTAAGACAATGCTATGACAGTAGCTGAGAGGCACGGCAGGAGGGGCAGAGGGATCACTTTTCTCTAACCAGGCAGATGCTGAGCTTGGACAAATATCTGGTCTGACCTATCTGTGGCTTTTCAGATTTTCAAAAACCAGCAAAATAAAAGGACATGTGAATTGAATCCTCTGCTGTTTTAATTTTAGTTGGTTCATCCAACATTTCAAAGAGAGCTATATGAATGATGCTTTTTTTGAAAATCAAACAATACTTTTACCTCTAAACCTTTTCCAGATTTGATTTCACAGGGTGAAATTAATCCAGTGTGATAGCCTGAGGTGCCTACAGTGGAAATGCTGACAAACTTTCAGCTATGGAAGTGTTAGCAACCCACCTCAGATGTATTGTCATTAATTCAGCAGATGAAACAGAAAACAGAGAAAAATTAGCTGAAGTTCAGTGGTTACTTGCTGCAAATTTGTAAATGGGGTCTCTACCATAGAGATATGTAGAATAATGCTCCTGTTAAAAGTTGAGTGGAAAATAAAGGTTCTCAGCAAGCTAATTTTACTCTGTTAACAAAGCATGGTTTCAAGCTATTCTTGTTAACCATCCACCCATTTTCTTTTCCTTCACCACCTCAGATTTGCAGATAGGAGGTACAATTACAGTCCTTTGTTTCATCCTGAGATCTCTTTACAAAATAAAGTCTACTTTTATCCTGTTGAAACCTATGTGCTTTCCTTCATTGTGTAAAGCTAAAGGAGCTGATGTCTAACTTTAAAGTAATCCTTTGTCTTGCCTTTTTCCCCCCTCCCTGCCTCTTTGTTGTATGTATAGCCTAACTGTGTGCCTTCAATTGAACTTTTCCCCTGCCAAATCACACACTTAAAGCAGGAAAAAAGAGGCTGGGGTGAAACCCTGGCCCCTCTATACTTCATAGACTTTACCAGGGTTAGGTTTCCACTCCAGTGTCCACTGCACTTCGAATTGTTCCTTTTAGTCCTGCCCAAGATGTTTTACCCCTCCTGGAATGGAACTGTTCTGCTGGACATTTCTGATGCAGATGGTCTGTTGCAGCGAATGGAAAGCCAGGAATCGGGGGGATTTAACCAGCTTTGACACCTTAGTGGGATCATGATCCAAGAATTTAAGGACTCCACTCTTAACAAATGCACAATTTCCATTATAACCCCAAAAGAATGACGATAAAGAAAATATATATTTGCAATTATATTTGCATTTTTATTTCTCTCACAGCCTGTTTTTCATCTGTTAGAGCATGTCAGGAAGATTGACTTTTCCAGTGTACCTAATGGGGTGTTCTGGGCATTTGTAACAAAAGAGGATGCCAAAAAATAAAAAGAAAGGAGTGTAAAAATAAAGTTAGCAAAAAAACACCACCACTAATAATAATAGTCATTCTCATCATCAAGATAAGGTTGACAACAGTGCTGGGAATCTTGTCCACTTGCCTGTGCAGAAGGAAGGTGTTTGTCTGCAAGATCAATATGGTGAGGCTACTGGGACATAAAATTTGGAATGCTAATGCTGGGCTGTTTCTCGTGGCAGACTTTGCTTTTTCCTTTAGGGCTGTGCCACTGCTGCTCTCCAAAGGAGCCATGGAAGATGGGACTAATGGCAGGCTTCTCAAAAGAGTGTTTGCCTGAAGATACACCCTTCCCCCTTCCTCTGCAAGAAGCTTCAGACTGTGCTGATTTCCAGGCCATCCCCTTCGTTTCCATGACATATTTATATTAGTACCAGTAAGCACACACGGAGCCCTCAAGGCAGCACATGCTTCGTGTTGAATCTAACCCACAGGGATGTAGAGATTGAAGGAGATATGTTTGATCAAACAGAATGGCCAGTTTCACATTTCTGTATCTTTACCTTCATTCCTCAGGGAGACTCGAGATGCACAACACCACAATCCTTGGAGAAACTGCTTCTTCCTTGCTCAGTATCAGTTTGCTTCTGAAAATGAGGCACCCTCCCTTCTGAAATCAGTGCTGTATTAGTGATGTTTAAAAGATGCAAGTATTCATACTGCCTTCAAGGAGATGTGCAGAATGCTCTGGACTTGTTCACAGAAAACTTGCTTCTCTGTCCACAGACACAGCCATCATCTTCCTACCATCTAGGCTCATCCTCAGCTGAAAAGGAACAGTAGTTCCACTATGTTTATAGTCTCTTTTGATACTTTGAGTTTTCCCCATTATTTTTTTCCTATCCTGTTCTCCTGACAGGGAGCAGATTTTTAACTTTCAACTTCATCCATGAGATGGATACTAAAAAAACATCATAGACATCATTTTGCATTTTGCATAGGATGTTGAGAAACTGGAGAGGCTGCAGCATGATTTGAGAGCTGGAGAAAATGTCTAAACCCCCTCAATCTGCTTAGGTTATCAAAAAGAAGACAAATTTGACTTACTCACTGTGTTTAAGTACATCTGCTGAAACGTTTTGACCTTGTAAACTTATATAGAACAGGAGTTTGATGAGGACTGAAACCACAAGCAAATGTCAATGAATTCAGAGCATAGAGACAAAAGCGGAAAATCTTTTTGTTTTGGGACTTTTAAAGCTAAAGCTTATTTCTGCATTTGAAAAGATTTTAATTTAAAGATTTAACTACGTGAAAAGACTTAAATAAAAGGGCCTAGCTAATCATTTTATATTGACCCAAACCTTTTGTTTGCAAAAGCAAACACTGGGCTGACTCATTATGTTGATAATAACTGCTCTAGTGGTACAGCTACCACTGTGTTAATTAATCTAGTGCTGAAGAGAAATCCCCTGGGGTGGGTTTTGTACTTTGAAGCTGATGTAATTTTAAAAATGCAACAAGATTCTGGAACTATCTGAGGATTCTTGAGTAGGCAAATAACCACCATTGTCTAGCAATGAGAAAGTTAGAGCATGGCATACCAACATTTAATTCCGATAGTTTTTCTCACATATACTGAAAAGGAGAGGGAAAACCTATTAATATTATTACTACTATTGTTTTTTGGCCTTAGTAATAATTTAAATCTTTCCCATGAGAACCTTCTGATGTAACCAGCTACCTTCAGATGGATTTTTCTTACACCATCTAATATTTTTGATTTGAAGATGATCAGCTTCATGAAAAGTATTTGTTAAAATAATCATTATGAAGATTCCCACACATTTACCAAAATATTTTAGATAATTTAAACTGTCACATGCAGGGTTGTAGGGAATTCAAGGAAAATAGACATCAGGGTTAGACTGTTGAAGCAATCTGGGAAATAGGCCCCTTAGGGGGACAACCCAAACCTTTTTTTCTGAAAGAGGAATCTCAAGCTTGGGGTGTCAGTGAGAGAAAGAAAAATGTGAAGTGAAAGAATACATTTTCAAAATTCTTATGAAGCCAAGTATTGATATGTTTATGCAGCTCTTGTACCAGCAGTCAATATGTTGGAGTAAGCGGTATATTTTTCTCTTGCTGTACAGAATACCAAGTTTAAAGACAATAAGATTAACAGTCTCCAGCAACAGTACTTACATCTGCTCCATAGGCCAGCCAGCAGCTCTGGACTCCTCCAAGCTGTTCTGAAAAAGAAAGCATTTGAATAATTGGACAAAGGTGCTTGGTGGAGCTCTACAATAATCACTACCATCCCTCATCTTTCCCAGCCCTAAATATACATTTGAACTCTATCTTTTAATCCTGTTTTTTGGCAGAACATCTTTAATCCCTTGCCCTCCATTCTAAGAAAAATTCATCCGCATGTGAGTTTAAGTAGAAGTTACTATTTATAGCAGTTTAAAGTGGTTTATATTGTCTAAATTTTTATTATACTGTCATGATAAATTTGCAGGCTTTTTTCCCAGTGTTTTGCTGTGAATAGAGGCTCAGATGTGTACTCTGCTTACACTGTCTAACTACTGAAGCGGGATGATTTTTTTTTCTTCCCATAACAATTACCTTTACCCCTTCATTTCCTTTTCTAAAATAACATTTGAGGTGATTTATAAAATAGTTGCAAAAGTAACATGCATTTTTTAAATTGTTACTGCCAAGTGAAAAATAAAGAAAAATCTGGTAATGAGAAATTTCCAAGTGCTTTCAATCCTATGGTTTTGTTCACAGCAACTCTAAGGTGCCATTCTTAACTCTCTTACCACTGTCAGTGCACCCATAGGTAAGATGCACATGTTACCTTGGACATTTGATTAAAAGATGTCCTACTCAAGCCCTTTGTCTTATCATTTGAAGTGTTTCAAGCCTTTTCCAGTTGAATGCAGTGTGATGGCTCTCACTGCCACTCTTTGTGAACTCCTGTTTAAACTCCTAAAACATCTCAGAAACAATTAGTAAATGTTACTTTGATTGGTGAAAGAGCAAATAAAAATTGCATTGTATATTCTGGTTCTGTGGTCATATAGAAAAAGCAATTATTTGCACAGCCTGCTACTCACACCCTAAATATTTGGGTGATGATTTCCTGGATGCATTATGTTGAGCTAATACAGAAATTTGATGCTGAGGGAAAGGTCTAAAAACTGGCTGGATTAGTCACTGGCTTAAGGACTGCTTACTTCTTAGTGACCATTACCATAGGACAACCCCAGGTTCTTAATGACTGTTTTATTTTGTTTTAATTCCACGGTTGTTGCGGCAGGATGAATTATCATATGTAAGAAAAAGCCAGCTGGGTTTAATTATACATTAGCCCCCTCAGCATTTGCTGGGAGCTGTGGCAGGAGTGGGGAGAAGGTTCTGAAACATCTCTAAGAGGGACTCAACTCATGTTGAGTCATGAACAGCAAGGATTTTTCAGGAGTCTCTGAATATAAAGGAAGGTCTTTCCAAGATTAACAGATTGAAGGGCTCATTAAATAATCCCATTCAGATCAAGTCTTGCTGTGCCCAGTTTTGTGCCTCAAACTTCAGAAAAAGATATATTTCAAATAAGAAAGGAAAGCAGAGTGAAGTATCTAAGGTCTTGAAGATGTTATTTATCTGGGAAGCATGAATGAGTAGTGCTAAACTTCAAGAAGTGCGCCTGATGAGAGGATCTGAAATAAAGAGAGGAAGAAAAAATTTGATTTCTTGGTCAGTCAAGGACTGGTCAAGAAATATCAGGCAGAAACCACAGTATGGAAGGTGCAAGTTACCAACAGGAGAACTTTCAGTGATTAAGAAGTAAGGAACATATTCCCATGTTCCTGGGAAAAGCTACCACCAAGCAAGCTGGGGTTGAGCGTCCTGCACCATCCTGTCTTCTACCAGCAGGGAAATTCAACTTTTGGTTATCCTCCTCCAGATGAATGCTGTAAACCTTGGACCAGTGGTTTCCAGTTTGGAAGATAAGGCATGATCACAATGAATACAAATGAGCAATCAAGTCTAAACTAATGAGTTTTGTTTCTGCAGGACGATGTCAATATTGGTCTTGTAACCAGGCTGCGAGAGGGAGGAAGCTGAGGAGCCAGGCCCAGAAATGCACAGGACAGGGCTGATTTATGTTCTTGACTCAGTAACAGGAATTCTGGTTCTAGTTAAGTTATTCACACAACTATTTGTTCCTTGGGTTTCAGTCCCTGACCCAGTGTATAAAACAGCAATACTTCAACAGAAGAGGATGGTTTTACCCACTTGCAGCCACAAGGTTTCTAATTTTCTAGCCCTTCTTTAAAGGTAAGGGTTAAAATCCTTCAACCCAGAAAATTCATTGGCTACTGCCTAGATTAGTGCTTTAACCCCTAAACCACTGGATAAAAAGAATAGAGAAAGGTTCTTCACACCAGATATTTTGTGAAAAATTTGTCTTGAGGAAAACCAAATGAAACTATTGTATATATTCAGCAGGATTTATGTATAGTTTTAGGTGACTGAAATGGAACTTTTCAAGAAAAAAAAACGCACACCTTCTTACCACTGTGAACTACTGTTAAGATGTTCTAGCACTTTTAATTTTGTCAAAGTGTTAACACATTTATTCATACAGAGTTAGACTTCATGTTTGGACATGATCTCTTTGAATATACTGTCTTCACTCTTTTCTGGATAGATATGACCTGAAAACAGCTGTTACTCTTATGAGAACAATGTCCTGAGTATTGTTTAGATGCTTGCTGCTGTTTTAAATGTCTTCAGGAGACCAGCATTGCTTGTCTATAGTTTATTTTACAAAGGGACAAAAAAGTTAACTGTGTCATGATGCTAGAAGATGAAAAACAAAGACATGCTGTTCCATAATTAGAGCACAATATGTGCAAATACTTCTTTTTGACTATGACCTCTGATATTAAAATGCAGTACCAATTGCAACAGATTTAACTGTTTATAGCATGATAATATTTTTCCTTTTTTTGCCCTTTTATCAAAGTAACAGAGTATTAGAACAATATCTCACACTATTTACATTTATAATTATAAGAAGTTTAAAATTTTATCCCCATACTATTTGTTGCTTAGCTATTTCAGAGCAACTGGGATAGAGTAGAAGTTAAGTACTAGTAAATGGATTATTGGTTCCAACCTATAGAACCTACACATTTCTCAGACAGCCCAAACAAGTACTTAGCTACTTCTTAATCCCCCACTGCCTAAAGCAGAGGACAATTGTTTTCTGAGCCATGAATCTGACTACTGCTCAAATTTGATTTTTATTTTCTCCTTTCTTTCCCCTCTCATAGCTATCAGTGATGGCATTGAAAACCATCATGGAGAGAAAGGTGAGACCACCACTGCAAAAAGAGAAATGAAATAAGCAATATAAGTGCAAGCCAGGAAAAGAAATTATGCAAAATAGAAAAATAATATTTTTGGTATTTTCTCTTTCCGTGTTAGTGTGTTTTTACTATTACTTCCCATTTCAAGAAAGAAGTTTTCCCATTATAAGCTACTTTTTTAAATTAAAAGAAAACAAAACTGGCACTAGTAAAGAGCTCTATGTGCCGTTTTTAATGGGGGAAAAAAAGTTGTAAGAATCTCAAGAGTAGATGAAGGGCTGTCGAATCCTATAGCTGTGACAATGCTTGTGGGAAAGTCTGGAACAGCAGGGAGGAAAGTGTGAGCCAAGAAACCTGAAAAATAGTCCAAGTACTTTCATAAAGTCCTTCCTTTAATAATGTGGGTTTAATTTTCATAATATATTACCATTTGGTTTGTTTCTTAGGGACCTGTGTTTATTAGAGAGCATTCCCTGAAGCTGTCAGTCTATGGGAGTTCCCCTAAACTCCCTCAACACGCAGCTTTAGTGGTTTTCCTCTGTTTTGAGAGGGTACATTAATAACCACATACTAGTCTAGGCATTAAATAGGCCACCCACCCTTCCAGAAGTACAGTTCACATTTCTATCCACTCTTAATGGCAGCTAGCCTAATGGGAATGATGTCAAGAGGTGCAATGAAATAGTCTGTGTGCCTCTTTACTCCTGTCTTTGTGAGGACCTTGTCCTGTTTGACAGCTATTTGCTCAGTCAGGAATGTGCAGAGGGGTTGATTTAGTGCTGAGGAGAAAGGAATGGTGCCACCCTCATTATTAGCAGAACTATGTCCAGCTTTGCTGCTGCAGGTCATGTCTGCACACATATATGACCTGGAGGACATTCTAAGTACTCATAGCTCTCAGGTTTGTCACTCACACATGCTGCACAGCCACAAGCTACAAGCAACATCTGCAGAGGTGGCTGACTCCAGATTGTTTATTCTTGCTCCTGTAACTCTTTTCCCATCTGCCTCTGGCCATCTCTGCTGAGCCTACCCAGGAGCAGATACATGGGCACAAATGAGCTTTCTGAGGAAGTGCATGTGTGGGCATTTGTGTATGCACATTTTTTTATTACCTGCAGGGCTGGCAGCTCTGTTTATTTAAAGTTGGCTGGCACTTTCCACTATAAAATCTAATTTCCAGTTGCCAAGATTGAACTATTTTATCCAACATATTTCAAGTCAACAGCCAACCTCTGATTCAGAAGTTTCAGAAGAAATGTGTGCATTTATTTGAAGTTATCAGGTAAGCCCCTTCAGTAGTTTCCTGAAAGTTAAGGACACCAATACTTTGCTTTCCAAGCAGTACTTTTGCCACATTAAAGAACACAGTTCTCTGGGGAGATCCGATGCCTTCACAGTAGCAGGAGTGTCTGCCAGCCCAGTTGCTGAAATATTGGCAGCTGCTGATCTAGGTGAGTACCCTTTCACTGATAATGTGTCCAAATCTGACTGAGATTTAAGTGAACACATCAGAAATTGCAATCTGCCCTGTAACTGCAGCTTTGTTTGCTGTTGCTACAGCCACCTGAAGGAACATTGACTGGTTGGATGTAAGCTCCACTCCAGTGTCCCTTAATCGACAGGGCTCCAGATTGTACTGCTGCCAGAGCTCAGGTGGCTGACAGCCATCCTGTGAGTCCTTAGGATATGCCTCACAAATCATCATGCATTTGATAGCTTCATGCTATGCTTGTGACCAACATTCAGTGATCCAAAAGGGCCAGGAACCACCCTCTGATAACTTGGCTGCATCCCTACTGTATAACGCTCAATCTAGTGTCCCCAAATATGTGCAACACATATATGCACCTAAAATTTTCATTTGTGACATGCTAAAATTACTGTGCTGATCTATTTTTCTCTGATGTACTGAATTCACTGCTCTTCCAAATCTGCCTATGCATTGTAGCCACTCTGATGTTTCTCAGCATTCAGTAGCCCAATTAGCTACTTCCCCGACCAGAAAAGCACACAATGGGGTATGCAAGTCCCTCCAGACAAAGATTCTTCCTGGAAGAAAAAAGTAAGGGTATTTATAGCAAAACTCATTCAGTACTCATATTCAGTAATCATATTTTCAGACTGATTGGTGGAGAGGCCAGCATCAAGGTGGCTCAGGAGGACCAGAAGGGTACACCACAGCAGGCAGTCCCTCCTCACCAAAGGCAACTCTTCTCCATCCAGAGCCCAACACTTGTCCCTGCTATCACACTGCTATCAGCAAATGCTAACAATGTGACCTATCCCTTCAGTGATAATCAACAAAGAGAAGACCCATCCAAGTGTGATATCAAGTTACTTCATTTGTTCAAGTGGAAGAAACTTTGTCTGGTTTAGTGGGAGATCAAAGGGCTGTTATATCATGTTTCTCTTTTATCTTTTTTATTTATTTATTTATTAAATTTCCCTTAAAATGAAAAACCCAGACGTCCTTCATACATAAAAGAATAGTAATCTAATAGTTTATTTAGATAGTCATAATTTAGGAATTTCCTGACCAAATGACATTTCCACCCTTTCAGTAAAAATTTTTAAATATGTGATTTTTATTTATGGTTTAATAAAACATAAATATAGAAAATTCTGTATAGTTTGCATTGGTATAAAACATAACCAGATTTTTTTACAATTTTTTTTACAATTCTTAATCATAATGTGCATTTTTCTCTGTTTCCAAACATGTAATCTTTTATTACTTTGCTTTACAAAGTTTTCTTGAATTGTTATTTTTTTAATTAACTATTAGCTGTCTAATATAAATTAAATATAAATATAAACTGCTGAAAAAAATCCTGTTTGATTGCTCCTTCTTACAAGAATTGCCTTCCATGGATAATGAACCTAATCACTTAGATATAAAAAGCCAATCAATCATTTCTAATAATTTTTAGTATTGTGAAAGAAAGAAAAGGATCCCTAAAACAGCGCATGATGTTTTCAAGTAGAGCAGCTTTTAAAAAGCTTTTATCAACAGCAGCTGTCACAGATGGGTTATGTTAGTCAATAAGACTCCAAAACAGGAAAAAAAAGCACCCATGCTTATATAAATGAGAAGAATATCAGCTTGATTATAATGCTCTTTCACTAAGAGAATATACAATGCTGGGCTTGTCTGTGTTTGCTTAAACATGAGTAAAATGTGTAGACCATAAAAATTCACTTCAGTGCCCCTTTTCCCATCTAGAAAACTCCCAACAATTCATAAGCTCAGTGATTAAACAGAACACCATATATCATTCTGCATATTTTGAGCACTTCATAGGAGCCTGGATGAGAGAAGTGCTAAGAAGAGCTTGAAGCCAAACACTGAATTGTTCAGTCAAAGCATAACAATTTATTGCCAAGTTTGTTTCTGAACACTATAGATATTTTTATCTTAATGTATTGCAAATTGATGTAGTTACTCATTTTTATTTGAATCACTACAGAACCTTAATTAAAAAAACTGTTATCCATAAAATTAGCATAGACAGTCACAAGCCAAAGGATATTCATAATCTGAAAATTAATAGAAATTTGTCTGACAAGAACTCACATTTTCCGATTTTAGTCACGTCAATAGAATTAAGTGCAGCGTACTTAGTGATTCTTGTAATCTGTTAAACACAGCTCTTCATGAAGCAGAAATTAGGATGGTTATATTTGTAAAGTTCAATGAAGAAATAATTAGCATCAGAACACTGATTTTAAATTATTTCTCTAGCCAAATCTATCAGCATAAACTAATGACAAATTATCTGTTTTAGTCTCTTCTATCAGGATTATATTCTTTATTCTTTCTATGCATGTAAACCACATAGATAAAAAATGCAAGCATATTCTTGTTCTTACATACACAGCACTTGTACAGTCATAGAATTGTTTGGATTGGAGAGAACCTTAAAAATAATCTACTTCTAAACCCCCGGCTGTGGGCAAGGACATCTGGGTTGCTCAAATTCTCATCCAACCTGGTCTTGAACACTTCCAGGGATGGGACATTCACAACTTCTCTACATAATATATTCCAGTGTCTCTCTACCCTTATTTGAGAAACATAATTCCCTTAGGTTTCCCAATTTGTGTTCTTGGCAGTCCCGTGGTGCACCTTCAGCAAAACAGTCACTAAAGGGTTTCATTTTCTGAAGATAAGGATCCAAATCACCTGAAGTTAAAGTGGGACCTTGGCTGCATACTACAGACATCAGAATAGGACTGAACGGTGGCAGTACTACTGTCAACTCTTATCTGAAGAACAGACCAAACATTTGCATCCTAAAAAAGAGTAATGTTTTAGAACAGCAGTTTCAACATCTGAATCCATATTAAAAAGCAGGTGAAGTATGGATGAGGGTCAGAAGTCTGAGCACTATCCTTTGGCTGTCCCTCATACTCATGTAGGCTAACGTTATCCATACATTCCCAAGAAATCCCCTTTTCTCAATTTATTCTATAGGGAATGCAGAATCTTGACTCAGTGTCATGAATTCCATTTCCTAGAACTGGCACCTGCAAATCAGATGTAGTTAAGCCACATCAACATGCTCTTCTCAGAATATAACCAAGCAAGAGAATATCACTCACACCAAGTGTACATTACAGTGGATTGCAGTTTGAATTGCACAGGTTGTTGTATGCAGAGGATCAACTGGAGAACAACTCATCTCTGTATTCACTTGTACTTCTTTCCAAACTTCTTTTTCCCCCTTATACCTGATATTTTGGTCTCCTGAATCTAATAGAAAGGTTTCTTTAACTACCTGCCTGACATAACCATTGGCTTGCTTTCAGCAAGGAGGTGTTGGAGGAATCTTAGGACAGAAGTTGGTCACTGTAATATATAGAAAAGAATTTCAAATACACTCAAAAAACCCCTTAACTCTGAACTACAATCCTTCAGAGAACAGGGTTCCCTAATATGTGTCTTTTGGCTCTTTAAGGACTACAAACTTGATAAGTTTTCCTGTTGCTGACATCCTCCTTTATTTAATAGTCTGAACAACATAATTAATTCAGAAGAGTTAAAATCAGTCTGCAAATAATTTGAAGTTTGCTGCCTGCATTTCAGATCAGACACGTTCTGTGTTTGTAAGTGTATCTGTTATTTCTAACTCCATTGATCTAGTAAATACCTACTCCCCCTAAAATCCTTGACCTGTATTATTGAAAACCACAAACCAAGGAATCTGTAGGAGATCTATTTTGAGCTTGTCTGTAAGTTCATTTTGGGTATCTGTTAAATATAGAGAGTTTTCTAAACTGTTTTAAAGATAAGACGTGGGCAATTCTATGTGGGAACTATCATATAACACATTGTAAAACTTTTAAAAGTTTAAAATGTTTCACTGTATCAAGATGCCAGAAAGATAAGAAAGGAATGTGTTCGTTTGCTCTTAATAAAGACAAAAGGACGGGTCAGTAAGTTATGAATAGTAAAGCTGCTAAAGATTAAGAGGTGCAAAATTATAAATAAAATGATAATACTATTTAACCGGAATTAAATTCTCCATCAGATGTTGCTCTTTATGTGCACAGCAGCAATATACTTAATATTAACTGTAACGTTATTTTGATAAAAAAATATTTTGCAGAATTATAATGTAAGAATAAAGATAATAAAAAAGGTAATTAAAAAACTGTCCTAAATGGGTCATAAATCTAACATCTAAATAAAACAACAAAATTTATTTCAAACTGATGGTAAAATTGAATTTGTTTGAATATGAAGTCTTCAAGTAGTCAATGAACCAATAAAACTGAACTCATTGCAGCTAAAAGGGGGAGGGACTATCAATGAATTCTGCTTAGGAGTGAATGATGTAAATGGCAAGAAATGCTACTTTGCTTACTACAAACAGAAATGTTACTTATTATTCTTATTCAGTGCCAATCAAACACAGTAAAAATTTGAGATTGCTACTTCTCAAAACATATTCAGAATGAAATAGTGAGGCAACCCATCCTTCTGTCTAGCAATTTCTCTCTTTTTTCCCTTCTTTCTTGTTTGCACTGCAGGAGGATCTTAGCATAGCTCTTACAGAGTGCTATCCCCGACTATCATATTACTTTTCTTATTTTTCTTCAGCTGCATTTCCAATCATTTAGCTGTAGTGGAAAAGCTTGTACAGAGACAGCAAAGATACCAACCTCTTGTTCACATTTCTATCAAGTAATTGCCATTTTTTGGTAAACTAGAGGAAGAAATTCAGGCTGTATGTAATATTTTCACTCAATTTCCTCTTCAAAGTCATTAACTTAGTTAGCAGAGTTGTAGTCATTCTGCCAAAACACTGTGTATCTTTGGCATTCCCAGATAATGAGACATAGAATATATTCCTGTAGGTATAACTGAATTCTGAATTCTTACTGTATTATAAAATACACTTGGGCAGCATTTTCATTACAGCATTTAATACAGCTGAATTCTGTATGAATGCCTCAGAATTCCTCTGATGAGTATCATATTTGCAAAATAGCTTTGACAGATGTACAACAGTTCACAAAGTATTTATCAGGGATAACACCCCCAAAACATGATTACTTCCAAATTAAAATGAATATAAAAAGAGGCTTCAATATAATGAATCTGAAAGCCTACATATTTTATTGAAGTACCAAGAGAGACCAATCTTCCCAAGAAAAGTGCTGAACCCTCTTAAAAGGGGAGGCGGAATATCTGAACTCTAAAGAGGGCTTCCAAAATACCAATTTTTTAAGTGACTTTAGGACTTTTAAGACATACATTGATAGGAGAAGTATTTTATTTGGGTTTCAAAATTAACTCCTAAGGCTTATGAAAATTATTCTAATGATTTGTTTTCAAAACCACTACAGTTCATTACACGAGATAACAAACATTTTGAATAAGTATAGCTGCCAAACTGGTTTATAGACTAGGGCAAATCTGGAGCCTTTTTTTTTTCTGCTATCTTTCTGAGATTTCAAAATTTTGTAAAGCTATACTTAAAGAGACACTTATTTTGTTTTGATTACTTCAGATGGTGTTTCTGCCTTTGTTGAAGAGATTGCAAACTATATAAAGCATATCTGGGTAAAAGAAAATTGTTAAAAAGATAGATATCTGACAAAATCTTTCATTATGTATATATTTAAACTCTCTTATGTCCAAAAATAAATATTTCATAATATATGAAACAGATGTTTTCAGAATGTAAAAATGTAGAAATTTTATGCAATTAACAAAATTAACTATAGCGTCCTTTTTCTGTTTATACTTTAATGCAATGCGAGGTGTCTGAACTGCATAACCTCATATAGCTGCTCCTTAACTATGTAGTTGGTAAATCTGTTGTCAATTGTTGCCTAATATCAGCTGCCAGGTGATCAGAATGGAGTAATTCACATTATTATCATATATTTTTTCTTCAAGAGCCATCAGCTGAATAGGCAGACCTCTACTCCATGTGATGCCTCCTGCCCTGAAGTTTTTCAGAAGTGTCAAGGCCCTGGACAGCATTTTCTCTGCTCCTCCTCTCTCTTCAGTGCAGGCAACCACCCCCAACAGAACCCAACACAATGCGACCCACCCCTGCCCAAACCAACTCAACTCCATAGTCCATAAAAGAGAAAGAAAATCTCATTCCCTCCACACCTAACTCTGGGGCAGGTGGAGCCAATGGAGGTTTTTCCAGTGACCTCAGTAGGAGCAGCACTCTCTAAACTTCTTTTATTCCAGCAGGCCAAGAAACTTCTTATTTACACAGTGACAGCGACATATTTGGACCACATATTTTTACTTAGAGTTAGACTTAACATTGGGAAATGTTATATAGTCATAAATTCTGAAAACATTTAATGGGGCTTTTAGGTATATAATCTTCTGCAAAACAAGAGATTATGCAGCTGAAACCTGATGGTAGCTCTGAAAGTGCTACTGAGATACCATTTTCTTGTACATAGTATGGTTGTTAGTAGACATATGGGCTTTTATATTAGAATAATGAATGAAAAGTAGACATTGTTTATTTGTAATATATGCTATTGAGCATCTGAATTAATGAAATGGAATTTATGGATGGATAGCATGCCCAAGGAAGTAGAAAAAAATTACTGCTTATAATTCAGCCTCTGACATAAAGAGTGACTGAGACAGAATTTTGATGTGTTGCTGGTTTTTTTTGTCTCTTCCTGAGAAAATGCTGTTTCAGTACTAACTGTAGCTTTAGAGGAGGTATCCATGTTATGAGCATAATTAGAAAGTAGACCAATTTAGGCAAACCTTCTTTCCAAACATCAGTCTACCTCAGTGCAGGTGAGAAAGGGTTAGGGTTAAAAAAAGGGCATCATAGACTGAGATTCCAGTTGGATGCAGCCTTTTCTGACTGGAGAAAGAGAAAAAGGTAACTGTGATGGAGTTCTGGGGTGACCACATCTGCCCATTAGGGGCTGGACATCCATCTCTCTTTACACAGAGTTACCCAGCAGCCACCATTCACATAAAAACTCCCAGTCCATTACCAACAGTTGACCTTGTGACCTTACATTAAATGCTTCACATCCCATTACTTTCCTCCCAAGTCATCTATTTTCCTAATTTTTTACAATAATGCACTTCAGCTTTGTCACGCATTTCTGGCTCCAGTTCTGGAAAATGTTTTTGTTCAAGAAAACACTCCACTGTGTGCTTTATTTTGCTTATCTCCTGAAATCAAATTTAAGCATACTGTTGCCGTTTGCTCTCCATAGAGATAGAACAAAAACACACTCACAAGCTTCTCTGTCCTGAGCTCTGAATGAAGGCAGTTATTTTTTCCAGTCTGTTTCAAACAGGAGAACTAATGTAATCATAAATGCATTGAAATGAAATCCTAATAAAGGATCTTCAGAAGAATATTCATGTTTCCACTTAAAAAAAGGTTTATTATACTTGTAAAAGATATTTGAAGCATTCTAGCTTTCTAAAGCATTGCAGTATGCTTCTGCAATAGCTTGCTACCCATTACTGAATAGATTTAATTATACTTGCTCTGTAGTAGAATTACAGTTACAGATGTTTTTTTGCTACTGATTGAACATCAGTAATAATTTAATTAGATATTATGACAGTTTCCATGGCTTATATGTTAACACAGTTAAATTCTCTCTGTAAACTAATTTTGAGAACAAATGTTTCTGTTCAAAATCTTTTACAGTGGAAATGTTTCAAAGGTAGAAAAAGTTAATTACAAGGCTTTTTTTCCCCCTTCTAAATCCTCTGAAGGAGCAGGAACATTTTCCATGGAAGTATGGTCAGTGACTGAAATGTCAGAGGCTCTAACTGAGCAGTATATGGAAAGTATATGAAATTTAAACGACATTACAATCTAAGTTAAATGGTACTATTTATTTATACAGCTAGAGTGACCCTCAGTGTGCAGAAGATATGCTTTTCACTGCGTGGTTTTCATGGATGCGAGAACATTGAATGGCTGTATTAAATTTAATTAAAAGCAATAGTGGGCCTACCCAGATGTTAAAAGGGCTTGATCTGAACAGTGTGTTGACATCAGATGAATAGGAGAGGCCACCTGCTAGCTCCACTTTTGGCTTTGTGGATGATTTGCATTCCTGTGGCCTGTTGCTCTGCATGATTGCTCTCAGCACTTCACAGCCCCATGAACTGTTTAATATCATGGATACCTTCCAGCCATGCAGGCTATCTCCTTTTGTAACAGTGCAAAAGAAAGAGTGACCACTTGCATGATTCTGATGGGTAGAGCATGATGTTTTCACTTAGCATATACCACATCAAAGAGGAGGAAATGCTTTTCTATAAACCAGATTAAGATAAAAATTAATCCATTCTTGCCTGAGACCATTTTTTTCCTCGTTCTGAAAGATGCTCATCATTTGAACCTGAGTACAGTACAGGTCAGACTGTATCCTTGTTTTTTCCCTTGAGCACAGAATGTTTATTGTTTAAATATATAAAAGTTAAATAATTCACTAAATATGTGTATTGTTTGAACACTGAGAAACCCTTCAGTAGCATAAATGAACACAAAGGCAACTATTCGACTTCATGTGCTTTATCACTATTAGACTGCCACTGTATTCCTAATTGCTGTTATCTTTCAGAAAAACTACAAATATTCTAAAGGGAGAGGCAAGAAAAATGTAATTAAAAAGAGAAAGAAATCATTATACCATTTTCCAGCAGGTAATACTAAAAGACAAAAGAAAAATTTCAGATCCGTGTTTCTGTGAACTGTCCTTTTTCGAGATTACACGTGCTGCAAGGAACTCAGTCCAAGTTCCTTGTAAGTTCCCAACTTGAAGGTTATTGTATCATCATTCAAGGAGTGGAAGGATGCCATTATCTAAAAATAGCCAGTTATTTTCTAGATTCCCTTGTATTTCCAATCTATATTTATTTCTGTGGTGATTAGCTGACTTCATAGCTGACTTCAGTGAAATTTTTTGACAGTTTTATACTTCAGTACTAAATAATCAAGTAATAATATGCTTGCTTTTGTTTTTGTGTTTAATGTTTCTTTTTCCTTAGGCAGTACAATGATTTAAGGTACAAGACAGAAAAATCAAATGTTAATTCACAACAGATTTATACACAAAACATGATAATTCATAACTTCTAACTTGAGGTTAAAAGATTTTTAAGATTTTAAACATTTTAAATCAACGATAATTACCTTCCTGACAAATTATTCAGTTACTTAAGAATGGGGCTAAGGGAGATTAAAGAGGAATTTATATGCCCAAATGCCTCTTTACCTGCTTAACCGTAAAGCACAGATTTTCCGACTCCTTACTCAACTAACTGCAGTATATAAAATTCCTATGGATTTAAACTTATGATTTCAAAGTTGTTCTAGAATCACAAATTTTATTTTTCAGCATATCTACAGAAACTTGGTCTTAAGGCTGACAGAGAGCAGAGATTTAATTTTGAATTCCACAGTAGGCAATGCACTTATCACTGCTGAGAAATGTGGTTTCAGTTCCATCCTTTGGCTGAAAGGGTCTGAGTCTAACAGTGTTTCTAAACTGCCAGGCTTCAGAGGACTCAGGGAATAGGAGCTGTCAGCTTCTCCTGCTTAATTAATGTTTTCCACTGCCTGATTAAATGTTTTCTGGTCAGTGGCTGTGATTAAATAAGTCAGTAACTCCACAGCCTTCTGATTCATATTACCCCTGGAAAAATTATAGTGATGGCTAGGGAACTTGCAGTTAAATGCAAGTGCTCAGCTCTGCTCAGGCAGGATGTGAATTGCTACCACTGGACTATGGACCAAATAGAAGGCATTTGATTGACCTCGCTTCCTTGAAAGAAAAAAAGAAAATTGCTCTCAACATCACGAGAGGGAAGTATCTCTTTAATCTTTAATTAAGCACCCCAAACTTTTAAAGGGATGAAGCCAAAGATAATCTTCTATTTATAGCATTTTAATTTGATGTGCTGGGGGATGCCCAAGACACCTGTGGCATGTTTGACAGAGGCCACAGGGCCTGCAGGAGACTGCTCCTCTAGATGGGCATCCAGGGGACTATGGCATCTCAGATTTTGTAAGCAGGCATGTTAAATTTAGGCAACTGAATCTCAGTAAGGGTATCTAAACTGGTGTGATAGCAGTTATCTAATCAGCACAGTCTAGAGTGGTGTCTTTGTGCCTGGAGCTGGGAATGGCTTTTCCATCTCTAAGGACTGCTTTTGCTAAGTTTTTCCTGACCGGAGATCATGTGCCTAGCACAAGGAGAGACATTTGCATGTAGATATATTTTTCTCATATAGCATTTTGCACATAAATTCAGTTGAATTAATCATGCACCAAATCTTATAATTAGTTGTCATATTTTCCACTACTTTCACTGTAATCAGTAAAACTAGTAGGATTTAGAGAACATATTGCTACGAAAGAAAATGTTGAAAATCACCTAACTCTACACTGGCCATGGAAGTCAGGTATTGTATGTGCGGACTTTCACAAAAATTGCAATTATTTATGCATGTCCTCTCCACAGGAAAGTGCAAAGAGAAGAGAACACATTGATATTACTCCCCCAGTGAGCTATCTATCAGTACTGGGTTTGACCAACAGCTAATATAGCTTATGTCCACCACTACTGGAAGAGCCCTTCAGCCCTAAAAAAGCTGAAGGACTTGAGATTGGCAGCAAATTAAAGTTTAATATGTACTGCAATTTGTATCTTTTAGAATCCTACATCACTTCCCCTTCATAACTGTGTGTTAACTGCCATTACATCCAAGTATATGAAGTAATAAATAGGTCCCAACTGCCAAGTAAATGCTAAAAAAAATCTGAGGCATTTCTTCTCCATGTGGGAACCATCTCAAGTGAACTGTACTTCTGTAAAAGGAAAGTTATTAGTGCTGTTCTACAAGTGCTTTCCTTCATTAGAAAGCTGCCATGGAAAATGACAAAGAGTTTACTCTTTTGTTGAGTGCTCTGTAAATGCTGTATGCCTTCTCCAGATACTGCTTTGCAGATGGAAATATTTGAGGTGAGGATGAATGTCTTACTGAATTGTGACCTGCTATAATACAAGTTTTCTTCTCAGCCTAATTCTCTCTGGTTTGCACTACTCAGGTGCTGCAAAACAGCTGCTGGATTAGCTGATCTATGCAGGTTTGAATTCTCTTGTGTGCCTAAATCCCCATGTCATGGGGATAGAAAAGGAATGAAAAACTATGTACCAACTGATTTCCAGCCATAAAAAAAAAGAAGTGGGCTCACCCTGAAGAGGTGATAGTCCATGGCATTTCTGCACTCCACTGATTCCTGTATCTTTGGCTCTATGCACAGACCTGTGTAATTTTGAAGCAGAGCTAACTTCTACAACAGTCAAAACAGTTTCTGCTGAACCTCAAGAACAGTGAAAGTGACATAAACCCATCTTTCCCACTCATACATGACAGAGGCTTGTGCTTGATCAGCACTTAGTAAGGAATTTAAGTAGAAAAGAATAAGATTATATAAATTTCACTTTTAAAACAAACTAGATTATCATCCCTTTGACCATATCACAGAGACAGCTTTATGATAATATCTCCAAATATATCCAAACATGATAAGGAATTGATAGTGGATGTTTTTGTTGTTATAGCAAATGGAGTGGTAAGGCATGATGATAACTGCTGCTATGCATTGCTATTGTATATATAATGATGGGGTTGCTGGGCACCACACTCTTTAGGGCTTATCTTTGTCTATTTTTAAGCAAAGTGTTAATTGAGTGTAAATGTGTCTGATTCTCTGATGTAGAGAACTGTTCTTTGTTGACAGTCCTTAGTCTCTTGATTGTTCTTTTGGTATTGGCCAGCTGTGGACTTGAGCGGTGAAATACCTTAAAATATGAACTGTGCTTTCTTCAAAGTATGTATTTTGCCTTCAATATGGTGAAGCAATCAAACTCTTACATGTAGCTTACAGGAAGAGAACATCTTTGCTCTAATAAGTACTGGGGGCCTCAGTTCAAGGAAGGAGAGGATGCTGAGGAATGTTAAAAGCAGACACTGTTATCACTCCCTTTGAGTCCTGACTTTACCTTCACCCATAGTTGCTTCAGCTCTTCCCCCTCTAACCTTGAAGAAAGCCTTTCACAAATATAGTGAGATAATTTATGGAAGGTGTAGCACTGGGGAAGGACAGAAAAGAGAATATCTCCATCTTCTCTTCACAGTATTTTTACAGAAAAGGTATAGGCAACAGTCTGGATTCCTTGTAGGTTTTAAAAGCTCTGCCTTCTGATAAAAAGGACAAAAAAGATCTCCCTCTGCTAATTTGGTAGGGGAGTAAACCAGTTTCACTGATATTCTGACATGAGATACATATAATTAATGGATTCTTTTTCAGAAATACACACTTAGTATCATTCCACAATTCAAATCTTAACATTTCAGGACCTTCCTGCTTACAAAATAAAGAACTGTCCCCAGCCTTGACAACACCCCCTTACTCTCTAAATCCACACCTAGGTGAAAACTGAAAGCCCACTGGTAGAGAAAACATCCCTCCCTCTCTCCCAGTTACAACTTGTTACTTGTATTTTCTCTTTTGTGTATTCCCTGAAGTACCTCACAACATTTCTTCTTTGTCCTTGAAAAATGAATGTAATGATCGTATTTGTGGCTCATGTCCCTTCCAGTTGGATTCTTGCTTTCTAGCTCTTCTAATCACCTATTTCCCACTCTGACATTCTCTCCTACCTTCATTTCATGTCAGTGGGAGAAATCGAACCCTTCTGTGACTCTCCTGAGAAGCATTTGGTTCCCTTGTTCTCTGACTTGTATTTCTTACCTGCTGAAGGCAAGAAAGTTTTTCTCTTTTGACTTAATCCTTTTACCAGCTATCCTTTCTGCTGTCTTTCTTCAGTAGAAAGACTTGAAGGCCTCCTGGTCCCACACCTTGCTTACAAGTGCTTTGCAGAGATTCACAGGTGTGGGAAGAGTGCAAATCTCAACAGCTGGAAACTGACAGCTATAGGAAGAATTTGGTGCAGTTCTTAACAATCTGAGCTGTGAGAAACAGTTGTTTAAAAAAAAAAAAAGTAAATTATTAATCAAAATGCCACCAGATAATTGCCTTTTATTTGCAGAGATCACAGGAATTGGTAAACTTTAAGTTGTAAAAGTCTCTCACATACACAACAAAAGTTTACATACATCTGTGAGACTCCATCTTGCACCTGGTAAGATCCGCAATAAAGCTAGGAGAGAGTAAGATTTGATATTTTTTCCTGGATTTTCTGTAAATCTTTAGTTATGTTGTAAGTTCAAGACATAACTTAGGTAGTTCCCTTGAGATCATGGTAACAGATTTGCTTCTGCTGTTGCTGGTGAAACTCAGCAAATACAATAACTCCACAGCCTGGGGAGGCCATACAGAAATTTCTTGCAACTGGTGTCTAGAAAAAGGCAAAGAAGGAAGGAAGGAAAAGGGGTTTGAAAGGGAGCATGCTAGTCTAATATAGGTTCTGGAAAAATGACTGCTTACAACCTACAGAAAAGAACCTGGACTACAAAAATGAGGGTAGTTTTTCATCCTTCAGCCTTCTGTAGTATTTCTGTGAAACCAACACAGGAGAATATCCACTGTAAAAAAGGAACTAGTATGGAGTTTGAAAAAAAAAAGAATTTAAAATTCTGTTATCAAAAAGAAGTGGTATTCCTAAACCACTTTATTTTGCTTAATTATCCAATAAAAATATGTAACCTTTGAGGATTTTATTTTTCCCATCTCTGGTACTTATATGCACATTAGCAGGTATCCTGAATCTGGAATATCTCTTCTTGCAGCATGACTATAGTTATCTACAGTCCTGAAGCACTGCACTCTTCACAGTTAGGAAGGCAGAGCAAAGGTCAATGGAAGCTCAGCTCATGACTTTTTACAGTCCAGCTTTTTCTGCAGCTCACAGTTTGAGGAAGTCCAAGCTGTGGTGTTTCAGTCTCATGAATGTCTTTTGGCTTTCATGTCAGCTTGTATTTAAAGGTGGATAACTGTTTTAAAGGGCACTTGAATTCAGTGTCCTTTGTAGCACACTGATCTGCATCTGTTTAAGAGGTGTTCCATGTGCTTTTGGCAGGTGATATTTCCAGCCATTCTAAAATGTTTAAAGAGGCCAGTTTTCTGAACTGCCTGCTATTATGCTGTGATTCAAATTTGGGCTTTTGGAGTTATGGATAAATTCAGTGTTTTAGACGTACTTTGCTGCAAAAATAACAACAAAAATAAAATACCTCTTCAAAATATAAATCGAGGGAAAATATAAAAATAGATGTTTAATATTTTTATGGGTTATCTTTTTTAATTTGGAAAATTAAGTTTTTGGGGTATTTTGACACTGTTGGTACCCAACAAACTAAATTCTCACTGTGGAATATGGAAGCTGTCAGGCCCAAAATATATAATTGCAAAACAAAAAAATCATTAATTCTGGCCGAACAAAACCACTGGGAATGATCCCAAAATGAAAAGAACAAAACTTTATGAAGTTATATAACAGATTTTGACACTCCTCATTGCCACATGGGAGACATTAAATCCAAATGACTGATCCATCAGAAAAGCTGCTTGATCTTGCTTCATTATGCAAAATACACAGCTGAATAAGTAAAATGGGGCAATATATATGGACGCCATTGTTTCCTTTCTCTTTTGTTCATTAGAATATAAAACCAGAAGTTGTGACAGAGCATGAGACAGATTAAAATCCAGAGGACCTGGAACTGCTTATTGTTTTGTTAGCCTTAAACCACTTGTTAGACAACTAAGGCAGATGCACAGCCATTCTAGAAAGGCACAGGCCATAGTACCGTATGGCTGCCAATCCCATTCAAAGCATGTATCCTCTCTAATTTTGTCTGTTAGCCTCACACAAATGTCTTGTAAACTATGGTGCTTAAAAATATCAGGCATCCATGCTTATGAACCGGAGTGACTGCTGAACTATTTGTGAAGAAGCCGTAAGGGAAACTGGTCCTTGCAAGTGTTTATAAAAGATGGATCACTGGTTAAGTCTGGTGCTGCTTCCATGGATAAACAAGTACCCTGTGTGTAATTTAGAGATAGTAAATGTAGATACATCTACATGTGAATGTTGGCAGAAATATATGAATGGTGTGAATGATGTGCAAGCTCACATCTCAATATTAACAACATCTTCCAAGTGTGTGTGTGTGGTCTGTGTGTATATGCATGCATTTACATGTGCAAATTTTCTCTCTAGAAAATACATTATTGGAAATCCTAATACATTTTCCCACATATTGAGAAGGAACTATTCCTTTAAACTTAACATACATTATTGGTATGCATTATGCATAATCTTCTAACTCACATGCTTATAAAATCCAATTGAGATCAATAGGTATCCTTCCCATCATTTATTTAGATTTCCAAATTTTACACTAAACACAGCAGCTAATGACTTTCTAGTGTAACAGCCTTGTTATACAGAACAAAATAATAATAATGAATCTGCTCAGACACTGAAGGTGTTGAGGAACTTATGGACTTTAATAACTTTCATATAAATTGGTATATAGGATATATGCCCTCAAGCACTGTCATTTTGATTAATGAAACCTGATGGCATATTGAAATGTCTTTCTTTCTGCCTTGCACAGCTCCTCATTATAAAATATTATGTGTCTTAAGTTAAGAGTGCTCAGCACCTCCCAAAAGAGAGTCCTTAAGCAGAACAGTCATAAAGTTGTGTTTCATTATTTTGATATTAAACACACTTTTCAGACTAGGTATAGATTTTATACTGTTCACATGTTTTGGCGGCTTGCTGTTTTCAGGTTTGTTGCTTTTGCTTTACAGTAAGAAGCTGGTTTACAATGTGGCACAACCAGCTGCACCTTGGTAAAAACAAATATATTGCAGAAATGCTAAGCAACCATCCCTAGGACTGCTTTCCACTTTGCTTCTGATTAGCCACACCAGGATTATCACAGACCTGACCCTGTCAATTTTGCTAAGCTGCCAAATTTGGGTGGCAAGTCTCTGAAGCATTCATCTGATATGAGGGAGGTTTCATCCATACAGAGGCTTTCCCCTAAACAAAATGGGTCAAATTGAAAGATGTAATTTAGAGCATAACTCATACATCAAATAACACAACTGCAGTCTGCCTGTCATTTTTCATGAAAAAACATGCATAACTGGTATTTTGCTGAAAAATACTTACATAGACTTTAAATATAAAAGAGAATTGTTATTTTAATAGAAGACTGGTACTTTGTTTGAGAAAATATACTTTATCACTAGGATTAATGTTATCAAAATTCCAAAATGATTTGATATAAATTTCAGTTGGAGAATAAGGCCCATCTCTGAGTGGTTTCCACACATTGTGACTTGCAGATCAGGGTCTAAAAAGTTTACATCTCAGTGGGAAAGGTCCTTTATCTACTTTCACAGCAGGTGAGTCTGTCAAAGGTGAAGAACGATACCAAGAAGACTTCCAGTCCACTTTATCTTTCAGTCTTGTTTTGCTTTACTGAATTTTTTAAACAGTTCATCAGGTTAGTCACCAAGCTTTATTCTCTATTATTACACTAATTTTAAAATTACACTATTTTGACTGCAGGAATAATGAGAAAAAGTCACTGGGGATCAGCTGTGGATATATTGCCACTCCTTTGCTCATGCTCTCATGGGGCGGATTAGTTATGTGTGGGTTTAAAACATCCCTACAGGCAATGTCTTATTGCTTAAGGTTCAGAAATATGAATAATAATAAAACTAGACCATAAGCTATTTAGCTTGCTAGAAATTAAATTTAGCAGCTTCAGCTCATGAATCCAGCTGTAAAAGTAGATACAAAGCATTAAATTAACAGCAACACATGGAAATCTACAGGATCATATTCCAGAGGAACCAAGTTATGTGTTTGTTTTACCCGTTAATTTGGTAAGACTAGACAAAACAGTTTTCCTTTTTTTTATAACATTAAACTTCTGATTCCATTAACAAAATCCTTCTGTGAAGAAACTTGCTGCTGCAATACAGTACTTGTAACCCTGACTTACCATTTGCTCATAAAAATTAAAAATTAAAAGACTGAATTTGTCAACTAGTCGAGTTCCTTAACCTTGTAGCTAGAAACTGACGGAATAGGAGGGCTTAATGTGCCCAAGAGATCATCTGCTTTTTTCTAAAAATATTCATAAATACTGCTAGAGATATTGCATCTGACCAACACCTTCATGTGCATGTCCATCACAGTCACAGCACTACTTCTAGTGTTAGTATTTGAGAATATATCCATTTAAACAAAAATTACAACTATAATCTTGCTTCTCAAGAACATACTCTAGTCCAAAAGAAGTTTATTTTTTTCCAAAATAATTGTTGTTGCTGATTCTATATGAAGCAATCAAATACTGCAGGAAGAGACAGTAGTGTAAAATCCCAGGGACAAAGAGTTTCACAAATATTATCATAAGATATATTTGATCCTTGTGTAGTGGAAGAAGTTTAATGTAGGAAAATTCTGGGTTAAATTATATGACTGCTCTTGAGAAGGGATAAGTAAGGAAATAGGGGTGACTGTATAGTGGGCTTCATACAAAGGTGAGCTTTGCATCTGTTACAAATACTAGATGACACCAAGCTGGGGGCAATGTCAATCTGCTGGAGGGTAGGAAGGCTCTGGGAGGGATCTGGACAGGCTGGAGAGATGGGCCAAATCCAATACTATGAGGTCTAACAAGACCAAGTGCTGAGTCCTTCATTTTGACCACAACAACCTCCTGCAGCACTATAGGCTGTGGACAAAGTGGCTGGACAACAGGTAGAAAGGGATCTGGGGGTACTGATTGATGGCAGACTGAACATGAGCCAGTGTGTGCCCAGGTGACCAGGAAGGCCAGTGACATACTGGCCTGTATCAATAATAGAATGGCCAGCAGGTCTAGGGAAGTGATTCTTTCACTCTACTTGGCACTGTAAGGCCACAACTTGAATACTGTGTCCAGTTCTGGGCCCCACAATTTAGTAAGGATATTAAGCTGCTGGAGTATGTCCAAAGAAGTGCTGATGAAGGCTCTAGAGTACAAGTCCTGTGAGGAGCAGCTGAGGGAGCTGGGGTTGTTCAGAAAAGGAGGCTCAGGAAAGACCTTATCACTCTCTACAACTGCCTGAAATGAGGCTGTAGCCAGCTGAGGTCTCTTCTCTCAGCCAACCAGTGACAGGACAAGAGAACACCATCTTAAGCTGCACCAGGGGAGGTTTAGGCTGGACATTAGGAAGAAGTTTCTCACAGAAAGGGTGATTGGACATTGTAATGGACTGCCCAGGGAGGTGTGGAGTCACCATCCCATCAGGGAGGTGTTGAAGGACACACTGGATGTTGCAGTCAGCGTCACAGTCTAGTTGACAAGGTGGTGTTCAGTCATAGGTGGGACTTGATGATCTCAAAAGTCTTTTCCAACTCAATTGATTCTGTGATGCTGTGAGTAATTGTTGGGGTAGTGCAAGAGTAGAGCAAAAGTGAACATGTGGCAACTTGTCTTCCTCCAGAGCCTAGATGCAACATCTGCACAAAGGCCAACTACCTTGTCATTACACAGGATTTCAGGATTTCCTATTTTGCAAGGAGGAAAAAAGTGCTTTTTCTCCCTTTTTTCTTCTTTCTCCCTTTGCAAAGGGGCAAATCCTGATTCTGAGGCCAAGACAACTCCTTCTACATTGCACATGTGTTTTGGCAGCACAGGGCAGGATGACAGACTTTGAGGGTATGTCTCTGTACAGAGCAGTGTACCAGGAATGGCTAAGAATGGGAACCAGCCCAATGACCAGCTGCTCGTGAGCTCTCTTCCTTCTGCAGAGTACTGAGCGACACCAAGAGCAGGATGCTCTGCTTGCTTATCCCCTAGCCCCCCCAAAAGATGAATCAGTATCAAAGTCTTGATTCATATCTCCTATGAAGTCAGGTGTCCCCTGTTGCCTGGATATCCTTTATTGCTAGGCAGCATTTTCAGGAGTAAATTGATCACAGCCACAGATCCATCAACTTTATTGACCTCTGACATCATCCCTCACTGTATTGCTAGGTGAAATCACAATTGAGTAAGTGTTGTTCCTGTTATCATGCTTATTGCCTATTCAGGTACCATATATAGTCTTATGTTTTGTAGTGCTACAGATGGAAGGGCTTACTTATGGCACCATAAAAGGGAGCAATCAAGTCTTTAAAATTATGACCTGATTAGTATCCATATTAAAAACATGACATTGCATATTGGTGCACATGATGTGTTTTGTTTACATCAGATGTATGAATTAAGATACCTTTTCTGTCCATATTAAGATACAATTAACACCAGTTGTAAGGTCTAGCTGGAAAGTAACCCCTCTCAGGATCTGGAATCCATTGGTTACTACAGAAAATCATACAGTAATTTAAATATGCTTCTACATAGAAGTCTCTAATTCCACCTAGTGTCAACTGCGTAAATAATTATTATATTTATAAATTTTCTTTTGTAGCTATCTTTTCATGCAAATAGACAGTAGCCCTTCTTAGAAGCCTGCTGAGGTCTTCGCTTCCAAGATATCTTATGCAAAGAAAATAATCCCTACACGTTAAGAATTGTCTAAATATGTACTGTAATAAGAACACTGCAATGAGCTTGAAGTGTTCTGTCTGATATGCGATAGATCCTTGTTTTGGAGTTTTAAGGCAAAATGTGGCACATTCAATTTTAACTTTGGTTAAAAAGTCATAATTTTTTGATTTGTCACGATGATGTATTAGGAATCAAAGGAATCACTTCTTTTCTTAATGGTATGGAAATAAAATGTGCAGTTTGTTTTTAAAAATGGAATCACTGTTTAACATATTATTCCTAGGAAATACATTTTCGGTATTTCCTCCCTATTTTCTCTCAGACTAGCAACACAACCTATTTAAGCAAGGCATATTATATTATTTTCATAAAGATTTCTTTCAAACACCTTTTTTTTCAAGTCTCCATGTTTTGTTGGAATATGTAGAATAACAGGCCACTTATGATATGCCCAGTTAATCCTGAATTTGCATCTCACTGATTGTGGACTTCATTCACTCTCACTTTGATTCATTCTTTGGAAAGTCCAAATCACTGCTGTTGTTCATAAAGACCTTTAAGGCTTGCTGACAATAAAAAATTTTACATTTCCTTAATTCTTTAATGAATTATTTCATTCCACGTCTGCATATTGCACAAGTTGCACAATAATTCATGGTTGTTCATTTCAGATAAACCACGTTTTTGATTCTAATGCAACAATTACTGCCCTTAACAGGTGATTTATGTTTCTACAGAACAATCCTAAATCTGTCTGGATAGACTACAGGATTAATGAGAATAATGGTGGTGAATTACTCATCAGGAACTGCTCATTAATTTAGCTGATTGCTGCACAGTTTCCAGCAGAAAGGACACTTCAGCTATTTTTGCTTTTTCCATACAATTGTTTTCTGGGTGAAGCCTTCATCAAATTTGTCCCTTGAAGTAAAAATTTATGCCTGGTTAGAATTTTACCTCCAGCTTCAGAGATCCCCACCTAGTCCTCTGCTACTAGAGCTGGCTTTGAACTCTCTTCCCTCTAAGAATGGCTGAATGAACTCCCTTTGTACCATATCACTAGTCAAATGCCATAGCAATGATTTGTTCAGATATCTAACTATGGCAAACAAAAATTTTCCTTGGTTTTCTTAAAATGTTTTTAACAATGCACGCACTTCATAATTTCAATGTTAACTCCTTGTCACAGATAAACAGAGAACAGCAAGAGATTCTGTACCCTGTCTACCATATTTTCCTAGCTTTTCTGTCTAAAAGGAACTGGGCTGGCTATATTTTATATTCTTTTGTCAATAATAGGCTTTTAAAAGTTGATCTTTTTTTCTGACTACCTTTCTCTAACCACATTTCTATTCTCTTTTGATAAACTGGGATAGGAAACATGTTTTATTTGATGTCTGGATACAGTCAATCTCAAGGCAAGCATGCAAGTGTGGTTATATTTCCATATGTTCATCATTAGCATCTTATACACATTACCTGAATCATCTCTTGCTGGAAATCATTGTTTTAGTAGAAATAAAATAGTCTACAGGTACAACCAAATTCCTTTAGAACTCGCATTTTCTGAATTAGCATCCTATGAACTTTCTATCCATACTATAAAAAACATATGCATCAAATGTGTAATCTCTGAAGAAGAGAATCCTGTCTGTGATGGTAGCCAGCACCAGATGTTTCACATAAAGGTGCAAAATCCCCCTACAGTAGGCAGATGTTGGATTATTTCTCTATTAAGGAGGTCTCATCCGAAACCCTGATGCTTAAGAGATTGTCTGAAGCCCAAAAGCATGAAGTTTTATTTTCATTCCAGAATTCCACTTTAGTGTCTCACTAAGTTTTACTCTTTGAGAGTGTTTGTTGTGGAGCAGCGGCAGGAATTGAGTTATGTGGGCTCCAGATGTAGGTTCAGTATTGTTTCCCATGCTGGAGTAACATGCAAGAGAAAAATCTGCTCAGAGCAACTGGAATATTAAACTGCTTTGCTGTTAGTCTCTGTCAAACATAAAAGAGTAAATCACAGCTAGAAAATCACATTTCTCAACATTTCAGAAATTAAAGTGATATTCACTGAGACAACAGAGGACATGTTCCTGACTCCAGGCTATACCGCTGCTAAACTCCAAATTCTTGCTACAAGACATGGAGATGTCTGTCCTTTTAGAAACAGTTGTACATATTTTTGTAACAGAAAAGTTTCTGGCAACTTAAATAGAGTGGTCACTACATGAGGTCCAGATGTAACATGGGTAAACACCGCTGTGTTTACAGTGGGAACACAAGTTCGTTGTCTCATGAACATACTTGGTGACAACACTATGGGAAGGAGCAGGAAATGGATGCTAATGAGGCTGAAGAGCCAAAGTCTCTCTGGGACCAATTGTGAAAGAAAGTTAAAGCTCCCCTTCCTGGCTGTCAAGCACTGGAGCAGTCCTACTGCCTCTGTGGCTGCAATGCTCTCTCTCCTGCCTGCGCTGGCACCCCAGGGTGATCTGTTCCCCTTTGCTCATGCTTCTCAAAAGACCCACTAAACGAGAATTATAAAAACTCATACTACCTCCGATCTCTGTTAGTGCTCTCCTTGAGCTCAGAATATAACAAATCTGATTTATAAAAATTGAGGCATTGTGTCAAATGATGTTCCTTGACATGATGCAAAACATGTAAAAATTTTAAATTCTGAAATTCTACATGAGCAGAAAAGGAACAAAAAAGCTTTACCAAAAAAACCCCAAATAAACAAAGCACCAACCCAAAATACCACAAACCAAAACCCAAACCAAAAAACCCCAAACACAATAGTTTTAAGTCCCAAAGTCTGTTTACCTGTTGACCTTCTATAAAACTATAGATCTTAAAGAATCTCACTGCACTAGAATCTGCAATACATAAAGGTCAAAGGAAAGTCAGAACTGTAACACTAATGTATTACTATAGAACTAATGAAATACTTTATGTGTTGTTTTTGATTCCTTATCATTCAAATTCCTGGCTATACAGTGATGCACTGTCAGCATTAGGTCTGGCATTTGGGATTCTCTCCTCGTAAATGGGAAGCGTAGGTCCAATACTCTGAAGGCTTCTCAAACTCAGCCAGGAACTTTGTAGCTATTCCTCTGTGCTTGGTGTTTCCTACTTGCCAAAATTCAGTGGTTACCTTTTCAACATGTGCACGTGCTGCCCTGCCTAGAAAACACCAAAGTTTCCTTCACCACACTGGAAAAGCAAGTCTGTACCTAAACTGGAGCAAATGCTTCCCTGAGGGTGATGTGGACACCTAGATCCCTCCATTTACTCCAGGAAAAAATGCAGCTCAGGCAGCTTAAATCTCTCTAAAAGACTATAAATTAAATTAGGCATTGCCTAATTTAAGTGCCTAAAGTAGTAGGTTTGACTAATGCTGCTCATGTCTATTTTTTTCCTTTGCAGTCTCATGCAGATTGGATCTGTTTGTTGTGAGTTAACCCTGGCAGGCAATTCAGCCCCACACTCACTGACTTCCCCACTGTGAGATGGGGGAGAGAAACAAAGGCACAGAGGTGAGAAAACTTGTGAATTGAGATAAAGACAGTTTAATAGGTAAAGCCAAGCTGTGCATGTATGCAAGGCAAACTAAGGAATGGACTCAGCACTTCCTCTTGGAAGGCAGGTGTTCTGCCATTTGCAGCAAAGCAGGGGTCCATCACATACAGCTGTTCCTCGGGAAGACAAACGCTATAAACCTGAATGTCACCCTGTTTCTTCCTTCCTCAGCTTTTATTAGTATGTTGATCCTTTTGTGGTTGGCTGTCCCAGCTGTGTCCTGACTTCTTGCCCTCCCCCAGTCTACCCCTGAGAGAAACAGAGAAGGATTTGACAATGATCAGGAATAAAATAATCAAACATGGGTGTCTTATCAACACTGTTTACATCACAATTCCAAAACACAGCACCATACAAGCTGTGATGAAAACAATTAATTCCATCCCAGCTAAAACTAGCACCTTGTTGTACTAGGACCACACGAACACTTCTAAAAGTCATTATTTGCAATCAGAAGGATGATAAAATTATGAATTTTTTTAAGAAAATCCTAGTTCTTGTGCTGTCAAGTAATTATGATGCTTAGAGATATGTTTTAGTGATAGACTTGGCCAAGTTGGGTTAATGGCTGAACTCAATGATTCCAAAATTCTTGCCAAACCTAAGCAACTTTACGATTCTCTGATAATTCTATGAGCTGACACATAGACCTTAAAACTCCCAGATGTAGTATGAGAAACAAATCTCTTCTCATCCTGGTATACAAACATCTGCTTTGGAGGTGGATTGTATTTTAAATTGGGGAAAGAAATAATTAAGGCTACTAAGGAATGGTTGATGCTGCAAATGGCATTCTGGTTGTGAAAAGAACACTGTTCTGTTTCACAGAATATTGCTTAAGCAATACTGTGAGTCCTAAACATAACAAAAGTAAGATGTATTCTGCTTCACAATATGACAGTAGCATTTTAATTTAAAGGTATTGTAGGTTTTTCTGCCCAGATAAAGTTTACAGATAGATTTTTGTTAGAAATGTGGATTCAAGAATGTGCTTTTTGTTGTAAATGTAAAATGAAATAGTGCACGTCAATTTTTATGTGACTAAATCTTGCATTAGTGATGAAGATAGCAAAACAAGATGTAAAAAATCTGACTTTTTCCAAGTTTTTTTTTTACTTTATAGTGCTGTTGCTACCATTCTGCTAAAAAGGAAATCTCTGAATGTCAATATCATTCCAGTAATTCCTATGTCAGTCTTTCCTCTAGAGTTACAGTATACATTTGCCTGGTTCAGTCTTTACTATTGAAGCCAAAAATTACAATTCTTTGTCCTACTTATGCATACTACTAAAGAGGATTTTAGATCATAGGACTCAGCTGAAAACTTCAATCTGACTCTGAAGTTAAATGCAAACAGAAATGGAGAAAAAAAATGATGCACACATCTACTTGATGATCTCAGATTACTTTGCATTATGGCACATGTGATATTTGTTTTTACCCTACACTACACACTATTCCAATTTATTTTTTATTATTTAATGGTATTTTCTCCAAAAGTTTTTTTGTGTTGATAATTTAAAAACTGCTTTTAGTTACTGTGGATATACATTTTAATTGCATAATGTTTAGGCAAAATTATGTGAAGCAAGTTGAAAAACCCAAAACCTGATATATCAAACATAAGCAAACTATCTTGGCAAGCACATCCTTTATGTGCAAACACAAGCTTTCCTTTTTCTCTTAAGTAATAACTGCCTTTTTTACTTTTTAGTTGTCAAATTAAGCAAGTTTATACTGCACCAGAAAACTTCGCCATTGGTTGTTTTTTGGTTTTATTTTTTGTCCTTAGTAATGTTGGTGACAGAAGACATAGAAAAATTCTAGGGTCAGACTGGTCACTATACTATAATTTAAACTGTTGCTATTGCTCTGGAGCAATTTAATGACAAGGCACAGTAATTCAGGACATATTGCAAGTAAATCTAAAAGTTCAGTTTTATGGCAAATGCCTCAAAAAACCCTCAAACTTATTCCTAGTATGCTCACAAAATATGTTTTGCATGTTAGCTTAGTAATTAGAATATTACAATTTAAAAAGAACATGTACATTTAGCTTTTGGGTTTGTACCATCCATATACATTTGTGCTTTATTGGATAATGCCTAATTCATTTTCAATTGATGGACAAGTTTGAAATAGAGAAGTTGCATATGGTTTGTAGAAGATAGTTCATTTGATACTAAAATATATATCTAAAACAAATCAGAAGAATTGCTCCCTAAGAGAACAGAAAAGGTTCAGGTCTTTAATTCGTTTTTTTCCTGTTTAGAAAGCTCCACTCCCAGAATGCACTGCATGTACAATTTTCAGGTGGCTATTTTTTCCTGTTTTGACTAAACTATGATAAAAACTCTCTATTTGAGAAGCAATGGACATAGCATAAAAGCTGTTCCAGCATTTCTTTATCCAACAAACACTTCCTAAGAGTAATTTATAGTTTATCCTACATGATGTAAAAGGGTCACTTTTTTAAAAAACAAGAAAACCGGCTTCACTGAAAATCAGTACTATTTTGTTGTCTCTTAATAACATAAAGAGAGGAAGGAAATCAGAGGTCACTGTGTATTGCACCTTACAATCCCTATAAAAATCACATCAGCCTTTATTGACAGAGAAGACTAGGTGGAGATGGAGACACTAAGTACATGATGTGAAAAAAAGAGATGGAAACAAAGTCTGTATAACAGTGGGCAAAACACTTGCTCTGAAAAGGAAATATATTCTTAAATATTAGAATAGCACCTTGAAAATCCATTCAGGAATTGGCTTATAGCTTCTCCTGTTACTGTCGAGTGGTAGGTCAGGTCGCTGAGACAAAGAAATCACAGTTCTAAATGATGGAGTCAGACAAGGGACACATTTGGCTCAGCAGCATTTTTGTCAGTTATGAAAATGTCTCAAATGGAAAACGTTATCCATAAATAAGCACTTTCTGCTACAATTCTCTGCTGTCCTTCATATGCCTCATAACAATTTTAGGTAGCTATGCAGGGCTGGTACCTTGGAGACCACCCATAGACCCAAGGGCTGCCAAGTACCACTCCTGCCAGTGTGAAAGTCAGCACCCTTTACAAATGTAAAATAACACAGCTCATGTCATGTCCCCTTTTTAATGACTCTGTGTATGGGTGTATAACTATGAAACCAGGTCTAAACTCTAAAAGAATTTCCTTCTTTTCCTTTTTGATGCTGCATAGCAGCATGAGAATAAAGCTAAAATGTGTCCCTTTTTGTGTTTGCTTGTTTTACATTGTGATCTAGTTGTCATAAACCCTGCCATCTGACCAAATTACTGAAAGAATAGAAAAGAACAAGCTCCAACATCTGGCAAGACATTAACTTGGACTTTCTTCTTGATTGTGTCTGTTTCAAATGCCAGGTGTCTATCACCTGGGCTATAGTTTTATTTTGGCAAAGTAAATCTATTACTAACTCTCTGAAGAATGCCGTCTCTGAATGATGCTGCAGCTAATGGAATACTGATTTACTGCCACAACTGTAAAGGATATTTTTTAACATTGTGTTACACGTCCCATCAATTTAGATCAACCAGACCTACCATATGTGAGAAGTTATCTACATTTTTCTCCAATAAAACTGAAATGATGAAAGCTTTGCTTTCCCTGAGGTATGATCCAGTATTGGTAGCCCCATTGTTGGTTCTTTTTAGCCCTCATCTTTGTCAGGGCTGGAGCATATTATTCCTGCAATGCTTGCCAGAATTCTATGGCTTACTTGTTGTTTGAGACTCACCATATGTGTCTTTGATCCCTGCCTAGTAGGCACTTTGGCTGCTTGCCAGTTTGGCACTTATGATTATCATCAGTATGAATAGCTCCCTTGCTTCTGATTCTGTCCTTCTTGCTGTCATCAAATCACTCTTTAAACAACTTTCTTATTTTCTTTCAGATGCTTATAAATGATCAATCTATTTTTACCATGCCTTTCTTGGCCAAGGTTTTGTGTCACACTGCAGGAAATCCAACAGCTTTATGTTTCCACTCCTAATGATCTGACTGCCAACTACCTGTGTAACTGCATGGCAACAATGAGGAGTACAGAAACATCTCTTGTGGTAGTGTTTGGAGTTACTCTGCATATTACACAAATATGCCTGTTTTCCCCATCTGGTTGGCTTGGTGGCATGATTTCTTTGAGAGATTATTTATTTTAGTCAAAAGCATTCCTTTTAATAAACGTTTTAAAACCTTTGACCAGAATGCAGCGTGAGCCAATGACAATGATAAATTCAGAGGAGTATCAGAATGATAAACAGTTTCAAGAGACAAATGGAAAGCCAAAAGCCAGTTGTGCACAATTTCTACTCACTATCCTGATACAGCACTAAACACATCTGAGCCCTTCCATGTGTTCTAGCAAGCTGAAGTTGTTCCAAAATGCCGTTGTTGAACAAAAGATACACAGAATTAAAATAAGGAACAGCACAGGGCACATAAAAGTCCAGAGCACGAGAGGCCCACACGATGTTACAGAAAGATCTGCCAGAAGTGCCCATTATTCTTTACCTCATCCTGCAAACCTTCTGTTAGTAAATACACTGGTACTATCACAGGACAAGCGTATCTGCCTTCATGTTAACTCATAAAGTGGGGTGGAGTAAGTTTTGTAGCCTCTGCAAGAAAACAAGAGTACCAAGATGATTGTGTGTGCCTAAAACACAATCCTCTTGGAGCTTCTTTCACTCTGTGCTGTCCAATGCAACTCTTGTTTAGCAATAATCCATTTTAGCTCTAGAGGTTTTAACACACAGGGCCTTTTCCAATAGAAAGATTATCACACCCTTCTCCCAAGAAACATGCATATTTCATATGAATGTGTTTTATTTTTGTGTCTCTTGTTTTTTAACAACTCCTTGCATTTAGAAGGACCAGATGAAAAATTCAGTGCAAAATTGGCAAGCGTGAAAAACAAATTCTGATTGCAGGGAGAATAAGAGGTAGAACAGAAAAGAAACAATGAGAAACTGTTGCATGAGAACTCAATTTGGGATTACTTCAGAATGTATCTGTTATATTTTCCTTCTCTGCCCAACAACACCAAGAATTCAGGTAAAGACATTCTTTTTCAGAATATGTGGTGGTGCTCTGAGTCTTGAAGCAGGTTTGTAATAGTAAACATCCACACTTGGGTTAGGCTGGAAGAGGCCACCGAGGTTTTAAGCCCTACAAAAACAAAACAGTAACAGACAAAAAAACAATACCATTAGAAGGGATTTAATGTGCAGAAAATTGCACTTTGATATATAAGCTGCCTGCAGAGCATTACAATGCAGCCAATATCAGAGGTATTTGTAAGAAAGATGATTAAAGGCCATAAGAAATTTGACTTTGAAACTGAAGCAACTCGAGAACAGGTGAGGTAGTAGGAGAGGTACACTTCATTCATAGACATAGTCCTAACTTTCTTGTGATTGCTGTTAACCTTTTTCCAGCTGGCTTTGAAACGTACAGAAAAGTGAAAATGAAATTATTGATCTTAATAAAGTGCCTTTCCCTTCACATATACCTCATCATTGATAAACGTTCTCTCACTGTGAGACAAAAAAGAAAGGCATGATTTTTTTGCCAGCTTCTCTATATTTTATCCCTAACTATAGGTAACAAGACCAAAGCAAATACCTAGAAAGAGCATTTAAGCAAAGCTTAGTGGAATTTTGAACTGTGAAAATAAAAGAATGTTGCATTCACAAATATTTTACTGGAAAAAGGCAGAAAATATACTAACTGCATCAGATACTAGTCAGTAAAAAAACTTCCTGGCATTTTTCAGTGGCCAGATTTGAAACTGCAGATGACTACTAGTAATATTTTAAAACTTTTACACTGGATTTTAAATATCTAGTTTCTGAAGAGCCATGATTATCCTTGAAGAACAAAAGCTTCCCAGCCAACCAATCAGCATCCAGTTTTGGTTTACAATTCCTATGAAAATACAATTTTTAGATGCACAGAACAACAAGGATGAAATGCAAAACTGCAAAAGAAAGATGGGGCTTTGACAGCATCATATCTATATGATGCCGTGAATAACTGAAACAGAGACTTGGTGGTAAAACCTGATAATCTTTTGCAGAAAATGATTGATGGAAAGGCTAATAAATTTAACAAAATATCCCTGATAGCACAGAAAACGAATGATCCAGAAGCAATTTTTGCTTGAGAAGAGTTTGGAAAGTTGGCTGACACAATGAATGTAAGGGAGCAGACAAAATATAACTTACAGCTGCGGAGAGAGCTATCGAAACCTGAACAGTACATTCGCAAAGCTCTAAGTTTTTGCTATCTAAATGGAAAGCATAAATGCCGGTGTGCGCACGAAGCCTCGCGTCACCTGGACGCCCGAGCGAGCACGACCTGATTTATCTTACATCGTTAGCACAGCCCAGGGAGTCAAACAGGACACGTCTGGAAGCAGCTCTGTCCCTTCCCCTTGCTCCTCTCTTTCCCCTCTACTGCCTAAAGCCTTGCCAGGTCAGGTCAGCCTGGGCCCGGTGTCCCGCCGGGAGCGTGTGGGGCAGCACGGCTGGCCGTCCCCATGCTTGGCCCTCTACGGCTCTCTCTCCTCAGCGGTTTCTCCCGCACGCAGCCCCGACTGCAGCCTGCTGCGGCGCCGGCCCAGTCCGCAGCCAGCGCGGCCACCCACAGCCGCGGCTCCTCAGCCGGGAAGGCGAAGGGGGCAGAAGGCGAGAAGGGGCAGGAGGCGAGGGGCGCAGAGGGCGACGGGGGCAGAGTGCGAGGAGCGGCACCGGGCGAGCCCGGGGGCCGGCGGGCGTGAGGCGGCGGCCGCCGCAGCCGCGCGGGAGGGGACGCGGCGGCGCTCGCGCTCCGCCAATCGCGGGGCTGCTCGCGCGCGGGCCGGAGGCTGCGCCCACCCTGCGGCGGCGGCGGCAGCCGGGCGAGCCATGGGCACGGTGCCGTCCGCGCTGAAGCACTGCCTCAGCTACCAGCACCTCCTCAAGGAGCAGCTGTGGATCGCGGAGCCGCCCGCGGCCGCGCAGCCCGCGCAGGTACCGCCCGGCGCGGGTCAAGGAATGGGACGGGGCCGGCCCGAAGGGGCGCGGCCGCCAGCAGGGGGAGGACGGGGCGCCGCCGCCCCCTCGCCGCCCCCTCGCCGCCCCCTCGCCGCCCCCTCGCCGCCCCCTCGCCGCCCCCTCGCCGCCCCCTCGCCCCTCAGGCGCGTCCCCCGCGCCGCTGCTGCCCCTGCCTGCTCTGCCCCTGCCCGCCCGCAGCGCCCGGCTCTCTCCCCTCTCTCCCCTCTCCCATCTCCCGTCCTGCCCGGAGCAGCGAGGAAGGGGGAGGCCCTTTACCCCCCGCCCCGCACCGCTGGGGTGTGTCTGGTCAGTGTTCGGCACACGGCCGGTGTCACACCGTGTTCCAGGCAGTGCGAACACAGGCGGGTGGCGCTGGGGCCGTGGTGAATCCTGGCAAACCCACTCAGCAGTGGTCCTCGCCACGCGTGATCATTCACCGTGTGAAAATGATAAAATGGCAGGGTGAGACGCATTTGGGCGGGGGCTGCCCTTGCTGCACGCCCTTGTATTGCTCCCACGCGTTCGCTGTCGAGGGAGGAGTCCCTGCGGCCGTAGGGGTGCGGAGGCAGAGCCGGGGGCAGTCACGGAGGGGTGAGTGACGGTGGCTGCTCTGTGAGCTGCGAGCAGGTGTGGACAGTGGCTGCTGGGAGTGAAGGTTAGTGAGGTGCCCGGGCAGGCTGCGAAATCAACAGCGTAGGCCATGACTGTCCTGAACATGGGAAAGAAGGGAGGCAAAGTTACCAACATATCCTCTCTGAACAGTCATCCAGTCCAACTCCAGCTCCAGTAATCACTCAGTGCTTCAAACCTTTAAAAACATAAGCCAAGCCTAGAACAAAATAATTTAAACTGTAGTTAAATACATTTTTAATTTTCTTTTTTTAAGAGCAGCTCTTGTTTGTTGCATTTTCTGTTTTCAGATAGGTGGTGGGATCATCTCCCATTTTTCTCCACTCTTTGGAAGTGAAATTTAATTCCTATGCAGCAATGTGACTTCAGAGGTGGAGAGAAGATGAAAAATGTTCTGATTGATACGAAAACTGGCAGCATTTTAATTGTGCTTCAGATGCTCTGAGCCTCATATCTCAAAAGATGCATATATGGAATACCCAAAGCAACATTGTTGTGAGCATAGGGCTTTGTATAGGTAAGCCCCATACACCTTCCAGCTATCACACTTCCCTGGAAATAGTGTCTATCCAGAATTAAATCGGTGAAAAAAAAATCTACTTTTTTTTTTTTTTTTAGTGGATTTTTTTTTTTAATGGTAAAGAAATAAAATAGGATTATTGGACTTTTATGTACTAGGCCTGAAGCAAAGCACTATAATTCTGTTCACATGCCCTTGCTACTTTTTGGTGCATCATTTCCTTTCAAAATATCTGAACATTTTTTTAAAAGTGATATGCCACTTGATTGTGTCAGTTTCTCTCCACCTATCAGATGAAGCATTTGAAAAGTCTTTTGCAACAGAGTGGGTTTGCAGTCAAGAACAATCATTAACATCTTCTCAGAAAATAGTAGATTAAAAAAAAAATTCTTTGTTGTAATGGATCATTTTACTTAATTTTTGCAGTGCTCTACTTTTATTTTCATCACCATTTTTCTTCATCCAAGGACACAGAAGGATGTCATCAGTAAACAGCAAACATGAGAATATACAGCAAGCATCTCCCCTGTGCACATTGATGTGGGTGTGAGCTGCACAGTAAACTAATTAAATCCAGAGGTGGTCATTGTTCATGTTTTTTCACATTTGCTTCTGCATTACCTTGCTGTGATTTTACATGAATCTGTTCAAATTTCCATATTTCTCACATGGACTCTTAAACAACCCCCAGAGGTTTTCCTTATGTAGGAGTGCGTTCCATACCAATCCTGGTCAAGGAAAAAAGTGTTCCTAGGTACATGATCTATAACTATACTGGCTCAAGTAATGGTTGTAAAAGATTTGTTGGTCTTTTTTTTTTTTTTTTATGATCAGCATATGCAAGATAGTTATGGCAGCACCACTGCAATGATATTTATGAGAGTACACTAAGGAATAAAATAGGAAAGAGGGTTTAGGTAGAAGAACAATTTCCCAGAAATAATGCTTTCATGGCTGATAAAAATATAGAGTTTATTTGCTTGCTGAAATATTTTCAGGAGTTCCTCAGGATTTTTCTTTAACCACCAAGTAAAATGTAAATGTTGCTGCCAGGGCTCTTGTAAAAATAAAATCATTCTATTTTGTCTAAACACCCCAAATACATAATAATTTGGTTATATACTGCTCTGACTAATTTCTAGTCCTGTCCAGGTTCAACCACTTGAAGCTCTACTGGAGATTAAATAATGGGTTCTAAAGTGAGTATAGAATATCTTATTCTTTGTTTTCCCTTCTTTTTTCTGTTTCATTTAGCCAACCATTTTTGTGGTATTTTTAGAAACATATTTGACTTTAAAAGATAGACTTACTTGAGTAGTAAAGTTGTTAAAAATGAGAGATGAAAAGTAATAGGTAATTTGTCTAGGTGGCTAAATAGACAGTCAATAGAATTTTCTACTACATATTTGTAGAAGTTACTAATACCTATTTCAGTCTTATTTAGACTAGTCTGTGTTACATCAAAAAATTACTGAACACCTGACTGGTCAATGAGACACCATATTCCTGTTGCATTCCAGTGTGTTCATCTTTCTCCATCTTCTTAATTTCTTAACTGTTTCCTTCAGAATGCTTCCATTATGCTTCATACAAGGAATACAGTTCAGCTTCATTTTCATAGCATTACCCCAATGTATATGGTTTTTATTACCAGGTCTGATTAACTTAATATTAAAGGTTTGGTTTATTTTTACTAAATAAGAGCTATAGTACACAAGATTTTGTTAAAGACATGGGTTTATATCAGAACTGTAATATGTGTTGGCATCTATGGAAAAAAAAAGGTGGCCACAGATATTGCAGTATTGGGGAGATTTCTGCAGAGTCAAGGTCATTGCTGATGGTGACTCACAGGATTTTACCAGAGTGTGTAATGTCCTTTGTGGTTTGCTTTGTGAAGTGCTCAGGCTGAGCAGCAGGGAAGGTGTTTATCTGTTGCTGGTGTGCTCTGGTTTAGCAGCAACCTTCTTGGAGAAGAGATGGTCTGAGAGTCATTGACATTGATTGGTCTTATCCTACAGATTAATGTTATATTTTCGTGCAGGCTAGAATGGAATTTTGATGCATTAGGAATGTGCTAAGGACACAGCAGGGAAGAGCTGGATGGCTAAAGTATTAAAGACTGGGATGAAATTCAAGGATACAGAATGATTAGGTGCTTTGAGACTTATCACCCAAACTAGAAACTTTGACTTTATTGTTAGAAGAGATTGAAGAAGAACCTGGGAATCCTCACAAATCATAGGATGACTATGAGCTGCCAATATAGTTGTTAAAAAAAAAATCAAGTTAGGTCCTGGTCCTCAGATAGAGTAGATCAGATATTTCCAGTGAAACAGGGAGATGTTGATGCCATTGCAAAGAAACTGTATCTGTTCCATTTTGGTTAGTGTGTCCAAGAAATTGAATTCCAGCTGGGGTAAATTAGGTCGTGCACCACTGGAATTGGAGCATGATTTGGGAACAATGACTGGGAACAGGGAGGTGAAATGTAAAATGCTTGGGTTTGTTTGATAGCTAGTGTTAAGACCTGGAGGATGTGTGGGCAGGGTGGGAAGAAGAGGAATTAGCTGTTTAAAATAAAGGAAGATGTTGCTACCCACAAACACACACTTATACTCAGTCCATATAATAAATATAAAGTAGAAATTGAAAAACAAATTACACATTGGTGGAATTCTTTAGGAGCTTTTTAATCGCAGTAAGGAGGATATGATTTAGGTTTACTAAATCATGCAGGTCCTGTGTCCTGCATGATGTGGTGTCCATAGTAGTGCAAATTATTTGGTTTTTAAGAATTTTTAATGATTATATAATAAGGAATAGAGGATAGATATTTAAATGTTTTGAAAGAGACAATCTATGTCCAGTTTTTTGAATTACATTGCATGGCTTAATACTTTGTTAAGGTCAGAGTGTCAACTTTAGTTGAGCATTCATCTGCCACTTTAAACTGGGGAATTCTACTCTGCAAGGGGGTAGTGGCCAAACACTGGCTAAATTACAAGCATCTTTTTCTTAAACCATTGCATTTATGTAGTACTAGCTAGGTGTACTAAGGGGTATAGTAAAATAAGAATGTATTAGGAGTCATGGTTTGGTGAGGGCTACCTACACTTAAAACCAATCAAGCAAAAAATAAGACAAAAATAAGACTCTAGTCTCTTATTTTGCTGGATGTAGCTGTGACTCTAGGAATTGTAATCTGTCTAAATAATGCTAATGTGTGCAATGTTGTGTTGTAGGGTTTCTGTCACAGACTTAGGCTGTCATATGGAATGCAATATCCAGAATCATTAACAGTTGTTCAGGATATTACCCTTGGAAAATTTTATAACTGGGGAGGAACAGAAATGCCAGGTGCTAAATGCGTAAAATAATGAGCAAAAACTTGGTTCCTCTGATTTAGACAGCTAACTTCTGTTTTAGAGCCTTGATGCCAATGATTTATGTGCTACGTGCCTAAATATCCAGACTGAAAATGCACAGACTAAGATTCCCTCATCTCCTCACTGCATGACACTCTTGGATCTAGAGATGCACACAAGTGTCTTACTTTTTCAGTTTTAATGTGCTAGTTTAGATTTTGTAATAGATTGTCATGTTTTAAACACATGCTAGAAACCTCTCAAATTTATTTTTAAAGTAACTCAAGAATAACAACAAAACCCACAGTCCATGTGACAATTATATGTGTCTTACTCACTTATGTTTGATTCTTGATTCAAATTACAGCATAAAAAATGAAGCATATGGTATTGTGCAGCCTGGGAGGAGACAGCAAATCTCTTTTGTTTGAATCTTTTAGGTACAATTCAGAGCAACTGATTTGAAACATACTGTATTTCATGTTCTTTTTATCTCCATGTAATTATATATTCCAGGAATAAATTAACATTTGCAGGCTCTCATCAAATAACTATTTAGGCTATTTTCATTTTTAAATTTAATTTATCAAGCTAAGAAGTACTATAAAAAACTGCTGACAACAATATTGCAAGTTTATTAATTTACTGTGACAATTATCATACATCATTGTTTATTCCCTCCTTTTTTTTTAATCTGATGAAAATTGCATGTGAGTAGAGAAAAAACAAGGTAGTTTTCTAGGACTTTATCTTACAGTTTTTGTTTCTTAACTCTTTCTATGGATGGTATTATTTAAAGATACTTAATGAAATCTTTATAGAGAAAGTATGTTAATTTCACTGGACAAAGGTCTTTTTTCCCCTTCCTTTGTCCACCATTTTTACCTCATTCTATGTTTTCATCCTGACCTTTTGTTGTCTTTCATATGACCTAAGACCAAATAATTGATCACTAAGAATGATCACTGAAGTTCCTGGTTTCCAGTCCAACATTTTTCCAGCCCTTCTGTACTCTTCTATATGCAGAGGCCTTATCAATACAGAGTCATTAAAGCAATCTTTTTCTCATTGAATACATTTTAAGAATGTCCCAAGAATGGAACTTTTTTTTTTTTTTTGCTTTGTTGCAGATTTCAGGGAACATTTGTTTTTCTTAGTCTTCATAAGATTAAAGCATACAAATTTATTAAATAGAAAAATATATTTATATATCTTATATAAATATAATTATTAAATATATATAATAAATTAAAAGAATAATAAAATGGAAGATATTATAATTTAAATTTTAGCAATCTATTACGTTTGTATCAGCATGCTGTTTTTTCTTGTTGAATTTGGAAATGATGAATGACATATGATACATGCTGACACTGAAGGTAGTAAATAAAACACCCTCCACTGAATTGAACTGGAGTGCAATGCTGAGCTCTTCCTAAAATGTTCTTTGAAGTGAAGAGGAGTTTCCCCTTCAGAAGAGCAAGTCACCAGACTCATGCCAACTTTTTCACTCAGGTATTTTATGTGCTGCAGAGTAAGATCTCAAGAACATTGAAGAGAGAGAGGCCAAGAAGGCTGATGAGTTGGTTTGTTAGGGGTGCCAAACAGGATGTTAGAAGTTCAGAAGCTGATAAAGTGTAGCATTGACCTAAACTGAGTCACCGACTTTCAGGTTTTTTATACCATTGGCCTGTAAGTACTGGACAGATAACAGGAGCTTTTTATTTGATAGAGATATATGCTATACTGAGATTATTAAGTGAATTTAAAATTTTATAATAAAGGTGGAAATATTGTAAAGTATTTGCTTTGCAAATTTGGGAACTAAAAAAACGCACAGGAAGTTTTTATTCAGACCCCATATCTGCTTTTTGCTGAAATCCCATTTATGACTTCTCCCAACTCCATCTCCTTCAGAGCCTAAATATGGGCACAGTGATGTTCATTTCCTCTCATGCCAGCTCAAGGAGGAGGATTGATTAAAGACACCCACATGTCATAATTATTTTAAAATTCATGCATTTTGAGATAAGTCTTTTCTCATTACTTTGGCTGGGAGTGAAGATAAGTGAACTGCCAAAGATCACTCAGATGCCAGTTTAATTCCTACTGAAATAAATGGGAGTATCTTTTAATAAGGCTCTTATTTACAATTTGTGATTTTTCTGTTTTTTTGTTTTGGTAAAGAAATCTCACCTTAGAAGTTTACTGTACCAGCTGGTCAAACATAAAAGTTTTCATAAAGCAGAACATTTACTGCTCCGAATTAATAAATTTTTTTGGTTTTTAGCTTTCTGATATGGTGACTAATAAACTGATTAACTGTTGTCTCTATAGTGGTTTTAGGTTGTTTTTTTTCCACTTAGAAGGAATGCTGAGTACCTGGAATGCTTCAGGGTGGAATGCTGGGTACCTAGGATGAAGTTATTTGTTTTCTCTACATTTTAATGATAGGATTCTTTTTTGGTGCTTCTGAGGAAAAAGGTAGCTTCAACTCTTGCAGCACCTGTGTTGAAAGATTCACATGTTTATGGAAGTGTGTGTTTGAATTTCAGTTTATAAGTGAATAGCATGCAGTAAGAAACTGCTGCAGTGTAGGTATAGTCTACAGATGGAGCTGAGTTCTTGTCATCCTTACTTCTTTCACTACATAGATATTTGAGGTGTTTGAATAAGGTGATGGTTCTCTGAAATTTTAGGAACTGAAGGCTATTGAAAATCTTTAATGTGTCAAATATGAAAGAAGTTATATTTAAAGAAACTGTGGAGAGCTTCAGAAAAGTAGTTATTTAGTACTTCAGGCTGTGTTGAATTATCTTCTATTGTTTAGCTCTCTCATTCATATAACAAAGGTATAATATTTTCTGTAGCATCCTTCTTTTCCCCAAAATGTATATTTTAAAAGATAGATGAAGTATGAAAGAGGTGATGTTGTGTGGTATTGTGAACTTGCTGGGCAAAATGTGCTACCTTAAAAGTTTGCTGGTGCACATGATATTGCTGATGTGGACCTTGACATGCAGTGTTATGAGGTACTATGCACTCAGTAAGGCTCATCAATTAATTGATCCTCAGAAAATGCTGAACAGAAAAATAATAAATTTACATGTGGGAATAAAAATTACATAGAAATTTGTAGGAAAAGGTTCTCTCTGTCTGTCTAATCCATCTATCTTCTGTCACTTGGGAAAACTCATTGAAATTCTGAGAGAAGTTGCTTTCTTGATTGATTTCTTGATTGATCAGAAATTTCTGAGATAAGAGCATGATCAAAATCAGACTTTCATACTGTGCTAAATACCTGTAAAACAAATTCAGCATTTTTGCTTTTCAGCAAAAGGGAAATATTACTGCTGTGTTAATGTATGCTTATATAGCCCTTTTGGGGTAGAAATGTCACAATGGTGCACACACTTTAAAATTAAGCAGTGCAGTAGAGATGAAGGATTTTTTTCTATTTTGTGATATGTTGATAGGGACATAATATACAATGAATAATAAGAATTTTATTATATAAGGTATTATTAATCAGACACATATTTTATTATCTGGACTTTTAATCAGTCACTTCAGAGAAAAACTGCTAAGTGCATGGTTTACATTTCAGAAAAATATTTCCATGGGCAGTTTTAAGGGTTGCCTTTCAAACTTATTACAGTTAGAAGTAATTAGCTCATAGCTTTTTTTTTTTCCTAACTTTTATAACTTAACTGGGTTAGGTATCATGTCAGTGGTGAAGATTTTGATTAACATTTGGGACAAAGTTCTAATATTGCAAGAGATGGGAAAGATGCTGCAGGTGATAAGAAGGAAATGATATTTACTGTTGGAATGTTGTTATAGCCAATATTATTTTTAGATAATTCTCTTGTTAAATGGAGATTTATTTTACAGTTTGGTGTAAATGAATGAAAGTTACTCCAATTGTGGCATTACATTTGAATTTATTTGGATTAAATGTTCTTGTGAGAGTAATTCTCAGCAACTCTTGTGACAAAAACACAGATTTATTACATGAGGAAACTGCTAAAAGGTGCACTGGTAAAAAACTGTGCTGGGTAGACATTTCTTCTTTGTTTGAATGAGGTTTTTTTGTTCACAGATGTTAGCTGTTTTGTATGGGAATAAAGGTGTTAGTTTATGAGTTTCTTGGAAAAAGAAGTTTAAAGGCTTTGAATGGATGAGATGTGTGGACTGAAGCGCCAGAGGACATTGCTGGAATGTTAGGTGAAACCCATAGGGAAATAATTCAACAGCAGCATCTGGAAAGGAACTGTACGTGGCTTTAGGGCTTACTTTTAATGCAAGTAGTTAAGATGAGATTAAATATAGGTGTTAGTATGTGAGAAATAGAGGAACAAGGTTGGTGATGAAGGTATATCATGTAGAACACTGGGATTCGGGAAAAGATTGAACAGAATCCACAGCTGATCACATCTGAATTTTTAAAACCCTGGAAACATAATTTGAATTGAACTATCTACTAGCTTAATAAAAAGTAAAGCAGTGTACATGAATATTTTATTGGGGAAAGAGAAGACAGGGTGTAGGCCAGTTCATTGGCCTTGGCACGTCACTTTTGCCAGAATGGGATGAATGAAGATGGTGGAGGTTAAGCTACTAAGCCAGTTGGCCGTTGGCTATGCAGAGAGAAATCAGCTGGTGAGTGAGAATTTTCTCTTGTCTCCCGGCCACTTTTTGATATTCATTACTTGATTCAATTTCCTAAGCACTCTTGTCTGGTGCCATGTGAGATACCCTAAGGTAGCTGAGATGGCTTATAGGATTGGCAGGTATTGAATAGGATTTTCTGGAGACTCTGCCTTCTGGCTCAATGGCTAGAGGTTGTCAGATGCATCCCACCTGCACAAGGGTGCCTGTACTCAGCCATCTGCCCCGTGCCCCTGCTGCAGTGTTGGATAAGCTTTGGGCTGTTGCTGACAGTGCTGAGAAGTGGCTCCATTCAGCTGGCCATGTTTCATTGATGACACCATTTAAGATGCCTGTGGTGTCCTCCTTTATCTCCAGCTCCCAAAAAGCCACAGGTCCTGTGTCCTGCATGCTGTGTTGAGGGAACCTTAAGACATTTTATGTGAAGATATACATTGACTGCACAGGGATACCCAGGACACCTGTGGACATAATTGTGTCGATACTTTAGCATTTTTAAAGTCCAGACTTTAGGATTTTTAAAGTCCAGTTGAGTGCTATTATTAAGAACATTTCAGGGCATTTTGAGCTTAATGAGTGGGATGACTGCATTGCCATTTAGTCCATAACTAGTATTATCTATTGTCAGTCATTGGAAAAATCCCTCAGTTGAGTTTATGTGTCACAGTAAAATGAAAGTACAGCTAATATTAGTACTATTAGATATTTATCTTTTTTTTTTGTCCTTAGTTAATACTGGTCTTATTACTAATTTTAAAACTACATAAATTTCTTTCTCATCAGTTGAGCACTTTATTATTCAGAGTATGGAGGCTTAAAAAAACCAAACAAACTTCCTAAATGAGCAAAGTCTGGAAGTGAAAGCAATAACATTTGGGAAATATCATGATTCATTTTGCCATGACAACCCTTAATCTTCTCAAACAGTCTGAAGTAATATGTTCCAAATTTAGTTTTGTCTTTGTCATAGTTCCTCCAGTACCAGTATATTTTCTTCTACTTGTTCCACTTCAATGTGTTCAGGTTTCCATGATATCTTTTTTAAATTTCATATAAGGAGTTTTTAAAATTCTTTTAATTATTTTCAGCAAAATAGGAAGAAAACAATATTCTTTAAATATGCTCACATTTGACTAATTTCATAGCGAAAATGGAAGATTTTTAAAACATCATGAATAGCGTCGTGTTAAAGTTATAATTTCCTTACCATTATTGGGAAATTATTATGGTAATGCTTTACAGATGTTATTTTTATAAAGAACTTTATAAATCTCAAATTCTTCTGAAGGATGAGTTGCCAACAGTGATGAAATAAATAGCCATTAAAATACTGTCATTTTAATCAGTATCTTTTGGAAAGAGAGCTATGGAAAACATAGTGGTGGGCCACCTGTACTTAAATTCATGATTTACTTCATCTTTTAGGCCCAGCTTTGGACAGAGAAGATGATTTTGATTGCAATAGTAATGGAGGATAGTTGATTTACTTTTAGGTTTTAATTTTAATTCTTAAAGATCTATGCATGGCTCACTTTTATTGACAATGAGTTATTTAGAGAGACTTATCTGATAGGGTGGATGGGCAGTATATCCCATATTCCACTCCACTACCACCATTGATATCCCAAAGTATTTTAAAGAGCAAATTACTTGCACATGTTGGATTTGTAATGATGATCATGCCTCTGCTTTTTCAATGTGTGTGGAAAAACACCACTCTTTCTCCCTTCTAGAATTCTGTCTTTAGTCTTGCCTGTAAAACACCATACACACCATAATACTATTACCATAAATAATAGCAAAGGAAAGTGTGGGAGGTTTTGGCTCCAGTGTCATCAGTATGCTGTTGATCTCTGTTCTGTGTATCCTTTTCATCCAGGCCAGATGGCAGAGTATAATTGCTTTTCCAGGCTTTGACCAAGATAGGGATATGGATGAAAGTGAGTTGGCTGTAAATCAGCTTGGTTAATGGAGAAATGCTGCTTGTTAGCCAAGGGAAGCATTTAGGGAAATAGAAAAAGGTAATGTATACACCATGTCCTGAAAATACATTTTTAATTTTTGCTGAAGTGACTGGCTGTGTTGGCCTCCTGTTAATAATAGAGGTCTCTAGTACCATTTATTATTGACTTCATTGTAACACAAGTCTAACTGTGGTTGTCTGTCTCTGCTACCACCTGATGCTACTAATAGATTCCTTGATCATTATTTTTCAAGTTATCAAAAATTGTCTGTGACTTCAGCACATCTATGTGCTTTTTTAGGTTGCATGAACTGTTGGCTGTAATTTGGGTATTCAGATCTCTGCTAATCCATGTATTCTACACAGCAACAAATGTTTTTTAGAAGGTGTCAAGTCATCAGTGATAATTCAGAAAGTTCAGTCTCATCCAGGAGACCATTATTTGGCAAATGTGGCCTGTCATTTTTGTTGTCAGGTTATGAATGAATTTTTGTAAAATATAGACATGAATATTAAAGAAGGTATTTTTTTGTTTTCAAAGGTAGTGAAAAATCTTTGGGCTTGATTTTATCTTTTTGTTTGTCCTGTAATGCTGCTTCTTTTTTTTTTAAGAGCATGCAACATCATAGCAGAGAGTTGGACATGTCTATTAGACACTCAGTCTCCAGTTCCTGAGATTTCCTTCTTTGAAGAGCTGTCAGAGCAGCAGTTTTGTTAGCCTGCCACATGCCTGTGGGATTTTCTGACCCACTGGAGCTTGCATTAGGTAAATTTTAAGCCGTGACCGCAGGAGATGTCTGGGTGACTTTACACTGACATGTAGTAAGTTGTCCTTGGCCTCATAGTTGAAATGTAGCATGGACTTTTATGATTTTGATAATCAATTTAAAAATTGTAATGTGTATAATTCACATTTCTTTGCTTACTAAAGGGAAAAACTTCTGGGTGTCTGTAACTATCTTCACATCAAAATTGCTTCATAGATATTTTCCAGTATACATTCACTGGCTTTGTTTCTATTAAGTTATAAAAATAACAATGAAATGTCTTAATTAATAATAAATATTAAGTATTGATCATTCTATGCTTATATTTCCCCATATTTGTTTCTATTATTTGAAATAATATTAGTAATTGTATTTTATGTAAAACTTACATATGTTTCTTTGCGAATGTTTATATTAATAGATTTTGCTCATGACTGTTACATAAAGTGGGAAATACTGCAATAAAGCAGTAAATCAATAAAGATTTTCTATCCATCATAGCCTTTACTGTGTCCCTGAGATAACACCAACAGTTAGGTTGTGTGCTATCATTTCAACCCCCCAGTTTTGGAGGTTGAAAGCCATATATGAAAAATTAAAAAGCAAGGATTAAATCAGGACTAAAGAATATGGGCTAACAATTCATGGCTTTATATCCTGCTACTCAGAAAAACACTTGCCTGGCATAGTAGATCAGTGTAGCTCATCAATTTAGAAAGAAACACTGCTACATTTTGTGTAATGGAGAGATCAAGAAAAAAATCTAGTTATAAAGAAACCGAGAAAGTCATAAAGAAATATAGAATAGAATAGTATTGTTGCAAGATCAGTATGGTAACACATATAATTTGTTTGCCTAGAAGTAGTAGTTTCAGAATGCATTCCAAACCCACGACATGCTCAAAACAACTAGTGAAGAATCTTCAAGCTTGTTTACTACTTCTGAACTCTGCACTTCCTCATGGAAGGGGAAAATTAGTAAAAATCTAACAGGGAATTTGAGTTTAGTCTGCCCTGTGATATAAAAAGTACAATAGAAAACAACTTTCACCCTCTCATACATTTAAAAATGTTACATTTATTACATTATTAAATGTTACAATTATTACATTTTATTCTTATGATTTTAAAATAAAAGTGAACGTAGACTCCTCCAAATAGTTTTCAAATATATGACTACACTCTCAATTAAACAAAACAGATAGTTCCAGGTTTTCAGTTTATGTGTTGTCATAGATCAAGCTGAGTTCACTTCAAGTGGTTATATGAGGTAAATTGTGTACTGGAGGCAGCTGCAGGTTCTGGTTTCCTGTCCATTAAGCACATTCACTGTAAGCAAAAGAGTAAACTTAAAGTCATAGAAAATAATCAGCAGGTGTTTCACCCAAAGTATGTGAGAGTTCTCTGAGCTGATATAAAGGAAAATAGTCTGGGAAGTGAGGAATTCCTTCTGTCCTTTCTCTCAGACTCCTGCAGGCAGAGATTTTATTGATTTATTAACTCTGTAGCTCTTTAGAAAATGTGCTGTTTTGTGTTTGTCTGAAAGAAATGTTCTTTCTTATAGAAAGAAGTTCCTTATTTCTTTTGCTGCATCTCATTGCATTTTGCTAAGACCAGGGAAGTACTGTGCTGTGAAATTGGTTTGCAAACTTAGTACCTCTGTGGCAATTGTCTGTGTGATCGGTGATTTAGCACAATTGCATATTATGCTTAAATTTTCCCTTTTATAACCATGATTCTGTTTGTGTATCTGGCAGAGCTCTTTTACTACTAGTTGAATTTTGGTGTATTTTTTCTTATTAAACCCTTGTTTGTTGCTTGAATAAAACTACTTTCTGGGATTACTGTCATAGCATCTGATAGTTGTAGCCTCCAATGGATAAGAAGATAGAGTTAATGCTCAAAACACTAATGTTCAGATGTATTTTATGAGTGCTGCTACTCTAATCTGAAAAGTGTGAGATTTCTGGCTTTCATCAACAAAACTTATCCTTAGGGTGCTAAGCATTAACAACTACTATGCTTTGTTTTAGGTGCAACTTATAGGAAGGGTCAAAGAAAGGAGAAATAGGCTCTATTCTCCTTTTCTAATTCTAATCCTAGCCTGTTTGACTTGGGTTAAAGAAATACTCAAGGAGTATATCTCTGAATTGAATGTTAAGGAACAAGGTTCAGATATTACAATGAACTCTAGAATAAGAAATTTCTCTGTCAGGGAGTAGGGAGTGACCTGAGGCTGGTAACAGGCAGTGCCACAGGAGCCAGGTGGGGTGAGAAGTGTAGGCCTAGAGGGGGTACCCTAGAGGGTGGGCCTAGAAGGCTTTCAAGCACAAGTCCAGGTCATTGGGTGAGTTTGTGGTGTTAAGGGAGGTCCCAGGTTACAGCTGGGAGTTCAGGTCAGTGAGTCATGGTCAGGCTTTAATCCAGAGGTGGTGAGCAGAGTTGGCCGTGCAACCCTGTGCCCATCAGGCAGGTCCGCAGTGATGAGAGGGATCCAAGGTCAAACTGCAAAGTCAGTCCGTGGGTCTAGGTATGGATGGATGTGAATACTCTGTTTACAGGGGAGTCATGGGAAAACAAGGAGGAAAGAATTAAATTGGTCTGATTTGCTTCTAGGCTGTAGTTTGTGCAGAGGAATAGAGATCATGCCAGTTGCTCCAAAGAGATGCTCTGAAATTACTTAGTATCCTCTTCATTGGACTGATGCTAGCTGAGGTTTCTTAATCTTGGTCTGAATAACTTTGCTGTGGCTTTGGAAGACCTATTGTAAAGGATTTTCAAAAGGAATAGTAATTTATAGATGGTTTTTTGATTTTTGAAATTTGTAACTATGTCCGTGAGTAGTGTAGGTGAGTGTGACTTGAATGTTCTAGTTTTGTGTAAGAATAGCATTCTTACCACAGCAACCATTTTTTTCAGTCTTTTGGGCATTCCTTAGTAATGTCATTTGTTACCTTTTGATTTGCCAGCTCACCAGAGAACTTGACAGAATTCTTTTTTTCCAAATCTTAATTTCTATTTTCTAAATAAAAGTAATAGTTGTTTTTTTGTGTATTAGTTAATATTATTTGTACTTTATCACTTTTGCCTTTACCATTAAAATCCTCTTTGTAAACAGGATTAGATCAAACAACTGGCCACTCCGGCAACATGAGCACAAATCTCATAATTCAGTTAAATTCATTTTTGTTTAAAATCATATTTCTTACATTTTCATATGAATTACTTTTTTTGTAAACAACCCTGCAACAATAAGTAGTATACTAGCAGATTATATTGGAATGTAATAGTTAATGTAAATGACAGTAAAAATATTAGGGCTATAATTAGGGCAATTTTACCATAGAAATCCTTACAGTGAATTCTCTCCCAGTTCAGACAATCCCCTGATATATGTAAATCACTACTCTTTCATAAGCTCAAACAAACCTTCTGACCTCAACAATTATTTGGTTTATTCCAGGGGAGTTAACTCTGCACTTAAGTAATTTTATTCTGTAATGATTTATTTGGATTTTATATTTTGCCATCCAGTGGACAATCTCCAGTTGATTGAGTTGTTTTTTGAAGTTGGAAGTCCCAATATTTCTACTCATGAAGTTCCAGGCTACTGTTTTATCTATGACATCCTAGTTTGTAGCCCAGGATCAAGTTTGTCATTTCATTTTCTTACTTGAGAAACAATATGGAGAGTCCTAAGTGTTACCTTGCATATTGCTTTTATTGAAATGCATTGGGGAATTCGATGGAATTTTGTACTCTGCTGTAACTGCTTTTTTGTGGTAGGTCTGTGTTAACATTCAGGTCATGAATGTGGAGTGATATAATAAGAAAACTTCATGTGATGAAAGATTCTCAGGGGTTGAAGGTTTCTGCTAGTCATGGTCCATTCATGGCTACTCCTCTCCCAGTGGTCATGTCAGCAGCATGCAGCAGAAGTTCAAGAAGAATACTCAGTTTATCTTTACTGAGGGATATTCCTCAGATGCATCCCACTGTTTTTTGAATCTTCTCCATTTTTTCTCTAGTTAAGCTGGGAATTAATATATTTTATATCTGCCTTCTAGTAGTGTGAACTATGTGAAGAAGGATTTTAATTTCTTCCTATTTATTTCCTCTGTATCTTGTAAAGTTTAGAGACATCTAAGTGTTCAGAAGATTGACCAGTTTTCTTTGTTCTCCTTCCAGCAATCATATTATTTATCTTAGAGCCTTCTCCCGGTTTTTGGGCATTTTTCCATGTCACTGCAGGTATACATTATGGAGTTATGATGCCACCTCCCTGCTGATTCTTGTTGAAAACTTGCTTTCCTGAGTAATTCTTTGTACAAGAATGGACCTACCTTTGTTTAGTGTCCTCTGTGCCAGAACACCACCTTGTGGAAAAGGAAAGGAGAGCTTTATCTTAGAAGGATTGAAAAGACCTGAACCTCCAGATGCTTCTCTTTTACTTTTGTGTTTTTCAGTTACCTTTGAGAAGCTCTTGGTAATATTTGCCATTGCTGCTTCTGCCCTTATGAATGACCTTCATGGAATAAAAATCAGAAGGCTGAAAGAACCTCAGCACCTTAAGTAGTGAAGTAGTGAAGTAGTGACAGAGCTTAAAAAGTGTGTTTATTTAATCTTTTTACATTTATTGTTACATTAGGGAGATTATACTGCTTTAATTAAAAGTTACTAGGGTTTTCTCTAATGAACCGAAATTTGCAGCTATTTATAGTTGAGAGAAAATGTTTCCATACAGAAATTTGGCATTCAACGTCTCAAGCTAAACGGTTTGGTTTTCCTTTTTCTATTTCTTTTAAAAATACTCTTTGGCTGCATTCTGTTTTGAGAAAGGCAATTTTTTTGTGGTTTTATATGCTTTTTGTGCTCCCTTGGCAAGGCTTGATACATGGAAAAACAAATTTTCCAGGCTCTTAGTCTTTTATGTCAGCTATTTCCTTTTTGATATTTAAAACATGATACTTTGGTGGTCATTACTTTTTAACAGAGACCCTGTATTATTCAATAAGCAGTCGCCCCTAAGTATTTGCCGTTACTACTTTTCATATGTTGTTACATACAAATGGTTCTTACAGTTCAAGCTAGTAAATATTTTTTCTGAAACAAAATTGTATACCTGACATGTTTAGTGGTACTAAAATTGATACTTGTGTATTTCTACAAAGTTCACTATTTCTCATTAATTTAAAATATGAAAACTGGTTTGCATATTTCATTTTATTTCCGTTGTCTAATTATTATCTGTAGAGCATTTAATGCCATACTTAAAGGTGTTGAAATTTTCTAAGTTGGTCCCGTTGGTTCAGAAAATCATTCCTTTTACCCAAGGGTGTGATGTACATTTGAAATGCTCCGATCAGAGTTTGAGGAATGAGTCCTCAAATTCATGAAGCCCAAGTCCTGGTTGAGGTCTGATGCCATCCAGGTAGCAAACAGAGAAGTGTTTAGACTCTAAGTTCTTACAGACTTCGGTGTGTTCTGTGCCCTTGAAGCTTGACTAGTGAGTGCAGATGGCATTGAGCCTGGCACAGAATATGACTTGTGGCTCGGGTGATTTCTTAAGATGTTATTTAAGTAATGTCCAGATATTCTGCAGGTGCAGCGCTCTGATCAGAAAACTTCCTAGAAAGTGGAGTCTCCTTTTTCTTCCCAACAGCTTTGCCAAGTACATGTTTCCTTCTCTCTTGGAAGAATGTCCCAACAGCTACTTGCTGAGTATTCATTCACAGGACAGGTGAGATTCCAAGGAGTTCAGTCCTCCTTCGATTCAGCTTGGGCCACAGCACAGACAAAAGCTAGAGTCACTTTAGCAGATGGTACACATACTCTTACAGTTTCCAATTAGTTTCTGTGTCGTATCCAGCAGAAATGGACTGTAAAATGTATAAATAGTATACAAATGTATACTGAACCTAAGTCTTCTGTCTGTCTTTAACTTGCCTGTTATCGGAGCTTCAGCAATGCAGTGTAAGAGAAATTATTAGTTGTGCTGGGGAGAAGGATGATCAGAACAGAATGTGTGAGATGAATAAGAAACTGGCTGAGGAGGAAATAGGAGATAATGTCGAAAGCAGATTTATTAGACTGGAAAGACATTGCTGGTGAAGTTCCTCTTTCTTCTTAGCATCTTTCTTCTATAGCACTACTCTAATTCTTTTTGAGATAATACATGTTTGTACTAAAATAAGGTAGTGATAGTCCAAAAGCTTTCACAAGAAAATATGAAGGTGCTAATATCTGCTGATAATTGAAGGACAAGAGACATTCTCAGTACAACATTGGATGCCATACAGGAGGAACTGAGTAGCATTGAAGATAGGAGCAATCAATGTACCAAAAATAAAATTAGATGAAATACGATGCAAAACAAGACTCCTCTAGACTCAGAGCCAAGTCTAGGCTTTTAGTTCACCAGCTTGAAGAATGTACAGATTTGTTTATAGTACTGCCTTGAGTTTCCAGTATGTGGGAGTCATTCTCTCTGTAGTTCTCAGTGTTGTTCTCACTCCATGAACAGTGAATTCAAGTTGAGTCTGACTAGTGAACAGGAAGGCTATAGAGAAAATCAGGGGCTGAGAGGCTTGGACTGTGGTTCAGAGAGGTTGTGTATCTGTAATATCACAGACAGAAAATAAAACCCAATACTTGAATGCCTTTCTGCAATATCCCCTCCAAACTTTTGACCCCTTTGAACTCCAAGGGCTGTGGACATCACCTGATGTGGTTGTGGGAACTGTTCTGAAAAGACAAGTACAGCTCTTGATTTTCACAAAATTTTGCCACAGTAGGCACTAAATAGGATTTACAAGATTTGGCCTAGAAAATGAATGCTTTTGCTCTCGAAGTTCTATGGACATTTTTCATGCTCTAAATTATACTTTGGTTCACATAATCTATTTTAGTTCTCTTTTTATTTTCCAGTCACAGCTTCACTCATAGCACAGCTGTGGCATTTGTCTTGCAACAAGAAGGATCTGATAATCATGAAATAACCCAGATTTATGCCTGTAGTGCTGAAGCAGTGCCATATTTGTGAAAATAACTTAAGAGGAACAATATGCAGCAGATGTGAAGGTTTTACCTTCACATTTAAGTAGGTTTATACTGTCAGTGAGTGTGGGCTTAGCAGGGTCTGACAGAGTTTCAACTTACCAGATGTTCCATGTGATCAAATAGATGCTATACAGCTGTTTCCTATTCTTTTTACTGGACTCAGATAAATACACAGTAAATGGTCTGAAATATATTTATTGTATTTTGGCAAGTCCTGCAGAGAACTGCCCACAGGCACCAAGAATGCAGGAAGAAACCAAAGGTGCTCATAGGCATGCCCATTTTCCATTACTGAGGAGAAATTAGCAGCCATTTGGTTTGAACAGCTCTGATGATACAAGTCAGGGAGGAATAAAAGATGGGGTTTTCCTTTGGTTGTGGATGTTGTGAGGTTAGTGGCTGTATTTACGGAGTGTCCCAGTCTGGGGGAGCTGTTACTGCCTGGGCAAGAGCTGTCCCCCTGTGCTGACAGTGACTGAAGTGTCACCCTTCCAGTGGTGTAAACTCCCAGGAGAGGCGGTGGAGATTGGAGCAGCTGTCCTGCAGGTAGCTCGTGCTAATCCCAGCTCAGGCCTTCAACACGGGAATGGAGAGCTGGTTTGGCTTCTGTCCTCAGTGCAATACAGAAAAGAGGGGATTTCCAGAGCTCCTGTGGCTCTCCTGTCCACTCCTGAGCATGAACAGCGTGCCCAAATTAGCCATGGGGTGTGTTTTTAAGGGCACACAGCTTTTGGTTCAATCCAGCCAACTGCTCTGAACTGCTCCAGGACCTATAGGCCCAGTTTACATTAACTGCCACACATGTCAACTTGACTCAATCACAGAGCAGCTAAATAATAAAAAAGGAAATCTCATTTCCCTTCACCTGCTTTCCTGTTCTCGTTTCTCTTTCCTCCCTCTCCAGTTCCCCATGCTCTCCTTAGCCCTTTGACCTTACTGCTGCCTTCCTTCCCTCCTGTCCCTGTAAACTTCCTGCCTTTCCAGAGCTGCTCTTACACCTGAAAAAAATCTCCTTCTTATTTACTAGAGGCTTTCCTTGTTTGCCTTTAAATCCTTTTTTAAAACCTTCATCTTCAGTAAGAGAAATAATTTTCATTTTTCACTAAAAATCTCTTTAACATTTCTTGACTGCTATGTTCTTTTCAGATTTATAGTCAGGTCTTGCAAACGTTTACAGAGAAGTACCTGTTAAATTGAGAACATTCAGTTATAAGTTTGGAGGGTTGGATTGTTCATTGGAAAGATTTTTGAAATGGAAATATTTCTCACTGTAAAACTCAATATTCATTTATGGTTCTATATACATTTTTAATGAACCTTTGTGACCTCAAAGGAGCAGTGGAACATTCACTAACTTCTTGTTTTAACTTTTGTTCCTTAGGTCAAGGTGTGGAACATGTTCTCAGAGATTTTTAAATGTGCTGAGCAAACTTAATGTTGAAAATATGACTTTATACCCAGAATCATATGAAAGGACAAGTACAAGCTGTACCTTTTGATCTTGGTGTTGATCTTAATTGTTTTATTTTTCAGTATTGATTTTTATTTCAGGAACCACAAGCATCTGGACTGCCTGAGTACATAAAGATTGTAGAAGTTGGGCCAAGGGATGGTTTACAAAATGAGAAGGTAACTTTTCTCTTCTTTTTTTTGACATGGATTTTAGTGTTATTTTCATTGTGTAGAACATGTACATCCTGCTAATTATGTTTCTTTCATTTGGTATTATTAAACATATATATTTTCATATTGGTAACTTACCTTTATATTAGAATGAAAGTGTATTCCTATTTGCTCAGCATTTAGATCATATAATTTCTTTCTACACTTGGCTAACTAGCCTTTCTGTTACTCAGCATTTCATTTTACTGGCATTTGTCTTGTCAGTCAATAACATTTGGCTGTGACATAATTTGTAAACACTGTGAAACACTGGCTATCTTTGTAACTTGTGTTTCTGCTTCAAGTGTTAATGTAGAAGGATAGTAAAATAGATTTTATCATGTTTCCTTCTGAAGAGACACGGGAGAAAAATATTAGTCTTTTGATAGCATTATTTGCCTGAAGGGTGGTAGGGAAGCATGGAAGAAGATTGAAAGAGATTATAGGGTATTTCCACAGACAGGAGGATAAGCTCACATGTATCATTGTTCCTGATACCAGAGATGTTAGTGGTATTAGCAGAATAGAGTTACCCTGCCACATTTTTTCCTCCCATTTTTCACTGGTCACACTGTTAGTATTTCTTCTGTCAGTTCTTGCTAGTTTGGTGTTTGGTTAATAACAAATAATGAGGCCAGATCTATAACCAGTTACAGAAGTGCCTCCTTTTGTGATGAACAGAAAATAGAGTAAGATCATGTATACTGCTGAGTACCTTCCTTATACCTTCCTTATACTTACTCCTGTCAGGAAACAGAAAAGTTATGGTAAAATGTGTAAGAATAGCTCATTAAAGTATAAAAAAAGTATTTCTTACATACAAGGAAAGTTTCACTTAAAAAAGTTTCTTATGTATGAAATACTTTGCTAAAGTATGTCTCCATGTCTATAGGTGATAGTCCCAACTGATATAAAAATTGAGTTAATCAACCAGCTTTCCAAAACAGGCCTGCCTGCTATAGAAGTAACCAGTTTTGTTTCATCCAAATGGGTGCCTCAGGTACGTAAAATCAGCTCTATTCACAACTATTTCAATTTAAATGCCATTCCATTTATTTATGTAGAATTCAGTTGTAACTAAAGATTTGAGATGGTGACACATCATTAATATAATTTAATGTTGTACCTACTTATTTTCTATTCTACTAAAACTAATAGTCATTGATGTAAAAAAGAAAAGTAGTATACATTATTTTCTTTTTCTCTAAATGAAGTGTAATTTTCCACATTTGCAAAAGTGTTTGGAAGATCGAAATTTGGGACTTCTACATATGTAGTAGTAGTTAGGCACGTTACTTATTTTGGACTTCTAACACTCTATCAGCAACTTCACTTAAATTTTGATGAATCATAAAAATTTGCTTATTATTTTTCCAGAATTAATTTTTACATTTGGTAGAATTCAGCAGAAACCTAGCCTTTCTGGAATTGGCAGCAAAAATGCATTGGCATTAGAGTGCCACATTTCCATTTGAAATTTAACGCTGCAAATTCAGGCTTAGTCCTGAAGTTTACTATTTAGCGCCTGTTTGTGCAAATTAATTATTTCCTGCAAACATGCAAATAAGTCAGTGTTTATCTTTATAATTCCAACTGTTTTTCAGGAAATTGCACACTTGTTTGCACAGAAGCATTTGAATACTTTGTATTTGACAAGGAGCCTAGAAGTTATTTACAAATTAAAACAAGAAGTTAACTAATTTGAGAAAGTACTTCCATTTTTACAATGTCTATTGCATGGTACACATCTGACAAAATGTAAAGTTTGTCCATTTTAAACTGAGAATACATCCTGGGCCTGGACTGTATTCTAGGCTTTTCTCTGAGAAAAACACAATGCAGTCATGCTTATTCAAGAGTTAACAAAGCAAATTGTACAGCACTCTGAAGGACTCCTTTGCTTTATTTCAGTGTTCTCTGGGTCACCAGAGAAGAGTCTAGAAAGGTAATAGGAAAGGTAAAGAGAAGAGTGACAAAGCAGAATTTCTTTGGCATCAATGGAGGGGCAATGATCTCTTGTCTGCTAAAAGGGAATAGGTTAAATTTTTCTAAGTGCCTTCACACTGTCAGTTACTGCAACAGAGAACAATAACATTTTTCAAATGTTAGAAGAAAATTTCTAAATCAAGGTTGTATTTCTTCCTTTCTCTTTTAATTATTTCCATTTCCTGTGAGCCATTGCGAGTACCAAATTTAGCACAGGTTTGTCAGTTTAGAAAAAATCGAGCAATCCCTTCTTATCTCAAATTCATTAATGGAATACTTTGTTTTAATGGCTTAATTGGTGTCTATTTTTTTTTTAATTTAAAAGATAAGATTGGGTTGCTTTGACAGAGAGTGCAGTCTTGACTTTGTCTTTTCTTTGCTCCTTCTTTTTCTCATAGGTCATGGGAATAGAAGTTACAGTTATGTTTAGATCACTTATTCACTTATTTCTGTTTTAGTATTTTAAATTTTTTATGGTTTCCCATCCACTGTTGTCTTTGGCAAAGATATTTTTTAACTGAAAAATGTAAAAGAAAAAGTTCCACAGTAGCAAGGTGCCATATAAAACAGGATACCACACCTATAACATAAACAGCCAAAATTATAAATATCTACTATTAGGAAGCTTATTTTTAAAGAAATTGGGAAAAGAAGTATTTTATTACAATTTAAAATCTTATAACATGCAATATGTGCAAAGATGGGATTTTACTTACAGGAAAAATAGCAATGGGACAGATTTAATATTTATAATATTATTTGGGTCTGGCAGGTTTATATTGGTTGAAAAAGTGTCATTTTGGTTTTCCAGTATATTTTAAGACAGGCTATAATTGTGGACTGTGAATTTAGTTCCAGCATTTGCCGTTTGATTTATCATTTGGTTTCAACGATATTCTTTTTTGCCCTGACAAATGTAGCTACTACTTATATTAAAATAAGGAATGAAAAATTGTTCACAAATAACTTAGGTGTTTACAGAGGGTTTTTTGTGAGGTTATCAGACCAACTTACTTCACATAGTAGCAAATAGAAAAATTTTTGTTTTATCTCTTATTTCCTGATAAGAAATTGTGTCTGGCTATAGAACACCTTTTGTACCTTTTCCTTATAGATACATATTGGGCTTTTATTTGAAGAGGAACTCATAGTTTTTTCTGATGTTTTTAATCCATTTATCTTCACAGAAGGAAGCTGATGACTGGAAGATTCCAGGCTATAAGCAGTATTTTTAGTTTATAGTGTGTTATAATTTTATAACATGTATTTAGAATTGTGGTACTGCATAGCTATCAGGAAGGCATTGGCTGAAAGTAAGGAGCAATGAAAACTCTGTAGTTCATATATCTTTTTAGATGGTGCTTCTCAAAATACTTTTCACCAGTGTGGAAAGAAACAGAAATCCAACTTAATAGTGTTTGCTTGAGAGATTTGCTTTTATGAGAACTCATTTAAAAAGCATTTAATGTGCACTATTCTTTTTTTAAAACTCAGAATCCTTAAGACATTAAACAAAAGGGATATGTTTTATTTTGTATTGTTTTCAGGTGTGCACACCATTGAAAAATATTTGTTTTCAACCTATTCATTTTAAGAAAATGTGCTTCTCTAAAGAATCTGCCTTTAATTAAGTGAATAAGTGTTTCATTCATCCTCATCAGTACAGGGAGTATATTTAATCTTGAATGTATGAGTGAAAATGTAAGCGTATCTTAAATAGGCAGATTTTCTTTTATGAGGGCAGACTAAGGAAAACAAGTACTCTGATCTTTGCTATAATAAAGAAGTATTTTCTTCTTCAGAAAGAAATTTCTGAATATAAGAAAACATTGCACTATGCGGACATCTAGATTTTGCTGTCTCTTTCAGAATAGACGTGTTTAGTCTTGAAATGTTCTGATGACAGTGTTGAGTAATTCAAGTTCAGTTATGCTTAACATTGTGAGGTTGCATTTATCAGAGTGCTGAACTTTTCAAGATTTCTGTTTCTTAAATCTCCGTTATTCTGTTACTTCACCTATTAAGTCCAGTGATGCAAAGTTAAAGTTGCTGTAACACTTCATGAACAGCATGATCATAAGTCTGTCAATTCATGATGCAAATTTTTTTACAGATACACACAAAGGAACACTGTTGAAGTCTTAGTCCCAGTTCTATATTCACATAGATCTGAAAAAATTGCAACACAAATAGTCAAAAGTTATGAAATTAAAAAAGAGTATTTGTACAAAATCAGTTTAACGCCCTTGTTGTTGGACTTTTTGCATGAACTGTAAAAGTAATGAAGGCAAAAGCAGAGCCTAAGCCAGTTTCTATTTGGTTATATAAAATCAGAGAATAACTGCTGATCAGTACAAATTATTTATTTATTTTATTTTAGATGGCAGATCACAAAGAAGTAATGAGGGGCATTGAGCGGCATCCTGGAGTCCAGTATCCTGTTCTCACACCTAATCTTCAAGGTTTTCATTCTGCTGTAAGTACTTTCATAGGTGTTGTCTACATTTACCTCTTTTATGTTTCAGACACTTTCAGTTCAGTACCAGAATCTAGCTATTTAATGTCAGAAATAAACTATATCTTTTTTCACTGAAAACTCCCAATTTCCTTTATGAAAAAATGGGAAATTCACAGAGTGATGTTAAGCTCATATTTTAGTGGAGGCATTGACCAGGAACTTTGTAAGTTCCTTTATATGATGCTTGTATATAAGGGGCCAGACAGTTCTTTCTCTTTGACTTGTCCCTGGAAAAGGTTTTCAAGAGTGTCTTGGTGGAAAACACTGAAGAACGATGAGGAAATATTCATTTAAATGAAAAGGCTATATAGCAATTCTGGATTTCATTTTGGTTGGGTTTGAAAGTTTAAATTATTTCAGTTCTTCCAAAATATTCAAAATTATAGCCTTGAAGTGTATAAAAGAGTGAAAATGGAACAGTTCAGTCTTAAAATATGCACATTGTGAGTCTAATCTTTACCCTTTTGTTTTTGGAAAATTTTTAGTGCTTCTGCTTTTGTCCTGATGTAGGACAGGCTGTATTTGGAAAGCATACTGCTTGGTGGACATTTCTGTTCTAGTGTCATTCAGTTCCTATACTGAAATAGTGTTAAAACAGAATCCTGGGCATGGTTGACTTAACTATCAACCATCAGGTTATAGTGCTGCAAATTTGTCTCAATGGTAGCTTGTATGAGTTTAATTAATGGTGTTTTATCTCCATACTGTATTTAGTGATATAAGGAAGAGAAAACAATGAAAAAATAGTTGTAGATGATTTCTACATTCCTTCTTGCTGATGTTTTTTTCCCCTCTATGGGTTGCTGAATTTTAGACATGATGTATTTGTCCCTCTATGGGTTGCTGAATTTTAGACATGATCCTGCAGAGGCAGAGAGTGAAGGCAAAAGCTCCATCCTTTTTCATTGAACAAGAGCATTATTCTGCCTGGAGAGTGAGAGTTAGTTAACTATTCTAACTATTAAGCTAAAATAATTTCTTCTCCAGTCGTTGGCTTTCAGCCTTCTACTTTGCCTCATGTTAGTTGATTGACTGAGGTACTGAATACAAGCTCAGGCTAGTTGCCCCTTCAGTGAAAACACCACATTTACACATTTTCTAGACTGGTGTTTGCTAAGACTTCTCTCAGCAGACTCTGATGTACACATTTTCCATATTATCCTTATCGACTGTGACACCAAGACCAATGGAGTCCTTGATCCTAGAGTTGGCTCTAACAAAGAAATCCCTGTTGATTATTGTTGCTGCTCTAGGCATATGCACACAGAGGGCTTTGCCAAGCACGAGAGTGACTTCCTGGTATTCAGGGGAAACAGGCAGTATGACAGTTGTTGTATGATCTTTTCCTTTTCTGAAAAGATACATACAAGTATTAATAATGGTTTTTTGTATAGCTGGTTCATGTGAATTCCTACATCTTATTCCCTTTATTATTCATCATCTTAAAAACATGTTTAACTAATTGCTAAGAAAAGGCAGAAAATATGCCATAGTGAATGATCTCAAAATTTGATTCAATATGTCTGTGTGCTATAGCTTAAAAAAAATTGGAACTAAAATTAGATTTTTGATATGGATGATATACTTAATGTAATTTAACATTTTAGAATGTTGTACAGAATTAATGCTCAATCTAATACTTTAATGTAGTATTATAATTATGTTTTCTTGAAATGTGTTTTTTAGATTGCAGCAGGAGCTACAGAAGTCTCGGTATTTGGCGCAGCATCTGAATCTTTTAGCAAAATGAATATTAATTGTTCAATTGAAGAAAGCATAGAAAGGTTTGAAGAAGTCACTAAATCTGCAAGGAGTATGAATATTCCAGTGCGTGGGTAAATATACAGATTATAAAGTAATACAGAGTTACTGGAGTCATTGTTACAGGCGTTATTTGGTACCAGTAGAAAAGCTTATTACCAAATGTTTACATTGTAAATGAATTGTAATAATAATATTTACTGTGATTTTTATTTTTAGGATTGAATATATTTAGTTATTTTTGCATTTTTACCACTGATGGTAACTCTTTTGCTGTGGAAATTGAAAAAAAAAAAAGGAGTTTTTATGAGATTTTATTATATAAATTGGTTTTTACTGTCACTGATGACAGAATAAAATTTCTTTTATGCTGTTGAGAATTTGTAACACTAGCACCTTAAAAATGCCCTACAAACTTTTATTTTATTGTAGAATTCATAATATATCACTACATACATTGCAGGAATAAGGTATAAAAGTGAGAAAACAAATTTACTCCTAAGAAAAATCTTATTCTGTATATAAGTTATCCCAAAAACCCAGGCATTGAAATTTTTGAGTCTCCAGTGCATGAAACTCTAGAATTATCCAGCATTTTTTTAAACTTAAAATTATCCTGAATGGTACTCACTCTTGAACAGTAGAGAATTTGATTTCCACTTTCTTTTGCATCACAGGTAAGAACTACTTACCTAAGATTATTTTTGAAGGTCCTTGTGAATGCAGAAGGGCTCATGTAGATTCAAGGAGAAACTCAGCAGTGAGATTCCTTGAGGATTACTAGTAGTATAAACTACATCATGCTTAGAAAATACCTGGACTTGAAAATAGGTGGAGGTAGAAACCTCAGAGGCTAAGTACCTGAAAACCAGTCTGGGAATAAATACTGGTTTCCCTCTTTGCTCCAGAAATATGGGGTGATGGGGTAATGCTACTGCACACGTTTTTCCACAACAGTGTGTGGTTGTTTGGGCATTTGCTGGAGAAAGGGAAATCTGACTTCGAGTTATAACTGTGCCCCAGAGGATCACAGAACAGCAGTATGGTTTAGGTTGAGAACTCTGGAGATCATTTTGTCCAATCCAAGGATTTGTGGGTGTTGGTTGGCAAAAAACTCAACCTGAGCCAGCAGTGTGTGCTCAGAGCCCTGAAAGCCAATTGTGTCCTGGCTGCATCCAAAGCAGCATGGCCAGCCGGGCAAGGGAGGGGATTCTGCCCCTGTGCTCTGATGAGATGCCACCTAGAATGCTGCATAAAGTTGTGGTTCTCCAGCATATGAAGGACATGGAACTGCTGGAGCAAGTCCAGCAGAGGCACTGGAGCATTTCACTAACAAGGTCAGGCTGAGAAAGTTGACTCTGTTCACCCTGGAGAAGAGAAGGTTTTGTGGAGACCTCATAGCAACCTCCCCGTATCTGATGGGGGCTGCAGCGAAGCCAGAGAGGGACTCTTCATCAGGAACTGTAATGACAGGACAAGGAGGAAAAGCTTCAGGATGAAAAAGTAGGTTTCAATTAGATACTAGGAAGACATTCTTTACTGTGAGTGTGGTGAGGCACTGGCACAGGTTGCCCATAAAGATGTGGATGCTGCATCCCTGGAGGTGTTGTTCAAGGCCAGGATGGATGAGCTCTGAGCAACCTGATCTATTGGAAGGAGGTGTCCCTGCCCATTTCAGAGGTGTTGGAACTAAGAGATATTAAAGGTCCCTTTCAACCCAAATCATATTGTGTTTCTGTGATTTTCACACACACACACACATGCCAACCAAGGATAGCTCATAAATGCTTGGATTCCTTTTCCTTATCCTGGGTATATTTCAGGAGGAAAATCACTGAATAGAGAAGTAGGGATGTTCACTGTATTAAGAAATAGTAACTTGTACCAGAGTTTAAATACTTTTTCCAGTTGCTAATCTGCTAGTAGAGTCATGATTTGCCTCCCTGAGCAACTTCTCATATAAGAGATCTCTTATTTAAAAGCTGTCTGCCATCACTGTTCATCACTTTTTTTCTAAAACTAAAATCTGAGCTGAGAACACAAAAAGCAATTTGAGTTCTCCAGGAGGATTAAGCTAAGGGATGCCTGAAATTTAAGTCCCAGACAAGCGTGGTTAAGGGAATTCAGACAAAACAGCAAGTGTATAGCAACAAATTTTATCCGTTTTTGAACACTTTTACACTAAACTCCTGATTTTGTTTTTTTCAGATGTCTAGGCATGTCAGGAGATATTTTCTGTTTTATATTCCTACGTTTAATTAATGAAATTCCACTAAATGGTATGATATAGGCAACCAACCATCCTCAAGGCCTATGTGTTGTAGAAGTTTTTGGATAATTATGGAGGATGTCAAAAAGGGAACTTTGCAACTTGTCCATAAGATGTAAATTGTAGGTGATGAAGAAGCCCCTGTGGTGTAATGTAGATTGATTTTCTGCTTAAAATATTAACTTGTCTTCTGTGCACTAGTTTGCATATGTTTAAAAAAGTGGGAGCGTGGTACTTTCCCCCACTCCACAGATTATGTCTATTGCATTCGTAACATACCAGAGCAATTATTATGGCATCAAATACACTGATGTGGTGGAAGTAACTGTTCCCATGACAAGATTCTACAACATTCCCAAACATTTATTATCTACTGACAAACCATGTGGCTTTTATTTTCCTTCACACAGAAAAAGAAAGAAAATAAAAGGAAAAAATCAAAGAAGAGAGAGAAAGAAGTAGGAGGCAGAAAATGGTAAAACAGGAGAACAATACAGCAAAAATAAATATTAAAGAATGAAAACAAGGCAAAGAGATAAAAGGGAGGAATATCAAGAACCAAGTGGTGAAGCAAACAGAACAGTACAGAAATGAAGAGAATATAATTGAACTCGGGGAAAATACAAGCAGATCACATTATGAAAGTGCTTACTTTGTGTATCCAGTACAGCTATCTCTAATTTCAGTGCAATATGCAAACATAGGATAAACTTCATACAGTACATACAGGAAAATTTTATTGAGTCTGTCATACCAAGTGCAGTATGTTACAGAACACTTCAACAGAGAAATGCTTAACATCGGATATGCTACAAAGTGAGCAGATTCAAAGTTGTGAGTGAAAATCATGTAAGTGCACTCCACCTTTCTTCCTTAGGCTTGCAGGAAAAGTGAATAATTCAGAATTAAATAGCCATTAACAGAATAATTCAATTTGTGGTAATGCCTTTTCCTGGTCTTAGAAAATTGAGAGCGGGACACAGTTAAGGGATAAGGGTTTTTACCTTGGTATTTTAATAAGGATCCGTCCTGATCGGTGCACCACTTCACCAAGGTGGAGTGTGCCACAATGCACACACACATGATAAATCAGTGTACAGTTTTATAGACTTTATAAATCAGCATATCTAGCAAGGATGCCCCAATGGGAGGCCTGGATGAATGGTGTGATATTCCCCCCATCCATCAAATTCCCCCCTGGATGGGCCAAATGTTTCGTTTACAGGATGTGTTCTAGAGAGATACTAGGTTTGGGATCTTGGTTTCCCAAGATAGCGTGGGGTTTTCCAGCCTCCTGCTATGAGCCCTTTAGGATGTTTGGTCTCCTGGCCTAACAAAATACTAGGGTTATGCTAAGTTATTGGACTTAAGGAATAACAAGTATGCATGCTAAGAATACTGAGGATACATTAAAGTTGTATAAAAGGTACATAAAAGGCAAAAAATCATTTGGCATCAGTGGGATTGTAATGATGTAAAGGATCCAAATAGAGAAGATATGAATATTGAAGAAAAGCTACATTTAAGTGAATGTTACGTGTATCTTCATCACATTATATTAATTTGAGAATTAATTTATCCAGTAAAAAATTGAAGTTGAGGCATAAGAGATGACTAATGTTGCACTTCGACAAATCAAAAAGTTTAAAAGAGAATTGCTGGTATTTTTCCAGGTCATCTAATATAACTCAATTATAAAGTAGCCAATCTGCTAAAAAACCTGCTGAGAATCTAAACTGCAGAATATGGACCCTTATTTCATAAAAAAAGCATTTTTTGAGACAATAATTCTCAGTATCCACTAAACATGGATTTCAGTATATGAAAATATTGGAAAGAAGGTTTTGAACATTATATGTTAGAAGATAAAAGATAACTGATTAACCCCATACATTTGGATTTTGAGTGCACTTTTAAAAAATCCATCCTGGGAAGATTTTGAGGGGTCAAAGTAGTAATTAATGACAAATAAAATAATACTATGGATCAGACTCTAGACAAATATGTTTTAAAGAGAATAAAAGTATTGTGATATTTTGACTTGTGTCCCTCCCTGTTCATACTTGCTCAGATGCAGTCCTTATGGGTTGCAGTAACAAGAGTCTATGGAAAGCATTGAGGCAGAATGATTCTCAGAAATAATAGTCAAAAGGGATTGTTTAGTGCCCATTTACTTCACTACTTTCTTTAAAGCTCCGGTGTATTTTCTTGAGTAGAATTCTGAAGACCAGAAAAAAATAGCAGAAGCCTGAATATGGAAATAGAGGATTCACAAGGACTTCTTTTTTTAATAGCAGATCTCCCAGCAGTTGGAAAAAGGTCTAAATGGTGGACTTAAAACTTTCAATAAGTTAAAAAATGAAAAAATGCCCTTAAAGAAGAAGCATCAGTTTTGAGTACTACGTCCAGGAAGTAAATCTGTTTACAACATTGCAGATGCACATGAAGAGGGAGGTTATGGAACCAGTCTAACATTTCAGACTTAATTCTAGAAACTTACACTATGATTTTCTCTGGTAGAAAAGCCTGCACTACTATAGGGAATTCATTAGTACTTGAGAAAAATTAGTCCATTAGTTCCCAAATATTGCAGTACATTTGAAAGACTTCTGGAGTTTTTAATCGCATTTAGTGAGATAAAACTCTGGGTTTTTCTTCCTTAATGAAAAAAATTGAAAATAAATTCAGAAAGTAAAAGTTAAACTGAGATTTCACAGAAATATTCAGTGCAATCCAGGTGACTTTTTCTTGGAAATAAAAGAATCAAAAGAGAAGTAGCTATTAAAGTCTGTGATTTTTGATCCCATCTTTAGCTGTTGCTAAGGAAGCAGCTTTTAGTGACAGATACAATAAACAGCATTTTGATTCCATGATTTTTTTTAAAAATGCTGAGACAGTCAAGGGTTTGTGGGAAGTTTTTTTTGATATTCAGTATTTTGAGTAGATACTCATGGCTTGACTGGTTGTTCCTCAGTTGAAGAAGATTAGTTTCAGGGGTTTTGTTGTGTAGATATTATTTACTTACAATAATTATATATTGTTTTTCACTATTGTTGTAACATGAGACACATCTGAGCATGACCACACAACAAGCCTGAGCTTGTCATCCTAAATTTTCTAGTAGTTACTAGAGGGAATTAGGCAACCTTCTTGCTGTGGTTTACTGTATGTACTTTTTAAAAGTACCTGCCATAGGATGGCAGGTGGCCCATTTAAGGCTAGGCTGTGGATGATTATCTCTGATATCAGGAATAAAAACAAATCTCATCAACAAATAGAATCTCATTCTGTTTCTGCATAGCCAAAGGATTAGGATCTTGTAATTTGTGTAAATACAAGAATTTGAAAAATTACAAGAATTAGAAGAAATGTAATAATAGGCTTTGTGCTGCAAGATATCACAGAATGAAGCTGTTGACTGTACAGAGAAAGATTTTTACTCTGTGGACTTAGTTTTTAATGACCCTTTTAGACATTGGCTGATTTAAAGAACCATCACCAAAACCTGCAGCCCTTCTCAGGCAAGCTCCCAGAACTACACATTTGAAATTCTGATATAAATTTTGTAGGCTAAATATTTTGCTACAATTATTGAAGTAATAAAAATAACAATTTGCATAAACTGTATTTGTGTTCATTTCATTACAGAGGTTGTTTCCTTTCTAAAGCACTATTATTGTTTAAAGCATTATTTATTTGCAGGAAATGGATAATGTAGTGCCTTGCCTTAACTCCTTATTTGAGCAGTTGAAAAATACTTCCAAAAATAATTTTAAGGGGTTCAAATTGTATTTCCTATTTTTACTGGCAATTTACAATTTATGTACTGGGCATAAATCATTGGCAATACTTGAATCTTATGAAAAATGCACTCAAACAGTTGAAACTAAACTTTTAGCTTTTGCATGTCTTACTGTTACTACAGCTGCACTAACATTGACTCCATCATCATCCAGAAAATTTATGTTGTAAGCTGTCACTGTAGCACAGTCCACAGTTTTCTAAATGTTTACTAAATCAGTTCAAATGTTTATGAAGAATTGAAATGTTGCATATGGTCTTAGAAGTTGGACCATTTATTAGCATCATAAAGGGGTGGGGTTCTGTTGGTTTTTGTTTGGGGTTATGAGTTAGTTTGGGAGTTTTTTAATACATGCATAAAAACTTTACAATAACATCTGGGACACACTCTGTGAAGACACTCAGCCAGAGCAGTTATGAACTGTGTGGTCAGTTAATTACTACTATGTGTCTTTTACATACAAAGTAACACAAAATGTGTGCTGGTTTTAAAATTGCACCTTGCAATGCATGATTCAGATACTATTAAAAATATCACAACTTCAGAGATTAGAATTTAAGTCGTAACAGCCAGAATTGACAAAAAATTGTGGGAAATGGTAATTGGAAGTAGTCACTTGGATTGTCCTTGTGTATCATGAACGTATATTTGAAGAAAATGTTAAGTAAATTCTGAATAAGCTGGTTTCTTCCAAGTTAATCTATTCCATTAAGCAAGATTCTTCTAAGTTTATGTATTCCAAAATTTAAAAAGACACCAGAATGGATTGCAATTAGTACGATAGAACAGTAAAGGAGGTAAGGACTGGTATTTTTCTTTCTTTTCCAAAAATGGTGCTTTGGGTCCTGACCATGACATAAAATCAGACTATCTCATTCTGAAACATTCAATAGTGTACAGGACTTCCTTATTCCTAACAAAAAATGAACCAGGGATATAAGCCTAAAAGGTTGTAGTTTTTTTCCTTTACTGAAGAGCACGTCTCCATGGTTAGCAACTAAAAGCTGTATTTATGTCCCAGACCTGAAAAATGTTCATGTGAACAGTCCTTTTAAGGCCATTTGTTCAAATGTGAATGTGTATGCAAATATTTAGAGATTCAGTGTTAAAAAAACAGATGCAAATGATTGCTGTAGAATACTCTAGTGACATTTCCTTACAAAGCTGCTGCTTCATAAATTAAAGCACATGCAATCACACATTAGTTCTGAACTGCTCTATGTAATTCCTTTGTTTATGCCCTATGCCTTTTAAAAAAAGTTGTGTGATGCAGTTCGCAGTACATAAAAGCACTTTGAAATGTATCACTATTTGGCTTACCTCTGTGTTTGTGCAGAATTCAAATACTGGTTGATATACTTGATATATAGCAATATTTTTTTCCTTGAGAAATAGGTAACAAACAAACTATGTTGTGTATTTTTAAAAATATTTTTATTATTACCACCTTTTATATTATGCTATAATGATGCTTACAGGTTGCAACATACTTAATTCTTTTTTGATTATAGGAAATAATTATTGGTTCATTTTGATGCTAATACATATTAAACAAAATATAATCAAGACTTAAAGAATTTATTTTAGTTATCTTTGTCTTGTGCCAATGATATCGGGATTTCTTTTGGAAAAGAAAGATGTGGAAGAATAAATTCTTTTTGTTTTAATGTACTTGCAACAATTGGTTTTAGAAACTAATAGTGAAGGCTATTTTGTTTATAAAGACACATCCTGATTATCTAAAACTCCTGTTTATCAAGATAATCACATCTTTATAATTCAGTTCAACAATGTTCTTTTTTTCTTCTTTTATTACAGTCCATCCTAAGTAACTTGAGATATTTGGATGGCCTTACAGTAGCGAATCTTTTAGCTGTGTTTAGAAATACAATAAGAGGAACTCATCAATTCAGTTTTGCACAAATCACACAGTTCGAAGCTGTGTGTGTCTTACAAATACAGACAGAAACTCAGAACTCATATTTTCTGGTATTCTGGAATACTTAGGGCTCAAATACATGTTTTTTCACTTTGCTATAAATTTCCCATTTTAAAGACTACACTGTGTAATTTAGCATACTCACAATTATTTTGAGAACATTTTGACTTATACTATTATCACTTTTCTAGATAGTAAAACCAGTGTAACACCTTCATGTCACTATAAGTGAGCCTATAGTTGGGGTTATGGAAACAAGAAAATGTAGATGAGCATTTAATAGACTTGGAAGGAACACGATTTTGTATGTGAATGGTAAAAAAATCCACAGAGTTACACAGTATTAAGCCAGCTGGAATCAGTGCCCTGGAGAGGTTTAAGGAGCCAGAGATTGCTGGAATAAGGGATGTAGTGAATTTCTCTGTAGTGGGAACAGGTTAAGAAAAGGATCTTGGAGCCATTGTACTGACTCTATCATACTGGATGATTGCACTGTGTGAAGGTTTTCCTGAGGAATAAATTTCTACCAACTTTTAGCCATTGTTTTGTACCTACAGAGAAAAAATATTAATAGCAGGCCAGAAGAGCTGTTAAAAAAAAAAAGGCAGAAAAAAAGAAAAAAAAGAGGGGTCTCTGTGGGAAGTAAAAATGATCCCCGTGTCTTCCAGAAGAGTAGTGTAAATCAGATATGAAATATTAGTATGAAATTATAAGGTAACAAGGTGGTGTGCTCAATAGTATGTTACTGATAGCTCTATAGGTAACCAGAGAGAGTTATTGAAAGTTAAATGGTTTAGTGGCCCTTCATTATTGTAACAGCTTGGTTACTTTTTAGACAAGTAACTATTTTGTAGAATGTAGTTCAGTATTTTGTCATAGTTCACAATTTAGTAGTGGTTTTTATGGCATTTAAAATACGAACAAATATTTTTTTCTGTAGTATTCACTGTGAAAAGGATACATATTACTTTTCACTGGACACTGAATACATGGAGAGATAGTTTCTTTTTTTTCTTTTTTTTTTTTAGAGGTAGGGGGGAGCGGGAGGTTGTTTGGGGGTTTTTTCGGTTGTTTTAAAAATCAAATGTGAAAAAATATCATGGCCTTATTTACACATTTTGGACTTTGCCTGGAGAATCTCTTTCTGGAGGAATCTTCTTTTTCTCTCTCTTTACTTCTTTGTGTTTTCCTCTCCCTACAGTAAAGACTCCCTGTTCTTAATAAATGGTTTTCTTTGGAAAGAGACAGAATAGATCAACCTTAATATTATGAATTCACCAAATGATAGGCATGTACATTTTAGCATTAAAATCCGATAAAAATAAATACATCTGCAGTGAACATGGTAAATTATATGCAAACTTACACTATAATAATAAACAGGAAACAGCAGCATCTGAGTCTGCAACTGGCTTCTCAGGAGGCTTCATGCTTCCAGCTGTGGTAGCAGCTGTGGATCTGGCTCTGGGATTCCTGCTGAAACAAGTTGACAAAGGGCTGATTACAACATGGAGTTCAGTTTTTGCTTGGATTCATTTTCCCTTTAACACACTTTGGTTAAGAAATGTTTGCTCATTTACCCTGTTTGTGGTTTTATATCCTTCACAGGCGCTGGGCTGATGTGGTTATCACCATTCCTAGTGACCTTGATCATGGGGACCTTGTGCTGTCTATACCATTTGTAGAATGTTGAAATTTGGTTTTGGCATACTGGAAGAAATTGAAAACTCTCTTCCTCTTCCTTCTCCCTCCCCATCCCCAGAGGCTGTTCAGCAATTTGTGCAAAATATTACACAGTCAAGTTGTTGTGTGGTTTTTTTTTTTTAATTTTGTTTTTGTTTTATATGCATAACAAACAATTTAGTAGAAGACTGGATGATACTGATCTGCAGTGAAATCTGCAGACAGATGAGAGACTGGGTAAACTCTGCCAGGTGAAACAAGTAGAAAACTTATTTTTTATCACTTTTTTTTAAAGGCAAGGATTCTGATTTTTCAAAATCTGAGTGAGCAAACCAGCAAATACTTGTGTGTTGCTAAAGCATCGTGTATCAATGTGTTCACTTACAAGTCCTTCTTTCCATCTCTGGCTTCATGAGCTGTTTTCTTCTTTTGTGCGCTGAAGACTTAGTTAAGCTACGTCTGGCCTTGATTCAGCAAAGATTTAAGCACATACTTAGAATTAAACACTTCCATTGCAGATTCCATTTTGTGAACTCTCAGATATTTGCTTCTGCGCTCATACTGTGGAGTGTCTCTGGTGAATATTCTGACACCGGAACACTCTCTTTCATTATGGTATATTTTTTTAGTTTCAGTCCTGCTATCTTTTTAGAAAACAGCTGTATTCTCCAACTTAATTGGATTCACAAATTAAATCCCAGTTGCCTCTGTAATTTATTGCTCAAACTCTTCTCTTTCCTCTGCTGCTTTTCTTCACATAGGATCTTGCTTTTTCTCCTAAGAAAAATAGATACTTTATCCTCTTCCTTCTGTCCTTTCTCCACTGTCAGAGCAGCAGAAGTTTCTTGTCTACTTTCCATCTGTACCCCTTCCACTTGCCCCAGTGACCCCCCATGTTCTGTTCTTCCTCTTATTTCTTCCCTCCCTTATTCTCTTTCTTAACCTCTCACTGTCCTCTGGCTCTTTTCCACTTGCAATATAAGCAAGCATTTGCCTCCTAAAAATTGCACCTTTGACCCTCCTTGGTTCTTCATATCATATCTCATCGCCTATCTCTCCTTCATTCCTGAGCTCATTGAAGGCGCTGTTTATAATTGCTGTCTAGAGACCCTCTTCTGTGATTCCCTCCTGTAACTCCTACACTTTGGCTTCTGTTCCTTGCTTGCAACTGCAACAACTCTCACCAAACTCCCTGATGACAAGATCTCGGAAACAGTAGTCTCTCCTCATTCTTCTTGATTTGTCAGTAGTGTTTGCTGCAGTTGACCAGACTGTTCCTTTAACTTGTGTCTTCTGCTGCTCTCTGTGGCTCTGTTTTGGTAATTTTCTTCTTTCCAAGCAGTTCTGCAGAATGTCTTTCAAAATTGTTTCCCGTGTCGGAGTTATGTGGGTGGAGGTCTTGGGGCTCTGATTTGGTTGTATTCTCTTGTGATATTAATGCCCTTTGGATTCTTTCATACCCAAAAATAAAAGAAAAATGTAACAGCCAAATGTATGTGTAGATAACAGATCTACCTTTGTATTGAAACATATTTCCTCACGCATCCACTTAATGGTTTGGAAACACACAAATGCAATTACAAAACATCCCACACAGCACTGCCTTAATTCTAGATTTCCTGGCAAATACTCAGACCAGACACATGATTATTTTTGCTCTTTCACACAGACATGCATGTGTGTTTTCACATGCTAGGCATTCTGTACCCCACTAGCAGTACTCAGTGCTTGCCTGCCTATGTTCCAGCTTGCATGGAGTTTTCTGCAACTGACTCAAATTGTATTTCATTTCCTATAAGAATACAGCAAGATCTTTTCAAAACTAATTCCACAGGGCTTCGTCTTAGGGCCTATGTTCTTCAACATTTTCATAAATGACCTGGACACAGGACTGGAAGGGATACTAAGCAAGCTTATAAATGATACAAAACTGTGAGGAGCTGTCAAACTCCCTAAAAAGCAGGGAGGCCATGCAGAGAGACAATGACAAATTAGGGGGCTGGGCAATCACCAAGCATATGAAGGGAATGAGCCACGTTCTGCACCTGGGATGAGGCAAGTCTGGATGTACAGTCAGACTGGGGAATGAAATACTGGAACCAGTTCCCCAGAAAGGGACCTGGGGGTCCTGGTCAGTGGCAAGTTGAATATTTGTCAGCAGTGCCCTGACAACCAGGGGGGCCAACCCTGTCCTGAGGGCATCAGGCCTTGCCAGCATTGCCAGCCAGGCAAGGGAGGGGATTGTCCCTCTCTGCTCTGCCCGGGGGTGGCCTCAGTTGGAATATTGTGTGTGGTTTTGGGTGCCACAATACAAGAAAGATATTTGTGAGCATTCAGAGAAGGGAAACAAAGATGGCAAAGGGCCTGGAGGGGGAAGCTGTATGAGGAGCAGCTGAGGTCACTTGTTCTGTTCAGCCTGGAGGAGACTGAGGGGAGACCTCGCTGCAGTTACAACTTCTTCATGAGGGCAAGAGGAGGCCCAGACACTGCTCTATTGTCTGTGGTGATCCATGGCAGGACCCGAGGGAATGGTCTGAAGTTGTGCCAGGGGAGGTGTAGGTTGAATATTAGAAAAATGTTCTTCACCCAGAGGGTGGTTGGGCACTGGGAAAGCTCCCCAGGACAGTGGTTACAGCACAGCCTGACAGAGTTTGAGAAGCATTTCTACAATGCTCTTGGGCACTGGGTGTGACTCCTGGGGATTGTCCTGTGCAGGGTCCAGGAGCTGGACTCAATGATCTTTGTGAGTCTCTTCCAGTTCAGCTTATTTTGTGATTCTGTCTGCTATTTTATATCCTCTATTAAAAATGCTTATCCTGATGTATGTCTGGAGTGCGCTTTGCTCTTTTACAGCTGGATTTTAAGTATTTCGCTTTCAAATTTAATGTTATCACCACATCTCTACTTTTTATTCCAACTTATTAAGTGAAAATATTAGATAAAATTCTGCCAAGCTCATTCTTGATGAACTCTAATGAAAATTTGTTTTTTTCATTCTTCACAGGACTTTGTTGTCTATCTGGTAGGAAGTTCTTTTCCTGTCAAATTCTTTCAGTAATCCCTATTTTCTCCAGTTTAATATTGAATATCTGATGCCCAGATAGATTATATCTACCATATTTTCCTTGTTTAAAATGTCAGTCTGGTTGCAATGGTGTAAGTATGCAGAGAGTTCATAATCTCAAACAGATTTGTGTATTGTAGCAGGCAGATTCCTCAGGTCACCACATACTTTCATACCCCAGCAGACCCAGCTGAATTATGTGAGCTCAGGCAAGTTTCTGCTCTCTGGTGTGAACCACAGGGAGTATTCTGTTGTTCTCTAGGTACCTTTTGGCCTGCTTTTACTTTTGTTTGCCCTACTCCATCCCAGATGCCGTTCATGCCACATTATCACTACCAAATGCATGTCTTCTTGATCTGACAGATGCAGCCATTAGGAAGCTGTAAAGATATGTAAGTAAAGGGAACATGTGCACATACATACTATATGTTCTGCATTTACTTATAATTTAGTTCTGTTCTTAATCACTTCATAAAAAGTGCTGTGGCTAATATTGAAAACAGTTTCAGTAGGTGTATGCAGTCACTAGCTCTAGGCACTGTAGTATTATGTAAAAAGCAATCCTTTGGGTATGAAATTCTTCACACTTAATTTCATTTGAAAAACTGTATGCATAAAAGAAATTAAGGAAATGATCCTGAATTGCTTTTCAGTTATGTGTCACTGAAAATCAGGACAGTGTTTAGGTGTTAACAGTAGCTACATTATCTTTAATGTAGATATGAAAATTCAGAATTTTGGAATTTAAACAGTGACATTTAAATTGGGGCTGATAGTTAATGAATTCAGTGGCCAAGTTTCAAAAGCCTGGTTTTCATAATGACATATAGATAATTGAAATCATGCCTAGTAGGCATCTGGATTAAAATTGTGAGCAGGATGTAATGGACCCAACCACTTTTATGGGAACAAAATTAATTTCCATTTCTTTGTCAGAGCTAATCAAGCTCTTTCTAGATTTAAGGTTGGCTTCATTCTTACTCTTACTTCTAGTAACATGCCTTCATATAAGGGATGGAATATGCTCTATGTATTAAAATATGGACATTTTTTCCACAATTTGTTTTTGCCTGTTACTGATCCTGATTTCACATTCTATCAATCAGTTTCTCCTTCAACTGCAAAGAAACAATACATCCTTTACCCCATGGACCTTGACTACATACAAACTGGCATCTGTTCAATCCCTTTTGCATTATACAGAGTATAATTTTACATTATATCCTTCAGTGTTGAGCGAAAGGGAATGATGGGAGATCGATGAGGGCTCTTGTTCTCCTATTAAGCAGTTGAGCAACCTCCCACTGGGACTGGGGCTCTGCAGGCCTCTGTTGTAAATCCTTTTACAGTCACACTTTTGATTTTGACTGGATGTTTCTGGTTAGGTTTAATCATATTCCTGATCAATTTAAGATAAACAATTAGAAGTTTAATTAGAATTTCATGGGTCTTAATTGCCATTAAAAAGAGGAATTTACACTGAATTCTATGCTAATAGAGCATTAGGGCTGAACAATGGAAGTTTGGTTGCAGCTTTCAGTTTTTGTTCTTTGTGGAGCCAATAGCTGCTTAGGGACACAGTTTGGCTTCTCAGTTTCTTCTTGTCCCCAGTCATGCCTAAATTACAGCTTGCAATGGAGCTATAATTCTTCTGGGGCACTGGGACAGAAATGCCAGTAGAGAGGGAGTGTGAAAGGTCCCTCATTCACCACAGTTCTGATGACGTATGTCCTCATTACAGTTCTGATGAGATGGTGGGGCTGTCAGAAGGAGTCTGTGTCCATGTTTGCAATGATATGGATAGTACTACAAGGAAGAAAGTGATATCTTTTCTGAATACCTTGTGAGGGCAAGGCAAGGTAAAGTTTGAGCTGACTCTTGTAACTTCAGGTGGAAATACCAATAAAGACCAAGTCTCCTACAACACTGTAAACTTGGCCACTTTGCCAATCCTTTACAACTCGTAACGTATATTGAACATAAATAAAGATTTGCATTGCTGTTCTGTGATCTGAAAGGAAAATTGATAAACCTTTTTTCTGGTCATCTGATGTAATTTTAGCTTTTCATTCAAATCTTTATGTTGATTGGTTTATGTGTTCAAAATTATATTTAATCTATTTTTAATGTAACGTGTATGAATACATACATACATACATACATATATATATATTTATGTGTATATATATATATATATAAACCAGAATATTGTGTGTTCTTTTTGCTACAGGTATGTGTCCTGTGCCTTAGGATGCCCATATGAAGGAAACATTGTACCAGATAAAGTGGCAGAAGTAAGAGTGAATTTCTGGCTTGTCTTTTTAATAAATCAAAAATATATGTAATTATCTCTACTTAATCATAAAAAGATCTTTAACAGATAAAATTTAAGGAAAACAAGCAAAAAACCTAGCTAAAACTAAAACTTGGTGCATAACCTCACTTAACCATATACAGTCAAATGTGAGAAAAATAGCACATTTTGATTGTTATCAGTCATGAGAAAAAATATTATGCAGTATTTCACCTAGCAAGAAGGTAAGAAATTACTTAAGCAAATAGACTCAAGCACATATGTCAGTGGACTATGTTGTATAAAAGGGTTTCCTTCACAGCTTTTTGCTTTTTAAATCCATTTTATACTGGAATAAGCACACTGTTTTGTCATTATGCTTCTGGTGAGGGTTATGCAATGGACATGAACCAAAATTCACCCCCAGTATGATTTCTTAAATTGCTCTAGTGCCATGATGGAGTAAGTTGCACCTTCCCTCCCTGCCCCTTTTCCTCATTTGGAATATAGGATAAGGAAGAAGATATCCTAGTCCAGTCCTTTTTCCAGAAGAGAGATGAGTGAAACAGAAGTGTAAAATTTTGCAGGAAGGCAAAGAGGGCATCAAAGCTTAAATGGATTGGAAAAAATCAAAAGTGGAGTAAAAATTCCAAGAGGCTTAAGACAGAACATGCTGGCCTTCCACCTAGAGACAGACTTGTCTTCTCTCTTACACTTAATCACCTATTTTTGTTGATCTAGCAGAAAATCCAAACCATTATTTTTTAATTTGTAGCACTAGCAACGAGTCAACATTTGTCTGATATATTATGTTCTGTGTGGGTGGTTTTCAGGTCCTGTTCTCCTGAATCTTCTTCTAGTTTACACTCCAGATAGAATTTGTGATAATACTTCTCCCACAGCATCCACACATACTCAGACTCTTTGGAAAAAGAAAACAACAACCTGGAAGGTTGTCAGTATTTCTAAATGTATTTGTTTTAATATGAAGTGAAGGTTAGAAATGACACGTCTTTAGTTAGAGCAGTGATGACATACTGCTTACCATGTTCCCCAAAAGTCTTCTTTCCATGTGTTGCTTGTTTCCCACTGAGAGAATCTCCTTTTACTGAGAAGAGCTCCTTCTCAGTTTGCCCATGGGATTGCTATTTAATGTTCCAGACCAGGAAACTTTTACTACACAGCCATTTTATTTTCTATCTTCCTCCTATTAAGTGTCATCTTGAGTACCTGTATACCACTGTGTATGTGTTCATGATAAAAGCTACCACATTAAATTTATTAATTCAATCCCTGATTCAGCAAGTACTGCTGCATATATAGAAGCATCTGTTATCTTTTGTTTAAATACATGTACAGAATCAGCATTACAAAAATTACTGGCTGAGTTGTTAAACTGTTTCAGAGAGCTGCTGCTCTGGTCATCATCTTTTTGGGATGGGAGAATTTTGACTTCCTTGACTGTGTATTGCAATCAGCAGCTGTGATTGAAACGTTTAGACAGTTTCTCCTCCCGTCAGTAACAGTGACCATTTTTATTTTTTTAAGCAAAATATTTTTTAACTGAAGCAAAAAACAATTAGGAGAGGTGGATTATTTCAGACTACATGCGTTATTACAGATTTTTGCAGACTACATTAATTTCTGGCATACTAGATACGTAACTTCTTTACACATAGTTATCAAGTGAGTGCAGAATTCAGATGCCTTCAGACTTCTGGAATCTATCAGATATATATGTATGGTTCTTTATTTAAAACAAACAAACAAATAGTTTTCATATCCTGAAATAAACTGCCTAGTCCTGTTATTCTGCTGATTCTTGAAAGGAAGTCACTGCTTAACCATTTATCATTTTGTTGTTTGAGTATTTCAACTTTAGGCAGATAAAGCCTGAAAGTTTTCAGAAACACTATATAGCATCCTTGAAGCCAGTTGTATAATGAATTATCATTTAATTCCATCATATATTTGCCTGGTTTTGTCTTTCTGCCTGCTTATTTCTTTCTTTAGCTTCCTTTTAACCTAAAGCAGTGAATTCATTAAGTTAAATATTATCCAGGACACATTCTGACTAAACTATAGAAAATGTACCTACTCTTACTCGAATATTATTGGATCATTAAAATTTCCCTTACAGCACAAGAACTGAAGGTTTTTTAGATTGTTAATTACTTAAAATAATCAATAACTGGATTATCAGCTTTTTTTGTGTTCAATATAGGAGTATAGTTTTTGATATTTCCAGGAGTAGGACTGTTCACATGCCTAAGAAGCTGCAGTGCTGGTTCCCCAATTCCCATTTTGATCAATGCTTGGTGCCAAGCAATGTTTCCAAAGGGAAACTCATACGCATAGCAAAATAGCTCAGTGGTGCAGAACACAACCCTGTTCAATCAACAAAGCTGAAAGCTCATATTCACATCCTGATTACATAGAAAAACAGTGTGTTCTCTTCTCCCACACTCTCCTCCCAAAAATCCATGTTGAAAACTTACAAAACTATAACTAACAATCTGCCTTCTACTATGGTAGAATAGAAAATTCAGTACAAAAACTCCCATTCTGCTTCCAAGCTATACATTAAATTTAGATCTCTTTTTCAGTTTAGGTTGTGACGAGTCAGCGATGATGCTCAGCTTGTTAAGTTTCATCCTCTCTTCTTCCTTCTTTCAGAACTCTGCATTTAGGAAACTGAAAAACCTAAGGACTGAGCATGAAAAAGAAGTGAATGCAATATGATTTCTAGCAGTTTATATGGTCCAAGTTATGACTAAAATACTTACTAGTAAAACTTTGAATTGTGCATTAAAAATAGGGGGGGAAATGCAGTACATTTCTTTGCCCTGGTCTTGAAGAAATACTAAGGTTTGGGATTTAACTGACTGCAATCCACCACTAACTGCAGATGATCCTTTTTCTTTCTTACAACAGTAGTCTAGTTAAAATGTGCCTGCCATGTGTTGATGATACAGAAATATGCTGTGAGATGAATCCCTTTTGCATTCCAGTGAATGTCCCTTTCTTAAAAAGTGTGTTGAATTTATGTGTATAGGAACCAGGGAATCTGACTTTAAAGCACAGTTTTACCACATTTGCAATAGTCATAGTACTTCCAAGCCTTAAACAGGATGATTCAGACTATTTCTTTTTTTCAGCTGTTCTTTGAATTAAGTGAACAGCAATATTAATCCTGTGCTTCCGAGACTGCTGGTGCAGCACTTTGTGCACTTCCTCAGACTTGCTCACAGCAATCCCTCTGATGGAGCCCTGGAATTGTTTTAACAGCAGACTGCAGTGTGACTTAAGATGTCTTTTTGGAAGAGGGTTGTATTTTTTCATCTCTAAACAGTTAGTTTCTAAACTGGGATTCCGTTCCAGTGGAGTAGTCTTTTGGGATCTTTCATACACAGTGGGGAATCCTAAAGGGGACAAACATATTGAGCAGCTGAAAATAAGGTGGAATCTTTCCAAATGAATCCAACAAAAATAAAATGGAACGCGCCTGCATTCAATTCCTGAAGCAATATTTTCCGTGAAAATATGATTTTGTGCTTCCGAATGTGTTTCTCTCCATGCAAAAATTATGAAGCCAGACCTCGGTTTTCACTCATGCAAAGAACTCCTTGAAGATGTAATTCCAGAAATATTTAGGGCTCTGCTTACATAAGTAAGACCTATTTGTATATGGTTTTGTTTTGTATTAAGAAAATTTTTAAAACTTAGGGACCAGAATGTTAATTAAGTTGCAGTTTTGCTTTGTTAATATTTTAATGTTTAATTTCATGAAAAGAAGGCAAAATTGATATTGCAAAATTAATGTTGACTGCAGCACGTTAAAATTTCAGCTTTCATTGATTTTTTTAAGTGCCAAGAGAAAGAAAAATGAGGCTTTTTGTTAATTATTTATTATCTTTGTTGGCTTCATGTAATATGCAAACAAAAGAACAGGTCTGTACCCTGCACAACTTATAAGCTGAAAAGTACATGGAGAAAACCAAACAGCTGGGAAGTCCCCAGAGATAAGAAAATGTTAGGAAAGGGCTTGACAGAAATTAATTCATAATTTTAAAATTTTGCTTGTTTGGATTCTGTGGGAGAGTCAGAATGCAAGTTTTTGATGGATTTGACTTGGTTAGCTATTCCACATACAGAATGTAGCAGAACTATAATTTTAAAATAAGTGGATCTGTGGGATGTTCTTCTTCTATGGTAGTTTTCAACAGTGAATATAGGTTGTCTGATAAATAGATCCACCTCAGTAGGTCCAAAACTAAGACCTGTACAGAAGTATGTCCTTTATAGTGTTTGTTCTTGACCCTATTTTATACTCTTTCATCTTGACCTCTTGGTGTTTTTCTGTTTCCAATCAGGTATCTAAGCGGCTGTACAGTATGGGCTGTTATGAAATCTCTCTGGGAGATACAATTGGTGTGGGGACACCTGGAAGTATGAAAAAAATGCTGGAAGCTGTTATGAAAGAAATTCCTTTGAGTGCTCTTGCTGTTCACTGTCATGACACGTATGGCCAGGCGTTAGCCAATATCCTCACAGCCATGCAGGTGACTTGGTTTTTCCTTTCATAATATACAATAATACCATTCTTATTTTAATTCAGTGTGCAATTTTAAAAAATCCTGCCATTAAAGAAATCATTAGAAGAGCAAAAAGGCATTCACTAAACTTTAGGAAAGTATTCCTCACACATCAAATTGTCTACTGGTATTATTACTGTTGCTTTTACCAGGAAATGTCAAAATTTATATATTATTTACCTTAATTCCATACAAAATCACTAAGAAACAGTTACGATTATTACATTTCATTGACATTAGATGAAGGAGGGACATTAAATAATTCTTTTCTGATATCTCAGATTCCAGTTTTCTTAGGAACATCTGTATGTTTGTTTTCTACTAAACTAAAATTGCTACTTCGTGGATGTGTCTAAAAGTAAAATAGAATCATGCATAATTACATCTTGATTTCAGATGGATGAGTCTAAAATATTAGTAGTTGTGTACATAGAATAGTCTGGATAATTTTATCACTATTCATATGCCTTCATTATTCTTTTTTTGTTTATCAGTTATGCCTTCCAAGTAAGATTAGTGACAACTTTATATCTTATTTAATTGGCTTTCAAATCTGTGCCTAAATTATCAGAATTAATTTCCATAAGAGATTCAGAATAGGACACAATGCAGAAAACAGACTGCAAGTTCTAATGTAGTTTTTGTCAAGATACAATCTTGAGAAATATCTTAAAGTGCCTGTGCTTTGCTAAGGAGACCTACTTTTACTAAGTGTTGCAGAGTCATTAGCTATTTACAAATTGTCAGCCTTTATTGTTCTATTTTATACTTAATGGTGTCTTCTGTTTCCATGCAATTCAGGCAGTAATTTTGGAGGTCAAAGTTTCCTTTGTCTGACTTGTTATTTTGGCAGAGCTCATATTATGTTATTTAGCTACAATTGTGTTAACAGTGTTAGTGGTATATGGCACAAGAAGGAACAAGGAAGGTTCCAGCATGGGAATCTACAGGTATTTGACTAAATAGGGAATGACAAAATCTGGTAAGAAAGGTTCTAACTTTTACTCACAGCATTTGCTATTCACCCTTACTCACTTTTACTGTTACAAATGTGTGTGTATGTACCATGGGATAAATAAATTACTAATTTCACAGTTAGGTTCAGTTGCAGATGCAATAGCTAAAAGCATGTAAACCCCTGAGCATGGGAGGAGTTGGCCATAAAAATACTTGAAGCATTGTTTTTCAAATCCTTCTTTTAAATAATTGCTGTCATGGTGCCTACTAAACACTGAACAATGGCTATGCTTTGTTAACTCCAGCATTTGTTGTAAGTGCTTCTTGTCTCATGTTTACCTCTTGTAATCTTTTTATTTAGTTCTTAAACCAACTGTGTAAGAGCTAAAGGAAAAAAAAATCTCTTTGGTACCTAATGTGCTGTTTAGAATAATTAACATGCAAATTCTAGAGAGCAGAAGACATAAAAAGAAATTTCTGTGCAACCTTCTCATATTTCTGGGAAGGCAAGGGTGCCTGAGACCCACCAGAAAACTTCCCTCTGTTGTCAAGGTCTCCTAAAGTACATGTCTAAAGGTGCAGTGGTTTTGGCTCAGCTGAACTTGTCATAGGGTTTGCCAAAAGCCCTGATGAAGCAGGCATTACACAGCCTCTCTGACTGGCTTTGTGCGAGCAGCTCCTTGGCTCACGTAGAAGAAGGTCCCCAGGCTTTTGGATCCTCAAACAGATCCTGCACCTCACAGCGTCCTCTTTGTCTCTGGTCAGAAACCCAAGGCAGCTAGCAGGGAGTTATAACTCCTTCTAAAGCAATGCTCCTGCTAAAACAGGCACTCCTAAATTGCAGGTTGGCTGTGTGGTGAAGTGCTAAAGCTGGTGAGTCAGAGTGCCCAGGTCACTTCTAGTCCCTGCTATCAGCCTTGCCTGTGCTTTCCTTTCTGCCAAAGATACAGGATTGGCAGAGCACTGGGATAAAACCCCTTGTCTTTAACTCAGCTGCTGTTTCCTGAACCAAACTCTACTCAGACACAATTCCTTTCCCTTCCCCATTTATGGGTCTGCGTGACCGACACAATATTTCAGCAAGAATGAAATGTGTTTGGGGGGTCATAGAAATAATAGGCTATAGTTATTGTTTGAAAACAAGTTTAAAGAACATTCAGCAGACAAATTACACTCTTCCTAAGACATTGCTGAACAATCCCAGGCTGAGTACTGTTGCACTGTATATTGTATTTCCTAAGAATTAATGAATGACAGCTGGAAAGCCACAAATCACTCTGCACTAATTCAGGCATTGCTTCGATGGGAGATCTCCTAGGAGTGGAAAGAGTTGCTGGTAATTCAGTAAGTGATTTTTTATACAGATCACATTGTTTCATGCAGGATTATACTACCCAGAATATTTTCTTTCGTTTGGGGCTGATCCAAAGTCATCTAGAACTGACAGGCCGTATCTGTATAAGAAATTAGGAGGGCAGTAGTCATGCAATTTTAGTATTCAGTTTTATATGTGTTGTTTTAAGAAAAGGATAGGTAGTGAAAGATGGGAGAGACATTAGCCAACTTTTAAAGCATAAGTAATTTTTTGAATTGCTGAAGCAAATAATACAGCTAGAAAGGAAATTCACTTCATTTTATGAAAAGAATCTATGTAAAAATGTGAGGAACATGAAGTGATGCTTCAAAAGAAACCAGTAAACATTTAAAGTAGAAACATGACTGCCTCTTGATTACGTGGCTTAATATAAAACTACCAGAGTATAGAATTTACTAAAAAGACAATTCAGAAGATGGGAAATGATGTGGAGATCTAGTTAGATTTTATGGTACTTTGAGTAAAATTACATGTGTGCATTAGATAATGTGACAAACACATAATGTAACAGAAATAGTAAAACATTTATAGGAAAATGTTACAGATCTCCAAGGAAGGGTAAAAAGATGGGTCAGGAAACTTCTTTCTGGAGAGGCCCTGCTAAGGTAGACCTTACCTTATCTAAGGAGATTTGAGTTTCATTGACAATTGACTTCTGTTTTGTGCACAGAAGTGGAAAGGGGTGTGGAAAGTGTTTAATGGAAGTGTTAAAGAACTCTTTTCCTGGAAAACTTGTGTAGTTGCCAGAAATAGATTTGTGTGTCTTTATAACATATATTCAAACAAGAGAAAAGAGTATGCTGAGAGGCAAAGAGGATATTTGTCTGGCTGTGATACCTGAATAAAGGAAACAACCACATGATCGTCCCATAGAATTTTATCAAATACAAATTGCTGTCCTAATTCATTAGAATGAACTGATCTCTACATGGTGAGGATCAAATTCTAACTTAAAAAAACAATTGTAAAACCCTAATGGCTTAGAAAGACCAAGGATTTTTACCACCTTGTGTAATCATGTTCACCCTAACACAGAGAGATGAATGAGGTTTATTACATGCCAAATGAAACTTCATTTTATGAGTTCTGCCTTTTTCCAGAAAACAGGAATTTTTATATAAAATACCCACTTTAGTACCAAAACCAGAATTTATCAAGCCTTTAATTAAACTTTCAAGGTTCAGACTGCAAAATCCAGATTTGAGGTTTTTATTACAAACATAATATACGTCCTTTTCGAGAGCTTACAATATTTAATAACATTTTATTAATTTCTTTAAGATCCTTGAATTTTAAAGATTAAATAAAAGTAAATCCAAATAAAAATGGGGGGCTGCTGACCTTTTCCCTGCATCACTTAACTAAATTGATTCTAGTCTCATGGTGTATGCTGGAGACCCTAACTAAACTGCATATTTTTGTGCATCCAGTTTACTTCTGTAGTAAAATCTAGGTTTACTAAAAGGCACTCAGGACTGGCCTGGCTGTTTTAACTGCCAGAAACAGGAGAGGAATCTGAATGTAGGTGCTGAAGTTCATGGTTTATTAATTTACAAGGATCATTTTTACAGGAATAGAGCTTACAACAGCCAGCAGCATGAAATGGTAGAGCCTAAGTTAAGCAGCTAAAACAACTCCTATGTTTAAAATTCCCTCCTCCATGATTTACATGAAATTCCATGCAAAACGTTAGATGAGATGAATTTTCCACCCCAAACCATCTCCTGTATGTAGCTGTCCATCTTATTCTTTTTTTTTTTTTTTCCAAATACAGGCTTTGGTTTTTATAGCTGTTGAGCTTGCTTGAAGTCACAAGCTGTCATGCCCCCCTTATGGTGCAGGTTAGAGGCCAGCTTGCTGCTGAGATCTCTTGTCCAGGAGCTGCTTGCTGCTAAGGATCCTGCCAGGCAGGCAGTGGCTTTAAACCTGAAGCTTTAGTGCTTGGCTGTTGCCTGAGCTACTCTGCAGCAGCATTGCAATTGCACTTGTGCCATATGGTACCTCCCTGATTCTCCTTCTCATCCTCACCTGCTGGCTTGACTTACTGGCTTACCCCCAGACCTGGCTGGTCTTGTCTGATCCTGATTAATGTGTCCAGAGCTCATTCCAATCTTGAATCTCTAACTCAGCTTCATGGCTTTGTTTTTCTGGTGATGTTGCTGCCACTGCCTGCCTGGCTATGGCTCTGGACTCCTTGCTTGCCTCCTTCTATGGAGTTGTCTGTCCTTGCTGCTTTTCAAGACAGTCAAGTGTTTAGAGAAGGGACTGGCAACCAATAACTTGAGCTTTAAGGATGGTTTTTAATGGTAGGTGGTGCTGAGTGAGTGCTGAGAGTTGGCAGGTCTTGTGCTTTGATCTTGGAGCTCAGCTGGAGGCTTTGTCTTGCAGAGGCAAGAGATTCCTACTCAGTTAAATTCAGAAAGCATTTCCTGGTGTCTGGGTGTACACAAAGCCCTAGCAGTTCTCCACTTGCAGCTCTGTTGGTAAAAAAACAGACTCAAGAAAGCCTGAGAAATTTGTGTTGGTGTCTGACAGCACTTGAACATCTCTCTCAGGTACCAGATTATGTTTGCTGATATTTTCCTTTTAAGTTTTCAGGTCTGCATTTCTGTGACTGACATAAGAGAATATACCTGTAATGCCCATAGTGATGAATTCCCAAATAAATACATCATATGTAAGAACACTTCTGTACTAGAAAATTCACTGAACATTTGTATCCTGCAGTCAATTCTTTCACCTTGGATTTTTCTGACATATTATAGTAGGTATCTACAAGGATGAGGGCTCATCCTAGCTTGTCCCAGTGAATGAGTAGTAGTTACAGCTAGAAGCTGAATAGAATAGCTAATTGAATAGAGGAGTGATAAAAGAAAATAATGGTAAAATGGCATGAAAATGTCAAGTACAATTTCAAGTACAGTTTTATGAAACTATGTTGTAAAAAGTTATAAACACAATACCTTTAATTTAGTTTTCATGAGTTTTATGTACTGATCAAGAAAGAAATTTTAAAAAACAATACCTTATCATTCTTCATTTGTAAGCAACATTGTCTATTTCCCTGAAAAGCACAGTCATCCACAGCTATAGTGCAGTACAGTGAATTGACACTTCTGTTTTAAGGCAGAGAAGATAGATAGGTAACTGTGAAAAAGTGTGAATCCCAGCATGTAAATGTTGTGCAAGGAATTACTCCTGTAACAGTGAATATGCAATTTTTAGCTGAGGAAGCTGGTCCAGCCAGATTTGTCTGTTGCTACACACATCAAAAAATCTGGTTTTGGGGAGTTCTGTAGTAACTGACAGAATGAGCTTGTATTGACCTGCCAAAATTCTTGCTTCAATAGTGCATTAAATGATACTAGCATTTTGGGGTGTTTTTTCAGCAGTGTGCTGGGGCACTCACTACCTGGCAATTAAATTCTTTATATCTCAACTAAATTTTAACAGAGCAAAAAATAATCATGACAGTTCAGTTAAAATTTCAACGCTGGCTTACAGGCTGTTTTTCTAAGCTAATAGGGAGATACTGTATGGAATTAAGGAGGTATAGGAGACAGGAACCATAACATACATCTTGGGTTGTCCTTTCCTAATTTAACATGTCACTCTACTCATGGCTTTTTCTTACTTTTTCTTATTTTATTTGTAAAACAGAAGTAAGGCTTATCTCTTTCACTTTGTGAAGTGCAAGGAAAAAAACAGAGGAAGATCATCAGACAAGTACAGATAGTTTTTGTGAAGAATTAAACCATACTTAGTTTTTGAAATTAAAATTTAAAAACAGAATAGATTTCAACTTTTCTCTAGAATGTACTTTTTAGATTTAAAAAGCTAAAGTATATGAATGAGCAAATGATCAAAATACTTATGTGCCTAATCAAATTATCTGAACCCTGCAACCTTCCACTTCTTTTGTCCTGCACAACCTGGCACTCTGAAGACATTATGACACAGAATGTGAGCATAGGAGACACTTGCCATATAGAAGAATGCACATATTTGGGGATATTGAAAAAAATTTAATATGCTTGCTTCAGCAGACCTCACAAGTTTGCTTTCTTCTGCTGTTTACAAATATATGCCAGGAAACTGCAGAAGACTTCACAGAGATCTCCAGAAACTAATTTCAAGGTTCAGATAGGGAAACATGACCAAAAAATTCAGCTTGACTGAGGGTAGCTGTACAGAATTCAGGAAGGGCTGGTCATGCTTCAGTATTTTGCTGGAATTCTTTGAGGCAATCACTGCCAAAGAAGACAAAGGATGTACAGTGGCCATCACATGCTTTGATTTTTTAGAAAGAAATTTGCAGTTTTCTGCAGTGGAAGTTCATATGAAGGTGTGGAGGCATGCAATAAGTGGAAAGTTGGCTAAAGGGCAGGAAACAAATGGAATTATGAAACAGAACTTCTTTAAGCTGGAAAGCACCCATCAGCAGAGTTGTGGATATATTGGCTTGTGCATCCTAGGTTTTCCTGCTTAAATGAATAATTTGCAATACTCTAATGCTCATGTTAAGGGTAATTGTTCTAACTTGCAGAAATTATTTTTTTTTCAAATTTTAGATTTGAATTGTGAGAAACAGGATAGCTAGCCCAATTTGTAAGTGGAAGTCTGTGTAATATTCTAAAACATGCAAAAGAAAATGTTTGAGATCAAACATAAGATAATGGGAATACACAAAATTTTAGGTAAAGCAAGAGACGTCACTGCGACATGCCTGTTTATTTAAGGGTATTCCCAGATTTCTACTTTTGGATTTTTCTAAGAATTAAAATATCCAGGGCACTCACTGGGTATTTTCTGGGTTTGAAAATATAAACAGTACGTTTGAATTGTTAGCAAAGTGTTGTCAGTAAAATAAAACTCCTTAGAAAACATCAATTTGCCTTTTTGTTTCTGTTTCCTTTTATTCCCCCTTCCCTGTGGAAATGACATAGCACTTAGCTAAAGCTAGCAATTAAAAAACCAGATGTTGGAGACAAAGTACATGATACTGGGAAGGCATGTGAGTAGAGTTGTTTGAGAGTGAAAGCTGACAAGACAGGTGAATAATACTCTATTTGAAAGCAAATAAGTTAGGGGGGAAATGGCAGGTGAATTATGCAAAAGTATCAGGCTGAAGAAAATATTCATTTTCTTCCTCTGCAGAAAACTTAAAGAGAGGGTGTCTGCTTTAAGAAAGTAGGAAAAAACCTTGCATTCAATCAAATGATATTGCTACTGTGAGAAGTCAGCTAGTTACTATTGTAAATGAAAAAACATACTGCACAAATGGGTAAATCAGACCTACATATGGGAAGAAAATGAAAACATAGGCATTCATGCTCAAAATCTGGCAGATGTTTTCCAGCATTTTGTCTTTTTTTTTTTTTTTTTTTTTTTGTACTGGTTTTATGTTTTTGCCTTTAATAACAGCAAAATAAGGAATTAAACAAATGAACAGGCAGCATCAGTCCTGCTCTTTTCTCTGATCAATACAAAAGAATTAAAGAATCAGCAGCCCTAGTTTTACTCTTCTCTTAGATCAGTACAAAAGAATTAATGACTGCCTTTTTGTTGCTTTCTGCTGCTTTTTGCAGAATGTAACCTATATGGTAGATTTTGTTTCAAGGTTCTTATTGTTTGAATATTTTAAGATAGGAAGAGGAATATATTTGTTATTGTGTATTGAAATAGCAGTGAGAGTTCCTGAGTTAGATTTGTTTACATGCATATACCAATAGGTAGCCTATTGGTTTTGTGGGTTTTGTTTTTTATTTGAAATAAAACTTAGCTTACTATAAAAGATTACTGAATAATAGAAATACACATTGTTTAGCTGCTTGTAATATGCTGTAATATTGGACTTCAGAAGCTTTCAGACCTAGTTACTGAACGAACAAACCTCAAGTCTAAGTCTGTTTCAGGATACTAAGAGAAGAGAGCCTTCATCATATATAGATTATTCTCATCTTCAGATTACTCACTAGGGCTGACTTGCAACAGTAGACATGACTTTCCTTTGGCTTACAGTCAAACCTCAGCTATCTTCTAAAGTATTTTTAAACATTTGATTTTTACATGCAAATGTATGCATCTTTCTTTATATCCCTGCAAATTCATACATATAAATGGAATATTAACGGAAAATTATTGCAGCAACTATACAAATAAAATTTGAAATGGTTTTAGTTTTCTGTCTTAAAAGCAAAGATAATTTCTATACAAATAATATTGAAACTGTGTATTTATTAAAAAAAATTAATTTGGCCCAAATATTCTTTTTCTGTGCTTGTATCCTCCTTGTACATTTCTTTTTCTTGGAATGCTGTTTTATTGTATCCTGCCTAGTCATGTCTTAAGTGCTTTAATTTCTGAGTTCTCCATCCTGTAAATGTCATTCATTTACACATTTCATTCTGCAGTGTCAGTGGTACATTCCAATTTAAGCCTCATGATCATTTTCATTAAATCTAGAACCATTAAAGACATACTGATTTAGTTGATCAGTACCTAAAATAAATTTCTAATATTGCTTTCATTACTGTGCATCTTTGTCCTCTTGTGAACGCACTTTTTTCTATGCAAAAGTAAGCAGATTCAGAGAATTTACTTTAAATGATTCTCTGGTCTTCATCAGATTCTGTTCTGCTGCATCTTTAGTTGTCATATAGTCTGAAAAAGGGAAAGGAACTAGTAATTATAAGATACTAGTATGAATAAGATTATAAGAAGCTTGCAAGTAGAGCTTGCAAACAAGGCTCACACAAAATTGCATGGAATATAATTTAGGTACAAAATTATATAGCAGATTACAGTTGCTTTTTAGGGCAATACTCCACACAGCCTGTCAGTGTCTAAGTCCCCTTCACTTTGCTGCCCTTTGTAATTCCTTTTTTCCATTCTTGGCCTCTTTGAGTGCTTAAACAGAGTAAATATCCTGCTGGCAGCTCCCTGGCAAGAGGAAAGAATGATGTGAGCAGATACTGTGCTCCTGCATTCACCTAACCCGAATGTTTTCCCTGGTACTTAGGTTAATTTTTTTCTCTCTTTCACTGTTTTCCTAGTCATTGTTTGATAGGTTTAAGTCCACATAGCCAGAGCAACAGTCTCTTTACAGAGCCCCTTTTATCATCCCAGCAGCGTCTTGTTTAACTTGACTATTTAAATGGCTAAAAGTCAGCATCATCCAGTTCTGAAGTGGATTGGGCAGCAATCCAGCTCTTTTTGTTAGAGACAGACATTCATTTTTTTGGACTGGAAACAAATTACTTCCAAATGCTGGAAATGTAATAAGGCTTAAAAAAAAAAGGGTTTCAGGTGTTTATAGAACAAATTAGTATAAAATAGTTTTCAAAATGCTAAGCCACATTTAAAATAAATATTTAGTACTTTTAGAAGCTGTGAAAATACAGCACTAAAAACCTGAAATCACTGATCCTTAGCATGCATAAGAAGTATGGTGAGGGCACACTGGTGTCACATTCCCCATGCATATTTCTGTTGTGCCTTGGATTGCATGCATAAAAGGTAGTATTTTGGGGTGGTTTTTGCATGATTGATAGGTACTGGCTGTGCTTTTAATGAGATGACTGCCTGTAGCAATCAGAAATTGAACTGATAACTATTTTACAACAGTCTTTGATTCAATTCCTAAAAATGAAAGCTTTGATTATCTAGATGACTGGAAAATAAAGAATTTTCATTGGTCTGAAGATCGTTTGTTGTGCCTTATTCAGCATTACATAAGCACTCTCTCATCCACAGAAAGACAAGCTAGTCCTCTGCAATTGTTATTTATCCCTTTTAGTTTTATGGCGTCTTGCTTGTCTCTCCCACACCTTCCAGCTTCCACAACAAATGAAATGGGATTTCCACAAATACAAACCTACACAACTGGCTCATCTCAGAACCCATCCTTGCAGGCCCATCCCATTTTCCCTTCTCAGCACCCCTGCCACAACCTGCATTTCTTCCTCAGCTGCCATCTCGTCAGCTGCCATGGTAATTTGAGAGGTGAGGTTGTTTTTCTCCATAGGGTTTGCATTCCTGCAGTTGCTGTGTTACTCCTTTAGAGGGTTGCCATGCTCAGCACATCCTGGCCTCTCTGGCTCTGTGGCCAATTGCTATGTAAACCTTGCATCCCAAAAACCAAAACTCCAGACTGGCAGCTATGGATGGTCCCTAAAGGGTGCTAGTTGCCAGACTGTGCCAGGAATTGCTTGGTGGAATTGTCTGCCCTAGGGCAAAGCTGAGCCAAGGATTATGCAAGAGTTACCCACAGTGGACAGTTGAATTCTAGTCCTGATGCCATTGAGGTTTTTGGTCATATACACGGCCACAGAAGAGCACAACTGCCTGTGCAATAGACACACAAAAGAGAGGTTTTTGCTGTCATTCCCAGTAGCATTTGTGGCATTCCACAAATGGCATTCCATAGTGACATCTGAGGATGTCTCTGCAGATGAGATTTCAGAGGTTTTGGTCAGCTCTGAGTGTGCTGTTGATGTCTCTGGGGATTTCAGCTTATATGCTGGACACTAAAAAGGTATGTGGAGCACTGACAGAAATAAAATACAATACTTCAACATAATTTAAAAAATAATTGTGAAAGAAAATTTTCAAAAGTTTGGTCAAGATACAATTAAGTACCTTTAAAACTTTTTTTTCAGAATTTAATTCCTCATTTAATTTGCATTCTTTTTTGAAAATAAATTATTTCTATAAGTGTTGCTTGACTTTTTAGAAGTTCTCCCTATAATCATATGGAACTTAAATCTGTACACATCTAGAAGATAAATGGCTTTTAGACATGTTTATTTTTCTACTTGGTGGGAATTACTCCCTCTCCCTTTTTACCCAAAAGCAGTTTTTCTTAAAGTTTAATAGCAACTGTAAAAAAAGACAGAATCACTACAATGCTTCCCTCTTAGAAATGATTGTTTTCATGACCTTTCATTATTTGTGAGTGTGTGCATTCTAGTTTTTGCTGGAAAAAGAGGACATTGCATGGAACCTGAATTTTGAGACCTAAGCAAGGGTCAGAGGAGTTTGCCATCTCTGGAACAGACTTGGGGAATGACAAATCCCAGGGTCTCCAGCAGGGAAGTGTTGTGTTTACAGGATGATGCTTCCTTCCTTTTTGGGCAGCTCTACAGACAGCTGTGCTGAGGGGGTGGAACTAAACCTCTGGCCATTCTTGAATATTTACAGCTCCTCAGAAGGAATTTTGTTATCATCTAGCAAACAATGAGGGAGGGAGAGTTATTTCCTATTTTGAGATGTATCAAGTGGCTTTAAACAAGATCTTAGGATGTTTTCTAAGGTAAAAATAACTGCAGAAAATCAGTAGATAACTGTGCCCAGAAGGCTGGAGTTCTGAATTCACTCCAAATGAGTGTTGGGTGGATCTTTGTAGCTTGGGAGTACAAATGAGCATTTGCATAAGTGGAATAAGTTGAAGATGACTCTTCAGCTAAGACAGAAACCAAAGCTGATGTAGTACCTAAAGTATGACAATCATTTTTTTCATTCTGTGCTGTGCAGAAGCAAGGCAGAAACAGTCTCTTGAGTCAAATAATTTGTCACTTATCTTTTTTTTCTTTTGAAATATTGCACTATGAATTTAAACAGTCAGGCATTCAGAAATAAAAACATTTTTATAATTTTTAAACATAAATGAACAGTAGTGTTATGCACTCCAGCTTGCATGTTTGCCTGTTTACTTTTTTGTTCTTTGTTGCTTAGTGCAAATGATATGTGGTAAGATTGCCAGAGGCAAATGATGTGATTTGCTTAACAGAGTTCATTCAAATGCATAAAGTAAACTCTTATAGAAAGATTTTTTTCTCCAATGTTCATAGCAGTTAAATTTTGCTTGCACTAAGAACTGCAACAGTAAGAAATAATTTTAACTTGATGGAGTATTTTTCCTCTAAAGAATAAGCCAAGTAAACAAAATAGAAGTAGATTTAGCAGAGCAATATAATATGCATCTATAGTAAAATACAAGGTGCTAGGTTGAATGGCTTTTTAAACAAAAGAAGTGTTCTGGCTGTACTGCCGGCAGATACATTGGATAGACAATTACAGATGTCTTTTTATAAAAATGAACTTGCATCAGAAAAAGAGAAAATTTTCAAGGCCTTTTTTACATTTCATGGCTCCCCACCTTAATGCCACCAATTAATTAATCAATGTATTTGAAGGGGAGGCAGTGTAACATGCTAAGGTGCTGTAATGTGATGAACATTATAAAGTTGATCCAATTATAATAGATCAGTAGATGAAAAGAAACTATCACACTTTAAAAAAAAGTTTCTTGCATTATAATGAAAATTGTGATAAAAATTTTATTTGAAATAAAGATTCTCTCTGCCTAGATTGGACAAAAACTGCCCTATTTGATTGCATCTTCTTTGCCCATGTTGCTGTAATTATTGTTACTGGAATGATTCCCATCCTGGAATTCTACTCAAGACACTGTCTTTTTTTGCACAACATATAAAGTGCTACTTCCTTGAAATTATACAGATGAATGACTAAAACATACATTCCAAAGCTCTTAAAGGGAGATTGTTCCTTGGTTCTGAATTTTGCAGTAGATTTTCTAACAAGACCTAAGTGGTCCCATTTGTTAAGTACATTTGTCTGAGTCTTGAATAAAATAAGGATGTGCACAGCCATTTGCAAGTTCACAGGCTATTTGGCAAGAATGAATTTTAGGAAAAAAATGCCAATATAATTTTTTTTTCCTTGTTTTAAAAAAATAAAGTGAATAATCAAATTGCAAGCAAACAGAAATATCTGGTACTTTACTATACAATCATGTTTACTGTAATATTGCCATGATTTTTACTTAGCTAGTTGGGAAACTGGTCTTTAGTTACTCCAGAGAATGAGGTGCACAAGAATGAATACATTTGGTTTTGAGTTTTGTTTTATGGTATTTGAAGGAGTTGTTTACTCCATTTGATGGAGTTTTTACTCTTGCAATGATTTTCAAAACACAAATAGCAATGAAGAAGAAAAAAAAGAAGCAGGATAGCTGCTGTAAATATTTTGTAAAATGTCCATCTGAAGCTCCTCAACCTCTGGTAATTAGAAGCCATGCTGTGGAGATTGACAGGGTAAATTACCAGTTAATGTTTACACAACAAAACATATGCCCAGTACAATATCCTCCACTGATGTTACTGAAACCAGAGTCCGGAAATGTACAGTGGAAACAAGACGTGGTACTTTTCTTGTGCCAACATAAACAGCAATTACAGCACAGTGTGAGAGAAGGCATAAGAAATACTACTGCATATCAGTAGTTCAACAAAGTCAGCACTTTTGTGTAATTGCAGGGGAAAAGGGCTGAAAAACATTACAGATCTCAGCAAGAAATGGGCCCTTTATACTTTTAAACTGATCCTTGATAAAACAATGCCGGGGTCATGAGAAGGCTACTCTGCCAATTTTGCTTCACTGTGGGATCCATTGACATCTGGCTGAGCTGCGGAAGCTGGAAAACTTCTTTAATATTCTCTTGACACCAAAGTGGACATGTGGAAAACATTCTAATCTGTTAATCTTTGGTGCTCCTGAAGAAAAAGGACATTTGGCTTTATACTTTGTGATGATAAATATTGTCTCCAGTCTAGCTGTAAATAAGTTAAAAGCATTTGAATGGAGGATGCAGTTCTTATTTTCCATATATAGGAGAAGATGGATGTGCACCTGTGCAATCCAGAAGATGTAAAGAATGCCAGGAGTTTTTACTAAGGTTAGTTTACCTTACATCTTGGAAATTTCTTTGTGATGAGTGTGGTTTGTCAATGAGTTGGTGAGCAGAGCCTCTGAACCTCCATACATCCTACATGCTAAAGTAGAATAAAGTATTGTTTCACTCAGGGGATTCTGAAAATAGAATTAAAAGAGATTTGAAATACGAGTTAAGTCTGAATAAAAAGTGCAAGTTTTGTTTAACAACATTAACTATATTAATTATTTTTGGTTGACTCTAATATGGAGTAATAGTGAACGATGGAGATACATATGTGTGCAGCTTGAGTAGGATGCACAATTGTTCATTTCTGTTGTGAGATTTATCTCCAAAAATTCTCTTGCATTACAAAATAACTGCTATAAAATTATCTTATGTATTCCTAGTACTAAGCATATATTATGCATTAATACAAAATGCAAAAGATACCATGGATTATGTGAAGACCAAACTAGGATTCAAAATTCTACATATCCTTGTAGTACATTCTAAAATAATAAGAAAAATTGTAACAATGCATGAAAGGCTTAGGCTGAAGTGAAGTCATATGACCTTTTAAATGCTGGCATTTTTTAGTCCTTTAGATACCCTGATGCTGATATATGATAGTGGTACTGTGGAATGAAAATAGTTCTGCTCTACTTTCCCTGTGTTTTTATAAATGCTGTCATTGCTGCAAATTTATTTTAAAACAAGAGATGTTTTATGTCATCAATCTATTTTGATTGCTCACATTGGTACAAGGTAGTGCCCACTGCCACTTAGTGCATAATGCTGCAAGTGTTCTGGTTATAAGAAGTGAGAGAAATTACACCTCAAGAGCAATTTGGTCACTCAGCTTAAGCTGAAGAGTGGCTCAACACAAGTTGGTCTTCAGTAACTAGAAGGTTTGGGACTTGGCAGAAGCTAGCAAGGACAAAAAAACAAGATCGAAAGAATTTGTAGTTTCTTTCTAAGGTACAGACACAGTAAGAGGGGTACATATGATAGATTAACTTCATTATATGCTCCCTGAATGTAGGAAAAAAGGGGCCTTTTAAAATGCTGTCATGCTTGGGTCATGCCCAAGCTTGCTGCCATGCTTCATTGATAGATTCACATGTTCCACTTTTGCCACGTGTACTTCAAATAGTAGGCCTTTCAAATCAGTGCCTTTCCCTGATTCTTCATAGCAATCCTCTCCCCTTTTCAGTATTGTGGCTGACAGAGAAGTGCACTGCCTGCAGCATTCATCTCAAACATTGATTTTTACCTGTTCTGTCCTTCATTCAATCCATTCTCAGCTGATGTCCCATATTATGATAATTCAGCCATTTTATTTTAGTGGATGTGTGTCTACTCAGCTTATCCTCTGTAAGCCACCCATGGAAGTAAGTGGATATTTTTTTTCTTTATTCATTGGACCATAACAGTCAGCAGCTCCAAGCATTCTTTGTCCAGTTCCAGTTAAATTTTCCTCTCCCAAAGCTACCCTCAATAACTTTACCATGGAGTTAAGCAATCACTTATCTCCCTTGTCCATTCAAAGCCCTCTGTTTGTTTTCCAGTTTATTTTTATTCATTTGTGCATGTAGCATATGAGAAACACCTTGTTGGTACGTGATGATGTAGGGCACAGGAAACCTGGCACAGCTTTTGCATCTCTGGACAGGACAGTTCCATCCCAGCCTACCCCAAAGCTGCCCTTTGCCTTTTCTGTCTAGTTTCCCCTTTCCCTCCAGATCACAAGATTATTATCTTCTCTTCCCTACCTATTTCATCGGTCTCCTGACTGTGTTCAAACATTTTTTTGTCTGTAGAAAAAATACAGTGTGTTTATAGATCAGGTTATTTCATGACATGGAAAGCAGATAAATTGTTAAACCATCACAGGTTTGCTTGAGAGCAGCAACTTCTGCTGAAGAGCATCCTGAGCAGTAGCTGCTTACTTTGAGTCAGCAGCAGCATCTGGCAATGCCCTGGCTTGCCTGGGGAGGCAAGGAAGGGAGACTGGAAAGTCACTTACTGTTTTGATGATGATTGCATCTTCATGGGTTCCAACAAGATCTTGGCGTGCCTCCTGCTCCCCCTGCAGCTTTGTGATCCTTAGCAAGGGAGAGCTGGAGTTGAGCACAGCCCCACACCAGCAAACCCCAGTGTTTCTAAATATAAGAGTGCACATATTCCTGAAAGGAGCACAATCAGCCTGCATGGGCAATAAAATAATGATTTGTGAACATCTGCTTCATTAATTGTGTTATGGCACAGGATTTTTATTAACATTCCAAAATCTCAAAACCAGTCTCTTGTTGAATGGAATTGATTCCCCCTAAACATCCATGAATGTTTTCTGAAGAACCAGATCTGCAACACAAACCTCACTGCTCTGGCTTTTGTGCAGGTGATGCATTGTCAGTCAGGGACACAGATATTTCAACTCAGGCTCAGAGAAATTTCTTCACAATTCTTCGTTGAAGTTAAGAAAAAAAAAAAAACATGGTCAGCTGCTGCTCCCTTGACCCTTGGGCATTTTAACTCCCAGACTGACCAGTTCCTGACAATGGGGTGGTAAATAAGGTGGAACTTCCCTGAGCTTGTAACTAAGTCCAGACTGAGATCTCTTAAGATCAGTACCCCTTCTGTGCCAAACTTGAGACTGCAAAGCTACAAAAATATCTCCAAGAAACTCATGTAAAACTTATTGAATATGAATGTAACAGAGTGGTTTTCTTCCCCAAAACTTGTTCCCGGAAGTGGCCAAGCCCATTTTTCACTGAAACTTTCAAAACAATCCGATCTGAGGCAGAGACAAGGTATGGAAAATATAAGTTCCAGCAGTTAAAGGCTGACAAAGTAATAAACAACTGAAAGTGGGGCCTTATGACAGAAAGTGTTAGGGAACTTTAACTCTAGATGTCATTGCCAGCTTTGCTTATAATAAATGTGTCAGCAGCAATATGAAAAGATGTGTACAATGAGTTAAAGGAATGTAGTATTAACCTATTTTATGTGGCACGTCTGCCCACAAATTGCTTGCATCTCAATATGATTTGGAAGAAAAGGATTTCTTTCCCCTCGATGAATGTATTAATTTTGAAACAACGGGAACTGGGAAATTAGATATTTTAATGTTACAGTGACACCCTGTGGTCAGGGATGGTGTTAAGTCAAAAGCAGTTTTGTGATGTTTCTTAGCAGTTTTTTAACCTTAGCAAAAGCAGAGAAGCAGGAAGGAAATGCAGATAACTTTCACAGATTTCCACAGAGAGGTGTTATCTCATTTTATTGCCTTATACATAGAAAATGATGATTTTAATTTCTTGAATACTAAAATAATATTTATTTGCATACATGTATTATATTGAAATACAGGAGAATGGCAAGCTTTGGTTTTGAACAACTTGACAATGTAAATTAAGGAAGGGTCTTTGTAGCCACTGAACCTTACAAAGCATTGCTGGCATAGTCATTTCTGTGTCTGGCTAATTCTGTGTTTCTCTGCAGGAGAGGGTGTTTCTGCCAGTGACATGCCATGTAGTGGTGGGTAGCAGACTGATGCCAGAGAGACACAGTGATATGGCAGAAGCCACCATTCCAAGAGTGCCAGCTCGGCACTGACTGGGCTGCAGGATTAAACAGCATTAGTCCTGTACTGCCTTTTGTGTGGGCAGCCTTTGGCCTGACATATCTTACTTTTGCCTGCTGCCTTCCTTGAGCAAAAGCTGAACTAATGCAGCCACTCTTTGCAGAATCTACGTGCTCCTATCTTTAAGGCACTGAGCTTCACAGCACTGTGGCCCCTTGACTTTGTGGCACAAATCTTTTCCTCTTTAATGCATACCTTGTATCCTTGCATAATATCAATATCTTGATATTATGCTTTCAAAATCTCATCATTTAGAAGAAGCCAAAATTATGAAAGACCTGATTTATAGCTTCTGATTTATACCACATACTTTCCTGGAGTTACTGATGCTGACCTTGCCATTTTTAAGAGAGAAACAAAGTCAAACTTCTGCCAGACAAACCAGGTTTAAACATCAGTAAGGAAGGAGACTGACTGTCCCAACAAGAAGTTATGGGGAGCTACTAAAGCAAACTGAGAAACATGAAGCATTTATTATTCACTGGCAATAATGGTTTCCTGTTAAAATTGGCTGTTTGACAAAGGTGATGAATTTAATTCCTTGCTTTCTCGTTGGGGAATTAGGAACTTAGCATGGGACAGGAGAAAAAGTCCTCTGCCTTCTCTGGAGAGTAAGCTAAAGCTAGCCAAAAATAAAGTTTGGAAGGTGTTCAGGAACCACTGTCAGGAATTTTGTGATTTTCAAAAGTGTCAAAAATATTGAAGTACTGCAGTTGTCCTGGAAGCCAAGCCATTGTTCACCCCCACATATGTCCATGTGGAAGCAGCTCAGTGAGTGCTCATTTAGGACATAACCTATGAAATAGCTGCAGTACAACTTCTCATGAATGTCAGCACAATTTAGTGCCTGTCAGGAAGTGACAGTGAGACTCTGGACTTTTAAAACATCATATTGACAGTGAATTTTTTGCAAGCTTCAATTGCTTAAAGGATTGAAATTCATTATCTCCTGTAAAAGTGTGACAAATATGGAAGATGAAGGAAAATACTTAGTTTTACATATTTGGCCAATTTTTAGGTTTTACTTTAGAGCTGCTTTTGCTTTTAATGGCTGCAAAAACAAAAGAGCTTCATAGCTGCTCAAATGTGCAGAGGAGTTATTTATTAGGTGCTATTTCAGACTCTGTGCTTAGACAGGCTGGGCTGTAATATCAGCCTCCAAATTAGTTAGTACCACTGCTGAGGGATGTTTTCCAACATCTTTTTTTAGCACTGTTAGATTGGAGTTTAGAGTATGGATTATTTAAGGATTTTTTGAATGGGGCCACTGAAGATGAACTGGAGTGATTCTGCACTTAAGTTAGCAAACACTGAATTATAACTGTCTGTACAACATGCAAGAGCACACAGATGCAGCTGACCCTGCCTGTTGCTGAAATAGTAGCACATTACAGTAGATTCCTTTCAAAAGCATTGTGAAGAGAACTCTAAAAGACATTATCTTAAAGGAGAGACACCTGCTCACTGCATGTTAAGACCACTGATTTGAGGAACTGTCAGATTTGGAGGTCAGTCAGGATTGCTGTATTATATATGCCATGTTTAGACCTTGCCTACCAGTGGCTTAATGTTCAAATAGCAAATACATCCTGATAGAGATACAATTTTAGAGACTTCATGTTTATGGACTGTTTCTGGGAAATGATGGATTAAGTGTCCTGTACTAGGGCTACAGCCATCCCCCCAGGGATGCAACCTATGTAAAGGTGCTATTATTAGACCTTCTCCTTTTTTTTTATATTTAGCCAAAATAGTCAATGATTTAAAAGACAGAGCAATTATCACTGTCTGTCATGTGGAAATTACTGCTCCCAATGCTTAGTCAGCATCAGGGTTTTAGATGCTCTTGCATCTACAGTAATATAAATTGTCTGAGCTTTCTCCAGCTTCCAGTGAGGGTACTTTGAATAACTCAGACAAGGCTGCCTGAGAATACAAGGGTGTGGTTAGACACAGAGGGGTGTTCCATGCTACCTTCAGGTGGCTGTGATATCTCATTTCCACCCATGGTCACCAACACTTGCAACAAACAATTATCAGCCACCTGTACCCCACTGCTGCGAGATTTGCACTGCAAATTCAGAATCACAGTGGCATCACTAGTGTTTGTACAAGGAAATCAAGAACTAATATGTGTCAATTCAATGTCTTTAGAAAACATGCCCTTTTAATGCTGGAGGATATTGGTTTTGGTTTTGCTTACAGTGAGTGCCCTGTGAAGGACTGGAGCAGACTACTGACTTTTTTGCCCGTTTTTACCAAATACTATTTAGTTGATACTTTTTTCCTGTTGGTGCAAAAGGACAAGAATTTATTGAGATAATTTTTTGGGATTAGAAAGTGAATGTTCATAATTTTTTTAATAACTACTGAAGTTATTTGTAAGTACTACTGAATTTTTTTAATAATAAATACTGAAGCTGTTTCTGAGTCTGCTGATATTCCTTGGGAATTTAACAGCATTGATGTACCTCAACACATTATTTGTCTATAGTTTTATCCTCATGTAAAAATTACTGAAAATGAGTGCCTGAAGTAGAATGCTCTAGCAGTTATGACAGATTGGGAAAACCTCCATGAAAGACACTTTATTTTATCTTTGCCTCTCTGAAACAATAATTTCTGATGTAAATCTTAAAATCAGACTGAGAGAGAAGGCATAGTAGTGGGATCATGCTTGTATCAACCTGTACATCTGCCTGTTAGACACCCTTTTCTGCAGACCTCCACTATACCTTAAATCTTTCCAATAAGAAGCCCAACATGTGTCTCTGCATGGACATTTGCAAGCTGAGAGCTGCCACTCTTGTGGAGCTTGGGCCAATGACTTCTAGAGAAAATGCATGAATCTTAGCAGCTAGTGCAAAAAGAGACAGAATTTCCAGCTGTTGTGGATGCACATTCTCTGTGTACTGTACATAGATGTGTCATATGACACATTTTCTGACTGGTGTCCTGCACAAACAAAGAGTGTGACAAGTGACTGAAATGTGAAATGTGTACTTTGGTGATTCACTCCATAAGTCACAAATTAGTGTACTTTGAAGTACGGTACCTCTTTTTAGAGACCCTTATTATGTGAGTAATATTAAATAGTACTCTCTTGCCTGTCATAGTAATGCACCTTGACTCCTTTGAGGTCTTTATTACAGGCTTTGAGCAGCTACCTAGATCAAGATAATTTTCTCTGTCCAAGAATAAGACCTGTGACAACAATTCCTTCTTTATTGTTGCTCTCCAGAGATGTTGGAAGTCCAAAGAGTCTGTAAGGCCAATGATAAAACTATGGAGTGCACTGTTAAAACTAGAAGCAAGTACAAAAAACCTGCCCACATTAGGTTAGTTTATTTCACAACTAAAAAACTAACTACGAGGTATATTTGGAAAGGGGACTTAACAACTGCAACATGCAGGATGATCATTTGCCTACCTTGCCAGCTAGTTGTGTGCATGTCTGGGAAGGAGAAGCTCAGGCTCCCAGAGCAGCCTGCAGGGACAGAAGAGTGATCACCAATCTGTGCAGTCAGGCCTCTAAGCCAAATTCCTGACCTGCATATGTGGGTAACAAGCATGGCTTCACCTCTGAATCTCTCTGTATCCAAAGTCAGGGTTTTGAAAATTTATCTCTCCACAGGAATTCCAGTCCTGGATTTCAGTCTGCCTGACCTGTCTTACAGTTTTGGTGTATGCCTGTCTAAATTATTCCTGTGGGGAAGGGAACCCTCTAGTGCTATTAAGGCACTAAGAGCAACTTGTGTTCTTTAAGAACTTGTGTCTTTGAAGACTTTATAATTGTTCTGCCTAATTCCCTTGCCTGCTTCTGATTATCTGTCGAGCCTGAATGCCTCCAGAGGCAGGGGAAGACTGAAGAGCTTTCTCTGACAAGGGAGACCCAGTGTCCTGGATCACATACCTAATGCATTGTAACAGAAAACAGTTGCTTTCCAGTGTCAGCTTTATTTTAAATATCAAATAATAGAAAGAAGAGGGTGCAAAAGCTCCCTAAACATATCAGTGGAAGTCACTGGCTCAGTTTTTTGCCTCCTCCCTTATCAGTCTCCTAGGGAAGACTTTATCCCATAGGAAATGTAATATTATCTTCTGGATGGAGTTGGTAACTGGTTTACTACTTTTTATCATGAATATGCTGAGTGGATCAGAGGAGAGGAGATATTTGAATGCAGCAGGAAGAAAACAAAAAGCAAACAATTATTAATTTACCACTGCTGAGTATTTTTTCAAGTCTTAATTTAAGTCTAGTTTAAATGAGAAAGCTAAACACTGTGCGTCAAGTATTCTCTTAAAAATATTCCGAGCTCAGCCTGTATATATCTATGGAGAACTTCCATTGATTGGTTTTTTGCATGAAAACCTTTCATATTAGATGCATGTTATTTAAAAGCACCAAGTTGAAAGATAAAGAGAGAAAAGACCTCTTTCTATAAAACAGCAATCATCTTATCTGCCAAAATCACATGTAATGGACCATTAGTTCTTTGTTCCGTATCCTGTGTTTGAAATATCTTACCTTATAAAGATGTCAGGACTAAAACCATTATAAGGAATTTCCTCCAAGGAACACATCCATTTGTGGAGAAATGTGTATTTTATGCACGGTAACTTATACATATGGCCTGCCATTTATGAAAAATTATAAATAATACTCTGTGCTGATGCTTCATTTTTGTGTTGTTATTTTCCAGATGGGAGTTTCTGTGGTGGATTCATCTGTTGCAGGACTTGGTGGTTGTCCCTATGCAAAAGGTGCTACTGGAAATGTAGCCACAGAGGATGTGATATACATGCTGAATGGTCTGGGGATCAACACAGTAAGATATTTTTACTTTCCAGTTAAGACTTCAAGGAAAAAAAAATAAATTCTAGGAAACATACAATACGTACCTCACAAAAACTTGTGCTGTACAACAAAATATTCAGAGCCCATAGAAGTTTTTGCAAACTCAGTGCTTTAATATGGCTTGACACATAACAGGAATGATGTTGTCTTCATTAGCAATTTAGACTAGAAATGGTTTGTGTATTTAACATAATTTTAATAATCTACTTCTTCCTACCTGGAGCTATGAGGAATTTAGTAGCATCTGCTTTGTGTCATTGCTCTGTCTCAGTAACCACAAAAAAACTCAGTACTGTAGACATTGCTACAGAAAGCTGATCATCTCAACAGTGGAAAGACTGAGCAGAGCTCAGCTTTTGTCACAGTTTTGGATTTGGCTCATAGTGCTTATTAATTTGTTGTCAATTTTTCTGACTTCAAAGTTGAAAAAAATTGTAATGTTTGGCACCCAGGCACAGGACATTGTTATTTCTCGGGTATCCACTTAATGTATTTCAGAATTGTACAGAACCTGTTACTGGCTAGGAGTCTTCACAGTCATTTTTATTACCAGTCCTGTTGTTGGAGGAGAGGGCAGAGCAGCTCACATACCCTGAGCTGCACTTTAATGAGCCTTACCAGTGAGCATCCACACCTCAAGAGCACTCATTTAGTATCCCTGGCTGGCTGGCATGTTAATTATTCTGTATTCCTAGAACTCATTTACTGCCTTCTTCAATAAATGTGCTCTTTGGTCTTCCTGTCTGTCCCCATTTATCTGGATGTGTGGCATAATGAGTTCGTGCTAACTCAGGCATTGCTGTAACTTTATGTTTAATTTACACATGGACATGGAGAGTCAAGTTCAAAGGAGAACATATAAAGAACTGCCAAAACTACAAAGTGTGTGGTTTGCATTTAAATCACCACAGAAAGAAATCTAAATGCCTGATATCTGAAATAGGAAGATTTGCATTACTGAGGTCATTGGAACTTATCATTCACTTGTTGGTAGGCTTCAGTTCTGTGTGATGTACAGGCCAGTAGATTCCCTTGACATGAAAGGATTACAGAACTTGGACATTCCCTGGGCACTGTTAAAGCATATTCAGTGCCTTACAGAGTTCAATGTAAGCATTTATCTGCTCTCATTTGTTTTTTAGGGAGTTCAGGGTAGATATCAGAAAATGTTCAATCACAAGTGTCCACTGTACAAGTGGACTCTGTTTTGAACTGCTTGTACACACTTTGGGGCAGCTTTTCCTCATGAGAACGATGTTTATTCTTTTGAAATAACACAGTTCTTTGAAATAAGGAGGAGAAATCATGCATTTCACTTTACATTGCTGTGCACCTTAGACTAATGCTTTCAGTATAGTCTTTTCTTGGGCAAAATACTCATTGACCTTTCCAAGTGACTCATAGCAAAAGGAAGCAATTAAGCAAAAATAGTTGGATTATATGAAATATACCATGTACCAGGCTTCTTGATAAGATTGATTAATCTGTTAACAATCTGGTGGCCAAGCAAGAATACAGCTTGTCCTAAAGGTTGATAGGAAATCCCACGGAGACAATCTCACCATCAAATGCTTATTTTTTCTTTGGTTTGGTGGTGATTTTATATAGGTTTTGTTTAATTTTAAATTTAGATTATAGCAATAGCAAAACACAAGTCTTCGCTTTTTGAATCCTTTTTCATGCCTTTTGCACAAAGTTTTGTAGTGTTGGATGATAAATAAGTATAGCATATATTTAGACTCTGTATTTTTCTTCTAACTTCTAGCTGTAATTCCAGCTCCTTATTCCAGATTATTCTGGGGTTGAAGGTTATTACTCCAGTATTTGGTCCACTGCTGATGGGACAAGAAATCACTCTCAAAGTAGTAGAACCTTCCAAACAACTAGAAGCTGCAACTACCTGTAAATCACTGTAGCTTTACTGATACCCATTACTGACCTATAACATGAATCAGGCCCTTTGTTTGCAAAAATTGGACCCTGGAGCAAAAAACTTGGAGTCTAAGCATTTTCAACATGTGCATTTATTATTCTTCACATTTTTCCCCTCTTTTTTAGGGAGTAAATCTTTGTGCCGTGATGGAAGCTGGAAACTTCATCTGCACAGCTTTGAACAAGAAAACAAACTCAAAGGTTGCACAAGCTTCCTTCAGTACTGGAACTATCAATTAAATGGATTTTTCTTTTTGCAGCTTGATTACATTTTCCATTTACCTTGACCAAGGACATTTGCTTTAGGAAAAGAAACAAGGAAACCATTGCATCAAAGAAACAAAATAGAACCTATGTATAATTTTTATTTAATGGGAACAGTTATTGTACTATACTGTCTTGTCAGGAACTGTCTGATTTGTAAGTAAGAAATAAACGACTGTAGTACAGAACCCTGTAGAAGTACTCTGTACTTCTACAGACAGGAGAAATATATAAATATCAGGAAATTTTACCATGTTTTAAATTGAATTTTTAGTTCTTTTCAGGAAAACCAGGTAGAAACAGTGAGTACATAGTTAAATTTTAATCAAGATGTCTTTCAGAACAGTACAAATATTTTCAGTAGTTTATGAGATCTCACACTGTGTGTGGCCATTCTGTTATGTGTTTTATTTATCTGAATTCTTGCTTTTCATTTGTCAAGTCACTGTGTTATGAACACAGAGCTAAATCTGAATTCACTGTAAGAATTTTTTAGCAATAGAACTTCTTTTAAATTTTGTTTAACATCTGCTAAATTATGGATGACTTTATCTTGTTCCAAGACATTGTGGTGAGTGGCACTCTGCCAGCTCCTTCCAATCCTCCAGCAAATTTCCTTATTTGTTACATATGTTAAATTTGTTGTAGCTGCATTTTTTGGTCAACTTATTAAAACCTAATTATACAAAGCAAATAAAAATTGGCAAGGTTTTCAACATCATTCAGGTTCATAGTGGTGTAGAAGGGGCTACATTTTCATCCAAGGTTTCATAAAAAATTAGATTTTTCATGCTGTAGGCTACGAATTGATATTCTCATCCAGAAATCACAGGTTTTTTAGGATAGTAGTATTTTTCTGGACTAGCTTAAACAAAGGAGACCACAGAATTTTTTTTTGTGCTCTACTGAAAATGATACTGTTCTTTTAAATGCCTTAGTTCAACAAGATGCCAATGAACTGCACTGTTCAATAATCAATAAATTAGATCAATAATGAACAAATGGACAAATTCAAAAAGCCTTATCCTATATATAAATGTTCAAGTGTGCCATGAAAATACTGTCATGATTTTCATCCTGAAACTTCAGTACTCTTACTGGTTGGTTGTGTAGGACCTGTGCTTCTCTGTGTACTTAACTTTGATCTATATTTTTTCTGAACATATCCTGTTGACATGAAAATCTAAAACCCTGGACTGTGGTCTTCATCCATATTCTCAGTTTTCCTCAAAAATGTGAAGTCTTGTCAAAAGGTAAGTTGAAAGAAAGTGGAAGATAACACACAAAAAAAGAAAAGGCTGAAAGTTTTTTGTCTGGGACTCAAGTCTGCCAAGTTACAGCTGAGTCATGGTTTGCCTTTGAAATACCAAAGTGAATTTTTCTGAGATCTTTTAGCCAGTTGTGTACTTTAGAATTGGCATTGTTTAAGAAAGTTAGTCTTTGCATTCCAGCAACACAAAGCTATAAATTTGATACAACACCCCTATTCTGTTTATGCCATAATTATAGTCAAAATTAACACAAGCTACTTTGTTTCACTCTTCTCACGGTAAAAGTCGAAGGATAAAAACAGAAAGGTGTTCAGGTGAGGCAAGAAATATCTTGCCTATCATTCCAAAATACTAAATCTTTCCTGCAGAGTCTAGTAAGAAGACTTTGAAGTACTCCTGAAGGTAAGAACACCCTGATTTTCTTGACCTGCTCCGGATGCATGATTGGATCACCACAAAAAAACTCTTTCCTCTTTTTTCCCATGTTTCAGCTGGGGCTTTGTTATTTAGCAGCCACTATAGCTTATATACCAAAACATGAACTTAAATAAAACCAGGTCTTGAACCATTCACAGACTTAAAAATTCTGTAATGAATTTGACCAAATGAAGAGGTAAGGAAACTGCACTGCTGCCTAAGCCTAAACATGGTGCCAGAATTGACATCTTAAAAACTCCCTAATTTGTGTGTCATTTACCCCTGAAGGTGACTAACCTCACTGTAATACTTTCGTATTTAATAATAATTTTTCCTGTTTAGTTTTCTCTGTAGGCACAGATTTGGCTCATTTTGAGCTGAAGTATGCAGTTTTCATGTAGGTCCTGATGAATTTTCTTCCACCCAAGACCCTCTGAGCCTGCATGTTTAATTAACAGAAACATTATCGAGCTTCTCAAAGACTGAAAGGGAAGTCAGCCCTTGAAAACAAAGCAGTTGTGAAGCAAACCTGAATGTGAGACTAAACAACTGAACTGAGACTGAACTTGCTGCTCAGCCTGGGGAGATTAATACCCACCCATGACAGGAGCTGAGGGAATGGCCTGAAGTTGTGTCAGAGGAGGTGTAGGTTGGATATCAGAAAAATGTTCCTCACCCAGAGGGTGGTTGGGCACTGGAAGAGCTCCCCAGGGCAGTGGTCACAGCACAGCCTGACAGAGTTCAGAAAGTGTTTGGACAATGCCCTTAGGCACAGGGTGTGACTCTTGGGGATGGTGCAGGGCCCAGGAGCTGAACTTGATGATCCTTGTGGACCCCTTCCAGCTCAGCTTTTCCTGTGATTATGAACTGAAAAAGAACACACTTTCTCGTAAATCTGTAATAATTTGTGCCCCTGGGTAAAATAAAAAATTAAAAATTCCTAAGCCCAGAAAAATCCCAAGAAAAGAATATCAGTGCCTCTGCAAGGCAGGGTTCTTTTTCTTGAAGGTGGTGGTGAAGTCTTCAATTATCAGCCAAGTAAGGAACTGAACAGATAGTGTCCATTTTTATGCCTCTGTGCACAGTGCATCCTAGGCTTCTCAGCATCTGGACTGTCTGGTTTGCAGACAGTTGGCCCTTGATTCAAGGCTCTTGATTCTCCCCATGCAGTGAAACAGGGTACCTATTAAATCATGTAGATGAACAATCTGAAATGTCTCAGTTCTTTATTGGGTGGGTCTGTTTTAGAAACTACTTGGAAACTTGTGGAGAGCCTTAATTGCAGGTCTGTTATTCTGTAATGATGTGAGCATTGGAAAAGATGAGCAGTCACATCTGGAGCCTGTACTTTACCCACATGTTCAGCTTCAACCACATTGTGAGTTATTGTAATCCAGGGTGGAGGTCACAGACAAATAGATTGTTTGTCATGATTGTTATGAGAGAGAGAAACATAGAGCCAGAAGAAAAAAAAAGCAACCCCAACCCAGTGTTTATGTGCCAAAATTGCCACCTGGGATGAATTTAGGTCGGTGGGTCCAGGTCATTGGTCCCTATGAAATCCTTGTTTAGTTGTAATATGACTTGAGACATCTTACGTTCTGCCTACTAACATATTCTAGGTTTGTAAAATGCTGCTGCTCTGATTTCCTGGGTTGGCATAATTTTGACTTTGCAGAACATTTTGACACCTAATGTCTGGCTTCAAAAAATAAGCATCTATTACTTTTAATAGCAAAGACTAATCTAATAGCCATGCCATGAGCGTGCATCACTCACATAGGCAGCACTGAATTCAGCTCATAGGCCAACAGCTGAGACTATATCGCTTGAAAAACGTGCCAAGACATGGGATGAGGCTGTCCAGTGCTCCTGACCCCTAAACCTTTATGCTTATATTTAGAAGTACCTATATTATATATCTGCTTATATTCAGAAGAACCTATATGCTTATATTCACTAGTGATGTCTGCTCTTTTAGTCCCTATCACTGTCCCCAGTTGAATACAATGCTGTCACTTCACCATGAAGTAGCCCCCTGGCTGTGGAGGGCTTGCATCCAGGAGTTTGGCTTCCATGAGCAGGTGTTCTGATCACTGTGTTATTATAAAAATTTAAGTCAAGATATTACATTGTTGAAGGTATGACTGGTGTCCTTTGTTGGAGGAAAAGTTGATCAGTTCCAGTAGTATGGGCATAATCATTCTTCAGTGCCTTCCAGAACACAGCAACAACATAGATCCCATACAGTCTAATGTCTTCCAGCAGCAGCTTGCTTTGTAGTCTAAACTTTTATGTATTAGGGCAACTTGGCTCTGGACCAACACTTTAATGGCTCATTTTTGTGTATAACCAGAGCTTATGAAATAAGAACTAAATGTTGTAGTGTTGTGAATAAGTCCAGAGAGGCTTTGGCTAATTTTCCACTCTTAATAGTGTCATTTGAGTTCATAAAACTTTTATTATTGTATTAAGGAGTCACAAAATGAAGACTACAAGTCTGTGAGATAAACTTCTTATGTTTGGGATCAGTGTTGTTGAAATGAAATAATGCTTATCCAAAGAGTTAGTGTGAATGTATAAGATCTGCCCATTTTTTCCACTGAGTTTAAGGGGTAGAAATATTGTTTAGTTTGTGTGGTATCAGAAATTCGATACTTTTTGCCACTGAATTTTTCTGTGTTTTCTGACACTGCCTTCAGTTCTCTTCACTGATTGTGAAGTATCTAGATGAGTGGCTAAACAGGTATAAGAGTAGCAAGTAAAGAAATTCCAGTTCTTGACTTGCTGATCAAAATTAATCAACTTTTCTTTTGTTATATTTTTTAAGATTATTTTTCTCTACAGTCCTGCTGTAATGCAGTGTTGATCTTCATTGCTGCAATAACACAGCAGGCAGAAGGACTACAGCCAAAGTCAACTCAGTCCTTTGAAAGCAATGTCAAAGAGACGATATGTTTGTCAAGGAATTGTCATGTATCTGCCTGGTTAAATGCATTTGTGATTTTGCAATATGCGGTGTTACAGCTGAAATAAAATCTCCCTTGCTGTTTATTGAAACTGATATGCTCATGTTTTATGCCAGATTCAGCAGCTCTGACTGACCAACTCATGCATACAGCATTAGCAAATATAAGCTGTCACTGACGTGTATGCCTGTGTTGACTTTGTTACCTTGTAATACATTTTGAGTGCTTTTTCTTAGGATTACCTTTTAATCTGGCGTTCCTGTGTGTTTTTATAGCAGACAAATCTCTTTTAAGTTACTGGGGAAACATTTCCTTCCTCCATTAACTAAACATTAAAAGCTACAGGCAGGAATGGAGGTAGGAGTTCAAAGAACTCAATGAGGCATTATGTAACTTCAGATGTTCCAATGCAGGATAGAAATCTGTGCTGTCTAAGTGATGTCTAAGATTCCCTACACACTTCATGGGAGACTGAATGACTTCAGCATGTGGTCTGAAACATCAAAATACAGATGAGGCAACTATCTTGGCAAAATCAACAGCAAAATTCCCTACCCCATGCTACTTCGAAGTGCCTCAACATGACCTGCAGTTAGTTATCTTCAATAGTTGAACACAAGGGTTAGTATTTTCCTTGGTGGAAAGACAATCACAGTCATTTTTAAAAAGAACTGAATGGTGTTCTCTGTTTTGTGGCATATCTTCTGGTGTTGGTGCTGCTTCCATCCATCTCTCTGTTCCTAGCTTGGTCTAATATCTAGCTCAGGGCAGCGGGATGTGATTCTCACAACAGCCTCAAAAGGCTGAGCCTCTGCCTATCCAAGTATCTCATTCTTTTCACCACACAAGCAGGTGAGACAGCCAAGGAAAAATGTTCATTTTGAAGAAATCAAGACCCACTGTGGCATTACAGAAATAGAAACTTGGGCTTTACAGCTTCACACTGCACAAGGAAGAGCTAGTCCTGTGTACTTGTCCCAAAAAATCTTCACACATTTAATTTGAAACAATTGTTAGATAAAATGCATAAACAATCTTCAAAGAAAATACTGGAACCCAGCATTGTCCCTTTCAGATGAGAGTGCTGTAAGGCAAAAATTCATGGTTTCTCCCTCTAGCCCAATCAGCCTTCATTTCTTCCCTTTGTGATGTCCCTGCTCCAGTGGAAAGAGGATGAATGCTACAAAATGACATGTGTCCTGGGAATCTTGTCATCAAGAGACTTAACTTTCCTCATCTGGGTACTGGATGCAGGTGTCATACTTCAGGGGAAAATATTTTATAAAGAAGCTCTTACAAAATACTGCTTTTTCTTCCATCAAGGTTGGACTCAAAGGTCTTAAAGGTCTTTTCCAAACTAACTGATTCTATGATTCTCTGTTCAGAAAACTGTGAAGCAGTTAGAGTATAATCAGGATTACAGGAATACAGATCATCCCAGCAGAAATTCCTTTATTTAACTACTAACACTTAGATACAATTGACAGACTACTTTGTACACATGGAGTGGAGGGAATGTACTTTTCCCACTAAGCATCCTAAGTCATCTCTTGAGAGAGAGCCTGTGAAATTGCAGAAGAACACAAGAGCCATTAAATATCTTGTTGTCTCTCAGAGTAACATACCTTCAGTTTCAAATGCATTTTACATACTTGTTTGTGACTCTGTGTGTGCATCTAAACACATCTTTGAGTTGGGTTTCTAGTGTCTAAATATAAGATAATTAGAAAAAAAAGTTTCTAAGACAGAAGGTAATTTTTTTGTTGTTGTTGAGGTTTATTAAAATCTAAATTTAAATTTATCTCCTCAAATTTTGTGAATGGAAGATTCACTGGTGTTTGAAGTCAGACTGAAAACCAGCACAGGTTTCATGTCAAAAGTACATTTCCTGTGTAATGAAATGTTTTGATCCAAGATATTCTCAACACTATTTTCAGTTTGAAATCTTCCCACTTCACAGTTTTAAAATGAAGAATATGAATATAGCACTTTGGTGAGAGTTAGGCCAGATGCTGCAAATTGCTGGACTGCTAAAGCAGATCTTTTTGATTAACAAATTAACTTCACTTCTCTGTTTCTGTATTTTTGTCCAAATGCTGATTTTGTAATGACAGAACATTTGATTGCAAAACAAAAAGGGCTTTCTTTGGTTTACGCAGATAACAGAGACAGAGCAATTCCACATTGTAATAATTGTGTAAGATTTCTAAGCCTCTCCCCAACAGAACTGCACACTTAAGATTTTGCTCTACAGTAATAATTTTGCAAGCTACCAAAGCCAGAGGCAAGAGTCACATAGAAGAGTAGAGATTCTTGCTTTTCTGATCACATTATTTCTAGTCCTAGATCTGTCATCTAGTCCTAGATCTGTCATCTAGCACTAGACATTGGTCTCATGGTCAAAACTGGAGGTGAGTTACATTTAGTGACAATTCAAACAAAATTAAAACTAATCACATTCAAAATGAAGTTAATTAATCAAATGCTATTATAACAAGGCAACACCTGTGCTATTCATGGTAACAGCTGAATAAGAAACAGCAGTCCATTCTTTTGTGCTCACCAGGACTAGATTGTCACGAAGATTTAACAAGGACAACTCACTGGTTGTAAATAGAAGCTGAAATCTAGCCAAACAACGCAGCTATAGAGAGAAATCCAGAGCTCCTAGGCACAAGGTGGGATCCAGGATGGTGTTTGGGGCCATGGCTCCCAGAACAGTGCAAGGGGACAATCAGGCACTTCGTGTCTTGCCTAGGGACAATGAATAGGAAACACAGATGGTGAGATGGGTCACAGCTTCTGTCCTGAGAAGCAGGCACTGCAGCCCCAAGCAAGTGACTTTCTCCACTGGGAATTCAGACCAAAAATTTCTCTCTAAAGTTATTGTATTTAAAGTGACAAACCCCAATCATTTCTTTTAGGAGCATATTGGAGGAGAAATTAAAAACATTTTCAGCACCAACATTTTGGAGTCAAAGCATTATTCCAGAGAGTCATTTTAGTTCATTGGGGGCTGTAACCCTGATCTCCTCCTACCCTGCAAGTGCTCCACCATCAAACTACAGGCAGCTTTGCTGTGACTGCTGCTTCAGGTACTTGGTACCTGGGAGCCAGGTATACAAAACTGACACAAATGTGCTCTTTATCAGGTCTCTAAAACGTTTCTGAGTGGATTTTTTTAAATTTCTTCCAGGTGAGTAGAGATCAGAAAGGGTGGGCTTCAAAGATTGCCATTGTTGATACAGCATTTATACCAGTGTCATGTGTATCTAAAAATCTAGGAAATGTACAGCTCAGGACAGATCTGTGGATCTACACAAATAAGAGACAGCACAGTTTTACCATTTTTACCCCTTTTTTCAGCTTTTGAAAGGCTAAAAATAAGCTAATAAATATAAAAAATATTTTGTATGCTTAACTACAAAATTTCATAATTTATAGTAGTTTTTCTAATATATATTTTATTATCACATATGTACAACAGGCTGGCTTTCAGGAGTAGCCTTAAAAAGCACAAGCAAGAGAGTAGTTCATCTGTGACTTTTATAATGGGCCATAAATGTTTCAGAAGAATGGTCTGGCGAGAGACGTCTTGACTCATGTTTTGTTCTGCAGGCTCTGAAAACAAAGAATGTGCATGTATTTAACAATAAACTACACAGCTTTTGGTTTGAACTTTGACTTAATTGAAATCAGTGGCAAATTTCTCCTCTTTTTATGATGAACACTGTGGTATAAAATAATCCCCTTCATTGTTATTAATGCATTGTTCTTTCTTCCATTTTCTGTATTCTTTAAATCTGAATTTTCTTTATATGCTGATATTTCTGTAACTGCAAACCTAAAGAGAAAGCCTCTGTTCCCATATATCCTTGACTTGCCTCTTGCATTTTTCTACAATTCCTCTTTGATCTGCCTCGGAACTTAATAATGAAATTTGACTCAATATCCCTCCCACTATATATAGCTCCTGCTACATCATGTTCTGTTACCTATCATCTGACAGTGTAATTCTTGAAATCTGGCCATTTAATTTGGTCCAAGAAAATGTATCATTTAAGAAAAGGCCATGTTAATTTAACTAAGTGAATGCACATTTCTGTTTTCTTACCAAGCATTGTGTATGTGCAGTTTCTCATACAGAGGGAGGGAGGGAGGGAGGGAGGGAGAGAGGGAGGAAAAGAAAAGGATGGCAGGGATAGTGGGTGTTGTTTACAGACTCCTATGAGCAAAAATGGCATTTGGCAAGAATCTTAACTACAATAGCAGCATTCAAGATTTGGTTTCAAAATATGTTATAATGCTGAATATTCTCATTTCCTTTTTGCATTACCCCTGCCTGCTATGGGGCTAGGAAAGTAGTCTCACAGAATTTTTGAATTCAGATTTCACCTTCCCCTGCCATGGGACAGGAAATGAAACCTCCCAAAGCCTGGGATCTCTGCATGAATGGAGGGCATTGTAGATACCTCTCGTATTTCACCCTTCCCTGCTGACACCCACAATGTCAGTTCTTTCCATCACTGGGGCATGCTGGACTGTTTCTAAAGACAATCACAATGCCCACCTTTTAACTGAGTCAAAACATTTTATTTTCTGTTTTTTCAATTTCCTAGAACCAGTGATTAATATCCCTATCAGATTACCTGATCTTTAGGAGAGTCAACAGGACTATTCCTAGGATGAGAGCTATGCAGGAGGAGTAAGCAATAATGTAGACAGTTTCACCTAAAAATAAAAACAGAAATCAGAAATGAAACATCTGCTTGTTTAGTAATAAGAATCAGATTTGAGATCTGTATTGGAAATCATACATATGTGAGCCAAATTAGCTATCAATTTTGACAAAAAATAATTAAAAGGAGGGAAAAGATCTAGATGTATGTCAGTGGTAGGAATAATTCTACCTTTGCCATTTGATCCAATGCAATTTTCAGACTTCTTTTAGTAAATACCAGCTTCAACAGCACTTCATATGTATAGCATTACCTTTCACTCTGCTGCAGGGGAACAGCTTGTTACTATGATTTTTATTTTGGACTATTCTCCCTTTTGATTTTAAAATCTTAATGTTATTCTGTGTATCAGAGCAGAATTGGCTCTTACTTATCAACTAAACTTATTTTTCTGTATTACTGTAATTACAGAGCAAGGTTCCACCTAGAATCAAATTAACATCAAATGGGATCTAACACTGTTTTTCTGGGCCCCATTCCTGTAGAGTTTCCTTTTTCTGTTAGGCTTCTCACCAAGAAGTCACTTTGGTGGCTTATGTGCTAAAAATTCCAACTGATGAAAAACTGGGAGCTGTTACAAATTTTATTTTCCAAAGGAGGGGTAACTCTTTTTTTCCCTGACGTAATGAATCCATTGGTTTTGATCAAATATGTGAAAGGAACATTTCACTTGGGAGTGCAATATAAGCCCTGGACACAGGATGGAGAGGTGTGACAAGTGGCCACAAATGCAGAGCCACCAGCATAAAACATGAGACCTTTCTGTGACGTTCCTGTTGCACAGATTCCGTTTTTGTACACTCATGTAAGTTTTGTTTATAGAGGAATTCAAACACAGAGGGCCCTGGCTGCTCCCAAGCTTCTCCATCCTATTAGCTAGTGAAACATTCCCTAAGGAAGGGGTGGATCCCTGGGCTCAGCACTGAGCCACCTCTCTGGGCTGTGAGAAGGCCATATTCTGGTCTCTGAATAAGTTATCAGTTATTATGTGCTCCATGTGTTATGTATATGCACATAAAACATAAATGAGGCATTTCTGTGTGCACTGCATGCATGCAGCAGGGGTAGTGTGTCACATAAATTCATATAAATACAAGCACCGGTGGGGTGGATGCTGCAGCAGCCCTGGCAGCAGAGAGTGAATATGGTTTCCACAGCAAGGAAAACAAGGAGCTGAGCAGGGTGTTGGGCCTGCCTGGCTCTCATTGTAGGACTGTGCTCACTTTTTCTCAAAAAACTATCCCACATTCAAGTTTTCCAATGTAAGAAAATGAAAGCAGTGATCAAACCACAATTTGCACAAATGGAGTGAACATTCCATTTAATCCAGTAACCTACTGGAAGATACTGAAGATGGTAAATTTTTGAAGAAAGAGGTCTGTCTGAGGTCTGTCTTAGAGAAGGACTGCTAGTGACATATATTAAAAACTACATCTGCAGTTGGCCTAGCTCTCAAGTTACAGCATTTATATGAAATGATGGGTTTTAGCAAAAGAGTCATTTGTAGACATTGTTTTCAGTTTGAGTCTGAACTGTACATGCAGCTATTTTTGAAAACTTTTTACAAGTGTAGGAGCAGTTGTAGGGGCAACACTTTCTTACTTTTGTGAAGTAGAAAGTGACTTTCACACATATTTTAGGCAAATGGAAACTTTTAAAGTATGTCACCACAAAAATTATTATATCTAACATTATATATTTTACAGTCATGGATGATTAAAAATGGGCTAAAAATTTTTCAACAGAACATTGTAATCTTTTTCTTATAAAATTTGTAAAAGGTGCTTCATTTCAATCAAAACACTGAAGTGACCAACTGAATTTTTTTCTATTTTCTTGACAAAATCTGAAAAAATGCTACATTTTTGATGAATTGATGGTAAAAGAGATGTTGATTCAGTTCTATCAGGAACAAAGATGGATTTTGGTGAATCTTACGCTACTGTGGATCTGCCTGCTTAGGTATAGCTAGTGCATATTCATCAAACAGATTAATCCCAGCCTCTGCTCAGAGGTTTCTTGGCTACCTGCAGCTTGTCACAGGCTTTTTTCTACATTTATAAAACTGTCAGACTGACAATGTTTGATACCTTACACATTAAAGTCACTGGAGCTGAACTAATCTCAGTTCCCACAGCAGCTGATATACTTACAGATAAACCCTGCCAATTACCTGTTTATCTAAACACTCTACTCCTTGGTAGGAAATATATGATAACACTACAATTTAAGATGAAATTTCAAAAATTTTGGATCAAGTCCAATTATATTGTATTTCACAAGAGCAGGCAAAGTGTTCTGTATTTCTAGTTTCCTCTTCCATAAACAACCCACAACTTAGCCTCAAAGCTCCATGGTGATGAAAATAAATCCTTATCTTCCCCCATGAATCAGTTTTCAAACCAATGTGCAGGAAGCAATCTTCTAAATTATTTGGGTCTGTAAAGTCATTGATATCATTTGCATAGGATAAAGCCAAAGCCAGGCTGAAGATGCATAATGAGGTAGGCATATTAGGAGTTTAGAGAAATCTTATTTGATTTATAACTTTTTGATATTGTTTTCAAAATGAGATCAAATTCATGCTTGCAGGAAAAGTCTCATTAATTTTTATATGGTTCTGACTCTGCCCACATCACATTTTGTTAAGAGAGTTGTATCAGCCCAAAGATGACTCTGTTGGCCTGTTCCCTCCTGAGAATGTGAATGTGTTTAAATCCAGTCCAGATTCTCACAAAATCCTGGCATCACATTTTTTACACCAAACCTGGAATAATAATTTTTCAACTTCCATGGTTCTATTTATTTACAAATATATTTGAATATAGGTATATATGCTTAGATTTATTACTTATTGTGAAAGACTCCTTCTATTAAAGCAATGTTATCCAATGGGATGATTTGCAATGCTGCTGAATAAAACAGAGAAATTGAACTGTTTTTTTGAACAGTAAGCTATATTTTTAAGTATAAACCTAAAAAGAAAAAGCTGAAGACATGCTGAGTTTCTTCTGAGCATGTTCATCTGTAGATGGCCATTCATTTAATCTGGTGAAAGAGTTCCTTGTATCTTTCAGTGACAAACTAAGTAAAGGATTCTTCTGAGATTTTAATGTGGAGACATCAGCAGATTTTATCTCATGTTTTTTGAGCAGAAAATAGCCAAGAAGCAAATGCCTTCAAAAGTCTTCACACACGTGAAAGGCCATACTTGACAACTTATCTGTTTTGCCTCTGTTTCTTGAATTCTTTTTGGGATTTGATTTCATTAAACATAAATATTTTGTAAAGATGATAATTCCCTTTGCAGCCTGAGTAATGCACATTTATTAGCATTTGAATCTAGGACACTGAGTTAGATTTTTGGCAGTGGGATTTATGAAACAATTTGCGGTATGGTTTTTACCATCAGGCAGATTTCCTGAATCAAATTCTTCTTCTTGACCTGACTTCCTATGAGACTTTCATGGCTTACAGTTCCCATCTCATGTACATGAACGCTACAATAGAAAGAATATTTTATTGTATGGTTTAGGCTGCTCAGCATTCTTTTTATTTTTCTAAAGCTATCCAAAATTCTGTTAAGACTTCAAGGAATGGTTTTTGGAAAATATTCAGACTTCAATGTGAACAGAATTAACTGGGTGCAGGCTGCTTCTTGCAAATATTTATCTGAATCTCTAAGTGAAATGTAAAATGCATTTTACCTACTGAAAGGGTCTGCAGTTAGAACTAGTCACAGGGGTGCAATATCTCACATTTTCATTTTCTCACTTAGTGCAGTATTTCTTGTACTATGACTTGCATTATTTAACCTCTAGAGTCTTGTTCCAACTAGGCATTCAGGCTCCCTCAGCAATTGGAAAGGAGAAGTCAATATTCAGCAAATGCAGTCCCAAAAAGATTGGACTACTCTTCCTTTGAAGAGTAGGGTCCCTTTGAGGGTCCCTGACTTTCTTTTCTGGCTACAAAGAGCACTTGGATGACATGCATGATTCCTAAGGAATTTTAATGCTAACAGCCAAATGCTTAATTATGCACACACAGGTCTCAGGAATCCCATTCCCTTAATCCATTTTTATATCCTTTTTATCCCTTATCCAGGTTGCCCACTTCAGCAATAGTTGAAGGATGGAGAGGTTAGAAGTCACTTCATTTTCTACTGCATGCAGATATTGAATTATTTTTTTCACAGTCAAAAGTGTTCTGTAGGAAGAGCTCTGGGAACTAATTTGTAGTATTAGTCTGGAAAATTGTAATCTGCCCTGCACAAGGTAGAACAGGTCATTCTCATTAGAGGTGATATTTGTGCATTAAGCTCTTTATAGTTCTCACTCTGTAATTGGGCCCCTCAAAAGGAAATATAAAATAATATTATTTCAGCAATGAAAACATTTGTATATTAATTCAATATCCTTTAGCTTTATGTTGCTTAATTTCTCACTGTAAATGCATGGAAAGAAAAGCAGCAGTTCTAATAAAAGAAATAAAAGGAAATAAAAGTTGCAGCTCTTCAGCCCAAGGGGTACTGTGTGCCCTTCTGCTGTATAAGAAGGTAGAGTCTGATGGAGTGTAACACAAGCCCCTTCTCAGACCACTTACTGTGGCTTCTAATTTTGTTGCTGTAACTACTGCAGAAAGTCAAGAGAGATAGAAGTAGGTGTGACATCAAAGATAATAATTTGTGTTACACATTAGGACTACTACTCTCTAATGACTGTACAGAGAGTCAGGCTCTGGCAGGCTTAATAGCTTAATTTTCCCCAATTATAATACAGTGATTGTGAGACATCTATTTCAAAACCATTTGTCAGGGTAATTGATTCAGTCTGATTAACTTTATTTTGTGGATATATAAGCTAAGCCAAACAGGTAGGGAGATTTCCAGACCAAATGAAGGAACAGCAGGTCGAGCTCTCTTGCCTGAACCCACCCAGGAGAGCAGTGCTGTGGAAGTCATGGAGTGACTTGCCCAAACTCACCATTAATTGCAGAAGAATGGAGCTGTGCTCCGGAAATCTTTTCCCCTGGCATTTCTGTATTTACCCAGTGAAAACCCTTCTTCTGAATAGAAATTTGACCTGGATATTGGAAAGAAAATATCCATTTAAAATATTACTTTAAAAATTAATATAAGTGAATATTGTTTGATATTTTGCTAACTACCATATAATTTAAAAAGAGACCTATTTAAAAATACTGTTGACTGATATTTGATGAACAAATTGAATGAGTGCATAATAGTTCTTCCTGTTCCATCTCAGTTTTTCTTATGGATGACAAGCATGCTTTGAAAATATTCTCTGCCACAAAAGAGCTTAAATTCTCTTTTCACATAAACTGTTTTAAAAATAGGCCCACCAAAAGAATTGGGTCCACCAAACCAACACAGAAGTGGTGAGAAAGGGATAGAAGTCTGAAGTAATATCCACAAGGCAGAGTTTATTCTTCAGCTGCATTGTTAGACCTCAACAATTTTTTTCAGGAAAAAAAATGTCCTCTCAGTGGGCATAATTTTATGAATATATCTGAAAATACATCTCTTTGGTTGAAATGAAAAATAGGAGGTTTACTTAAGTATTATAGTTTACAGAGTGGAAGGCAAAACCATACAAGTATACATCTGCTCACTCACATGAAAAACAAGATGAGAAATTTTTGAAATATAAGAAAGGCACACATTTGCAGCCTGGATATTGGCTGTCCAAATAACAATGGACTAAACCTACCTGTTCTTTGGTTTTCTTTCTGTGAGATCCAAAAGTACAGCCCAGACTTAAAGTATTTTGGAGAACTAAATTTTTTCTTTCCCTCACTGACATTTTTTTCTTATTCCTGCTGAGACACTGATCTCACATTGGCAATGATCCACCCTGTGTTTCTGCTTCACACAGCAGCAGTCAGTCACAATTCTTGCCTTTTACTGAGTCTGCAGTCCTTTCACTGTGAGCACAGCCTTGAGAACAAGCACTTGGAGCAAAGGCAGTGCCATGCAAGGGTAGGAAGATGAGATGGTGCAAACACCACTCATGGACCAGTTCTAGAGGCAAAGATCCCCTTCTCAGATCCTGGGTATTTGCCTATCCAGAAATGTTTCAGAGTTACAGATCATTGCCATTGTAAGAGTGAAAGTCAGCCAAAGATCACCCCCAGGCCGGAGGAATAGAATAATTCAGCACATGGGGTTGGGTGGGCACTGTACAGTAGTCACTCCACATCTCTGTACTGCCATGCAGAGTATTAAAATGCAGAGCATTAAAAACATGCTTTGGAATAAAACCTATGATCATCACCACCATCAGTTTAGCTGCATCACAACTAGACATCTGGGACAAAGCAAAAAAAAGCAAAAATAACAATAAGCTGGAAGTGGTCTGTAGAGTAGGTAGTGATCCACCAAAAGCTCTGGATCCCTACATTCTTTTTTGTTTAACTGCCAGGAAATTGTTGCACAACACAAGAAATATAAGTTTCCATTCTTCAGTCCCCATTAGGTTAGGGAAGTTTCAATCACAAAAACCCTCTAACCATTTTATCCTGAGACTGCTTCAGGGAACGGCAAAGCTCATCAGCAATTATTTGATTATTCACACATGAGGATCATTTTTTTGCTTTGTAGGTAAAGAAATAACTAACATGATGATTTGCTCACTCATTTGGACTGTTAAATTCAGCCCTAAAGCAAGCAAGTAAATAATATTCATCAGCAAAATCACTGCTAGAAGTCTCAAGTCTAAGTGTGTTATATTATCACTTTTCCAGGGGGGTTGTTACAAGATTTTTAATATTTTCTCAGAGTCTGGATTTGAGTAATGATTAACTAAACTAAGAGCTGTGTTTCAGCAACTTGATTTTAATTTTTGGGCAACCTTTGAGGAACATGAAAAAAAAAAAGACATCCTTATCAGTGGTACCATTTTGGTTTCTAGACCTAAAAGAGCAGCTACTTCATTCAATGAAATGCATGCACACAATCCATATATGTTTTCAAAACACTGTCCATCAGGCAAAACTATGAAAGAACCATTTCTTTTCATTGAGATCTTTAGGTATCATTACCTCTCCCAAGTTAGTTTAAGAATATACATAATCTTGGAGTATACATGTAAAAGATAGCTGGCACAGGGCATGATGCACCAGTGAGTAACGTATGCTAAGAGGATTTATATTGCAAAATAGTTGGTGTGATGAGTCAGAGATTTAAGGAGAACAGAATACTTTGGCCTTTGTTCTGGTTGATGGACCAGATGTCTGCATGCAGGTGGAGCACTGCAGAGGCTGCAGATGAACCTTCAGGTTCAGTTTATACCACAGGAGGCCCATCCACCCTATGATAGAGAACCACCCTGTGATGTGACCCAGGACACAGTAAGTGGGGACAAAGAGGAGCTTTACTTCAAAGGCACTTTGCAGTTTCAGACTAAGACATTAATGTTTGCTCCCATATTGCCATTTATTGCATTAACAATTCTCTAAATCAGAGGTTTGGCAAAGACATGTAAATTTGACAAAAATATTTAGCTAATTAAGCACACGTGAAATTCATTACTGAATCTGAGAAAGTAACTATAGTTCATCTTAATTACATCCAGTGTTTTTACTGAAGACCAAATCCTAAAGCCTTCTTTAAATAATTGAAGCTATGTTCTGCAGAATGAACTCTGTTGCTAAATATGTGTAAGGTTTACTAATATTCAGATTCCAAGAAGAAAAGAAAAAAACCCCAAATGCTACTTTGTATTATTTGTAAACTTTATTTGTATTATTTGTAGACTTATCTAATCTGCATATTAATATAGACTCTAGAAATTATTCCTTTATTTCAGAAAATTCAGGTAATGAGACATGTGGCCAATTTCATTTTTCCCAATACCAGAGGAAGAAAACTCTATGTTCTGTAGGGAGATAGAACATAGTAAATAAAGGTAGTATGTAATGTATCTAGGAACGTAATCTTACCCCCTAAAGAGTTGCAGCTGAGCCAATTATTAAGGATTAGGAGCAGGCCTGATGTTAACAGGCCACAGATGTAGCCAATAAGAAGAGTGTTATTAAAAGAGTGGATTGGTTGGTTGAGGGGAACTGGAGTCACTTGGCTGCTGTGAAGACAAGGAAGAGTCAGTGCCTGGAGGAGCTGCCTACAAGAAACATCAAGGAGGTGTGAAACTCCAGCAATATGGAACCCTTGCAATGTAATGGCAATAGAACTCTTGCACTATAATGGCAACATGTTCAATTTTTGTTTTGATTTGTGTTTTTAAAAACCCAGAGCTGCAGATCTTGCTGAAACCAGCGGTAGCAAAGATTTGATGTAAATTAGCATCTTAATTCTCTTTAAAACAAATTATCTAAGTTGTAAGTGTTACTCACGCAAGTCCCTGAAGCAGGATTTGCTGTGCAGCATGTGGTGGAAGAGCTCACACAAAGGCTGCTCCTCGGGAGGCACGTTTTGGCAGGTGCACTCTGTGAGCAGCATCGTGCCCCAGATGCTGACGAAGGCTGCTTTGCAATCGGTGGTGGCAGAACAGGGCACGGCACGCTTGAGCAAGGTTTCAAGACAAGCTTCATCATTATAACATTTTTTTGTCACATGTCTCCAACACTTTGACTGAAAAGTTGTGTATTTTTTCCTGGTGGGGGAAAAAAAAATAAAGAAAAACAAAAGAAGTGTACAATGGCACTTTAACAAATGTGACTTCATAAAAAGACATTTAATGAACACCACTAAAGAGAGTGTATTTCCAAGGTACCACTTAAGCCTTAAAAATTGCAATATTTGCTGATAGCTGATATAAATTCTGCTCTGATTTTGAGAAAAAGCAGCAGCACTTCTAATCAGCCCCTGCTTCCCAGAGTCCAGGAAACACAGTGTGAATTCCAACAGTCTCAGATACTCAGAGAAGAAATGTGAATACAGGAATTAGACCCGTCATCCCAATGAAACCACACCATGTGCTGTTCTAATGAATCCATTTTTGAGCAGTGTGAAGGAAGACTAAACATTCAACTTATTTAGCATTAAATAATCTACATCCAATGTCAACCCCTTGGCCTCCCAAATGTTAACACAATATAAAATGTCAAAGGCTCAGGAAAAAGCATAGTGAACTTAAAGATAAATTGATAGTAGAGATAAATTACAGGAAGAATTAACTTGTTACCCAGTTCAGTAATCTCAAATTATTTCCATTTATTTGCTGTTGGGATGGAATAAAATTGGCTTTTAATGCACTCTATATGACAATAGAAAATATCCATTATAAATTAACTAAAAATATGTAGATAAATGTTAAAAACAAATTTATAATAATAAATTTTAGGGGATGATAAAGGTAAAGTCTAGTATATAGTACCTTAAGCTATTAAAATATTCTTCCTTAATCATCTATGTTATAACATATAATAATATATATGTTATTAATTTGTTATATATGTTAATAACATATATGTTATTAATTTGCTGTTTATATTGTGTAGTAGCCACAGGCATGTCACATGGAAAAGCATGGACTGTTGCAATACTGGGTAGAAAATTTTTGTAAATATTTTTATTACACAAGCAAGGATCTCAAAGCAGATGCCACCTCTGTTCTAATGGAATTATTTTCATTCACCTCCTGATTTATGGATGTGACTAGCTGTAATTCACAGACTAATTTTTCTAATTATATGCATTTATTGTCAGTGCCAGGAAACATTAATGTTCCCAAAATGATGGGGAATTCAGCCATAATGACATTACATGTCTATACATGTACAGACATACATTTATAGCCCTTTGGCTGTTCTCACTGACATCACTCTGAATAATCTGCACAAAACCAAAACCATCTCTTGGCCTCCTGGTTTATTGACTGAAGGTTAATTTCAGCACAGCTTTAAGGTAAAATTCAACTCTAACCCACAAGGTGACCACACTGAAAAACAAAGTGGGCCACTTGACTGTCCTTAAAAGGAGGCAATTAGGTAGAAATACAAATATGGGTAATCCTGTTGCATGTTTTAAAAATATAAAATGAAATGTTGGAAAGGCATTATCCTTCATGAGTTTGGTGGTCTATGCATGTTTCAGGCCAGATTTTTGAAAGCTTTTGCAAGTATCCTTGAGATGAAGAGAATGAGATAAAAGATTTTTGAACGGCCAAGCTGGTTTCATGGCTGTTGGGTACAAAGGGTCAGACTCTGCCCTTGAAAGGTAATTACTTTTACCAAACAAACTTTGTCTGGTCTGCTGCACGACTTGGGCAAACTGCTGGAGGGCAAAGGTGCAGACAGGCAGGTGTTATCTGAAGAAAGGGGTAATGAAAATATGAAATAGCATAGTTTGTCCAGCAGAAATGGTGTTAAGTGTCATGATACAGGCAGAAGAAAAGCATGCATTAGATTCCAAACCTTTCTGAAAATTAATCACTTCAGTTTACTTGTGGGATTACTCCAGGAATTACCACAGTTGATCCAAACATCTGTGATGATGTCAAACACAGCAGATACACTGCAGAAAATAATTTTGTTATGGCTGGGATATATAGAGTATAATAAAAATGGTTTGACAAAACCATTATTAAAAAGCACCTTAGTGGGCAAAATGCTTCTACTCACCTGCACAATTCATTCTCTTCACACATCTGGATTACATTCAGACATGATGGGGGTGGAACTACAGTAACTGCACAGGGCTTGCCATGGAGAAGTTCTTTGGCTCTGTGGCAGGATTCATCATGCTGGATGCAGTCACAAAATATCATCATTTGGGCAACTTCAAAAGGCATGTTTCCATAGAAGAACCTTATGGCTGCTTGACATCCTTCCACATTGCACTTCTTATTTACTGAGCACAGTTTTAGGTACAGGGACAGCTGTTTGTTACACACTTCATCTTCAACACACTCCCTGTTCACATCCAAACAGCTCCTGTTTGTTGTGTGTGCTAAAACCAATAACAGCTTTTAAAATAAAATCTCAAGAAAATTTTTCTCAAGTGATGAGTGGTAGGTGTCTTGTCTACATAATTCCAGTAAATCAAGCTTGATTCCCAAAATTGTGATCCAGGTCCTCCTTCTTTCTTACTTCTTTTAAGCCTACTGATTAACTTCATACTTCTGTCTTGCTCTGCTTGCACTGCTCACAAGCAACCCTCCTGAAACAGGGGAAATGTCCAGTGTGCAGTCCTATGCTCAAGTAATGAAGAGAATATAAATGGCCTTTTTGTGCTTTTAACATCAGTTTAGGTATTTTGAGACTGAAATAAACCTTCCAAAGATATCTAGAAAAATCTAGACCCTAAAATGCTTATGGGGTAAGATTTGCCTCTGTAAGTTTGGCAGAATCATGGTTGTTACCTGATTTCCTTTTACATTACTTGATTTTTGGGTTCTTCTCTACCCAGTACCTTAACTAAAGATATGTCTGGTCTTTAAACTCCCTGCTCATCCATTTCAATGAAAAGTATTAATTTTAATCTGAAGGAATGTTGTACACTGTCTGAAAACTGAGCTAAAATTATTTATTAGGATTCATAAGTAAATTCAGACTTACCTTGTTTGGATAGAGCAGATAAACCCCATTGTAATTTTGTTTCCATACTAATATTGTCTAGAAGAAAAAGATACAGGTACAGGCATAAATTGTAAATATATCTTAGCCTTTTAACTTTAAAGTGTTGGCTGTCTTGCTGGCATAGCACCAGGAATAAAAATAAATAAGAATAAAACAAATTAATTTGACCAGATAAAACCCACTAACAAATTCTGAATTCACTATTACATATATTCATAAGTTTTGGGGTCAAAGCGCAGTTTATCAAAGGCTGCTCCTAGCATTTTTTACATATTTAAAGATCCTGTGGACTCAGTAAGAGTTTTGTAGAGCTTCTCAGTGCATTATAAAGTCAGATTTCTTGTAAATATTTAAAAACCAGAGGCCTTAATGTGTTTATCAATGGACCAGTTTTCAAGTTCAACTGACTGCTTGTCATGACCTAAAGTCAAGGCTAGCAGACAATTCTTGCTATTAGTTAATTATTTTTGTTGGTCTTATACTGCTTCTAGTTATAGCGAAAAACTGAAATTGACTGATTTAGATCAGGTTGTATCAAATTAACTGTATCAAATTAAATTGAAGAACAACAGTATTTGCACTCCGACTATCATATCTTATGAGATTCTGAATTTATTTGTAAATAAACCTCCTAAAATGGATATATTTCCAAATTTGAATTGCAAATGGGCAAAAATCCCTTTTTGTAGACTGTGGACACTACTGCTATGTAGAAAGCATTAGGCTGCTGGAAGAGCACTAACTCGTGTCAGTGACCAGATTTTTCTCACCATCGAGATCAGCACTGTAGTCATCATCGCTGCCATCACTGTGACCAGCTCCTGAGGCCTGGCTCTCCTGCGAGTGCTGTAAGCAAGGGTTGTTGAATATTCCCTTCCAGATTTTGACGCATCTGGCGCGACGCGGCTCTGGGCAGGTGCACCTTCCCAGGGGCGTTGTCCTCAGCCCTCTCCAGGCCAGCAGGCACCCGGCGGGCCGGCGGGAGCTGCAGGTGCCCGCGGGTGCCCGGCAGTGCCGCTGGAAGCTCCGGTGCGCGGCCCAGCAGCGCGGCTGCTCCCGGCACAGCCGCCTCGCCACGCCACAGCTCCCCGGATCCTCAGGGCTCCTGGGGGGCCTGACACCCAGCTCAGCGTCCGACCCCGAGGGAGACTCCAAATAGTCTGCAGAAATAGGTACAAACAGTTATAAATCAAATGGATGATGGGTCATCATCACAGCAAAAAAACTCGGGGAAAGGGTGCTTGTCTGAATGTATTACAGCGAGTGAAACAGCCCTAGCTTAATTCTGAGCTGTGTGCAAACACAGAGTAATTCCAGTCTTACAAACTAATGAATCTTCCTCGTGTTTACTGTGTGCTGTTAGCTGTATAGTACAGTCCACTCTAACAGTTCAGCGGTAAAACAATAGTAAAAAATCCTCACTAAAATTACTGTATAGAGTTTAACTTCTCATAATTTTAACCACCTACAGCTTGGACATATAATGGATTGTCATCTTAAGCAAATGCATCATTTTTAAAGAGAGAATGACAACTCCAGAAGATGGTTGATTTATTACCTAAAATAGCAATTGAAGTTAGACAGGGAGAATTACTCCTGAAAGTGCCTAGCAACACCATATGCTGTTCCTTGTAGGTAAACTCAACACTACTGTAAGTCCATCAAACTTGTTTCTACAGTGGTGAGAAATGTAATGTCAATTGTCAAAAAAAAAATATAACATTATATCATTTTGCTAGAAGCAAAAGCAACTGTTCCAATGACAGCAACATTAGGCTTCAGATATCCATCCATCTTGTTTGGGGCAGATCAGGATGTCACTATTCCCTCTGCAATAAGGCCACATAGTCTAGTACTATATGAATGTCCAGTCTAGTTCTATGATGAATGCTGTGTGAGGCCAGCAGGGTGTGATGGATCAGTGCCAGGAATCACTTTGAAACTCACTTTGCAGACTCTCATTCACTGGCTGATTTTATCTCTTGTGTCAGCTTTGCTAATCATTATGCCAGCAGACTTTGAACCAGAAACTGCAACTTCTCATGTACTAAGCAATTCTCAATTACAGAGATAGACTTTCTGCAGGGATAGGGGTTCTCAGAAAAATAAAAATAAATTGAGGGGAGCTTGGCTCATTGATTACAATAATATTTTTAAAAGATGCACTCTGAATATTATGTACAGCTTTATGCAGGTGGTGACTATGTTTCACACATCCAGTAACCTCTCCTAGATGTAGTGAAGGTCCTCGTGCAACACAGTGTGACACAACTGCACCCCTGTGCATCCCCATGCACTCATCCTCCCATTCAGAAATTACTGAAAGTGGCTATATGCACAACCTAGATCCAGTGGCTCTTAAATTTCCCTGGGCATTGAGTAGCCCTCAACACACACTGTGTATTCACTCTTGCTTTCCAGTGGATTCAACAAAAGTTTTAGAAGTCATTTGGATTCCTCACATGCATTTCATTGCTTTTGTTTGTGGCATTTCTTTCATATGCATGATGGAGCATGAATATCAAAGAAAAGACAAGACTAATTTTGGGGGGCATTTATCACACTTGAGAATATGCAAAGAAAGTTGAATCCACTTAAAATGGTGGTTGCAAAATTACTGGGTTTGGTCTTCATAATTACAACTTCATGTTCAGTTACCTTTGTTGATGCTGCACAGTTCCCCAAGCAAAGTTGTGATGCTACAGATATCGTCTGTAGTGCAGACACAGTTTCTAAATTCTGGGTATTCATCAGCCAGGACCTGGATTATTCTATTACATCCAACACTGTCTTCTGCCTTGCATCTATTACCTAGAACTCACCATTAAAATTATAATTTCATTAATGCTTATGAATGCTTAAGGGAACTGGTTACGTAAAACAATTCAATTGAAAAACAAAAATATTATGCTTTGCCAAGAGAAGACAGTCTTGTTTTACAATTTTTAAACAATATTCAAAGTAATATAATAAAGCTGTGGGTACAATATTGACTTCTTTTATTTGATTCAATCCATTGCCAGAAAATCTTCTGTCAAAGTACATAAAACCTTAAACTCACATCTTTTATTTTAGGCAGATCAAGCACTGAGACCAAACTAAAAAGGTGCCTAGGCGTGGAAGGGGCACAGCCTGAACTGAGAGACTTATCTTGGTCCTGTGTAGCAGAAATGAGGTGCCTGGTACAGGAACACAGAGTGCAGGCTTGAGGCATCACTGTGTGATGGAGTGAGAGACAGGACACAGAGGGCAAAGGCAGCCCCATGATAATGGTGATGAGAACCCCAGGCTGAGGAGATGCTTGCTCTTCTCTCTCTCATTTGAGGATGGTGCAAGCCTAAAAATGCCATTTGGATATTCCCTTGAACCCCTGCCCCACAGAACAACTTCACTGCCTAAGTTTAAGAATGACAACAAATTTAAAGCAGCCCAAGAATAGTCTGATTTTTAGGATTTTTAGAATAAAAATGAGGGAGAAGTTAACATTAAAAATAAGGTGCAGAAACCTTAGTTTGCTGGCCTAGTTTCAAGTCTATTTGCATGTGCACTTGGACTCAATGGTAAAGACACACAGGATGTCAGGTCATATTTTCCACGTATGTGTGGTGAAAATAAAGAACATGTACTAGTTTGTGGTACAAAGGTAAATCAATCAACAATCTACTTTATGAGCTGAAAGCTTTTAAAAAATATTATTGTTATGATGATAGTGGGATTGTGTGCATCCTCAGCAAATTTGCTGATGGCACCAAGCTGTGTGGTGCAGTTGGCACATTGGAGGGAAGGGATGCCCCTGGAGGGACCCTGGCAGGCCTGAGAAGTGGGACAATGCAAACCTTACGATGTTCAATGAAGCAAAGGGCAAGGTCCTGCACCTGGGTCATGGCAATCCCAGACACACCTGCAGGCTGGGCAGAGAAGGGATTGAGAGCAGCCCTGCAGAATGAGACTTGGGTGCAAAGGTGGATGAAAAGCCCATCATGAGCTGACAGTGAGTGCTCACTCAATGCCAAGTGTGCCCTGGGCTGCATCAAAAGCAGCGTGGCCAGCATGTGGAAGGAGGTGATTCTACACCTCTGCTCTGCTCCCATGAGACCCCAGCTGGAGTGCTGCATCCAGCTCTGGCGTCCTCAGCATAAGAAGGACATGGGACTGTGGGAGCAAGTCCAGACAAGGGCCAGGAAGTTGATAACAGCACTGGAGCTCTTCCCCTACAAGGAACAGCTGAGAAAGCTGGGCCTGGAGAAGAGAAGGTTGTGTGGAGACCTCACAACCTTCAGTATCTGAAGGGGCCTAAGGGAAGCCAGAGAGGGACTCTTTGTCAGGAACTGTAGTGACAGAACAAGGAGTAATGGGTACAAATTGAAAGAAGAGAAATTTAGGTTAGATTTTAGGAAGAAATTTTTTACTGTGAGGATGATGAGAGATCAGAAGAGGTTGCCCAGGGAGGCTGTAAATGCCCCATCCCTGGCAATGTTCAAAGCCAGTTTGGTAAGGCCTTGAGCAACCTGGTCTAGTGGGAGGTGTCCCTGCCCATGGCAGGGGGGACTGGGGCTAGATTATCTCTAAGGTCCCCTCAATCCTTATCATGATATGATTTTATGATTTATTATTGCTTAAGAAAGTTACACATTACTTAAGAATGTTACAAGTGAAGCAATTTAATTTGATTTAGATAAGTTTTATTTTGTGAAAGCCATGATTTACCTTGTCAAAACAGTTATGTGGATCCCCAAACCAGCACATTTCCTCTCTTTACCTCATAGATATTAAATGTCTCACAATATGTAAGAGAAGCAGTCTGTGGCTCACGAGATCCAGCCAGGTCACAGGGCAGCATGAGGGCTGGTTTCTGTCTCCTGAGCACACAGGCTGATGTCTCTGCCCTGCAAATGGTGCTGCCTGCTCCCTGCCTGGCTGCTCCCCACAGGTGTGGGGCAGCAAAGACTCTGCACTCAGTAAAACTGCAAGTGACAAGAAGTTCTCTGTCACCAGCCCTACGGGCAAGCTTTGATGTGAACACGTCTTTAAAATCACTTATATGTTGCTGACACAAATAGCAGTGGAAGGCACTGGAGGCAAAGCTCTGCAGGAGGAAACAGTGCATTTTGCCACTGCCTGAAGTGATGAGAATCAGCTATTCCTGACTTCACATCCCTGTCCTGATCCCTCTTTTTACCAACAGTCTCTGCATTGCCCTTTCTCCAGCTGCTGACTAAGGAGGGTTTGGGGGATATATCAAATAATACACTGCCAGTGGGGAATGTCCCAGGCCAGCAAGAGCTGCAGGTCCCAGCCTCTGCTCCCACTCCACCTCTTCCATCAGCAAAGAAAGAGGTGATGGTGGCTGGGGTTGCCTGTATCTCTCCAACCCCATCTTCAAATTTCCTTCTGCTTTTTCAGAGGTAGATCATGACCCCAGACCCTTAGCACTCACAGTTCCACAAGTCAAGGAACTCAGGAGATTTATTGAAGGTCACAGACATAGGATACTTCCTGACCATAAAAACAGGATGGAAAGGATGCAGTGACATGGCCCACGAAGATGAGAGTGTGGATACTCTACTCTGCATTTTATCAACTAAGAAAGGGAGAATAAAAGAATTTCAGGAAAATATATTCCAGTAGAAAGACAGCAATAAAGATCAAGGAGGGGCTGGTGTAAAAATTAGCTTATTCACAAAATTTGTGACTGTCTTTTTCAAGGTCCAGATCACACCTCAAGGGTGAAGGTGAGTAGAACTAGAAGAATGAACCCCCATGCCCCAGTGTATTTTGCACAGCACCCCAGCCTCACTCAGCTCACCTGTTTTCATGGCACTGACCAGTCGTGGCCAGGAGCTGGGGCTGAGTTCAGTGCCCCTGTGCTGTGATCTCACTGTGCTGAGTCAGCACCCGACAGCTGGGGCTGGGGAGAGGCTGTGGGGCCACCAACACACAAAGGGCACGGACACAAGCAGGAAGCACATCGGATTTATGGGGCTCCCTTGCATGACTTCTTAAAAACTGTGTAGAAATAACCTATTATCAGTATTGCTCTGTTTGTACATGGTATTGATTCAGCTGTGATTAGCAGCAGAAAATATTTTATTACTGGTTTTCAATTATTGTTGCTTTACCAGGGATTAGTTCTAGTTAATATATTTTATCTTATACATATGCTTCTAAGGCATTTAAGAAAAAAAATGCTCTCTCAACCTAATGTTTGGCAGCCATTATTCATAATTTGATTTATTTATAGGTGCACAATTCATGTACACAGGACCACAGATAGAGGCATGGCAGAGTAGAAGCTGACACTCCCAGGGTGATAATCTCTGCTTTTGCTTAATCAGCTCTTCAGTCATCTCAGTGGGAATTGAATTTGAAGACTGCAGGGGAAAGTGTGAGGTTTTCCTCTCTAGCACTGGTGAGACCACAGTTTGAATAGATCTCCAGAGTTCCTTCCAACCTCAATGAGTCTGCTATTCTAGGAAAATTAAACTCATATAGATCTAATTCAAAATGTGATTCCTTAAAATGAAAGTGATCTGAGTTGTTTTTTTTTTAAACCTTTCCTGTTTCCCTTTCAAAAAAATAAAGAAAATTTATACTTATGGTTAAATCAGTGTTCAGAAATGTCTTTTTTTTTTTTTTTACATTGAAACAGAAGGAAAACAAACAAATAACCAATCCCACAAATACACCATAAAAAGCCAAACCTAAAAATCTTCATTCAGCAGTGCTGAAACTCTTTTGATCTTTTCAAAATGAAAAATCTTATTTCATCAAAATTTAATATTTCTATATTTTCTATCCTGACTCTATTTTTTCTTTCCACCACATTTTGGCCACAGAGGTGAAAGAAGGATTGTACCCTGAAGATTATAAACTGAGACTCTTGAAATGCTGCTGGATAGTGGGGAAGAAGTGATGGAAAATTTGACAGGAAAAGGAGTGACTTAGGCAGTAGTTTGGAGAGTGTTCCCAGACCTGCACCGAAGAGCAAAAGATGCAGGTTCTGATAATGTACACATTTAACTTTGAGGTTACAGTCTGATGGACTGAGTTATCAAACTCGTACCCCAAAGGAGTTTCATTGTAATTTGTAGTTAGGTTTTCCACAAATAAGCTAACAAAACAAATATTTACTCCATTGTCTACTGCCTCCAAGTAACATGTTTGTGCTCAAAGGACATTTTCCATTCCTACAGCATGAAGTTTCTAGACTTGCACATGACAGTCAGTATAATGTTACTCTTACTGAAGATGCTGCTGGTGGGTTTTCTATCACTGTTTCTGTGGGCTGTCTGAGAGGTACCACCAGCTGTCTGAGTGGATTCACATGCTCTAGGATCATGGTACTAATAAGCACATTTAGTATAATTTGTCCTAGACCCAACACAATATCTGGGTGCTCTGCAATGCTGGAGAGTCCTTGCCAAAAGCTATTGTCCTAAGGAAATATACAGATGCAAATCCAAACAAGCAGTCATAAGAATGAGTATTTCTGGAAGATTTCTTTGGCCCAGTTACAAATATCTTTAATATCAGTGAATAAGTACATAGGATAATAAGAAAGAGAAATGTCATATTATGGGACAATGTCATACATCCAAAGGGGGGCCACAGAAGCAATCATGTTTGCCCATTTCATCTGGCCGCAGGGCACCAAGATTAAAAGGCTACAGCACAAATATATATTTTTGTGGCAAGTAGTCCTGGTGCTAATGTGTTTGTGAATGATGTGAGAGAGATAAATTCAGCTTGTTCTGTTTTGGTCCTAGAGAGCTCATCTTTAGGGCACTTGAGCCAGAAGGTACTGCATATTCCAATTTATTTTTTTTCTAAACAGCAGCCATATCTTTTGAAACTGTTTCATTTCACATAAAATATTCAACAGATCAATAAAAAATGGGCTGAAGCCCAGCTGCTTTGGGAACTGTTGTAACTGTTGTATTATCATATACTTTTCATTTACTTCATCCATTCTTAAAAGTATTCAGACATTTTATGCAAAGTAGATAAGTATCTGGAAAGGGACACACTAAGAAACACCCCAAAGAGAATTTTCTACTCTAATTATTTCAAATATTGTCTTGGGACATTTGGAACATCAAATACATGCAACAGAGCAGACAGAGGCATTCATTCAGGTAGCTCATACTAGAGGTGAATGTTTTATCTGTTTCTTATTCTAGTACAATAATTAAAAATTACTCTAAGTAACTACCACATTGTTTTGGGTATTGTGTTATATTATAGAACCACAGAATTGTTTAGATTGGAAGGGACCTTCAACCCCTCTGCCATGGGCAGGGATGTGTTCCACTGGAACAGGTTCCTCAAAGCCCCGTCCAACCTGGCCTTGGACACTGCCAGGGAGGGGCAGATCAACTCCTGCAAATTGTGTAAAACAAAGCTGGAACTTCTTCCCCAGTTGCACACAGGCTTTATTTAACAGGATCCCACAGAAGCCTAATTTCTGCTGAATTCAGACTTCTTGAGTTGGTTCAGACTCTGAGTTTGTTCCTAGTGCAGAAATTTCACCGATCACTTTCTTGAAGAGACAGTGTGACTGTTACTAAAAGTAGCATTGGCCATTGCAAAGGATTTCAGAATCTGATTGTCTTCTGCCCTAATTTTTCTCTTTGAGATTTCACAGACTTCATTTAGTTACAGAGCAATATTGTAATAAACTATGAACATGCAATTGCATATAGCAATTCGAAATCAAGGTGCGTACACCATACAGAATTACCTGAAATATTGCAGGCATCTTCAACCACATTCCAGACACTCTCACATCCATTTCCAGCATTAATACATTGCTCCCTCAAGTGCAGACAGTCAGTAGTCTGGACAGTAGATATACATGTGAAGTAAATGAACAACACTGTAAAAACAGAATATAATGACTATTTAAAGCAGTAGATACTGTACTGACCCTTTTCCTTTAAACACAGATTTTAAAAATATAATTTACTATGGTTTTTCCTATAGATTCAAGTTTGCTATCAAATTAAATTTTAGCAGAACAAAGTTTTCCTCCATTTTGTAACTGGAAAATTAAATTTAAATGTTCAAAGTTTCAGTGTGGCATATTTTGCATTGGTTTTGCCCCAGTATTATAACAGTAACCATAGTTATATATGACATTGATGCATGGATATATAGAAATTTTTGCAGTTCTCAGCTCCATAATAAATTACAGAAAGGAAGACAGTATAAAATTCAGAATAAACAGTACTTTATTCACATAAAATCTCACCAAACGAAGCTGTTTAGGAATTCCTATGAATAGAGTGTGGGAAAGAGATTTGACAACTACAAAACTGTAAAATAATAAATATTATTTTATTTTATAAATACAGTACTCTTCACTCTCTTTATTTTTATTTCACAGATGCATAATTTCTTGAAAGCAATCTTCACATATATGTCTTCATCTGCTTTCCTGAGTGCATTGAGCCTGCTAATTACATTAAAAAGTCCTGGAGGTTTCAAGGTAAAAAAAAATTTTATAGCAGCACTGCCTGTGACTTATCAGTAGAAAATTAAATTGCCTTGTTAAGAAAGGATAAATCACCTGGGGTTTAGCTCTTTCATTAACATTCCCATGGTAAGGCAACCTCTAATTTGTAATCATGTGTCTTTATTTTCTATAAAATTAAGTTTCAGTCACTGATTTCAGGCCTTATCAAACTACCTGCTGAACACCTGATGTGTTTTCTTTAGTTGTTGAAGAACACAACATCTTTCTGACAAAATACCTTCCCCCCCCACCGTCATGTTCAGGTAAATTCATGTGGATTTTGAGTGGTTTCCAGCATTGTTTAATCCCTTAAACCTCATTTGCAAGAGGCATGAAATGTTGCTTCAGGATTTGTTCACACCCTAGCTGAAGAAATTAACTTTTTTTCAATTATACATTTTAGAACAAGAAATTATATATCAAATATCCCTCTTGATAACCTCAAAGAGCCACTAGTGTTTAGAGGTGATGCCATTCCTTCTGGAAATTATTTGCCAGGGATATAATGCTGCTGCTGTAGGGAACACTTTTCGGACGCGTGTCAATAAACATGAAGCAACATTTAATACATAATAATGGACAGGTGCAACAGCAACTAGTGTGCCTGTGAGACAACAAAGAGGCCACATGTGCTTATTATAGCTGGTGCTAATCCTTGCTCAGTGGTGCATATTCCCGACAGTTCCCAGATCCATGCAGGACTGGTGGTGATTTCCAGCCTCAAACACTCCCAGGCTCTGTCTGTCCATCAGCCTTGAGGACATACTGACAGAAACAGCTCCTACCTCTTGGCCTTGAGGAATGTGCAGCTGGCCCTATCCACAGGGCAATTATGGCTTATTATGACAGAATTTTAGTTCTAGGACTGCCTCCAAAAGGTCTTTCTTATTTTGAAATTCCTCACTATTTATTCAGATGACAGAAAAAAAAAAGTTGCCAAATATCTTACAGGGCAAAATGACTGCATATATAAAACAATACAAAATCATAAACTCACATATTTATTAAGAAAAGGTATTTTGCTGGATGACCGTTTATCTATTTTTTAGGTTCTTACACAACAGAAGGTTTACTCATCTGACTAGGATTCACATCACAAAGTCTCTGTGCTCTCTTCCTCGTGTTCAGACAGTTTTCAAGGACCAGGGGCTGGGACAGTCAAAACAGGACTGACTGCACGGCCTTCCTGCTACGTTTTAGGGAGTATTTCACACTGCTGCCCGTTTTGAACCTAACTGGAAACTGGTCCCCAAATAAGAGGGGATGTTTTTGCAAAATGAAGAGGTGAGTAGCATAATCTATGATTTAAGGCCCTTCAGCCGAAGGAAGGGCTTCTTTAGGTCTAATGACCTATTATGGACGGGTCTTTGATTCCTCAGCAGTACAGAGGGGGTACACAGCCAGAAACCTACATGAAACAAATTATCCCATATGATTTTAGAGTCTAGGGCACTGTAGCTTATACAATTTCTTAAACTGACAGATATTACTTTAGTTGCTCTCTCTAATTATTTACTCTAGTGTTTGGAATACTAAGGGATTCTGCATAGAAGAGTTGAGGGTATTTAAGGGTTAGTTTGCAGCTAAAACTTTTAGCAGGATCCATATTGACAAGAAGACACACATTTAAATTTCTACAGATGTCTGTATTTTTATGCAAAGGCCTATTGATTTGCTGGGTAGGTGTACAATTCTCTGTTTTCTGTAGAATTTGGTGCCTAAATTTAAAAGAAGGAAAAATAGAAATATTTTAGCACCTTCATTTTGCAGATTGGGAACTGAGGAATGGAAGAATTACATTTCCCAATTCTGCAATCCCAAAATAATGCAAGTAAGTAATAATGAATATTAGGAAGCCAAGCTGTGGTTTCTATCCAATGGCAAGAGCAGTGGGATAACAAGCTGCAAAGGCAAAATGGCAAACTACAGCTGACTATACTCTGAATATAGTTGAAAAGTGATAAAAGACAACTTTATTTTAACAAAACCTAGGGAAGAACTACCTACGGAATACTTTTAACACAGAAATATCAGTTTAGAGTAGTGGGGTGTTAAAGAGAGAAGAGCATGTATATAGTGAGGAGAAAAGGAGAATAACAAAAATTAACATACAACACCCTTGTCTCATCATATTCTCCTGTACCAAATCTTTCTGTACCAGCTTTGTTGACTTTTCCCTTTTCTCCACTCAAGCCCAAAGGCAGTGTGAGCAGCCCTGTGTGTAGCCCTGGCAGCACCCAGCGCTCCCCGGCCGGCAGACAAGCGGCTGTTCACCCGGAGCAGGTGTCCCCGCCGCTCCGCTCCGCTCCTGCTTCCCGCCGCCCTGCCCCAGCCCTGCCGGGGAGCGCTCCCGGGGCCGAGCCAAGCCTGACACCCGCGGGAGCAGGAGCCGTGCCGAGGGACAGAGGGAAGGAAGGGACGGCCGGGGCCGCGGGTCCGGTGCTGCCCGCCCGCCGCACTTACCGGGGCCGAGGAGCGCGGCTGTGGCCATGGCGCTGCCACAGGAGCCGAGGGGGGCCGCAGGAGCCGAGCGGGGCCACAGGAACCGGAGCGGGGCCACAGGAGCCGGAGCGGGGCCACAGGAGCCGGAGCAGGGCCACAGGAGCCGAGCGGGGCCACAGGAGCCGAGCGGGGCCGCAGGAGCCGAGCGGGGCCGCAGGAGCCGGAGCGGGGCCGCCCCTTCAGCACCGGCCCGGGGACAGCGCCCGCCGGGCCCGCCCGCCGCTCCGGGCGCTCCGAGCGGGGGCAGCGCTGGCTCCCGCCCGTACAGCGCTGCTCCTGCCTCTGTCCCTGCCTCTGCCCCTGCAGCGCTGCCCCTGCCTCTGCCCCTTGCAGCGCTGCCCCTGCCTCTGCCCCTGCAGCGCTGCCCCTGTCTCTGCCCCTGCAGCGCTGCCCCTGCCTCTGCCCCTGCAGCGCTGTTCCTGTCTCTGCCCCTGCAGCGCTGCCCCTGCCTCTGCCCCTTGCAGCACTGCCCCTGCCTCTGCCCCTTGCAGCGCTGCCCCTGCCTCTGCCCCTGCAGCGCTGCCCCTGTCTCTGCCCCTGCAGCGCTGCCCCTGCCTCTGCCCACCACCGGCGGCCAGGGCACGGAGTGAAGCTTCCCGCCTCCGGGAGCGGCCTCGGCTGCCGCTGGCACACCCTCTGCGTACATTTCTTCTCTTAACACAAACGCTGAGCCGGACCGCGTCCAGATGACACGCAGCAGTTCTTCGGCAGCTTCCACAGGATCTGGCACTCCCTCCGCACTTAATTCTCTCTCATTTGATCTCTAGAGAAATTAACAGAGTAGGTCTTTGGCTGCCGCCTCTAAGCTCCTTGAGAAATGCCTGTTGCTATGTCCTATCACCTTCTGTAAGCACTTTTCAACCCATCTTAGGAGTAAATTTGTTTTCATCTCCCATGTGGAATACAATCTTGATCAGTTAAGGAGAGAAAAGACTTATGGAATATGTTGGATGGCAGACCAGGGGAACAAATAATTAATCTATAGTCTGGTCCCAGATTTGACTATGAGAGTAACCTCAGGTGTTTCACTAAAATACCTCAAAAACCAGTTTGCCGTATAAGTCAGCAGCTGACTTGGTACTTAACAATGGAGCAGTCAGGCATAAAGGATGCAGTCATACACCTGCTGGCTCTAGTGTGTGTGCTTTTCTTTTGCAGTGGAAGGAGGAGGAAAAAACAGATCCCTACTGATTTCCCCATGCTACTCATGAATCTTATTTTCACAATTTTTTTACTGTATTTGGTCCTTAAATGCCTAAACAAAAAGATGTTATAAAATTTTCAGCTTAGCTATTGGAGAGATAGATATAGCGGTTGAAATCTTGTCCCGGCTGACAAAGCAAAACTTGACCCAAAGTCCAAATTTGGGTTATTTTTCTTAGCTCAGGAAAAATCTATCTTGCCTGTAATTTCTCTTTTTATTTTATTTTACACATATTTTTAGCTAGTTTTTTAAACTGCATTATTTATGTAAGCTCTTAATGACAAAATTACCAAATATTTGTGGGCTCTTTAATTGTTCAATAAATAATATATTACTTCACCCAATATATCCAACAGCCACAGAAAAACCTAGTTGTCAAGTAGAAAGTACAGCTTGAAATATTAATGTAATTTTAGCTGTGAGACAAATTCTAGGTTGGAAAGCTAAATTTGCCTTTGCTTTGAACCATTGTAATATGCAGCAGTAGGTTATGATACGTCATTGAGTGAGGGCTGACTTAAAGCAATGTTTGGTGTATTCTCCATCCTATAAAACACTCTCCAGGTTAATAACACATATCAGTTTTGCTAAAACCAGAGAATGAGATGGTTCTCTCTATTTAGTCCAGAAGAAAAGGAAAAACATTGTGGTTTTGGAGGTGGGGACAGGGAGATATTATCTTGCATTCATTGTGACTGCAAGGCACAAGCTTATCACTACAGTGACAACAGTAAAGGAGAAACAGGTCAGGAAATCAGACCTTCAAGACTGTGAAATATGTTGAGACACAAAGCACCAGAATGATGGTGGCATAAGGACTCATATCTGCAGGAACAAATATGCTGTGATTTAAACCCTATGTTTAATGCTGCTGTGGACAAGCAGAAACAATGGCATGAGAACTCCATTTCTCCATTTATCTCCCTTTCAATAGTGGAAATATTAGAATAACAAAGCAGCTAGAGGTAGCAAAGCCCAATCATGGCTCAGATTTTAGATAACATTCAGTATTTCTATGCTGGATAAGAAATGTTAATTCATTATACACTCTCTTCTCACAGCTATTTCTATCTCCATTGCTGGCTATTGCTCACTATTGGGTTTATTTCTCCTAGTGACTATTTCAATTAAAAAAGGTAATTCTTGAAATTTTAAAAACTAAAGAAATAAAAGAATATTTTCATCAAAAATATTTTTGAATGAAAAATCTTTTCATAAAAGAAACCTGATATTTTTCTTGATAACCATATTTCACCAATATTTAGCTTGATGGCCAGAGTCTCTGGCAAAAATTGGTTAATGCTCTCTGGCTATCCTTAGAATTTCAAATGTGATATAATATCTGAGTGTATAATTTGTGTCTGAAAGACATGCTGTAGAAATTGTCCAGAGAAAACCCAGAATCATTTGCTAATGAATGTCTCATATTTTATTTATCTCCTCCACAGAAAAAGTACTGCTAAGTTAAAGTTGTGGTTAAAAGAAATTCCTAGAAATGTTGGAACATTTTAATTCTGGAGATCTAGGTGAAAATAAGAAAAGATAAAAAAGAGAATCAAGATATGCTTTCTCTTACAAAGACAAAATTAAGGCCAGAATCTCCCTTTCTAACACAGCACAGAGCACCTCCAAAAACTGCCACTGACCTTTAGTGATGTTCTTTCCTCAGAACTAACTCAGCTAACACAATTTATCCCCCTGGCATTAAGGCAGCAGCAAGAATACAAATTGTGTCAGCAGATGCTATTCACCCCCTCTTTAGAAAGATGCTAACTAGGATTTGTCCATGAGCATCGAAATTTTGGTTCTTTCTTTGCTGGCCCAGGTTAGGAGTACTGAACCCTCTTCCTCTCTGTTTGTCTCACAGGGATCTGGGGAACACACCTCACAAGGCATAAAAATTTTGCTGCCTTCCACGGTGACCCTTTATGTTTGAAAAGTATACATACTCCCCTCTTCTGCTGTCCAAGTTTCCTTAAATAACCTTTGCTTTCTACAGTCTTTCTCTTTCTTCAAGGATAAGCCAAAAATACATTTTCTGAAATAAAAATATAGCTTTCCCAAATTTGGGCATAATAGACATTTTTCAACCGTGGGCTGAAATATTTTATGTCTCAAATAAATGATTACTGATAATTATTTTGCAGCTGGGTTGCTATACTAATTTTTAACTTTATGACTATTTATTTGCTTATAACTAAACAAAAGAAAAGCTTAGAGGACTTTTGAAATTCCATTTCCCCATATCTGTAATGTTTTAATTCAGCAGGTGTTTGTTAAATAATTTCAAATTTTATAGAAAGAATATATATCTTGTTCAACATTCTTTAACAATTCTGCATTTTCCAGGGCTGAAAATAGTCTTCTTATGGTAAAGGAATTGCAATAGCTATGAAATCAAATCCTGCTGTGCTTTCCACAGTTATTTGGGTTTTAGTTTTCTTAGCAGAGACGAAGAAAAATAATGTCTTAAAATAACATTGATATAATAGCTATACTTAAAAATGGAGCTTACACACACGAATATTGAAAATCCTATTATTTTATTTGATATTTAAACATTCTATCCATTTAGATATTTTTTCTTTATTATATTTTAATTAAAAAAGAGTATTCTCCTTTTCCTCTTTAAATAGAAAACTTTAATATCCAAATGAATGCAAATCCCTTTCTCTCACTTAACAGCAATGAAAACTAGGAGGAATTGCAACAATGTCAAGTAAAACAGCTGTTGGGGAAGGCTAAAGCATAAAGTGATTGAGCACTTCATAAAACTATAGTTGCCATGATAGATAATACATTGCATGACATTAGGTCAAAGAAAAACCTAGAAAAATATTTACAAAAGGTAATCAAATAACACCTGGTCAATTAATAATTGGCTTTATAGAAACATTTGAATACATGAGACTGTCTTCTTCCTATGCCAAATAATTTTTAATAGAAAAGTCCTCCCTCTCATCTTACTTATTCTTTTGAAAAATCTGGACTGAAACGCAAGAATAGTGCCACAGGGAAATTGTATCTCAGGTTCTCATAATTAGCCTTTTTCTAACCAATAGACCACATTCTTCTAGAAGACTAAGTCTCCACTGATGCACCATGTTCATCCTTTAAGGAGAAAAATACAATACATAGTAGGAAGTTCCAGGCCAGAGAGATTATCCCATAAATAGCTATATAGATCTAGAATTGATTGCATCTTTAGTTATAAATGGCAGTTGAGAGGGAAGTCATGAAAATTAAAGACAATTAATGTTCCCTACATTAAAGATTTTCAGAGATCTTCTGGAGCAACACGTACACATCATGGACTAAAATGAGCTACCAAAGTTAAAATGTCCAGTCCCTCTGAGGTGCTGACACTTGTTATTCCTATTGGCCTGAGCAGGAAATTTGAGCCTATAGCACCTTTGAGCATCACATAAGTTTTATTTAAATGGTTACTTTTTAGGCACTCAAATCTGAAAAAAATAAAAGGCTGTTTAAGTGTAATCTTATGAAAATATGTGACTTTCAGCACTTTGGATTCACATCTTAGAAGCAGGTCTGTACTTAGAAAAGTAATGTGGACTCTCCCCAAGTCAGTCTGAAGTGAAAGTTCCATAAGAAACATAGAACTTACTACAAGTGGATTTGCAGAAAAAGAAGTGCAAAGTAATGCCAGAATATCACTAGTGCATAAGTAAGCATTCTTTGTACATGAATCAATCATTTATAGAAAGAGGATATAAATAAATGGTGTTTGAGCTTTCTTTCAAATACTTAGATTTCTTCATATGATACATTTTAGAACATTTCACAGCATCTAAAATATATAAAAATAAATATCTACAATATTTACAAAGTATGATACAATCCAATCCTTAAAAAGAATTGTAAAGACATGTTCTTTAGCTCATACTGAGGTAAGTAGGTTTCTGTAAGACTGAGAAAAAAGAGGATAGGCAGTTATTTTGAAGGAACCCCTTTGTCCAGTTGTAGTCGGTACCACAGCTAAAAGCATGTGACACTCTGTGGCAGTTGTAGTGTATTGAGCCAAAGTCATCCTTGCTGTAACTCCATCGAAGTGAGTTTAGTTATGCTAGGGACAAATTTATCCCACTCTGCATTCTCTGGTTTGACAGTGTCTTCTGCAGAAACCCTCATGGCTTCATCTACGTTTGAAGTCACGTTCATCCCAGGTATGTGGAGATGCAGCTCTGCTGACTTCAATGGGCTGAGCATCGCTGGGATATCTGTAGATAAAATAAAGATTTTAAATAATTTCACTGCTTGGATCAGGTGACTGGCTAACTGACTCTCTGATTATCTCTCTCTGAACACTATGCAGGTGATTATCTATTAGTAAAATGGTCTTCCAGAAAATGTTTCAAATAGCATTTGAAAATTTGAAGTGAAAGCTTCTTGACTGAAGACTAAGGGCATTTCTAAGGCATAAATATAGACTTTTTAACTTTTCAACATTTTAATGTGTTCTACTACTTATTATTATGCACTATTAAGTACGTTGCCCTGTGGTTCCTTATCCAGATGCCTTTCTGACCAGCAGTGCACAATGGCTTCCTGTTTATAAATCAGTCATGGAATCACTGATAGTTTGGGTTTGAAGAGACATTAAAAGACCATCTAGTCTAACTCCCCTGCCATGAGCAGAGGACAGAGAGAAGAGAATAAATCAGAAACAAAGGGTAAAACATAATTTATAGTCACACTGTCATATGAGTTTCATATTTGTAACTTTGCTTGTGCTGTACATAAAGGAATGGCAATAATACTGAATTCAGGTGAAAAACCCCATTCCTTCTACATTAAGTGAAAAGTGGCTTCCCAGCTGTTCCTGGACACATTCAATAGCCTACCATGAAAAAGAAAAAAACTTTTGGAAAATAAATTAATATGAATTGCTCTTTTGATCAGCCTAACTCACACCAGAATGCATGCTAAGCAGATAATTTGAAATAGTAAAAGACAGTAACAGTAGTTCAATCTCTACACTCAGTTTTGATTGAAACATTTGTTATTAAATATACCACAACTTCAGCTAATTAGATGAGAGCTGTTTATATACACAGTCCAATCATAGGGAAAATAATTTTCATACTCTCAGATACTTGTTCTTTATTTACTTAGGAATCTAAAAGAAGTACGTATCCAAAGAAAATATTTGTATAAAACATGACTGCTTTGCTCCCTAGGTATCTGCAACATAACTTGAAATAAATGTGAGAAATCTTCTTTCCTCATTATATAATCAAAGTCATGGCATATTCTATAAAATATTTATTTGAATTTTCTTTTCTTCTTAAAATTAAGTCAGTTCTTAATTTTAACACCCTTCTCTCTTTGTGCTCGGATCCCAATATTGATGGATGCAGAATTAGAATTTCCTTCTATGGGATCAAAAGGCATAGGGACCAGTATACTAACAGTGAGTAATAGATGCAGTACCATTTGATGGAATTGTGTTTATGTTGGTCAATACAACGTGCTCTGAAAGTTTTGAAACGTTATCAAAATTGCTGATCTGGGTGGTCAAGGATTTCCGACTCTCTGTACTGGCACGACCTCTGTTGAACCGTTCGTCATGGTGGCTGCGAATGCCAAAGATGCAACAGGAAAATGCTGCTTTAAATTCTTCTCTAAATTTCCCTGTCAACCACAAAAATGACTCATGAAAAAATTGTACTATAAACTGCATTTCATCAAACTTTATAGATTAGGATATAAAGGAGTTATCTAAAGCAAAATTAATGTGAACCACCCAGATGCTCTTCTAATGCAAAAGGAGAAAATCACAGTTTAATCATCTTGGAGAAAGACAGAAAAAAGACAACCTTTCTAAGAAGACATGTGAGGTGTGATGTGAAGACAGAATTATTCTTGGCTGGACAGAATGGACAAACTAGAATGATTAATGACACCACCTCATAGATAATCCGCTGATCATTTACGTATGTAACATAAAAATAATTGAGCAAATATAGGCTTGAATGATTGGATCTTTACTTGATATGTGAAATGAGAGAGCATGGCTAATTTGTGTTTTATCATTAATAGATTTTTAAAGAAGATTCACAATATTTGACAATTCCATGCTTTTGGGGCTCAGAGGAAATTGCTCAGATCATTATCATACTACACACCACAAAAAAACTATAGTGGGCCAATACGTAGTGATAGTCAATAGAGTTTTGCTTCCCCGTATTTAGCTGCAATACTACCAGGTCAGGTCCTCATTCTGCTCTCCAAGCCAAATGACACAAACACCAACTGTGAGAAATCTATACTAGCAAGTAAACAGCTGGTTTTTGAAGTTGACCCTACTTGGCACAGTCTGGCCATGCAGGTACTATTAAAGACTCACAGCCTCCAAATCCCAAGACTTGGATATAACACAGCAGCTAGGGACAGCCCCCAGACTGTGCTACCTGCCAGAGGGCATTCAGGAGTCTTTAGAGGAATGTTAATTGTTTCAGATCAAAGTCATGCCAGGAACTTCTCTGCCACATTAATGTCACACTCTAGCACTTGGACTCAGGCCCTGGCACACTCCAGGTTACTTTTTGGTAGACAGCTGAGGGTAATGGGATACTTCAGGCAACTTCTTCTAGGAAGAGGATCTAGCTCCCACTGGAGGAGCTGAGCTGAAGTTACTGAGTCATTAATTTTTGCTGTGGTTCATTACATTCAAATTACACATTAAACTTGAATTCTAGGTAACAGTAACTTACCACTGAGGAAGTTATAAATAATAGGATTGGCAGCACTGTTTGCATATACAAGCCAGTGTGAGAATGTGAACCAGGCATATACAGTTTCTCTGTCATCAGCATGATTAAACATCCCCAAAACCCTACAGAAAGAGAAAAGCAAACCTGAAAGATGGCAAAATTGGAATTCATCTTAAAAAATTTTACAACTTCTAGCCTGATATTATCTCTGATGACCTATTTGCAGTACCATAAAAAGGCTGATTCAGCAGTGCTCTCTTACTTGAGAGAAAGAAATCCTCTCCCCAGCCCTCAGCCTCCTGTCTTGGTGGCTTGGCACAACTGAGACTTTACCATGGTGAAGATGCACAAGTTTTCTGCCAAGTAATTGAAGTAATCTGGTGTAACATAAGTCAAGAAAAGACAGGAAAAGTTGCTTTTGATGTACTTATGTCACTGATCTTCCTGGCTCTAGGCCCACTCTCCAAGACACTCTCTAGGCCACTCTCCAAATATCTCTGGAATTGAAAAGGTACAGTTGAACTGACCCCAAACCTGAGGCTAATCCTGGGCCTACTCTGCTATTGTTGTTGATGTAGCCTGTGTATTTCCTCTTTTTCATGTTGTAGGAGCCATGAACCATCTTCTGGAAATAGTTTTCTCTCTAGATTTCCTACAAAGGTACTTGATAATGAAAAGTATTTAAATTAGGCCTCAGAGAAGAGCTAGAATTGAGTAGGATGTCTGCAAACCTTGAAAATCTCCCTTAAAAACTAAAATGTTCCAATAACACTCCAATTAAAAAAACACTAATAACATGCTCATTTTTTTTGGATATTCAAATCTTCTGGCTGTGTGCCTTTATTTATTGGTATTCCAGGGGACTCATGAGGTGTAACTTTACCAAAGCCTCAGTCTGTCAGGCACTGTACAAATACCAAAAGTGTACACAATCACGTACGAAATGCACAGAGACAAAAAGATAAAAAGTTAAAATACAGCTTCATAGGACCAATGGAAGTGTTAGTCTAAGGTCTCAAAACTGTACATGAGTAGCTTAGGTTTGTACTCAGCACTTCACAGCCCTTAGAGCCAAGCCACAACACTGCACTCTGCTGCTAACCTTCAGCTGCTGCTTTAGGTGATTGCACTTCCATGGGGGCATTTACAGCAAACAAGCTGCAATTCCACATAAATGATGAGGTTTGAAGAGGAGATAGGTTAGATCATTTCCATGAGGAAGATCTTGTTAATAAGAGTTCCACAATCTGGCCTCTAGTTTAAGTACTATGGATAGGTTATATATATATAAACATATAAGTGTTATTTATATTATTTTCTCGTAATACTATGCTTATTTTCTACTTCTTTATCATGAAATAAGTAAGCTTATCCTTCAATAGTATCTGTCAGAATAAAAGGAATCTTGTAACAGAGAATTCTGGTTTTACACAGAAAGCTTTACCAAGTGTTTATATTTTGAGATAAACTTTACCTTTTCAAGACATTAAGGATGCTAATTGGTAGGTAGCAAAGTGCAAAAACCAGAAGGACGACCATTAGCATACGTGCTGTTTTCCTTCTTGCACGAATCTGTTTTATTTCAGCTGCCACAGCACTAATCTTTGACTTTGTTGATTGTCCCAGCCCTCGGGGCTGTGCTGAAGGCTGCTGAGGTTTCCATTTCTTCTGAACAACAGAAGAAGTTCCTGGGATCTAAGGCAAACAGAATAAGGGGCATTTTGAAAAACATTTTAATAAACCAATTTTGTCGGCAGATATAACAAGACAAATAGACACCTCAACATACGCAGTGTAAGCTCACAGGGATAAAAAGGATTTTTAAATTAATTTAATTGATGCAGCTGCAGGAAACAAACTGAATTTGAGACACACAAGAGGGACAGCATAAAAAATTGTGTTTTATACACAGATATCAACTGATGCTCTCAAGTTTTCTTTACTTCCCACATACCTTGCCTTGCCTGCATCTTCAGACTATCAACAAAACCAACCCTATTGCTGCAATTACGTTGCTTTAAAGTTCTACATTAAATGTTTTGTTGTATAGCAGAGTAGTTTTCCCCATTAATATGCTGCTAATATAAGATACCAAACAGTTTTTCAGTACTGGAAAACAAGGATTTAAAGCCTACAAAGCTTTAAGTGCCATAAAACTTCCATACATGCAACTCATATGACAGTGAAGTAGCTAAAGAAATAATCACAGCTGAAGTGTGGATCTCTCTGCAAAGTTCTTCTAAATTGAGGGAAATCATGGAAATAACCTTGTCCTGCCAAGACACAGGAAGAATTAGATTAGTCAAAGACATGCAATGAGTTGCATGTAGGACCATGCTATTAAAAAAAAATGATTTTTTGTTTCCTGTGCCCTTACATAAGACAAGCTAAGTAAAACCATTTTGCTTCAGTTCTTCTAAATTACTTCCTCCCGCAGCAAAACGTGAAAGACTGCAGATGTCAAGGACTTTCTCAGAGAACTCTATTACAATTACATTTATAATATTTTCAACGTCATACAGTGTGAAAACCTTTTGGCTAGAAATACAGTTTTATTTATGTGTAGTACAACTGTATGTAGGGTGACTAATATAATGAGAAATATTTCAACTTCAAAACTATCTGAAAAGTTCACATTGTCTATTGTAACTTTTTTTTTTAACCAGGGCTTATCCAGACAAACTGACCAGAAAATTATGAAAATTTAGTATTTATTTAAGAAAGATAAAAGTAAGACAAAAAGCATGCACATTCAGAATTGTTCTAGAAAACCTACTATGTTGTGGTTTTGTGGGGTTGGGTGTGGGGGGTTTTGTTGGTTTTTGGTTTTGGTCTATTTATTTGTTGTCTGGGGTGGGAGTTGTGTGTGAATATCTTCAGACAAGCCCTTAGTTCAGCATTTATGTACACACCAAACATGATTTACAACTATTGGAACATTTTGGCAAAGTTGCCATGTAATGAGCAGAAAATCCATTAAGCAAAACTGGGGATAAATTCTAACATTTAGTTTTTACTAATGTATCCATGGATTTAACAACATGGATAAAACAACTCAGCCCCTCGCACTTCTACTGTGGATTCCCACTCACACAGCTGAAATCATCAATTACCAGCTTGACAATTGCACATCAGTACCATTGCAAGGGATTTGCCCTACTTGGCTGTGGGGTGTAGCAGAGAAGTGATAGAATGAAAGGAAATTGTCTCAGGTTAAGCCAGGGGAGGTTTAGATTGGATATAAGGAAAAATTTCTTCACAAAAAGGATAGTCAAGCCTTGGAACAGGCTGCCAGACCACTCCTGGAGATATTTAAAAGATAAGCAGAGGTGGAACTTTGGGACATGGTTTAGTGGTTATGGTTGTTATGGTTGTTATGGTTGAATTCAATGTTTTTTATGGTTGAATTTAATGTACTTAAGAGTCTTTTGCAAGATAAATGTTTCTATGAGTCTGTGATTATGCACAAATATACACAAGTGTACACATGGGAGCATAATGCATATATTTGCTTGTTGGTAATTAATCAGTCAGAGAGATAATTTTGAAGCATTTGTGTAATTCCAACATTTTATGAAAAGCCCATTAGCTGTGAATATACAAGTACTAAAATTTAGAGTATTACTTTCTTATGCACCTTTTCTCTACCCCTCAGATAGTTATCAAGGGGCTTACAACCAAAGAAAATTTCTCAAATGTAGTATCAACTTGCAAAGATTGGGAGGGTAAATTTCAACTACCAAAAAGAAAATGGATAAAGTTTCTAATTATTAATTCAAATGTGCTTTAGTGATAATGCATTCAGACATGAGGAAATTGAAGCATACTAGGAACTTGATATTACAAATTGTGTATCAACATTTTCATGATATTCAGTTCATTCAGTTCTGTTTGTACAGAAGCCATTTTTAATCGACTTAAAATCCACACAAGAACATAGGCTTCTAAATTACTACCTCCTTACTAATAATTAAAATTAATTACTCAAAATTTATAGATTTTTTTGCATGATTGTACTTGTCTTTATAAAATTGAGTCATTAATTCAAAGATCTGCTTGATTTATACAATCAGAAATTTTAAGAGCTATTACACAAAGTATGGCAATGATAACTTGTAATTCAGTCTTCTCTTTTTCATTTGAAAATTTGCATGCACAAGTACATTTTAAAAAATAACCTTTAGAAAAAATAAAGGGCATAGAAAGCATCTACTGTTAGTTGTTTTTTCTATCATGTACATCTGAAAGGCTCATTGTACCTTGCAATAAGATCACCATATTTAACTGAATTTCTGGTAAACAGCATGGTTTTTTATTGAAACTGTTACCAAAGAACACATTTAGAGCACTTCATTAATTTGTGCTACATGACTGATTACAGCACACCTGCTGCACCTAGAAAAGTGCCTGATGCCTGCAGCCAAGTCATAGCTGATAATAGATGTGCAGTGGTTTTAATTTCACTTAGTGCAGCCTCTTATACTTAGTGCTATCATCTAGGCCAGGCAGAGAGACAGCTGTAATTTGGCACCACTGACAGCACTAAGCCTGCAGTAGAATTTCTCTTTTTGTCACTGAAAAAAAAAAGGATCATCCTAACCTTGCCAGCGTGCAACATGAATAGGGAGAAGAAACCTGAAGAACAAATAGACCAGCTAAAAACAACTGGGAGTGAAAGGGGGGGAACCCAAAAAAAAGGTTGGTTTTCAGTCATTCAACTTCTGCTCTGCATCTGAGCCAGCAATTTCAGCTATGTGTAGGTTAAGAACAACTGCTTTGCATTAACTTAGTTAAAGCAGAGCTTGAGAGGTTAGGCAGATTGTAAAGAAGAGGAGGTTGAGAAGGATTATGGTGATAAAGCCATTAGGTGATACAGGACAGATTCAGCAAGGCAGAGCATATTAGAACTATGTTTAGACTAGACTTAAAACTAAGCAAGAAATCCTTTGCTTGAGAAGAGTCCCCTCAAACTGTAAAGGTTAAATTTAATCTCCAAGCCATCTTGTTATTTAATCTTATCAACCTAAGAAATTAAAAGCAAAAATAATAATTTAAAGCTGACAAGCAGGATAAACAGCAATTCTGGTTTAACCTAATCTGATTAGAAGTGACAAAAATTGCTCTTATGACTTATGGACAATATCAAAAAGCCTTAAAGTGGATTTGGTATTTCCTGTGTGTGAGTTACTTGTGAGAGATATATTCTGTCAGTATAAGATTTGATTTTTAATTTCATCATATGCATATTTAGAAATACAAAGTCTATTTGTGGTTTCTCCAATGAATCATTATGAACTGCATGAAAAATGCTCCTGATGAGACAGGTATTATCCCCTGCCCAGGACAGCCTCAGAATTGAATGGTATCAAACATGCTGGTGAGAGAGAAGTGATTCATGCCCATATGTTAATGGAAATATGAACTATTTTAGAGCCACTTGAGATGGAATATCTTGCATTATTTCTTCAACAGGATGGGTATTTTGTCTTTTTCAGAATGACAGGGCAGCTGGTGGTGGACTGCAGCTATAGATAAATCCTGGACAAAGCAGAAGACATCAGAGAGCACCACAGACAGGTGCATGATAAATTACAGTTCACACACAAAAAATAATTTTTTTAAAGATTCCTGAAAAAAATACATCATTTTGCCACTTTAATTCAAATGTTCTTTGTTTGTTTGTCTGCTTGATGGGTTTTTTGTTTTGTGTTCTTGTTTTCTTTCCTGTATTTTTATTTGAATCTTGAAAAAAAAAAAAAAAAGGTGTTCACATTAGAAATTGTGTCAATTATTTTTATACCAATTCATATCAAATGTTTTTGGTAACAGCCAGCTTCACATCAGGAAATTCCAGTCTCCCAGTACTGATAGCTGGATCTTCTACTTTAAATTTTGTTCAGATTGGACCTGCCATCAACCTGAGTAAGAAAAATAAAAATAAAACTAACAAAATGAGAAGGTCAATCTTAAATTTTGACTGCTACAGGATATTTTAGCAGTATAAATAAGGTCATCTAAGATATTTTGGCAAGCATTTCAGATACATTCAGTACATTCAAGTGAGAGAGATTTTCCTTCTACCTATAATCCATATTTCTGATGCCTTTTGCTTTCTTTCTCTCTAAGACAAAGCCCTTCACAGACGCACGAAAGCTGTTTACTTTGACTGCCTTCATTTTTCATTACATCTCAATGCCTCTCCAAGGTGGCTGTATACCTGCACGGATGGAAAAATCAAAGTCCCAAGTGACAAAATGGAGTTTATAAAGGCAGAGGTTGTACACGGGAATCTGCACAAAGCTGCGAGAGCAGTTAAGCAGAGGCAGTGCCGAGTGCCTTACCTGGCGACACCACAGCTTCCGGAATATCTGCAAATAGGCCAACACCATAAGACACAGCGGTGCCATGTATGTCACCAGAAAAAAGCATGTGTGATACATTTTGGGGTACACCTCAGCTGGAAAGAGAATTCAAATAGGAAAGGTGCATTTAAATATACATACATTTCAAAATCACCTTAAGAAAAATTATTCATATTTGCATGTATTTTTATGCAGACATGCATGTATTTTTCAACGTAAGAGGAAGATGTACCAAATAATTTTATGGTCAAGATTGGTTTTTTAATCACTTCTAGATACATTCTATTAGAAACATGCTCTTTATCTCAAGGATCTCCTATATCACATTACTGATTTCTTATCATATTATTACTTTATGTATGGAGTCTTAAGAAGTTTTACTTTTTGTTAAAACAGTAATGGATTAATTTTTTTATCTAAAAATGAAATGTTATCTATAAGTGAAAAATTTTTCTATCTAAAAATAGGTAAGTAATCAGTCAACCTACCTCATCCTTGACATATTGAAAGGTTGTCTGTCATTAGTTTAATTCTGCAAAGACTACTACATATCCCTGAGTAAACTGCACAATCCCTCACCTACAAAAACTGCAATAGCAAACTACAGCACAGAGGACACTGATTGGAGGAGAGACACACATTCCATAAATCACTCGTTGGTGGCAGAATATATCTAATTAAGATGCAGTCATTATTATTATGATTAAATTTTAAAACTAGAATCAGTACGTTCAAGTGCTTTAAACCTAGGAAATCTCCAAGATGTTTTTTAACTCAAATTTAACAATAATTTGAGTTAAGTGTTGTGTTCTAATTTCCCAGGTATCTCTTTTCAAAAGAAAACTTATGAATGTTATTTGCTTAGAGTAAATATCTTAGAAGTGCTGTGCCTATATTGAGTTTTAAGAATGTTGCATCTTAAGCTCCATCAGTAGTTTACACCAGAATGTGCACTGCCTGAAAACTTGTCTTCTATTTTGTAACATTAAATGTAGTTTGCTATTACCAATTGTTGGTATTAATTACAACTTAACATCTGTGGATGGCCTCAGAAAAGGAAAGAACTTTTTGGACAGTAACAACACATAGCAGAAGAGAAACTGTACCCCATGAATAGTTAAATTGCAAGGTAATACTAAGCATTGCATCTTGGATATAGAAGGAAATTTTATTTTAATTTCCAGAATTTCCAAATGTTTCAGGATGATAAGATCTGCGAAATTCTGTATTGATTACTTTTTAAATTAAAAAAAAAAAATAAAAAAGAAAAAAAGAGGGAAAAAAAAAGAAAAGAAAAAAAAAGAATTGCATGAGATCAAAACTGGTGCATCAAAATTATTTTCTGCCTGTTAAAGTGACTGAGACTGTGGACCCTATCAAAGAAGAGCATGCCAGGAGAATTTCAGAGCTTGTTCAGGCAAAGATACACAAAGACTTGCCCCACAACTCTCACAGCAGGGAAGAGAACACCATAACGTAAATTCCAGGCTCACTCTCAAATGCAGACTCAGGTAGTCTCACACTTGCCATTGAACCTGAAAGTGCCTGCTGGTACACCCAGAAAACCTTCAGTGTGAAGGAGATGGAAACCTGCTACAGCAAAATCCAGCCAATGTTAATTGCCAGCAAAGGTAATAGAGATGCTGGCACTGACATTGGATAGTTTTGATACATCAGGGTTCAAAAAATTCAGATGAGTAGTATTTGACTTCTTACTTGCTCTAAGATCCTGTAGCAAACCAACTTACCACCTCCTGACTAGCAGCTGCAGCTACTAACTCTTGTCAATGTCCCTGGGGTAGCCAGACCATTTGGGGCAGGTTTATTAAAATTGGCATTAACCTGAGATTATATGTTGATTGATGATCTCAAACTTGCTTTGCATTCCAGAAAATGCAGCCTCACAGCAACCCTGCTAGCCAGGGAAGTATTGACATGCATGCTCCACAGGTGGAGAGATTAGGGAGCAACCGGAGTAACGTGACTTGCTGGGATCACAGGAGGTCAGAACTGAAAGAACATTCTTTGTGCTCAGGAGGAGGTGCCACCTGCCTCGTCAGGGCTCTGCCGGCAGCCGGGCCCCTTTCAGGTGGAAGGACGGTGCATATTTAAAAGGCCATCTGGAGTTTATGACTTCCAATTTAGCATTCCAAGTAAAGTAAAACATTAAATGAGCCTAGCTATCTACAAAGAACTGAGGACCAGGTTGGAGGAAGATCCTAACACTTGCCTTTGAAGTTTAGCCACCTGGAAAGTGCCAGCTGCTAAACATCAAAGGAAACCTGTCCCTCCTCCACCCAGGGCAAAGCCCTTTGCAGAACTTTTCCCTAAGAAACATGACTCTGCTTAGCTTCTCAAGCCAAAGAAAAGCTTTAAAGCTGTTTGACAGTCCCAGCAGCAAGAAGGAGGAGGGCTGGCTAAAGATACTACTCATTTATCAAGTGAGTTCCAGGCTCCTTGAATGCAAACATCAATCAGTCTGTGGTCCTGCCTGACTGGGACAGCTGAAACTCTTACTGCCAAGCAGAGGGGGAGAAAAGGGTCCTATGGTCACATAATGGACTTGAGGACAGGGGGAGATTGTTCTTAGCTGGAGTAGCCATCCCTTTAAGAATGAAACAATGACTCTCATGCCTCTGGCTGCTATTCTATTGGAAAGAGAGAGTAAAACTTTAAGCAAACAGGTGGTCACAGGGGTTGGACTGGATTCAGATCAGCATTCCTACTCAGCTTCATTCATACACTGTAATTACCCCACCCAATAAAGGATCAGTATGTTAAACTGAGCTTTCATCTGTCTACTGCAGGGGTTATTATACACATTTTAAATTTTTCTAAAGCTTGGTCTTCCAGTCCCAGCCTGAAATTGGTAGATTGAAACTGCAGCTTCTGGATTTTTGCCAGAATTTTACTATATTTGTGTAAATACATATATACATACATGTATACATATACATATGTAATCAAATTGAAATAAACACTCAAAATGTTTTGATATGTCTAGCAAATGCAATAGTCCCTTTAGCCATAGTGCTTAACAAAATTGGTACTCCTGACAGCATCCTTAAGAACAGGGAAATTCAGGACTATCAAGTTTGCTGAGCATCAGTGGAGTTCCCAGGTTCCCTACTCTCAGGAAGATACCTGTGAGGTTCTGGAGCTACCAACATAGAGAAGCAATGCAACTAAAAGTGTACATCTTTAAAATAAAGCTTAATAATCAGGGATGTTAGGAAGTGGATGCCTATAGGACAAAAATATCAAACACATAATGCAGTGCTTCCAAGCTAAGTTCCTATGTCAGAGTACTTAGGGCTAGCTAATACTAAAATTACATGTTGAAACTGAATATATTGTGCTTGAGTTATCAACTTACAATAACACCCAGCATAATTTCAGTATTTGAAATATTCTAACTTCCTTCTACACTAAAATAGGCTGAGAGTTTTTCATTAAATTATGAACACTTTGATAAACAGGATGTATAAATCTTCTTGTAGTACTGCAATTTCCAGCTATTTGTTTTCCAGAATTAAGACAATGTGGTTTTGTACTATTGTATGAATAGTCTAAGAGGAAAAGGAACACGAAGTCTTCCCTTTGTTTCCACTCAGCCATGCAGTTTTGGGAAAGAATTATCTCCATATTCTTTTTATCATTTGCAAAGGGCTTGGCTAATGCACTTTGGCTAACACTCTCTTCTTGAACAGCTCTAAGACAATGTACTTAGCTGACTTGGACACATGGTGAACTCATTTTAATATACATTTCTTTTATTTTGGCACTTTATCATCAAATTCAGCACAGCAATTACAGACTATTATAGAGCTGTGGCCAACTCTGGCTCCTTAAGTGAGCCTGCATTGGTCACATGCTGGATTCTTCTGCATTCCCAAATAAAATATTGTTATTAGACAGTACTCAAGATGAAAAACCCTCAGCCTAGAACTGGCAATGAATTTTACATTCAGGAATGCCAGAAGCAATTATAAAGAAATTGAGCCCTGTTTTAGGCTGAACTACTGCTCCATTTGCAGCCACTGGCAGCTTTCCAACAGCATGCTCAAATCTTATTAGTCAGGGTAGCAACTATTGGTTCACCATTGAGGAGCCCAGGTGTCACAGTACTGATCAGACCTTCCCTCCAGACACTCATCGGACTTTTATGGTCTCCAGCAGTCTGTGTAGGGGACAGGGCTGTCTCCTGCTCTGGCATCTCTGACATCTCTGACATCTCTGACATCTTCCTGGACATGGCTTCCAGTTACTCTTCCATAGCACCTCATGCTTCAATGGCCCTGGGGTCCCAGAATTACAACAGACTTCCAAAACACTTTGGAAAGTATTATTAAGCATCCTTGTTTTGCATTCCCAGTCTTTAACATTCACAGTTTAACATCCTCAGAACATATGGTGTCCATGATATTCTGCAAAGATTTTATCAGACGTACTGTAATTTTAGACAGCATTAATTGTATGCAGTTCTAAACAAAGCAATAAACACCCAAAATACAACCCCTTCTTGAAACTGATTTTCCTGTAGAACTTTTGAGTGTATGCAACATCTACATCTCCACTTTCTCTTTGTAAATATGGGTTATTTGTAGCAGCAAATTAATTTCTTTCTCCTTCAACATCCTCCTAGACAGCTCTTTCTTTGACCTTCTATATTTCCATAGTCAAAAGAGGCAAAACAAAATCCAACAACAATGTAGCTATTTTCTTTAAAAATATTAGCTTTTTATTTCTCCTTCCAGCTTTAAGGCTCATCATTCTTTTCAAACCACTGCCTTACTCTTTTCTTTTGTTCTTTTTTTTTGGGGCCTTTATGATTTCAAACTCTATTATTCAGTAGAAAAACTGCATATTCTATGCTGTGAACTTACTCAGAGTCCTTAGAAACTTTCAAGAGAATGGAAATTATTTTTAAATTAGACTTTATTTGCTATAGTCTGAAAGGGATGTGTATATATATATATATAATCCTCATTGATAAAATATGATTAACTCTACTTTTACTAGTCAATTCCATGATTTTGAGAAATCTGCTCATAATTTAATGCATATAAAGATTCTTCTTTCAAGTTACTATGACAAGCTTTTATTAGAACATGCAGATTTTTTAAGGATATCCGAAATGCACCAGCAGAATAACTAGCAATGATGGTGCATCACCATTGGAAGAATTATTTGTTTAAAAGGCAGCAAGATAAAAATAGGATTGTTATCTTTCAGTGGAGTGAAAAGCTTCCCATTTCAGAAAACTTTTTGATATAACATTATTCTTTTCATGCTCAATCTAAATAATAATTTTTAAAAATTGGAGTGTTTGTACTCCCTTTCTGAAGCCAGACACAGAAAAATTGATTCTATACAGAAATACACTTGCCTTTATTATAATCCCCTCTATCTCTCCAAACATCCAAGTGAAGGCTCACATCATAACCTGAAGACCAGCAGATTTAAGTTTAGAAAATACACTCCATAGGAGTAGAGTCTTGCAAGCACATGGGAATTTGGGTTGGTTGTTTCTTGTTGGGGTTATTTTGCATAGTGGGTGCTTTAGCTCAAGCTGCAACTACTTCAGCACAACTGAACAAGAGGCACCGTTTAAAATATTTCTAAACCTACTACAGAATCTGTAGTTCAAAAGCAGCACTTTTCCATTGGGAATCAAAAAATGGCCAATACAGATCTGGAAATTCTGAGAATACATTCCCTGATGAATTGCTCTCTTGATTTCCTAATAAATTAACCACATCCTTTCCTAGGCTGAGATTAAAAGAATCTTTGCTGCAGAGTTAACCCTGAAGTGATGAGGGCATGAATAATTGCTTCTGCACCAAAATGAGTGGACAAAAATTGTACTTGGAATGAATGCTGTGAAAGAAAATAGTAACATAACTACTGCAGTATCCTGCAGCAGAAGGGGACACAAAATTTTTCACAGATGAAGGAAGAACACCAGAAGTAAAGGAGAGATTTGTCCTCTCCAATGAAACACTAAGTACAATACAGCTTAACAGAGAGTCCCTCTCAGCAATGAACTCAGAGCACACCTTTGTCAGCAGTGAGTGCCAATGAGCTTGTGGCCACCTCTGCTCCCTTGCCTTGTCCCAGAGGACTAACTGGGATGAAGGAGATAAAAAACAGGGAACGTGATACCCAGTGTCTTCTCCTTAATCCTCTGGCGGCTCTGTGTAAGCTGTTAGCAGGAAAGGAACTTTCAGAAGAGCACATCAAGAGTCCCCTGCAGTTCAGGCTGTTTAAGCTAATTTATCATGATAATTAAACACAGGTGAGCCTGTTGTATTTTATCACAATTGTTCACAGGACTGGAATCTTCTTCTACAGAGACAGCTCTGGGAAAATATCTGATTGTGCTTCAGCCGGACTCAAGGCTATTAAACAGGCACCTTTTAGTTATGTGTTTTGGCAAACCTGGCTTTATTTTCCTGTGTGTGAAGAATGGTATTACTGATGGCCATTATATCCAGTGTCAGAGTCACAGCATGTAACTCATGCACTCTGTTAGCACTGGAGGTGTGCCAAGGCCCACCAGAGTCGAGCCCCAGCCATTCGGGTGGGTGGCTCACACCACTTGCTGTGAACCAAAGACAAAATAGATGCAGTTACTCCCTGGCAATCCTTACAGCTTCACTCAGACACAGAACATGTTAGAATCAAAGTTACTCTGGAAAGGCAGGGTTACACTTCTGGTATAGATTAATTTGTAACGGATCACTTTCACAAAGGTATTTAAATTATTTTGTCCATGGCAAATTTCAAATTTTACATTAACTCACTACCCTGTATTGGATGACATCCCTGTAAATTCTGCAATGACATGCAATTTGCATTGAACTCCCAGGAGATACCTATAAACATGAGTCAAATGCCAGCAATTAGCAAAATATCAGGTGAAAAGAAAATCTGTTTTTGCATAGTTACTTCTCAAGGCTAAGTACTGAAGTCTTTGTCAACCACCGATGTACATCAGTCACAGAATTATATAAGCATCAGCATTGAAGGGACAGAACACTTCTGCCCTCTGGGAAGCATTAATATGGTCAAGATATTAGTCAGCCTCATTCATTTAAACTTCATTTAAAATGTATTTTAAGCCTCAGCAACACAAAAGAAATTCACAGAAATTTCACAAAATTTGAAAAAATGATAGTTCCTGGAAATCTTATATAATCAAGAACATTTATTGTTATGTTTATACAACTTGACTTTATATTAACATCTCCTGATATTTTGATTACTTCATTTAACACCTCCTGTTATTTTGATTACTTTATAGCAGTACAAAGTCAGCTTGTATGGTCAATGACAGACTCACCTCCCCAGTGCTCATCACACACTGTGAACAAGGTGGTTTTATTGGCTAATCCTGGGAAAACACTGCTGCACTCCATAACAATAGCCTGAGGAATCATTATGATGCAGGACACAATCCAGATAATTATAATGCTGTTCCTTGCTCGCTTGGCTGTGCTTTTAAACATCAAAGGGTGACAAATTGCATACCATCGATCCAAAGCAATGCAGCTGAGTGTTAGGACAGACACAGACACTGAAACTGTCTAAAGAAAAAGAAATATTATATAAATTTAAATGTGAGGATTTTACCTAGAGTTTAAAAATTATTTATCACAATTTCCCCCCAGAGTTTTAAAAATTATTTATGTTTTCAACATTGTTAGTTCTTTATCTGCAATTGTTAAATAGACTCCCAGAAAAAAATACTACATTTAAAATAACTTCTTACAGAATTACAACAGATATCCTCAGCTGCTGTACTCCTACCAGAATCCACAAGACAATTCACACATTAGGATGCTAACTAAACAGAATGAGTGTTGCAAAATCAAATTTTGAAATAGAAAATTTAATCAACTTGGAATGTATAAAACTTTATCTGAAAAAACTTTTCAAACATTAGACAGTGAATTTTATCTTTTTTCTTTGTAGAAAAAAATATTTGTTGGTTTCTATGTTATATTAGCATACCAGAGCCATCATTTTACTTTTTATTTTTACAAGAACAATGAAACTCAGGATCTCATGAAAAAGTTGTGGACAACTATCAGCTTTAGGCAGACTAATATATTTTACCTTTTATTTAGTAAAGGAAATAACCTATCACTTCAGTTTTATTGTTTCAATTTGTATACTTGGTGATCATTCACTCTTCAGATTTTCTGTCACTAGAATGGAGGTTTTGAACAAAAAAGTTGTGATTTTGATTGTATCAAGTAGAGGTTGTAGCTGCTGGAGAACTTTGCCTTTGACATTATAGTTCTTTGGCCATCAAGGTATCTTCTGCAAATATAAACTGTGCTGGAGGCACACAGCTGATGATCTGCACATACTCTGAGCACTGCTTAATTATTGTTAATTTTAATGACTACAAAGCCAAGCACTTGCCATTCTAGTTTACCCAGTCAGTTAATCCATTCACCTATTCTTAGAAAAGGTATTTATCAATCATTTTGATGTAAATGATTTCAAAACTAGTTAAGTCCATGGGTAAATGAGAAGCAATTATTGCTTAAGGCAGACAATCTGATCAACTCCCAGCGAACCTGGATACTTTGACACAAATTCAGTAAACATAAAAAAAGTTTATACTGCCTTCAGGAGTTGGATTCTCTGTCCTAGACACTTGTGTAGCTGTCCACACAGAGAGAATATTAATGAGTTTATTTATGTTTACAGGTATTTTTATTGCTTTACATCCCTTCTGAATCATTAAAAAGATCACAGAAAGTAAAGAGCATAGAAAAATGTTCCAAAAGATGCATTTTTTGAAGTCCAACAATTAGATGGGATGAAAACCTTTATTCTGCATAATCATATTCCCAAGAGGAACAGTCTGTTAGGCCTCAGCATGTACTCTGCGATACCTAATCAGGTATGGACTTTCATTGGATTAGAAGTATCAGGAAGATGCTGTTGTCATTTCTGGTTCTCATAACACGGGTAAAGTGTACACAAACAGAAAAATAATACCTGTAAGTAGGGAATCACTTTACAGAGGGTCTGCCCAAAGAACCACGTTTCTGTGATGTCCACAACTAAGGTTGCTGGAAGACAAGTGATTGTGACCAGAATGTCAGCCAGAGAGAGATTCACTATGAAGTAGTTGGTAACGGTGCGCATGTGATGGTTCTTCCACACTGCAAGGCAAACTGAATTTGGAAAGACAAGTTAGTGAGATGGAAACGACTTAGGAAATGCTTTAAGAGGAAAACATTTGACTTTGTGGAATGAAGGAAATGTTTGTGTCCTTTGTTTCACACAGAATATCTGAATATGTAAGAACCATTTGTTTTCTTTTAGAGTAGAAACAAGAGGGTACATGTAGACAGACTGACTGCAGGGTGGGAAATAATCCAACATACAAAGCATCTTCTCTGCTAGTTAATCTTCACTAACTACTTATACAACTTCATTTCTCTTTCAAGCCATTAGCTCTAGTCTACAGCAGTACACATCTATACCTGTAAATGTTTATCTATTTTCTTGTAATAGCATGATGCTTAAATCAAATTACTGCAACACAAAATCTTGTAAGCTGTACAAATATAATTTTAGAAAATATTTTGCTGGATTTAATATATCTATTGCATCTGCAAAGAATCTGTAACAATTTTCTGGGTAACTGTTATTTGAATTAAGTTAATAAAAGTAATTTTTGCTGTATTAAATATCACATTTTTGAGGGTGATCAAAAGCACCATGTAGCAGTCACTTTATAAGATGTGCCTTTAAAGCTTGTTTTGTATATTTTATCTCACTCTTTCTCACACTGAAAGACTTTTAGAAATGAATCAAATCAATCTTTAAAATCACTACACTAAATTCATAAGCTGCTGAATTAAAAATGCCATAATTAAGTCTAGGAAAGTAGCAGAAAAGTAATTTTTAAAATAATTTTGGAAGTCAAACCCTGAGTGACTGGTGCAATCAAAAGCTTTTGAATTATTTAGATTTTTAAATTAATTCATACAGAGGTCTTTAAAAACTGATGCCCAAAATTTTCCAGAAACACCACAATACTTTTTGTAAGACAAGAATACGATTCATTGTACATCAAAGGGTCTTCCCTGCAAACAATTATTCATCCATCATGCACATCTAGATGAAGATTCAAAGTCTCCTAATCTGTCAGGATATAGCACAGTGCTTAATTTAGATATACTAAACAGATCAGAGAATGTTAAAAAATTGAGCTAAAAAGGTCCTCAAGAGGTTGCCCAAATCTAAAATGGAATCTGCCAGAGTTAAGCCACTCTCTTATAGTCATTAAACTATCTAAAACAGCTGGAAAAAAATACACAGATTTTAAGGCACATAAGCTCTTGAGATCAGATGCTTCTTTAGATCCTAAGAAGGATGACGTGCCTGAAAGCTTCTGTCTGTCTTCCAGCTCTATCAGTTGATCTCATAAAATATATTAATTCATTCCACAAATCTTGTCTTATGTCTCTAGAACAACAGAACTACAGCAAGACTACAACTAAGGAACTGTTGGCAAGTTTGAAAATGTGCTATATTTGAAGATACCACACATCTCTTTAATGTGTTGCACTGTTTCATTATCTTCCCTTCCCTACAAAAAAAAAATTCTTCTCAAGTCTAATCTACTTTTATTTTGCTGCTATTTATATACCTTTTTTTTTTCTGCACATAGGCAGAAATGAGGAAGAGTTTTTTTCCTGCAGCAATGCTTTACATATGTAAGGATTTTTGTTATATTTCCTCAGAACTTCAGAGCTCTTAATCTTTTACTCTCAGTCATTCCTAGAACTTCTGCAATCATCCTTGTTGCTGGCTCTCTAGGCTCTTTCAGATGGAATTGAACCTTTCTGGTGAGAGTGCAGTGACCAAAACTGGCAGAATAGGCTTTCAGGATCTTACCAGTGCAGGGTTGGGAGCTGAGATTGCAGTACTTCTCCATGGGGGATATGTTTAGACACTTAGACTAGGACACAGAGAAAGGGAGAGGCTAGGTGGCCTTTAGCTTCTCTAAGACCAGGTAATTTTATTAATTCTCTTAAGATATAGGCTTCCAAGGTTCATCTAAAACCTCTGCTGTGATGCAACATATGCTCTTCATATATTTTAATGTGTTGCAGAGATAGCTCTGGATTCTGTCTCTTGTATAAATTTAATTTTTGCTATCTATGTATCATGCTGTCATAAATGCAAATGAAAACCTCTCTACAAAGACCTTCACTGTTCTTGGACTGGTTTTGAAAAGAAAACAGTATCAATTTCTTCTATTGTTTTCTTCCTGAATACAGGATTTCAGGTTTTCTTAGTTTTGATCTCAGATACCTAAAAGGCACGGCTTATTAATTAAAGGCTTAAAGGAAACATCATATTGATTATATTTTCTTCCCATTTGGAAGATTTAAAGTACCTACCAAAGTAATTATTTCTACAGCATTGCATGATAATTACAATGCTGATACAACATAGCAAATCAGAGCTTTACCACTGTCATTAGTGCATGGGGTTACCACAGTTACAGTCTGATAGTACAGAGGCAGCACCTGATAGGGAACAAATACATTGCTCCCCCTCTGGAATGTTATTTGCAGTTGGAAATGCAATGCTGGGGAAGAAAAATGCAAAAAACATTTCATTTTCCATAATTTTAATATTTAACTCTAAAAATTTGAAGATCTGGACATTTACTTATGGCTGTTCTTTGTCTTAAGTGCAATTCATATTGAAAGGATGGTCCTGTCTTTTAGTTGGACAAAAGTTGATGTTAAGCGGCAATGTTTTTCTGTACTTCTTATTCTTTTTATCAACAGGCAAAAATTAAATAAAAAGTTGCTTAAAAATTCACAGTTTGGCTACTTTTTTCTCATATTATGGTTTCAACAGTCCTGTGTTCTACCCAGTTCAGACAAATACATCATTTACAGCCATGGATGTCAGTGCCTAAAGGTGCAAGTTTTAAGCAGATATGTTTGGTCTTTGACCAGGCCTATTCCCATTCCTATGCTGGTCCATGTGAAAAAGACCTGAACATAAACATTATTTCTGGTAAAACAAATCCATTAAATTGACAAATATGAGGCCAGTCTCACTGGCAGCCAGCTGTATCAGAAATCAATTCATAGCATTCTGCATGTTGAGTTCAAGGCTGTATGAGCAAATGAAACTTTGTGATACCCCAGAGATCTAAGAATTACTACAATTTTCATCTCTGACACAAAGACAGTGAAGTGCAGAACAGAAGTTGTTAAAGGCCCTACAGTAAATCAGACACAGAATGAGAAACTTGGACTCCTAATTCCCTGCCGTGTACTAAACCTTCCAGATCCCACTGCCTTGACACAGATGGAATTCAGATGAACTTCAGTATTTGCTACTCCTCGGAGTAACATAAAAGACTGTGCCTCCTGCTGCTCAGGGTGTAGAGTGTTCAGGAAAGCCAAGACACAGAAACTACTCCTGAATTCCCTTGAATCCTAATCCGTGGGGATAGGCACCTGGAAGGTGAGAAAGCCCAATAGCTTACAAGCATAGAAATTCAAGATAATTTGTTACTTTATATTTCTCTGCTTATGCTTGTATATTTCCCCTTTTGACCTCTTCTCTTCTTCATAGCATAAAGTATTTCCCATTATTTTTATGGCACATAGCACAAGAGCACCTTAATCACCTTTAAGTTTACATAAGTATTTACATACTACCATAAAAAAAAAGAAAGAAAAAAAAAGAGAGCCTGTGAAAAAAAGCCTCTGAAGAGGAAGTATTTTAAAACCAAGTCAGCTTTCTCTGCCCTCATTGCCCTCTGCTGTTTGCAGTACTGTTTTGAACCTGCCACAAGCATTGGTAACATTTTCTTTCAATGCAAGGCGAAAAAGCTGTGAGGATCTGCTATGAGCTATTTGAATAGGACATAATGATAAAAAGTCATAAATAAGTCCTAAATGACATAAAGTTAGTTGAATACATTGCTCCCAGGCTCTTTCTGAGTTTACTACAGTCCAAGGTTACTCCGTAGTCTTGGACAATGGCTTCATTGATACTGTCCTAGCAGCTCATCAAGAAAGATTCTCTAGCTTGTGCTCAAAACCTGCTATTTTATAGGCATGAAAAATAGTTTGACTATGCCACTGAATACTGTGCAGCTAGTTAAGTGTCAGAACAAAAGAATTTAATATACACACTCCTTTAATTACACATTTTCATCCCAGGCAGCTTTACAGAGAAGCACTCAGCTCACACAGAAACACTCAAGTAACAGGCTAGGGAAAGAAAGTTCCATGGAGGTGAAATGCCATCTGCCTACCCAAACAGAAATAGCAGAGAGCTGTGAATTTCCATTTATCCTGAAGAACAGAAGAAAGGATAAGAAAGGTAGTAAAGAGTCTCAATTGGGAGTGTATTATAACAAAAAGTACTTCAAAATCATAAAACAGGAGATGAGGCCAGCAGCAACCTTCCTAAAAAACTGGGAGATACCACTGTGTTAACAGGATGCCTGTTTATTTGGAGTGCAGGAGAGTGGCCCAAACTAAGCTCTTTAGACCTCCATCAAAAAATCTGTGAAATAGAAAAATAATTTAATAAAGCTTCAATTTAACATTGTGTGCAAAGCTTTTATGTAGCCTTTGATGTTCCTAGCTATAAATGGGACTGAGAAAAAAAGTGGGGAAAGTGATGTTAACACAGACACCGATGAAAAGAGGATTAGAAAGGAGAGAAATGTAAAAAAGCAGTTATGAAACATGCTTCTGCTGTGCATGATTTTCCCTAGTGCTAATGGAACCTAATTACCTGTCCAATGTATTGTATAATTTTCCATATTTTTGCTTTTATTTTACAAAACCAGTCGGAGTTAGAGCTATTCCTGCAAGTGCAAACAGGCAGGCCAGGTTCCACAAGGAGCAGCTGTTTTTCTAATGGCTGTTAGACTGCCCCAGACCATTCATCTCACCGGGGACATTTCCCTCCACTTTTTCCAGACTTCAGCAGAGCTTTAAAAGGCGAAGCACTTGCTGTTCCCACTTCTTCCACACAGTGCCAGTAAAGGCTCGGAAACCAGCTGGAGTCGCCAGGCTGAAAGCGTTTGGAAAAATTTGTGGAGGCTCTCCACAAGCCAGGATAGCTCTGAGATAATGAAGCTGCTTTCTGGACGCATCCTCCAAACACTGATGATCTCCCACTCCCCAGAAAAGTTTAACAGGAAAGTCCCAACAATGACAAAAAAAGGTTAAAATCAAAGTTAAAATTTAAGATGGATTGCTGTTAGAAATCCATCAAGAAAGCTTCACCTCACATTCCTGAAGAAAAAAACCTTCTCTAATATGACAATATAGTGAGATTGTTATTTTTCACGTACAAATTTAGTCCCTGTGGTTTAGTGTCCTGAGGCATTTTAATTAGAGGCTGTAATGGTGTTTAATCAATTAGCACAGCTCATTGTATCTCAAGCTGAATTTGAAAACAATAAAAAGGCTCCATCTGGTATAAAGTGCAGCTGCTTGCCTCCTGGAAGATTTATGCTGCCTTGAGCATATTAAACACTGTGCTGCAGTCCTTCCACTGGTGGATTCCTGGGTCAGCTGTCAATTTGTTTTCTACATGTCAACCCTAAATCATTTCCCTTACACTCCAGAAGTCTTGTCAACCTCTTATTCACTGGGTCAGCTTTCAGTGCAACTTCCTGGCGAAAATAGAAATGCAATTTCCATAACCAGCAATAACTGACATTTTCATATATAAAGGAACGACTTTATCTCTTATCTAATTTTTGATGAATAATAAATCCCTGATGGAAGTAAACAAAGAATTATCATATTTCATTCTAAACTACAATGATTTTATTTTGCTTTGGTAATTCAGTCTGACAACTGTTTGACTGAGATGTCATAATATAGTCATCCAGAAGTTATTTGGAACTGATGCTGTGATTATAAGACCTGGTAATCAGCATCTCCAAATGTATTAGGCAGAAAGCTTCTAAAAAACTTTACTCTTTCACAGTACTTTACAACCAGTGACAAAACATGTAATAAATAGTTTTCTTCTTTTATTCTCTATCTCGTAATCCAACCACCCCCAACTGTTTTCTCCTTACAATTAATTGGTTCTCCATATGGAATTCTTCCTCTTGTTTTCTTTTGGTGATACTACCTGCTGCAAATCAAGATCTGAATGGTGGGATGTCAAGCAACACAAGGTTGAGAGGAAGGCTAAGTAGATATGCTACCAAAGGGAATTCTGGAGAGCTAGAGCCCCTGTGAAAACACTGAATGTATATTGCTGGAAGGAAAAAGGCTGTCATTAAATCTACCTTCATTATGAATGACTCCTGATTAAGGATTCTTCTGCTTTGACTTAAAAGTCTAAAAATTAGGTGCTTAAGACTAAGCTTATTTAAGGAAGGCTTCTCATTAGTCTTTCAATAATTTCATTGATGATCTTGATTAAGGGGAAAGAAGCATTTTAAATTGCAGAGGATATTTAATTAGGGGTTTTTGAAACCAGCAATGAGAACAAAAGATCTAAAACAAAGCAACATCTTCTGTGAATAGGGAGCTATCTAATCCTTAGGCTGTCCATGTCTTACCCACTATTAAGCTCCAAACTCACACATTATTTAATTTTTACATAACTAATCTTAACTGAAAGGAAGGAGACCAACATGAGACCAGGCTTACATTGAAAAGTAATAGAATGGCAGAAAGAAAATACACTGTTTCATACAATGTTTATTATAGAGGAAATACTGAAAAAAACCCCTGTGTCTGGTAACAATGCCTGGCAGATAAGAACTGCTCTTGAATACATGATGTGATAGCTAAAAAGACAATACTCTGAGCAAAGGAATTCCATGGCCTACCAGTGAGGCAATAGCTCCTCATCAACAGGAAACACTAAATGTGTTCAAACATGTGTGAAGAAATCCTTAGGAACATGACAAAAGGAGCAGGTGGCTAGGTCTTGCTCCCTATGTCTCACATATAAACAAGTGTGCATGTGTAGGTTCCATCACACAGAAATAATACCAAAACTGTAACAAATGCAGTTGAATAACATAGAACCCATGAAATCCCAAAGTATTTTGTTGAACGGCTTCACTGGAATGTACTCATGGGGAACTGTCACCCATAAAAGACAGTGAGGATCAACATAAATAAAAAACCAGGTAACAACAACTAGTTTGCTTGCAGCAACATGTTTTCTGAGGTTTTCTACCTACCACGTGTTCTATTGTACCAAAGAGTTAAGAGTTGTGGGTTTTGGGTTACTCATCTGCTCCAGCACACTTCTAAATCTTAAGAACTGGCTTATCAAGGCATTAGAGAAGAAAACAAGAACTGAATTTTGTGTAGTGGAAGCTTATTTGAATGGATCACAACTGGGAGCAAAAGCACAACCACCTAATCGGCACTGGAATGATTTTCTAACTCAGCCACATTACATAATCTTAGGCATTCAACAATCTAATGGAAATGGAAGTTATTAGCAGAGAATCAGCTATGCTATAAAAACAGACTTCCCAAAGTGCCTGGTTTCGTCAGCTCTGGAGGAAGTGAAAGGTTCCATCACAGAGTTTTCCTAATCTAACTATATTGGTTTAATCTAACAGATTGGTTTAAAATATCCACCCCCCACCCCCCAAATCATTACCAGTATTAACTGGCAAACCCAGTCATCTCTGCAGAGCTGGCTGTACTGATTGACTAGATGTTTAATAATAATAATTGATATTATTACAAATACAGCCTACAAAATCTTTATCTACACTTCCTATTACAGATGGAAGAGTCAAAAATTTAGATGTCATACTGTATATGACACTATGATAAAAAGATTTCACACTTGGCTGATTCAGTTGAAAGCTGCATGACATTAAAATGAAGGTGTGTTTCACAGCTGAAATGCTGTGCAACTTTGCAAAAATGTGCTTCAAAAAGCATCCATCAGTCACTGCAACATGAGTTGCACTAGGAAAAACCTTTCCATGTCCACGTTTGTTTCTACTGGAGATGTAAGACTTAGTGCCTTTTCTGCAGGATACACAAAGAAAATACAATTCACTATGCTAGTGACATGTTCCATCTTGCATATTATACCACTTCTGCATCTGTATCACAGATTCTCATTGCAATATCCCACAAACTAGCTAAAATCCTTGCAATCCTACTGTGCTAAGAACCAGGAGAAAAAGCACAGTTCTGTCAGAGCTGGGGGCACCCCCAGGCTCTGCCACCTGTGCCCCCTGCCCAGGAGCTGCCTGTCCATACTGGAGGCCAGCTCTGGCATGGGGCAGCACGTAAGCTGGGACCAGGCTTCTGGGAACAGAGCTTTTGGAGTTTTGGAGTACTCTTTTGGGAGTCAGTCTTTTGCCTCAGAGCTGCAGTCAAGCTCAGGCTCTCACACTAGGCTCAGGCAAAGACCTGGTTGTAAGTATGGTTTTGCCTTGCTGAATTTGATAGTAAAACTCATCCATGGACTTGATTTTCTGGCTTAACCTCAGACCTTTTTCATCAGAATAGATTTGTCTGGTGGTTGCTGTTATGTGGCTGAAACCTGGTAAACATCCTCAGACCTACCAAGGCTCAGGCACTGTGGGACTGTGGTGTTGAGTGCACTGCCCTGTCAGTCTTGCTGCTGCCCTCAGCTCCTGGCACCCCCTCCCCTGGGGAACAGTCCATCATAGCTCTTTTCTGACACATTCCACTTGTGAGACAGGCAGTAAGTCAGCTGCTTATGTCCAAGAAAACAAATTTGACATGCAACACAAAAAATAAAATATGCTTTATAAACAACACCAAAAAAAAAAATCCCAAGCCCTTCAATATTTTGTTTTGAAAAAATGGTGAGTAATCCCTATATTATGCAAATAGCAATGTACTTTAGTTGATACTCAAACTCTACTTTAAATTGAGCTCATACATTCTCTTAGGTAGAAAAAATATATACATATTGTCTCATTTCCTAAATGCTGTCTTAATAGTGATAAAGCCATTCCAGCTATTCATCCAAGAGACAAAGGTGACTCTCATGCTGATATTACAAAGTCCTTTCAATGCCAGGTTCCCCAAGGAATCTGAAAAAAATGAAATGCAATAATTTAAAATGCAATTAAATGAAATATGCCTCATCTACAGCAACAAAATAGGATTCATGAAGATCATTTAGGAGAATACATGACTCATCCAATTCTACCAACATAGGCATGTATGCCTAGACCTCAGTATTCACTGGATATCTTTAAAATTACAACAGAGCGGCATTTGAGAGAGCTGCCTATTCATAGGCATTGAGCAGGACTCTGGCATTAGAGCCATACACTGATTTTTTTCTGCTCCAGCCCGAGAGAAATCAAATGGAGGCTGTTGAACTCTATGAGTCAGACTATGAACTCTTTGAAGAAAGAAGCATAGTTGGGTTCTTACAGATCTCAGCAAAACTAGCAGTTACTGTAAAACAGGTAATAAATAATACATCTATCCAGAGAGGGGTAAGTCTCTCCCAATCTCTTTCTGAGCTGGAATGAAAAACAAGTATCACCAAACTGTGTGAGTAAATAAAGTTTCTGAGACTTCTCACTGATGTACTGCATGGCCTCTCACCCTTGGAAGCCAGCAGTGTTGAGGACTTTCAAGCTGGGCACTGGCAGGCTGTATGTGCCAAAGATTGCAGCTCCTGCCAGCTCTGAGAGGGGCTGCTGCCAAGGGCCCCAGCAGCACAGCTGGAGGGATGCCAGAGGGCTGCTTGTGTTGCCTTCAGTCCTTGATCGAACCAAGTGATCTCTGCTGCACATTTTCATTTTGATGAATGCATGTTCCCTGAGAGAAGCCATTTCATTAGAAAAATCCTGACCCACATGAATGAATAACTTCAACAAGGGTCATTTGCATTCCTCATATGTATAAACAGAATTAAATGTACGTGGTTGCACATTACCTTACTCCAGTTATCAACTACTGCAACTGATCAGCCTGGAATGCCTTCAGTAACCAGAGACCTCCAGGCATCCTAAAAATACCTTTTCTTCTTTAATTATCTAGTTTCCTATATTCAAGCAATGCTTTTAATGACCTGTTTTCAAATAAAGAAGAAAAAGGTCTTAACAATGAACATACATTCAGCATTAAGAAGTCCTATGATTTGCACTAGGTGTGCAAAGAAATTGTTTCATTGATCAAAGAGTTTCATTGATCTGCAATAGTAAAGAAAATTTTTGGTCTTATTTGCAAAACAGAAAATCCTTATCCTCCACACTTGTTCTGCTTCTAGCGATAAATAGTGAGCAAGTGAAGAAGAAAATAGGATAAATCATCATACTGATATTGCCATCTAAATTTCAAATTCCCTTAATGGTCATGCAAATATATCATAAAATCATCTTAAAATCTGTTTCTTTTCCTTGAGTCACACACTGAAATACCTGGTGAGCAGCCTACCCAGGCATACAAGAGAATCATTGACATGAAGCACTGTGTGCAATACTGAAACCTGCATTCAAATACAGACTTGCTAATGTTTTTCACTTTAGCTGGTATGTGCAGCAGCTCAGACAGTTTGTGTCAACTCTCCTAATTAAATTGAAAGCAAAATAGCGCTGCAGCCCTTGTTATATGCTATTATTAATGGAATTCCTGCTGTGTATCTCACTCAAGAACCCAATAGATGTCAATCAAAGTTCAAGCTCCTGATTCTACCCTTGGTTGTTAATTAACTGCCAGAATGCTTCAATCCAGTTTATTACTAATATCTGAGGAATGTGCTGTGCCTTCCACTGGCACAGACACTCCTTATCCCATGTGAGTGCACAAACCAAGATAAGAAGCAGAAATTAAATTTTCAGCACCACATACAGAAAGGGAGGGTTTTCCCCAGTTACTTAAGTGTTATTTGAATAGGATGTGTTAAAAATAGAACCAAAGCATTGACTCCAAATGCCATGAGCTCCTCAACACTGGGCAAATGTAAGCAAAGGAACTCAATGCATCATCAAGGATGACACTATAAAGCATTAAGGATGATACTATAAAGCACTAGAAGCCACTACAACATTCTTTAGAAGCACTCCTGCTCCTCTTTGAGAAGGTCCATGACTAAATCCCAGATCAAGCTTCAATATGGATTTTTCAAGCAGCAGAAATCAGTTTCTCAGAGATATCAACATGTGTACTGTTCTACATCAGATTTCACATGTAGTAAAAAAGTTCCTCAAAAATGTCTTCGTAAAGAGCATTAGATCACATCCATTTCCCTCCTCAGAATCACATGAGCCTGCAATCAGTGCAGTGTGAGCTTTCTTGAATAAAGATGAGACAGTATTCAGCGACCAAGCGCCTGCAGAGACCGCAAACAATTCCTCCATGAACAGAACCAGCAATATGGAGCAAACAGCTTGAGGAGGATCATAGAATCATTTGGGTTGGAAAAGACCTTTAAGATCATTGAATCCAGCTGTAAAGCTGAATGATCTATTGTAGGTTTTGCTGTGATTTAGAGGAGTGGACAGAAAAGTGTTCAGCTACTTCTCTGTCCATTTTAAGACAGACATTTGCTACCATGCACTACAACTTGGAGAGAGAGATTTCAGAGGACAAAAGGTGGACATTCCATCCAGTAAAAGACGGAATGCAGGTGGGTGCAGAGCCAGATGCCAGTTTCCACCCCAAGCAAAGAGTTAATGTACACAAATGCAAGGAAAGAACAGCTGCACATCTGTAGTGGAATAATATCTATTTGTGAGTGCACAGAGAGGAAAGCTTTTCTCCTCGAGGCTTCAGAGGGGAAAAGAGCGAAAGCTCCTATAGCTGAAGATTTGACCTTGAATTTTTACAGGTGAGAGGACAGCATTCTGAAGCTTGTTTACAGTATCGGTGGAGGACAGTAGGTAAGCACAGATGGCTCTCCTAAAATAGTCTTTGCTCAAAATCACGAAAAAGGACAGCTTTTATCCTAGTTTAAAATAAAATGCCATTATCTTTGCCAGGGTTATTATCTTTACACTGTCGATCAAGCTGGCTGCCGAGCAATGGACTGAGCAAATGCGCACACGGGGAATTAGGGCAATGTTACAGAATTACTAAAAACAACCAAACCACTATCATCTATGCGTTGACATTTTAAAAAATGCCTTTAAAGTATTGCCTTGGGCTGCAGTCTCATTTGCATCTCACTTCGGGAAGCCTGTAGAGTTTGCAGTGACAGGCCTGACACGCACAATTCCTTCCGAAAAACATGAATGAAAGACCCGTATGGCGGGGCGGGGCCCAGCGCGCTCCGTTCGCGGCAGTATCACGGGATGGACACGGGGAATGCCAATGGCCTGACCGCAGCACAGGGGCTGTGGCTCCGGCGGCCACACCGCGTCCATTCATAAACGCTGAACCGCTGAGGGCAGCGCCTGCTCCGCTGCCCCGGCCACCCGCAGCCCGGGCGGGGGCACGGCCACCTTGGGACGGGGGCACGGCCTTGGGACGGGGCACGGCCGCCTTGGGACGGAGCACGGCCGCCTTGGGATGGGGGCACGGCCGCCTTGGGATGGGGGCACGGCCTTGGGACGGGGGCACGGCCTTGGGACGGGGCACGGCCGCCTTGGGACGGGGGCACGGCCGCCTTGGGATGGGGGCACGGCCTTGGGACGGGGCACGGCCGCCTTGGGATGGGGGCACGGCTTTGGGACGGGGCACGGCCGCCTTGGGACGGGGCACGGCCGCCTTGGGACGGGGGCACGGCCGCCTTGGGACGGGGCACGGCCGCCTTGGGACGGGGGCATGGCCGCCTTGGGACGGGGCACGGCCGCCTTGGGATGGGGGCACGGCCGCCTTGGGACGGGGGCATGGCCTTGGGATGGGGGCACGGCCTTGAGACGGGGGCACGGCCACCTTGGGACGGGACACGGCCGCCTTGGGACGGGGGCACGGCCGCCTTGGGACGGGGGCACGGCCGTCCCGGGCGGGTGTGTGCACACGCGTGGCCGCCCTCCCCTGCACCAGCACAGATTTCTGTTCCAAGAGCCGCCGCCGTGGCGGCAGCACGCTCGGTGGGGAGCGATGAGGAGCGGTGGGCAGCGGGCGGGCTGCTGACAGCCAAACCCCCCTGCCGCTGCCGCTCCCGCCCGCCGCCACAGACCCCCCCGTGCCCTCCCTCCCTTCGCTCTCCTCAGGTCTCCGCCACACTCCAGCGCCCCTACCGCTCCCTTCGAGGCGGCCGCCGAGCAGCCTCGCCGCCTCCTCAAGGATGAATGGAAGCGGGAGGAGGCGGGCTCCAGGAGAGGCGCCGCCCCGCCTCGCTCCCTCAATGAGCGCCCGGGAGGGGCCGCCGCGCCCCCGCCCCACGGCCCCGCTCCCAGGGCGGGGGACGGAGCGCGGCCGCTGCTGCGCCGCCGGGGAAGGAGCCGCGCGTTCCGGCAGCTGAGGGGCCCCGCCGGCTCCCCTCACAACCCGGGCGCCGTCCCCGTGCCCGCGTCCCTGTCTCTGCCCGGGAACACCGCCCCGCGCTCCATATCCCCAGCGCCGGGCCGGGGCTCTGCGAGGGAGCCGCATCCTCCCGAGCTGCCGCCGTGCCGGGAGGGTTCAGCACCTCGGCCCGGGGACAGGGGCGGGAGCCGGCCGCCAGCCGCGGCTTTCCGCCGCCGGGCCGCCCCGGTGCGCTCCGCCAGCCCTCTCCCCGTGCCCGGCCCTGGACGCCGGCGGCCGCCGCCGCAGCCCCTCGCCCGCGTAGGAGGAGCGGATTTTTTATGGCCCCTTCCGTGCAGCCCCAACTTTCCCTCTCGGCTGGAGACTGCCGCCTTTCCAGCGGGGTGTGCCAAACCCACCGCGGTTTCCAGCCACCCTCCGCGCAAAACCCATCTCGGGAAGGGAGAACGGGAAGTTTTGGGGAGCTCGACTCACCCAAGACGTTCCCAACGAGAGCCACAATGAATACGACGATGTAGCCGGCGATCAGCGCCCATTCATATTCCTTGGGATGCAAATACTCCTTCCAGAGATATCGCAGGAACTCCTCATCATCGTAGTCGGAGGAAGGGGTTAAAAGAGCCTCCCGCGTTTCATTTAGTTCCGACTCACTCGTCCAATTCCTGTACGGAGGGGAACCATCCTCTGGTTGAATTCCGGACATCCCTAGTGGTTATTCCGGAGGCTGGGAATAAAACAACAACCAACAAACCCAAACCCAGACCCGTCAGAGCATCCGAGCTTTCTCCCGCCCGTCCATCGAGGCTTGTGGTTGCCAGTGCGAAAAGCGGGGTGTGGGGAGAAAAATGACGCGGGAACTTACGGGAACCAATGCGGGAACAGGCTGGGGATCCGCGTCGGTCCCCAACCCGCCCTGGCGAGCCTTTTCCCCGACCGGGCACGGGGTGCAGCCTCCGCGGGGGACGCTTCACCCCCTGCACCGTCGTGGAAAAGGCTGGTGGGAGTAGGCTGCATGCCTCAGGTGCCGGAGTGCACCCGCCCCCGCGGGAAAAGTCACGTCCGTTTCAGACGATGTCGATTTTTGTTCCCCAAACCATGCACACACACCCTCGCACACCCCGCATCTCTGCACGCCTCCCCTCTCTTCCTCCCCCCGCTTCAGCTCATCCCCAGCTCCTCATCACTCCCCCAACCCTACTTCCAGCTTGCCCATCCCTCTTCTCGGCTTCTCCTCGGTTTCTCACCCTCTCTTACACAAGCATTTCCCCTTAGACCTTTCAACATTAGATTCCAGATATATTCAAGATATTTGTAAATTAAAGGCTGTGGAAGGCTGTGGTGGGGGGAAGCACAGGGTTAAAGAAGCCATTAAAAATCAGTGGCTAATGAGGCTGCCTCATTTCTGTGCTGCTTTAAAAGTTAGGCTAAAATGGGAACACTGTGGGCTTCCCAACACTGGTAGGAAAATCCCTAAGAGGGCTGAGCAGATAAATGGGAGGTTTCACTGGATTTGAAGATAGTGAGACCTTACTGAAGCTTGAGTTTAGCACGCATTCACTGCGCTGAGGATGTTTCAGACATCCAGCTTGGGATCTCGATACAGCAACTACCCCTCAGCCATTCTGAAATGGGCTCAGCTGGCAGAAAGCAGTTCAAGAGAACCCAGAAGTGCCAGTTAAACAGCATGATAGGTTTCCTGGCTTCTGGTCATTACTTCTTGAAATATTTTCATACTTTGCCAAGTGTACAATCTCTAAAGGAGAAGGGATAGGTCTGAACTTGTCCCTCCATGACTGATAAAATCCCCTCTTACTCAGGCAATCTGTTTACTTCATATCTGAATAATTTAATGAGCCTGATAAAAGCACTGTTTCTACTGGGACATGGCACAACTAGCTCAGTCAAGCATTTCAGTGCAGGGTCTGCACATCCATAGAAATGGAGGAAGTGTTATGATGCCACTCTGCTTCCAACTCAAGCATAATAGAGAGACAGATATTCAATCATTAACACTGCATGTAGAGTGCTTAGCTCTAGACAGTACTTTAGGCTACCCAATTGTTTTTTGTCGGTGTGCAGCCATCTCTACTACCTTCAAAGTTCAATGCAGCATACCTGGAATACCTCCTCCTATTTCTATAAACCTGCTCACTTTGCTTTAGTTCCTTTTAAAACAAAGAAAAAAAAAATCTTTCCTATTCCACAGGGAACTTGAGTGAACTTTTTAGTCTAAATATGTTATAGAGTGAAATATACTCAGATATACAGGTAGGATCAGCATGTCTCTTACATAAATTAGAAGGGTAGGGTTTGAAAACACCATAAACAAAGATTATATATCTGCAGCTAACGAAAGTTGAAGTATGAAGTTTCTTAGTTGAAGTATGAATTAGTATGAACTTAGTTTAAGTATGAATATTGAGAAGTTACTTAAACTCTCCTTTGGGAACGCAGGATTACTTGGTACACAAAAAGAGCACTATTTAAGGAGCTTGTCATGGTCTTTGCTAGTGGGGAAATATTTAGAGAATGACCATTTGGTAATCAATAACAATCACACTCATGCTCCAGCTTGTTTCCTCTGCTAAAATGTTTGAAATTCCACTATTTTCTTCCAAGTTGCCAAAAAAATGAAGTAATATCCTTTTTGACATAAAGTTTCTTTCTCTGTCACCAGTAGTGACTCCACCTGCAGTGCTGTATGCAGCTCTGAGGTCCCCAGCACAAGAAGGACATCAGCCTTTTGGAGCTAGTCTGGAGGAGGGCCATCAGAGGCATGAAGCACCTCTCCTATCAGGAAAGGTTAAAAGAATTGGGATTGTTCAGGCTGGAAAAGAGATGGCTTACGGGTCACTTAATTGTCGCTTCCCAGTAGTACCTGAAGAGAAAGATGGAGAGGGACTTTTTACAAAGTATGCAGAGAAAAGACAAGGTGGAAGACAGATTTAACCTGAAAGAGAGTAGGTTTACACTAGACATCAGGAATAAATTGTTTACTGTGGGGGTGGTGAGGAACTGAAACAGGCTGCCAGAGAAATTGTGGATATCCCATCCCTGCAAGTCTCCAAGGCTGGGTTGGATGGAGCTTTGAGCAACCTTGTCTGCTGGAAGGTTCCTTGCCTATAGTAAAGGGATTGGGACTGGATGATCTTTAAGGTCGCTTCCATTCCAACCCAAGCCATTCTATGATTCCTATGAATAGTAAGGAATGGAATTAAAAAGGCATACATATTTGGAAAAAACATGAATTTGTGAAAAACTTGTCACAAGATTCATTCTTTCAACAAGATTACAAATCTGATTGTTAATACATAAATAATAGATTATGCAGATTAATTAGCTGCCTAAATTCAGTATTCCTAGAAAACAGGAAGACTTTGTTTTGGTTGATACCACACATTCTGATCAGGGAGCAGACTAGTAAAAAACTGAATATGGCATACATTATAAAGATTAAAAATGGACTAGCTAACAGATCCTAGGATGAAAAGGTAGGCAAGCAATCATTGCTGAGCCTATGAATTCCTACTGTCAGTTCTTGGTTCTGTTATACTTATTCTTCAATGACCTTGAAGAAGCTGGCAGGTGACCCAAAGATCAGGCACAATCAGCTAAACACACATGCTCATCACGAATCTGTAGCCAGAAAGCTTCATTTGATCCTTGGTTTTATAAATGAGTGTACCTGTGAAAACAGATTAAATTTTAAAGTGTGAGTGAAACTCAACTTAGGGGAAATATTCAACATCTACAAAACCTCTGCTGCCGAGGAAATGGTTTTCAAATGCAGCCATTTTTGCTATGCATTTTAAAATCAAGATCAAATGTCTTTCTAAAAGAAAAGTGCTAGATGAGATGAGAATTAATTCAGAAAAATCACATTATATGGAATGCAAGAGGTCAGACTGGATGATTATGGTTGTACCCCTCTGGCTTTCTAATTTGTGAAAGTGTGTTAGCTAAATCAATTCCCCTGATGAATTTTGGTTATGATTTATCTTTTCTTTTAATTATACTATCTGCATCAAACTTGGTGCAACAATTTAAATGTTCCTTTCATATGGAAGTGTACAGCAAATGTTGAAAATTATGTAATTCTTATTTTAACTGGTGCTTTGTTTTTGGTTTTTGTTTTTTTTTTTTTTTTTTCAGTTCAAAGCCTGCTTAACATGGGGTTTTTGCAAACTTCTATAATCAAAGAATATGCTGGTGACACAGCACTTAAAAGAAGCTTAAATTCAAGGGTATATCTATTAACCTTCTTATCGCAGGAGAGTACTTTCTGGTACTTTATTTATCTAAAAGGTTCACATACATTGATATCTTTTCTAATCCATAACTTTCCATCACTAATCCAAAAATACTGAAATTAAATTACCAGCCCTAGAAGATATGTCTTGTGGCTTTCAATATCACTTATTATATGATATTAGACCATGTGAATATAAATCAAACAGAATTTTATGCTTTATTGCATCTGATAGCTCACAGGAACTGACATTCATAGAGAATAAACAAACCTTACTTCAGCATCCAAGTTTATTGCTTCATCAAACACATTTCCCCCTCCATAACAATAATTTTATTGCAGACCTACATTTTTCTTAATCGCACAAATAGGCAGCATTTTTCTCTTCTGTCAGAGACTAGCCCTTTCATTTAAAAATCTATTCGATTCAGAGGATTAGTTCCATAGTAGTAAAATACCATATTAAATTTGGAGCCCTTTTCTCAGGCCAGAATTAATTTTGCTTCTTTCAACTTGGTTGAAGAGGCAGCTCAGCTGTGGAGTTTCTGTTCTACCTTTGTTGAAAATTTTAGCAGGTGATTTTTTGGTCGGGAAGCAAACCACATAAACACAAGCACTTAAGAGAAAGACTGTGTGAATGTCTTCCTTCCTTCCTTCCTTCCTTCCTTCCTTCCTTCCTTCCTTCCTTCCTTCCTTCCTTCCTTCCTTCCTTCCTTCCTTCCTTCCTTCCTTCCTTCCTTCCTTCCTTCCTTCCTTCCTTCCTTCCTTCCTTCCTTCCTTCCTTCCTTCCTTCCTTCCTTCCTTCCTTCCTTCCTTCCTTCCTTCCTTCCTTCCTTCCTTCCTTCCTTCCTTCCTTCCTTCCTTCCTTCCTTCCTTCCTTCCTTCCTTCCTTCCTTCCTTCCTTCCTTCCTTCCTTCCTTCCTTCCTTCCTTCCTTCCTTCCTTCCTTCCTTCCTTCCTTCCTTCCTCCCTCCCTCCCTCCCTCCCTCCCTCCCTCCCTCCCTCTGTTCTCATGGAACAGCTTTTTTTCTCATCTTTTGTCTCTCTCATGAAAGATGCCCCCGAGAGCAGAAAACCACCTGCCTTAATGTTTATTTACATGACTCGTCTTGGCGAGTCATATTCCAAATTTTGCCCATGAAGATCCTCTGCTATCTTTCCTTCTATAATGGTATTGCAAGGTGGAAGTGCTGCTTTCTGGCAGCAGTTCTAAGTAGTTTCTGAGGAGATGAACTATTATCAACTAAATAGTGAAGACAATAAATGAGCAAGTAGAAACAAGGTAAGAGCAAGAAAGGAAGACTGAAAGAAAAAGCCAGGGTTAGAAGTTTATACAGCCATAAATTTCATTGGGATCATCAGACAGTGAGGTGAAAAGGACCACAAAAGAAAAATTGATATTTTTCTGTACTTTTTTGAATTAGTTAATCAGTTACCCTTGTAAGTAAACAATGATGTTACATCACAAAATGCATTTGCAACTTCATGTTTCCTTTAGATGTGTTCTTGTCTTAGCATCAATTCAGTGATGAATTGTAGGTTAAAGAGTCAAAACTAATTTTAACAAAAGAGACAGTCCTCAAACTTGCTGCTAAATTTTCTGAAGTGGGGATATGAGAAGCATCCAGCAATTATCCTTGTTTAGGCAACCTCAGATATTTTTCTCTTTGTATGTAGAAAGCAGGATCCTGTTAAGCAGGATCTTATTTAAACAATTCAAAAACTTGCAAAGGTATTATTACCCCAATATAACAAGACTATGAGCAACACTCTTTTGATTTATTAGCTGACTAGCACCATTAAAATAAGTCAAAGCTAAGATAATTTTCTCTGTTTCTAGTAGTGATCAGATAAGAAAAATTAGCTGTTGGTTAGCTCATGCCATCTTCATTATTAATATCCACCAATGCAGAACATATTTGAAGTGAAAAACTCTGATTCTAGTCTCATTCACTCTACTGTAAATTAGCAGTATCTTCATTCATGTCAGTAGAGTTATGCTGCTGTAATGCAAATTAGAATAATAGAATGCATGTCTGTTCAAATTCAGACAAACTGAAAGCAATAGGAGAATCTGACCCTCAATGAAAACTGTTGTCCAGCTGGGAACAGAATTGCCTAACATCATTCCTATATGTTAAAGATATAATTTCCAAGGGTGTGCAATGCTAATATATAAAAAAGTACACTGTTGTACCATGCTTTTCTTGGTCCATGTGCTTACTAACAGCCAAGCACTAAAAGGGGTTTTAAATCTTCTTTTTATTTCTTTTACCAAAAAAAATTGTTTTGATATATGAAAATTAATGTGTACCATCTGCAGTATTCTCTCCTCCACCAAGTCTACAAATATTTAAAAGCAAACACATTTAATGATCAGGGCACAAATCAAATCCAAAGATAGATAGAACAAATTACAAGACACCTTTCCTGAAAATGCCTCTGAACTGTATATGGAAGCTGAAAAACAGATGTCTGTTTACTCCTTTTTTTTTTTTTTTTTTTTTTTTTTTTTTTTTGTTAAAGCATGCTCAATGTTAATTTCAGTTGGCAAGTTTAAATATGGGGGGAAAAAAATCTCTTCTTAACTTCATAAATATATGTGAGCACTGAAAGTCATTTCTGTAGAATCTAAGACAAATTTATTACAAGTCCATAAAAGCTGTTAAATTAAGCAGTTTGAATGCTACACTGCAGTCAAGAGCTCTGAAGCCAGAGAAACTATAACTTGAAATAAAACCTTTTTCTTAAAATTATTTTACCTGGAATGTTCTTCTGACCCATTTGGAAATAGCAGAGGATCTGTCGTGTGATCTGAGACAAGATAGATGCTTTCATATTAAGTACTTTGAGGAGCAAGAAGGAAGAGGAAATAAATATGTTGGTTATTTTAAAGGAAATAAAGACCTTTCAAATAAATTTAGCACAAAAAAATGTATGAGTTATTGCAATGTTTTCATTGGTTAGAGGATTGGCTCTCCCTTTAGCAACATAGGCATTTTAAGCAGAGATAGATTAGGAATGGGAAGTGAACAGTGACAAAGATGGCTTTAAGGGACTTATCACTTCCAGAGTTATCAAAGCTAAAACACACCAAAGTGTGTGAGAGGCCTGTGACCTGTACTTTTCTATTTGGGTTCACTGCCCCCTGACAGAAGAGCAGAGTAAAAGAACTACGTTGTGCTACTGCTTTCACCAAACTGGTTCTTACTTTGCTCTCCAGCCCCTCCTGTTGCATGAGGCCAGCGAGCCCTCCCATCTTGGTTACATCTCTGCCAGTGGCCGGGAATAGATGACTAGAGGAGAACAGAAGGGTAAAGCAAGTTTGCAGCGATACTTCCCAGCTTTCTCTCTTTGAGCAAGCTGCTAGTTAGCAGCTTCCTGAGGCAAATCATTATGTCTGGCTAATAAATATGTCTTTACAAGTTTTTCCCAACAATTTTGCTTAATTGTTTCCTGAGCCCATTTGAACCTCTGGCTTCCACTGAAACTAGAAGCAATGACTTCCACAGTTTTTTTACAGTGGCCCTTCTTTTCTACAGTTAAAAGTGTTTCTAAATAATTTTATTGTATTTGGTTTGTTGCTCATACAGTGTAAAAATTGAGTATTTCCCTTTCCAGTTTTTCCATATCAATTTCTTCAGTCAAGTCCTCCTCCAAACTATCTCCATTTCAACAATCATTTTATTTTTGCTAAGTAACTTAGCATAACTGAAAAGTTTGTTACCTTTTATATTCATGTCCTGAATCATCTCTGATCTGTTTAAATAAGGTCCAGTTATCTCAATGGGGTTTTTTTCTGTCACTTGTTTGAATTTTGTTTGTTCTATACACTATGCTTCATTTGAGTACAGCATTCTGTAACGTCACTACCAGAAGAATAATCTCAAATGGCACAAGTTTTGGCACATTGGCTTTCTGATAGTAAGTTTAAAAATGTACCCATTTTTATTTAGAGTTTCATCAATGGATTTCTTTTTCCTTGGATAGACTGTGTCCCTAATACCAGTTCAATTTTTTATTAAACTTTCCCCATTCTTAACAAGCTGACTCTGCTCTTTATGCCATTTCTCACACATACTGACACTGCACTCTGTCTAACCCTGTTCGTGGTACTGAGAACACCTCTCAGGTCATCTTTATTCAAAGATTTTCTATAATCTGTTGCTACTATTCTACAATATGAGCTGTTGAGATTTCCATTTTAAAGTTAAGTTTTCAGTGAACAAAAGAGAAGTATTTTGTCATGAGGAAAGCATCAAAAGCATTTGTTTTCATGTCATTGTTCACCCCTTGCTATTTCATTTCTTAAGGTGCACCTTCTTATTCAGTTAAGTATGTCTATTTTCACACGACATTTCAAGATTTTAGTGCTGCCTTGATGGTTTATTCCATGCCTGCTTTCTTTGTTCTTTCCTAGCCTAATAAAACTGGGAAGGGCTTAATTTCCTCCTATTTTCAATGAATTGTTGCAGGAATATTTTTCTCATTCATTCTATGAGCTTGTGGGTGGCTATACATTACTTTGGACTGCAACATGCAGAACTTTGCAATAATTTCCCCTATTCTTACAAGGTTTCTTGTGATAAAAAAATGTTTGGCACATCAAAAATTGAAGTCATAATGGCATTCCATTCCAAAAGAAAAACATAGAATTTCCTATACATTTTATCATAGAATTGTTAAGGTTTGAAAGGACCTCCAAGATAATCAAACCTAACCATTAAACCAGCACTGCCAAGTCCACCACAACACCATGTCCCAAGCACCACATCTACTATGTTTTCTTGAACACTTCCAGGGATGGTGATTCCACCACTTCCCTGAGCAGCTTGTTCCAATGCTTCTCATCCTTTCAGTGAAGAATTTTTTTCTAATATCAAATCAAAACATTCCCTGGCATAACTTGAGACCATTTCTTCTTGTCCTATCACTTGTTACCTGGGAGAAGAAACCAGCCCCCACCAGTCTACAGTGTCCTTTCAGTTACTTGTAAAGAGCAGTAACATCCTTCTTGAACCTCCTTTTGTCTGGACTAAACAACCCCAGTTGCCTCAGCTGCTCCTTGTTAGTCTTGCCCTCCAAGATCTTTCAGCCTGTGGGGCCAAAGTGCTCTGTTTTGCCAGCATAGACTGCACTGATTTGTTTCTCTTCTGCACTTAGCTACTGAATCTATAAAATGTATATTTACTGAGGATAGTGTTAGAGAGAAGTCAGAAACCCAAAACCAAGACAGTGTGAAGAAATTGATTGTTCAGGCTGTAAAATATGCTAGGCCAAAAAAAAAAAAAAAAAGAAGTTGCCTATGTTACAAAATTACTAAAATGAGAACCTTTAGTGGTCTTCTCCAGCTCCTCAAATATTGGTCATTGCTTTCTCTTTTCATTTTTTACTGTCAATTACATGTTTCAGTAAGTCTTACCTTGATTGACTGTGCATTAAAGAATATTATTATTGCCCAATGTCTTATTAGACAGTGGCTGCCTTGGTTTTGTGGTTTGCTAAACACCGTAAGCCAACAATTCAGCTTGAAAAAAGAAGAAAATGAAATGCTACAAAATGCCAAAAAGAAAAGAAAATGTTAGAGTTTCTAGATACAGATCAACATTATACTGCAGAAATTAGCCTAGTCTGAATGCCAGATGAGCCTTTTAGTGAATTAAACCCACATTTTTTCATCTCAGTCTAGTCACCTTGCATTTTAGAAGTCAAATCTAGCTTCAGTTCTCATGCCTGAGTATAACACTACTTATTTTTATGGGCAGATTTTTCTCTTCCCTTTGCCACTTGGCATTATTTGAGCCTCGGATAATTATAGTTCTGCTTTTCCTACTGTAAAGATGTGTGTATGCTTTGCAGGAAGAGCCTATTATCTATGGAGGGGTGAAGGAAGAAGTGACTTAGGGACCACCTTTGCTGCTGGTAAAGGCAATTTTGGAAGAATCAGCCCTGTGACCAAGCCTATGGAGAATTACCCACCTATTGTGCAGCCACACATTGGGGCTGGCAGGGCGCTCAGTGGGCTCAGATGTGGGACAATACACACATCACTGTTGATTTGGGCCATCAGATAGAAACCCATCAGCACAGGAACTCTCCTTGCTTTTCCTTGTATTTATAAGCAAGCTGCCAGCTCAGAGTAATATATTAAAAAACTATTTTAATCTCTCCCAATACTGTTACACGTTGAGGCGCCAACACTGAAAAGGAGACAGACCTATTTTCCTGTGAAGTTAAAAATGTGAGGCAGTGCTTAATATGCTTTGAGTGATGAGTATGAACCAGGAGATTGCAGCAGACCTGCACCTTTATATTCCTTTCAGCAACGGTTTGGGGGTAAGGACGTCTCAGTCTCTGCAGTTCTTCCAGTGATTGCGAAGATAAATAATCCACTTCTGTGGGGTTCAAGACTATAAACAAGACTGAGTCTGTGATACTTTTCATTCTTTCCTCTTCTAAAATGTAATAATATTGGCTGCACATTTTTCATTTACTGTTATAGAACAGCTTGCAAACAAGGCATCCTTGTCTCAGTTTAATTTCAGCTGGATCAGATTAACCAAGATACTCAAATAAAAATCTAAACATCACATGGCAAAGCATGAGCAAAGCTTGGAAAAGTATCATTTGAAAAAGCACTATTCACATTTTTCCTTCAAAGTTTGCTGCCTGTTTAAATGTTTAGACCTTCTCAGATGGTTTTTGCTGTTTCTTTACTGACTTTTTCTTCTGACTACTTCAAATCTTTAGGTGTGAAGACCATTTCTTGTGAAGCACTGCTAATCTCTTGGCATTTTCAACTTTATGAGGATTCTGTATGTTTCTATACATCATTGTCTGTTGCTTGCAACCATGTATAGAAAACTGTCATATTTAACCTCATCTTTTAGCTACTCATCTACAAACTGAGTTCACAGAATTTCCTTAGTGTAAATTTCTGTAAAAACATAAATTTTAGGTGCTATAAGTGAGGAGGGTGAAGGATGGCAAGTTTACCATGTAAATTTATAAGAATTACATAAATCCTGATACTTGTGCACTGAAAATATCCAGACTGAGTCCACTAAGTCCAAACTAAATGTCAGAACATGAGAAATCCATCCCTTCCTTTAGCCATTTTGTTTCCTTTCTGTAAATTTGCTTAGTCATTCAATTGTGTAAAAACCCCCACAAATTTTTTCTGGCTTCAGTAGATCTACTCACATCTACAATTACCTAAACAGACGTGATTTATAACCTGTGTAAATATTTATGTATTTTTTTAAAGGACTTATAAAGTGCTCCTTCATTTTCCATTGTTCTTCCCAGAGGAAAAAGACTGAGCTGGATCATGAGATGGAGAATCTACACTGAAAAATGAGCTGTTGAAAATGCACCCCAAATTATTTGTTACTTTGTTGTTAAAGTTTACTGAAGGTCTCTAATTAATATGTATATGCAGGGAGAAAGGAAAATTAAGGGAAAAATACAGGAGTGTGGTATAATTACACAGATCAGTGTTGTCCCATCAGTAATACTGTTGGAAGTACTAGTGAACCTATCACTCTTGAAGGTCTTGAAGATCTTTGTAAAAAAGTGGTGAGAATGATAAACACCACGAGAATTTCTTTACAAAATTATAATATTTTACCACAGGAAACAAATCAGAAAGGTCAAAAATGAACAGCAGTATGAAAGCAAAATACATGTTTCTTCTCTTAACTCATGGCAAAAGAAGGAATCACAGAATGAAAACAGTAGTGGGAAATAAAAGATAGACCCAACAGCTTTTCTTCCAACAAGGTAAAAATAGACTATAAAATTGATTAAGGTAAAAAATTTAACTACCTTTTAGAAGGTCCCATAATCAATATATACAACAAGAATATTCAGGCTTGTCACTGCTAATTATAACTAAAGGTTTTGACTTAGCTTTCCTGTGTTAGAAATTAGATGAGATTTCTGAAGTTTCCTGTGGAAATCCTATTGCCCATAAATTAACACACTGTGGAATCCACTAATAATGTAATAAGATGCACCTTAAAATAAGCTAAATTTCTTTTCTCCACAAATCCAGCTTACTGTAAGTAAGCCAATTATACCCAGATAAACTATACATCTCCTGTGTTCACAAAACCACAGTAAACATGGATGATTACAGCTGAACGGAATGTTTTTTAGGTTACATTATTATCTTCAAAATAATTTAAGGAAAATATATTCCATCTTGAATATAAGATTGCAATATCTATGAATAATTAAGAAAACAGGCTTTGCTTTTAGTTAAAGATGAAAAAATGTACACATCAGAATGATGCCAAAAGATTTTTGCTTTTTATATATTTTTAATATATTTGTAGCTCTGTAGACTATTGTTGTATAACTATAAAGTTTCTTAGCTAACTCAAATAATTTTCCTACCCTGTTAGGCAAATACATTCCTGGAATCATATTTTAATCTTGCTTCTTCAGTGAACCAAGGTTGTTTCACTTTCCCATTTTTTAGACATAAACAATGTAGGGCTAGAAGCAAAGGGGAAGCTTCAGTAGGGGGCTCAGCCAAGAGGGGAATTACTTCATTAACAGTACTTCTAATTGGGGATTATTGTCAATTATGCTAATTTGCTAAACTTATAAAAGTGTTGAAGCCCTGTATCATGTGCGCATTTTATCATCTTAACCTTGTTTGGCCCTTAATTTTAGAGGCTATCAAGCAACAAGAACATAAAAATTTCAATTTAGATATGCAGATTAACCCCCCTCCCAAATTTGTACCTGTGTGGTAGGCAAAATAACCTCACAGAATTGTAGAAATAATGTATTCTTAAAGCTTGTACTTGGGTCCTACTCAGCTCTCCCTCTATGGAGAATACGAGAGGCTAGCATAAATTACCTGGAGACTGTCCTATATTGCTCTTCAGCAATTCAAGATATTTGCACAGGAAAAAGTTTCCTCCTCCCAGACCCATTGGCAGAGCTTAATATTGTAGGCTGAGAGCACACTGGATAGAAAGAAAAAGGGCTCACACTGCCTCCTGTACATCAATCCATCTTCTAGGAAACTAGTATTTAATTCAGTATCCAGAAAGTGTTCCCTCACTCTGCTAGACCCAGCATAGCCAGATAATATTTCTCCAATCTGTGGAAAGGAATACAGTTAAGAGGAAATATAGTTTTTTAAAAACTTATAGTTATCTCTGCTAATTTCTGTTTATATTTTTATTTTAAAGCAAACATTTTTAAGCAGTAATGAACAAATCAAGCCTAAGTTATTAAAGATTAACAAAGTACTCAATACTGCAGTACTCAAATAATAATATATTCATTTTAGAATTAATGGTTTGAATAGACATCTGGAAAATATATCAAACACAGAGGGATGTCCCACAGATCAAAAGTAGCACCTTTCAGTTGTTCACCTCTGATCCACATGTTCTGCTAAATAGTTGTTAACTAGTTTGAGAAACTTCCTGCTGCTTAGAGTAGAAGTTGACTTCAGGTGAGCAAAGCATTTACAGCCTGCTTGTTTATGTGCTTGCCCTTGTAGTTGCTATGCATGCATTTAACTAATTAGTGAAGCAATGAATGCATCTATAATTTATTTAAATGGAGCCAGGGGCTGTTCTCTGGTCCTGAGTGAGTGGGTCACAGGCTAGATATGTCAACACTACTTTGCTCTCTGCTTTGAGTCTCTTGTTGGCCTCTCTGCTGGTACTGGCTGTATCTGTACAGAAAACTGAGCAAAACCTTTGCAGTGCCTGAGTGTGATTTGGAGGTTAAACCAGGACAGGAGCCATTTCCAACATACAGTTTTCAGGACACCACATGTTTTCCAAACTCTGTTGATATGAGTAGCTCCAGGTTCCTGGCTTGTGTATTCGTCCCTGGATCTTCTTTGCTGCACTTCTTGAAGATGGGTGAAAAATTTTTGATTTTTACTCTCAGCAGAAATCTTCCTTGATGGTCATGACTTTTTTAAGATGCTAGAGAAATGAAATTTGCTAGTCAATGTCAGTGACATAAGCTAGTTCCTTTAGCATTACTGGATTCATCCCACCCCAAATAATTTCATTTTTTAAAGACTTCCTTAAGCTGTAGCTTCCTCTGGTGTAAATAGTGTCATTTTCACACCCTCTCCAACTAGATGCAAAAGACCTGAGAGCAGACCTTGCCAAAAAAGACTATGAGGAAAATGTCATTGAATATTTTTGCTTTTTCTATGTCCTTTACCATCAGATAAGCACACTGAGCAGCAAACCCACATTTTTCTTAGTTTTGCTTTTGCTGTACATAAAGAAACTCTTCTTTTCATTCATGGACTTCACCAGTTTCAGCTCCAGCTAACACCTGACTTTGCTAACTTCAGCCTTAGATGTTTAGGCAATATCTCTATAGTTCCCCAAGCAGCCCATCCCAATTTTCACCTTCTTTGTATTTCCTTCTTTTTTGGCTCAACATAATGGTAAATCTGCTTTCAGAACTGGACACGATAAAAATGTTCACAGTCATCCAATGTGAAAAGCTCAACTTGTACAAGCACTTCTACTTCAAATGTGCTCGTAATTTTTTGAGGAGTTTTAAGTTAGGTCAGGAATCATCAATTTTTCAGAGCCAACATGAAACATTAATAAATAAGCCACTACACAGAATCACAGAATCACCAGCCTGCCTTCATTTTTCATCTGTGTACAGCTAGTACTGCCAGGTGACCCAGCAGCCCTCAGACCTTGTGTGGATAATGGCTGAGCCACGGCCTACAAGGACCTGAGAAGCAAGCAGGGAGCTGCTGGTTGCCTCTGCTGTCCATTCCTGCTGCCCATCCTGTCATCCATATGACAGGTTGCTCTGTCAATATTTATTTCCTGCTGGAATACACACTGTTTACTCACTTAGGATGGATTTTACTTGGAAGAGAAGTGCCTTTGATGTTTTCTGTGACAAGTACTACATGCATTGTGTTTGGACCGAGTTTGCAGTTAAATGAAATTAGGCAATGCAGGTAATAAATCATAGCCCCTGAAAATTAGAACAAACTGCCTTGTTCTTATTCCAAAACGCAGCACTTAAAAGAAAACCACAGTAGCCTAGAAAACATAAAAACAACCCCCAGAATTAAAAGAAAACTAGTCATCTCTGAAGAAGTTATTATGGGAGGAGACACAAAAGAAAAATGCGGGAGAGCAAATAGGAAAATAGAGATGTGCAGACCTATCTAATGACCCAGAGTCACTCACACTGTTGGAAATCAAACTCATTGATTTCTCCCAGTATTTTATACATCAGACCTTTGCATCTCAGAACTGCAGGACTGTGACCAGTGTGGCAATGTCGTCCACAAAAAAAAGAGGCATTCACAAGCCCGAGCATTTTAATATATTCTTTACTTCAAAAAGTATACTCTTTCCTTGAAGTAGTGGATCACAGCAGAGCTATGGCTGCGTGTGCCATGAGCTATGACTGTGTGTGCCATGTTATTTCAGCTGCTAATCAAAGCCTCCATTCCCTGTACTGGGTGCCTGTTGAGGGTTACACACAGGGGAGGCTGCTGGAAAGGCTTGGACAGATGCTGCTCTTAATCAGCACCTATTAAGTTTTCTCCTGAGCGTAGTTTGGCTCCTTGGAACACGGAGGAGTCACTTAGCTGTGTGTAGGTCAGGTGCTCACAGGGGTGATGTTTAATGTAAGACATCATAAGTGCTGGTACAGAAGACCACTGTGCTTCGAGGCAGGCAGCCAATACCATCGCCAACAGCTCACAGCCCTTTGTGGGAGCTTCCATCTGAGTAAACAAGTGGTATTTATCATGAAAGTGAGGCTATGCCTATACTAACAAATTAGTATTCCAGACACAATTCTCCAGAAATTGCATTGATACTACTGAACTATTTTACTCTTCAAGCAGGACGCTATGTCCAAACTGTATTTCAATTCATGAATATCAGCCCAGGTATAGTCTGAATGTGTACAGCTCCTGTCAGTTAGAGGTGCCTGGAAGTTTGATGTAATTTTGAGTGAAACACAAAGAATCATTTGTGTTTGAAGAAAGGTGTGTGGTGCAGCATCCCATGAATATTTCCATTGATGCATGAGCATGACTAGACAGATCAACGATTATAACTCACGGACTTCTGTTACAGAGGTTCAACAAGGTTCTTAGAGCAAGAGATAGCTTAGGGCCACTTTAAATTCTTCCACTTGCTCCTAGCCTCAAGGCTTGTTCAATACCAGAAATACAATTGCAGGAACGTGTCTATTAAAGCCTAAAGAATTGCCATTTTAAAAAATCAGGAAACATTCTCAATGTTTTGACTTTAGGCCAATTGGTTTTGCTACCTATCCAAGCATCCCGGAAATTTTTCTTCAGTGACGCAGGAGATGGCGCAAAGTTCCTAGGGAGGAACTTGAAAAAAATTGGTCAGTAGCTTCAACTATAAGGAAGGAGTACTGTAATCTGTAATTTATATTGCTCCCAGGAATCCAAGGACTGTTAGCAAATTCTTTGAAGGATTATAACTTCTTACAAAGATGTGAGCTAAATAAACCTGCCATGGGAGGTCTCATCTTATCAAGTACTGGCAAAGATGGGGATGGTGCTGATTCCTTCTGAGATATAAAACTTCAAGAGATAAAATTGATAGGGAATGCCTTACAGGAAAAAAACACTCAGCAAAATCCCCAATGATTCTTCACTTCTAGAAAGGCACCAGAGTAGAGAGTCACATCTTCAACATAAAACAGATAGCTCTAGGCACAGAAGGGTGTACACGCTACATTTAGCACACTAAGATTTACTTCCCCTCCCCTCACCCTCTCTTAAGGATTAGCCATTAGAACCTTAAAAAAAAATGAGCATACTTGCATGGGTGCAAGTGACAAGCTTTTATTATCTGGAGTGAATAAGGAAGTAAACCCTCTGATTTTCTTTTTATTTTATGAATGATTATGTACAAAAGAGGCGACAGAGATTTAAAAACAAAAAGGGTAAGGAATCCAAAGTGATTTTGTATTGGGCTGACAGCAAAAATTCAAAGCCCACAGAGTTCCTGTGTTAGGCAATAATACAGGAGGCAATAATGTGTCATGGGTTGCAGATGCTTGATAGAGTACAGAGGAAGATTGAATGAAATACCATCAACTCATGGGAAGCTTACAACATGTTTCTATTTGTGAAGAATTTGAAATGCTTATGGCAGACATATTTCACACCCAAAATTACTCCATTTAATTTGAAAATAAAAGTTCTTGTATACATTAGGATACAAGTTTAAAAGAGCAAACTATTAAAAAATTAAAGAAAGACCTCACCAAAATTCTCCATGACAAAACCTATTCAGACAATTATCTCTATGCCAATGTCTGAGTCCAGGAACTGAAGTTTCAATGTCCACAATTCAAACTGGTTAAAATTGTTCTGGAACTGGTTTTTACTCAATAATTCCTCTGCTAAAATATTCTGGGGAATTGTTCAGCAGGTAGCACAGGCAAAGTGATATTCTCAGTAGGGTCTGTGAATAAACAAACCTCCTGTCCTGCAGTCAGCTTACCTATACTAAGGCAGCCTAATCCTGTCAGTTCTCTTTGGGACTGGAAAATGAACCTGGACATTGTTACTTTGCTGATGTAACCAGACAAAATTTTGAACATATCATAAATGTAGATTTATTTTATACCTTTCCATCTAGGAACTGTCCCTGTCTTCCATTTTGCACTGATACACAGAAAACTTACTTTTCAGATCTTCTGTGAATATGTAAGTAGCACGTGAAAATAATAGTTACAGTTGCTGATAGTTAAGATGCTTCTGTTGGAAGAAAAAAGATCTCCTGATCTCAAGGGATCTAACTTTATCATTAGGATAATGTCATTTAAGTATGATTAAAAACATCCCATGTAATTCTCCCACCTTCAGCACAATTATATTTCAAAAATAATGTTCAAACTGTAGCACATTTGATAGTAAGTGCTAAATAATTTGCTTTTTCCACTGACTGACAATCACATACTTTCACTGAATTATTTCCTAGACAACCTAGTGAGAGTTCTGTGATTTCCATTATTCATTACTTTTTTGAGCTGACAGTAGACAGGAACTCCCATGGCTGTCTTCATTTTCAGAATAAATGAATGATAAAAATGGGATTTTTCTTTTTCCTACACACAAAGCCTCAGTACAAGAGGGAAAGGAAATTTCTCTTAGTTTCTCTGGTCACCTTCTGAGTCAGTTTTGCACCCACAGAGCATGTTTCTTTGAACCACGTTCATGGTTGTTTTTCACCCTTTTTTTCCTCATGGGTGTGCATTCTTCCAAGAGTCTTCAGGCCTCTGCAGTTGCACCCAGTCAGAGGGAAACCTCTCACAAAGTGTAGCTCATCTTTGTCCTGGCTCTGATATTTGGCTAATTTTTTTAGCAGTTGTTAATTTTTATAGCTGTCAACCTGTAAAGAAGGCTGAACTAGACTTGTTTTGTTTAAACTGAGTTTTTTGTTGTCTGTTGACCCATTCAAAGAAAATAGTAACACCTTTCAGTACAAGAAATATCTATTCTGATTTCAGTCTTTCCTATGATTATTCACTGTGCAAGAAAACCATTGCAAGTTTGATGATAGTTATATTCAATCCTGCCTGCTGGAATTCCTGCTGCAGTTCTGCTGGCAGCCCTGATACTTCACCCAAAGTTGAAAACTCCATCAATTTGTATTTGCTATGCCAAAAAATCATTGGCTATGGACCAGCTTCACAAATTGTCAGCCAAGAAACCCTGGAAAACCTGTCTGACCCTGAAGGCCGTGTATGCACTTTCCCTTGGGGAAGTAAGAATAAGAAACTGGAGCATGCATGGGGATTGCAAGAGTTCATTATCACAAAAATCCCCTGATTTCTCTTTGCCTTAAAAGTTAATAATACTAGCATTCCCTTTAATCAGAAAATGAATGGCTCATTGCTTACAAAGGCACAACTTGGGAAGGATGAACAGGAGCTCCTCTGGACAAATAGGTCAGCAAGTCCTTTGGCTCCACACGGAATGCACGACAGCTGCAGGAAGTGTTCAAAGAAGAAGATAGAACACAGATACCAGATTCTATTTAATAGAGAGCATTCTCTTGGCAAATGCTTTATTTATGACAAAATAATTTAGATGCTGAACTGGAATATCCAAGACAGGATTGTCATCCTCCTAGAGTCAGAGCGCAGAGAGAAAGCAAGGCAGAAAAGTCCCTAGAGAGCTGAAATCTTAGACTTGTCTGGAAGCCTTCCCTGACCACAGAAGGACCTTGAAGAACTTGTGTTTTGAACTTTAGTGTCTGTCAATTGGTTAAAGATAGGCAGAAAGGTTTTATCCCAGTATAAGGCTTGAATAGGTGCCGAGTAAGAATAAAGGATTGTGTGCCTTTTATCTGCAACTTTGGGAGCTTTATCATTAGACCCCAGCCTGAACCTGACACACATAACTCAGATCACTCTCAAAAATACAGGTGGAACTTTCTGATGCTACCTAGCCAATTCTTATTAACATATGGAAGAGAATCTACCTCTGAATTCACTTCAGAAATATCTTGTTTTTCTATGCTGTGCAGAAAGCTATATTTCCTTCAGTTTAATGCAGGGACATCAATGTAAGATTTCATTTTTTCTTCTGTTAATTCTTTATGTTTAAAAGATTTTCCTTTTATGTAAGTCTGTTTGTGAGGTTTGGATATTTGAGTTAAAGAGTTACAAGCTGATAATTAAATATAATTGAACACAAATTTTATCTTTGAACCAGGTTTAATTTTACTTTTATATTTTTAAACTAAGATTCTATCTACTTACAGCAAATATCTTGTTCTCCTAACTTTTTCATTCTACTGTGACTCACATTTTTAAGCTGATAAAATAGCATTAGAACTTCTTGTTTATTGCAAGACTATTCTGCTTTTTAGATGTGGTAAAGTCTGCTATTTCAGACAATTTTAATTAGCATGCAAGACAAAATATTGTACAAGATAAGTGAATTTCTTATCAGTAATAAACCAACTTAATAGAATGTGATGATATTACATCAATTAATTCTTTAAAATGCAAAATAATGTGTACAGCATACTCCTGACTGGTAACTTCTTCCTTGATTTCCCATTGTTAATAAATGGATGCTAAAAATAGTTTTGATAGGTTATAAGGTATTTCATGGTCTTACTTCCTGATTAGTTTACTGCTATTTTTAATATTGGTATAAGAATCTGCAGTATGTTCTTCTTAGTATTTTGTCTAGGTTATTTATCAAACAGTTTACCAGAAAAGTTAATTGATAGAAAAGAAATGGCAGCTGACCTAAGTGCAGGACTACTCAAAACATATACAGAAGTATCAATATCTGAGAGATTTGCATCATTCTTTTTGTTGCCTATAGTTAACTTGTATTACTTCTGAATCATGAGATCATTTTCAACACAGGCTGGTGAGAAAAATGGTCAGTAATATGAATGTGTTGTACAAATTCAAACGTATCTATAACTGATAATGCATTTGATAGGTTTTGTGATCTTCCAGTTCCCTGAAGGTGAAGCATTGTCTACAATGAAAAATTCTCCCTTAAAAAAATTTAATGCATGGAAGAGAAAATAAAATAGGTGCAAAATGGTTGGGTAAATATTAGGAAAATGTCTGCAAACCTTTGATTATTTCTATTATTTGGATATCTGCTTGTCTTATCTATAGACACGATGATTTAGCCATGCAGATTTTCATCTCAAGAAACAGACTAGAGTTAAAAATAACTGGTTCTGTACTGGTTTTTTTGGGATTTACTCCCCAAAAGTGTGTCATTAACACAGTGACTTAAAGGTAACCTTCAGAATTATGGGAATTATGACCATATAATGTAAAAGTAAAGAAAAAAAACTCCACAGCAGCAACCAAAAAAAAAAAAAAAAACACCCAAAAATCAATACTGTCAAGATATATATATATTTATATATTTGCCTTCTTTTTTGTTCTCAGAAGTAGGGTATATAATACAAACTTAGTAAATATCTGACATTTTCTGAGAACAAACCAACATTCTCTGACACATACTACACTATTTGAAACTTCTTCAAGTGGCTAAGTGTATGTTTAATGAAACCAAAGGAGAAAGTCTATCCCTATCTCATTTCCCTTTTAATTTTCCTGGAGTTTTTTCATATTTAAAATATATTTTTATGCAAGTACCTCTATTATATTCATCTGTAGCCTGGAAGGTCTTATCCATGTTTATAATACATGAGCCCTCCTTAGGGTAAAATCTATTTTTGTGATTATAATAATTCTGTGGTGTGTAGAGCTTGGACTTTGTGCTTGTCTTTTATGGTATAATATCCATTATACCATAATGCACAGATGTGGAACCCAACTCACAACATGCAAGCAAGAATCAAACTCTGTTTCCTTTTACATCCAGACACCCCAGGAAAGCCAACAGAATGAATTCCATGAGTGAGATTTTATCAGTGGCATTAAATTGTTTTAGGACGGCATTCTGACCTCACTGGACTACAGCTGGTCCCTCCTTGCACACAGCTAACCCTGATGGATCATCTAACTCTGTCAGCAGAGCTCAGGGCTGTTCTGAAGCTCCAGAGCTGATCCCTGCAGGCAGCAGCAGGGTGTGGAGTGGCCTGACATCCCCTGTACCCTGCATTTATGTACAGGTGGCTCCACACAGCTCAGTGGGAGCAAAGCAGCAGTGCTGAGGCAATGCCCTCAGCTGCTGACAGCCCAGGAGGAGTATTAGAATACAACAGGCATATAAGGATACTTCTCACACATAAAATCCCAGCTTCTAGTGATTCTTGAGCTAGGTTACTGGTATTCAATAGCAGATTGGGTTTTATTCCACAATATTGTCATTTAATCCTATTGTATTTTCAGTATGCACTGTCTGCTTTGAGAAGGATTTCCTTTCTTTACAGCTGTACTTTACAATTGTTGAAGTTACTCTGTGAAAGAGTGTGTGTAAATGCTCCATTTATATCCTGTTCAGGTCTATCAGATGTCCTTGTGTGTAGAGAGCTGTAAGTGGGAACAGAGGAGCTGTGTCTATGAAAGTTGCTGTCTGTATTTCCTTACAGGAATGCTGTCAGTATTGCCTTGTAGAAGAAATACAGTGTGACTGCCAAAGATATTAAAATCTGTCAGTAACAGCTATTACTAAGGAAGAGATTGGATAAAATCTGAGAATATATAGAAAATATGCACATTTTCAACTAATTGCTTAAATGTTTGTCTCATGTATCCTTAAATAAATCAATTACTGCAGCTAACATCATAAAAACAGGAATGAGGAACAGCAAAGAAATAGCCCATACATTAAAAACAGTGATCTGCTTATACAAAAATGCAATGTTTGTAAATAATGTGTTTTTTCTGAAGAAATGGAGAAGTTGCCATTTCTGGCATTAAGTATACTAACCTTTATTTTTAAAAATACTTATTTTAGAAAATAAAGGAATGGACAAACAGCATATCTGGCATATGCATGAGGTAAAAATGGAAATTTGACTAACAGGTTATTTCATAGAAAACTCTTCATTTTGAATAAACTAGACGACTTTGTAGCAGGTTTTTTCCATGCATTAAAAAGAAAGCATGGTTTAAGAGGAAAAGCAGTTAGAAGTCCAGTGAACCTTGACTATTCAATGCTGGCACAATATCAAACACACATCATTGCAGTTTAGCACATGCTTAATCTAGCATTATTGCTAGTGAACTGCTTTGAATTATCCCGTGAAACACATTATATGGTCAGCTATCATTAGATAAAAATAATTTGATATAGTAACTGCTTCAAAGTCCTTTTTAGACAGCTAAGGTTTGCCAAACTAGGCTGAAATGAATGACCTGAGAGATTATAGGAGTTCCAGGGGAATTTAGACATTGAACAATGAGACAGAAATATATTCCATGTCTGAAAACTTTGACATTACTCAGTGTTTTCTTGTTTCAATATATTCACTAGCTCTAATGGTTTTTTCCTACATATCCCTGAGCAGCTCACGGTGAGCATTTGATGCTTGCTATTTTAAAACCAAATTCTGTGTTTAACACTACCAATTACATTTTATACCCTTGCTGTATAATTTTAATGTAGACTGTAGAAGTTGATATCCAGAAAATCCAGCCTAGAAATCTTGCAGTTCAGAGCTCCCCACCTTCACTTGGCACATTCCCAGTTTTCTTAAAGGATCAAAATTTGGTACCAGTGCATGCTCAGAAATATGGTGGGGTAGAGAGCTAGTTATTCCTCTCACCTTTAACCTCTTGTGTGACTAGCTGAAAAGTGTTCAGAAAAAGGCTTAATAGCTCCAGAAGCCTGAATCTAAAATACTGAAAAACAAACAAAAAAATCCCCTCACAGTATTTAGAAAGTGTTTTTTAACTTCAAACAAGTTCAGGATAATGGTCTCTGAACCATTGTCCCAGAGGACAGTAATCATAGCCAACATGTTTTAAAGCTTTGAAATATTGTTTAGCTATCCCTTTTAAGAGATTCTTTTTTACTTGTCTGTTCTGAAGATTGCTTAAATCTTCACTGTGGTCACACTTTCTCCTTTTTCTACTGAGCAGTTTTTGGTTTATGAGCATTTTGTGCTATTGATTTATTTCTTCATACTCCTTAATTAGCTATATTGGCCTTCCATGCCCTTTCCTCCTTAAACCCTTGTTGGGATCAATTTCAATTAAAGATGGGTTCATGACATAGAATTCTGGTGAGGATCTTGAGTAGGCAAATTTAAGAGTTTGTGTTCAGTTTTGTGGCTCAGGGACTTGTTTAACTATATCTGCTGAAGCTTGTCTCTCCTTTAAACCCTGATCTAAAAACTTGACAATGGATGAATGTGCCTTATAATTTGTTTCTGCATCATAAAGCCCAGAATTAGTGATTTAATAAATTATTACCTGGAGGGTATTAGTTACACTTGTTTCTTTTTTCAAGCTTGAGAGATTACAGAATGCAGCACTCCTGTGTTTCCTCCTCAAATTCAGCATTTCTACTTCTGTAGATTTATTCCCAGTTACAGACCAATACTTAAAATTAGGCCAACATTGCCGAAAGTAAATAAAATATTCCTTTGCTGAAGTATCATGCTGGCTTATCTTTCCCATTTTTGGTGTAGAATCAATCCTACTCCTACTGAAGTAGAATTCAGTATCCTACTGAAGATACCGGCTTATCTTCCCCATTTTTGGTGTAGGATCAATTCTACTCCTTTCTTGTGTTTTTTTTATGGGTTTTGAATGAACATTTTTGAATGAACATTTTGTGGTTCACTTCAGTTTGCCAGATCTTGCTCAGCTATCTTCACTACATTCTATTTTCCCCTTAGTTACTTCAGGTTGTTATTTATTCCCAATATTCTGTACAAAATGGCTTTTCTTTTGTGCAGACATGGAGCCTCAATGTTCTTTCCTCTTGACACGAGCTGCAAGCATCAGAGTTTTATATTCAGCTTAAAAGAAATTCCCTATGCCATGTTACAGCTAAGCCTCTAATCCATGACCCCAGCTGACTTCAGTGAGTCTTCTAACAACAACAAAAAGATTTTATTTTTTTTTAGTGTCATTTTACGCATCCAGTTTAAAGCAAAATAACCAGCTTAGAAGCGCAAGAAATGGTATCTCAAATTTCTCTGAAGAGGTGAAGATGTAAGGGATAGAAGCCTATAACTGAAGGTAGGAAAAGAAAGGATGGATCTTAAAGCACTTTATAAGTTCTTAAATGTTCATAACATAGATTCAAAATACAGGTTCCTTCTTGGGAAAAAAAAAGTTTCAAGCTTTCTGGGTTTTTGTTTTCCGTTGAATTGAATCAGCTTGTGATGACACAATTTAGGTTTAGTGTCTATAACCAAATCATCACTGAAGCTCTGATGACTTTCTAAGAATGAAGTCTGAGGGAGGATTCCACCCCCTCCCAAGTTACTCTGTTCCCCCAGCCTCCTCACTGCCGGGCTGGTGTGAGGGGCAGAGAAGGCCTTGACATTGTGTAAGTGCTGCTCAGCAGTAACAAAAACACCCCTGTGCTATCAACACAGCCCATACCAGACATGAGGAAAGCTAACCCTATGCCAGCCAAACCCAGCGTGTATGTGCTTCTGAAATTTGTCTCTCCTTGGGGTCAATTACCTCTCTGGAGGTCTAGGGTTCATTTTTAAATTAAACAGAAACAAACATAGCAAGTTTTCTCCTTATTCCAGGCGCCCTTAAGTAAAGGGGGAAAAAATTGTTTTAAAAGAAGGCAAGAGTAGACCCAGCCTTATTAAATCTTGGTTATTTAATGGTAAATTTAAACTGTAGGTGTCCCTCTGTTTAAAGAGGTTTCCACCAGCATTTAACTCCTGGGATAAAGACATGATCAGTGGGCTAAAAAACTTGACAGACTAGGACATCAGCCCTGTTGATTGAGAAAGCAAGATTCTTCAGATGGAGGAAGCAAAAGAGAAACCTCTCATTCTGTTTTTTTTGCTGCTAGGATAATTTCTACATTTTATGTTGAAGACTCCCTAGAAAATTGCAGTGACAGGACTTGACCTAAGGTTCCTACATACTCTTAGTTTACTGGTTGGTCACAGTCAGCCTCCTTCTTTCTGTACCTATTCTAGTACCAATGCTTTTGGCTGCTTCTTTATCCAGTTTCTGCAGGGTATGGAAGCAGATTATTTAGAAACTCCCTGGAAGTGGATTTGTGTTCAGATGTGTAGACTTGAGCTTCCTTGGGATATACAGAAACTGGAAGCAGTTTCTCACTTTGCCAGCCTACCCTCTTACCCCCCAGCCCCACTTAGAAATTCTAGCAGCACAGGAAACTCCCTGTCCTGCAATCTGCTTTACAGCTAGTCAAGCCCACATTGCCACTAACGTCAGCAGTCAACAGAGCTGGATATTTAAAATTATAAAAATTTATTATGCTCTTTGAGATTTTGTCATATATAGATACAATTTGCCTTTAGAAAACAACATTTTTGTGATCTCTAGCTGGGTTACATACAGAGCAAAGTTCATGGTCACAAGTAAAGTCTTCCATTTAAACACAGCTAAAAAACCCACAAAACCATATATATATATATATATATATACCTTTTTTATTCTATATTTACTCTTAATATTGCAGCCATATTTTAGCCAGCACTACCAAGTTTGGAACATATTGAGTTTATAGACTTACCATCAGTTCTTGGAACAGAAAGAGTTTCTGAATTAGACTACTACATTAGGCTGATTCATGTGGTGCATGAATAAGCTATGTTTATTCTAACAGTTTTCAGTCAGCTGGCAAACTTCCAAAACATTTCCAGAGAGATGGAGATTTTTCAGCATCAGCAATTTGAGACTGTAATTGTTGCTCATACACTTTGGGAACAAACTGTGCATCCCTGCAAACCTGGAAAAGTCAGTGTTGTAGGTCATGTCAAGCTGGAATAGATTGAGATGTTTTGGCAATGAGGATCAAAATTTAAAATAATTTCAGCAAAAGAAAGATGTGACACAAAATAAATAGAATACAACTCAGTGAAGTTAGATGACAGAAAAGGAATAATAAAAAGCACACTGACTAGGCCTCAGGTCTTGAAAAGAGGGCCTGGCATTTAGGAACAAAAAATAAATAAATGCACTAACCCTATATTGAGAAAAGGCAAAATTTTAGCCTAGTATTACAAACACAAGCAACATGAAAAATAATTGACCTGTTCCATTACTGGCAGGATGCCAGCTGAAGAGGTTTGAGAAACAGTGGATCAGCTTGGGAAGAGCCAAAGAAGAACCATAAACAATTAAAAGGGCTAGAATATGTGCCCTCTTAAGGAAGATTGAATAAGTTATTTTTTCTGAGAAAGAAAAGCAGATTAGGGAAACCTTTATAGCAGCATTCAAGTGCACAAAAATCCATGGCAAGGAAAAGAAAAACATCTATTTTTCTTTTCTTTCTATACTCAGGATAGAACAAGGAAAAATGACCTTGAGTTATAGCCTAGAAGATTCAGAAATGGGGAATTTTCTTACAGTAAGGCTAGACAAGCACTGTAATGGATATTTTAATAGGGTATGAAATCTCCATCTCAGAATGCTTACTAATAAGATTAACAACCTTATCTGAGCAGGATGGATGAGGGGGTAATAGAACATGGATAGTATTGGACCAGGCAATCTCTGAAGATCCCTTACAGTCCTATTTCATATTCTTCTCTGTACACAAAATTTTATCAATTAGAAGTATGTGACTAAACCCTGAAAAATAAAGAATCTCATCTGATAACAAAACTTACTCAGTGAAGGGATACACGCGTGCTATTTGCTGACACTGCCACTTCAAAACTGCTTTGTAAATCCACATCACACTTGGGATCACAGAATCACAGAATGAGCTAGGTTGGAAAAGACCTTTGAGATCATCAAGTACAACTTTATGACCTAACACCTCCTCATCAACTCAACCAGGGCACTGAGTGCCACATCCACTCTTTTTAAACACTTCCAGGGATGGTGACTCCACCACCTCCCTGGGCAGAGGATTGCAGTGCTCAATCACTCTTTCAGTGAAAAGTTTTTTCCTGATGTCTAACCTAAAGTTCCCCTGGCGCAGTTTAAGATTGTGTCCTCTTGTTCTGTCAGTGTCTGCCTGGGAGAAGAGGCCAACCCTCACCTGGATACAACCATTTTCAGGCAGTTGTAGAGAGGGATAAGGTCACTGTAAACATCGTTCTCAGAGACTTAGTTTAATTTGACTGCATAAAACTCAATTCCCTCTCATAGAGCAATATATTCAAAAATATGAGGAGAAGGAAATTACTGCAATGAGTTATTTTCACTAATTTTCGGCTGTGATTCATAAGATGTGCATTTCTTTCTCACAAAGGTAAGTTAAAAAGCCCAGTGTAACATAACTGACAAAAGTGCAGAGAAAAGACATTACTTTCTTCCATCAACCTTTCTCTTTCCCTTCATCTTGTGACAAGGTTATTTTCTTTTCAAGAACAGCTTTTGTTCTGATATTTCAACAAGGAAACATACATGTTTACATTTTCAAGGTACTACTTTTAGATTTATCTAGAATGATGAAGACCCACATTACTCCTTGACATGCCAGTCACATTGTCTCTTTGATAGATAAGCATACAGTTTGATAGACTATAGTGAAAATACACCAAAGAAAATGTATCTCTGCAGGAGCAAACATGCATCCTTGTGATGAGTGGAAGACTAAATTATAGGTATTCTTTATCCATCATAAGGACATGAGATCCTGAACACTGGCAACATTGGCTAGCATTCTACAATACAGACAGGGTGTTTGTGAATGCTGTATTTAGGAAGGCTTTTGGTTTCTTTTCAGCTTTCAGAATGTCTTAAGAGCTCCCACTCCCTACTCCTCAAGTGCATCATTGGCACAGGGAAGTTTTAAGATGCACATGATAGCTGTTTTATTGTTCAAAACACTGATCCCACAATTGATCAGGTAGGAGGCAGTATTGTTGTGGAACAACTGTGTTTCAGAGACAGGACTGGGCAAATGCTTTTTGTCAACTTTTTCTCCAAATTAACTGAGAATTATGAGAATTCTACAATCAGAAGAAATATAAAGTGTCTCTGTTTTGTTGCAGTCATCAGCATTTAAACCATTTTGTCTGTATGAGTCTGGGGAATTTTAATGGGGCTGCCCACACCCCCATTAAAAATATCCTGGGAAGGCATGTTCTAGCTCCACAGAGAAGACTGAAGCCTTTTAAAAATGACCAACAAAACAGTAAGGTGCCCTTGCACAGGTTGTTTCACTAGGACTGAAAATGTCATAACAGAGAAGTGGGAAGGTGTAGGGGGATAGAATATGGGTAAATGAAGGTGCTATAGAATGTAATCTTACCCCCTAAAGAGTTGCAGCTGAGTTAATTATTAAGGATTAGGAGCAGGCCTGATGTTAACAGGCCACACCTGTAGCCAATAAGAAGAGTGTTATAAAACAGTGGATTGGTTGGTTGAGGGGAACTGGAATTGGTTGGCTGCTGTGAGGACAAGGAAGAGTCAGTGCCTAGAGGAGATGCCTACAAGAAATATCAAGGAGGTGTGAAACTCCAGCAATATAGAACCATTGCAATGTAATGACAACAGGAAGGCAATGGGATTTAGGGCACCATAGGAACTCTTTCTGACCTTGTAGCCTTCAGGCATGTCCTTTGTGAACTTCAGTATCTCTTGGACTGTAATTCAGTAATGGCATATCCTCACTTCTGCACTGGTGGCAGGGAAAGCTGACTGGAGAAAAGGACCTCAAGGGTAAGATAGGGTTGAACCAAGTTTGAGAAAGACAAAGCATGACACATCAAAGTCAATGGTACAACAGTGGACAAAAAAGTATGAGCTTTTTTTCAAGCTACCTCCTCTACACAGGCTTCAAAATTAATTCCCTAGTGAAGCAGCTGCAAATTCTGCTTGATTTAAGACATTTAATTTAGCATATTTATGCATTGCATATGCATTTATCATATTAAATCTCCATGGGTTTTTTTCCTAATGCTAGAAGAAGGAAGGCTCCACCTTTTCCCAGGTAAGGATGGGCAAGAAACTCCTGCTCTGAAAGAGGTATCAAGAGAAGGAAGAAAATTGCATCCCAGGTTGTCTCCCACGAGTAGGAGCTGAGTTTGGAAAAGCATCAGATCTCTTATTTGGGCTTGGATCTGCAGACAGCATACAAAGCTTAAGCCAGAAACTGAGTAACAGTGTTCAGTGGCAACTGCTTCATTCTCATCAAACTACTACAGCAAATGAAGGAAGGACCATGATAGAGGTGGTAGTAGCTGGAAAAAGATGTCAAAAAGTCAAATGCTTTTGGAAAGGAGTAGCTCCATGAAGCTCTCCTGTGGCAAAGCAAGCCAGTGACATCCTAACTATTTTAGGAAGACTGCTGCAATTAGTTCTAGGGAGAGGATGCTCCCCCTCTTCTCGGATCTGGTGAGACACATCTGGAGTGTTATTTTCAGTCCTAGGATTTCCAGTACAGGAGAGACCCTGCTGTGGGTTCAGTGAGTGACACAAATATGACCCAGGGACCGGAGCATCTGTTATACAAGAAAAGGCAGAGAGAGGTGGGATTGTTAAGGACTGGAGATTTATACACTTGTATCAATGTGTAGGTCGGGGGTAATGAGCAAGTTGGAGCCAGACCCTTCTCAGTGGTATCAAGGGAAAGAACAGGAAGCAAGGGGCATAAATTCAAATATAGGAAATTCCATTAAAACATTAAAAAATCTTTTTTTTTTTTTTTTTTTTTTTACTGAGAGTCATCAAATACTGGAACAAAACTGGCTGTCCAAAGATGCTTTGAAGTCTCTATTCTTGGAGACATTGAAATCCTGATTGAATATGGCTGCAGATAACCTGCTCTACCTGACCCTGCTTTGAACAGAGGCTGGGACTAGATGAACTCCAGAGGTCTCTTTCAGTCTCAACAATTTTGTGCCTCTGTGAATTGCCCTACTTGCCTCCAGGGGAATGGAGATGCCTTATGCCTTCAGTGCTGCAGAATTGTCCTTGCAGTTGTGCCAACATGGTAGGCTGCCAGTATGAATTTAATCAGATTTTAATGCTGAATAATCAAAGAACATATTTGTCATTTTAAATATTGGATTATTCAGATTGTTCAAACTATAAGGAAGATTGATGAATTCAAAGGCAGAAACTCAGACCTCAGTTTAATACATGTAGATATGCATGACAGCATGATTTTGCATTTTAGAAAACAACTAACACATCAACAAACATAGCAACTGTAAAACTCTAAATACAACTCTGATCTAATATAGAAATCAATGAAATATATTGTACTGGACATATTGCTGTGCTGTATTTATAAAGAAAATGGAAAAAACAGTATTAAAAATTATAGATCTGAAAAAAACCAAAAAAGGATTTGTATTTTTCAATGATTAAATGATCTATAAATCCAAAATGTTACTATTTGCAGGTGGAGTTTGCCACATCAGCAAAAATTATCTGATAGTTATTAGCGGTTTAAAAGAGGCTGCAGAACTCAGGAATATCCACTGTTATACTCTGCAAGTCTTCTTCCAGCCAAAATCTGGCTCCTGTTTGAGAAGGTGAAGTGCATTTCATTCCAGGTATCAAACCTGGGGAACATGGTTAAAACTGACTTTTGAGATATTCGTTTAACAAAATTCTGCATCCAGCATAATTACGAAGATTTATATGTGTTAAGAACATTACAGCCTATTTGAGATTGGACTCTGTGTCTTTAGTGGTAAAATGGCATTGAATTTTAGATTACTTGTGATTAAATAAATGATTGTGCAGTATATGTAGGTGGAACACCATAAAAAGAATTATTTTTTATATATTTATACACCTACCTACAGATAGACGTAGATTTAAATAGATGGATATAGATAGGCATACATAAATATAGCATGGGGGACATTTCCTGGTGGTAAAATTTATAATTAAAATGTAGAAGGAACATGTGTAAAGAATGAAAGACTTTAGTTCCTTGAAAGAGAATTCTTTAGGGGGAAATTCTTATTTCATGAAGGTTTGCTATTTCTTCTTTAATAAAATCATTCAAGTTGGATAAGATCTTGAAGATTGTTGAGTACTACCATTAACCCAGCACTGCCAAGTGTTCCACTAAACCATGTCCCTGAGTGACACATCAACATGTCTTTTGAACACTTCCAGGAATGGTGAGTCAACCACTTCCTTGGACTGTTCCCATACCTGACAACCCGTTGCTTGAAGATGTTTTTCCTAATATCCAATCTAAACCTTCTCTGGTAAAGTTTGAAGTAATTTTCTCTTGTCCTGTTGCTTGTCACTTGTAAGATGAGGCTGACTTGCCCCTCTCTACAGCCTCCTTTCAGGTAGTTGTAGAGAGCAGTAAGGTCTCCCTTCCAATGTACCAACAGATAGGAGAGGAAATCGGTTATTTTATTTGTGAGTTTTACAGATCAGATTTATGTAACAATAGGAGAGTATAATCCAACTGCTTAAAACGTAACTTTTCAAATTGACTTCTCAAATTATTAGTGAATGGAAATTGACATAGAAAGTTTTGTGGTTTTGCTCTGTATGTTGTGTGAGAGTATATAGAAGTCCATGCTAAATTACAAATATTTAGGAGTTAGACCTTTTGAAGTCATCCTTCACTAATGTAACCTGATTGGGAAAATCAAAGAAATGGGCTGGTTTTTGCTTTTGGTTTGATATCAAAATAAGTACAGGGGAGAAGCCTCTGAACAAGAAAGCAATGAGACAACAGATGGATGAATCATTGCAGAGGCTCTGATAAAAATACACTGACCTCACTCAGACATTCAATCAAAAACCCAATTTTTGTTTTTTGTATGAACTTTTCTTCAAAATGTGGCAATTAAAAATTGATCATCAACAGATTTGTTATGTGAGGTTCTTAATATCTCAGCTCAATAATTTGTTGTCTTATTAGCATATAAACTTACAGAAAATTATTTACAGAACTTTTTTGAGTGTATGCAATATATTTATAAATTATTTTGAATAGCATTTAAGAGTCCTCCTGTGCTACACTAGGAAATCTATTTATCTATTAGTCCTAGAAATCTATATATATTTAAAAATTGAGACATTTTAAGGAGTCACGATTTGAATTCTAAGCCCATCACAATAAACCTGAAGTTCAAAGCCCCATCTCTGTGCCTCTGGATGGCTTATAAAAACTACACTTAAATTGGATTGCTTATAAAAAAACTACACTTAAAGCTGGCAAAGAAGGAACTCACTGAAATGAAAGGGTTTTAAAACCCACCTTTCTTAGAATTTTGACAATTGAGCCCAGAAGTTATTTTTGGTCTGTTTACATTGCAACTAGTGAATTCTGTTTTCCTCAACAAAGAAAACAGTTGGTGCTGAGGGTCTGACATTCACACTATACATGTTTCAGAGGGCTTTTCCTAGGAATACGATGGCTTAGTCCCTGCTAAGGAACCACAGTCTAGACTCTTTGAAGAGTTGTTGAAGAGCTGCATGGATGGGGTGGTGATAAAGGGCATGGTTTCCATATCTTAGATGACAGGAAGCAGTAGGCTACATCATCGTGCTCCTCTGATCTTCTCATCTGCTCTTTTGCTCTCTGAAACAAAAGATATGAGTTATTTTGCCACAGTGGCCCTGCTTTACTGTGGATGAAAAAATTCTTTCTTTAAGAAAATATCCTGGCAAAAAAGAAGCTCAGAATTACAAACTTTCATTCTAAAGAAGGCAAGAGCTCCTAATTCCTTGGTGAGTAAAAGCAGTTCCTCAGTCCCAACTGAAGAGAAAATGTATTATTATTTATTATTCCCAGAGAAGCTGGGCCCTGTGAACATGTATTAAGGAATATTCGTTGCATGCCATATGAATTCCCTCTGTAGAAACAAGCTCTCATTCACTGTTTTTTCACATGGGTCCTCATGGAAAGGTGGCACTGAGTGTCTAAGATTAAAAAAGCTAGCAGCATACCCCAGCTTCTACAAACTAGAAACACAGCCAAAGTGGCAGAGGATCCTGGTAAATTGAGGTACTTTCAGGTTTGGGTACTCTAAGCAACAGTTTGGACTTTAATTTTTACTGTAGACACAGAAACCTAAAGGCTGATTCTGAAAAGAGTTTGTCATTTAAATGTATAGCAATTATTCCTCGTGAGAATGAATGACTAGTATGGAAAACCCAAAACATTAATTTATAACAAGCAATATTGTTTTCTTGAAATTAGAACTTTTATTGACAAATATAGCAGGACGGTATGATTGATTTTTTTCACTAACATTCTTTACCAGCAGCATATGCAATCAAGTATAACTTCTGTAGCTCAACTATCAGTTCTCCTTAAAACCTGTGATTTAATCCCTGAAATATCATCAGAAGTGTGAATTATTTCAAGACTCCAGGACTGGCTGAGAGCAAATACTGCAGAATCAACAGTATGTTGAATATGAGCTCATAACCACACCAGAACATCTCCTTTAAAAAAAGTCAAATAGAAAATACATTTTTATTTAAATTTTGAAGGGCAACTTTCCTGCTGCCAGACTGTATTTTAGGAAACTTCTTGAGGAGATTAGTCACATTAATTTTCCCACCTAGTGAAGAGGGAGATTCCCTCTGAGACTTAGTCAAGGTATGTGTAAATGGGAAGACTGAGATTATCCCCATGTTGTGTCTGTGCTGATTAGAGTGAAGCATACACAAGTGTGCTGCTTCATTTTCCTAATCCTGCTTCCCTCAGGAGAGAAACCAGGCCATGGAGAGTAACAGATATGGGAGTATCTGCTGATGAAGGCACTGGCTAGGGTTATGTGAGGATGCATGCTTTACAATCAGTCTAAACAGACCTTTTCTGAACCCAGATTGGGTTCCTGGTACTCCTTACATGTTTTGGTACCTCAAACACTAGGCATAGTCTCTATTGCTTCCATTTAACTTCTCTTCCCACAATTTTCCTGTCTCTCACCTTCTTTGTGGTGCATTGTTTAACTCTTCATATCCAGTTATTTTTTTTCCAAAGGTGACTGACACTGGTCTGGTAGTTTTGAGAACATCTCTTGAAATGTTAATGTTACAAGGCTCCTTCTCCAGAAAGAGAAAGGAGTTAAGAGTAAATCTGAACAGCTTTATGAAGGCATTTGTTCATTCACTGAGGATAGAATGCCCTTGGAAGGATTCACTCCCCTTCATTGAAGTGAGCCTTTCTTCTAATTACCTTAATACCATAAACTCTTCGAGTCAGGGGCTTTCTTTCAGGTCTATAAATGCCCAAACCACTAGGCAGTAGTAGGTTAAATACATATTTGGATATTACAATTAATATGATACCTTGTGGCAGAATTAAACCCTCACTCAATATTCTGAAAGCTTCCCTGCAGAAGCCTGTAAGGAACAGACATGTGATCCAGCCAACTCATGGAATAAACTTCAAGCATGTATGGGAGGAGAGAGCATCCTCTCCCTTAAGGATGCATGGTCAAGGATCTTTTCAATGCAAGAGAGGGATAATAAGAATAGATGGAAGACATAAACAAGAAGATGCAGAGGGCACAAACCTGACAGACAAGCATAATGGAGACAAAGACAAGAAATCAACCTGTCCAGTCCCAGTAGTTTGTGGGCTATCAAGAAGCTGCAAGCAAACCTGGACGTTGCAAACGTGAGGGTGAATGAAGATGGAAGGGGGTCAAGGGAGCTATGCATGCTGATGAGGGAATATGCAGGGGAAGGGGGAGACTGATAGAAAAGGGTATAAAATGGGCTGGTTGCATGTAAAATGGAGCCATTAACACACTTGTCTGATAGAGCCCTGCAGCTGATCATCACAATTCATCCTTTTTATTGCATATTGTAGCGCTGCATGATCTTACTCCCTGTTCCACATGGGTGAGGGCAAGGTCTGTGTACTGCCTGCTGGGGTTCTGGTGTGGGTGAGGCACTGGTTCAGCAGTGGCAGCTGCAGCAGGACCATGGCTCTCAGCTCACATGCCTGGCACCCGTTTGGTGATGAGGGGTGCAAGTGTCTGTATCACTCTCAAGATGGGTGTACATCTGTCATTCAATAGCAAACTCCAAGCTGGGCTCAGCAGCACTCAGATGCCCCATGTTGGGCCAAGAACATCAGGCAGGTAGAGCCCATGGGGATAGGGGGCTTTTGGGTGCCTGTGCAATGAGAATGTCAATCTGTATGTCATTTTGCAGCAAGCCATGAGCTAGACCAGCTGGCGAATCAAGGACCCAATGGCTGGGTAAGAGGGCCTGGAGTCCTGGCAGGGGCATCAAATGGACAGAAATGTCATGATGTACTCAGGGAATCTGTGACTGTGTGTGTGCTAGTGAGCCTGGACACTGCTGTGTGTGTGCCCTCACAGAAGACCTGCTGTCTCTGCCAGCGCTGGGGAGGGGGCATGGTGCTCTCTGTGCTTCCCTGACGTGATGTGAGTCCTGTGTAAGTGCAGCATCTTTGTGCAGCCAGCCACAACCATGTCCTCTAAGTCTCCTGCCTGTCTGGGACAAGGGTTCAGCTTCCCTAGGGGATGAACCTGAAAAGGAAAAGGGGCAGCCATATCCCACAGCCTGGGCAGAAAGCCCAGGTCTCTGGGGCACCAGATTGGGCTCCAGAGGTCGGGCAGGAGAAAGTCTTGGGACAGACCTGCTGGAGATGGGAGCTGCCACTAGCAACTCTTAACAATAACCACAGTCAATTTTACAATAACCAATAGTCAATAATACAAATTTTTGATCTTTAAATCTTCTGTCTATGAGAAATAAATCTTTAGTCTATGAGAAATAATTACCCTCTTTTTGGAAGTTATTTGAGAAAAGAAGTTATTTGAGAAAAGAAAATCATTATTAAGGTACTTTCTAACTTATGTGTATCCAAAATGGCTTTTGGAAAAGGTCCATTTAACATTTCCAAGAAACATTAGTTCACATAATTTTTATATTTAGCAATAATTATACAGTTCCACATACGTAAGAAAAAGGAAAAGTAATTATTTCTTCGATAGATCTAATTACAGAAAGGTTTTGTGGAAAATGGAAATGTCAGCTTTCAATTAAGTTCATGTTGGACTCAAATTCCAAAACGCTTGTTTAATCAAAAATAAATATTCCCTCAATATAGTGTATATTGAATAGTAAGAAATTATCAGCAAACCAGAATAGGAAAAGGTAAGTTCCTACATTTTATGAGATTCATTCACTGTTCCATTTTTTCAGATTTCATTAATGTATTCCTGCAAGGAATCATTATATAGATTAAATGATCACACAGAAACATACTTTTTACTCTTTCTCATTCACTTCTACTTTAACATCACAGAAATATTTTCCAGTCATCAGATGAAATACACTAGGAAAAAAACCCTAACAGCTGTCATGATAGCTACCTTTCTTAGTGTCCAGAGCCAGCTTATAACAGTATTTAAAGAATGGAAGAGAAAGGCCTGTGTTCATCCTACTAAGCCTTGAGCTTCTCATTCACGAACACTAGACTTTCTGTACAATCATGTAACCCTCAATTAAAATCCAGGTGAGAGGAGATGTACAGAATACAGCAATCACCTCCAACATCCATTCTTTTCAGAGTTCAGCCCACTGATATAGGATGAACTGTGGGACCAAGCGTTCAACTGTTGATCTTGAAATAAATGTATTAATCTTGTCTTCTTTTCTGTTACTTGTTTCTTAATTAAATTCTTAATAAAATTCTTAATTTATTACGAATTACAGATGCACAGGTGCAGAATACACCTTTTTGGTATGCAAGGGCTGTCACATGAAAAGTAAACCAGGGGTGTGTGATTGATGGTTGTGTTCTTCAGCACAGCTCTTTAGTACTTCAGGATGGGTGCAGAGCACCACAGTCTTGGAGGCATATGAGATGTTGTTCAACTGAGAACAGCAGTCAAGAATATTAGCACTTTTGACAATGATTCCTGAATTTTAGATGCCTATCTGCAGAGTGAAAAAATGAACAGGCAGCAAAACTTCAGTTTAAAATTTCTGGAACTGCCAATTTTTAGCACTCTAGAAAATCAGTCTGTAGGCCTATGAAACAGGGGAGCTGAATCTGAGAAGGACTACTGACTATATCAATTTCTCTGGTAAGACTGGCCTCTGATTCTCCCAGGTCCTTAAGATCAATGAGAAAATCTGGAGCAAGGAGGACTTTTCCTTGGAGGAGGAGGACCTGATTAAGGAATATTTAAATAAACTGGACATCCATGAGTCTAAGGGGTCTCATGTGATATAACAATGATTACTTGGAAGTTGGTGGATGCTATTGTAAGACCACTCTCAATTGCATTTGAAAGGTCAATCAAGAGAAACTATTGAGAGCTAGAAGGGACCAAATATAATTCCTATCTTCAAAAAGGACAAGAAGAAAGATCTGGAGAACTACAGGCCAGGCAGCTTCACCTCAACTCCTTGGGAATATGACAGAGCAGACATTTTCAAACATATGTATTACAAGAAGCTGGTTAAATCTAGTCAGTATTGATTTGCAAAGAACAAATCCCTCCTGACACTCCTGAGAGTCTTCTGCAATGAAATGTCCAGCTGAGTAGCTGGGGAAAGACCAGTGGTTGTTGTTCATCTTGTTGTTAAAAAGATATCCCACGCTCCCATAACATCCTTCTCAACAAACTGGTGAAAGTTGGATTACGTAACCAAAATGAACTGTTTGGCTCAAAGTGGTTGATCAGCAACATGATGTCCAGCTCAAGGCCATTGTCACCGACATCTTTTCATAAAAATCCTTTCTTTAGGATTTTCCCTTCTGGGAAGCTGAGGCCCCAGAAAAAGAATGTAAACAATGGTTATCTGCTGCTGTGAAATGTAACAGGTGCACCTGTGATTGGCCCATGTTGGATGTGTATAGTTAGTGGCCAATCCAGGACCGAGCTCTCTCTGGGACAGAATCAGAGAGGGCTCCTTTGTTATTCATTCCTTTTCTATTCTTAGCTTAGCTAGCTTCTGAGAACTTTCCTTCTATTTCTTTTAGTGTAGTTATAATGTAATATATATCATAACCTAATAAATCAAGCCTTCTGAAGATAAGGTCAACATTCTCGTCTCTCTCTTCACCCCTGAGACCCTTGCAAGCTCAGTAACAGGCCATCAGCTGTGGTTTATTGGAGGGTATTGGACAGTATTGGTCAACACTGTCATTACCTGGACAAGGGGACACAGTGGTCCCTCATCAAGCTAGCTCTGCTGAGGTCAAATTTAAAGTATTGTGCCCAGTCCTGGGCTATCCAGTACAAGAAAGACGTGGTCATAATGGAACAGGTCTGGTTCAGGACCATGCATATGGTTAAGAGAGAGGAATATCTAATGCACAAAGGGAAGCTCAAAGGGATAGGATTGTTTAGAGGAAAAAAAGGCTGAAGAAGAGGAATCTCATCAATATGATGTGATATATAAACCTCATGGGAGGATCTAAAGAAGAGGGAGTCAGGCTTTTTTCATTGGTATTCAGTAAAAGGAGAACAAACAATGAGCACAAACAGAAATACAGGAAATTCCATTTAAATATGGAAAAAATGTTTATTACTGCAAGAATGGGGCCCTGGAACAGGTTGCCTAGAGACATAACTTAAAACCTCCATTTTTTTCTGGAAATTGCCTGCAGGGGACTGGGCCACTGCAAGCAGGTCAGGGACCTGACCACTTTTACTGTCTTTGGCAAGTAGGGAAGTATTGTTTCAGCAAAGAAGGATGAAAACATGATTGTTTGCCTTATTTTGAACTTATTTTATATACTTGAATGCTGAATCAAAAGACTCAGCTGTGAAGGTAAATATAACCTGAGGCTCTACAAATCAGGTTGAGTTCACAAGAATGGTAAAATAAAAATAAAAAATGAAACAAAATCCAACCAACAACACCAAAAATTTTCTCTGAAGGTTTGTTGAGGTCTCTGGTCAACTGAAATGCCATTTTTCTTTTATGAATAACATTAAAACATATGACTGTCATAGCACTTAAAATTATGTTGGCCTTGTGTGGAAGCATTGATGTCAATTCCATTTCTATTGACTAGAAATTAATCAGTGCAGAAATGGTTGTTCTTTCTTCACCCAGCTAATTTAGAGAGATTTAACAACAGAACATTATGTACTCTTGCCTTTCCTTTTCTGTTCCCATCTGATGGCATTTGCTCAAAAACACAGAGAAACTGATTTTCTGTTAGGTCCTGCTGAACACATCAGCTATCAAATATAGTAAGATAGCCATGAAAATCTGAAAGTAAATGTGAAGACAGTATATGACAACAGAATATTTTTTTTAATGGTGTACTGGCCTTCATCCATAAAGAAAAGAAACATCACTGCTGGAGTTGCTAATATTTGGCTAGTAGATCAGAGATCACACAGGTAAAATTAGAAAAGCACTGGTTATAACCATAGTCAAAATTAGAGTATTTGGTGGAGGCAATTGCATTTGACATTACAAACATCCTGCTACACTCAGTGGGATACTGGAAATCTAATATTATTTTTTCTATTACTTTTATAATGTCAAAAATGTATCAGAAATTAATTCCTCTCAGATTAACTTCACCCTGGATGTCTCTTAATAGCTTTCTTTGGAGAAGAGGCAGGTTATCTGTACCAGATTGCTTTCTTTTGGGTCTGCACCAATTCAGTCTTCATGGAAAGGAGCACTTTGATTGTCAGCCACAGTCGCTCAAGGCACAAAAAAAAAAAAAAAAAGCATAATTTGGAGGTTCTTTGAGATACTGGCATCTACTTTTGTCATACAGAGGCCAACACCCTTCATTGAGATGACCAAATATATAACTTATCTTTCCCTCTGAATTACGCAGAGTATAGGCTAGACATGGCCCCAAAGGCATGATGCAACAGTTTCAGGTCATGGCATCATGTGGCCCAGACAAATTACACCTAATGGCCTTAAAGAAAAGAGCCAGAAAGCTCTGTGAACATAATATAGTTTAATGAATTATATATTAGGAATTAATCTTTGAATATGGAAAAAACCCTCTGTAAGATATCTGCTCATATATTTCCAATATTTAGATATGATAAAAAGGGTGAAATGAAGCATCACTTCTAAACAATGTGATAGCTAATTCAGGGCCAGCAGCAGTGACTTTACATGTAACTGACCAACACTGAGTGACCGACTATATACTCACACTTCACCCCTTGCCAGGTATTCAAAGCACAGTCTTAAAAGAGGGCAGATTTAGGAAAAAAAAAGAAAAAAGAGCCTCGCGATGCAAAACTTTAAAAGCACACTCTATCCAGGTAGTCAGAGAGAAGCCATAGATGTTACTGGTCCATAACAATTAATGTGTGTTTGTAATTTCCATTTTACTATATAGAGAAATATTTCAAACCTAGAGAAAAGAGCATGAGATTGTAAAGTTGCTAGAAGTTGAATTCAGGCCACTTCCCTGAGGATGAAAATTAAATGTTGGAGCAGTTCATAAGAGGTGGGGGAATGTTAAGCTCTTGCAGAGATATTGAATTTCATTTCAGAAGCCAGCCATTGATCCATCTCCTGGGAGCAATCCTGTAGTCAGTGCTCAGAGCAAGCCTGCACAGATCACCATGTGATCCCGTGGCACCATCTGAGTTTCTCTGTGCTGAGCTGCCCTGGTATAATGCCATGGCACATCAGACTGGGTCAGAGTCCTCAATGCATGTCCTGTCATGCCCTGTGCCCAGATCTGGGCTGTGACCCCAGTATGGACCAGTGTCTCTGGAGCTGGGACCAGAGCAAGCTGTGTCCCACCTTGAGGCTCTCTGCACTGCTTGTGATAGCCCTGCAGGGGGGATAATTCCAGCCTGTTTCAAACTCTTCACTTGGAACCACTGTAGGCTGGTTTTGAATTCTGTTCTATCACTGTCATTCACATTAGTCTGTGGACAAAAGCACCTCTCAGACTGAGAAACTCACCCCTATCTCCCACTGCATACATGGTCAAAAGATAGCTGCTCAAGTTCTGTGTTAAAAGCAAGAGACCCCTTCTACACCACGCTGACAGAATACTGACAGAATGCTTTTGCAGAGTCTTCACCACTGACTGTTGGAAAGCAGCTGAAAATACTCCTGCAACTGTAAAAGGAGAATTAAATCGAACACTTTAATGATTATTAGGAAGATTAGACAACAATAAAAACGAATAATTGGCAAAATTTTAAGAGCTTGTTGTTACGAAATGTAATTCCAAAATCCTGTTCTCTTTCCTCCCACTGAAGTAATAAATATTTTCTGGCCATCCATGCCTAAGCTTCCTGCCAGCTCCCAGCACATTGTGGCTGTGCTGGGACATAATTGACACCATTAACAATCTGTTAGTCAGGGTTCCTGGCGAATGGTGTTGGCAAACCTAGAGGTTGATAACATGGATTGACTGATATTTCATGCACTGAAGGCCAGCTGACACTCCTTGTTCAATCCTTATCTCCACAAACCCAGGAGGTGGACACATTTGAACTACACTGGATGGATCTACAGCATGCACTAATTCCTGAGCTGGGCTGGGACATTGCTGTTATGCCTAGCCATGCCAGGGCCAATGCTGAGAAATGAATAGTGAGGAAAATGCTGCTTGGGTCTGTCCTCTAGCCTGTTTAAAGAAATAAATGTACTTAGAGATGCAGGCAGGTATCTCAGCAGCACTACACTAAGAGCATCACAATTACAGTGATTAAATTACAGTGCCATGAAAATATCCAGTGTGACTTTGGACTTGAATTCTCTGGTTTCAGGAGAGGACTAAAACTTAAAATGTTATTCTGGATAGCAGCCTTGTTATGAGGGAAATACATGGTGTGAACATAATGTTAGTGCTACCCAGCTGTTCCTTTTGCCTTCATCTTCCATTCTGTAAGTGCTTATATAGTATTATAACACCATAAAATAAATGAGAAATAGCTTAAGAGTCTGACTGGTAACAGAGCATGCCAATACACTAATTTTCAATAGGAGATGAAGCCCAGAAACAAGAAAAATAAACAGAAGGCTAAGCAGAGATTTCATGAGAATAGAGGGTATACTGCCTTATAAAAACTAAGAAATGAAATATTGTTTTGGCTTAGGTGCCTTATAAAGAAAATAATTTCTAGGTTACTGAAAATCTGGGATGTCCAAACAATTGCATGTCTAAACAAGTAGAAAAAGGGTAAAGGATTCAGCCATAAAAATGTGTAAACAAACTCTGAAGTAAGAAATGGGAGCTCATTTCCTATGGCTCAGAAATCACAAAATAAAAGCAGAACATGTTAACATGTCTCTGCAGTTATTTCTGTCTACCATCCCCAAATCAGCCTATGAATACTTCACGTGTTCATCCCAGACAAAGATATACTTCATCAACTGTGATAAATATGAAGATCAAGTTGAGATGGTGGGGTGGTCTAACTCCATCTGGAAATTAGACTCCAAATAAGCCAGTCCCCTTCCACCTGCCCCTTCCAACAAGAGATGACCAATGGCAGAGGCTGTGGGTTGAGGTAACAATTTACTGAAAGGAAACAGCTTTGGAATAAGGAGCACACAGTAACAGCAGCAATATAAATGACAACAGTATAGGGAAGGAGAAGGTGCTTCACACACAAAAGCTGTTCAGCACCTTGCCTTAGCTCTGTGTGGCTGCCAGGACAAAGGCAGGATGGAGGACGCTCCCTGTAGGTTGAGGCCGCACGGCCCCTGGGACAAAGACAAGATGGCGCCCGCTCCCATGCAGCACCACAAGGTTTCTCCAGACAAAGACAAGATGGCAGCCGCTCCCTGCAGATGGTTTTCCAGACCCTGAGCCCAAGACAATGAAAAACAATGATTGACAAAGGCCCAAAATCTGGACCATCTGTGCTGTGTCACTGTTGTTTTCTGGGCCCCTGTGCTCTGCTGGTTCAATCCCACAGGGTGCCATTGCTTTGCACTGCTCCGCCACACTCCACTTGGCTCTGTGTGGATCCATTCAGCTGGGCTGGGACCAGGCTCACCTCTGCTGCTCTGTCGCCCATGGATACTTCCCACACAAGGACCACTTTCCAGCACCACTCCTTGGAGCCGTGTCCTGGGGGAATGGGAAGGGTACAGGCCGCAACAGAGGACGATGTCTGCAGGATTGATCCCAACAACCTCCCTGCTGGAGATAGTGAGGCAAAATTTCACACTTCTAGTGATACATTCATTCTTTCTTCCCGCTTAAACCATGTCACCAGTGATGATGTGCCACCCTGGCCATGCCACATGGTGCTAAGCCATGCCCCCTCTCTACATTCAGAACAGGTGGGTATCTATGCAGGGATTCAATCTAAGATGAAGATATTTAAATTAATAAGTGTCTGTAGGCACATCTCATTCTTTGTTAGGGTCCATGCAGGTGGAGTTGTAGAGGAAGCAGCTCATCCTTCAGCAATAACCAACAATGAAGTTCACCTGCCTATATATTGATGTCAAGTATTTTCTCAGTCGGTGTATGGTACAATACCTGGTTTCCAGTTTTCAGAGGGATGCAAGTCTCATGCAATCTGTGCCTCAGGAGGTGTAACCCACTTCCCAGTGTGTCTGAACTGGCACTAGGGGACTACATAGAGGCAGCTGAATCCTGCCCATAATACTGCTTCAACTAACTCACTCCTCTTGCTGAAAAGAAAATTTCAACACATACAGCACACCTAAAAAACTAAATGGGAGTCTTGAACAAATTCTGCCTCCAAAATCTGTTACAGAAACTCTGTATGTGATAAGAAGCATGAGCTGTAACAAACTTTTTGTTATTAGCTGACATGGGTAGATGAATTATAAAATTACATTACTTCACCTGAAAGATTAAGAACTAACTGAGATGCAGTTGCATAAATAGTCTTATTCAGGATATATCCCATGTTTTCTTTAGTTGTTAGAGGCTTCAGAAGCTTTTAGATCAAATAGAGTTTATATAGTAGATCAAAGTAGGATAAATCATGTTTGAGAGATCTCAGAAATCTATTGTCTTATCTACTGCAGGTCAGCTGAGGTCTGACCAGGTTGCTCATTCTCTTATTTCATCCAGGTCTTGAAAACATCCAGGGATGGAGCCTGCTTGATCTTTTTGGACAATCTGGTCCAAAAGGAATAGAACTTCAAGCAGAACTCATATACTTTGTGTGCTCCTTTCAGAATGTTATTTAGAATGTTTATTTCAGAATGTTTAATTTTCAGAAATATGTAGGCATTGCATGCAGTCCTGAAGAGACTGAGAATGAGGAAGAAAAGGATTTAATTAGTCATCCACAGAAACTATCAAATTATGGGCAATTTTGCAATAAGTATCATTAATAAGATCACTATGGACACCATGTTCTTGTTTCAGGACAAGAGATGAGAACAACCTCACGACAGATGACAATATGCGCAGTGATCAGTACATGACACCAGACTCCACCTTTGCTCATAGTTAGAACTGCATGGTGTCCATCCAGCTCCTCTCAAGAAATTGGGTTGTAGATACAGAAAAGAGGGAGAAAGAGGAACCTAAACCCATAAAGAGGAAATTAATCCAAAAGATCTTACCAGCAATATTTAAATTAGACTGAATCTTGGACCCTCTAGAACTAACTAACACAATCCATTTAGCAAAGAAGGCACTATATCACAACTGGGGAACATATGGGTTTAAAGTGATGTCTTCCTTAATCTGCAGGTGTATTAGATTTTCTATTCACAGTAGGTTTCATTAGAGATGTTGGAGATGTGTTTTTAACAAGGACAGTGACACTTAACCACTACCAAAAGGCTTTCTGTGAGACAAACAGGTAGTTCTTATCTCATGATATACCTATCATGTTTAAATTTGCTCATTTATAAGGTCAGAGAAGTACATGCAAAAAAGCCCCCGGTACCAAGAAATTACACTCACATGCATCAAAGTAGTTTAGCCAGTTAATGAATTGTGGAGATGTATTCATGACCAAATAACCAGGAACTTTAGAAGTAATTTAGTCAATTTGAGAAACAAATTGGGTTTGGCACTTTACACAATTGTTTAATGGAATGTTTAATTAAAAATTGAGCAACTTGTCCAACCTTTGTATTTCCTGGCTCTGATTTATCTAGGTTTGTTATATAACCTTTCTTTTACGACAGCAAATTACATTCTGTCTGTTAAATATGGAAACTTTTCCCACATCAGCTGTGGAGACAGATGCAAGGTCACCATCCCTTATCCTTTTTCAATAGCCAGGTGTCAAAGGAGCATGGAAAGCATAAAAACCTCAAGGTCACAATCCTTTCTCCTCTGCTACAACTCCTTAAAAAATAAAGGAATTTTTTATTTTAAAAATTGTTGAAACTTTTGTTGAGAGCATGAATATTGTCAGCTTTCAGAAGAAATACATTTCTTCTTAGTCCCTTAAAATCACACTCAAGGCTCACAATTCATTAAATCTGATCTTATGAAGTATAAAGTAAGCTACAAATATTCAGATCAATGTGGAATCAGCAGCTATTAGTTCTTAGAACAGTAATTAGTGTTCATACTAGAATTTCCAAAAGGAAGACTATTCTTGCTGTTTACCATTTGGGATCAGTGGATTTTAAGTTAATTTTCATATGAAGTGATGCAGTACTTTGCTTCAGGCAATACTGATTCAGTACACTAGAGTTTCTTTAAAGCTGTCAATCTTCAGAGGACAGAAAACATACCTCTAATTGAGGTATGTTCTCTACATAACCTCTAACACAAGCCAACATTGATTTTGGACATTACTTCTTGATTTCTTAGCTTGTTAGCCAGAGTAAATTATAAAGAGCAAAGAGAGAAAAGGGGGATAAGAGCTAGGGATAATAATAATAATATGATAAATAGCATCCTTTAAGATTAATTTTACTATTACTATATGAAAACAGCAGCTGGCAAATACAATCAGCGCACAGAAAATATGAATATGGAATGGGAAACTCATCATCCATTCTCAACTACCAGCTGGAGCAGAGAGGTGTTGCAGCCTGCTTCCTGTCACTTGAAGTCCTTTGGCATTATAAAGGATTATGTACCTCTACAGCTCCAGCAGTGAGTGCCTCCTTCTAGATACTGTACCTACTTTTGTTATTTTCAGGGTGCATTTTAGGGCACCCAGACCAGGCCTTAGGACCCAAGAGAGATGACTGGGAAGAAGAATTGGTGAAACAGCCTGAGTCATATGAGAGATTAAAATGCAAACAAATAAGGAATTGCTCACCATGTCTTCCAACAAAAGAATAAGGGCAATTATATAAACCCAGAGGGTGGCTGGTCATTCCAAAAGAGAAGGTAGTTCTTCTTATTGCAGGTGTAAGCTGTGTTCATTAAATTCATGTCTTCATTAAGAGATTTTTACATGTACCTCTTCATTAAGAGATTTTTGACCTGCAGGGTGGTGAACATTCAGAGTATCCTGATGTCCTGGTAATCTGTGCGTCTCCCAAAGGCCATTGGTGAAGAGATGATGCAGAATCAGATGGACTGGTGTGGTCATCCTTTCTACTCTCCCTGTCTGTATTTCCCTCACGTTAAAAATTGCCAGCAGCCTTCAGATTCCCTCCTTAATGCTCACAAGGGTGATCCCTCATAAGAAGCAGAAGGGGAAGAGCAGATACAGCTCCTGATTCTAATTTTCCACTCTAGCTGCCAACAGGAGAGACAGTATGGCCCAGTATTTTTCCCTTAAGAATAAGCACAAGAAAACGAACCCTCTGACTGGATACATTCTTCTGAAAGCAGAGAGTTTCAGGGCTTGAATGAATACTGATGAACACTGAAATATTCACTGAATTCAGCTGATTTTTTCTGTGGAAAATATCTTGGGATCTTGTATGGGAATGAAAATAGAGATCATGGAAACCATGACTGCACGCAACGATGTGAAAAAAACCTCTGAATTTTAAGAAAGTTTAGCTATTTAAACATTGGCATAGCACTCTCAGATAACTTTGAATGAAATCTTCGAATATTTTGCTGAATATTTGCAGTAAAGATTTCATAGTCATACTATGGAGAAGCTAAACCTTAGCAGACATTCTGCCAAACAACAATTGAAATTTATCTTGTAAATGCAATCAAATCTAACAAATGCAGAAAATCCCGGGTGGAAAAATATATATTTATGCAAGTTTTTCAAAATAAGATGCTTTTGCACAAAATTTACAGATATAATTATGGTTTTCAAAGTAGAAAAAGAAAAAATCTTTATACTTGGTAATTATGTTTCAGTAAATTGGATCATTTTCAGTGTATGGATAGTTACATGTGAAATCCTACTGCATTAATTTAAAGGTCATGGCTTCACCGTAGAAGTGATTTCTCAGCATGTATCCTCTGCCCTTGACTTTATTATGGTTTGCTCATTCCTAATATCTCTGCTTATCAGTTTGGTAACCTTGCTGGCTACATTATGCATTTTTACAGCAAACATTATAAGTAAAAGGATAATTTTTGGAAATGAAAGTCTGGAAGTTTGAAAGATTTATTGACTAAGGAAAAAAATAAATTACAGGGTATCTGGCTCTTACTATTTAAATGTGTCTGCACATATTCAGCTGCAGGTTGAATCTGGCTAGAATATTTCATTTGGCCTTGACTAATTTTTCATAATTCTCTCCTTCATAGAAACACATGAGGGCTGTATTTATATAAATACATCTAATCTTCTGATCCAAAAAGTAAAATGGCAATTTCAAGAAATAAAAAATATATTTACTCTAAATATAAGAACATCTCCATCTGTTGTGTACCTGCATTCTAAAGGATAATGATATTAAAAGTACAAAATGTAACTTGTAAAAATGTGAACCTCTGTAGCATGTAAGTGAAAAACCAACAAAAATTTATTATGTTAGCACCAGTCTTGGAGAAAAAAAGCAAGTGAGGGAAGACAGCAAAGCTATATATTCACATTTTTAATAACAAGCCCTTTTTGCTCTCTAGATAGTGGTGGGCTGAAAACTTTAAGTCAAGGCCTCTACTTGTTATTTTTTTGTGAATAAACCAATACATCTAGTTATATCTCTGCTACTTCTTTTGCAGTTGTAAATTTTGGAATAGAAAGTGTACCAGAGAAGTATTTCCCACTTCTGTTATAAATTGCTGTAAAGAGATCTTGTTATTATAAAGTGATATAAATTTTAACGGTTACAGGGAGAAGAAATTTATATGATTATATGTGTTTTGTGAAATTTTGTGACAAAAATTAAACATTGTGACAAAACAGCAATGGAGTGACTTCACCTGGGTACTTTCATTCTGTGAATGGTTCAGGGCAACAGAAAGGAAAAGCTAGTAGACAGAAACATTTATTAAAATTAGACAGCTTCTTAAATTCCCATTGAATTTGGGAATTACATTTTGACTCTATGTGTGCACACAGAGTACATGTTATGAAGAATGATAATAAATTAGGTAGTCTAGACTGGACTGTTATACAAAATGCACTAGGCAGAAAGTGGTAACCTTCCTATTTCTCCCTCTGTTCTCTGTCTGAGTTTAGTGTTAGAAGCCATGTATTACATTTTATTAAGACATCAGAAAACTGCAGACATGCTCCCAGGCTTGCCAAAAACCTGTGCAATTGGGATTAGCTCACCAGAGAGTTTAAGTGAAAAGAACTAGAGGTTCTCTGTGGTGTTTTTTAAAGCTCAGAAAAAGTTGCCAAATGACAACTCTGTCAAGCAGGAAAAAATAATGAAAGATGGGCAATCAGTTATTGGTATAAGGAACAGACAGTACTTGTAGGTAGAAACTGTGTATGGAGGAGAGAGCAGGAAGATTACCATAAAAGTGGGAAATTAAGTTCATGATCTACTGATTAGATTGATAAATTTTCATACAAAGAATGACAAAAGGTTGTTGATGGTCAGAAGACATTCAGATAATTACTACATCAGGCAGGTAAAAATCCACCATTCCTTTGTACTGATACTACAGCACAAAAGTAAATAAGCCTAATAAAAATGAAAAATATAATCTCTTTGTAGGAGTGAATTCGCTCAGTTTGAACTAATGATCTCTAAGGTGCCTTCTGACCCAAACCAGTCTATGATTCTGTGATCCTTTGAGGCTCCTATTGACTGGGAAGAAGTGGATCACCTGCTGAGTAGAGTATGAGAAGGTTTTTTGGGGCCTGATGTTTTGGGGGCTGGCTCCATCTCTATACTTGATTTTTTGTGTGACCTTGAATGAGGTATCCAAGGCCAAATGTACTTCTTATGCTTTATTAAAATGGATCTTTCTTTTCAGTAAAGAAATGAGAATTTTTTTCCCCTTTTCAGGCATTAAATACTTTGGTTGAAATATCTTTTTTATTTTCTATTTGTTCCATTATCTTAACTGAGTTATATAAAATGGTAACTTAGATGCTGCTAGACTGAGAAAAATTTGGCTCTGCAGTGCAGAATTTCATGCACAAAAATGATGGCAGAAATGGCAGTCTGACTCAGGGAGATACAGCAAGACTAATTCATTGGAGCCTTTAAAACGCAGTTTAGAAATGAGAAAAACCTGTGGGATCTGGTTTCATGCAGATACAGTAATAGTCTTTCTGCCTCCTAGATGGAGCTAAAGCTCTTGTCTCGTGTATCCTGGCTTGTGGGACGGAGGAAAGTAAGTAACATGACAAACAATTGTTTTCTCTCACATTTCTTGATTAGTATTACCTGAAATTTTTTACATTCCTAAGGAGCACATTTTACAGAATAAAAATTAAAAAGCTTGGTCTCCATTTTGCAAGGACAACCTTTTGTGAGTGTAAATCAGAATAAAGTTCAGGATAAAGACATTTTCTGCTTCTCTGCAGCAGAGACAGTGCTGCTCACTGGATACATGCTTCAGCAAGCACTGCCAGGAGCCCAGTTCAGCTTCCTGGAAGATTGAGGCTCAGTTTTCTTCCCCCTAGTCCTCATCAAGGATAGACAGAGGACTTCTGGCCCAGGACAGAGGCTGAACATACAGCCTAGATGAGACATCTTCAGTGTTTATAAAGGAAGAGATGCCACAGTGTTGAAAGGGAGGAATTTGAAAATAGAACCCACAAAATAAGGTACCATCACGAGCAAAGTATAGACACAAAAGCAAAGCAAATGTTGCAGCTTTTTTTACATGTGAACAAACAGAACTCTAATAAAACCTTGCAAAAATCCCCCACAAGTGAACAAAAAAGTGCCATTCAAACAGTGTATTCTGTTTCTGGGAAGGTCATACAGTGTCAGGAAAAGGACATTTCTCTTTCAGAGTTTTAGTGAAATTTAAGTCATAAGCACATGCATAAGTGCTTATGCACATGCAAGGACTCTGTGTCTGTCTATGCAGCTCAGTCCCTGTCGGTATACTGGGACATTTAATTTCCACAGCCTCATTTGTGGTGAGGGCCAGCAATTCAGTTTATTCTACCTACCCACATTTTGAGGTGATCAGACCAAAAGAAATGGAGGAGGCATATCAAAACAACCACAGGGTGAAAGTGGAAAGGGAAGAGACAAAAACTCTCCATGATGTACAGAAATGTGGAAGACACACAGCAGATACAATCAGAGTCTAAGAACATTAAAAAAATAAAAAACTACCATACCTAAAGAAGAGGTTTTAGGTTTAAAAAGGGGAAGAGATTGAAGAGGTGGCTGGTGTCCAGTGCACCAGCTGCAGCTCAGCATCAACTAGCATCTAGGAAAAAGATCCTGCCTATATGGAAGACAAGGTAGTTAGTGAAACTATTATAGCAAGTTGGCAAAGCAGAGCCACTGCAGAAGAGAAGGTCAGACCCTGTCCTCTGGGTTACTGGGATTCTGTCTATGCTTTTGGACTCATGAAACAAGCAGATCTGAAGTGCAGCCAAAGAGGCACTGCTGAATCTTTATGCCTGGCATCTGGCCTGTCTGCATTGCTTATGATTTTAATGGCATTAATTTATTGCAATATCTTATGATGGTTGTAAATTATTTAATTTGATGCTTGAGGTAATTTTTAATTATTTAATTTGTATTTGTTCCCTTATGTGCTGCCTATATTAATCTATGACACCAATCCTACAATTATTTCCTTATTGGTGAACCTCTTTTCTACTGTGGACCTGCATAAAAGCTCTATGCATATGACAAGGAATTTTCTCACTTCTTTTAACTAAACAATAATTGTCTATAAAAAACTCTATTTTTATTTTATTCTATACCTTATTCTCAATATATCAAGAAACCATCAAAAAATAGGTTATTTTAATAATATCTGAGCCCGAATTATCACTAGAATCTGGTCCTTGAACCTGCTCTTTCACAGCGATGTACTCTACACAATATATTTAAGTTAATGCATCTGCTTTAAAACCAAACCAGGTTCATATTTGGAGACTGAGGCCACAAGCCATAGGATTTTGCTGTAAGAGTCATACCTCAACTCCAGACTTCCTAGCTGAATGCTGATATGCCATAGAACAACATTATGGGAAATTCAGGCTCCCCTTCAATATTTCAATATCTTTACTTCTCCAGGATGCCTGAGTATTGCAAATGCACAACACTGATTAACAACCACGTTCCATAACAACTCCCGAGTTTATATACTGTGGAATCCTCTGAGAAGTTACTTATCAAAAATATCTCATGCCCTATAAAACTTGTTAATGTCCTGTAATTGTGTATTATATGTTTTGGCATGGGACTGAGTATAAAGCAGACTGAAATAAGGAGCATTATATAAGTCTTTAAAGAATATCTACATAGGCCATATTTTGTCATCCTCCTCTGGCAAAATCACTCCTGAAGTCTTGGCCTGGTTCTCAAACATGGCAAATGCAGTTCCTACCACCTCACAGACCTGGTATCACAGCTGAGAAAACTCTTTCAAGTTGTGCCCTCATGTTTACATCTCTCCTCAGATCTATGCTTATGTATGCCAGATGTGCCTGAAGGATTAAAATCACATTAGTGCATGGTGTTTGCTGGCATTCAAACAACTTACATGAGGAGATATTTTGTCCCTGTGCATTGACAGAGCTGCCATGGAACCAGTTTACACTCAGGAGTGTCACGGCAGGTTGAAGGCTTAGCTAAGAAACCAAGCCCATCGCCTAATCTATTGCTGAGCACAGCTGAAAACAGATGTTAATTAAACTGCAATTACCTCATAACAAGGCTTGCATGTCAATTGAAGATAGAAGAGAACAACATGAAACTGATGTCCTGGATCATTGAACTATCCAGCCATAATGCCCAAAGGATGCAGAGCCAACTGGCTTTGGGATACTGCAGCCTCTGTGAACTGGAGCATCAAAATCCTAATGGAGGCAAAAGTAAGAAGGCATTCAGAGGCTTTTCTTCACGACTGTTACTTGAACTTACTTAGGCTGTAGCAAATTGGCATTTAAATCAAACACCTGCTCTCATGGTGAAAGGGATTCCTCCTGTGCTATTAGCTAGCTGTTTGGCATCGCACATTTTAGCTAGACCTGCAAAAAAGGAGGTGTGATCCATGAGGAAGCCAGACAGGTATGAGAAGCAGAGAAAATAGATTGCAGGGAATGAGACCAATGGGAATACTGGTCTTGCAGATTAAAATGCTGCATGATTTTATGAGCTACAAAGCACTCTGAAACACAGATATGCCCAAGGAAGATAGAGATCAGAAAATTAAGTTCAGAAAAATAAGTAAGGCTTTACAATCTCTTTACACCTTATAAAAGTAAGTAACAATTTACAATCTCAGTTTAAAATCAAAGACTCATGAAACAAACAGATCTGAAGTGCAGCCAAAGGAATGATGCTAAGAACACTGTAACAGTGCTAAGTTTGGTGAGAGAGATTGCAAAGAGATAATTGGGTGACTGTTTTGCCTTATCTTTTAAAACTAAAACCAAGAATCAGCAGAGACAGTAGATATGCTGCAGAGTTGGGTAATCTGGTATCCACAAAGAAAATCAAGGAGAAAATCTTAATAACAGGCTTATTTTGTGAGGTATAGCAGCCTAGTTTCTAGGACAGCCTGTTGAGAGAAAGTGAGCTTTGCCTCCGAATGTTAAAGAGAATTGGCAGGAAAATATCAAAACCATGGTCAAAATTATGACACTGATAAAACACAGCAAAAATTTATAAGGTCAAATCTGAAAAAAATCTAGGACTAGAAGACAACAAAACTATATTCAGTGACAAAAATAATAAATATTTTATGTCAATGTGAAAATATTTTCAGAATTTTTTGGCCTTTTCTTAGATTGCTTTTCAATAAAAGAGCCATTTTCCAACTGTAACAGTCACAGAGGGGAGTTATGCTCTGACAAAAGAAATGCTTTTGGAAGGGGACAGTTCTACCAGTTCTCTGTGAAGAAAGACAACTTAGTCACAAACTGCCATAAGAGAAAAGAAGATATCTTAGATAATTTTTGCTGAATAGAATGAATATGAGGCCTAATTCTATACATCATAACACATTGTGAAAGACATTAATTAATACATTGCATTAGATTTGCATTCTTGATGAGCAGTTCCAGGCAACACTAATAAGATGTGGTATTACACACAGTAAAAGAGTTTCCAAACTTTAGAGTTGGCCATAACCTAAGAAATAATGATCACATAAAGTTACTGTTTTCTGTCAGCAAAGTGCTGCACTGTGGGTGGAAAAGTGTCTCTTTAAGAGGATCCAGATAGCAATAATATCAGATTTAAGAGATAGCAGCATTTAGTCGATGCATAATTCATGCCTGGAGATAAAATAATGCCTAAAAGCAAAGAGACCTTGCATTTTGCCATGAACACCCATACAGGGAAAAATACAAGCTGTGTAAGGAATACTTTGGTCATTCATAAAAGAAAACTTTTCAGACTTCAGAAATCACAGCCTTTTTTAAGAAAAGGTTGATAGGCTTCTACAGTTTTAAAGTAAAGAACTACAAGGTCAAAATTACCAGTCTCTGAGTGCTAAATCATGCCAGCAAGAATTATGATAAGTATTGACAGCAGATTCTGCAAGCTGTATCATGCTGTTGTTCAGCATATGAATTAATGGGTCACAGTACATGCCAACATATTCAAATGTATTTAGTATATAACTGTAATTGAAAAGGTCATACAAAAAATTATATGACCCTTCTGGGTTCCCTGTCAGCATCAGTGGTCCAAGCTACAGACTAGTGTTCTGAAATGTATAGGAATCTTGCTGGCTTCTTTCAAGTTCCCATGGTGAGACAGTTTCTAGTAAGGCTTGACCCCAGGAAGAACTCTGCAGACTGCAATCACATAAAGGATGGGAAAGGTGTGACTGGATGCTGGAGGGAGGAACTCAGACTGGCTTTCAAACTGGAAAGGAAGAGGCTGGAAGTGTTCCTCTGACATCAGTATGAGTACAACAGGGCTAATGGGAACCTACCTGCACCCACACCTTCATTTGGTTTTACAAGCACTGAGTCCTCGGACATTATAATTCCCTGTGCAGCACACAAAACAGGAGCACCCTGCCCTCACACAGACAGACGAGGAAGCTCAAATAGGATACAAATACATGGGAACTGGCCCTGATAGGGAAAAAGAACCAGATGTGGACAAAAGCTCACCTTCATCATTGAGATGGAAGCCATTGGCTTCTGAGGTACAGACATGAGAGAAGCCAGTGGCTTCACAATATATACAGTGGTGGTCCAGGTCAAATGGTAACATTTTTGTAAGAGCCTTAGCGAATACAATGTATAAAAAGTTCCAGATTAGCCCTAAGTGTTTGCTATATAAATATGGCACACATAGGGCAGCAGGGATGTACCAATTACATGTCAAAGATTTCTACAGCTGCATTTGCTCCACCCTGCTTCCTTGCAAATAAATACATTCAATAAGGCTGGTGCATACTGCCTATACATCTGTCATTCTTCCAGTCTTGGAGCTGGCTCAACCATTTCTAGCTTGAATGTTCCAGTGTCTTGCACAAGCAGTTGCTTAATTCACTTTCAGGACAAACTTGGCATTTTTAAAATCCTTGTATTTTTTCTTTAATAATTATTGGGGCAGACTTCCTCATACCTATATCCTGCAGGAAACATTAAAATTGTATCTGAGCAAAGTAGTAAATGTACCTTTTTTAAATAAGAAAATAATATTCTGTTTTCATGAAAGATGATATATTATTTTCTGTTGATTCATGATTGATAGACTCTAAATCTTCTTTACTGCCCAATTAACATATTACATTTTGGAACATATTTAATGGGAAATGTAAGAGTAGACTACAGTGATTACAATTATTAGAATCACAGAAAAGGGTTTGATATCTCCAGGCTCTAGGCCGCAAAACACACCTAACTTGAGACTATTTGAGCAAAACCTTCAGGAGCCTTTCTTTTCAAGGCAATCTGTAGGACAGGGCAGTGCTACAACACAGAATAGAACAGCACATGCTCATTCCAACAGCAGATCCAAATGGCACATGTCATAACCAAAATGCTGATTATCAAGATACCATAACAAAGATAATAAGAAGCACTAACATGTTAGATGTGAACACCTTGTAAAGAGACAATTTGTTACATTATGACCTACAGTCTTCTTCTGGTATCACAGAGGAATTAAAATAATTTTGGACAAATTTTACGACTGTGTATTGGTTTAAAGGGCTTTTCTCCTTGCTGCATTGGTGGAGCGAGAAAATAGGTAAGTAATTTAAGTGACTCACACACCACATTGGTACTTGTGCCTTTTCTGCATCAGAGCATCTGACTTTGAAAAATACAGATCTTAAGACTCTTCAGTCTTTGTGAAAACGGCCGCACCAATCCAAAATATTGGCTTGAAGAGAATTCTTTGATTTCATGGCAGTTAAGTTGGTGTAAGGTAAGCATGAAATGTTTTTCAAACCTATCAAGTGACTTAGATACTTCTGCATCCTTCTGATTTTGAAAACTGATCTCCAGATTGCAGTTAGAAAGCACTTTTTATTTCACTTCTGCTTTTCTGTTATGAATCAGAAAAGCAGAAGTGAAATAAAAAGTGCTTTCTGCCCACTCTACACATGGTAGCATATATACATAGATGTAGCTACAGAATTTTAAACACTCTAACACAGACAACTACTAAAATACTCTCTTGATTTTGTCTAGAATTTTCCTGAAGTTGATGGCATGCTATTTGAATGCCTCTGTTAGAATATTCTGTTATAGAAAGGATCTGGTTTAAAATGGTGATTAAAATCCAGCTATTTCCTATTGAAAGGGAATTTTGATTAATTTATCCTTCTGGAAGAAAGAAAATATTCAAGAATAGGCAAAGAAGGAGCTTATCTGAGACAAGCATAGTATAACAATACAAGTAAAGGGGCTTAGGAATTGAGTCTGCTGTAGCAGGCTTCTGTTATCCCTTTCAACTGTGGTACCTGGAGAGTCACAGGTAGACCATAAACCAAAAGACACACAGAGATAAAGGATAAGTCTATATCCATACAAGACAGGTTTCAACCATGTTGCATTTAATATTTCCTGACCACAAACAGGTTTTTTGCACACAAATTCATGGGTATGTACAGAGATTGCCTCGACTCCAGAGGTCTGTGATAAGTGAAATTTGAGGACACTTGGCCCCCCACCACATATCTAATACCTCTCTTTCTAAATAGATGGACTAAGCAGAGGCAAAGTCATCAGCTTTTCTACCAGCATCTACCCAAAATCAGCTCTTCACAGGCGTAATCACGGTTGTCTGACTAGCATAAGAGTTTGTCAGGAAGAAGATCTGTGAAGCTGAAAACATGCTCACACTTGAATCGTAAGAATATTATTACGTGGTGCACATCTCTTCCCACCCCTCCTTTCTTAGCCCAACAACTTCTGCATGAAGTTGAATTTTTTAAAAGAAAGATGAATTTTTTTAAAAGAAAAAAATATGTATATTAAGATTTTTTATTCATGTTAGCTTGCTCATGTTTTAAATTTTCTGACAAATGGCTTAACAAGAAAGTTGTGTGTCATTTAAATGGCATGAACACTCAAGGGAATGACCTGAACTTATGTCAGAGGAGGTGTATGTTGGATGTTAGAAAAAGCTTCTTCACCCAGAGAGTGGTTGGGCACTGGAACAGGCAGGAAAGTCGTCACAGCACCAAGCCTGACAGAGTTCAAGAAACATTTGGACAATGCTCTCAGGCACAGGGTGTCCTGTGCAGGGCCAGGAGTTGGACTTAGATGACCCTAGCTCAGGATCCTTTGATGATCTTTTCCAGCTCAGAATAATCTGTGATTCTGTATGATGGTAATCAGTCTTCATTATCCTGCAGTATTCGTAATTTCAGAGATTCCACTTTAAAAGTCACCTTGATTCTGTTATCAGTAAGATAAGAAATGTTATGGCTTATCTCTTTGTGTTATCCTCATGACACGCCTTGGCTTGAGTTTTATGGGCTGATGGGTTAATAAATAAAATTAAGAACTATTCAGTTCCTGTGTTGTTTTTAGAAATCTTGCTGTTGTATTGCCCTCTATCCTTACTTTCTATTGGCAGAGCTGGAATGAGATATCATACCAGATAGGGCAGCTTTGCCTCCAATTTGGTTGCTGCTTGGAGTACAGCTTTCTCTAAGCTGGGAATATTACAGTTTGGGAACAATTAAATTATAATTAAGCATGATATTTACACATTCCTTCCTGAGGTAGAACTGAAGATAAACACAGTCAAGAAAATAGCATGTGCTAAGTTCAAGAGGACCTGTGGTAGGGACTAAAACTTTGAATATTCATGAAGGACTATGCATTTTCCCGTGACATCAGAAAATAAACTCCCTTCTCTAGCCAAGCAGGCTTGAGGGCAGGGAGAGATAAACATATGCCAATGAATTACACTTCTTCCATCTTCAGTAATGAACATGCCTCAGAAGTATTGCAAAGAGCTAACTTAGGTTAGATTTCGTACCTCATGACTTAATTGAAGGCCTGTTCCTCATTCTGCACTAATCTTACATCTATTTCCATGGAGATGAAGGTTTTGAATGCATTCATCCCTGAATGACTTCTACTTCTTTGTTATTAGGCAGGTGTGCAGCATGCAAGACAATCACCCCAGAGAAATTCTGCCTGTTCACTTTGCCTCAATGAATGTGAGCCTTTCAGGACATTTTGTAACCTGCACTTTCAGGTGAGTCAGCAGGGAGTGTGCTTAAGTGGATAGCCATGCCCATAATCAAGAGGCTTGGCTTGCAGACTTCAGAGTCTTCATTGGGTGTGACATCTCTGAGGAGAGCCTAAGAAAGTTCAGAGCAGATGAATAAAAAATGCCATTCTAGTGAAAACCCTTTAAATTTTATTTAAATTTTATTTTCTGCAGTCACACCTTTTCTTCAGCTGTGCCAGTGTCATTACTATGGGCATGTTCTTGATTCTTCCTCTCCTTAGAGCTAAACATTTTGCACAGGGGACACCTGCAGGCCCCACTTTCTATTGGAACATAGACATCTACTAGGGCATACCAGGGTAGATTCAGAGAAGAAATTTTAGAAAAGAATTGAGCAACATCCCCTTTGCCTTAGTTTGCATTCCTTTAAGAGTTTATCTTGCAGGCTAGTTATTTATTAGACTTCACTGATATTTGTAGGTCAGATCTGAACCAGGTGTTTTCAAGAGAAATACTTTGATTCAAATAAATCAGTTTAGCACTTTATAAAAAATATCAAACTATGTACTGAATGTCTGTTCATAAACATGAAGGTTTTTTTAGAGAGTGCACAAAATTTCCCAGACATATGTGATAAAATGAAGACTCCCAGCACACAATGAGTCATCTTTTCTCTAGGGTTGAGATATTCACAGCTGAGAGAAGAGCAAGAGAGTATCTAGGTTAGCTGTAATTCAGAGAGCAACATGAGAACTAGAAACTAGATCAGTGGTGCTCTGGGCTCTGCTCCCTCCCCAGACACCTACTCTGGAAGGTGACCAAGTTGAAACAGAAGTGGACACTGCTGAGAGTAGAAGGAACACAGAGGAAGTCCTCAGTTTGCCATTTCTAGTAAATTACCTAGGCCAAAACAGATGTGTGAGGCCTGACATTTTTCTCTTGGCCCTACTGAGTCCTTTGGAGTATTGGTAAGGCTCACCAGTTGATAGCTCCAAGGCATCTCAGCTTTAGTCCTATAAAGCCACCTCACTGCACATTTGACAGCTATACCTTGAGAACACTGAGTAGGATTTTAATTGTGAATATGAAATAATTACAACTTCACACAAAATAACAACATTAACAGCAGTAAAGGAATATTTATGGAATATGACCGTGAGTAATGATTTCCATGTGGGTGATCCTGACCCACACAATGGCAAGTAAATCCTCTGTAAGGAACAAACACACAAACTGTTGTGCAATCTCACATCACTGAAATGTAAGAAAATCACTGTGAAGGCCAGTGGATTGGTTCAGATGCAAAGCTAGTAGGAAAATAAGCAGTTTTCTCCAGATCCTGTGATAATCATTACTACGCAATATTCACAAACAATGCCTGGCAAACTTGGCAAAATAGTTGCACATTTAAATACAATAAAATACTTTGTCTTCACTATTTGTCTTCATTCCTGCTTGCTGTTTGTAAGAGGTTCTGAAGGGTTAACCACAAAGCTGGGAGGCAAGGAGATGCAGGGAAATGTAGCCAGCTGTTGAATGAAGCATCAAGACACCAACAGGACAATTACTTGAGGCAGTTTTCCTGCCTAAAACAACAGGAAGCTTCATCTACTGGATATGAATTTTTAACAGGAGACCTTTGAAGTGACTTCAAAGGCATCAGGTGATTAAAACAGATAAAGGGAGCAAAGGGAGAGGCCGACCCTGTGCCAGAGGAGGGGCTGGGATGCAGAGGGGAGTTGGCTGGGGTTTGCAGACAGGAGCCTGGCCAGCTGTCCAGGGACCAACACAGCAGCCTCCCTCAAGGACTGCACTGCTTTCAGACAACAACACTCTGCTTTGTTTAATTGAGAAATATGTTCTCAGCTGCTGATGGTCTCCATCCCGTGAGAGTGAGCACCCTGACTTGCCCTGCTCTGAGGCCATGGGCGAAGGAAGCACCCCAAGGCTCTCCTAAAACCAGGTTAAGGAGAGGTTGCTTATCAACAGGAACTGCATCTGGGGCTAACTGCAAGTTTTCTCTGAGGATGTATTGATAAGATACTAACTGAAAACAAAAGTACTGTTTGGGATAAAAGCACAACACCTATCCTTCACACCCCCTAAGAGTTATTCCAACACATTTTTCCACATGATGTTCTTAACACAGACCTGAAAAGAAGCAATATTTTCCTTCTGTTTCAGAAAGCAAAGTCTGATGCAGCTGCTATCATAGCTGGCAATTACAGAAATACTAATGATAAAGAAATTTTCTGATGGTTTTATCCATTACTCACAAATTTGTGAAAAATCTCATTATTAGCTTATTTGGTATTAGCAAGCTACACTTTTGAAAAAAATATGGCTAAGAAATTTTAAGTGCCCAATTTGGGACTATATTGTGGCTGGAATATCAGTAAAGTGCAAAAAGGCTTTTGAAGTTTCTAAAACAAAATGCAAATTAATTTTGTTTTACTGGCCTGTCAGCCAAGTTATTTTGTTCAAGGACTCTCTACTATTTACAGAGAAAAAGGAAAGACTAGTTCATAAACTTCCAACAAAAAGTTGTTCTTTTCAACACATAACAACGGTCTAAATTTAAAGTTCTCATTTAATATTTGATTTCACTCATGTTGCTTCATTTGGTACCTGACTACAAAGGAGGGTTATTTGTGGCCTCTGTTCTGGGGTGGGAAGGAGGAAGAGTCTGAAATAATTTTGTGGAACACCTGTGATGGTTTGTGGAGCAACAGGAACTCACAGGTGAATAACGCTGAATAATGCTAAACTGCATCAGGAAACACTGAATCTGTTAAAAAAAGATCCCACAGAGGTGGCTTACATAGACATGGTCTGCAGATGCTCCAACAGAGTCATGAAGTGCACAGTGCAGCTTGCACATTAAACCCAAAGGTTACAATTAATAACCTAAATAACCCGTGCATCCCCTAGGATCCTCCCTCAAGGAAGAAAGATTGCCGGGTGGAAGAACAGCAGCAGCTCCATTGGCAGCAGCAGTTTCAGGCTCCCAGCAGCAGGGCAGGGGGCAGCTGAGTTTCCCTCCAGCCACGCTGCCCAGCTCCTTTGTGACTCCTGTGGGACCCAGGGAGTGCCCGGCGCTGGGGCTGAGGGAGAGATCTGGGACACACCAACCTCACTGTACTGCTGCTCTCCAGGCAGCTTCCGAAGCTTCAGCAGAGCTCAGTGATGCTGGGCAGCCGCACAAAGTCAGCTGCTGTAAAATATCCCAGAACAACACAACAACACAGAGACAGAACAACACAAGAGAGATGGAGCCATTTCAAGATAAGTCATTCCAGTCAATTACTTTTGACTGTTGTTTATGTTTGCCCTTTTGTACACTCTTCTTTGAAAGGAAATGTTCCTTTTTGAACTGGTCTGTCTGAAATTTCCACTTCCAGAATGACTCAATGCAGTAGTCAAGCTGCTTTGGAAAAGTTTTTATAAATACTTTTAAGTCTAAAAATTCATAAAAATAGCTCACTCTGAAGGGGCAAAATGAAACTGAGAAGCAGCAATGAGGAACAAAATCCTCCTTAAAACATTGGGAACTACTGACAGAGACTTGGGGATTAATTTTACATCTTCTACCCTCCCTTCTGAGTGGTGGGCCCAGTAGCCCCCAACATCCTTCTCCATTCCATGGGAATCACCAGCAGACTTCCTTTCCCCATAGCACACTGGCTTTGCTCTCAGTGCCATGAGGAGAAGCAGAAACACAGATGCCTAGCACTTGTCAGCTCATTTTTCCACTTTGGCAGAAAATTGTGAGAAAAAAAACGATCAACAGAGTGGAATTAATTCTACAATTGTTAAGTAATGTTACCTTAAAAAGCAGCAAACTTAGAATTATTGTTTTGTTGCCACAGTACATTTTTCAAATCGAAATCAAGCATTTTCGTTTAAGAGCACCATTGAAACAAATACAATTATTGCAGAACAAGCCATGTACATACATTCTTAGTAAAAATTCCAGAAATCCACAGATATTTATTAGTTATACTGCTGCAAGTGCTGCAGATTGCAATGACCAATGTTAAAGATATTTACACAGCAGAGATGTTTCCATCTTTTTTTCATAAACCTGTAAATTTACACTCAACCTATTCAAATAAACCGAGCTGTAAGTTATAGAAGCAGTTTCACCTAGTGAAGAAGCAGGAGAAACTTTCTCATCACTCTGTCCTGAAGGTTATAATAACTCAGAAATTTTAAAAAGAGATGCATTAAGAGGCAATTTAGTATTTCTTACTGTCTAGACAGAAAAGATATGAGAGTGCAGCCACCAACTGTACCATGGACACAGGAGATGTATTTTGCCCCTGGTATGATGCAGAAAGGTAAATGGAAGAGCATTTGGTTTTTTGGGGATTTTTTTGGGTCTTCTTGTTTGGATGGGGTTTTTTAATCTGTTTCGTTTTGCTTTTGTTCTTGTTTTGCCTTTGTTTTTGTTTCGCCTTTGTTTTTGTTTCTTTTCCTTTTACAGTGTGGTTACTACATACAGTAGGAGCAAAAATGGACCAGAAACTACCCCAGCTAAAGTATCTCCAGCATAACACCCAATTTACTCACATTGATTTAAGTTATTAAGCCTCAAAAGCCAACCTGGTTTCTTCCAGACTAGAAAGTCACTGCAAACACATAAACTGTCTTCTGACACTTGAATTCTGCTTTGGTCACCCTTAATGGGCCCAGATCTTCCTGGCACAGAGACAGTCATCTCATCTTTCCTGTATCTCTGCCTTTAAAATTTCTCAGTTAAATTTCCTCCATTTTTTGCATTTAAGGTACCAAGTTATTCCATCTATCCTTGGTCTTTTTGTGTCCCTAGTTGATAAGAGAAGTCAGCATGGAGCTGAAGAAGAACCAGTATCTCCCCAGAGTTACCCCTGTAGGAGCACCACAGATGAAGATGAGCAATCAGGTAGTAAAACAGGCCAGGACAAGAGAAGAGGTGTCTGTTGATTTTTGGAAGAATAAATCCTTCCTTTTGGTCCTTGTATCTGTTGCTGCTTCTTTATTTTAGCTTAGAGGACAAACAAAATATAGAAAAATGGGGCTGCATGATGTGTTTAGAAATCAAATCCTAGTTGGCTACATAAGAAACCTGTGTAAGAGCTGCTGAATCTCAATCTCCCATATGCTAGTCCAGTACTTAATTTAAAAATATTGCCCATCCTGAAAATCAGGACTTGGGACTGCCCTGTCTTAGGTGTAAATCAGCATGGAAATTTCCTTAGGGTTGTTTAGATGTGGCAGCTGTGGGCTCTAGTATTAGCTGGAAGTAATGCATACATTGCTGTTTTACAGCAAGCAGAATGCATCATTCGTGCTACTTTCACTTTATGATTGGTTTGTAGTTTTTCATCTATACAGGGAGTATGCATCATGTACATTAAAAAGAAAATCCAAACAAAAAACCCCAACCAACCACACAAAAGAAAAACAACAATAAAAAAAAAACTAAACAAAAACCCCAAAACAAAAAACAAACAAACAAAAAAACCCCAAACAAAAACCCCAAAAAGGTGTTTAAAAAACTCTGTCATCAGGTTGCTGTTTTATGTACCTGTTTTTCTGCCTGCATCATCACCATACTGAAAGCAAATTAATTGCATGTTTCCTAAGTATTATTTCCTGTAAGTGATTACTAGCTAAAGTAAAACTCAAAGAACACTGTTCTTACTTGAAGGTCAGTAAGGAACCATCTGCAAAACCAGTTGTTTATTAATTAATGCACCTTATTCTGGATTTTTTACTACCTTGTCAGATCAAACAAATCAGTATTAAGTATTGACTATTTATTTAATTCTATAAATTTTATATGTACAAAAATATCACAAGATATAATCACTTCTGTGAAGACTACTATCACACTGGTACATTGACACTGAACCTCAAAAACTGGGGATGGTTTAAATGCCAGTTTTGTCCTCTCTTCAGTAGCCATGTGTATACTTTTGTCAGTGCTAAAGAACAGGGCTATCTGAGCAGGCTGTGAACTGTGGCACTTCAGATATTTTAGCAGCCTCATTACACCTGGAAATACCTGACTGTATCTTGCATATTTCTCTTCAGTATCATTATGCATTGGTACTGATGCTGTGCTGGACCCATGAATGCATGGGTAGCAGTGTGAGGAGAAAAAAAGAAAATTTCTTCCAGGAAATGAGGGAAAACTGAAGGCCAGGTCCTTTACAATGATTGTGTGGTTTTGATCTGTGAAATTTTCATCAGACACCAAACACCACAGAGCAGACCTGCTTGAGACTTCTCAGAAGTGCTTTCAGGAATAGCTGTTAACTCATCTGACAGGGTCAGATTCCTGCTTGTATGGTTTTGTGTCACTTTGTGTGCTTTCCAGTGGAGAAGTGAAAAATCACACCACTGGTTCCTGCTTTGGCCTTCTCAGCACTTCTCCCTGCCACAACAGTCTGCTTTCACAAAAAAACCCCCATAAAAACTATTGATGGGAGAGATTTTTTTTTTGCTTGCTCCCTTTTTGTGATATTTAGGAAGATTGTTTCAGTTTATCAAACAGCCTCCCTGCCAGTAATAGCAATCTCACTAAAGCCTGGTGTGGTCACTCATCAGCATCAAGAGAAAAAGTTTTGGGACTCAATTTTCTAACTGCTTTATCTGAATGTGCATGAGTCAGAACAGGATACAGATCTTCTACCTCTAGTTTTGAGCTTCACACTCAAACAAATAAAAGCAATTATAGGGAGGCTAGGGGATACACACAGAGCATTTGGACAGGAGTTCATGGGAAATGCTGAGAATGCCAGGTGAGGAATCCCCTGTGCTGTGTGCTGAGCACGCTGCTGGCATGGGCTTTGCCCACCTCTGCTGCTCAGAGCGGGCAAACTCTGCTCTCTGCTCATGAAAATAACAGTGGGGTCTGGCTCTGGTAATCATCTGAGATTTGTGTGAAAGACTAAAGGCACAGGTGAGCACAGAGCTCTGAGTGAAATGCTAGCCTGGGCTTTATGAGATTTTTGGTTGCCACCTTATTTTGTCACTTTGAAGTACTGCTGATTTGGCTTGCTGCTGGCAGGGAATTAAAATATGCCAATGTACATTTTGATTGCCTTAAGCAAGTGGAGAGATTAATATATCTTTCTGCCCTATGATTCTTTTTTGCATTTAATTAACAGATGTACAGATGTGCATACAATTTTTGTGATATAAATGTACTGACCTACATTTCCTCCCACATAAAAAGTATTTCTAAATAGTTCAAGAGCATAATGGCTCTTGTTTCTCAATAAGAGAAAAAGCATTCCATTATTTGTGAAGGAACATGCTAAAATATGCTTAATGGTATATTTCCTGAAACTTAAGGTACATAAAAATTGCAAAGTCATGTCAGTTGGGTTTCAATAATTTTGGAACCCAAGGCAGTGATTATAATGGAGTGAATTATTTAAAATTTAAAGAAATAAGATCTAATAATTAATAAAATAATTTTGATCTTAGGAAATGAAAAATTAAAAGGGTTTCTTTACGAAAAAAAAGAAACATACAATACTTGCTCAAGGAAATGCAGATGAAGTAAATGTTGTTTGAATTTAAACTGTCAACTATCAACTTCATTTATTATTAAACTCTCAAGGTAATGAGATTAACATTTTTATAAATAATTGACCTGAAAAGTAATCCAAACAAATTACTGGTTTGTTGGCCAAATAAAATATTCTTTGTTAACCTAAAGATTATAGACTGTAAATTTTTATCTACTGATAAAGTAATCTCTTTTGAATTATAGACCACTGTTGAATATACTTGTCTTAAGAGCTGATCAAGCTGGAAAATAAGCTCATGAGAGAATGTATGCATGGAATATAGATAACCCTTAAAATATTAGCTCTATAACAAGTAATACTGCTCAGGAAAAATAGATTCCCATATAGATAATGCTTTTCTCAGAGAGGTGAAAGAAGTAATATGATGAGATGAAAGCAGGGCTAAACACAAGTCTGTGAAATGTGGGTTTGAGGAGCAGTGTAAGAGGAGCAACTTGAGCTGACAGGTTTGCAGCAGAGACATAAAACCAATAGCTAGCACAGAAGTCCTGTTAGGAAAAAAGTATGAGCAAGAATGAGATATAAATATGCCTTCTGGTTTACTCTTATTTTCATGGGGTTTTTTTCCTCTCTGGATACATTTGTGGTGCGGGTGGGGGGATAAAAAAGGACAAAAATGCTTCAGGTAAAACCTTCATTCTGCTTATAATCTCCTAAAGTTCAACACTCTATTGTTTGAGAAGTTTTATTGCTTGAAATCTACACACTGTGTATGAAAAAAAAAGGAAATTCAGTTTAAAAAAAAAAAAAAAAAAAAAAGCTAATTTGTGGAACATCTGTTCTTGAAATCTGCAGAACAAAACAAGCTTTCCTTTCACAGCTGATGTCTTCCCAGCAAGTGAGAAGAATACTATTCCAGATCCATGATTTGTGGTCCTATCTCTGCCCGAACATTTGCAGCATCTAAGGACGATGACACAACCTCTTGGACAGTGGTGCAATCCCTTGGACAGTGGCAGAGTTACCTGGCTGAAAAGAGGCTGTACACAATGCATGGCTCCAGAATATTCCTCCCACCACCAAGAATTTGCAGTGCAGGGACTGTATGAGCCCGAGATGGGTGTCAATGAGGTCACTAAAACCCAGCAGTTACTTATTTGTCAAGTAACCAGTGACAGATGCTGTCCTCCTAAAGGCTTTTTACGTAGCATGAGAAAAAAATCTGCTGCCCAACAGGCTTCTGATCTTCCCAGATCTTTTTTCCTCCAGCTTTTTCAGTTTTCCCCAAACCTTCCTTTTGGAAGGAAGAACAGAGGATATGAATCTTGAGGCATGCATGACATCTTTAAGGAACTTCTCCAGCTAACTGCAAGAATAAATACATGGTAACCACCTGCTTCCCTGTGGCCTGCATTGATTGCTGTAATGTTTTTGGTTAGGGAAACAAACACGAGGAGTTTCTGAGAACATCTTGACTCCAAGGCCTGTCTGCCCCATTGATTTATCCACTTACAGGCTGAGTCCTCTGCATCACTCTGGTGTAGGCATAAACGGGCTTGAACAGACTTAAGAGGCACATGCCTGTCCCACCTTAGAAACAAAAAGATATTTTTGTTTTGATGAGCAAGTTGAGCAGAACAATTGTGAAGACCATGGCTAACTGATTTGAAACTGGCCACTGCACACAGAGTAATGGTTATTTTTTTTCTTTGTTTAAGGGTTGTCTACTTACTGACATCTATCACAATATAGTGCCCCAAGTCCTACTAGTCACTACTTCAAGATAAAAATAGCTGGGTATCACAAATACAGCGTGAAAGTTTGTAGTTTTTGAGATACATAGGGAAAGGCCATTTAGTATATACAAAGATCTGCAATTTTACAGGCACTTAATAGAATCACAGAATCAGTTAGGTTGGAAAAGACCTCTGAGATCAATTGAGTCCAGTCTATGGATACAGACTTTACCAAGATTTTAGTTTTTTAGCAAGATTTTAGGAATGTGCTTGTGCTAAACAAGACCCAATTTGCACAGTTGGAAATGGACTCTCCAAGTCACCATATTATTGGTAAATTTAAGGCAATGGGGCCAAATGCAAGTAAAACAAGGAGCAGCCACAGCTACTCTGGCATGCAGCAGTAAAGCTTGGGATTCCCATATGCCAAAAGGGGATGACAGCTCTTACTCAGCTACGAGGAATTATTGGATAATAAAGTAATTCTGCCAAAACTCTAAATATTCTTGTTTTCAAAAAATTTTTGAGAAAAAAAGTTTTCTCACATTTTGACTTTCAATAATAACTGCCATGCAAGTATTTTCCTGCCAGAAATCCCCAACTCATACATTCATTTGTCTTGTCCTCATTAGGATATACGCATACCTTCCTTCTCAATTCAATTGATATGTCCCAAAAATGAAAAAGGGTTTGGTTTTTATATATTTACTTAGTGATCACACATTTCAGAATGATGCACACAGAGTTGCTGGCAGGGTACATTTGTCCTAAGTAAGGAAAACACAAAGTAAAGGAGAGGAGGCTGTAATTATTATAATGACTTTTGTGTGTGGGAACTGGGAAAAGACTTGAACTCAGTCTTTTCCCAGTTCCCACACACAAAAGTGGAAATGAAGCATGATTTTACTTAAATTACAATGTAAGTAGAAGTTCCTGCACAAGCAGGAGGCTCAGTATTATGCATACAGGTGTGTGCATGGGTGCCTGCAGACACCACGCCACAACCCCAACCATCCAAGTCCCCGTATGTGGTAAATCACCTCAGTGTTTTATAACCTTTTACAACTGAAAAAGCACAAACTTCCTCTCTTTCTCTTCATTTCCTTCCTTCATTAAGTCTAAATGTAGACCATAAGCTATTCAGAAAGGCTACTATATTTTCTACTGTTTTTTTACAGGTATTGAGCAAATATTAAGGATTCGAAATCAATTTCTCGTGAGCCATCCCATGGTACAACTCATGCATGGAGTTGTCAGAAGTTAATTCTCACAAGCCATGTGATGGGAATTATTGTTCCAGTAGCAAGTATGATGCAAGAGATAGTCAAGCAGATTTTCTGAAGGATGTTTTATTTAAATAAGGAAGAGGAAATTAAGTTGGAGCTGGGAGGGAAAAGAAAACACTATAGAACCTGACATTACTAGCAAGGCAGAATTAACAGAAAGGCAAACAAACCCAAAATATTACAGCAAGGAAGTGAGAGAAAGCTCTGAAAGCAAACATGGGATACTAACACTGTGGACCTTACCCCGTTACATTTTTGATCCCACTTACTTTCATTATTATTATACTAATATTTTATTCCAGCTACTTTATTTTAGTGATGTTGGCTTTGGTCCTTTCTCTGTGGTTTCTGGGAGCTCTTGGTCCCATAGAAGGTGCAACAGTTCTGAAAACAGTGATGCTACCACAAAATAGCTTTGAAACCTCATTTTTTTCGCATTTCACTCAACATTTTTGATGTCTGCATTTTTTTGAAGATGTTTAAACTTTTGAAATGAGAATTGCTAATAACAGTATGAGCCAGTGAAAAAATGAACACAGAAATGAGCTGAGCTTTAAAAGAACGTTTTATTTGGTAAAAAAGAAAGGTAATAAATTATTTCAAGGCAATTTTTGGTTTGTATTTGTACATACACAGTATACCCATAACATAGCTGCTATGTAATCCAGGAGTTCCATCTTAGGAAAAAAGGATTTACATATCAAGTAGTTTTAAATGAAACCAGCACAGTCCTTTACACCTGTCAGTATTGAAACCAACTTGATGGAATTCCTTTCCCATGTTCCTCACCCCCCCAAAATTACACAGGAAAATCCATTCTGGGTCTTGAGTATTTGTAGCATCCCTCACGCTTCTTTTGCACTAGATTTGTAGATTACTAGATTAGTATCTCAGCTTTTTTTATTTAAAGAGCAACTGATTATTATGTTTCCTGCCATGTTGGTGCACTAGCTTTCATTTTCAACTGGTAAAACGTTCAACTGGTAAAACATTATGAATATTCACTTGTGATTTCATGATTTCATCTTCTGATTTTACTTGTTTCCTTTGCTGTGTGTGAAGATACCTGCAAATTCTTTTTAGTTTTGTCTCTTTGTTTTTTTAGTAATTTAAATTCACATCCATATCCTCTTCTCATGGATCATCACAGATCCACATACTTTGCTTTAAAGAAGATTGATCTAAACTCTGAAATCAGAATATTTTCACACCAGAACATGTGACATTTGAAAGACATATATTAAACATGAAGTCTAAATGTGGTGCTGCCATGGGTCAAAATCAGACACAACTCAAAACGATGGAAGTATCTAGTCAACAATTGCCCACAATACATCAGGTAGGATTGCACTGAGAGTTTTAATACCAAAATCTACCAAAACACATATGCGTGGTATGCTTTATACTGGGATGGCCTAGTTTAAAAATCTGAGCATGTTTTTAATGCCGCATTGGAATAGTTTGAATTTTGAGCAGGTTGATTGCTAAATGAGGCAAGAACAGACATACAATAGACGTGTAGGAGTCCAGTGTTTGAATGCTAATTGATTAGTTGCATTCATTTCTCAAACACAATAAAATATTGTCACTGGTGCTCAGTCTTTCAAATATTTCCACTTCAACTGGCATCAATTCCATGTGTCCTGAAGAGAAAAAAAGCAATTTTTTCCCAGCTGTATTTATATATGGAAGTAACATTTTCAAAATAAGCACGTATCATGGCCCACACATCAGAATGATTGGTTTTGCCTCCAACTATCATCTTTTGCACTTAACCATTGAATTTTTAGATATTTCAACACATATGGTGAAAGAAAGATGCATAGCCATGATAGAAGCTTCTTCTGAAGGGATGCCAAGTAATTTTTAGCAAACCACATTCTCCTCCAGAAAAACACAGAGATATTTTGTAAAAATCCACAAAGATATATATGAAAAAAAAATTATTTATGTCTTTTGGAAAAAGGGAAAGGCAACTCAGGACAACCACAAGGATATTGTGAGGCTTTGCAGGGAGAAAATTAGAGGGGCCAAAGCCCATCTGGAACTTAACCTGGCCACTGCCAGAAAAGACAAAAAAGATAAAAAAGCCTTCTATAACCACATCAGCAACATGAATGTTGAGGAGAATCTCTGTTCTCTCTTGGATGGGGGGGGGGGGGGGGCGGGCAAACATAGTCACAATGGATGAAGAAAACACTGAGGTACTTAATGCCTTCTTTGCCTCTTCACTAGTAAGACCAGTTGTTCTCTGGGTACCAGCCCCCTGAGTTGGAAGACAGGGATAAGGAGCAGAATGAAACCCCAAAGTCCACAGGGAAATGATGTGATACCTGATGCACCACTTAGACACACACATCCATGGGGCTGGATTGCATCTACCCAAGGGCACTGAGGGAGCAGGCAGAAGTGCTCACCAAGCCCCTTTCATTTTCAGCAGTCCTGTTTAACTGGAAAGATCCCAGGTGAGTGGAAGTTAGCAAATGTGATGTCAATCTACAAGGACCAGAGGAGGATGCAGGAAACTACAGGCCTGTCCACTCTGATCTGGATGCCAGGGACACCATTTCCCACCGCATTCCCCTGCAGAAACTGGATGCTGATGGCTTGGATGGGTGCACGGACCACTGGGTACAAAACTGGCTGTATGGTCTGTTGGTGGATGGATTCCATTCCCACTGGCAGCCAGCACAATGGTGTTCCCAAGGGCTCAGGGCAGGGGCCAGTCCTGCTCAGGACCTTTACTGATGATCTGTGTGAGGAGATCACATGGACCCTCAGTCAGTTTGCAGATGACACCAAGTTAACTGGGAGTGTTGACCTGCTGGACAGTAGGAAGGCTCTGCAGAGGGATCTGGACAGGCTGGATCAGCAACAGCGTGGCCAGCAAGACCAGGACAATGATTGTTCCCTGTGCTTGGCACTGGTGAGGCCACACTTTGAACAGTGTGTCCAGTTCTGGGCCCCTCACTACAAGAAGCACATTGAGGTGCTGGAGTGTGTCCAGAGAAGGGCAACAGAGCCCAAAGGGTCTGCAGCACAAGTTTTATGACTTAATTAGTCAACATCACAAAAGCAAACTCGTAACTACCAGCTTAACAGCAAAGGAGCCCTGTTCTGAGCTCTCCAAGAGCAAATGTTTTCTTCCATCCTGTTTACAAGTACAGAAAAGCATTCTCAGAACATGCAACATGTTTAGCATAATGTGAAATGTGACAATTGTAGACCTAACTGTAACTCTTAGAGCTGAAAATTGTGAAAGATTTCAGACCCCGAATAAAGGTACCCAGACATCTATCTGTAAGCACCTCTCTGAAATAAGGAATGAAATGGCAAGACAGTCTTTTGAGCAATGCAGTCTCCTCTCTTGTCACCGGGGTGCTAATGGAATACGTACTTGTGCAAGTGAAGGCAAAATTGGAGGAACATGCTTCAATTACCCATGAACTACTGCAGCTTTATGCTGCTCTAACTCTCCTGACTTAAATGAAAACAAACTAAAAACCCCAATACTGTACTGTGCAATACAACACTGATATGGGGAATAAATTACAGTAAGTACCTTGGTAACCCTACTGATCTCTCTGCGTTACACAGTGGCAAAGCTACTTGTTGATTGTACAGCTTACCCCACATAATGCTACGAATGAAAAAACATATGTATTTATCATACAGTTTGGTAGAGTCAATTTAAATTTTATTTTTACATTGTCCTGCAACAAATTTTAGTATTTTTTATGATGTCTTCTAAACCACAACATGTTTTAATACATTTCAGAAAGCTGAAAAATGATCAAACAGTTGTTGTCTTTGAGTAGTAATTTTTCACCTATGCACAAACATCTAGTGCCTGATAAACTTTTTGTTTTTCTCAAGGTTTGTCACAAATACTACTATCCTCATGTATTAGACAGCCGGCAACTCACTTTTTCTTGATTTATAATCTTTCTTCACATCTAGTTCGTGTTTGTTAGCATGAATAAAGAGGGCAGTGCAAGGTCATTAATAAGAGAACAACCAAAAATTCTGCAGTCTGAGAGGCAGCAGAAGCTGTTTATTACGAGGCTGAAGAAATGGAGCAATTCATTCACTGTATATTATGACTGTATGCAGGGGTAGTTTATTTATGACACAAATGGAACGAGCACTGTATGAGGAGCCCACATGTCCCAGCTGCACCGCCCCCTGCTCCCAGCAGTGCTCCTGGGGGAGCTCAGCACCCTCAGCACTGCCTAACTCTGCCCAGCTTTCACAGAGACGTGTGACAGCGCTAATGGAGTTTTATTTAATGCGGGAATGATGTGACATTTCTTACGGATTTCACAACTCCCAAGCCATGTGGCCAAATGACCCTCATGCATGGCAACAGCTATTACTTCACAGACTTACAAAACTGGGAGTGCACTGGGTGTGTGCGGGTTGTAAAACTTGTAACATGCAATGCAAATTTAGGACACTCTGAATGAACTGCATCTCTTTGGAAAGGCAGAAATATCAAGACAAGCTTGGGAAAAAAAGACGTTCAAAAATACAAATTCCAACTTTTCCCTCCAGAAATCTGCACATCCTTTTTCTCTGCTGATATACGGATTTTTTTGCCACCAACATTTTCCTTTTTATTTTATGGGCAACTGGGTTCCCATGGAGACATGAGGCAATCACATCAGACATCAGTACATCACACAGTACTGGGTGAGCATTTTCCCACTAACACAGGTTCTGGAGGGAACAAATGAACACTTGGTCCTTGCAGTATCTGTGGACCTCCCCAGCGTGCCTCCCAACCTTGAAAGCTGTAGCTGCAGGCAGGGCATTAAGCTGCTCTTCCCATGGTGTCAAGCAGAGCCTTATCCTCCCCAAGCAGCACTGGGTCTTGTTACATTCCTGAAATAGTGATGTCAGTACATTAAGAGTCTGATCCTACTTCCCCTGAGGTCCATGGAATTCATTTTCATTAACCTCGGATCAAGCCTGAGCACAGACCATTCCTATGTGGGAATTCTGAGAAGAGAGCTGAAAATGAAAAAAAAAAAGCTAGTTCTACAAAGATTTTTTTTGCACTATCAAGTCTATGAGCAGGCTCTTCACTGAAGGATCTTAATCTTCTCTGCAGGTAAAAACAGCAGTATATATATCTACAAAAACAGGTGACTTGGTAAAATATCTGCCTTATGAAGACTCTTTAATTAGCAATGTACTTTGAAAAATACAGTAAATATTTCCAAATTCCATGAGTACAGACTTCCCAAAGCTTATTCAATATGGACAGCACTTGCTCCTCTAAACTTGCCCCAAGACCCTTGTTCCCCCTCTTTCATTTCCTTCCCAAATACAGTTCTGCCTACAAGCATTTGTCAGAGATCACTAGAGTACAAAGGAAAACTAAAGATCTTCCCAAAACTAACCTCACCATTTTTAGCACCAACTGCACTTCAATTCAGGTACTAACCTGGGCAAATATTCAACTGGCTAAAAATTATTAAGTGTTTTAGAAAGTACAGTATGGCATTGCTGGTGTCTGCCCAGCTGTGGAAGTACATTGTGCCCATGCTGAAAACATGCCTTGAGAACTAAGACACTCTTTATCTTGGGTCTGAACATGTTGCCTCTGTTGGGACAGAATATTTAAATATAAATATTTCTTTGGGAAAAATACTAACTATGGCATTTCATCAAGGAATGAACAAAGTGCTCAGCAAGAAATCTGTAAAATCTTTTGTGATCACAAGCAATGGAGGGACCTAAACTTTCAGCAGAGGATTGAGATGCAAGTCTTTGTCAGTCATATAAATAATTAGCATCCCCACAATGAAACAGTTACTGCTATGATGTATGAGCCCTAATAAAGGTGCCTAAGAGCTTGAATAAAAAGCTGACACTGCTTCATTGAAATCACTGACAGTAACTATGGGGACTTCATGGGAACCCAAGCAGGTTCTCAGTGGGAAGTAGGCTTCCATTTAAAATCTATTCCCATGGCCACAGGTAGATAAGACAAATTGACTTCATCTAACTGGTGCATTTTTGCCTTTTTGGTATTTCTTTCTAAAGAATGATGCCAAGACCTTTATGGGGGGCTCCTCCATAGAACACTGTGGGACCTTTCAGATCTGAGACTGAAGTTTTCTCCTAAAACTCTTTCCTGAAACAGAAAGATCTGTATAAGAATTCTAAGTTTTCAGTGGTGAAATTCAAAAAATTTTGAACGTTAAACAAAACTGTCACAGAGTATCTTACAGCTAAATGGTTATGGAGTCCTTCTAAGACACGAACTTCACACCCAGGACAGGATAAGCCAGTTGAATGCTCTGGCTGTGCACTGCAGATGAGAAGTGAATGCCATGCTGCTGCCCAAACACATCACCACACCTCTGTTTTTGTGAGCAATAACCTGTAGTCAGCTATTATTGAGAAATTTTTTATGATACAGAGGCTCAGATAAACCAAATGTCCCTTAGACTGCAGTTAGGTGCCCCAATCCCTCCCAATCACTGAAATTTAACACTTTCTACTATCACCCTTCACTGGTACTTTCTTTGTCTTAGGAAAGGTGCCCTATCATTTGATGTGTTGATTTTTACAAATCTCATTTCTAGCTGCCTAATTCCTTGCAAGCTTGTAATAGTCATCCTGACATAAGGCCATTAAAGCCACAAAATACCTGCCCACACTCAAAGACCATGGTTGCAAAAATATCTGCCAACACTTTAAACAGACTGTTGCATGTGAAACTCAAAAACTTACCTGAGAAATGGAAGTCCACAGAATTTTTTTTTTAACACCAAATAGAAAAATGTAATAAAAAAGCTTTTTTAGTGAAGATATTACAGAATACTGGCATGCTGTACAAATGTGATTAACACACTGAAATTTAAACTAGTTGTAGGTTATGTTCAAGGCACCTTTTCTAGAAATAGTTTTTTTAATGTTCATTCTACATTCACACTAGTTTAACCATGTAAACAAGTCCGTGAAAACTCAAATTAAGGTCACTTTAAAATCTGTATGCCAAATACTTCAGAAAAATATTATATTACACAGAAAATTCAATAAAGTAAGACAGATCCATCTACTGCCCAAACAGTTCAATAGATGCTAGGAGGTAAATTATTAACAAGATGAAACCTAAAAGAGGTTTCCAAAAATTAAAGATAAGTAACATGCAATGCATTAACATTTGTGTTTATCATTTGAAAGTGTACATAAATGCTGAAAAAATACAATTTACTATTCCTAGTGCTATCCTATTTTTGAAGGGCAAATCTTTGGAGACAATATTATCTGAAGTTTAAAAACATCCCCCATCTTTTTTACCCCACGTTTATTAATCTTAAAATATACTAGAATGTATTTTCTTCACCAGGAAAATGTATAAAATTAATCTTACAATATCAACACTATAAACAACTTCCTTGAAACATCTTCTGGACAGAGAATTTCTGTGAAGATTGAAGTATAACAATTCTAGAATAATTATTTTTAAAAATATGTACATTCGTTCCAATGTCCTAGACCCAAGAAGAAATCCAAGTAAACTCTACAAAAGTTAGCCACAAGTCTTTGTCCAGTTAAGATTATGTCCAGCTTTGCCAGTCTTGCTGTATTACAGTATAATCAACAAAATTATAACATTACTTGTTTTTGTGTAGGAAGTTCCCAAACTTTTGCATAAATCCTCTCAGCTTGTTTTCATTAGGCTGCAGTGGGTGGTAAGCAGCTGAGTTGTAGCTGACCATGTGATTACTCCTGCCGTAATTATTCCCTAAGGTCTTGGTTTTGATATCTGAGAGATGTGCACTGCTGTTGGCTGCATTTCCTGCAGGTTGGCTGGCATTTTCCATCTTACAGAACGGCTCAAAGCGACTGTAAACACGCCTTTCACTCAAACGAGACCTCAGCTCTTCCTGGTGCTTTGAGCCTGTCAGCTGTGGTGCCACTGAATTTGCTCTTTGGAGAGCAGAAACAGGAGCGCTTTCGGAAGCAGCATTTGTGCAGATCTCCTTTGCATCCTGATACTGAATCTGTTCTGTATTAAATCTGGGAGTAGATGGATCTCCTGCAGTTTCTATGAATTTACTTTCAAGGGGGCACAAGAGGGGACACTTTTTATTGCTCTCATCAGATGGAGGTTTTGGAGATTTCGGTGACTTCGGAGACTTTGGAGACTTTGTTGGACTCCCGGTGACATCTTCTTTACTTCTGTTCAAACTACCTTGAGAATTTGATGAAGAATTTCTTTTTCTCCTTGGGGAAGAATCTGTCTTATTTTCAGAAATCTTTGGTTTTTGATTCTCATCTTCAGAAACCAATGTGTCAGAACTACTACACATTCTGTAAAAGGCAGGACCTTTGTTTTTTGACAAGTTTTCCTTCTTGTCTGGTGTGAGATTAAGAAGCGACCGCAGTTTCTGGGATCCTTTCTTCAGAAAACTTGGGGAATTCTTACTTTCTTTCTTCGATGTGCAATCCTTACTGGACTCCTCCATGCTAGCTTCAGTGAGAGCTGCCATGGAGATTGCCTTGCTAGCAGTCGGGCCCTTCAGCTCTCCTTTCAGGTCCTTTTCCTCCTGTGGTGAGTGATTGGTTACACTGTGCAAACTTTTAGCACTCTTCAGCATGTCTTCTGGAAGTTTTGGACTAACTGGCTGCTTAAGTCTGTGCCTAGTCAATGTGCTGTAAACATAATTGGATGCATGTTTGTTGGTACCAGGATCCAATACGGACTTGGAATTAAACATGGGAAAACTTCTCCTTTTGAGCATATTTTCATTTTGAAGGTTCTTCAAATTTTCTGCATGTTTATCTGTACACAGCGTTGTGTACAAATATAGTGATGAGTCTCCAGCTGCATTTGAATTTACCCTAGGTTTTGTGTCATCTGCAATCTGACTTCTGTGGCCTGCTGGTGCATCTAATTTAAGAGGTGAGTTTGTGCTAAGCTCCTCTGAATTATTATCCACTCCATTTTCCACACTTGGAGCATGGTTAGATGTCCCTTTGGGTGTTGCACTTCCCTCTGACCCAATTATAGTTGAATTTGAAGAACTTGCACAGCTGCTTACTTCCTGCTGTTCAGGTAAAGTCGGCTGAAACACCAACGATGACCGCAAGCGAGAATGAGAGTACAGCGCATGAGCTTTAATATTTTCAGTTGTGTCATAGCTATCGTATCTGTCACCCAAGGCTGACCCATTTGACTCTACTGGACAATCTGACTGGTCATTCAAGTAGGACTTTATTCGCCAGTTACGTAGGAATGATTTTGTTGTGTGCTCAAGGGTTGGCATCCTCTGCTGCAGATGGCGGATATGATTGTCTGTCCCATTAAAAGACCTCCGTACAATTGAATTTCTCTCTGCAAGGTTTACCTTTGGTCGTGAGAACTGATCAGCAAAACTCTGCTGGGGAATATTGTAGTTACTTGCATATCCTCCTCGCAATGATGACACAATACTAAGGCTATCAGATGGCATTTTCCAAGTATTTGGTAGATTGTTTCCTCTGTTAATAGCTCTGTTGAGCAATAGGTAAGGTGTCCTTTCTGGCTTCTCTCCAGCATAACTATGTCTCTTCCAGTGCTCATTTTTTTCACTAGGTTGATACTGCTGTATTGGATTTTGAACATTAAAAGCTGGATTAAATGGCTGCTTATTATAGGCTTGATTTCTCAAGCTGTATTTATCTATTTCATTTACTGCATATCTTCCACGAGCTTTCCAAACAGGATCTACCTTGAAAACACTGTCTGGCCTACCAAAAAGGTTTCTTTGGCTGGAAACTGAAGCCAAGGAAGACAATGAATGTTGGTATGTGTCATTATCCCAGAGCGTCTTGCGACTGTTCACGCGCACTAATTCTGGGGCAAACGAGCTGGGAACGGAAGAACGGGCATACAGCGTCCTGAACTCTTCATCAAAGGATTCAACAAGCTGTCCTGTGATAACTTGAACCATGCTGAGGTTGGTTTTTTCAAATGACCACATATAGCTGAAAGAAGAACAAATGACCATTAGATACAGTTATTGGAGCTGAAGTATTATACCAGTCTTACTTGAGAAGAAAGCTTTTACAGAAACCTTGGGTTTGTAAAAGTACCTTCTAAATAAATAAGCTGAGGGCATGATTCATGTAATTTGGACTCAGAAGTCCAATCTAATATCAGATAAATTCAGATGGAGTTTTTCCACTGATTTCAGCAAGAGCAGGAATGAGTCTATAACTACCCTTATAATTGCCCTTATAAGAAGTATTCTAAAAAAGGATTCACAAATGTAGAACAGTAAAGTACAAATACCTAACAGAAAAAAATCACTTCTACAAAGTCTATGGCAGGACTAACCTGTACCCACTGAATTACCTCTTCTGTCAGAGAATGTTACTGTGTGATTACGTTGTGAAAAAAATACATTTGAAATAACATGCAGGAGTGCTTCAGCAATTTTGAAAGTACTTAATTCTAAACATTTTCAAAAAGATCCAGCTCAGAATTTGAAAAAAGTTTACATTTTCTAATATGCACATTGCATTGGAGATGAAAATTTCTTTTAATTGCAATGATAATGCTTTGATAATGCTTTTTTCTCTTTTGTGCTGTTAAAGACTGAACACATGCTCAAAGCTAAGTAGCTGCAATTAACTTACAGCTACTAAATGAGATAAATTAACAAGTACATTAAGGATGCTGCAACAAGACTAATATCGTGGAGCAAAAAACATACAATTTCTAGGTTACAACAAAAATTGTTTTGAAATCCTATTTTTCATGAAAAAAGGAAAAAAATAAAGAATTTATTTATTTGCATTTTTCTTTTAGATGTTAGAAAATGGGTTAGTTTTGTACACAAAAATAGCTTACTGATTTTTTTGATGTTTTTGTATTTTTCAGGAAGTGTATCAAGATTAAATCAAATCATGCTGCCTAAGTTCTTCTCTTATTAATTCTCACAATTAAGAATAATATATAATATTGGAAAAAAAACTCTGAACTTTAAATTGAGTTAAATGACAGAGTTCAGAAAGACTTGTTTTTCCTGTTACAAATCACTAGATTCTTTTACCAAGAAGGCCCAATTTCTACAGAAATTGATGATTCCAGCCCCTGTGGTGAAGATGTTCAAGCAGTGTTGTTTTTCCAAACTGGAATGAGAAAACCTATCCCATTCTCACAGACTATGAAGTGTCACCTCACACAGTGGTGTGGAGATGTCAAAGCATGCAGGCTGTCCCTGCAGTCTCTTACCCTGAGTCATTTATGAACTTGTCACTTACCTCACTACCATTTATACGTGTCAGTCTGAATTTGGGGCTGGGTGAGTCTTAGAGGAAATAAAAAGTCAGATTTTCAAAAGCTTACAGTGGTGGAAATCTGTGAAAGGCAATGGCTGTGGATCTGGTACCCAGGCACTATGCTGGCAGAAACTAACTTACTTGGGCAAAGGAGAAAAGTGTAGCATGAAAAGAAGGAAAATATTTAATAATGTGTGAGTTAAGACTCTCTCTGCTTTAACTTAGGTTTTTTCCAGCTCTGCAAGGCTGTTAAGTTCTTCCAGCCTGTTCTCCTCACATACACTGAAAATACAAAGGAAACCAGAATACAGAAACTTAGGCAAACACAGAAAGAGACATGGACAATTTTGAATTTGACTATCATATACTAGAGACCCACAGAATCAGTCTCTAATGTTAGCTTTAGAAGATTATTACATGGAGGAACTATCTTATGAAAAAATTTTGACACTCACTTCTCTGGAGTGAATGCTAAATAAGAATAATTCAGAAAACATAAGACAAATCAGGATTTTTTATTTTTACAACTCTTCGGCTGTAGCAAAACCCATATCCTTTATTTCTTATTTGTGAAAAATGAACAGAGGATCTCTTAGGCTAGTTAGCAATCAGTATCTATGAAATCTTGCTAAATTACAGAAAACAATCAAATTTACTCATGCGAGTCCCTAGAAGAATTTTCACAAATACAAAAGCCCAAAACTTGCTATAGCAGCAGTACTGAAATGACAGGCTTGCTACAGACACTTCAGTGATTAATCTTACCTGTAAGAACCATATATGACCTTCTTACAGTCAACAAGAATGAATTTTTGTTCCATTTTTCCATGGAATTTTGCTCCTGTTTTAGAATAGTAATCTTGTCCTTTCACAGTCCGCACCCTCATATTCTGAAAAAAACAATCAAAACACTTTATTTCATCTACTGTAGTGGGCGTTTAACATTCAGAGGGCTAAAATTCAGAGGAGCAGTAGGAGAAAAGTTAAATTATTACATATTAATAAATTCTGCAGGGAATGAAATGCTGATCAAACTTATCACCTAGGGACCAAAATGGCTGGTTACTGCTTTGGCTTCAAGACTGATGAGATTCCCCAGGCCGCAGAAAATGAAATTCTGCTTTTCCATAGCGACAACTTCAGAAAAGAGGTTCTGGCAGAAAACACCTTCAACAAGGGGAGAGAGGTTTTGCACTGCAAAAAAAACCTCTTTCCATCAGCTGATGCACATGTTTATATGATCTCCAAGTACCTAATCTAATCATAGAGAACACTTAAAAGAGCCAGGATCACTTTTATTTTAGTTGAACAAGGCTGTTGTGTCTACGAATACTTATTCCCTACTCCGAGACCATCCATTGAATGATACCACCTGGTGCTAGAATCCCTTGCAGATTTACCACCAATAAAATTTATCTGTCAGCTTTGCACCATGAGATCAATCCCATTTTTAAATTCAGAGACACTAACACAACGTGCATAGGTAGCACAAACTCAATGCAGCATCTGATTTTGAATTCTATTAAACTTTATGCTTTATTCATGCAAGCGCAGTAAATGGCACTTGGGAAATTTTCCACACTGGATCTCAAAGATGTGGTGAATTTTTATCCCAGACTACTGATGAAACTGATTCAGCTAAGTCAGCATCTTGTAATTTTTCTCTCTCTTGGGTTTTTATGCTCATAGAAATAGAAAATTTGAAAGAAATTTTTACTATACCTCATGGACTGTACTAATAACAATTTTCCACAAGTTCTTATGGGGATGTAGAAAAAAGACACATTTAACAGAAATTGTTACACAAAAGGTGCTTACCTATCTAAAATTTATATTCAATGCAAACCAACCTACAAGCATCTACTTCATGTAAATATTAGACAAAATGCTTCACAAGAGATAAAAGCAGCTTGGAAGATAACTGTGAATGATCACAATATTTACTGCAGTTTCTAGCCTTGGAATAGTTTTTCTAGCAACCCTAAGCTTTTCAGTGGGAGTAAAATCCATAATTTAGCATTGGCAGTAAAAACCAAGAATCTACATGATTACTACATACTCTGTACATATGGAAATGGTGGCATGTAAGACCTGTGAGTAGACAGGAATGTCACACTTCACCAGGACTGCCACAAGGGCAGGCTGCAGATCACAGCACATGTGCTCTCTAAAGGTCAGCTGTAGGTGGAAGGGCTGCTCATGAAGCAAATGGAAAAGACTGTGTACATGGTAATTCCAGTAAAATCAGGATGATTAAATAAATAGGGTAGGGTAGGGTAGGGTAGGGTAGGGTAGGGTAGGGTAGGGTAGGGTAGGGTAGGATAGGATAGGATAGGATAGGATAGGATAGGATAGGATAGGATAGGATAGGATAGGATAGGATAGGATAGGATAGGATTGGACTATCTCAGATGGAAAGGAGGTACAATGATCATCTACTCCAATACCTGACAAATTCTGCACTGACCAAAAGTTAAAGCAACTTATTAAGGGCATTGTGCAAATGCCTCTCAAGCACTGATGGGCTTGGGGCATCGATCACTTCCCTAGGAAGCCTGTTCCACTGTTTAACAACTCCCTTGGTGCTTCCTGATGTCCATTCTAAAACTCCTGTGGTGAGCTACACCATTCCCATACATCCTGCCACTGGATACCAGGGGGAAGAGACCAGCACCTCCTCCTTCACTTCCCATTCTCAGGAAGCTGTAGAGATGTTCAAACTTACAAATTCCAGTCTATAAAGTGAGACTGAGTTTGCAATACAGTGACATAAGCCTTCATTATCTATGGGAACACTTCTACATTTGCCTAAAACATATGAAGTTCTGGCAGATAGAGGCTGTAGGAGTTTTAAAGATAGCATCTACTACAATCCAATTAACTTAATCTTTCCAAACAGAAAATTCAAAAATTAGGATAAAATATCCATGATATGAAAGCACATTTCCAAATAACACATGCTTTCTAAATCAGTGTATATTTCAGCGTTGGTTTCTTGAAACTTTTATCAAATGAAAAATCCAAACACAGAAGCAAGAGTTACACTTAAAAGCTGCTGAGTTGGAAAATTAGGGTTTAACTCAAGTTATCAAAGTTGCTTAAACTTCATTCACTGCTAGGAGAGTTTTTCTGTTGCATTTTTGTCAAGCTTTGAAAAAGCTCAACTCCCTTAAAATGTACTCAATTCAGCTCAGTTAGAATGTACAAAGACAGCATTTAAGAACTACTTTTGTTCGTGAGCTATATATCTAGCAAATGTAAAACATGTCTAGCAAATATAAAACATAAAGTTTATCTCTTAAATAGATAAACACAAGAAGCATTATCTAGAAGTGCTGTAACATTTTAAAAGGTAAAAAATTTAAAAGCAAAAATACAGGTGGATACTTAGGTCTATTTTCAGAAATAGCTACAAAAGAATTAGTAACAACCCAATTTGCATTACTGAATGCCAGTTTAACATAAATTTGCTTCTCTAACTGCTAATCACTTTTGCCAACCTAATGTTCTGTCTTTTAAGTTTTCTGCATTCCAATTAGAAGTTTTCTTCTTGAGGAAAATCAATTTTTGTGCTTTTCCAAAGTGATCTTGTTGAACTTTGAACAAGCCCTGAAGAAAAAAATTTCTTCACCAGCAGCTATTCAAGCTTCAACTAATTATGTTAAAAGCTTTTATTTGAAAGATAAATACTACATAAATATTAATTCCTGAAAAAGAAGAAAATCCTGAAATTTACCCATTCTAAAGATAACCATAATAGTTACCCCTTACTTTAATAAGATCCTGTGAATTAGTAAAGAAATTTGCATTTACTTTGATGACTGTTTTACCCAGTTCTATATATCACATAATTACATGTGTATTTCAGACATATTTAATTATATTTAATCATATTTATGTCATTATAATTTGAAAAAGGTAACTTGAGAGCAGCTTATACATTTTCAAGTACCCATAACAAGTAATGCTGGCCTAAAGACATGCCAGTTGAACACATTAAATGTTACTTAGATAATGTCTGATCAGTATTGGACAGGATATAATTTGGGAATCAATGCTGGAGGCACAACCAAGTCTAATGGCTTGCAAATTACCATACTACACCAAAAAAAAGCTTTGCCTTAGGTACACATAAGTTGATATATAAGTTTAACTAGGCATATGTAAAAAAGGAATACAATTATTTACATTAAATTCCTGGGAGGTTTTAAAAAAAATTGTAGTCACTGTAGTCACTCTGTTGCTTTTGTTTACCTCCTCTTCAGTATTTCTCCCCTTGTAGCTTTTCTATCCCTATTCCCTGATTCTGAACTCTTTTCTTCCCTTGGTAGGTCATCCATTACCAGATGGGAACGTGACAAGTGGCAGAGATCATGCTTACCTTTCTCACATAACACTTCCTTTTCCTGCACAGTTCATGCAGCATTCTTCACCAGCTCTAAACCCTCTAATTAAGGTGCCAGGAATGCACGCTTTTATTAATCACCCAAAATCCCAAATCACCCAAACCATATCTGGAATATGGAAATGATGCGTTTCACTTGGGATTAGAAGCAGTAAGCATACACATAGTGAATTACAAACCCCATCTGGTATGAAATGCTGGGCAGGATGGAACTCCTGCCTGGTTTCATTCTCAGGCTATAGGACTGTCCTAACAGCAGTGTACTCATCACAGCATCACTGCAATCACTCATTTACAAATGGATCTCCTCTCTTGTCCAAGAGTTTACAGGACACTCAGGAACATTTAAAACATCCAGTGGCTGCAGTTTAAGAATAGCCACCAGTGCTATCCAGTTAAATGGCACTCAATGATGAACAAGAAACAAGCTCTAACCCTCTTTTCTGTACATTTTCTGCACATTTTCTTTACATTTTCATTCCAGAGTGTGCCACACAAGCATGATTTAAAATTTTGAAGTATTATTCACCACTACACATTTATTTTCCTTAGTAAAATTTCTCCAATATCATAACTAGGTACAGTGAATATACTGGTTTCAAATATTTAATTTCAGCACTTTTTATTTGTAGGCACTGCTTTTATCAGTGTTCCATTACCTGCCCTGTATTTGCTGTCAAGAATATGCACAAAGAAGAAAATGGACGTCTACCTAATATTTAGCCTAACAGTTTTAAAGGAAAAATAGTCAAATTTTTCATATTGTTCCTCATTACTATAATTATTTATTGTCCTGTGCCTCTCTTCTCTAGTACAACAAAACAGGTCATAGAATGATAGAATATCAGACTGGAACGGACTTCAAGGATCATCTGATCCAACCATTCTTTGCCAAAGTACAGTCTGGTCAAGATGGCCCAGCATCTGCCTTTGAGTCTTAAAAGTGTGCAGTGTTGAGGAATCCACCACTACCCTGAGGAAATTATTTCAATTATTTTCACAGTGAGAACACAGTGATTGTTCTCACTGTGACAGAGTTTCCTCTTGGAATCTCTCCAGGAGTAATTTTTTCCCAAGACCCTTCCTCCTTTCCACGTGACTCCTTGTAAAAAATTAGTCTCTAGCCTCTTTGAAGCCTCTCTTTCATTACTAGAACACAGTGATCAGGTCTCCCTTTCTCTTCTCAAAGCTGAAAAAACTCAATTCTCTCAGCCTTTCCTCACATGGCAGCTTCCCAGTCCTTGGATCATCTTTGTGGCCCTTCTCTGGACCTTCTCCAGCCTGTCCACATCTTTTATACATAGTGGGGATGAAAACTGAACCCACTATTCCAAGTGCTGAGCAGAGTGGGACAATGACTTGTTCATCTCTGCTGGTGATGCTGTTGCTGATGCAGCCCAGCACACTCTGGCTTTCCTGGCAGGAGCAGCACACTGCTCACTCACACTGAGCTTGTCACGGGCAGAACCCCAGCTGGTTATATCCCAGCCTGTGCTGCATGCCTGGATTATGCTTCCCCAGGTGCAAGAGTTTATCCTCATGCTTCCTGAACTTCCTAAGGGCCTTGCTAGCCCACTCTTGGAGCTAATCCAGGCCCTCCTGCAGGGTGCCTCTCCCTTCCAAAGTGCCCACTTATTCACCCCGTCTGGTATCACCAGCAACCTCTGTCAGGGTAGGCTTGATCCTCTCATCCAGATGGCTTATGAGGATATTAAACAGCATTGGGCCCAGAACTGATCCCTGGATGATTCCACTTGTGACAGACTGTCAGTTTAAAAAGTAGCTATTGACCACATATGTGCTGTACAAATGCGAAAGAGTTTTCAAGTTTGCTTCTATTCTGACTTTGAATATGACTCAATGACCACTCAAGACTTGACTGGAGTCTGGTCCTTATCACAGAAGTTTGCCCACAGGTACAACATCATGCTGCAAGTGCCTATTCAATAACCAAATTTGCCTTAGATGTGGAAGTACTGGAAAATTTTTGATGATTTTGGTAACACTAGTAGAAAAAACAGGCTGCAAGCAGGTCTCAAGAGCAGCTTCTACTGTGTATTTAAACTTGCATATCTGGGAGTAGATTTCACAGAAGGAAAGTGAAATCAATTAGTGGTTTAATTTTCCCTTTCCCTCAATTTATTAAAAATATTAAGGATTATCAGGTAATAAACAGGTCTTGCCAAACAGCTTTCAATATCCTCCTGTAGCAAAATGATTCTTCATTATTAGCAGAAAAGTAAAAAAAGAGGCTCCTCCAGAGCATAGAACCTCCACCGTCTCACCTCATATCAAGTAAAATACCTGTCAGTAGCAGAAAAAAAAATTACTTATTAGTTTCTGAAAAATCACCTGGAAAAAAAATGTTTGAATCTGTAACAACTCTTCATCTCTCTATGCAAATGAATTGCTAACCAAGTAAGTCAGACCAGGGACAAAGTTAATGAAAGAAGCTTAGGTAGAGGAAAAAAAAAAAAAAAAGAAGAAAAAAAAAAAAAAGAAGCAAGCCAATTAATTACTGAGGACAAATGTAGTACAGCCAGAAAATGAATGAAACTAGAAAAGAATAATGGGAAAGTACAGGAAAGGAATTATTCAGGCTTCACTGATGGATGTGATGTCAAGATGAATACTGACTAAGAAACAACCTTCATGAAAAGATGCTGCAGGAAAGATTAAAAATTATTCTAGTAACCCCTGTTTTCCTAGTTTCCTACATGGAATTCACAAAATAACAACAGAATATATGGTCCATCCACTTTTCAGCTGTATGTTTCAAAAAAGAAGAAAATATGCCCTGAATTTGGAGTCAGACTTCAGATGAGAAAAACTGTCTGCACAGACATTTAATGAAGATTTATTAACAAAATCCTCTTTCTTTTCCATACAGAAGACTACTTAGTTGTAATTGTGAATTAAAAAATACAGTATTTTTCATTACTGCATTTCAGGTTTTTTACTGATTCAAAGGGAGAGAAAAAGAGACAGAGGTGTTGAGTCTGAAACACTTTGCAGAAAACTCATCACAAGTGTAAAGACTAAGAAGCATCATCCATACTCCAACAAGACTGAACCAAATCATGCCAGACAAGAACAAGACCAATGCTGCTGGTGCTACATTTTCAGGAAAAAGAATAGACCCACACAGCTCTGTTCTCTTCTTGCCCTTCTCTTCACTGAATAGAAGGGCAAAACCAGAAGCCAAGAGTATAAAAAGTTGAAGATGTTTATCTTTTTTTCTGATCCTTGAGTAATGTGAAAAAGAGAAAGGGAGAAAACATCTTCAAAATACTGGCTGTTCTTTCACAGTCACCTGCATTTCCCTTTTATCCTCTAAAAAGGCAAAGGAGTTAATATGAGGAGTAGTAAACTGCTATTCTCAGAGCAACAGTCACTGGGAGTAGCCCATGGCTGAGAAGACCATTAATTTGAACAGCTTTATTACAAGCTAAACTGGAAACTCAGCACACAACAGGATTATTACTTAGCTCTTTGGCATATATTTTTTATTTCCTGATTAAAGTATTCTAACTTAACCTTGCAGAATAAAGATGTATTTTATTTCTCCCACCAAAATCCAGAAATCTATAAAACACAGTGTCACTGAAGAGGCTACATACAAACCTCTCCAATCCCCACTAATCCATACAAAATCCACTCTGATCTATGTATATTACATTTTAAACCATAATATAAATACTTAAAAGTCTATAAAACTGCCTTAAAAAGAGAACCTTGAATCCAAAGAATGTAAACTTTTGAAACAACTGTTCATGGAAACAGTTTTCATCTTTTGAAAATGCAGATGGCATTTTTGAGACATCACTTGAAAGACACAGGCTTAATTCTTTTTTTTTTTTTAATTTTGGAAGGAAAAAACTCATTCCATATATAGACATAGACCATTTTTGGCAACCTCTATGGCATAATTAACCCAAGTAATCAGCAAATGGTGGTATCTCAAGTTCCAGAACATGGAAGTACTGCCAAATACTGACTTCATGAAGGCAATCACTACCAGTGTTTATAAAACACCACAGTTTTGGTGGTTGTTCCTCAGAAGTTCCCATCACTCTGTGTTTTAGGCAACCAGAGACAAAGAAACAAGCATGGAAAGTAGAACGGGAATACTTCTGAGGATGTAAGTCAACGCTACAGAATAAAAAAGGGTATAAAACAGAGTTTGCTCCAAACATCTACCAAAAAAGTCCTCTTTATCCTCACAAATACTCCACATCTCTCTCCGATTCCTGGACTTGGTTCTTAGAACAGGTGCTGCTACAAAGAGCTTTTACAATACTTTTGACTGGCATGAATGAAGCTCAACTAGTTACAGAGGCAAGCGATTTCAAGTGGAACTATGAGTTAAGGCAGTGCTCAGAACTTTGCAAAAAGACTTAGACAACATCCTTGGAACTTCTTTAGTACTGTCAGCAGTACAGTAAACCAACAAGTATTTATGAAGCACTTACGTCAGTTCAGTGCAGCTCATGGTTTATATTCTAATCCCTGATAAACCTTTAGGCAGTGCAGGACATCTCATCACAATGTAAATGTTGTCTTGTAATCTCTCTTACAGGATAGAATTACATATTTAATGTGTAAAAGGAATACGACAAAGCACAGACATGGAAATATGGATTTTCAGGAAAACACTACAAAAATAAATCTTGGGCCTCCTGAAGTATTTTAATGCAGAACCTTAAAGAAGAAATCATGAAATGAAGTACAAAAATTTATCTAAGTCTTATGACTTTATTTGCAGGCAACTATAGGAGAAAGGATAAAAAGAAGCTTAGTTTTTCAGTATTCCTAAATACACAATAATGGAAAAATATTTTATAAAATATATATGGAAGTGATGATATTCTATGAAATGCTCTTGTTTTGACACCTGAAAAAGATGCTTTTAAAAATATATATATATCTATAGAGAAAGTTCTGCTGAGAGCTTACCTATTTACATCTGGTTTTTAATTTGAAAAATCAGTATTTAATACCCACTCTTCCAATAAGAATCACTTTTCAGTGGGCTGTGGAGGAGTAAGTAGTGAATGTTCATGCAAAGGAAGACAGTATGCCTTACCCTGAGCCTCTGAACTTGACAGCCTTGTTTCTCTGTCATCTTCAGAAAGTGACTGAAGTTCGATTCATCAAGCAGGATATACACTGCAATCCCTCTAGTAGATGCTTCCACGATTTCTCTAAAAATATCCACATCTGTAAACATATCCATAACAATGGCAATGACCTGAATCAAACAGGAAAGACACAAATTATTGTATTGCATAAATCATATATAGAATTCTTCACTGAAGCCTGCACTGAGCAGCTAATACACGAATATTTTTTACACATTAAAATGTTCTAATTCCTATGTAGTTCCACTTAACCTGAAAGCTTTGAAGACCACTGGATCTTCTTTTTGAGAAATCAAGTGAGCATCAGGGTGACGTTTGCCATAAGTACCAAAGTCCAGCAAAATTAGTTGTCTTGGTTTTGTCTGGAATCAAGTTGATTTTGTTCCTAATAGATGGTACCATGCTGTGGCTGGGATTTAGCACAAGAATAATGTTAATAACAAACTGATGTGGTTGTTGCTAAGTAGTGTTTATCCCAAGTGAAGGACTTATCAGTGTTCCATGCTCTGCCAGTGAGCAGGTGCATAAGAAACCAAGAGGAAGCACAATTAGGAACAGCTGACCCAAACTGGCCAAAGGGATATTCCACACTGCAGAATGTCATGGTCAGAGTGTAAACTGAGGGGAGTTGGCTGGGAGGGGCCAATCACTGCTCAGGAACTCTCTGGGCATTGGTCAGTGAGTGGTGAGCAACTGTAACGTGCATCACTTGTTTTATTGGACCTTACCTCTCCCTCTCTCTCTCTCTTATCCTTTTACTTACAATTATTGTTACAAATACCAATAGTATCCTTTTATTACTATAATATTTTACTTTCTGTGTAACAATATACTTTACTATAGTAAATTTACTTATTTAATTATTAATCTGTTCTTATCTCTACCCACAAGAGTTTACTTCTTTCCAATTCTCTCCTCCATACCACCAAGGGGGTGAATGAGCAAGTGGCTGTGTGGAACTTTGTTGCTGGCTGGGGTTAAACAATGGGTGTGTGTAGTGACTGGTTTTATGAGGGAAAAGGAAACTCAGCAAGGGTTCCCTCCCAGAAAGGAGGGAAAAACAGCAATACAAATGCTGTGGAAAAACACTCAAAATACAATTCCATGATGCATTAAAAAAAAAATCAAATAAAATTACTTTAGACAAGGCTTCTCAGTCTTTCATTATTTTCTCTAAAGCTAATGGCTCAAGAGCTGGAAGCAGCTAATAAGCAGACACTGAAGAGCTGGAGGCACTCTTACTAGGACAAAATGTCCTCAGCCTGTGAGAGCTTGGCTCAAGAAGATCAGCATGCTGAACAGCAGCTACCAACACCCTTCAATCCACAGGGATAAAGCAAGCGTGTCTGATTTGGTAAAGCAATGTCCCTCTAGTGGTATTTTGGATATATATATATATATATAAATGTTGTACTGTTGACATAACTTTAGTAATTTGGGAAGAACTTCTGTTGAAACGTGAAAGGAAATAAGAGGAAGAACCAGGGTCTGTGTAACTTGTAAAGGTATTATTTTTATCCACTAGTATATTCATGGAAAGTTCCAATGAGATGTCTTAGGTGCAAATTCAAACCAAATAAAACCTTTCACAGATATCAGAGCAGCTTTTACCATTTTCACTGATTTTAAACTACCTATACATCAACTTTAAAGGTGTAATTGTTAAGTTGCAAGTACTCATCCTATTCTAGACCTGAAATATTTACCTCACACAGGTAAATGCTGTGGCACACAGCCAGGTAAAAATTATGTCTCCAGTCAGTTGTACAAATTATCTTTTTTGAATCCCAATTGCTTAGAACTAAAAGCTTCATTTATTTTGAACATGTAATTAAATCACTAGAAATATAAATGAGAGAAGACTTACATAAAGTAACAGTAAAAAAACAATGAAAACAACTAGAAAAGTAAAAAGACAACTCCCGAATAAGAGAAAAGGAACAAACTTGGCCTCTTCATTACATGTCACCTGGCAATAAAGAGTCTTCACAAATCCACCAGTCAGAGGAACTGAATAGCATCAAAGAATTCCATTCTTTTGAAAATCTTAGGTAACATGCCAATGCTCTACCTCATTTCCTTTACTGAGTTTTTGAAAGTAAAACCTAAACACTAAGCGTGTTTTTCTCCAGTACAGAATATGTTTCTTTATCTGAGGACTGAAAACATGAATGTTTATGTTGACTCTAAGGATCTCATCACTTTCAGACTGCACCTTCTGCTTGGTCTTGTTTCTGAGATACAGTGTTAACTGAACAGGCAACCCTATTTATTCATCTATCTTGTTTCCCTTGTATCTGAGAAGAAAAATGCCAAGACAGATCAAGTATGGTAGGTAAAGACCAAAAAATAACCTGTTCTCAAATTTGAGTCTGTTTCATTACCTGTTTATCCCTTCCTGTGAACTCCCTAATTTCTTCTTAGAATTTTCTTTTCTTCAGATCTTCAAGAAATGGGTGCTCATTGCATTCTAGGATCAATTTAAACGTAAGGAAAAAATCCTGAATGGATTCATTACTGTTGTCCACTGAAACAAGTACATCCATTTGTGCATTTCCTACAAACCAGAGGTGACTCTTGTTGAATATCCTCATTAGGCTGCCCATTTACTCTTAGCCACACTCAACACTCTATTAAACACAAACATAATTAGGCTTGGCTGCTGGAGTGCCAAATTTGAACAATGCATACAATATATATATATGACACATACAATATGTAAAAAGTCATTAACAGTGATAAGGTAACTTCTGCATACTGCTTTCCATAAACCAAAACAGAGGTCTGAGCATAAACTATAGATTTTGATTCAGAAAGAGTGGATTCCATAAAGGTCATGGAACAGTCTGACCTTTAAATGTATTAAACTTTTTTTTTTTTCTCCTTTTAATAGGAGTGTGTGTATATTTCCCCAGTTTCCATATTTTGCAGCAGAAGAGAGTATTGCACATGGGAAAAGACAAAGCAAATATGGTATTCAAGGTTCCAAGTTTTGATTAATTAGGGAGACCAAGATTAGGAAATTACTTCAGTGAGGTATTCTATAATGTGTACCTACCTTTAATTAAAGCTGCAAAAACAGCTGCAGGATTAGTTACTTGCTGCATCACTTTGGAAGAAAAGATTTCACTGCTGTGTTTTCACTTTTGTTTTTGCAATTGCAGAGCTAATTTTCACCCTGGTACTTACAAGAACACAACAGTGGATTCCAGCAAGGAAGAAAAACTGATATATTTCAAACTGCAGAAATACATCAGAAAATTGCCTATTCCACACATCCTGTTTCTTTTAGGCATAACAATACTATCCTGAGTCAAGAAAACCTCCTCAAGGCAGAAAGCTATAATGTCATACAGGAGGTTTCCTTACAAACTGCCTTTTTTTTCCAAAGCATATTTGTTTTCCACAATGCAAAGATCTTTTTAAAAGGAACCACTCATGCTTTTGAAGCAAATACTGTGGCCTTCCAACCATTCCAGGAAAACTGGATGGGTACAGCAGTTTTTTGATGAAAGCACCAGAATTCTGTAAGAACTTTCCAAACCTTGTCAAACTGATTATCACCCTGATCAAAAATGACCCTCTTTTGGGAACAGCTAAGCAAGTGTGTTACAGGAAGGAGAAAACAGTTGCTAGAGCAGACACTTGCTGTGCATAACATCACACAGCACTGAAATTATGCACAGCAATGGGGAACTACCACCACCTGGGTGGGTATTGCACAGAAGAGCACATTTCAATGATCAACTAAAAGTGAGGACAATTCAGAAACCAGTTTTTATGCTAATGTTCTTCTCCCAAAATTATCTTTGATTGTCACTGATAGTATTTTTATCTTATCTACCCATTCTTTTTTTTTTAAGTGATTATTATTTTTAAGCTTAAAATTTGGTTTCAATTATGTCCTTACAGAACAAGAAAATCTGCTAAAGTCAATAAGCACAAAATTATTCCTAAGGAATCTGACCAAATGCTCAATTTAACTGCAGGCAGCAGTAGAGCCATATGCTATTATCCTTCTTACTGTCTTGACACTAAGACTATGCTTTGCAACAGAAAAGTAAACTACACACCCTTCTTTGGCGTTTAAAAACATGTAAATACAGAGAGGAAAGTATAATTTTGTTGAATAAGACTATTTTAATGCAAATATTCTAAACAATCTTTTTCAGAAAGCTGATCTATTTAATTTGCATGTAAGTGAGTAAAGTACCATTGTAAAGCTGAGTATCTCTAAACTGTCATCACTCTGTACAAATACAGAGTATTCTTTTCATTTTTTCAAAGTTCTTAATCCTCAATTTCAGTAAGTGACTGACTCCTACAAAAAGTACCAGTGACAAGGTACATGAAAGACACATATACATTTGTTTGTTGGTTAAAACAAAAAGCTATAGCTGGAATATCCTGCATATCCTTGATAAACAGGAGATTATGTCCATGGTAACATGGCAACACAGTGGATAACATGACACAGTAAATGGAGGCCAATGTTCAGTTCTGTGGTATAGGGTAAATTACTGCTACTTTGGGCCCATCCATGTGCTTAGATGGTTCTCACCTTCAGAAACTAACTCTATTCAGAGGCTTATCCAGAAAGAAGTTGCCAATCCCAACAGTTACACTTATCAATATACATCCCCTGAGCATGTCCAGGGCAGGGCCACCAAGAGGGCACTTGCCCTGTGCAGGCCTCATGAAGGAGCTGGGCTGTTCAGCCTGGAGCAAAGATGGCTTCAGGGAATCTGACAGCAGCTCCTGGTACCTTACAGGGAAGCTCTCAAGGGACACGGTCAGGTTCTTAGCAGTGGTGGCAGGACAAAAGGCAATGGTCACACCGAAAGGAGAGCAGTTCTGCCTGGATACAGGGAAGCCCCTTATCCCCACAAGGACACCCCAGCAGTACTGCAGGTGCCCAGAGTGGTCCAGTTTGCATTCCTGGGGGTTTTCAAGCCCCTGCTGGATAAAGCCCTGGGCAACCAGTTCAGATATTACCACTAGCCATGCTCTAAGGGAGGCTGGGCTGGAGACTTCCAAACTGACCAAAGGCTGCAACTCAATGATTCAGAGATCTTCATTCCCATCATTTTCAAAACAAAAGCAAATTCTGCCATGTTTGGCAGTCATTATAAACTTTGCTGTGAAGCCTAAAGAAAACAAACAGAGACTATAAAAACAGAACATAGAGAAATAAAGGAGTTTTTCTGCTTTACTTCTTCCATTTTTGATAAGAAAAAATAAGTGGATTTTAATCTTCATTGAGTTTCAGGACATCAAAGTCAACCTTTTTAATAAGTGTGCGCTGAAATTCAAGCATAAATGTAACAAAAGGCCTTTACTGTTAGCACTCAGTAAGTCTATTTTGTGAACTCTTGACAGTTTCATTATCTCAGCATTACCACTTCTTTCACAAATATGAATTATGATTCTCCAGGTTATATATTGCAGTGTGTGTCATTTAACAACTCCTTTGCTATAAACAGTAAAAATACACGAGTCCTCCACTCAAACTGCTTGCTTAGGGCAGGCTTTACTAGGGACACCTACCAATATCAATAATCTAGTAAAGAATAATGCTGAAGACCTACCCTACACCGCAAGAGTATTGATTTCTTGTAACCCACATGGCAGCTTACTCTGGGCATTACATGACAAAAATCCATACTGCTGTGCAGTGCTTTAAATGTCACCACCCTTTCTCACCCCAAGAACAGAGAACCACATCTCTGACAGAATTATTAATTCTATTTTCATTGACCTTTCTCTGTTACTCCAGTCCTCTTTTTGCAGATCTCTGTTTTGGGGAGGATCTCCTTGAGGCACAGGCTCAGTGCTGTCTGAGTCTGACCCTTCTCAGAGAGCAGGCAATTCCAACAGGGCTGTGTGCCATGCTGCTAGAACAGCAGGCAGGCAGCAAATGGACTGCTGAGTTTCTGGCAACAGAAGAGACAAATCTGGTGGTCAATGCAAACAACCTTCCCTCTAGTAAGCTATATAATATGTCCCACAAATTACTGTGGTTCTTTTCTCAATTATATTATGTTGCTTTTTATGGTTGAGGGTTTAGGTCCCGTTTACTTTTCCTGCAATTCATATTAACAGCTCCCTAATAAATCATCTGTTATCCTTACTTTCTGGCACTGTTGCTCACACCAGAGTGCTTCTAAGACATAAGTTCATTAATTTGGTATTAATTTGCAAAATTGAAGACAGCCCTGAAATGCTTTGCACAACACATCCTTTTATTGCAAAGTCTACCTTGAAACCATTTGTCGTGGATGAATTGCTGAGGTCTCACAATACAGCAACAAATGAGAAATCTTGCAATAAAGTGCCAAAGTGTAATGTAATGAGGGAAGGCCTTGCTCTGTAAATACAGGTTGATGCAATAATATAAATAGTAATCAACCATCTGAGTATTATCCATTCTCCTACAATTTCTGTGGCAATATAATGGAACAAATACTGAGATGATTTATACCTATGCAACATTCATGAAATTAATATCACTACTTGTTGCATTGTCACTTCTTGTATTATCATTGTAATTGACCCCCTGAGATCTTATTTAATATATTTAATTTGGCTCTACAGACACAGAGCAATATACCATAACCATGCAGTGTACTTGGAAATGTTCTCCCACTATTGCATTCTTTAAAAGCAATTTAATTAACTACAGGGTGAAGTCTGGCACTTCATTATTACAAGCAGCTACACCACCTCAGAATCAGCTCTCCTAACCCTCACTTATCCTCTTTTCCTCCTCCTGCTCCAAATTAGTTCTACCATTTATTCTGAGGATAGAAAAACACATGCTCTCAGAATGAAGTACACCTTCTGTTCTGATCACCAAGCCTCATTTTATCATGCCACGCATCACCTACAAAATCTAAGAATTTTAAAGTAAAAACTAATTGTGGAATAAAAATTAACTTCCAACAGGTACATGAGCAATCCTCAATAACCTTAAGAGTTTTTCCCTGCAACAGGACATGAGAAAAGCTCAACATCAACACAAAATCATATACATAAGTTCACTGTACAGAAAACATAAACTAAACTTTTAGCTATCTCTGCAACACAACAAGAAAAACCAGTGCAAACTATTAGAAAATTATGAAGGCGGGTAACCACATAGGGCAACTATACAAATAATTTTCACAGAATTCACAGGATGACAAGGATGGAAGAGACCTTAAAGATTGAGTCCAACCCATGCCCAAACATCTCACTAAACCATGGCACAAAGTGCAACATCCAGTCTTTTATCCAGGGATGGTGATTCCACCACCTCCCTGGGCAGACCATTCCAGTACTTTACCACTCCTTCTGCAAAAAACTTTTTCCTAATATCCAGCCTATATTTCCCTTGGCGCAGCTTAAGACTGTGTCCTCTGGTTCTGTCAATGGTTGCTGCCTGGAGAAAGAGACCAACCCCCGCTGACTACAGCTGCCTTTCAGGGATTGAAGAGAGGGATAAGGTCACCCTTGAGTCTCCTTTTCTCCAGGCTAAACACACCCAGCACCCTTTTAAACTGTGCTTACCTGTGCAGTCCATATGGTATCTGTTCTGTCCAAGAAACACACACAAAAGATGTGCAGTAGGGGAACTTTCTAGCTACCAGTAACCAGTAACAGGAGAAAATGTTCTGATTCTATTGGAGAAAAGTAATATGGCAATAAAAACAGGAGCTCCAAGAAAGGATGTGATTTTACTTTGAAAAACACTGGGAAGATCAAATTTTTACAATGAAGAATCTTCTTAAAACTACACAAGAATTCTGCCTTTTGCTCAATTTGGGAACTTTTTTATAGCTTAATATGTCTAAAAAAAGCAGATCAGAAGACCAGCATTAGATCTTCGACAGGTGAAACTAAAACCAAAGCAAAAGTAAAGTTTTCTGAAATGGAAATTAGTCTGTTTTCTCTGAAAAGTGAATGTATAGAAGCCTTCTGCATTACCTTTCAGAAAGCTATTGCAGGCCAAGCTAACAAGTCATACATACACCACCTTAAAGTGACACCTTCTCTGTCACCTCTTGAAATTCATACAACTGGGAATTTTATCTTGCAAAACCAATGGGAGTGAGCTACTTTAATTCTATAAATGTGATGTTTATCTATGAGTTAGTTGTTATTCTGGCTGAAGGATTAGTAAGAACTCATCGTGAGCTGACCAAATTACAGGAGACACCTCCTCACTCTGGCCAGCAGCAGAGGCAGTAATTCCTCTGAAGCTTTACTTGCACACAGGCAGAACTGAGTGTCAGCAAGTCATGGCAACGAGAAGATAAAAGGGGATATTCCAGGGATTTTTCATGGGGACTTTCCAAAGAGCATTTATAAACCTAATCCTTGGAATGAAGGATCTGCAAAGAAACAGCTGCCGCTCAGTGCTGGGACACCACTATATTTACCTAAAAATAGTTACCTAAATGTGCAAAAATCTGTCACACATCATTAAAACAAAAAGTGTTCGCAATGCTCAATTTTAACACTTTCCTTCCTGCTTGCAGTGCTCCCATCAACAATTAAAATGCTTTTGGTATCTAGCAAGCAAGTTGTGTTCTGTCACTGAGAACAGAAGCAGGCAGAGGTCCTACAGAAAAGGACATAAGGCAGCACAGAAAATCCTTGGCAAGATGGAGGGAACACATTTAGGGACCTTCCTCTGCCCTTTCTTCTCTTGCCATTGGTATCACTGCTGTATTCCCAGAGCCATGTGGGCTGCAGCTGGATGCGTAGCAAGATTTTAATATTTGTATTTAGCCCTTCAGAATGTTCATATTCAGTTGTTATGTTGAGAAGCTGCCAAGATTTTTCTGAGGAAAGCAATTCAGAAAGGAAATGCCAGGATTTCTGACGGCCTACGACTCTGCTATACCACAATGGAAATTCATGACAAAAATCAAAGGTACTTCTCTAGCCTCTGGCTTTCTCTGTGATGAATTTCAAAGACATGCTGCTTCAGAAATACTTTTTTTATTTAAAAGAGTATTAATAGCTTCAATATGTGGGTTCTCATGGGATCCCTTAATATTTAGTGAATGTTTAGGCTACTTGAATTAATATTATAATGTTATAATTTTTATTTTAAATTTCTTTATAAGGAGAAACAATTATTCATGTGTGTGTATTTAGTGACTGCACAAAAACAAACAATGCACAGCAGTGTGATAAGTCTCAATCATTTTATTTTAAAGTTGCAGTAGTATGAGTTCCTACTACAAGGTTAAAAACTCTTTCAATACCTGAAATTATTATCTCACACCTAAGAACAAGGGAAAGTGATACCTCAAATGCAGGAGGGGATAAGGGGAAGGCAAAGGGACAAAAATATTTTTTTAAAATGCATTAAAATTGTCCTTTCAAATTACTCCTGCTTAAAAATGCTCCTCATGCCACATTAAACTAGATTGCACATTAATAGTTCTAAGTGTTCTTCCTGTGATTTCTTTCAAGAAACATTAAAAAAACCAACTGCTTATCAAAGAGTCAAAGTAAATGTATGAGATTTCAGCTAATCTAGATGACAATTCTAGAGAATATTTTGGGGGTTTGCCACTTTTAACAGTACATTTTGGTGGGGTTTCTTAGATTAGGAATGATGTTCTGAGGCAGTCTGCCTTCCCACTGATTCATTTGGGTTTCCTCAAGAGTCCTGTACACATTTTCAATACTAAACCCCTCTTCCTGAGAGTTTATATATTGAAAAATGCTTGACAATGTATAAAACCCCACAATATAAATGAACATTTACAGGCTGTAAACTTTAATCTATAACAAAAGCATTTCTTAAAGTACAGAACTTTGTTGGCATTTGTTAATTAGTTACTTGGAAACAATGAAAGATTCTCTTCATCAAAGGCAGGTTTGTAGGAAGAAGAGATGATTCAGACCAACTTTTCTGGACCAGGAAGGATAATTTTGCTTTTAAGTTTGCTTATGCAAGAGCTGTGTACTGTTTGCCATGTTTAAGACCTTAAGAGTAAACTGCCTGAAATCCCTTGCTCTTGCTTTCAAGAATAAGTAGGCACAGCAGGAACAACTTGCACAGAAGAGAATCCAAGAAGAAAGCTAGGTACGTAACACAGGAGTGGAAACTACTGACTGACTCCACAGTAGATGCTGGAAAAGAATGGAGTTAAATCAAAGTAAGTGTCCCAAAAGCAGGAAACACTTATTTTTGCATTTCTATGCACATGAAAACTTTGGTGTATCCAAGTCAGCAGACAAATCTGATGTGTTTCAGAGCAGCTTATGATTCAGAAAAATAGACTTTGGAACACCTATATGCAGTATGTTAGGCACAGTCCACATGGATGGCCTATCAACATTTTTAGCAAGTGGAAAAATAAAAGCATACAGTTGAGGAAGACTTGTAGGCCATGTACTGCTACCTCCACGAGTCTTACACCAGGGTGACCCTGCATCAAGCAGTGCCCAACTTAAAACAACAACAATAACAAAAATTTTAAAAATCCACAAAACAAAACAAACAAACAAAAAACCAAAATCCAAAACAAACGAAAAAAAAGTTCAATCACTAGATATTTCAAATCAGTGAAAGGCTGCAAACCAATGAGCATGATCTGATTATATAACTGACTTTATGACCTTGATACCAAGAAACAAGTCCTAATTATATCATTAATTGTTGAAGGTTAGTCCTCCATAGACACTCAAAACTTCTTCCAGAAGGTAAACTGCATAAGGAACACGAGTAGAAGAAAATGTTTCAGAGATAAGCGTAGGAAAAAAAGAGGAATAAAAAATTGGGAGTCCTTGCAGAAGACATTGCTGTATGTCCATAGAACCCCAAATGAGCTAGAAGCAATTCTGGTTAAAGACCTCCTCTAGGTTCATGGTCTAGAGAAGGTAATACCAAAGTGAAGAAAGGAAGCCTCAACAGAGGCTCCTGTTAATCTTTGGAAAGTAGTGGCACAATTTCTTTGTCTTTAGGTTAAGAAGGAGCACTACAGTCTACTGCAATAGAGTAACATTTGTTGCAGCTGCAATTAGCAGACCTGGATGGATCACATGCAAGACAGCTAAATAATTTTGCTGTTGGTCATTTTTAATTAAACATTTGAGTATCAGAGAAATAATGATTATAGCCACAATTCAAGAAACAGCCTGATGACCCAAGCTGGTTGCTCAGCCTGACTTCTGAAAGGAAAACCAACAAAAGAGTAAATTAATACAGAAATGAAGGTAATCACATTTTTAGGGAACGGTAAACGGGAAAACACCTTTTCAAATATTGCTTATTTCATCCTTTTTCAAAATCTAGCTTTTGAAGTCAGCTTCATCCATGTGACTGAGTCAATAAAAGACACATGAGGTATACACACTTAAGGACTGGTTATTGGCCAGATGTGTAAAGTAGTTGTCCAATGAAAACATTTTGATTGCATGTATTTCTAGCAACCTGTAAGGCTCAATTATATTACAGATTTTCATACAGTTGTCACAAAAGGGGAAGCAAACCCAGTATAATTCACAGATTATTATGGCCTATTTCTGTTCCCCTTTCCCTTCCTTCTGTGACTGCCTTTGCCTTACTTCCCTCTTCCCTCCACCTCCCCCCCACCACTTCACTTGCTTAATTCTTTCTTTTCCTTTCCTGTCCCTTCTTCCCTCTTTCAACGGCGGAACTCCAAACTGATTTAAACTTGAGACTGAAAAAAACCTGCTATTGGATGCTGAATGTGGGCTTAAAATGGGCTCCTATGCATTTTACACAAGCTTAAAAATATTCCCTTTTATTCCACATTTTATGACTATACCCTTATGCTATTCACAACAATGCTTTTGATTCCTGCTAAAACTACTGTTTGCTTCAATGCTACTAATTTCAAGTTCTATGGATGTACCTAAATATGTTTAAGGAGGTCAACTCAAGCAGTAATATGGTTAGAATAAACCAGAAAAATACAGAACGCAGGCTGTTTAAAATTACTGGTCACAGGTCAGTGATGGGTCAGTATTAAGGAAAGCCAGTGATCGTCTGGTATAAATAAGAGAGGATGAATAATGAAAAGTTTCTGCAAGGTTTAGTTCTGCCAGATTCTCTGTTCACCTTCAAAATGTTTCCAGTTTAGCTACATGACATAGTAAAATGCATTTTTAAGTAAAAATAGAATGACTGGACAACACCTGTAGTAACATTTATGTTGCAAAAAAAGCAACAGCAATTATGTCATATCACTATTCTGAAACATATTTCACAGATAAAATGTGAGCCTGCAGAAGTCCATATGGCACACAGTTATATCTGAATGCCAGTAAACAACTTAATCAGATGATTTAAACTATTTGCTTTTTTAAAACATGCTGCCAATTGAGCAGGAACCTTCCCTGATACTCATGAGAAGCAGATTACACCACCTGCTCATAGAGCAGCCACAGCTCCTTGTGCAACATATTGCTAATGACTGTGTGCTGGCAGACTGCATTTCAATTTCACCTATTTAAGACAGGTTTTGAAACTAATTAATTAATTGTTGTCTGCAAATCATGTTCAGGTCCTCAGGTGAAATCCATTACCCTGGCATGCCAGGTTATTTATTATAGATTAAATGAAAAAGGAAAAAAATAATTGCAGACTAGTCTGAAAGCATCAACAGAATGTCCTAAAGATAAGAAAAGATTAGTCTTGTTAATAAGTAATTATGTGCAGCTTTTCAGGAAGAAAACAGATTTAAATTTTTATGCACAATAACATATGGAGCAAGATTTCTGAAATAGTAGGGAAGCAATTATAAAACCCTGCTCAAACCTCCCGTGAAGCAAACTGAAATGAAGAAGATAAGTAATGCTGCAATTCTTGCAGCCCCAGCAGAGTGAACTGTGAATTGGAACTAAATAAGGTACTAAACAGAATTTAATTTCTGATCAAATGCAGCACTTAAAAACTAAAACAATAAAATAATTACAAGTTAAATTATTATTAGAGAGTTATAATTTCAGTGCCAATGTCATGCTTTAAAAATACTGTATTCATAAAAATTATTTCAATTTTTAAATCCTTTTAAAGCTTTTTAAGTGAAACCTGACAATTCATGTTTGAGCATGAATCCTGCACAGGTAGTGAAGTATTTGAGGGAGTTGCAAGTCAAGGGATAAGAAATGGAATTAAAAGACACAAGTGGAAAAGTTTTGAAGAAAAACTTATTTCTTATTTGTTTCTGTCAGGTTTTTGCTCAACTGATCTTTTGGCTCTGTGTGAACTGGCTTTTGATTAACCATCTCTGTCAAGCAAGAAGCAATACAGCTTTAAAGTTATCTTGGTGACACTATTATGTTGAAAATGCAGTTAGCATCAGCTTTCACTGATCTACACAGCTCTTCCATAAGACCACACAAGTTTTAATTCATCACTTGCAATTTGATACTACAATTGTGCAAAACCAGAGGAAAGATTATTTGATCCTTTTGGTAAAAGTCTGGTCAGGTATTTATAATACTCCATCTTTGCTATCTACTACTCTTTCCAATTAAATGTAAAAGTTTATTTTTGATGGTTACAAGTTTATTCATAATGTTTTCAGTTTATTCATAATGTTTTAAGTGTATTCATAATGTTTTCTTAAATCCGAGCCCTAGGCCACTTCAAGGACACATCTGGGAAGGAGCAGACACACAGCCAGGCTGCAAGACTTCCTTCCACGATCCAGATTCCATCTGCCCCAGCCACAGATGGGCACCATGGTCTGCTCCTCTCATTTTTCTCATTCTCACAAGGATAGGATGCATAATGAAGCACTCATTCAAGAATCATTAAAATGAACAATTATTCAAATAAATAAGTTATCACCGTGCAAGTAACAGAACCCTTTATACTCAATTGAGCTAGTGACCAAGTTAATGGCAAGTTAATAGAGTTGTTTAAGAAAAAGAGAAACATGTTATGACAAAACTTCCAATGTACAGCTCCATGTGTGTGAGAGAGTATTCCCATTTCCACAAAATATTCCTCCTACTGTGCATTGCATGCCAGTTCACACACACACACCTAACCTCCACTTGGGTAATGATAATCAGAGATCTAATCAGGAAGCCTGCTGAACATCAGCAAGAAATGCGAAACTCCTGCTACAGCAAGGTGGTATTCTCCAAAACATCACAGCAGATACCTGAATTTAAGAATGGAGGAAGAAGAAAATCAGTCTCAGGGGTACCTACTGCAGCTTTTCAGCACCTTTCTTTGCAAGATTTGCTCTCTATTTGTGCCAATGAATCCTCTGTAGCCACAAAACATTCCTGAATTGAATATCTGTGTACCTCAAGGGTATATAAGTAAAGAAATATGAGGGGCAGAGAGGAAAATTCACTTATTTTGCCATCAAAAGTCGAACCTTCTAATAATAAGGAGTGAAAGCAGAAATACCACTGACCAAACCACCCATGGATTTACAATAAGCCATGTTCTATTGGCAAATTTGGTCTGCTGGAAAATGTGCCAAGCATGCTAATTGCTATATTTATATGAGTTAACTCATATATTTATATGAGATAACTTCAGTTGTTTGAAGTAAGGATGGAGGTGAGAACATGCAATATACATCTGTGGAGGAGAGGTGAACATTTTATTCCAAGAACACTTTGCCAAGTGTTGTTTTTCCATGCAAAGCAGTGCCTTTCAAATAAATATTTGTTATTACAAAGTACCTCTCAGGTCTCAGGAAACACGTTCCCTTGAGTAACCTGCCCACTCCAAGAAAGCCTCTTCCCATCCCAGACTGCTTAGCTCCCTGTGCCTGTGTGCATGCATGGAATCCACATTTTCTGTAGCACAGTGCAGATGTTTTCCATGCATACATGTGCACATACACTGACTGAAAAAAAAACATTTTACTATTTGCCTGTTTCCTTTAGATAAAAAGTTTCAAACCAGCACTGTATTGGCAAAAGAAAAAAAGAACAATCATTTCAGATGTAGGAACAGGACAGTTTTTATCCTTTTTTCTTTCTCACTTAAAAAGGTGTACACCTTTTCCTGCTCCTCAGAGTCCCTCACTGTAATGCTGAATCTGTTTTCAGATATTGGTACAGTGTGCACTCACTCAAGAAGTACAGCTGACAGGAGGGAATTTTCAGTGAGTCTATTATAATTTTTGGTTTACTGTGACTAGCAGGTGGTAACTAAAAGATACTCCAATCTCTTTTCAATATTAGACGTGCAATATACATAATTTTCACTAACACAGGGACAACTTTTGCAATGAAACAAGACTCAGGTATGCAAAGGTAAGACTATCATGACACTTCTGTGGGTGACTGAGCATTTGCTGAAATGCAACCTAAATTAGAAACACTATTTCAAGTGAACAACAAAAAAGTTATTATCTTGTTTCTCATGCACAGGGGGACATTGTGAAAAAAATAACATCAGAAGATGGGCAGATAATGGGGAAGCAAACAACTCTGTTTCATATGTGGGTATCACTGAAATATTTCTGCTTGAATGCTCTAAAGGAAACAATCTCATGGACAAAACAAATACACAAAAGCTTAATGCAAAATATAAAGTTTTAAACCATAGGAAGCAACTGAAAAAGGTAGATTTCAGCAAAAACCCTTGTAACTGTTCCCTACCCCTAGCACAAGGTATGCCCAACTATCTATATGTCTCCACAAATCACTCTGAGATTATATTCATATTTATAACTGAGGAGTCTGCGTTCTACAAGGAATTTGTATACAAGTCTTCCAAGTCCTAGCCAAATGTATTTAATCATAATTTTTTTATATTCAATAAAAATAAAAACATACAAAAACCACCATATTTTTAAAGGATGTAAAAGACCTTTGAATTTAGACAAATGCAGGGAACTAGAAAAACATGTAAATCACTCCCATTTTATCCAGTTCAAGAAGATATTAGCATAGAAATACATTTTTTAATAGCGTAATATTATTTACAACCTCCCGAATCATCCCTGGAGCAACTAAAAAACCAGAAACTTACTGAAATCTTTTCCTACTACTTCTCTGTTGTAAAAGACTCCAGAAGAATTACCAGAAAAAATAAGCATATTTTTTAATTCCTCTTAACACTCAAATGCACACAGAAAGCTTTTCTCCTCTGTAAAGTGCAAACCATTCCATAAATGCAGGAATAACACATTGCACCTATTTTTATCTGGGAATCTGAACAAGGTGTGTGTGTGTGTGTGTGTCCTGTGCAGGGACACCTGAGTCAGCCCATTGCTAATGATCTCTGCCACTGGAACAGTCTGGTCACGCTAAGGGGATGCTCCAAGGAGGGGAGGACACCCTGCTCCTCCTGAGTGCCCTTGTGCACTGATCCCTGCTGCGTGAGCAGCTTCTCAGAGGCCAACAGCCAGCATTGTGGAGAGGCTGAGCATCCCAAAGTCCCCATGAAAGCAACTCCTGCAGCTACAGATCAGCCCGAGCCTCACCTCAGCCTCCAGTCCTGCGTTTAGAATTCTCTGCACCTTCTCTTTTGGCTGGCTGTCACGTTGAGTGATGAGATACACAAGCAGAAAGCTCAAGCAGGCTTCGTCTGCGCTTGCAACCTGGGTTTCCTCAAGCAAATGCCATCATTTAGAGAACAGTGATTGTCCAAAAAAACCCCTTATCTCCCGGGCAATTATGAATTCGTTACCCAGAAGTGTTGACGATCAGACCAGCACCCGCCTGTTTTAAGGTCAGATTTATTCCCACTATCACCTCTTTGAGGATGCAACACTGTCAGACTTGTGCTGTGCAAGGAGTCAGATGTCATTATCATTACAGTCCCTTCTGACATCAAAACCTGTGAACCTCTCTGTTTTATCATCCTCTGCTGATTTCACAGTCCAGAAATGGCTGCAAAGACGAACAAGGAGAGCCCAAACAAGCTACGAATTTTCAAAGGCTACAAACACTGATCACAGGCTCATGTTTACCCAGCTCTTTCTTAAAACAACTCCCAGTAAAATCTCTTTGAAAATCATATCTGAAAAGGAAAGCAGTGACAATCCTCATGAAGAGGACACATGAACACAGTAAAAGCAGGGGTATATAATCAAGAAGAACAGAAGACTGCTTTATATGAAAAAATAGCATTCATTAAAATACCAGAATAACTGCTAGTCTTGGGGGAAAATCATGTCTCGGTGAACTGAGTTCAAAACTAAAGGCCTGCCACTGGGATTTTGAGGAGAATGAACCTGGAGTATAGGAATTACAATGCAAAGAGCCACTCACTTCAAATTCCCAGGCACAGAGAACCCCAAAGCATGCCTAAAAAACACCAAGGAAGCAAAAACTGCAGATTCTGTGAAACATCCAGGAATATTTTACAACTCGAAAACAAATAAAACATTTAAATTGAGATTTTCTCAGTTTTGTGGCTTTGAACAAATTTGAGAATGGAAGGAAAAAGGAGTGTACAGTTTATTACCACTAAAATCCTTCCTGGACAACCTGTTGACCTTCGAGAGCCAACCATGACTTTGAAATTAATTAAACTGTCCGATGTGAAATACCATTCTCAATTTTAATAATGCATTAATTTAGTTGACTATGTTCATAATTACAATGAAAGATTTTTGGCATACATCATATTCATGGGTGTTTTGCATTTCAGCTTATGGCACTGCTGGCAGCAAGTTTTTCAATGAAATTCCAGTGTGTGTGTGCGCATTTATTATATGAATATTTTGTAACCTGTTAATACAGATTACTTAAAAATATTTAATGTCAGTTCTTACTTCTTATTTTTTTAACGGGTAAAGAGATTTCTCTTATTGTATTTATATATTTTATAAGCATAAAATTGATCAAAATAGGATGCTTTGCATTTTTATTGTTTCAGGCCAAAATCCAATTTAGAGCCACAGATCAGCAATTTGAAAACAAATCCATAATAGTTCAATGCTTATTACTTACACTGGATTTGTTTTATTCATGGCTGTTGAAAAAGAAAAATACAAACCAGTGTATTTTTACTGTAATTTAGGACAGTCAGTGGAAGTTACTAAATTAGAAAAAAAAAAGAAAGTACTGGATTATTTTTAACGTTTATATTACAATGCTTTCTATATTTCCAAATTTCTCCTTGTTAGAGAAGTAGCTTAAATTCTAGCCAAAGTGATTTCTTTCATAATCTCCAACTGAAGTATATTTAGCATAATTTTCAGAAAGCTCTCCACTGTTAGGACAGCAATGCCTCCAATAGGCATTGTCAAGAAGCTTTTTTGTACCATATCGGAGATTTCTTTTCTTTAGGGAAAATTTTAAATTCTTTACACAGATTCGGCCAAGACTGATCAAAGAGACTGCCCAGATTTAGTAAGTAAGGAAAAATTATGCTGAAACCTATGTCTGTTTCTTTTTGCATGCACTATATATATTATGAATCCCCACACACACTGTATGACAAAAAGCAGCTCTAAATTCCATTTGAGTTTTAAAACTAGAAAGTCTGTGTGAACATCAGTGTGATATGAAAGGCAGCCTAAAATGCCAGTGTTACTTGTTTGAAACAAGTCAGAAAGATTTCTGTACTTGGCATTAAAATGCCACAGCTTTTCATTCAGTATCATATTTCCACAATCACAATTTCTCATTCAGTATCGTATTTCCACAACAGGTAACTATAAATGTGTTCCTAGAATGTTTCAACAAATGTGCTCAGCTGGAAATCCCCCCAAATCTTTAAACACCTAGCTTTTTGTGGTATTTTCAACCAAATTACATTCTATGGAAAAAGTGTGATAAGGATTATCTTCTAATGAGACTTTCAGGTAGAGTACTTTGTAACTTCCATTCCTGCATTAAAACACTGTTATTAAATATTTCAGAAATTAGATATTTTCCCTTTTCAAATTATTTCTGGTTTTGTTATGTGCAGTCTAGTACCTTAAAAATAGATGGCTGAGTTATGAACTAGACAGTAACACATTAAACTGTTTTCTTCTTTTACTTTAGTAGTCCTTTACTCAAAATACTACTTTGTATAATTAAATTTAGCCAATAACCTCTCAGACAGTATGAGCAAGGTCTCTGCACAGAATTTAGCAGACTATGAAATTCTGATCCCTAAAATTTTTAAACACCACTAAGAAAATTCAAAACAGGTATACTTACCTATGTACATACCATTCTGTATCAACATGTCATAACTGTCCATTTCTCGAGGTAACTGTTTTGTTTTAATTTAAGAATATGGAGCATTTAAAAAACAAAATCCATAAATTATTTTGGACAGTTCTATCATAATAACTAAATTCCACATGTTTACTTCTTAACTCATTTTGCTTTTGTTTTTTTTACTTGCAGGCCAGCATACATGGAAAAGTGCACGTGTGCTTTTTGCAATACATTTTGCAATCATTTTTAAAGCCTTAAGAGTACAAGTTGAGAAATTTTTCCATGGAATTTTCCTTGCAAAGTACATAAGCTCAGTAAATATGTGTAACATAGGAGAATAAAGCCTGTATCCCCCGTATAAACTGTTAAGGTCAACATGATAAACTAAGTCTCACTTTTGTATTTCTTCTGAAGGGACCACCCTATCTTCCATAACATTAATATGTGTACCCACCCCACATCTGTGGGAGCTGGGCCTGAATGCAGTGATCAGTAAAGGAATGGAATAGCATCTGAGGAAAGGAAAACATTCCACTGGCTTCATAGCTTTGCTTGGCTTTCAGATATTCAGTTATTCGACACAGTTTTTATTTAGAATAAAACAATTAGAGCAGTCTGCTTGGACACATATTCTTTTTCAGGTGCTCACAGTGGAAGCAATCACCTGAAGATGTAGCTCATTTTGGACTACAAATGTACTGTGGCATGATTTAAGAGAAAGAAATTAATTTAACCTTCAAAATCAGATCCTTAATGATATATGGCCATATCCCTAGGCATCAATCCTGCAAACATATGCATGTCAAATTAATAGCACCTCTCATGTTCACAAATTACAGTATTTAAATCCTCCCAGAATTACAGATCTAATTTTGCTTGAAGAAAAAAAAAAAAAGTGTCTTCATTGAGCAGATATTATTTCTTGTCGGTCTGCCCTTTACTAAATATTCCCCCCAAAAATTCTTGTCAAATTTTATTAGATGTACTGTTTGATAAAAGAAGATGAAAATCAATTGTGTATACAAGTCATGGTTATAATTAAGTAGCCTAATGTAATTTCTGATACAAAATTGTTCAACCTCTAAACTTTGTAATTTTTGCCGAAAACATCAGTAAGGTAGTCCTGTTCAAAAAATATACCTTCCTATTACTTAGTATCAGAGATGCAATTTAAAATAAAAATCAGAAACCTGGCAATAAAATTGATGAGACAAGCAATTCAGAAGCATTGCTGTGTTTCTAACACCATGTTGGTGCTTCACAAGTTCTTACTGGTAGTGACGCAGGATGGGGAGCTGACAGAAACACCAAACTGTCTCCAGGTATGGTGACTGGCACCCTCCAGGGCAGCCACATTTCTTTACTGACCTAAGAGGGAGATATTATTTCCAGATGTCCCACCTGGAATTGCTTTCCAGAAAGATGCCACAAGTGTCTCGAGCAGGCAGCAAATGTTCACCTCTGTCAGAGGTGCACAGTGAAAGGCTGTCCAAGGGACAGAGCTGGAGAGGGGGGCAGAGAGGGAGGAAAAGGAAAGAGAAACTATGACCAAAAATGTATGTAGGATGGTTTCCTGTCAGGTATGTAAGTATAATCAGTATATATACATATACTTCATACATTTACTTCAGTATGCACAACTTTTGTGCCTTGCTCCCACCCCTTTGATACAGATTCTCAGGAATTACTTCTGATCAATGCTCACCACCACAGAGTGGAGCCCAGCTGATTCAAACATTGGCCCATCTGTGTGTGTCTTAAGCTGTCCCCTTCCACGTGATGCTCCAAGACTCCAGTAACCTCAAGCTGCCAGCATTTTCACCCTGGCTGCAGGCTCCAGAGTGTTATGGTCCCTCAGAAAGGCAAAACCGTGTTTAGTTGCTGCACTGATTTCTAAAAAGAATCAACTGGAAGGACTGGCAGATCTCTGCTCCTCTGACATGCCTCTCACCCAACACCCAAGAACAGCACATCTTTTCCTTCCTTTGCTCTCCTTTCTCCAAAAAGCACCTGGAGCTCTGGCTTTGAAAGGCTCTGGCACGCACACAGAAAGAGCTCCCTGAGATCTCAAGAACTCATTGCAAAGACACTGTTTAACTCTTCTAACTTCAAGATGAAAAACAGGGCCTTTACTTGGGACAGAAATCCTGCAATGTGTGATTGCAATATCATATGGCATTTCAGATCTGGACTGAACTTTCATCATAAAACTTATGCATAGGAAATCAAATCCTCTGACTAACGAGATTTCTGGCACAAGTGGCTTACAAATATTCATTAATCTAGAATTCATTAGCAGAATAGATGATGATATTACTGCAATACTTTTGTGCATCATAAAATCCATTATAAAATACAGTGATATTACTGGTGCTCATGTTATGCTAAAACATGAAATAGGGTGATAGCAAATAAATAAACCAATAGAAGAACCAGTCATAGTTCCTGGTTTCATATCTATGCTTAGTCTTCTCATTTCAAAAGTATATCCTTTGAGCAAAATAACATAGTTTTTGTTATGTTTTAAAACAACTTTCTGTAGACTTGTTAGAGTACCTACTGCTGTAAAAGTTACACTTGTAAATGGCTGTATTTTTAGGCCCATCCTCAGCAAACAAAGGCTACTGATCTCTATCAAACACATTCTCTGCAGCCACATAGGCCTGTCTGTTATTTAAAAAAAAAAAAAAAAACACGCCCTTAAGAGTGACTTTTCAGACAATTATTGCATGCCTGTGCTAATCCACCATTAGTCAGTGACAGGAAATTATCAGAACAGCAGACAGCTTCAGATATTACTGTGCTCTGTCATGCTGGATGGAGACCTAGTTGCTTTGACAAGCAGCATCTCTCTGGCATTTGAAACAAATCAGTGTTGCTGGCCTGACACTGCAACTTCTGTTTGCTGTCTCTGAGGTCTCTAATCAGAGGGCACAGCTCACTAACAGGGAGTTCTGCACAGCTTAAGGAGAGCTCAGTCCTTTAGGGGCATTTCTTGAGAAAGGTCCCACTGGGAATCATAATTTTCTTCTATGTTGGTTATTTCATCTCATCCTCCATATTATTTCTTCCTTATCAAGCATCAAAAGCCTAAAGAAAAACACCAACTAAAATGCCTTCTGTGGACTGATGCCACTCATATTCACCTGAATTCAAAGGTGATGTTTTAGTGCTTCACCTAGTGATTAAACCATAAAGGCAATTTATTGAGCTGAAGTGCAGCCTTCCTAGGAAAGAGTGACTGCAGCTCCAGGAAACAGCAGGAAAATAGGCTGAGATGTTGTATCTGCTGTTTGAACTGAAGGCACACCTGTTTGGCTACCTGAACACACAATCCTGTGCTACTGTTCAAGCCTGATTGCCAGTGAATGATGCAGATCTCGAAGTTTTCTTTTCATCTCTAAGAGATACAGCACATCACTTCTCATATTATCCTATCACTCAGCCTCGTCTCTGACAGCAGGATCACTGGCAAAAGGGAAAAGGCCTGAGATCTGGTGCTGCAGCTAGCAAAAATCCCTGGATAAAAGACATACCAAGATGCTTTCTGAAGGCAGCTACATGCCCACACTCCTTGCTGGGGAAAGCAGGGGTCACCATGGACCCCTGGTTTTGAGGAATCTGTTCTGTTCCCTCACACCACAGATCTCCTGGGCAGGCAGCACAAGCACTCCAGACCAAGAGACAGAACTGGTTAAGATAACCTGCTCCTAGATAAGGTACAAGAACACCCTCCATACGTCACACCCTTCTTATCTGAAGATAGGAAAATGCTTCATGCTTTTACAAATATTTTTGAAAAGTAAGCATTACACAGCTGCAGTTTGCAGCTTTTATCAGGGAAGTGCTGATGTTCATCAGAAATCAGTCTGCGTAATTACAAATGCACAACTGTAATTTTTATCAGAAACTAAAACCAAAGAGGTCAGAAAATTTAAAAAAGGCCCCTACTGGCTTTGAGTACTGTTTGCTAATGTATAATATTCTCACACTTTTGGTTTATAACTGTATCTTTAAAAAAAAAAAAAGTGATTTATATTCATTTAATGCTCATTGTGTCTCAGTAGTCTCATTTACAGAACCACACACACTTTGGTTATGCTCTTTGCTGGCTCAGGATAAAGGAGCATACAAATTCCAAATCTACTGTTTATATTGTAGTAGTGGTATGTCTGTACTGGCTGGCACTAATCAGGGTGACTACAACAGCAGAAATGTGTACAATATACAGACACACAGTGAAACACAGCAATGTTCAGTGCTTCAGAAAACAAACACCTAAGATATGGGAAAAGATGGTAAACAAGGGCAAGGAAAGCAGAGACAGATCATTTAATTGCTTATAATTCTGTATTTATCATGCAAATAACACTACTATAAATTCAGCTGGCTTACTGATCAGTGGATTGTATACTGAAAAATTATTAACTGTTGATCAAGCAAGCAATGGCCAGATATTGCAAGTATTTATTTTGAACAGCTCTGTTGAGGTGAGTCATTTTATGGATGTCTGCAGATCCTACAGTAAAGTGGCAGGCTCAGCCCCAGTTACACCCTGTTATGGCTGTGATGCCAATGCTTTCCTTCCTCCCAAAGGTAAATTACAGTAGGGTTTTACAGAGCAAAAGCCATCTGAGGCCTCAGGCATGTTGACAGCACTTCTCAAAATGTGGACTTTAGCTTCTCTTGCAATTTTATTGTATCCTTATTAGAAAATGGTTACAGATATAGAAGATGGATATAGGTACTTTATCAACAGGCTAAAATGGAAGGCATGACTACACAGCTATCTAGGGCAAGGTCTGCACTACTTTTAGAGAGGTAAATAATAGAGTGTACTTTGACTCCTCTGTCATCTGGGCTGGAATACTTGCAATACTCCTCAAGGAAAATAAGGCAGCATTAAAGAAGTTGCTCTGAAATAGTCACAAGGTGAAGTAGATACTTCTACTCAGATCTGATATGTAAGGAAACAATACATGTAACTCACTGGCATGCAATCCTACTCCTTCCAAACAGAAGAATGGGAAATTTTGTTGTTTTGTCAGCACTTTTCAGCTTTCTACATACATTCAATCACACTGTGTTACACAAATACTGCTTCAGTACTGCACGTATCTGCACACAAAGCTATGCTCATTTAAAATTCTACCACAGATAATAAAATATTTTAGTTTCCAAATTCTGATATATAATAAATTCAGTGTTCAAAATGACCCTAAATGTGTCCCCCTCAGAGGATCATTGGCTGTGCTGAAAAGGTATCATGAGTTCAAAAGCTCTTGCAAAACTGCAAAAGATGAAAAAAGGCTTATGGATTTAGGAATGTGATTAGAGCTATAGTTCTTCAGGCAAGATTGCTTCCTGGTTGGGGAAAAAAAAAACCCAGAAAAATTGAGATCTCTCCGGGAGAGGAATTCAGATGAACAAAAGTAGCACATCAACATTACCAGTATTTTTTGGACAAGCAAGAAAAGGAGAGGGACAAAACCCCAGTACACTAGTCTGAGCACTGAAAGAAGCATTCTGCCTGGGCAAAATTATTTTAAATCAACAGTTATGTATTTATAGCATATTTTGATCTGTAACTGCTTCAGCATAATGTAGTACAAAGTTATGGTTGAATATGATAAAGAACACTTTAATCTACTGAATGTGCAAAAAGCGTAAATGACTTCTTAATGGCACTTTTGTTTTGACTGACAGAGATTTATATCAATGAGAGAAAATGTTTTCATGAAAGGAATTGCTACAAAGCATATGTGTATGCTTACTTCTCAAATGTATGTGAATGAGACAGACATTAATAAAGAAATACAGCTGCCTGCAATATCTGGTCTTTAATCTTCCTTATTCTATTTTTGAATTCATGACGGAGGTGTGGTATTTTGATAACACATTAGCACAGTTCTGACATAAAAATGGCAATACCTATAAATTATTTAATTACATCTTTTAATATGAGTATTGAAGATGTCAAAAGTCTTGCAAAAACAGAAACCTGTGAATACAAAACTACCACAACTAATTAAAAATTATGTTCTCAAAGATTCCCACTCCCCGGGCTCTGCACTCTGCTTGCCCTTCACTTTTGTATCCTCCCCACGTAACAGGAGCACTACCAGGAAAAATTGTGTGTTTCATGCTTAGAGCATGTAAGAATTGGATTTCACAAAAGTCCCAGGTTTTCCAGACTATAAAACTGCTTGCAGATGTGTCCCATTGATGGCAGTCCTCTCTGCCTGCACTGAGGGCACTGCTGTGACTGCTCTGGGACTCCCTTTCGTGGGGGGAGCAGGACAGCAGGGAGAGAAGGGGACAGACAGGTAAAACAGTGTGAAGACTGCTATGGCAAATCCAAGCGGAGAAAATGCCTGAAATAATTATTTGTTGTGAACAGCACTACTTTCTGATGACAAAAAAATGATACTGGGTCACACAGTAGCAACGAGAGCAAGAAGAGTCCTCTTCCAACACATGGCATGCACTCTGTAAAATCAGAAAAAATGGGACACGATCTCACTTCCTGAAATAAATCTATCACAAACGATAAACTATGTTTCACCTGGAAACCATACACATGACTGCCATGCTGGTTTTCAACCATCGGGAAGTCTTTTAACAGACTTTGAGAGGAAGTTAATGATGAATTCACCCTTCAGCAGAGCAGCTGAACCAAAAGGCACCTGCTGAAATCCTTATGGGGCAAAATATCTTGGAAGGGAAAATGCAGCCTTATATGTTTTCAGCCAGAAACTGAGTATTTCTATGCGTTACTCTCATCTTAAAAAATGATATCCACTGATTATCTAACACTTTAAAGATAATAGAGAAAATGCCCGAGTGGGGCAACTACTGTATTTACCTATTCTTTCTCCCTGAATTCAGCAGATTGCTCTGGTTTTTACATCCAAAAGGTGCAACCCCTCTCTCATCTGTTTGAACTGATGCAATTAGTGAGCTAAGACGAGCACTGCTACAAGCACTATTCATTATCATTGTTCCAGTCTGTGTCCAAATTATATTTAAAACAGTTGGCAAAGAGTACTGGTGAAAGAGAAATGAAAGATTGCTCAACACATCCATATTCTACAAGTTTTCTCCTGTACAGAAACATTACTCTTCATATTTGCATGTAAGAATTTGATTTTCTTTCATACTAGACTGCAGCCAGTACTAGACTATTATTACTGTACTATACACATGACCAAATGATATTAACAGTACATAATAGTGAAGAATGAACAATAATTAATAATAATCAATACCAAGTAATAACCAATTAATAGTGAATAATTTTTTTCTGTAACACAAACTTTTCACTCTTGCTTGAAACAATACACAACAAAATAAAAACACCCCACAAAACTAAAAGAAAATATTTTCCTTTTTATATAGTTGTAAAATGAATCAATTGTTTTTTATTTGACGACGTCCACTGCTATAGAAAACAATGCAGGCATTACATTTTGTACATAACTCTCTCTCACAAGAATACAAAGGAACACCTTTTTGACCAAGTGCTTACCTACAGTGTGTCCAGCAAGATTAATAACAAGTTACACTGATTCACAGTGTACAATGTAATTCTTTCACAAAGGTCCAAGTTTTGCAACTTGTCTCATTAAAAGCCCCAATCATGAGTATTTCAGCAAAAACAACTGCTTTTTTTATCTTCTAAAATTAGAATATGCTAACCATTCTAATTTTTATTTACACTTCTAAGCAATTATATTTTTAAAAAATTCTTACAAATATCACTGACTTCATGAACCCAGGCTTATGACTGCTAGTATATCTGAATAAAATAAAATCAGTGAAAAGTACTGCATATTTTTTGAATAATGTGCTATCTCATACATTCCACCATAAATCCCAAAAGTACGTCAGAAAGTCTTTAAGTGTTTTCTGGCGTGTGATACAAACCAGTAACCCTTGGGTTGTCTTAGCAACATGGTTCTTTAAAAAATAGGTTTTAATTCTCTCCAGGAAGAGCAGATCCTTATTTGGATATGAGTCTGAACTGCGCCTTCTCTCTAAAACTGTGTAGGAACATCTCCATGGTCTACAGAGAAATTTAGTTGCTGTAAAAGAGAAAAACACACTTCCAGAAGGTCCCTTTGGTGCCTTGTCCTGTCCTTTCCCTGTGGCCTCACCCTGTCAATCACACCTGAGAAAACAGTACAAGAGATTTCTTGCACACGTGCACAATCTCATAACTGGTGGTTTTGAGGCAACTCAAACTTAGGAGAAGTCACAGAGGGAGAGAACAGACACTTCATTATTGAAGTCTCAGTGTTACAGTGTACTAAAAGAAGGAAGTTTCATGTTAACCAGCATCAACCCACTATAACCTGACACAGATGAGATTAATAATCTTGATATCATTTCCCAGATGAATAATCTTCTCAGTAAAAACTGCTAAACATTATCAGTTGCTGTTCAGACAGCCCAGCGGTGATGACTCAGGCTGCAGGAGCACCTCAAGCCTCAGAGAAGCCGGAAACCTGCCAATGATTAAAGGCAGAAGCCTCCAAAACGAAAGAGAAATAAGGCTACCAGCTTGTTTACAAAAGTCTCCATCATTAAGGTCAGACAGACCTTGCAGTGCCTTTTCCTCACATGGTTATATCAACATGTGAAAAAGGCTCGTGTCTCCCCAGCTGACACAGTCACGCCACACAGCTTCCTTGTGTGAACACAGGTTATGTTGACAGAGGAGGGTGGCTGGCAGGCTGTATCATTTAGAGATGAGGTCTGGTTACACCAGCTGTAAGCCCATCTTGTTGACATCTTGGTTTTACCTAAGGCACTCTGCTAACATCACATCTATCCCACAGAAGTGCTATAGTATATGGGGGACAATGTAATGCCATGCTGTGTACAATACAGTTTCCCTGCTCTAACAAACCTTCAGAAACATATATCACAGGCATGGATTCATCTATTCAAACGGTTAGCTCATTTTTCTAGGATTTAACAGTATTGATCCTTTTCTGTAAGAATTCCACTATTATATCATCTGTATTTTACAATGAAGGTGATGTCTATAATTTTTATGCTGCTTGAGTATTCAAAAGTATGTGACAAGACTTTATTACCACATTTCTCTATAGTCACTGGTTTTATTCTAGTGTAGCATGGGCTTACAAATTATTTTCTTTAGTCAGGAAAAAATCAGTCAGCAAGCAAGTTGCTTAATGTTGTTTACAACATCTTCTTAAGGTCAGAATTAACATACATAATAATCATTTTAAGGAGGGACACTGTGATGCATCAAGCATGAAAGAGGTCAAGAATAAGTCCACTAATAGTGTCATCTTATCCTTATATATATCCCAATATTCAAAAGCATCTAGGTTTCAAGTGGCTCAGTCTCCTTCATGAATTTTTGGGATAGTTTATACATATAAATACACATCAAATGGGTTCCTTCATGGAGTGAATCAGTGCAGAAATATTCTCTTCCTTGCCCTTGTAGGAGCTGGTTTGCTACTACACTGAGCTGTCAGGGTAGCCCAGGGAAATCAATGCCTGAAGTCAGACACTCAGGCTTGGTGCTCGAATTTAAGTGGTATGAACATGCCCACCTCCAATGGCCTGTTTGTTTTCACACAGAAGTCTGCTGAAATTCCCATAGATTTTGCTTAGAGCTGCGTTGGCTGAATATGATTTTCTGATTTATTCTTTACAGGTTTCTCTTTTTCATGCGCAGCATTATCCTATTGCTTTTGAATAGTCTCAAGACTACACATCTCCACTACTACATAACAAAGAATATTTTAACGTTTAATATAACTACATTTTTTAAGTGGCTTAGGAGAAGTGCACTAGGCTGTTTACAAAGGGATTACCTACTGTAAGCATGATTCAAATACTTTACCTTACTTAAAAATATTTTAAACTTTTCTATTCATGTGCAGACAAAAGAGGCTGAACAACACTATGTCTCTTAGATTTAATTGCTGGTCCCTGAAGCAACCAATGTATATCACTGTATCAAAAGTGTTGTGGTTGTTGATGTTGAGGTTGTGCTGATCAACTAAACAAACCTTTCAGCTGTCAGATTTGACAGTGACACACATAAAACATCCTCTTTAGAAAGTGGAAGCAACATAAGCACGCCAAGGAGCAACGTACTATGCATTCAATCTCCTTCCAAAGCAAAGCAAGAAGCACACCTAAATTTTTTCTACAGTGGCATTAAAGGAGCAACTAAGGGGGAATGGTCTAACTTCATGGCATTTCAAGACCTTGAAGCAAAACTGAACTAGTCTTCTCAACAGAGTTAACAGTGTTTTAGTTGTTTCCCTTACAGTGGATACATTGGTAGGTCAGGAGAAAAGAGTATTTTGGGCAGTTTACAGTCAGGTCTCACTACATGCCAGAACAGAAAACATCCAATCTCACTCAGAAAGGGATAAAGAGGGAGAGAAATAATGAACTCTTCCTTGAGTATAGTCATTCTAAATTATAAACTGTAGAATAAAAGACCTAGTCAAAACTCTATTACGGCAACAAATTATATGCTTTATCTAAATATAGCAGAGACATTGTAAAAAGACACAGTCCTTCCCTGCCCTGCTCTGTTCAGTCCGTTTCTATAGCACACATTTACACACATATTTCAGCCACTGAAGTGTTTACAGATGTTTGTGAGATAGAGCCCATTCTACCATTTTAAAGCTCGTAGAGTCATGCAAGATACAACTGTATTTCACGGGGAAAATTTGAGTGTGACATACTTGCCAGAAATACTTCTGAAACGTTGTCATACCTTTTAAAGAGGTATTATGAACCTGTGTCAAACAGATCTGCAGGCTAATACTTTTTCTGATTTTTTTTTAACTGACATTGTTTGAAAAATTTAAGACTTAAAAGTTTTAAGCTGACACACGGATAGCAAAAGTGGTTTGTGCATACAACATTCTGTCACTAAGGTGTAAGCCAGGTGTGCTGTAGGAAGCTCAAGATATAAGGGCTCCTAAGTGGAGACAGGTACATTTGGAAAAATGTCCAAATTTTCTAGCCATTAATCAGAATGAAGGCAAGATACACAAGTAAGGTCTATTTCCTTGTTGCTTAGTCTAGTTTGTTTTTTTCACTCTGAGTTTGATTTCTGCAAGGACATGCCAAAATCAGAAAACCAGACTCCCAAGGTACGTGAGTTGGATGAACACTGAGGTGTTGTTTTCTTATAACTGTCTGCCATGCCAAATGAGGCATGTTCCCTCTGATGCGAGACAGAAACATCAGTATAAATCCTGGAGTTATACAGAATTGTATCAATGTATATTCAACTGAAGTCAAAGTTTAGGCGTGCTGATTATCTTCTCATGAAAACTTCTCATGCACTGGTCAGCATTACAGTGAACTAGTAATTATTAATTATAATGGTACTATTTATTAATCCCTCCAATTAACCCTTGATCCCTCTGAATTCAGGTGAATAACACTGGTGCATGTGACACCAAAGGACTAATCTCAGTCTGGGAAAACCTTTCCTACTGAATTGTGAGCAACCAGATAATTTTTTCCTGCCAGGAAAAAAATTTGAAAAAAAAACAACCTTGTAATAAAATACCAACTAGATTATTATTATTATTATTATTGTCATTTTTTTCTCAATATTATTTTTCATGTTTACCTTTCTTGCATCTCGTATCATCTTCCGAACAGTTTCCTTTATGGTGTAAGGCTGTGCTCGTGGTGGATGAAAAAGCAGATCAATATTTGTGCCACCAGAAATTCCAGGCATCAGATAGGGCCAACCTAAGTCAAGATTTGGAGCTTCCACATCGGATTCAATGGGCCAGTAGGTTCCCGAGGAAGAGGTGTCATCAATGGCATGGTTAGAGGAATAAACTGTGTTTTGGGGAAGTTTGTGAACATTGTTCAAAATATAATCAATTTCCTCATCTGCTAAGAACTCTGAGCATCTCTCTTTGGAAAGAAATTCTTTGTAGGCTTCTAAACCTCCTTCAATCAGAGCATCAATAGCTATTCGGTACCATTCCTTGTAATGAGGTTCAATAAAGTTGTCTGATCTGCATTCATCATGTAAAGAGGACAGCAAAGATGAAGTTTCCATTTTCACATGTATTTTGTATAAAGTCTTTTAAGAGTCCATTCATGAGCAGATGAAATGTATCTGCAAAGAGAAAATAAGTAAGAAAACAATGAAAATATTTCTAGATAACTATGACACACACACACAGTTATAAACTAAAATACTCTTCTGGTAAAGTTGCTCCAAGTTTTTCCAGCATTTTCCAAGATGTTAAAAATATTTTGAAAAGACTCATGGACTGCTATTGCCAAAAATTAAATATTAAAGAGATAGATAAATATTAAATAGACAGATAATACTATGCTAGAGAGATAGATAAAGAGCTTTTGCCTAAAGTAAACTAAACACATAATTCAGTGATTTTGGGAGGTTGGTATTACAAGCTATGTCAGAACTCACAGCACACCAAACATCCATACCAGTAACACTAATACATACCCAATGCATGTTCCAATACATTGTCATAGGTTGTGTTTCGACCTTTGCAACAACTGACAGAGCACTGTCCAAAGAAACACCTCAGAAACCAATTAAATTTCCTACTTTTTCATACATTACTGAATCTGCAATGCATTTCTTTTCTTTGGCTTCTTTGAAACCACAGTCATTTAGGTACTTCTCCTTATCTATCTGTTCTCCCATGCTGATCTAATCCATTTGTTGCTCCCAAGCAGGACCAGCCTAGCTCATTTCAGTGAGTTATGAGGAACTCCAGAAAGATTTATCCTCCCACATCTGGGATCAAACTCTGAATCAGCAATTTGATGTCTAGTTTCCACCCTGCTCATTCCTTCTGCCAAAAGGAGCGGCTGCTTTAATCTTTTTTTTTTTTTCAAAACATTAATAACAAGTTGTTTACTGCTGATGTTTTATAAATTCATTCTTATACTTGATTTCATTTAGCAAGTTCTGAGAGGGTTGCTTTGTGCTGCACATTGGAGATTTAAGAAAGAGAGAGAACAAATACACAATGTTTTTTCCTTCACATTTCTGCAACCCTCAGTAACTCACCAAAAAAAGGGGGGGAAGGTGTTTCAGGGCAGCAGCATCAGCATAGCCATGTAAAACAGAAAGAAGGTAGCAGATCTTCCAGGGCTAGGGCATGAAGCTTAAGAGAAAGACTGCAGAAGTAGGAAGAACATCCAACAAAGGCAGAATAGTTAGAAAAAGCTTGATAGCTTGGAAGTTAACACTGGGTTTCCCTACAAGCCTAATTAATAGTATAGCAGTATAATAGCAAAAAATCACATGGAGTTCTGATTTCATTTACTGGCATATAAATGTAACTTAATTCCCTCTTCCCATCAAGACCTTCCAGATATTTTTGCAAACAGTGCAATTGCTTTCTACTATCTGTTGGGAACAGTTTAAACCTTCCCAAAAGGAAATGTAAATTAGCTATATTAACCTAAAGGAATGAAAATAAAAATCTCCATATCTACTGATAGTTCAGATACCAATTAAATGTTCAATTAAACCAAGATTTATAAGGAACTTGGGAAGTCTGAGGTTAAAAAAAAGACCAAGAAATAAAAATCCAGATCTGAAGCTGGCATCAGCATGTCATATGGAATAATTCCATTTGAATCCTGTCTCTCAGCCAAGTAGCAGGGCAGATCTTCCCAGATAGGATTGCTTTCGAGCCTGGGGGAAAGGAGTGTTCCCTGCTGCTTCAAGAGTAGCTCTTTGTGGTGAACTGGAAAGCAGAAGACGAAAGGGATCCGACTGCTCTCCCCCAAACTAAGAACTACATGGATTCTTCTTGTCAGCTACTCAGGGCTTCGTTCTACACTGCTCTCCCAAGAAGAAATGAAATGTTACAAACAGGAGCAATACCATTTCCCTTCTCACAGGTGCAGAGACAGCCTGTGGCAGAAGGTGACGGAGAACCAAGCACACAGTACAGGCAAGACAGATCCAAAGATTAAACTCTTAACATACTGTAAAAATAAAACAGTCACATCAGGACCAGCCCAATCGTCTGGACCGGGTTTTCAAGACATTTTAGACACAGAATGAAGAACAACCTAGAGTACAAAATGCAGGTACTCAGCTGAGTTGTTCCCAAGAGTCTGAACAGTAATACAGGTGACTTCACTGAGATTCCAACACACCCCTCTTTTAGGGCCCTCCAGGACAAATCATTCTCTAGTCACTGCAGTAACACAGTCAGTCTTAAAAGTCAGTCTTATTACGACATGTAAGAATAAATACGACTTTACAAAGGCAAGTGAAAGATATTTCTAAAATTCTCACTACTTTGGAACAGATACACTTCTAAAACAGAATTTTTTCCACTGACTGCATATATACAGTTGTGAAAGATGTGTTTATTTCAAAAGCCCGTCTGAATTTATTTTTTCTTCTTCTCATTCTGCCCTTTAAAAATAACTTAAGGGAATAGGAGACTATACTTAATATGTAACATTGTGCAATATCAAATATTGAGTGTTATGAACAAATAAAAAGTAAAACAATTATTACTTGTGTGTTCTGCCTCACATGCATTTCTTTTATTTGGTTTGGTTCTTTCATTTGTTTTTCACAATAGTATAGTATATTGCTTGACTTTTCATTGAACATAATGAATTACTTAAGTGTGGAATAGGTCAAATAGAGCAACTTATGCTCAGACTTATGCTGAAAGCAGGGTATAAATATAAGTAACCTTGAAAAGGTGAGACTTCTGGTGCAACATCTTCCAAACAAGAACAGTCATTTTACAGTGAACATCTTTGAAGCTGATGTTTGATTAACAAGTGGTGTTTAAAAAACAAGCTTAAAGCAGTGCACATTAATTTAAGAAAGTAAATGTAAAATTTGCCAGCATGGAAATAAATCACAGAACACTTGAGACAAATGAAAAATTTTAATCCTGGTTTTTGAAATTAAGGACATCAGCATGAGATACATTCATATGAAACAAAAGAGAACTCCTAAATTAAAACAGGGGCTTCAGATATACTTGACAAAAGCTCTGCATGTCTTTACACAGGTATTTTTCTCCTTAGAAGGTAAGAGCTACTGTGCAGAAACCGAACCTGTGAAACCATATATTTCTGCATAAAACAGCAGAGATTTGAACAAAATTCTTAATAACTTTTTGATGTCTTCTTCAACCACGTATTGTGATTTCCGCATAATAAACTTGATTCTTCAAAGGTCCTCCTCAGGTCAACAATTACATTAGCAAGGTTGTGCAGAATGAGGCCCATTTCTTGAGGCTTACAGATCTTTATCACACTTTATGCACACAATCACAAATTTTACCAGCACCGGAAAGTTGTCCTTCATCCTCTGAGAAACAACCTGGCCTGCTAATCCCAGCCCATCTTCTCTACCTGAACACAGGGATCAGTCACTTAAAACTTTTTTAATAAGTGCTATTAATGGCCTTTAATTGAATTTAAACTCAATTGGAGCTCCAACTGGATCTTCTGCTGAAGAACACAAATGCTGAATCCTGTATTGATGTGATCATCTTGTCCTTCTATTAACATGTTCAGACCTTTCCAATGCGATTACCAGGAACCCAGCAAAATAAGGCCTTTTTCTATGAGTAAGAAGTAACTATGCCTTTATACAGAAAGATTTGGAGAATATCACAGACTTCACAAATGCAGCAGATGGCAAATGTCCACTAAAGAAAATTATGCAACATTATACAGGGGTTTCAGATTAGTACCTAGAGACAAGGAGCTTCCCTGCCATACTAACATTCACAAGATTTGAAAAATTTCCTATTCAGCAACTTTAGGGAGCAGCCCTAACTCCAGGCTTGTACAGCCGGTCCTTGGCAAGGGCCTGGCCACGATGCTTTCCTCAGGATGTCCTTATCGCTTTTCCAATGGAAATGTGATTACTTTGACAGTTTCTGCATAAAGTCTCAACCTTGCCAGGAAATTTACACCTCGAGAACAGCTTGTTGCAAGCTGTTGCATACTCTCAGCTATGGATTTTAGGGCATCCACCTCTGGCCCACGGCTCGGCCAAGGAGCCTCCCCACGGCTTAAGGGCCTGGCATGACCAACCTCTAACAGAACAAACAGGCGTTTTATGACACCTGCCTTCCACCAACCTTTCTATTAAAGAATTGTATCAAGAATAAATAATAATTACCTCACATTAAGCAGTGACAGGCAATTATTTCATTATTAATGAAATTACATTTTCTGTGAATAGAAAGGCCATCAAATCCAAGTGAAAAACAACACCGCAAGCGTTCCTGCTGCTTTCCTTCTTTTCTCATTCTCTTGTGTGTTTGTCGGGTCGTTTTGCGGGGGGTTACTTCGTTAGTCCAACCAGAAAGTTTAACTTCCCAGGCTGAACAAGGGCAGCGGGCGCTCCGCCGGCCGACACCGCACGTGTGGCGCCCCCGGCCCGGCCGCCTGCGCACGGCGGCCCCGGCAGAGTGCGGCGTGGGAGCGGCGGGAGGCGCTCCCCGGGCCGCCCCCGCCGCCGCCGCCCGCGCTCCGCGACCCGCGCTCCCCCGTTTGAACGCCCCGCGGCGCCGAGCGGGATGTTGGCGGGACGGGGGACTGCCCTGCCCTGCCCCTGTCCTGTCCCGTCCCTTCCCGCGGGAGACTGAGGGGAGACCCACTTACTGCGCCGGTGCCCCGCGTGGGGTCTCGCCTCCGGAGCGGCGGGGCGGCTCGACCCGGCTGCTGCGAGCGCGTCGGCGGCGAGTCACGGCGGCGCAGCGCTCATCGCAGGTACTTCCCGTCGCTCTCGGGCGCGGTGGGTGTGGAAACCAGTTACAACATGTCAGGACGGTGTCGCACCAAACCCGCCGCCGCGGGAGCGGGGCGAGGACTTGTCTGAACTGGGGAAGCCCGGCCCTCTGCCGCGGAGCGAAGGGCAGCGCCTTCCCCGGGCCGCGCCGGGCCCCCCGCCCCAGCCCGGCCCGGCCGATCCTGCCGTGCCTTTCCCTGCCCTGCTTTTCCCTGCCCTGCCCGCCGGCCCGGCCGGCAGCCGCGGGAGCCCGCGGGGCAGGGGCGACCCGAGCCAAGGCATCGGCCGCCCCGCGGCGGGCCCGGGAGCGGGCCGTGCGTGGGAGATTAAACTCAAAGTAAACGCTGGCTTCAAGAAAAAATAAACCCGTCAGCCTCGAGTCACGGTTTCCAGGTTAACTCCGGCGGAGCAAGTCATGGCAAGGAAACGATACCCTACCTTTGAAGGTTTGGGACCTTCAAAGTCGGATATATGGAGAAGCCCCTTTTCCATAGCTCAGTTGCTTTCAGAAGGCTCTTCTTTTGCTCTTGATGTCTCGGTGGGAGACAGGGACCTGCAGGTAGAGCCCCCCATCCTGGCAGCAATGCACCTGGGCCTTCCTCCTTCGTTCTCCTTTCCAGCAGCAGGCTGGGCACGCCGCGTGGCAGTGCACGTGTTGAAGCCTTGGAGAGCCCTCTCTGAAAGGCGCTTTGAAACCACCATCATCTCTTCAGCAGGATCTTGCAACCACCAGCAGATCAGCACATCCCATGTGCTCAAGCACACTGAGAGCGTTTTATAATTTCAGACTTTTTGTATAAAACCCCCTCAAGCACCCTGAGGGGGTTTTATAATTTTAGACTTTTTTGTAGACTTTGTCCACATTGTACTCTGGTACTTAACTGCAGTCAGCTCTTTTTTGAGGCATTTAAGACAATGCAATATAACCCTGCCAGGCTTACTAGCAATAACTCACCAGTCTGGCTTTAAGCACAAACACATTTTCCTAACCTAAGGGGAGGCTCCTTGGCCAGAGGTGCCCAGGTGGATGCCCTAAAATCCATAGCTGAGAGTATGCAACAGCTTGCAACAAGCTGTTCTCGAGGTGTAAATTTCCTGGCAAGGCTGAGACTTTATGCAGAAACTGTCAAAGTAATCACATTTCCATTGGAAAAGCAATAAGGACATCCTATACTGCCTAATAGGAAGTGTGGGATGTATCCTATGCTGTGGCATCTTGATGATGGTTTCTGAGCAGGAAACAGTAAAAATATGCAGTATCTGCAAAGTAACATTTGTATATTTATATGTATGTAAGTGTATAAGTCTAGCCATCAGGGAGTGTTTTTTTCCTGTACAGTTAATTCAGGTAGTGGAGCGCACAAGAGGAAGTAGTTGGTGTTAATATACTCATGGAATACCTTTACAGACAAAGGAACATCTGGATTAATGATTAGACTCTTCTCACACTCAAAAAAGAATTTCCCAGGTTTTCATGGAAAAAATGGGTGAAAACCACTTTAAAAACAAAATTTTAAAATGTACATAGAACTTTATAGTTAGTACACAGCACTTTTTGTCCCATGAAAATACGTAATCAGGAAGGAGAACCTGTTTCTGTGGAAACCTTTCTCATAAGGAGGTGAGGCTATCTAATTTTTTAAGAAAGCAGATCTATTTTCTAAAATTATTTAAGAATGGGTAGGAAGGTAGATGAATGGGCACAAAACTTCTTTTGACCTTGAATGAACTGGTTGCACTTTTATTACACAAAATTTACAAGCCTGTGTCTTCTAGAGAAGTTAAGTGGTTGAGTACAGGCTTAGCATAAACAAAAAGTTGTAATGAGACCAATCATAGCTTTTTAAACAAGGAAATCTGCATGAAGGAAAGTTATCTAGGTTTCTTTGCCTTGTTAGTATCTGTACAAGAAAAGGTTTTTTTCTGCTCCATTGCAATTTATCAGTTGAAGCCCTCCAGTAAGCTATACTAGACCAGACAGTTCATAAAACCTAACTTGGGTAATGCATTTTGGAAACTGTTAGCTGTCAAAATAAAGAATGCTTTTACCTAGCAGGCAGCAAACTTATGTGTCCTGCAGCCACAGGCATCAGTGGAAGCAGACAGTATGAGCAAGCTTAATGAGCAGTAAGACAAATTCTAAGCAATAGGTATAAAACTGTATTGTAAAAGTGTGAGGCCAGAGAATGTGCTTCAGTATCCTTACTCCTAGAGCTGTGGAACTGCAGCAGTATGAGGGGAAGGGACTGCAGAAATTGGACAGCCTAAACAGCTTTTCCTTTTGCCATTGAAAATGTGGCATTGGGCAGGATCAGTTGAAGCATCCTATTGTTTGGAGCTGTTTTACTGTAATCCAACTGATTCATAAAGCCTCAAAACTACAGAAGTTCTTAGACATAGCTCTTTCATAAACTACATGAGAGAAAAGGATCAACACAATATGTTTGATGGCACCATCTTTAGAGTGATTGTCTTAAGTGACCTGGGTGCTTGGGTACCCAGGTGGGATGATGGTGCTGACGGATGATCATCCATGCTACTCCCATCTGCTTGCAGTTCTGAGACTTTTTTTGTATTGACAGATCAGCTTGCCCTATACAAGTCTAGCTGAATACAAGCAGAAGATAAAGGATTATTAGCACGTCTGCAATGGCACCAGTCCAAAAGTTTATTGTAGGGATGATTATTAAGGATCAATACTTATATGAATGATATTTCTATTCCTACTGCAAGCTTACTAAGATTTCATTTAGATTTACTAAAGGGAACATTGATTTGGAAGAAGTGGATGTTTATACAATTCACGATACCTATGAGCTGAGCTTTTATTAGATTTTAACAGATGAAGAAATAATACAGTCCTGAAGATTCATACTATTTACAAATCAATGGCCATCTACTCTTAAGCATAAGCATGGAGACTTCACACACTAATCTTAAAATTAGAGGAAATGTGCTTCTACAGATAGGAATATAAAAGGAGCCGCAATACATTTATAACAAAGCTTGATGGGTACCACACCTTTCATAAAGTAGCAGAGAGAAAAATGAGACAGAAAACTACAAATTAAAATGGAAAAGCAGGCATCCTCCTCTCAGTACATCTTTTTCAAATTAAATAATCATAGCCTACTCTATTTGGTATCATATTCTTAAATCAAGAATACATTTATTTGGTCCTTATGATATTAAGGAAGTACTTGGCAATGTCCAATCACTGTCTAGTTTGCCAGTTACTTTCACAGCTTCTATCAAGAAAAAGCCAGTAGTCAAAATACAAAGTATTAAAGCCAAGGTCTTTACTGAGAGCATTCTTAACCATATATTGGGGCCTGGGTATATGTGCTATATACCATATGGTAAATTTTTGTTATAGGTCAGGTCCTGTGTTAAAAGCTTGTACAAGCCTTCTGAAATTACTTCAAGTTCAATTGTGTGAAGAGAATCTGTGTGTTTCCTTTGGGAAATTTTGGTAAGAGGTGAGTAAAGTTATGCAAAGTACATTATTTTTGAGACACAAGTAAATAAACAGAAATCCACCAGTCCTTATTTTCTGCCCATAGCATAAGCAGCTGAGAGAGAAGGTAAAAGAGCAGAGTGAGAGGGCTGATCAAAGATGAAGAAGAGCTGCCATCTGAGGAAGAGTCACAGAGTCTGGGACTCTTCAGACTGGAATGGAGTTGGTGATTGAGGCTTCCTGGTGTGGTTCATTACATGACCTGGAGCTCAGTGTACAACAGGCCTGAATGCTGAGAAGGAAACTCCTCTGAGGTCAGCTTTAATGTGAAGCCAATATCTCTCAGTCAGTTCCAGGACAAGAAATTCTGAACTGGTGGAGGTTGACAAAGTATTCTCTGCTCCTATAATTCATTCCTCTCCCTTTCCTCTTTGCCACTAGTCTGAATGTCATTAAAGGGCAGATACAGGGCTACAGAGACATTTGTTCTGAATTCATACAGCTGTTCTGAGATTCCTTCAGAGCATGCCACAGCCAATGTATAAAGAAATTGCAGAAGCACAGATTTCTTACTTGGGATTAACTTCCTTCTCTATGGATCAGAGAGGTAGCTCCTCTTGGTGTTCTTAAAGGCTTGAGGTATCAGTGTGTGGCATTAAATATGATTCCACCCCTGCCCTTGGGGAAGAGGACTGCACAATGGGCAGTAGGTTTCTCTGAGGTTTTATGTCTTCATAACACCTAGCTTAGATTTCTGCTCTTTCAATTTGCAGCTGCTTGTCCTGTCTACAGTTCCTTACGGAGTTTGTCACCAGCTTCCCTGTAGGCCCCTTCAGATACTGAAGGTTGTTGTGAGGTCTCCACAAAACCTTCTCTTCTCCAGACTGAACAGCCCCAACTTTCTCACCTGTCTTCACAGGGAAGTGAAGTTGCTCCAGTCTTCATCAACTTCATGGTCTCTTCTGGACTTGCTCCCACAGTTCCATGTTCTTCTTATGCTGGGGACACAGGGGATGCAGCACTCCAGGTGGAGTCTCACAAGAGTGGAGTAGAGGTGTAGAATCACCTCCCTCACCCTGCTGGCCACCCTGCTCTGGCCATGAATGCAGACCAGGGCACAGCTGTCTTTCTGGGCTGTGAGCACCCACCACCAGCTTGTGTTGAGTTTTCATCAGCCATCACCCTAAGTCCTTCTCCACAGGGCTGCTCTCCATCCCTTCTCTGCCCACCTCTAGTGGTGGCTGGGATTGCCATGGTCCAGGTGTAGGACCTTGCATTTCTCTTGGCTGAACTTCATGGGCTTTGCATTGGCCTGTATCTCAAGATCCTCAAGGTCCCTCTGGATGACATCCCCTCCCTTCATGTCGACTCTTGCTACACTGCCGTAAGGATCTTTGAGTCAAAAGGAGAATTCATAGCTCCTAGGATCCTTCTGACTGGGAAAAAAGGTGAGTCCTCTAAACAGATTCATGGAAAGAGAAAAATGAGATGGGGCTCAGGGAACAAATCGTTGTTTGATTTGCATGTGGTTTATTTTCAAAGCTGTAACCACTGTGGGTTGCCACTTACAAGGACCTAATTTTGGCCTAGTATTTGCCTCTCTGCTTGGAGGTAAGGTTGGCAAAAGGATGAAAGCTGTTTGTTTCCTTCCAATCCCAGAAGTGCCTGAAGCTAATTTTCCTAGAGCTGGTTACTTGGAGTCTTCAATGTTACCCCAGTGTTTGCTTGGGTGTTCATGGTCCTCATGAGCTTTATACACCCAAGCCCATCTTTCTTGTAGATCTTTTCTTATTCTAAAACTTGGGGAGGTTTAAAGGTCTCATAGTGCCTTTGGGAGTCCTCTGGCCATCAGAAATAATACTGGCAGAAGTAAAAGAGAAAAATAAACCAGGGAATAGACCAGCCTATATCAAGTAATAAAATCACATTGAAGCCTCAACAGCAAAGGAAGTTATGTTAATATTGTAAAGGACCAACATCCTAAGTCTGAATGAAGCTACTACAAATGGCAGATTTACTCTGTCCTGGATAGATTCCCAAACTGCCAATGCAGTTACAGCCAAGGAAGTTATTACCAATGGCATAAATGGCAAACAGGTGGCAGAAATCTTCCATCCTCAAATACAAGGTTTTCTCAAGTGTCCACATACCTGTCCAGAAAACAAAAATGCACTATGATTAGGGAATGTTTATTGGCTGAATGGTGCACAGCAAATGTGGAGTTCACTTATAAAGGTGAACTTACGAGGTTAGAAAATGTTTTCCCATTAATTTGGTGCTTTATAATCAGTGTGAAATTGTTAATTTACATGTACAGTTAATGTAGTAGTGTAGTGGTGACCATGATAAACTAAGAATATCTACGATTCAGATTTTTAAGTATGGTTAAATCTTTCATCAAATCATCTAATGCTGTTGTGGAAAGCAGACAAGCTTATAGTCACTGACACTTCTCCAAACCTGGAATACACACAGCAAACTTCAAATACAACGAAAAATTGTGAGCAACTGCTCTGGGTTAAACTGGAGATGTTTCAACTACAGAAACAGGATAAACAGAGTGGCATCAGTCATGATTAGGGTAAGCAGGCACATATGTTCCTGTGGGCAGCCTGCCCTGTTTGCAGAGTTAGATACGTGAGATGGCTCCCAAACAAGGTAACTATTGCCATTGAGTTACTGTGTGTGAGCTAATTCATCCCTCTGAAAACTGGAGCTTGCTAGTAGAGGTGTGTCACCATGCCAAGTACAATACAGGAGTATCTATTCTAAATCCATCTCATTCAACATCATGCCTTCGACAGTAATTGGTTAGAACCAAGTTTTTTGGTAAGTTTGTGGTCTTCCATCTTCGTCTCTTAGCTCTTTCAGAGGCATATGAGAGTTGTGGATGATGGATCCCCATCATTGCCATCCCCAAAGCACGCTGAAAACCCAAACATATCTGATTTCCAAGTAGATAAAATAGAGGCTCTTGTTTCAGTCTGTTTCTTGCTGTGAGGTTGTGGGAGGAAGGGGATACATTGTAATGGCACTTAGGCAGTGCTCTCTGTGACAATGAGACACCAAGATGCAAGAATTACAGGTTGCAGCAAGAGAAATTCTAATTGGGCACCGGAAAATGCTTCACTGTGGGGGTGGTTAAGCACTGGGATGTGCTTCCTGGACAGCATGTGGGATCCACCTCTGTGGAGATTTTCAAAACATGACCGAACAAGTCCTTGAACATCTTCATTTGATTTTTCAGTTAAACTGACTTGAAGCAGGAGGTTGAAGTAACATCCAGAAACTCTTTCTAGCCTAATTGTTCTGTCATTCTGTGATTCTGTCCTTATTTTCCTTCCTGTAACAGCTGTAATTCTGACAGAGGTTATTCCATCCTTAGAATGGTGAAAATCTTACAGGAATTTTTTGAAATTAAATATTTCTTTATGCATCTCTATTGTGTGTTATATTATAATCCCCAGTCTTTAAGTGAAATTATCTGATGATAATAAAAAATTTGGGTTTAAAAGTTTAACAGTTTTACATTCAACACACTTTGGAGCACTGCAGAAGTTAATTCTAGTAAACTGAGGAGGTTTGCCAATTCATGTGAGAATCAACTGAGAAACAGTGAGAAATAATAGCTTGAGGTTATGAAATAATGTTATTATCTGATTGTGTCTAGAGATTTTATCAATAACAGAATGGCTAACTTCTCTGATACTGAAATTGGCCTTGGAGTTAAAACAGCAAGATCAATGGAGACTGTTCACTCCTAACACTGGAGTCTTCAGCTAGCTGTTAATGTCCTTAAGGTCTGTCTTGAAATCCTGAAACCTATATTATAAATAATATTTCTAAAAGCAGCTTAGGTCTGGAACCATAATTGTGTCATGCCCATGTGTGCTCTTTTCAGCAGTATACATGACTATCACTTACAAAACTTCAAGCAAAACAAATACTGTCAGATTTTACTGGTAATTGGTGAACTATCTGACATCAGAGAGAACTTCTATGTCAAATGTTTGTGAACAAATGATGAAAAGTTTTCTGCTTTGTCAATAACAATGATATGGCTGCAAGAGATTGTGTTTCAGTGTTTAGAACAATGCTTTGAGTTGTCTGTGATATGTGATGGTTAATCTGAAATAATCAAGTCCTTGAAGAGTATCTTGGACAAAACATACTCGTAAATTCTAATGTCTGTGGATTCTTTCCACTCCCTTCAGCTACCTGAAATGGAAAACCTCTGTGATCAAGGCCTAGAAGTGGGTTTGAGTTGTCATCCTATGTTTACCAATTATGGGATGTCATGTGCTTGCAATTCATTTAGATTAAACAAATACATTAACATTTAAGTGACCATCTTAATCTGACTTGTACTGAGTTAGTAAATGAATAAAGGTAGTTCAACTAAGGGCAAAAAATACATATACAAAGGAGTAATTGAGTAAAAAGGGCTAGGTTATGAACATGGAAATTGGCAGTTACCCTCACTTCTTTTAAAATTGAGTCATTTATACAGAAAAAAAGAAAGAAAATATCTTAAGTTCAGTCGTGCTGAACTATAAATGTATGACAAGCTAGAATGAGGCAGACTATCATAAAAATGTTAGGCACCGTAAAATCTTCTCCAAATGAATTAAATACTATTTTTTCATTTTTTATCAAAGCCTAAGAAATTCCTGAATGAAGTAGCCAATATGATTTCAACTATTACAAGGGGCTTTCATGGCTAACACAGGATTTCAAACTCCTGTCTTGAAAATTGCTCATCAAATAAACTCTTCTCAACTGTTATTTAAACTTTCTCCAAAGAATATTATTTTTCCTTTTTAAATTCGAGTGTGCCTGATTCTCTGTCCTTGTGTATACAAGGATATCGGCCCTTATGTGCGCCTTCGCACCTAACTCATAGGCATTGTCATCTCCTAGAAGCTTTTAATTCCCTCTCTCACATCCCACATGATCAGATCAAAAGTTTCTCAGGTTCGCTCTGATCCTCTCAACTACATTTCAGTTTTTATTTACTGTGATTTACAGTGAAATCCTAGAAAATGCTCCCAATTCAACTTTCTTCAGTCAGCTTTGGTTCAGGCTCCAACAAGCAGCACACACCTGCCCAGAGAGGTGAGCAGAGCTCGCCAGAGGAGCTGGTGCAGGGACTGCAGTGAGTAAGGGAGGCTTCCACTGGTGACCTACAGCATGAGCAGAATGCAGCCCGTCCACACCCACAGGAAGAGCAGCGAGGGCAAGGTCGTGTCCAGTTGTTGTTGTGCATATCCTAGCAGTAGGAAGCAGTAAAAGAGCATTGGAGCTGCAGGACAAGTAAACAACAGCACTTAGATCTTGATCAATAACCTCCAAATTGGTAGGTACATTAGGCATTTAATTGCTATATTATTCACAGTAGAAGTAGTTTTTCGTGAAGGAGGGTCGTAATGAATCATGGTCTGAGTTTGGGAAACTACTGCCCATGTCAGAAGTAACACAGAGTGAAAGACAAAAGGATTAGTGAGAAATACCAATACAACTAATTGAGATATGGTAAGAATAGAAGTATTCCTCAAGGGCTAGTTCATAGGCAAATAATTCAATAGCATCCTCTGTTGTCTCACTTACCCTTTACTGAATATGCACATGCATACTGTTTTAATATACCTCCTCAGCAATGTAGTTTTCACTGCCAGTGTTGTGCTCATTTTCCTTGTCAGCCTGCAGTTTCCCAATAAAACCTGCTGTTCCTGAAAAAAAAATCATATTCCTTTTCTCTGTGAATTTGTTCATTACTATTGCCAAATGTTCCTCCATACCCTAATAAAGTGCAAAAGTAGCTCTGTAGAATGTCTGTAAGTTTTGATCTGATATAATTTCATATTGGGCATCACAGAAAGCCAGATACAACAATGTATAATAATCAAGAATATTTGTGGTAAAAAGTGCCTGAGTGACTATGAGTTTGACTGAATTATTCTTACTCCATTTCCAGGTAGAAAATAGCACAGTGGAGATGATCATGTTGTCAGCAGACACACAGGAGTCACACTATTCACAGAAGAAGCCTTGAGAGGTTTCTGAAAATGCCTGACAGTAAGTGTGATCCTGGCTTTGAGAATGGAAATATGAAGATAGGGAGAAAGGAGATTCGTACAACATTTAATTCTTTGTAATGTAAAATTAAAGTTCTAGTTCAGTGTTATTATTCATAAAAGCAACTGGAAACTGTTTTCATAGTGCATTCCGTTTTGATAGTAATTCTTGTATTAACCAGGATGCTGAGAAACGCAGGTGAGTGACTGGCAACTTTGAGAAGAGCTATCACAGTGGAACTGAACTGAGTAGATTACTCCAATGAATTTCTGGCATCACAATAAATGGAAATAGAGATGGAAATACAAATACTCCATATGGAGCATAAAATACCCAGACAGCAAATGTAACACCAAAATGAGGTGTGTAGCATATTTAATGAAAATGAAGGATTAAAAAGAAAACTAGATGGAAGTGGTGGTTTATTTAATAAGAAATAGTAATTTATTCATAGAACTAAATACATTTGTCCAAAATATGATGGTGCTCATACTTGGAATATAGTTCTTCTTCAAGTTAAGATTAGTTATTAAGAGGAGAAATAAAAATGTTAATGCAGGAAAAATTGTCATGAATTAAGATCAGTATTTTGCTTTATTTGGACATTTATTGTGTATTTACATTGGACAACTTTATATTTCAGATATTGTACCCTGATTGTGTTGGAATGTCTGATGTTAAATCACTTGTGGTGCTGGTAAACTTATTTAAGTCTTAATTCGTATGTACTACAGTCTGCATTTAACATTCTTAAACAAAAAGCATGTTCCAATCAATGCAGATCTAATATCCTTCATCATTTCCTCCATCACCCCACAAAGTTTTGGGTAAGCCTTGCCAATGGTTCATGAAACATCAGGTACAGTTCCATCTATTCCTTTTTCTCCAGAAGGAAAGTTGTTTATGTTTTTACTGGTTGTTTTTGTAGGATTCTGTAGGAAGAGTTGGGGATTTAAAAAACAAGCAAACAAATAAAGCTAACAAACAAATACCTGGTATGTCTTAACAGGAAAATTTAAGACTGAAGAGACGTGCATTGCATCTGAAATGCAAATTGCTAAACACACAATGGTTATTATTTTCTCTCAAAAATAATTTTACACTTCCTGAAGTTACGTACAAAAAATTCCTTCTCTTGGAGACTCACTTTACTCTTAGGCAGAAAGCTGGACTGCTGTACACATAGATTCATAAGAGCATTGTATTGAACAACAAATCACATTTGCAGCTTTTTGATACCAGTTGGATCTTTTTGAATGAAAGATGTTTTGTCAATAATGTCAGAATTCTATTTTTCCATTGATTCAATTTATTCTGCCTGCTTCATGCATTATGCAATCAACTGCTAAAATTCCTGGTAAGATTTCAGCAACAATAATGAAACTAATAAATTATTTTAAAATGATAGAAAAATGCTTATAAAATCTGAAATGGACACAGAAAATAAAAAGGACAATAAAAACAATTTTGTTGACATTGTGTGAAAACCAGAACTTTTAATCTTTTAAAGTATTTTCTGCATTAAACTCTTCATATAATTAAAATAATGTTGCCTACAGGGATAAACCATATCAAAACAGTGATTGGAAAGTGAGGTGCTTTAAATGTGGGGAATGTAAAAAAAAGGCTTCCTGTGCAAATTTCAATCTGCCTTTTTTATGTGCACAGATTATCAGATAGCTTTTAATTACATGATTGTATCAGTATTGTTTCTTCACATTTGGAAATCCTGCCTTATTCAGTAAAGGGGTAGTTATTCCTTGTTTCTTCTTCCTCCAGTATTGGATATCAGATCTTACTCAACATCCAACAGGCAGATCCTGCATCAAATTCAAAATTATCTAATATTATCATGGATGATTGTGCTGTGCTCTTGCCATGGCATGTAAGTGCTTCATAAAATTACTTAATCTATGGTTCCCTACAAAATTAAGTGCCACTATTACCCTCATTTTATAACTGAGAAATTGAGACACGTAAAGATTAATGTCAGAATTGTCAAAAGCATTCCCTAATTTTGGATGCTGAACATGAGATGTTTTGTGCTTCATTTTCAAAGCACAATATACTTTTATCACCCTTTTTATCTTCAAAGCACAGCATTCATCAACTTGAAGTTGATCAACTTGGAGAACAGTGTTGTAGCTGTGTTTCTGCCTGGAGAGACTGTGATTGGGTGTTTAGCAAATGGATTTATTAGCCCTGTATCTAAAAGATGGGGGACACTGAGTGTTGCAAATAGGCCTTGCCAGAAGAGGAAAATGGTGCTTTACATCTATTGTAGGCTTTGGAGGGGATTGTGCTCTGATACTTTAGGGCACACATTTGTGTGGAGTGGGTTTTAGAGATACTAAGGGAGTACCACTCGAGCTGAAATGGGGTACATGGTGTTGTACCTATCAGGAAAGGCACACATGATGCTGTTCCTATCAGGAAAGGCACACATGATGCTGTTCCTATCAGGAAATGTCCACATGATGCTGTTCCTATCAGGAAAGGCACACATGATGCTGTTCCTATCAGGAAGTGCAAGCCCAGTTCTGTGCTGGCAGGTAAGTGGTGTCTTTGTTTCGGCATGGTGACACACCTCTACTAACAAGCCCCAGTTTTCAGAGGGATGAATTAGCTCACACACAGTAACTCAATGGCAATAGTTACCTTGTTTGGGAGCCATCTCACGTTTCTAACTCTGCAAACAGGGCAGGCTGCCCACAGGAACATATGTGCCTGCTTATCCTAATCATGACTGATGCCACTCTGTTTATCCTGTTTGTTCACAACAGAAAATCTGTATTCCTGCCTCCCAGTCTTCCATCAATCCCAGAAATCATGCCCTTTTCTGAGCACCTTTACAGGTGCCCAGAGTCCTGTCAAGGTTTCCTTCTCTCAGTAGGACTTAGGTCCTTTATTTTTGGTGTTGAGCAAATCAGTAGCAAGACCGGAACCTGTGCATAGGATAGACAAAAAAATGTCTCAGCCGTTCTACAAAGTAACTCTCTGATATTTGAAAACCCGTTTATTTCTAGGAATCAAAAACAAGGCTTCTTATTCCTTATGAATGACTCTTGAAGAGCAATTTTCTTGCAATGATTTTTCTTTAGTAAATATGTGTCCCAGTTCAAGCTCCTTACATGTCTCATGTACGGCTCCATCTTATGCAATAATCTCATCTACTTTCTTAAGGTCTGCTCAAAATCTAGGATCTGTAGATAGATACGATCCTTGCTGGCACATTTTAAGGGCTCAGTAGTAAAATGTAGTCACACTAAAGAATGGGAAATCTACTAATGAATGGTGGAAATAAGCCAACTTAAGGTTTTTTTTTTAAATAATTGAAGCAGTATATTGGAAAATTCCTGCTAAGGAAATGCGCTGGTAAATGGAGAATCCTTTCTGAATTAATTACTATGCCTATGTTTTAATGTTTTGAGACCTTTAATGGAAACCAAAATAACTGATCTGAAAAAAGATGATCTGTTGATAACTGTTGTCCAACTAGTCTAAACTTAAGACAGACATCCTTAATTATGTTAGCACATGAACAGATTCAATTATTTTCAGATGTAAACACCTATAGAACCTGCTATAGGACACTGATACCTTTTTGCAGCTTTTACAACTCGCCTGGCAGATTCTTTTCTATGGCAGATCTGTTCACAGAAAAGATTTTATTACAAGGAAAAGTGATAGCAACATACTCTTGCAACTGAAAACACCAAGAAAAAAAATTATCTCATGAATTCAGGAACTGAATGCAAGCTTAAGTTAAAGTATTTTCATTCAGTTATTAGCTTTTTTATTTCCTTTCAAGATAAGCAGTAAGAAGCCCTGCATCTTCTTACTGTGGTACTTTTAAAAAATGGTTTATCACTTTCAGGTTTTACCAATTTTACTTTCCTTTATTTCCCTTACATTTTTTTTCTTAGATTTCTGTGCTAGTAGCCATATTAAAGCTGTCTGTCATTCTTACATCTTGCCATTCCATATGTTTATTTTACATCTATAAAGGTCTTCTAGATGGATAAACATGTTTTGTGACTTATCCCCATATTTTTATTTCACTCACACTTTCCATTAAATTTTGTAGATATGTAGCATGTCTACCAATGACTTAAAACTTTCTTACCATTTCTTTTTCTTTATATCTTTGCAAAATAACATTGTTTTCCTATGTAAAATAATCCTAGTTTTATTTGTTTCTTCTCCAAATACTCTTGACTACAAGATGCTTTTGACAGCTTAGCAGGACAGGGGCTATCTTGAAGCATACCACCTCAAGAAAAGCAGGATGAAGGATTTTGCTGCCTTCTTTTCTTTCAAGGATGGTCTTTTTAATAAAAGGGAATGTCATACTATATATTAGACACATAAAGACACATCTGTTTCTTGTACCTTGTTTGAAATACCAGAATAATTTGGCGTGATTGGTGACTGTTCCCTGTTGAACTTTTGCAGCCATCAGAGCTACCTTGATGCCTTGCCAGGGTCAGAAACACTAATTGTGTCCTGGTTTTCGACATATAGGACATGCTGGAACTTGGAGTTAATTTCTGGAATATTTGGCTGTTGGAACTTAACATTGACATATTCTTAATCATTTTGCCAAAGAAAATAAATTTTTAAACAAGATAAAACTTGAAAAAACATTTATAGCCACTGGAGCCACCGCTGTGCAGTCGATTGTTCTCAGTCCTGGAGATCTGGGCTGATTATTGCAATCCAAGCCTTTTGACTGGGCATTAGTAAAATGATAAAGATTTAATTTCTCTATGAATGCTTCCCTTTCTTTGTCAGCTGCTTTAAATTTCTGCACTTGTGTCTGGTTTCTGAGATATACTGTGGCACAGGTTTTTGTAGTTAAAATAAGACTGTACAGATCTGTAGCTATGTAATACCATTACATTCTCAATGTGTTGACAGAAAGCTTAGCTCACCAACTGCCAAGCACAGGCTTGTTGAAGCATTTTGTATTGCCAGCAGGTCTGGGCATTCAGCACCTGTACCAAGCCTTCTTGTTGGCTCCTTAACTTATAACTAAATAATAACTTAATTCATTAACAGCAATTGATGATCTCCACCAATGGGTAGACTCTGAGCCTGTGTATCAGTGTCAGCAGATAACCAGCTGGTACTCTATTCAGTCACAGACTTTGCCCATTATCCATATAGCCTTTCCTATTGTGAAACGAACTCTTTGGGAAATCAGGAGTTTTGGGAAATGGTTCAAAGCCTCAGTGCACATTAAATGAAACTTATTTTTATCCCACTTTGGCAGATACTCTGATTTACACCAGTACTGGTAAAAGCTGAAAGAAGGCTGCAAATAAAAGGAATTTCAAATATTACATAAATGTTTTACATTTATTCAAAGATTTTTTTGCGATGATTTTGCAGTTTTGAAGTACTGCTATTTGTTATTTTGAAAATAAAAAGAAAAAAAACTATCTTTTTTGTTTCCTCAGTTCTCACAAGGTCACAAGGATATAAAGACATTACCTGCCTAAGCAAGGCGAACATTCCCATTAACTTCAAATTAAGTCAATGCAAATAAGGGCTGTTCTTAAGAGCAGAGATTTCTGGGACTTTGCTTTAGTTGACCATGATGATATAGAAGTGAAAAGACGCTAGTTTTTGATAAACAGATCCCATGATGTATGGAATTTATTTCACCCTAAGTTAACATCTGTCTCTCTCTGTAGCTGGCATCAGATTGGTGCCCGGTGTCTTGTGGCTGCTGCCCATTCATCCTCTGCAGCCTGGCTGTGCACCCCTGTGTGACCCAGGACGAGTCTGTCCTGCTCAGGGCTGTGGTCGTGCATGGCTGGTATCAGGAATGGTGAAATCAAAGCCTCACTTGTTCCCCAGCTTGTTCTCCCCTGTGTAAATACTGGGTAGCCTTAAATTCCATTTTGCCCAACATTGCAAACCAAGAAACAAGCTCAGTTTAAGGTGGAAGAAACACCTCTAAACTGGCAGCCTGTTTAAGCTCAAGGATATTAATCAAAGCCTAAAGTATTTGAAGGAGAAATTGTCCAAAGGCTGTTAGATGTCTTTGAGAGTTTAGAACCATTTTTATAAATGGTGATAAAAGTGATAAGAAATGCTCTTTGCTGACACTTTGATGGGATGTGAAAAGACATTTTGTTTTAGATATAATAAATGAGTGAGATTTCATATGTCTACAAAGGTAAATCAGTGAACGCTTCAATGACAGTGTGAGGCCAAAAGACTTTGTTTCAGGTTTAAATTGTCAGTAATGCACTTGGCCTTCACTGCATGCATTAGGCTAAAATTGTGTTTGGATGCTGCTAATCCATTAAGAAATGGATTTAATTTGCAAGTGAAATTTGTATGAAGTAAAGAACATGGAAAGAATATTTCTGGCAGACAGTGTTTCCCAGTTGACATTGCTGTTTGATGGAATTATATAAAGTTGGCACAGACAACACTTGGCACAGGTTTTCTCTGAAATGAGAAAACAGCTAGCTACCATTTTCCTTGGGCTCTGAAATGACCATCCATGCTTTCTAAGTTTTGTGCTTTCAGTAGTATGAAATAAGCCAGAAGAAAAATCTCTATTAAACATTTTTTCAGAAAAAGAATGTAATTCCCAATTAATCCATATTTTTTAATATTACCGGTCAAGGAGGAAGGTAGATGCTCATCAAAGTCAAAGAGATGGCTGACTCTAATAAGGTCCTTATAAACTATGATTGCAAATGGTCGGCAATGTAAATAGAATATGTTTTTTTGGAATTGTTTAATTTAATCCAGGAAGAAAGGATTCAAACCCTCATCTCCAACTCCCAAAGCTGGCATTTTTAACTAAACTGCTTCCTGACCCTTCCACTAAACAGCCCGAATCGCCCCCCGAGACAGCCCCCACACAAGCTCCAACCCCATAAACAAAGTCAGCAGCAATCCTCAGCCCCAGTCAAAAGCAGCCCCGCTCCCTCAATGCAGCATGGCCACCCACTAAAATCTGATGGGACCGACAGCAGACCCCCACTATTCACCGTCCCCTCGTCCCAACACCCCCCAGGAATAAATGATTTGGAATACTAGCTGAGATCTGTTGAACACTAATAATCTGAGCATCAGTGTCAGATTGAGCTCACTGCAGCTAGGTCATATAATACAAATAACTGGCTTGGTTTGGTTTTCAGTATGCAGGGATCTGCACTTTCAGTCTAACACCTGTGAAATGGCCTAATGCTTCCTCTGCTTCTTTTCTTTTGGTGACCCTTCTCTGCTGTCTGAGAAGCTGTGGTCTCAGGGGCCTGTTGCTGTAGCACTGACACCATTTGTCACTTCACCAAGCTCACCTGTGAGTCAGTTCCTGAATCATTTGTACTCCTCCAAGGGTGGATCTGACATGCCCCCTCTGGAGGCTGGCTGCAGACTCAAAGCCCTACCTAAGCCAGTTTTAAATTGTGAGATGGTCAGCCCCTTGCAGTGCAGGGCAGCAGCATGAAGCAGTGTGTCTTTGTTGGCTTCTAAACTATTTGTTCAGCTTCCCTGGTGGATTTTGCAGCCTTCCTTTGCAGTCACAAAAAAAAAACCAGCAGTGTAAATACATTCCTAACCTGAAATTCTGTCTTGCAGCCACTAATGCCAAGGGAGACAACAGGGTAATAATTCATGTACAAACAACAGGAAGTTTAACTTGAGTAACATCAATTGAGTACTAAAAACTTCATAATTGTGAACAAGGGCTTCCAGGACATGTTACACTTTTTATAAGAAAAGTCACTCCAATCAGGAAAAGAAATTCAATTTACATAGAAACAGAATATTTTAGAGCAGCCTTATAGTCAAACACAGACAATAGTAAAGATTTAAAATGCATTCACTGATGAGTTGAAGAAAACAAGTGCCTCCAAAAACACAAAATTCTTAATCTTAAAAAATACTAAAATTTTGCAGAAAAGTTAAACACACTGATAATAAATTTTAGCTGGAAATTACTAAATTTAACCTATAGTTTTTTGACTGAGATATAATTTCACCTATTTTAATAGTTTTTCTAAAAGTAAATTGTCAAATACTTGTAACAATTATCTGTACTTGAAAGAGGAAGCATGACATATTCTCATATGTTATTAAAATAGAACATGGGTTAAATAGAAATTGCATATACCAGGTAAACAAATGTTGTCTGTCAGGTTCTTTTATTTTAAATCCTCTGTATCACAATTTGTCCCCTGCCAATTGTATTATATAGGCATGCTTAATAAACCTATAATTCTGGCCTTAAAATCTAAAAGCCATAAAGTTCAACTAAAAGTAAAATGAGAACTGCAGAACTGTACAGTAGCAAAAATATACTGAGACTCTGTGATACTAGTAAACCCAATTGAACTTTTGGTTCAAAAACAAGGCTACAAAAAAGTAAAAAATACTGAACTCCAGTAGCAGGTGAAATCATGCTGAAATCTGCTGAAATCACAGATCTTATGATGTTGGCACATAAACAAGAACATTTTAACAGCATGTTAAAGTGAACGTTTTTTCGCTATGGACAGCATAATTTTATTTATTAGCCTTTTATGCAGCTTTTAATGCACATGCTATTCCAGATACTAACCCAGTGACATGATGCTACTTGAGCAAGATGATGCAATGCTAGTCAAATCTTCTGACAGAGCACAGAGAAGAGATAGGTAATGAGAGATGGTAAAACACTGCTTAAAAGAAACCTATAAATCTCTGTTGTCAGGCATTTACATGAAGCCTGTTGAACGTGCAGGATGACAGTTCAGGCTGCAGTGCCAAGGGTTTTTAGATGTATTTGTCATTTTTAGTACTGCAGCCATTCACTAAAAAGGTACCACAAAGCCTTCAAAAAATTATTTCCTCAAATAGGAGCAATTGTCTGAATCTGAAATTGACCTAACTCATTTTTGAACTTTTATTAAGGCATTTTTAGAACTGTTAGAATGAAATCACTCCCTTTCTACTTTCTAGCATCAAATTCTTCACTGTGTTCAGTCGTTAGACCAATGTTGCAGTTTCTGGAGCAGACATCTCATGGTTCTGCATCTTCTACTTGCTTGGAGAAGAATTATCTGCCATGTATGTTTTCTTGATCTCCAAATAGGTATCATGGTCATAATCAAACTTTCCAAATAAGCAGTGAGGCTGTCCAATGGAACCAGTATATGACACTAGTTAAAATAAGAACCTATTTGCTCCTGGAGTAGCTCCTCTCAATGTCTACTGGCACGACTCTTATTCTGCCCAATTAAACAGAACTTAGTCACCATCACTTCTAAGCCTGACAAACTGCTTGTAAAAATCTGGGATAGGAGAGAGAACAAGGATGTGATGTTATCTCCCTTGCCACTGGTGGTGGGGTAACTGAGTGAGTGGATGCACACCTGAAGGGAAGTAGCAGCTTGAGAGTACTTTTAATCAGTGTGATAGACACCCCCATACAACTGCTAGAAAAGTTCTAAACCTGGGGAAGACTTAGCAACAGTATGGAGCACTGACACCTTTAACATGCTTGTTTTCAGTGCATGAAAGACATAAACCAGACTGACCCCATTTTATGCCCTCCCTGTAGCAAAATGTCTGGAAATAAGCCAAGGGTCCGGAAGGCTGGAACAACTAACCATTTACCCTCACCTCACCTGTGCAGACTCATCCAGCAGGATGATTTTATTTGGTAATGAGTCAGCAGGACAGTGACACTGAGCATGGTGCTGTGTGTGTATGTCTTGGGGAGAAGTGCAAACCTAGGTCAAGTGTGACAGGATTTATTACAATAATTATACACTGTACGTTTTGATCAAGACCCATGAAATATGTCAAAATGTGAGAAGCTGTCTCTATTAGCATTTTATTTTCGTTATTCTGGGTGCCACAAAATAGATATTTTGAATGAGACAGGAATATTTTGGGAGAGATATTACCTTTTCATGTGATCTCATTCTCTATTGGATTGCACAGATACAGTAGATCAGGAAAAATGTTTGCAGTGCGAGATCACCCTGCTGCAAACAATACTTGCACTATTGCACTATTGCACTATTGCAAATGGAGGTCTTGGAGCTGTAAGCATCTGATTAAATGCTCCTAGGATTAACATGTGTAGGTGCTTAGTTGCAGCTATGACTCCCCCTTGCAACCATTCTGTCTACATGTATGTCTCTCTGCTTAGATGACTGTGTACACCCACATGAATGTGTGCTTGTGTTTACCACACACATTTATATGAGCTTTCAAGTCCCTTTTCATATTTTGCTGCACATCCTTGCAGCCAGAATGGTGAATTCTTGCTCAAGGCTGCTTCTTCTAGTAGTTGACTTCCTCCAGAATTGGATCCTGTCACCAGAGAGAAGAGCTCAGTGCCTGCCCTTTGGTCTCCCCTCATGAGGAAGTGTATGGGTTGACCCTGGCTGGACACCAAAGCCTCTCTCTCACTCCTCTGTGAAACTGGACAGGGGAGAAAAAATATAATGAAGGGATTTGAGATAAGGAGACATCACTCACCAAATACTGCCACAGCCAAAACAGGCTCAAAATAGAGATATTAATTGAATTTATTACTAAAAATATCAGAGCAGGATAATAAAAAGTAAAATAAGACTTTAAAAACACCTTCCCCACCTCTCCCTTCTTCCCAGCTTGACCTCCTCCCCCAGCAGTGCAGGGAGACAGGGAACTGGGTTATGGTCAGTTCATCACAGGTGTTTCTGCTGCTGCTCAGGGAGAGGCATCCTTCCCCCACTCCAGTGTGAGGTCCCTCTCACAGGAGATAGACTCTCCAATCCCACAGACAATAGGATCCCTCAAACTGCTTCAGCATGGGTCATTTCCATTGGGTGCAGTCCCTCAGGAACAGGCTGCTCCAGTGTGAGCTCCTTTCTCCACAGGCTTCCCACGGGTCACAGCCTCCTCTCAGACATCCACTCAATAAAGGAAGATAATGCTATGAGGTGTCTCCACAGTCTCCAAGTCCACTCTTGTGATTTCTTTCCTATTGATATCCTGGCACCATTTGAACCTCAGAGCAAGATGGGTTTGACTACTAAACCAAAAAGAAAACTCTTACCCTAACATTAATATCTGCAGCCTTTAGTGTACATGAAGGCAGTGCCCCTCAAACACCACTCTGTAACTATCACAGCACTTTTCTAACTACCCAAAGATCTCACTTGTCATGCTGTGTACCAGCATTGCACTCTTACATTTTTTTATGACAGCTAGGTTCTTAGTAATAGCATGAAACTGGAAATAAAGTGGGAAGCACACACATTAGAGGTCTCAACCCTGTGGTTATTTACATACCAAGCTTCAGGACTGTATAAAGCCCTGCTAATAATCAATGTGATGTCTCATGTTAATAAGTTCAGTGTGTATATAAATTGCTGCTCAGCTGAGGGTTGTATCTGATTTAGACTGAAAGCTAATTGGATGTGGATTTTATATGCCTTTATATTAGTGAAATGGAGTGCATATCTATGGGACTATCAGGTAGTGTAAGTGATCTGTGTGTGAAAAGAAGGTGTGGCTAAGTTTTGTACACATCAGGGTGTGTTTTTAATTTTATAAGTGTCTGAGTAGAATTTTGCGTATCTCATCACCTCGCCCCTGCTTTTATCTTTCTTCTCTTGTTTTTTGTTCTTCCCAATCCTTTAATTTTCCTGCTTCTTTTATCTGCTTTGCTTCCTTCCTTCTATCCTGCTAGACATCTTTTCTGCTTTCATCTATCAGGTCCTCTTCTCTCTCACTCTGCTGTCCCCAAACACAGATCTCCAAGTTAATTCTCTTTATAATCCACAGTACTGTCTCACACCTTTACTTAGTTTGGCCTTTCATCCTGTTTTGACGTGCTACATTAGGGCTGTACCTTCTTTAAAACAAAGAAAACATATTACATGTTAGTGCAGTACTGTTCCCAATTCACTACAAATACTTTGGGAAAACTGCAACAAAGTGCAAATTTATTCTGCACATTGTTGGCTTTTTTGTTTGTTTTTTATTTGTACTTGTCTGCTCTGTTTCTCAAGATCATACATCCCAAACTCATAATTATTTTTAAGACCAAGTGTTCCTCAAGAAACTACTCAGATGTTCATGGATAAGGAAGACAGGTCATTCATTTCTAAAAAAATATTGTATTTCTGTTAAAAAAAATTATGAGCTTGCTTTTTCCTGAAATAATCTCCTAATGGCACTGCTCATGGAGTAAAAAATGGGTGTGCCTATTACATGCAGATCCTGTAAGTCTCACCTGTGGGAAATAATCAGAGACAGTTCATCCAGACTTTTGTGGTTAGAGTGCTTTTTGTGGCAGGGGTAACACAAAGAAGATGGTTGGAAAATGATAAACTTTTCTTCATGTTGATTTGTCAGCTTCTGTGATACAAGCATCTTTAACATGATGAGAGATGAACATCCAGAGTTACTTTTGACGTTGTAAATATTTTTATGTGCTCAGTTACTTGACAAGAAAACCAGTTGGCATATTTTAGCAAAATTTCAGATGGGTTACAACTATAGAGTTGAATATTAATCAGAAATTACTGCAACTAATTTTCTGACTCCTAATGAAAACTACAATCATTTTTTGGAACATGTATGCTTGACTGTGTTGACTCAGATGCTTTATATCCATCTCATAGAAAATTAGAAATAGAGGAGAAATAAGAAGTTACAAAACTCCTATGGTAGTCTAAAATATTTACTTATATGGAAGAACATGCAAAATGCTTTATACATGGAGATATTACAAGCTGTGATCAATAATAACTCTCTTCTTCAAGAAAATAAATTAAAATAAAATCCTGATATTTCTGTAGAGCTATTTGAAAGACTTGTTGAATTTTGAAGATAGTTTTAAAAAACTGCCTGAATGTCAGTATTTTCATGTTTTACTCAAAACATGTAAATGGTTTCAGATCTCAGCAGCTGAAATCTGACTTCTCTCACCTCACCTTCCCTTCATAATTGGGATTTTAATATTTCAGCAGAACTAAATTCTTGAAACAATTTCCAACAAAAATTTCTTTCCAATTTTTTCCTACTTTTCAAAATGTCTTTAAAATTATTATTTCTACTTTTCTGTGGTGAACAGAAATAGCAAAAAGGAAGAATGTCAAGTAAATAATTTTATTACACAGGCAGGTGACAATAGCTTTGGATATAATTGCTGTCAGCTCTATCTGATCTTGACTTTTTTTCCTGAACAGACATCCCTCTGTCATCAGACACAGGTGGAAAATGAAACTTCCTTATCTTCCATGCCAATGTGAAAATAAAGGCAAATTCACCTGCTTTCTAATGGATGATCTCTTTGACAGATGAAATGTCCTTTTCTGGGGAAGAGTGCAGTGCCACTAAGCCTATGAAAGCTTTACACTGCAGCAGCAGCAGCAGCAGGCTGGGTTTGAATATTCTGCCTAGCCAGGTTTGAATATTCTGCCCAGCCTCTCTTACTCACACAGTAGGAAATTGCACCATAGTTCAGCTACCTCTCAACCCCCAGGTTTGAATGTGGAATTCATATCTGCTCTCTCACTTCTAGCCTCAAGTAGGAAGTCTCCAGAGACCACAGAAATCCTTAAAATGGCTGAAGAGTCCTCATCAATGGAGGAAAGCCCTAGGCGCTTGGTGTATTTGAGGTAGGAATGCAAATGCAGAGCAAACCAAGCACAAGGAAAAAATGTTTCAACTTGCCATGTGCTCTAATGTAGGCTGCCACAAAACTTTGGGCAGGCTCTAATACTTTAATGAGAGCTCACCTTGCACTTGAGCTATTTATACAATATTATATTCATTGAAGACAATTTAATGTAAATATTGCTGTTTTCTTAGAATACCTAGGATGAATGTGAAAGTAGCTCTATTTCAGAGAAAAGAAAACAATGGGGAAGAATCTGCATTACACAAACAGATTTATTTGCCACCAGCCATCAGCTGCTGCTGAAAAAGCAGACTTCTAAAAATGAGAACCACTGAGAAGTGGTTCATTTGTTCTGGCTGCTCTTGGCCATTCATCTGAGCTTGTCTGATTCTGAGCCTGTCTGATTCATACACCTCTATCCCGCCCTTCCAAGCAGCCATTTATAGCAGACTGAGCTTTATTAGGGAAGATTACACCTGTCACTTGTACACTGTCCTTAAGGATAAAAAGTCATCTAAAGACAGTGGAACATAAGGACAGTCAAAGTTATTACTTTCGATCCTTTTACCACCTCTTACCTGATTCTTGAAGCTCCATGTGGGCCCTGTTCAAACAGGATATGGAAATACACATGCCGCTGAGTTTCCCACACATTTAGCAACAGCAGTAACCAGTAATATTTTTTAATATATTTTTTAATAAATATCTGGTTTTCATGTAATGATGTAAGCTACCAATTCTTAGCAGCCACTGTAGCTTTCAGAAAGAAACACCTTCTCTATATCAGGAAATGGGTCTTCAGAGGCTCAGGCTGATAAGTTCTGTTCTTATTTGCAGTCCCAGAATGAGCAATGGATTTGGTTGATGCCTAAAATTTTTTTGAAGTAGCCCAAATTAGTGTCAAAGAATATGCAAATGATAATAAATTTCCTGGTCTTCTTGTCACCTTCCAGCAGTGTAGGATTGCTCCTCACAAGTATTTTTATCAGCAAAACTATCATGTCTGATTTTAAACATGACAGGAAATGTAATTTTTCCTTCTCTTCTGTAATCTTCTTCCATATATACTTTTGGCTGGATTCTTCTTGCAAAATGTCTAAATTTCCTTTACTGCTGCTTTTTCCCGATTTTTCTCCTAAAGGCTGAATATGCTTCTCCGTTTTATTTTTGCAGCTCATCTGTGGACAGTGAGGCTGATGCACCTGGCCTACATCTCCCAAGAGGCTCGTGCAGATTGGAACAGGAGCAGAGCACTCTGTGAGGGAGGCCAGAGAGACATTTTCACATGGTAACTGTGTAAGGACACAGCTGCTTGGCTCAGGTGCAGCATCTATTTGCCCTCAGTGCTGTCAGCACTGGGAACAGGAAGAAAGAGTTAGGAGATGTGGTCTCTTGGGAGATCTAACACCATACTGATAATGTGTTACCTGTTTATAACTTCTGAGTGTCTTCAGGCCTTACGTTCTTTACTCTTTATTTCTAACTTCCCAGTAAAAATGAGAAGTGCCATTTCTTTGAACTGTTTCCTGCTAAGGGATCTCTATTTCCAAAGGTTTGTGAATTGGCATAACATTACAATGGTAATCTCCATTGCAAACACAATTACTAAACATCACTGCTCCAGGCACCATTCTCTGACACCTCCAGGCTCCAGGAAGCTGAGCTGATTCTGACAGGGCTGTTCACAATATATTTGTGTATCACACACATATATGTGCAGCCTTAACTTCTTTACGTTTATAAATTTCACATGCCATCTGCAGCACAGCTGGCTGTACGGAATGAAGTGCTGGCAGGGCTGCAAGGGCCTGTAAGTTTCCATGCAAGTATGGGTCACTCTGACATTTTTATGTTTCTCTTGGATAAAAAATATCACTTTTTTTTTTTTTTTTAAATCTAAGGAAATACATGTAGACTGCTGCTTTGAACAAAATCACAACAGGTATCTAAATAACAAAGGGGGAAATGTTTTTTTCTTCCTTTTCATCTCTTTTTCATCAATCACCTTCGTTTTGTCTCTTCAGCCTCATTTACCAAGGGGATTTCCCATTCTAGCACTGTGTCTGGCAAAGTTTGTGTGATGTGCATGACAACAGCAAAGAGAGTTTCCTTTGATGCACACCTCTTAGCTTTGATGAAGACCTCCAATATAGCCTGCATATGGCTATTATTAATACTTAACAAAAACCTCCCTTGACACCGAACTCTCCGAAAACTTGTATGAACAGACGCAATTAGCTTATATCCAAATACTTCCAAGGCCAAAATATGGTTCAAGTAATTCAAAAATATAAGACTTTATGTATGCTGGTCAAACTAATGGCTTACAGTGGTTTGCAATGACTTCTGAGCATTCCTCTGCACAGTCGTATGTCCATGGGTCATAATGCCCATGGCTAACCCTTCCAAGATTACTTTAGTAAATATAAATCTAAAGCTGAAAGTTATCAACACTCCTTTTAATCCTTTTTAGGAATGGAAATTTCTCGAAGACCAGCGATATTGAAATTTTCCTGCTGTTCTTACAAGGTTTTAGTATCTAGAAATTGCACTCTGTTCCCTGCTATACTGGGCTTGTGTCCCCCAGGCTGAAATTACACTGTTCACCTCGGTGTGCTGTTCTGATACATGGCAAGTTGCATTGGTTGTCCAAAAAAGCATGCACAGAGACATGGCCACACAGCTTAGGCATGGATTTGGACACTTGATATTGTTGCATTTTGGTGGTTTGGGTTATGGATACCTAAAAAGATATATCCCTTATTAATGAATGAAGACTTGTTTAGGACCTGCTTTATTTCTAACTGTAGAATATTTGGTTACCAATAGGAAAATGTTAAGGCTCACAGTTGCAGGTGGTTTTATTGCCAAATACAGTTTTTGATATGTTCAACTATACTACAAGGAGACCTGACACATTCCAAATTCCAGGCAATGCTGGCAGGAAGGCAGCTTGTCACACCACAGAGAAAAACAGAAATGTTTTGTTTGTCACAGATGTTTTTATATCAGCACCCAATCGCTCCCTGGATAAGCACAGCATTCTAAGTTTGAAAGAGACACAGATAAAGGGGATGACAAGGAATAGAAACAATACTAAGAACAGCATCTTCAAGCAAGCACATATACTTTTGACAACCTGGGCCAATAAAGCTGTCAGATGTAAGGCAGTTCTTTCTTGGAAAAAAATTAATATATCTTTAAGTCTCACACAGTTTTATTTAAAGATCTTTTGCTATTTTTCTTCTCTTTGACTGCTCAGAAGAAATATCTACATCCAATCATCCTGTGCTTGTCAGTGTTCTGGGTGGAATGCAGATAAAAATCCATGGTGTTTTATCTTTCAGACCCAGCATTTGCCATTCTGGATCCCAGAACATGAGCTCTGTGTCTCTGCAGAGGTGTGTGCTGTGGTACTCTGCCATGCCAGGGACAGTATAGAGGCTTGTAACCGTGGGGCTTCACTATGAACTGTGCTGCTGGCTCTTCATCTGCACCTTCTGAGATATGGAGGCTGTGGGCTGGTGCTTCCTCAACAGCCTCAGGCAACCCAGCACAGGGTCACAGTGCTGGTGTATTTGCCTTTAGTGCCACAGAGGATGTGCCATCGCCTTGCTTCAGAGCATCCTCTCAATCATTCACATTTGCATGAATTTGTCATTATGCTAGCTTACACATAAGGAAAGGAGTTAAATTTAGACATGTGTCAAGCTGCTGTCTTCTTGCAATTGGAAAACAAGCAAACATACTAATTTACAAATTTATCTCCAGGCTTTGAATTGACATTGAACTTTATGGGAAGGAGACAGAAAAACAAGAATTCATCTGTGTGCAAATGTCAGGTTGATTCTGAGATTAATCACTTGAAATAATAACAGTTTTAAGACTCGTTCTTTTCATTTTTAGATTCTTAAAGTTTACAATCCCCTGTAACTAATTTAAGCATTTTGGATGCAGGTTACTTTTAAATCTGTGCTTAGCCAAAATTATGTATTCACCACTGACTTCTTTTACTTAGCTGACTGAACAACCACCAAAGCAGGTAGATGTAAGCATGGAAGTCAGATCAGAAGATACAGAGCTTTAAGCAGAAAGTGTGCAATGGCCTGATGCAAGAAATACATAGGAGCTACTAGTGAAAAGATAGAAGCCCTAGCTTAAATGCAGCCTTGTATGTCAGTCACTGCTATTGTGAATTAATCCCTCTTCATGCCAGTGCTAATAGCTTTCTATACCACCCACAAAAATTAAAAAAAAAAAAAAAAAAAAGACAATGAGAAGTAATTGCATGAAGATGTTGAGTTTCTGGTTTAAGCTATTGTGTCTCATCTTGCAGATAAATTAATTCAGAATCAACAGCCATGAATTGTGTAGGGTTACACAGGATTACACTGGTTGAAAGTCATGCAGTTATCCTGAGCAGATATGTGAGAAGATACATTCTAAATTCTAGATTTAGTAGTGAGCCACTCTTTTCAGCACGGCTTGTAGCAAAGGGTTTCATGTGTCACAAAGGAACCGGCAAGTACAGAGTTTATGAAAATCTGTGTCAGAATCTCCAACTAGAAATTTGAACTGGGAGAGCTCACCTTTGCTTATTCATGGCACCATGGACCATATCTCTGAAGAGGACTGCAGCTGTGGGTTTTTGGAACTAGAAGCCTGAGCATTATGAAATTAATATTGACAGAAATGCATAAATTCAAGTCCTTTTCTCCCAGCTACAGAAATTTGAAGGGATCTTCTCTGAAAATGGATCTCAGAGTTAGAAGCAGCTTTAGACTGCATGAAAATGAAACACATTACTGTCCAAAAAATTTCCATGTTACCCTTGAATTGTCAGTTCATACTTTCCATAAAGTTTTTGACATCCCTTTATATGTGTTATATGTGTTGCTTCAATTAAAAAAAATTACAACAAAATTATTAGAAATGATGTGTCCTCAAAAACAATGCCAACATAGTTGAGCATTTATAGAAATAGGTATTACCAATACTGCACCCACAATTATGTGATGCAATCCCTGGTGTATTTTGTAACTGGATGTTACTGAACCCTGCCAAAACAGTCACTAAGCTTGTGTTTTTACTGTGGTTTCAAGAGTGTTGTTTTTCTACAGCAGAGACCCAAGAGGTGTACCAAGTAACATGAGAAGGGTACCCCTAAAATACTAATAATGGAATTATTTACATTATTGTTTATTAGGAACATTAGGTCAGCCTTAATTATGTATTTTTTTAATACTAACAACTGGAAAACATTCTTTTCCCTGAACAATATTTACAGATGCTAATTCATATTTTAAAGTTTTTATTTTCATTCCTGTCAGTCCAAAAATGTGAAAACTATTCAACAATACTGTACAAACTATGGATGCTGCTTGCTATGGGTGAGTTACTCTAGAGTTATTGCTGGTACAAAATGTTAACACATAGTCAAGTCAATGTCAGAGGATCACAGGAGAAATCAGGTGTGAGGGAAACTCAGGGGGTCTCTAGTCAGGCTTCTTGCCCAAACCAGGATCAGATTGGTCAGAACAGGTTGCCCAGGGCTTTACCCAGATGAGTCTGAAAACTTCAGAGGCAGGAGACTGCACACACCTTTTCTGGGCAGCTTGTTCTCCTGCTGGGCTATCCTTATTGTGACAAAATTTCTCCTTCTATTCGCTCCAAACTTCCCATTTCAGCTTTCAATTTGCCGTAACCTCCTGAGATCCGCCACTGGGAAAATCCTGACTCTGCCTCCCAAATAACTTCCCTGTAGGTCTCCCCTGGGGCTCTGTCTTCTCCTGTCTGAACAAGCCCATCTCCCTCAGCCTCTTCTCAAAGACAAGTGCTCCAGCACTGATGGTCTTGGTGCACTTTCCCAAAATCAGCTACAGCTGTTTTAGGAGGAGACACAAGGCATGTTTTAGATGTGGCCTAATGAGTGGTAAATGGAGAGAAATAAATCTGTTCCTGATCTCCTGGCCAAGCTCTGTTAACACAGCCCCAGGTGCTGCCAGGACTCGCTTCTGGCATGGGCTCATCTCAGTGTGCCCCAGAACCACCAGGGTCTCCTCAGAAAACCTGCCCCTCAGGCAGCCAGACCCCAGCCTCAATCCCTGCCAGGGGTTATTTGCCTTTGTCTGTCCTTGTGGAATTGCACAATTGCACAAGGTGAGTTAAAGGAGTCACTGCATTTGGTACCATTCCAAGCCATACACACGACTGGGAATCAGACAAACTCACATGAACCAGGAGAACAGCAACCATCCCATTTCTGCTTTTTGCCCTTAAGCAAATCATGTCACCTCTCTGTTTTAGTGTTGTCATCTGAAAAGGCATTTGGTATTTATTGGTATATTTATTCCCCTTGGCAGAGCACTCTTGGCCAGATTTGTCAGCAGTGTTTGATTTCTTTCTCCTGAAACATAGAGGATGACAGGGATTGAATCCAGGTTTTCACCTAGGAAGTCATTTCTGAACAGCTGCTCAACAAATAGATAAAATCAGTATGTAATTACAAATATATGCATCGGGCAGTGAACCAAGTGTAAAAGTTATGTTGCTTTAAACCTATTTCTCAAAAATATCAAAATCTGAACAAAAGCACAAGCCTAATTTTCATTAGAAGCATCCCAGCAGAATTCTGAGTAGAGTGCTTACAGGCTAACTCCAAAGCTGCTAAAATAGAATTCTGTGTGATTCATAATTAATTTTTTCTTTGCCTTTTTTTTTTTTTGATGTTTAATATTTTATCTTTTAGCTCATATTTTCAGCCTCTGCTGTAGATGGTCAGTTATCTGCTGATACTCTTCCCTTGATAGAGTGCTAAAAAAGCACTTTATGATATTACGAAGTTTGTCTTGGGATTTACTAATTGTGTAAATATTGCCCAAAAGACAATGTTTCCTGAGAAGCTGGACATTGCAGAAATAAGGAAATCTGCTCCTTGGGTTGTTTCCAAGTCTACTTTGCACATTGTTTTTTCAACTAATGTGGGACACCTGCACTCTGCAAAAAAAATCTAGGGCAAACTTTCAAACGGTGTTTCCGTCTGTGATTCATGCAGCACACCCAATGCAGCAGGGTGTGACTCTGCATGCTGGGAACATGTTTGCACAGATCCTCGCTGGATACCTGTGAAACACAGTGGTTATTTCTGACAGAGAAACAAACTTGCTCAGTAAGTAGAAAATGCTCCTCAGCTATCAACTTTCACACTACTACTTTTTGTTTTAAAAGGTCCAGCACTCAGAGAACTTTGGAGGTGTCCACTGAAGGCCTGGTGTTCATTTTGTGAGAAATATGCCACAAAGTATTGGTTCCTTTCACCAGTTCATCTGTCAGGCTGCTAGCAGGAAGAACTGCTTCCCTCCAGAAATGGTTTAAAAGGTAATAACTGAAGTGACACTGTTCTCCCATGGGATCTCTTGGCTGTCTGATATTCCTCCCACCACAGAGATCACGGCACAGGTGGCTCTAATAAAATCTTCTGTCAGTAGAATTAGAAGGCTCCATGTGTCTCCTTTATGGGATGTCTCCTTTTGACAGTGAGATCTCATGCCAGCACCACAGTCCCTCATGAAAGCTGTATCAGCCCTAGTGTCAAAGAAAGAGTCAAATGGCATAATGAGGCCTAGATACCCACCCAGGTTTTCCCATTGGATAATAAAAGGCATCTGGATGCAAGCAGTTCCAACTCCTCCTTATCCAGAAATACTGTAACTTCTTGCATATATATATATATATATAAATACATAAAGAAAGAAGGACTTGGAATCCTTCCTCAAAATCCCTCTGGATGAGTTGTATACAGCAGCCGGCTTGCAAATGCTATTACCATGAAAATTCTGAATTGAAAGAGAAAAAGCACTCAGGCTCAGTGAAAGCGTACGGCAGACATTAACCCTGGAAAGGAGCTCTGGAAGGAAACACTTCTTGGCTGCATTTTTCTCTCCCCCACCAAGATGTGCTGTACTGACATTTTCTGGGTGCTGTAGGTGTGGTCAGCAGTAAATCATGACTCTTGTGGGGAGTTCACTCCCCAGCACCTTCAGCTGCATTATGCCTTGAGGGTGGCTGTCTCACACTGCTCTCGTGCGCAACTCAGTACCCGGGCAAAGAATCCTCCCCTTCATGTTACAACATGGGAAAAGTATTTCTCTAGCATTGGTTCTTTTCCAGCTGCATTTTCTCATACCTGATGATCATCCTCATATTTAAGGGCTCTTGAAAAGAAATGTCTTGGCGTACACAGCTAGAGCCTTTAGGGCGCTGGCTTTTCTCAGGAAAATGATGTTTACCTTCCTGACAGAGTGCCAAGCATTAAAAACTCCTCCCTGCAATATTACAGTTAAAGAAGGCAAATTTAAAGGGAAAATAAAATTAAAGCCAACAAGACAACCCTGCCTTATCTATTATAACAGTTTGCGAGCTTGGAAAAAGAAAAAAAGCAGCAAACTGCCAAAATAAAGGCTGACAACTTAGAAAATTCAGTGTTTTAGTTGACAGAAGCATTTGGGTGCCTAATCTCAGTGGTATCTGTGCATTATTATAGTGCTATAGCTGTTAGGTCTGACCCAGCAACATATCTAGCCTATTTAAGGTCTAACATATCAATAAATTGCATTATTGAAATGCAATTTTATGACTAACACAGCTGAGTTTGTTTCATTCTTTTTAATGTATCTTGCTTTGTCAAAAATTCATCTGCTCCTCTGATTGCCTTTTGTCCTTTGACTAGACTAACATATTCTGCATCATGCAGCATTGGTCTCTGTTTTAGGACAACGGATGTGAAAATTAGCTGTATCACACAGAAAGTCTCACGAATTTTTCCAGTAGTAGAAGTAATAGATCACAATGGCTATTCACCAAGAAATGGTGAGGAACAAAACTACATTAAATACTTGTGTTGAAGATACAGCTCTACCTTTGGTCATTTGATTAGTAATGGACTTTTTTTTTAACTCTGGTTAAACCCATATGCTAATTATATTTTCTACATTTCAAATCAAACCCACAAACCAAATGGAGCAGTACTGTTACATATTCTGATTACATAGTGTGATATAATCTTGTTGTTGTTGTTGTCATACTATGCATATTGTACTATTTTAACCACTATTGAAAACTCTTTTTTTCCACAGCAAAATGAGAATGAGGCACTTTTACAGAAAAAAAACCAATGTGACAGCTGAAGTTCCAGGAAAAGATTCTTGTTTATACAGTTTAAATCAAGCAAGATATGTTCCTTCATTCCCTGAGTAAAGACTGAAAGATTTTGTTGTTGTCAAGTTAATAAAATCTAATTCAGGAATTAATTAATACTATTTATGATTTTTAAGATACACAATAAAATTAATTATCAAATTATTATAAAAATGTGAAATAGTATTTTAACATACAAGTACCAGTTATGGAATTGGATACTTATAATTTCTGTAATGTTTGGTTACTCTCAGTCTGTTTGCATCAAGTACATGGCTGGTTTTCCTTATTTTCTTTCTGATCCTTTCTCTTTCCAGAAACAAAGAGAAAAGGAGTAAGAACTGTTCTCTGTAAAAAGTCTCACATTTGTTCCAGATCTAGGCTGAGGGTTTGGAAGTTGTGCAGGCTTCTTCAAAAGTCTCCTGCATTAGCTGGAGGTTCTTGTTTGTTCTTTGCTAATTTTGCTTTTGGCTAATATTCCATGAGCTCCAAGAGCTCCAAGAGCTTCATCAGTAGGCTAGTAAATCCTATAACCCAGCTCAAGTGTAATCCTGCAGTCTGTGACAAAAAAAACCAACCAACCAACCAACAACCAACCAACCAAAAAAACCAACAACACAACACAACTAAAAAAAACCACCAAAAAAAAACAAAGAACAAAAAAAGAACAAAACCAAACAAAAAACGCAAGGGGGGGGGTGAACCTCAAATGACAAAAACAAACAAACAAACAAAAAAACCCCACAACCTCCCCCCCCAAAAAAACAAAACAAACAAAAAACCAAACAAAAAAAAAACTCCAAAACCGAAAAAAATACCCCCCAGAACAACAACAACAAGAACTAAAAGCTAACCTCTTGAAAAGCTAACCTCTCATTAGTGTTTTCTTGCCTTAACTTTCTGTTTCCAGTGAGGTATGAGGAAAAGGCTGAGAGATTTGCCACCGCCAAGGGATTCCCTTTTTGTGATGAGGAAGATAAAATAGTTCAAAGTTAAGTAAGGAATATAAAATTTGAAAGTGCTCAGAACTTTTCAAAATGTTATTTAAAAGGACTAGGGGATAGACTTTGCAATATCTCTCATATGCAGTTCTTCACATCTGTCTGAATTTGCAAAAAAGTTATTGTGATGACAATATGAGGAAAAAAGTCTGTTTTATTATTCTCCCTTAGAGTTATGCTTTTGCAAGTGAGGAAATGTCTTTTTTTTCAATTTATGCAGTACCTAGCTACCTGCTATAATCTTAATGGATAATTTTTAGTACTGTTATGATAGAAATAGGAAACACAAGAAAACCAGGGTTTGCCTCTGTAGGTTTGGGAAGCTTTTTAATTAATTTAAGCTTTTGGGCCAGCAAAAAAGGAATCAATGCTTTGCATTTAATTTTGCAAATGATATTGACATTTTAGTTTGCACAAGAATGAGATTTCATCTTAGATTAGAACATTCAGCCAGACTTGTAACACCCTGAATGTTCAACAAAGGTTAATACTCTGTCATTGTGTTCAAGTTACAAATGGATTAATCATAATGTGGTAGACTCAAGGTAAATCACAATGACTCTTGTTAGAACCTGATAACTTCATATTTCATGCACTATTCATAATGAAACCATGTAGGGACCCCTTTTAGTCTTCTAAAAGACGTCTAAGGCAATCGCCATGAAACCTTTTCTGTATTGCTAACAGGAGGAAGATTTGTAGAGTTGGTATCTTCCTGGAAACGCTTGTCAAGGCATCTGTGGTGCTGTTGCAGGAGGAGCTCAGCTGTCTGGCTGGCGTGGACCCAGCACAGTTTGGTGTAGAGGGCAGAGGGAGAAATGAGCCAGCGTTGCTCTGCCCCCCCAGCAGTCGTTCCCCTGCCATGAGGAACTTCCCACTCTGTAGCTGTGGGAGGTTATGCTATCATGTACCCTTCTCCTTACTTTCATCACCAGCTTCATGCCAGCTTTAGCTTCAGTCTGCATCAGCAACTGGTGTTTGAAATCACTGATTCCCACTAAAGTCTTCGGGAACATTCCTCTTGACTCCATGTGGCTGAACTGGGCTCTAAGTTGAACCTTTTATGTTACCAGTAGAAAAATGTAATAAGTTGCCAATAGGAAAATGAAGTATTTCAGCAACGGCAAGACTGATTTGTTTTGATTTGAGTTTGGACTTGGTTTTTGTTTTTGTTTTTGTTTTTGTTTTTGTTTTTGTTTTTTTTGTTCTCTGAAGAAATCTAGGCAAGCAACAAAATATAGTAATATTTACTGCATTTCTGTTTAGGACCCACAAGCAAATTGTAACACAGCAAAATAAGCTGGTCTTGCATAGTCATGCTTCCTAAAAGGCTTTTATGTTGCTCATTCAACCTTTAAGAAAGGGGGAAAAATCTCATTTCCCTGCCTTTGCTTTTCACTAGAAACATCAGTCTCCCAGGGTATCAGGCAGATAAAATTCAAATGAGATACTATGCTGCAGCTATCATTCCTCAAAGACCTGGGTACAAGAGCCAAAAGTGAAATAATACGGTTTCCTATACCACACTTATGGTATCCCAGATGTAAAAAAAAAAAAAAAAAAAAAAAAAAAAAAAAAAAAAAAAAAAAAAAAAAAATTGTTAAAAAGATAAATATTATTGAAGTTTTTTAGTAATTTTTTAATGATTCATTGTGAAGTGACAAACAGTAGAATAAATAAATGTTATTGTTTTGTAGATAATCCTCACAAATAGCCTTGGTTATTAGACAAAGGGTCAGTTATATTCCAGAGAAATATAAATTTACTCTTATTTTTCATAGAAATTGAACGGAAGAAAATTATAAAAGGATACCTGTTTAAATATCTAAAATAGCTTCAAAAGCCAAGTTATATACATCCTGAAAGAGTTTTACTAGAGACTGATAAGAGAAAGATAGTGTTGGAGGTAGGCAGTAATTCCAAAAGAGAGATGAGCAACTTCATATTCCTCAGATCCTGGTAGAGTTGTAACAGTAAGCAACAGGAGGATCCTCACGGCAGAGTGCCTTTCCTGGAAAAAGTAAAATAAAAACAAATGCAGTAAGGTGGACATCTGTATTGTTCTTTACCTGAAGTCATCCTCACTGAAAAAGAAAGGTGAGTTCTCTCGGAGATCTTCCTCTGCCACAGACTATAATCAGCCTGTAGGACTACCTGGGGAAGCGTTGTTTTCCCAGCTGGCTACAGTGTGTCTGGAAGACCTGGCACAGGTCTACTGGAAGCAAAGTGACCTTAAATTTCCTTCCTTTCAGGCACCACCAAGCCGAGGGTCACTCTGTAGTCACACTAGCCAGCTGTGGGCACATCTGCAAAGCCCTCCTGCCTCTTCCTCCTTCAGGGACAGACCCAGCAGATCTGCCTGGCCAGGTGCCTTCCTCACAGTGTATTCTCATTAACATTATGTGGTGTGCTGTGCTCTAAAGGGCTTCTTCACAAAATGTATAAATATGTGGGTTTCTTTTCTTCAGAAATCCTGCCTCATCTGGTTTGTGTCAGTCAGTCTTTTGCTGAAGCAAGTCATGGCATTAACTACCACAGAAATGGACTTTATCATTTACTCCAATGAAATCTGAAAGCCCTCAGGAAACAGCTTCTTACTGCTGTTCAGTGACCCACAGCTGCCATGGATGGAAGAATATAGGCTGTATCTTAATCTGCTCTGAAGTAGCTACTTATGGAACGCTGGATCCAGCCTGAAACCCTAAAATGCCTGTTTGCCTGCAGAGTCTGTCTGTTCAGCTTCTCCAGTCTGCTCCTTTGCATTGCTCTCCTCCTGCATTGGATGCTGACACTGGAAGTCACCAACACTTCAACTCCAATGGGGTGAAGGCAGAATACCCCTGTGGAGCCTTCTGCTGATAGAGATAAACTTGTCCTCAAACCTGAAGGAGCTTTTAAAACCAGAGCACTTTCTGTAGTGCCTTACTAGTGACAGAGTTGGTCCTGGGAGCATACTGGGGGATACATTGTGCTGTGGATCATTTTCTCTTGAGATGAAAGCAGGCAAGTTCCCCTGTAATGAAGGGTTTGATGTTTGTACTTCATTGATGTTGCCTAGATACTGTAATGACTGATGTCTTTAAAACACAAATAATCTTGCAAACAATAGAACATTATTAAGGTTGCAGAGTCAAGTACTCAAAAGATAATAAATGCCAGAACTAGGATTGCCCAGGAAACCTTAATTCAGCCATCTTTTGCTGAATGTACTATGACACTTTAGATACATAGGTCACCTGCTTCATTAAGCATGAAGAGACTGTTCCAGCACTGAGAAGTTGTATATTGCATTTGCTTGTCTCTGTTCACTGTCTACTCCATGACCTTATTAACCTCACATTATTCAAACACTTCTGTAAGGCTGAATTATTCATTTCCTCTAGGGTGTCAGATTTTTTCACAAACATTAATTCATTCAGTCCCACAAAACTCAAATTAACTCTTTTTTCCGCCTTATTTTGTAAGAAAACCAATACATAAATTGTTTAAGGTTGGAGGTTTCCATCAGGTTGAGGTGTCAGTCAAGGTGATCTAAACCAGAAACTTTTAAAATGCTTTCAACTACATAATCAGGAACAGCATCTCTTGACTTTAACTGCAACTTTAACTTATTTTATATGTAATAAAAGTTTGTTTCTAAATAGAGTTTGCACATATACATAAATATATTGCACCTAAATTAAAACATTTTAATAATGTATTTCTGGCTTATTATGCTCTGAGAGATATTTTGAGTCTGTATTTTGTAATTCAGTGCTCATTGAGCCAGTGCTCATGTGCATTGGTCATTGGAGACTGTACTGGCATCACTGAGATGCCTTCAAAATGTCTTGAAGACTGTCTATAACTCAACATTCTGAAGGAGTGGATTTAGCATAGGGATCTCTCATAAAGATATTACCCTTGGACCTTCACCATGACATTATTCATTATCTAAATGAATTATGTTTAATCTTTCCTGAACCTCCATTTAGATTAAATGCTTATTAAATGCATGTACAGCAATAGAATTTTTTGTGCTCTCAGTATTTTAAGAAAATTTTATCCTACATCTACACTGGTGGAGCACAAGCTGCTTTATTATGTCAATTTACTTATTCTACATATGAAGCTCTGCTCTGAATTTTAGTATGACAGGCATTTCCTGGCATTTATAAGCCCTATTCTAAAATGTATTTGCCTGTTCTTATATTACAGGATATTTGGTCTCTGCTTTATCCATATTATATTCCAGCATACCTCTGCCTGTGTAAGAAAAGTTTAAGAACACAAAAAAGGAGGGTGAAAATACATCTCTGCACAACTGCACAGTTCACAGTGTCCTACCATGAAAATATATTTGTCTTTCATGGCAAAATGGCTCTAGATGTTTGCTGAGCAATACAACAGTCTAACCATAGTTGTGTCAGGTTTACTGTTAAAAATCAAAGAGGTTTTGCAACAAAGAGCTCTACTAATAACATCATGCTAATAACAAAGTTTTATATTTGGTTCAGAGACTAAACTGAGAGCTGGACAGTTGAGAAGTGCCTTAACAGGACTTTATTGCATGTTGAAATGGTTTCAGGCTTTTTTTCTGATAAACAACCTATGGAAACAACTCTGTGGAAACATCTCCAGGATGAAGTTGCTTTTCAACAAGGAAAGAAGATGTAACTACAGCTCTCAGAGTTACATGAAAACATAAAAGTAAAGCTTATTTCTCTCTGGTTTGCATATTGGCAATGTTTATTAAAAAAATTATTAAGTGCCCTGTAGGGATCTAATTTAGATTCCTTCTTGATTTTAATGGAATTTGGATGAGGCACTTAGTTCATAAATCTACCAATGATGTATAAACGAGTATAGAGCTTTATTTGCTGCATATCAGCATAAACTTTCTGTTGTTTTGGTTCAGTTATGAATACACAAATTTGGACACATCCATTAAGACATATGTGACAATTCAAAACTCTGTGATACCATCATCTTTTTGACTGTGACAGATTTCTGAAATATTATTTGCTAAAATATCTTTTTTATAACTTTTTATGTTTAGTCTTTGTCATTTTAGATGCATTGTCAGAGTTCATTTCCTGAAGCTTTTTTTTTGACAATCCATGTAATCCATATTTTGTCTGTTATAATCTTCTCATAACTAGCCTTTGTTTGATACATTACACATGTAGGTATACCAAACAATCCTTGGCTCAGTATTGTTTACTTTTTCATCAGTTACTTGGATGCAAGGGCAGAGGCCTCCTCAGCATGTTCCCTGAGGACACAAAGGTGTGAGAGCTGGCTGGTACCCAGGAGCTGTGCAGCCCTCCAGAAGGACTGCAGCAGGGTGGAGAGTTGGGCAAAGAAGAGCTCTCTGAAACTCAATAAAGGCAAATGCAGGGTCCTGCACCTGGGGAGGAATAACCCCAGGCACCAGCACAGGCTTGGGCTGAGCTGCTGGAAGGCAGCTCTGTGGAGAAGGACCTGGGGGTCCAGGTGGACAACAGGCTGCCCTGAGGCAGCAGCATGCCCAGAGGACTAGCAGTGTCCTGGGGGGCATTAGGAAGAGCATTGCCAGCAGGTCAACAGTGGTGATCTGCCCCTCTATTCAGCCCTGGTGAGGCCACATCTGGAGGGCTGTGTCCAGTTCTGGGCTCCTCAGGATGGAGAGACATGGAGCTCCTGGAGCAGATTCAGCAGAGGGTGGCAAAATGTTTTAGGGATTGGAGCATTTCTCTTATGAGTTAAGGCTGAGGGAGCTGGGCCTGCTCAGTCTCAAGAAGAGATGACTGAGAGAAGACCTCATAAATTTCTATCAGTACCTGAATACGAAGATAAGACAATGGAGTCAGGTTTTTGGTAGTGCCAAGCAATAGAACAAGGGGCAATGGGCAGAAACTGATGCTCAGGAAGTTCCAGCTGAATATGATGAAGGATGTCTTTATTGTGCAGGTACTGAGCAATGGCACAAGTGGCCCAGAGAAGATGTGGAGTCTCCCTCTGTGGAGATATCCAAGAACCATCTGGATGCAATCCTGTGCACTGTTCTCTGGATGACCCACTCTGGTCCCTTCCAACCTGGTCTGTGATTCTGTGATATCCTTTATGATTTATGCTCCTTTAAAAGACAGTTTTTAAAATAGAAAATCTGTTCTTAACTTCTACAACTGAGCTCTGTGCTGGAATTGGGAAATTGTGGAACTGGGAACGCAAGTCAAAGGCAAATGTTGTGTACTCAGAAGAGATTCTGCTTACTTAGAAGCTGCATAGCAGTGGCCAACAAGTAAAACATACCATGAAAACATCTGGCTTTCATTTCCACTAGGAGGACCCACCTAGTAATTTCTGTGCTGATGTAACTGCTGGAGTATTAAACTCATAAGCAGGCCATTAAATAATAAATATTTGCTGTAAAGTCTTTGTGTCTGGAATTTTACTCCTGTGCTGAGATGCAAGGGCATGTCCCAAACTCTTTATTGTCCTGATGATATTTAAATGGCATTCTCTTCACATTTTACATTATTTTTTTCATCAAGTAAGACACCTAGACCAGTGTAAGATGATCCTAACAGAGCATCTGCTAAAGACAAGCATTCATCTGTTCTTCACATCTGATGATTTAAATCTGCATCTGAGTCTGTATCTTTCTTAACTATGCAGAGATTTTGCTAGTGTCTAAGAGAGGTGATTTAGCCAAACTAAGAGGTATGAATTACTTCCATAGCATCACCAGCCCCTGGAATCAGAAAACTGTGAATGTCACTTAATGTTCTCTGACTCTTAAAGACACTTGTTCTCTGTTCTCTTCATGTAGCTACACATTCAATACCACTTAGGTGATGTGGATGTGTGAGGAAGGAGAGACAGAGAAGGTAGAAAGAGAGAAGGTATTCACTGAAAAAAAGGTGATTACAGAATGAATATTTTCACCCTTCAGCTTCAGAGCAAAATATTGCAGTCTGAGAAACTACTGTGGTATTCTCCAGGGCTCTGTGAAATATATTTCCTGTAAAAGTATTTAATTGCCCTTTTACTTTTGTTTTGTATAAAACAAAAGAAATGAAATGAAGTTTCAATTAAGTCCTAGCTAGTGAAGGTCAAAGGGGTCTCCTTTGACCTTCTTGTCATATTTATTGCCACTACTGAAAGGTCTTCCCTCACCTTCACTCTGCTGTGCTGAACAAGCTCAGCTGCCTCAGCTTTTCTGTTAGGCAAGGGTTTGTAAAGCAACCAAGACTGTGGAAAAAGCCTGTTCCATTTAAACCACGTGCAGTAGCTGATGAAGAACTGAGATGGATATGTATGAGAAAACCATTGACTTAATTACTATGAATGTACAGTAATCTAAAAAGAAAATTAAATTATTAAAACCAATACTATAGTGTCTAAAAGTTTCTATTAGCATCAGACACTTGTTGCTTTTAGCACTATGAAAAGTCAAGGTATAGAAATTCCTTATGAAACATTTTTTCAGTCTTTCTCTTTAATGCAACAGTTGTAGGAGTAATTTCCAAATTAATATTTTATACAGTTATGGGAAAAGATATCCAGTTTGGTCCTGTTAAAATCCACACAGACAAAAAATTCCTGAGTTAAGAGGCTCAGAAAAGTCATGAAAAAAAACCTCCAAACTTCTTAAATCCTTTGTTCATTTTATTAATTGCTGCCCTTTGGGCCCTTTTCAACTGAGTAAAATTCTATCATATTATATCAACAGTCCATAGGAGACACCATACTACCATAGGTTAAGGTGCTACTGTGCACCAGCTTCCTATTTTTTCCTTCTGTTTCAACAGAAATATTCCCAGGGAATTAGATGGAATGGGAAAGGTGTTTTGGCCTGATAAAGATAATTCTGAGTGCATTTTCTACATGAAAAGGTATGCAGCCATAACTGAAAAGTAGTGTCTGTGACTAAGCTACTTTTCAAAATTATTTCACACTTGAGAGGTAGATACCTCAGATTTTTGTGTTTTAGTTAAAGTAAGACAGTGACTTGTGCAATACAACTTTTCAAAGCTGAAAACTAATCAAATGCAAAGCTTTTAAAAGTTAAGAACCCCTAACATGTAATGAAAGTCTCTGTTAGTGGAAGAAATTCTAAAGCCTGAAACTCACCCTAAACTGTGAAAAATGTGAGAAATAAATGCAAAGGATAGAAATAGATGGTTACAATTATTTTATTCTGTTTAAGGTTGCAGGGAAAAAGCAGTATTATCCATCCCCACAAGACCTACTGTCAGCAGGTGCATACACTGCTGTCCTTCCTGAATATTTTAATTTTTTTTCCAAGAGATGGGAGCTGGGATTTATTTCTAGTAAGTGCAGCTGAAAAAAAATGGTAGGACAGAAATGTCAGGACAAGCAGTCCTTTTGTGTCATGGCTGGAAGAAAAAAAAGACATGCTTTTCATAGTTACAATGTCAACCCTCACAGTTCAGCAAGGAAGGTGGGATAATAAATGGGCAGAAAGCAATAGGGCAGAGTAAGAAGAGTGAAAGAAATGACTGGAACAAGAATTGGGATAAGAATAACTGCATAACTGAGTGAAAGACTTAATACCTCTGCCAAAGAAGACTTAATGCTCAGACTTGAAGAGATACTTCAGTTATCTCAATAAGGACTGTAAGAACAGGCTGAAGTGAAAGCATTTTTAAATGGGAATTCCCTTTAGGCAGGTGGATATCATAGTTAAACATATAATCACAAACATGTATTGAAATTTTTTAGGTAAAGGAGGGGAAATTGAGTGAGAACTGTTCTGGAAATACAAAGGTTGTATGTGCCCTTTATGTTGTGAACTATGTATAAATTTATTTTATATTGCATATCAGATATTATGGCAACTCAGAAAGAATATAGGAGTTGACAAAAAAATTGGAAAAATAAGACATCTTGATTAAATTTTGCATTAGGCATGCTGGGTTTTTTTTCATCACAAAGTCTTTTGTCTTTTCCAACAGCATCAGTCTTAGACAAAGAGAAACTGGTAAATATACAGTGATTGGCAGCTTTTGCAGTTTTCAGCTCCAAATAGTGGAATTGCCAGGATATCTGAGTATGCACAACAAGCTTGCTGATTTTCTCACATATAACCTAAGAAATTCCCCACAGTGGTCTGGGAAAAGAGGGTGTGAAGAGCTGCATGCTCTGTCCTCCACAGAAGATATTGCACAAAGAGACAAACAGGTGAATAATGGAATTGTTGTTTCACAACCTGCCACAACTAGCTATTTTTTATACATAAAAGGTATGTCATAGGTAAATTGGGATGTGACATATAAGAATAAAAGACCTGACTCAGCTGTTAGCAAACTTTTCTCTATTTTAACCAAAGGTTTCTTCATTAAGGGAAATAATTGGATTGCTATAAGGTGGACCTGGGGAGTGGACTAATGTGCATGCTATGCAAAATGATCATTTGAATTAGCCCCAGAGCAAACAAATCAAACCACCTTGGCAATAAAGTTGTTTTCAAGAATAAAGCTGTTTTCAAAAGGTCACTCACATTTAGTTAAAACAAATATTTGCATCAACAGATGACTTATTACTACCTCTAGAAGTGAAAAAAAAAATCTATTTATTGAATATGTGCTGTAAAAAGTACCCTTCTCTGACATGCAGCACCATGTCATGAGAAATATTTGTGGCAGTGAGAGCAGCAACTATTAACCTTAACAAGTATTTATAACATATATAATAAATGTAATACATTTGACAGTACTCATTGCCTCTACATAACTCAGTATAAAGGACATTGGATGCAGGTCCTGTCCCTACCTAATCAGCAGTTAGACACAGCTCACATTCTATGGTTAAAAATTATACATTTTGATAGCAGAAGTCCTATTTCCACAGGAAGATATGAAATTTTAGAAATTAATACACTTTTTGTATAAATTTTTTGACCTTTGACTGAAATGGAGAATATCTTTCTCCTCAAAATAAATAGAATTATTATATTTTCTAACTTTATGTTAAATAAATCCCTTTTTTTGTTGAAAATCTTTCTAGTTTTCACTGGCACAAATATTCATTCTGTTATTCATTTTCTGTGTTTCATCATGTAGAGAGAGGAAAATAGTTAGTTTGAAGTTTTTGCCTATGCCATTGTATGTGCTTAAAAAATTACTTTCAATCTTTGATTAAATCTATTACAAACAGAATTTGAACAAAATATATTTGTCAGCACTTTTCTAATTTGTTGAACTTGTAGCCCCAGAATTTGCAATGCTCTTTCCAATAAACAGGTGCATTTTCTGTTTCTTTGTATAACTGTAGGTTTATGGGTAAGCAAATCCAGATGGCTCTGTCTTTTTCTCTCCTGATACATCCATTTGCACAGAGGAGCACATCCCAAGAGAAGGACAGTTACTCACAATTGCCCTGGGAAGTTGTGGATGCCCCATCCCTGGAAGTGTTCAAGCTTGGATGGGGCCCTGAGCAACCTGCTCTGGTGGGAGGTGTCCCTGCCCATGGCAGGGGGGCTGGAACAAGATGATCCATGAGATCTCTTCCAACCCAAGCCATTCTATGATTTCAAACAAGAACCTGAAGCTAGGAGTTAATGTCCTCTATTTTTCTTTGGGTACATTGCAAAAATGTACTAGCAAAGGTTGAGGTCTGGTGATACAATGTGCAGTGTTTTGCTGTTTACAGAGAAGCAGACCAAAACTGATCAAAAATATGAAGCACTGGGTTAGGAGCTGGAAAGGGTGCCAGTGTGGTGAGTTAAGTAAAGCATATGTTTTGCTGAAGGACAGAACAATTCCAGCTCCAATGATTCTAATTTAAACTTGATAGTTTACCCCTTAGTAAAGCCTAAATCTGAACCAGTGGCACAAAAATCAAAGAACCTTTCATGAGAATCAACCTCTGGATCCTGAATTCTCAAGCAATTACTGAGATGACTGTAATAAACCCAACTGAGTTTTCTCAGAGTATGAGCAACATCCTTCCTAAAATGCATGTTCAGACCTGGTGACACAGTCCTGGACTGGATTGCTCCATAAGGGTTACAAGCAGCATAGTCACCAAATACTTGCAGTAAAAGCTGTAACCACTATTATCATGGCAATCCTCCCCCCACGCCCACCTTAGAACTGAAAATTCTAAATAGCACAAAACAGGAAATTTCACAATGCACAATACATTGTTCAGGTAGGTGAGATCTATTTAGGGAGGAATACAAAGCACATTAATTTGTGGGTACCTTTACCATAACTCACAAGTGTCTTATTTGGTTTAATAAAGTGCATTTCTTCTTCCTTGCTTCCTTTAAGAGCACAGCAACTCATCACAGCAACTATAGAGGAAAACACAATAACATAGAACACAACAGTCAATTACAATTATGTCCATAGACCCTAATTACCTGTATTTGGAATGGCTGACAGGTATAGCAAAAGTACTGAGCTAGGCAGTTTGGCAGGAGGAAACATCAACACTTCATAAATTGGCCCCATTGCTGTCATATTACAGAACTCCAGAAAAATATTTTTGTGAACTCATAGTGAATAGGATATTCAACAAATACAAGAAATTAAAAGGAATATTTCCATAATGAAAATTAATTTGAAATGTGAGGCCATCGATACTGGAAAATAGAGGAGCAGGCCTTTAAAAGTGAAATTATGTTTGCAAGTGAATTACACGCTACACATCAGTTGTTGAGGCCATAGCGGCAAAATGGCAACTTATATTTAGTTGTTTTGTTTTCTGAGAGGTTTGTGGGGGCTTTTTTATGTCTCCAAAATGATAAACAGTCCTCGTTCAAATCAGGCTTGCCACTTCCTTCCCATCTGTGCACAAAACCTAGTGTGAGCATACGTCATAGTGGTAGGATCATATTGATATAAAACAGAAAATAAGAGTAAGAAAATACCATTTTACTTAGACACCTTTCTTGTTTTCCTCTTAACAGAAAAGAATAAATTTTTAAACATACCCTGTACCCAGTTCCTTCCAGTGCAAGTTATCTCTACAAAGACTTCATCCCATTTTGTTCTCATGTCTCCTACAAGGCTCATATAAGCCAGCTAACTCTCCTCAGGGTCCGCTGGATGGAACCAGGAGACGGGCTGTGCTTTCTTATTCCTTCATGCAGAGAAGAGACCTGAGGCCAGACTTGGAATCAAGGTCATAGAATCGCTTGAGTTGGAAGGGATCCTTAAGGATCATCTGTGGATGCCATGGGACAGAGAGAGAAATGGCAAGCGTTTCTCACAGCGGCTTGTGGGAGTTTTTAGGGAATTGTAAGGATGTGATAACTTGTTAAGTATAAACAATCTGCAGGTGGAGTTTTTCTACTTTGGCTTTCTGTTTTTCTCAAGGATGGTGTATGAGGAAGGTGTCTTTGTTAGCCAGTCAAATGGAATCTATTGTATCACTCTATAAAAACCGCATGGTTCTCTTGAATAAAGCCTTCTTTGCTCTTTCTACAATACTGCCTCCTGCCTGTTCCTGTGTCATTCTCAGAACAAGAGTGACAATCATCCGGTCCAACCCTCCTGCCATGAGCAGGGACATCTTCAACTAACACAGGTTGCTCAGAGACCCATCAAACCTGACCTTGAATGTTTCCAGACATGGGCATTTACCACCTTTCTGGGAAACCTATTCCAGTGCCTCATCACCCGCAGTGTAAAAATACTTCTTCCTTATACATAGTTGGAAGCTACTCTTTTTTAGTTTAAGACCATTACCCCTTGTCCTATTGCAACAGGCCCTGCTAAAATGTTTGGGCCCATCTTCGTTTCAAGCCCCTTTCAGGAGCAAAGGTTGCTCTAAGGTTTCCCAGGATTCTTCTGCTCTCCATGCTGAACATCCACAAGTCTCTCAGCATGTCTTCCCAGGAGGAAGGACTCCAATTATCTTTCTGGCCCTGTTCAGTACATGCTCCAAATGGTCTATGTGTTTCCTCTACTGGGAACCTCAGAGCTGAACACTCCAGGTGGGGTCTCCCCAGAGCAGAGGGAGAGAAGCACTTCCCTCAAACTGATGGCTACTGCTGCTTTTGATGTAGCCCAGGAGGCAACTGGGTCTGGACGAACTGGATTAGCAGTTCAATTGCCCAGCACTCACCAAGGGGCAACTCTGTGAGGAAGTACCAGCACACAAGTGGGAAAGCTGCTGTGTCCTGAGTGCAGCAAAGGGCCTTTCTGCAATCAAGAATCAGTTGCTCCTCCAGGTCCTTGTGGAAGGTGAGAGGTGCCTGGGTGTCTGTGTAACTTTGCTGAAGCGAAGTTTATGGAACTCTGAACTACAGAATTTTTCTCTGGTTTTGAGCCATGATTCTTCTGTCTCAGAGACATCCTATCTCTCTCTCCATCTTTTGGGATCATTCCCCCATTTGCAGTTAAATGTCATACTCTGTCCCAGACTTGTTTTCCCCATGTTGGTTTGTAACGTCTGGCATTGTCTGAGTTGTGGCTGGGATGTGAGTGCTGTCCCCTGGCTGTGGGCTGGAGCCAGCCCAGTGGCAAGTTGGTGTCAGCACCACACAAGCCTCACTGAAACCACCCAAAACTGAGCACATGCAGGCTTTCAATGAGTTTGTTCAAACTGCAATCACGATGCCTGGCAAATGCCCAGAAATCAAGACTATACAGGCCAGAGCCACTGATCTAGTAAGGTTAGCACTGGAGTGGTAGGAAGCACATATGCCTACCTCACTCTGAAAAATTTGCAGCTCAGCCTTCTGGCTTAAGCCGCTGGCAGAGACAATTATGAGCTAAAGAGTCAAAGACTTTTTGTGCTGACGTGGGCAGAACCTCTGCATAGAACCTCAAACACTGAGCCGTGGATTTCAGAATACACGAATGTACCACAGGCTTGGGCACTGCCCAGCTCCTCTTCAAGTACCTCCCTGTGCACCAGGTATTTGGGATACAGGAGCCAGGCAGGGCAAAAATAACGGGATTTCCACTGAATATCAGGAAAAGCCGGCAAATGGTCATGCCAGTAATTGAATTGTTTGCAAACTGAGGAGGAAAGGGAGAAAGTCCAGATAAGATAAAATGTGATCAGAATAACAACTTGCTGCTAAGCAGCTAAAAACACAGGCTATGACTCCTGGGAAGTGAAAGAAAAGCTGGAAATACAGCAATTAAGGCCTTTATTTAGCAGTTAACAGGCAAGTACATGCAACACTCTGTGCCTTTGCACAATCAAGTTCTAACAAGTTAAGAGATATCCTTCAAAAAAAGCAATGCTGCACTGTACTCACTGGGATCCATGAAAGGGAAGTGTTTGTTGTTCCTGTTTTCAAAAAAAGGTCCATGGAATTGCATTTGTGAAATGGGATGTGACATGAGAGGAACCATGACTTGCACGAAGGACTTTTTTAGAGTGACACCCTAAAAACAGTCTTTTGTCAGCGCAGCATTGTTTTTCATTGTTTGGGTTTTTTAATTTAATCACTGCTATGGTTGCAGATGTTCATGAAAGAGTGAATCACAGAAATTACACAAATGTTTAGGTTTTCATGCTTATTCACTTCATACTTGTCAGAACAAAAGGAGGGCTGAGTGTTTGCCTGCAATGCTTCCCAGCAGCTTTGTTGCTGTTGCAGTGCCCATCCTTTAAAAGGAGCAATTTGACCTGTCCCATTATTACTGTCACTTTTCTTGGTGTAGGATCTGAAAGACAAACAGTACTTGTAGATTGTCAATCCCATCTTCTTGCAACAAAATGGAAAGACAGAATTGAAAGAATCTCAACTAATTTAATCTAATTAAATCTTCTGGCTTTCCTGATCTCTTTCTATGACACAGAGAATAGAGAAACATTAGGGCCCTAAATTAACGACAGGATGAGTTTAAACCCCCTCAATGTCAAAAGCAAACAAACAAAATGAGGTGACTATAAATGAAAGCAAGAAAAAGCCCAGAACAGTATAACAGCTGTTGATGTGGTTAGAATAAAGCCAATTATTCTATGAGAAACAATTAAATCAAACAATTAAGCAGGAGGTTGGCATAAGGCAGCCAGGTAAAGCCTAGGAGTATGGGAAAGCAAGCAGGTTAAGCAGGTTTTACTGCTGTCTCAATACCCCTAAGGTACCTCTGGATAATACTAGGCTTGCCTTGCTCAAGTTTCATTTGAGTTACATCAGAGATGCCAAAAACTGGGGTTGTACTTAACGGGACAGCCCCCTCCCTGCCTCCCTCCCTCCCTCCCCAGACTCCTGTCATTGATGACTGTGAAGACAGGGAAGTCTTTAATAATTTTTTTCTTGGTCAGATGACATATATGAGCAATGCCCAAAGAGAATTCAGTGGGAAGACTGATCTGAGGTTCCCCTTGTGCATTTGGGAGGGAATCTTTACAACTAGCTTGTGTCTACTCACTTATTCATTTGGTTCAAGATTTTCAATACTAATACAATGATTGCTGCTTCCTGTGTTTCAGAAGGCAAGGTGCCCATACATAGTTCAAAACTGTTCCACCAGAGTGTAATTTGAATTATCTAACTAAGTTTAATATGTATGCATTTGTGAAACAAAACCAGCAGTTCTCATGCTCATTTTAAAAAAGGCCAAACAAGATGTTTTAAATAAATATAGATAGATATCTAATAAGGAGAATAAAAGAAAGAATAGTTTTAAAATAGCATTTGCATACTGAATATGAAAAATATTGACTGCGTATAGGGGAAAAGAATTCCTTCTGATTATCTCTACAAATATTAGATTGTCTAAGCATCCACCTCTGTTCCTCATTGTTAGAGAGCAGTTTACTGATTCATTTTATGTTTATAAACCTTCCAGACTGGACTCTAATGTAGCATAAAGCACCTAATATTTTCCTAGGATCTTCCGTTCCTTTCCCAATCAATATATTCCTCATAATTTTAAATCTTTTCTGTTCTGGGTCTCATTCAGTGTTTGATTCATATAAATTAGAGAGTTACTTTACATTTACTTCCCATAGCCAGATCTGCAAAGGCTAAATAAGAAAAAGGGGCAAAATATGGAATGGGCTAAAATTAAAACAAAATACACAAGTTCTAATTAGTTTCCATGTCCTGTAATTTGCCCACAGCTTTCCTGTTTAAAATTAGTTGCTTATACCATTTTCCTAAGGATTGATTGATAAGAAGGTGCATTGGGCAGAATTTGTTGATCACAATATTTTTACAGTACCATGAAAGACAATCCCTGCTGCAGGTGTGGATCCCTGGTGGCTTTACATTGTCCAGTCATTAACGGTGGTCTGGAAAGGGGTCTGGAAAGGTCTGGAAAGGTTTAGTATCCAAGAGCCATCTGGAGAAAGAGAAGATAACTGTAATCCCTATTAGTAGGATGAGGAAATGTCTTCTGTTTTGGGCATTCAAGGGTGCTATTTACAGCTAAACCAAAATTTTTGCATAATTTTGATGTTCTAGTTGTGCTGTACACCAATTTTCCCATGTTTACAGGTGAGGCAATATTTGCTAAAAGAGAGTGTTCTAGAGATAATGAATTAATGCTTATAAAGAATCCAGGTTTTTCAGGAAGTTTACATGTGACAAGTACTTGAGATACATCAGGTTTCTCATGACAGTATATCTGGTTGTAAAATGTATTTTAGAATAAATTAGCTTTTTCTGGCTAAGAAATATTGAATTTTAAGATAAAGATTTCTATGACAAAACTGTTTCTTTTCCAGGTTTTAAATATTCCCTTAAAAAAAACCCCAACAACCAACGAACGAAAAACCAAACCAAAACAGACAAACAAACAGAACAATTTCAGCAAACATTTAAAATATTTCTTTGATCTTTTGAGAATGAACAGCCTCACATATTATACTTGAGTTTGTAGCTCAAGGTAAGTTTGTGATACCATTAGCCTAAGGTTGCTTATGCTCATTATAAAATAAGAATCATTAAAAGACACTATTGCATGGGCCTTCAACCTCAATGTTTTATGTAACACACCTTTTTTCTGAGACTAACACTATAGCTGCCTAGACTTTTCCTGACAAGTTCTTGCCTAATCTTTCCTTAAAACTTTCCATTTCGATTCAATTCCTTTTCAAAACTGTCAGAAATCATCATCCTCCATTTGGAAAACTTATTGAAATAATTAAATTCGATAATTTAAAAGAATGGCCTAAGGGTTTGGATGTATGTGTGGGGAAAACAGAAGCAAATAAAATATATTAAAATTTGATAAGAAAGTAGATAATATTTTAGATCTCCATGTCAACCCATTTAAAAACTGGCTTATCAGAAATCTTAGAAACTGCAGCATGTAATAAAAAATCCTGTTACATAAACCTTTGACAAACACAAAAAAGAACTATCATGCACATTATTCTGAAAATATCATAGAATTTAAAAAAATTGGAATATTAATTTGAGTTTAGGTCATATCTTAAACAGTGAAATAACTATTAGTATGAGGATCTATAAAATAGTTGTCATTTTCTATTAAGTCTTTATTTTAGAAAGAAAAATTTGAGGTTGGAATAAGGTGAGGATGAGATTTAAGGAAAGAATGGTCTCTTTTTCTTGCATTAGCCCTCCATTCCATTTTTATGAATCTGAAAATAGCATTATGGTAGACCCCAGGAAGAGCTGAACTTCAAGTACAACTTTTTTTTTTTTAAATCTGGATTAAGTTGTATTTGCTAAATGTTTGTGCAGAAACGCTAAGTGAGAGATAATTCACACCCTTTATAGATTCTATGGCTTGTTGTCAACAGCTGTTCATCTGAGAAGAAGCTCACAGTAGGAGTGGAATGTGCAGGCTGTAATGGTTCTGCCAGCATCAAGTGTGTGGGAGGTGTTTAAGAAAGAGCCAGCTCCAGCAGCGTTGGCACAGGGTGCCTCACTTTGTCTGTTTTTCCTTAATGATACCCTTCAAATTACTTGGAAGCTCTTCCCACACATAATTAACCAGCATGTTCAGGACAATTAGATGAAGAACTGTCTTTATCATGGTCCCTTACCCAAAACTGTATTTCCAATTTATAAGACTTGCTTCCTGAGCAGAACCTTGACCTTCAGGACGTATGTACCCTCTGCTCAACATAATGCAAACATATGCCATGCATATTAATGTGTGAAAGGCATGTTGCTCGCCTACTAGTCTCTCATGCCACTCAAGGTGTGTCTTACTAGTTCCAGCTTGCAGGAGCAAAGAGTTTTCATTGATATGCTACAGGGTGCTAAACCAGTTCTCACTATATCTGCAAATAAACAAGCACAGGTACAGATACAGGTACATATTTTATCCGAGTGAAAGCCATCACAGAATGCTAATCCTCAGAAGGGACAGTCTCACCTTCTCTGTGTGCTGTGCTTTTAGAAGAAGATCCATGTACCTCATTGTGTGCAGTATAGGAACACAGCTTTCATTTCACAATCAAAATGTGGCACAGAAGCCTTCCAAACCTTTACTGGAATGTGAAACCTGGACACTGGGGATTAGTAACTGCTCAGTGAAGACTCCAATTTATTAATGCCTCAGGAAAATTGTGATTAACTATTCTCTTTCGTACTCTGGTCAACACAGTAGCATTGTAGAGAAGTACAGAAATACCCTAGGGATGAAATGAGGCCAAATCTGAGGTGAACCAAGGTCCAAAACTCTCTTTCTATGTGAGTGAACAGAGTTGTGTTAACTTCCAAAGAGGTTCACAATGCTTGTGCTCTCTAGGAATGCTGACAGGAAAAATTTATGCAGTGGACTCCATAGTTCCACTGTGATTCTGAGTTGCAGACTGGAGGGGATCACTGACATGGAACAAGTTTGTCACTGTAACACAAGTTATCGATCTTCCACATATTCTCTTCTGCTCAATGTCTAATAGAGTTCAGAATCAATATACAGAATTACGTACACAATTCCCTTATATAAAACTCCTTCCATTCCCATCAACTCTCCATTAAGAGATCCTCTATTACCTTGATGGCTCCTCAAATTCTTCTTATTTTTATTCATTACCTTTTCATGAGAGCTATGACTTAGCAATACCTTCACATCCATTTAATCCAGTATTGGTCTCTCCTTTTTTTTCAATGGTACCATAATTACAGCTTTCCCATTTAGACAAAGGTATGTGTTTAGGTGTTTAGACCTTTTTTGAAATGAACTTTTCTCATTAAACAATGAATTTTAAGTATATATAGCTACCACTCAGTTGTCAGGGTAACAGAAGATTTGAAAAAAACTAGATAAAACAAAAATACAGATAATAGCAAGGGCATTCATTATCTTGTGAGTATCTTTAGTACATTCTCTCCTCATAGCTTCAAATGTCCTGTTTATCCAGTTTTTGCTCAAGAGAGGGGTACTTTTACACAGCAACAGGCAGAGTTCAACTTTTTAGTACCAAGTCCTTTTCATTATGCATTACACATTTTTTTAATCTATTATGTCATATGTCATAATGCATGGGAGAGGAAGGAGTGGGGAAGGTGTGGTTAATATATACGATTTAGTTAACACACTCAGAAGAATTAAGTTTTGAAACCTCTGGTCAGTGTACCTCTTCTTTTAGTACTAGTTATTCTATTTCTCATATAAAAGTCAGGTAGATATGCTCATTGTAAAATTGATATACATCTTTTTATTTCATAAGAACTATTCTGTTAGCTGATTGCTACTATGTGTCCCATGAGGAATTCCCGGGAGGCATCCCTGCTGTCACCAGGCACTTGCTCTCTGACCTCTTTGTTCCTGGTACCTTTCCCCCTGACCCACAGGGTTGCAGTGCTCATGCTTGGATGGTCATGTTTTGGGCAGGACATGATGCTCTGGCTCCTCACAAAGAGCTCAGATTTTGAATTACTTATCACTCTCAACCTGCTTCTGACTGCAGTATCCTTGTCTGTCAGTGTTGGTCCTGTGTCAAAGATCAAGACTCTGTCAAGACTGAGTGATTTTATTTCTCTGAACAACATAACTACTTCCCTAAGTGTAAACTCTGGGTTTCCTCAGCAAATCATGAGCTTTGACCTGTATTCTATTCACTATTTAGCCTGTTATCATGGATTCCATTAGCCTCAAAAACTTGTAAGACTGGATCTGCTGCCTTAAGGCAGAGATGAACATCTCTGTGGGTTTGGGTTTTTGGGTCTCATCTTTTTCAGGGAAATGTCAGTATTTTACGCAGAATGTTGTCTCCCTAAGCATTTCTAATTTCTCCTTTCATGTTAGCACAGGTATAGGTGACTGACTGTGCTTTGTTTAGAGCGTGGCCATCTGTTGACAGAAATAAGACCATTTTCTGACCAGCCAGTACTCATCATTTACAGTTATATCACGGATTGTTCTTTATGCATCCATCAGCCTATGTGTTTCCAAAGAATGTCAATGATGCTTTTAACTGGTCCACTAAATGGGATTTGAGCTGTCTTCAATCACCTTAATGTGCTTTGCTTAGTCAACATCCAGAGCCAAGAGTATTAGATAGATCTGAACACGATACCAAGCACTAATGTGTGATTGCCCACACACACAATTGCTGCTGTACTCCAAGCTGCATGCACAATGGTGGGTCATGTTTAGCTCTAGGGATACAACCCATGACTTAGGTGCTATTTGCATGCAGGACCAAAGGACGGCTTCTTGCACAATATATTTAGCAGCACATATGTAGCCAAAGAGTCTGACAGAGATCTGCTTCATTCAGCCACTAAGTTTAACTGATCACTATTACCAGGCAATGAAGAAAATAGCTGGTTCCAAACAGTGTGGTCTGTAGCAGTTCAGTTCCCAACATCCACAGCCTGCTCTTGTAAAATTAAAAAAATTTTTTTTTTTTGTCCACAAAATTCTCTCAGCACTGGAGGCAGAAAGGGAGAGAGGAGCTTATAAGGTTTAGGACCAACACAGGGGCTGCCAGGGAAGCCCATGTGGCCAGGCCAAAGCCCTGTCTTTGATCTTCCTGCAGTTTGCTCTTGCGGGTGAAGGAATTTTCCCCTACACACGTGCTCACCCTGGCTCCTAAGTCACATGTTCTCATTATTACTTAATAAAATCTGGTCACATATTGTCACAGTTTAATAGTCAAAAAATGCCAAGAGACTGCATCTGATAATGCTATACCAAATAAAACATCCTGGTCATGAGTCTGATTATACAGAGACAGTGAGCTGACAAGTTCACCCTGAAGATGATGGTAAAAATATCCACTAATCTTTAGCCAAGAAATGATTTTTTGGAATAACCTGCCAAAGCATAATTAAGTATTCCCTCAAAACTACAATGTAAACAAGCAAAGTATCTAATCAACATATATCCTGTCAGCTTCAAACTGTTTTAGCCCATTCATTAAAAAGCCAAGCAATGAAATTAAGGTGTTTTTACATAAGCCCAAGTGAAATAAACCAGCACTGTTGCACTAACATTTAGTTCTTTGAGAGCAAGCTTTCAATACAGAGATGCTTAGTATCAGGTGATTTGTATTAATTATATTGTCATCCTCTAGCCTTCTATTAATTTGGATTCAGATCCACTTATCTTGTCATTTTACTCACAGTTAATTACTAATTTTCAGGCATGACATTCTCTGGTGACATAATTCAGTCTTTCAAATACTATAGAGCATTATTTTTATTTTATTACCACAGTCCCTTGATCAATATCTGAATATTTATATTGATATAAAAGAGCTTATTCCTATGCCAGATCCTCTCCAACTGAAGATTGTGGCTCAAAATAAAAAGACTCATCATCTCAATAGCTACTCAATAAACATTTATTTTCACTAATATGACTACCAAAACCTTGCCACAGAAATTAAATACAGTAATTGTGATAAAATACACTGCTTTCATTATCAAACCTGTAGTGATCAGTTTCAGTGGAGATTTGCTAATGACAACTCCTTTATTTTTCTGTCTCTTCTTCACAGTATGTAAGAGGCGAGTTGCAAATCAGAGTTCCTTTGTTCAGAGTTAGTTTTTGAAGCGAAATATATTTGAACAAGAGCTGAACATTCATGCAGTTTTCTTGTTTCGGTGGGGCTTCAGTCCACAAGTTCTGATTAAAATAAGTGCTGCAGAAATATGAGTTGTACTGTGTGTTGCACAGAAGGCATCTGAACATGAACCGCTCAAATATCAGGAGTTTGTCCAGTAAGGCTGCAGGAAAAAATCAAATCCGAATAGGGTGTTTTTGTTTGGTTGGTTGGTTTGGTTTTTATCTTTTCATTTATATCCACTGTTTCCAATATTTCCATGTGGCCAGAACTATATGAAGCCATTCCAGGGATCCATGCTCTGAAAGTCATGGTGAATCCAAGCTGCCCAGTGTTTTTGTGACATTTCTGCAACTAGGCTGCTGCTCTCAAGGGTGCTAGATGCTAGATTAGTCTGTTTCTGAAGAAGAGAGTAAGGTATTTCTGACAATATCTTCTTTCATAATAGAAAAAAAAAACATATTGCTTTACTGTTCTGGCAGAACTAGAGGATTTAGTTCTTCTCTCTCACAGACAATGTCCCAGCCTTTGAAGGGAACAGGTATTATGTCCTATTTCATTGAAGCTAAAAACTTATTCTAAGCTGAAAGAACACACAAAAGTGAGACCAAAGTTCAAACCTTCATGCTTAGCTACTTTTTTCCAAAGGCCAAAATAATTAAATTTTTTAAGAAGTATTTTTTATTGAATTATTTCAATAGAAAATATATGGCTTAAATTGAACATAAAATATTTAATATTTATACTTACCCTGGATTTTTTGCTTAAGAACTCATTGGTGTCCATTCATCCTAGCATGTATCTTGCTGAACTTCAAACATGCTTTTCTGCTACTATTGCAAAAAGTCAGATGTAAAGTCCATCCATGATTTCAGATTGTTTTTGCATTTGGAGCTTGACTTTGAGTGCTCAGTGACCTGAAATTTGCAAAGGACTCATAACTGTCAGGTAGGACAATGACATTTAAAAGGAGATTTTTTGGCCAGTTGACTCCTGAATGTTTTCACTGCTGTGTTACAGAATATGATGTGTAATTGCAGTTTGCAGAGAAGTCTGCTGTCAAAAAGTCATATGTTTATCCATCAATAGACCTTCAAAATGAAAAATAACTCAAATTATAACTAAACAGTACTATATGCAAAAGACAGCAAGATGTCTAAATGTGATTAGCTAAGTGTGGCCAGTTTTTACAAGCTAAGCTAATAAATCTGCCCAAACACATTAAAAGAATTGGACTGAGAGCACTGCTAGTCATTACTAGCAGTGTAGAAAGTCATCAAGTTTTCAGTCTGGAAAGATGTACCAAATATAACATAACTCATAAAATCAGCCTAAATGCTTTTTGGGATTTTTTTAAAGGAAGTTTCAGAGAATGTTTATTTTTCATTTCCACAGAAACTGTTGCCTCATTTAACAAGTGCCTTTCTCCACTCCTGGGGATCTTTCAGGGAGACACAGTTAATTAGAGTGGAATCCATGGGGACTTCTATCACATCTTGTGATTTCCCCTGTTCATTTTGCACCTCACTAGGCAGAATTCCTTAGGTAACTTGAAAAATCAAAGTGTTCTGAGTCTTGTAGGAAAAATATGCCTGCTTTTTAAAATGCCAAAGACATGGAAATAGAGATGAAAGAAAAATATTAGTTTCATCTCTCTGATGCATGTGATTGTTTCATTGACAACTATATCACATAGGAAATTCAATTATAATTAGTTCAAACTGACTTTAAGTTTAATTGCTGGTTCAACAGAAAAATAATACAAGTTTTTCATTTGTAAGAGTGTTTCTCTGCATGTATCTGTTGATTTTTGTCACACTTTTTTCCTCTTTTTAGTCAGTTTACATTTTTAGGATGTTTTTCTGAATGGAGTAAAAAATGTCTATGCCAGTATTTACAAAAACAAAACAAAAAACTTAAATACTGTTTAATTTTTTTTTAATCATATGAAGGATGGTTAAAGTTAAATGTTGTATATATGTTCTACAGAGTCACTTCCTAGTTTGAAAATGGCTGAATCTTCAGTTGTTACCAGTTGGTTTAGAGAAGGTAGCAGAACTGCGGAAGGAGGGGCATTGAAAGGACCACACTCATATGGATGGTCAAAGAGAGGGCTGGGGGAGAGATGGTTTGAGCAGTTTTGAGTGAAGAGAGGAGAACTGACACAGCAGATGGCTCTCTTTAAAGCAGGATGCCAGAGGAGACCTGTGTGGGACACTGAGCAAGAGTTGGAGTCAGAAAGGTCCAGGCACATCCCAATGTCTGGGTGGAAGAGAGGAGTCTCTACAGTTACAGAGAGAGATTTCTGTGGAAGACTCTGGTTATGTCTTGGGGAGAGGTAAAGGCAGGGAATGCTTTCTTCCCTCTTTTACTCAACAGCTTCCTCCTTTTGTGCTCTTCTTGGGCATAAGAGCAGTGCTCCCCCTTCCTGTTCTCCTCACAGTTCCCATTAGGAACAAACTCAAATCACCTTCCTGGGCTCTAGGACCTCTTGGCAAGGTCAGGGCTGTTTCCTTTGGCACCAAAACAGCAGCAGGATCCTGCTGCTTTGAGTGCATTGGGAAGAGTGGCACCAGAGGAGCTCTGGCACCCGGGGAGCCATTTGGAGTAGAGAAGACAAGAGTTTAAAACAGGGCTACCAGAGCCACACTTCCCTGTATTCCAGACACACTGCTCACCTTTCCTCAGGTGCCTACCAAGCCTGTGGTCCAGCAAAGATTCTGGAATGCAAATACCCTATATATAATCAGCCTACAGTCTGATTCCCCATGTGTCCCAAATTCCTTCTGCATTTATAGCACTCCCCCTCAGAGCCTGGGTCCTCACAGGGAGAAGTGGCAGGGCTTCAGGAGCAAGCCTTGTCCTGTGCCACTGACACTCACACCACAGCAACAGCTCCAGCTGGGGAGGGGAAAATGTCAATTTTGGACCCAGGAGAGAGAGAATTTTCACTTCTGGATGATAGTTTTAAGGCCATTTATGGCCTTTCTTACTAGGGAAGAGAGTAACTCTTCCTGATACACATCTTGGAAAAAAAAAACCCACCAACAATATGTTTTCAATTTTTATGAAAGAGAAGATATTTATAGCACTATAAATACAAAGTGTAGTAGGTACCTTCTATCAGCAGGTGATTAGCCAATAAATGATGCAGACAGACTGTCTTTGAAATTTCCTGTCTTGACTAATTCCAGCCTTCTCCATATATTGGCTACTGAATGCTGCTGCTGCTCTAGACTGGAACCATATATGGGTGTCTTTTGATCCTGCTATAGCAGTCATATAAATAGGTCCCTTTGGGCAAGTTGGGATGAGGCAAAGTGGAAATTAGTAATTATGAATATAGTGTGTGTATATATATGTGTGTGTATATATATACACACACACACACTAGTAGAATCTATTGGGGGCTTATTTTAAAAGTTTTTAGAAAAGTGAATCCTGAAAATTAGGAATTCCAATCAATTGCAGCTATTGTGTACAAAGATTTGGAACAGAAGCAAGCAAGATAATTTTATCTACATAGTTTCATTGTCTACAAAACCCAAAATTTTATTAAAGGAGATATACCCTGCTGATCTTAGTATCACTTAGATACCGAGAAAACAACTTCTTACCAGTGGAAGCTGTCACCAGGGAAGATAGCATTTAGTCAGAAAGAGTGATAAGTGCTCAGTCTTGCAAAAACCCCAGAATGAATCCCAAGTTACCTCAATCTCAGTCACAAATGCTTCCAAGCAAGCTGGGGCCAATTCCCAGCAGAGAGCTATTGCTGAGGAATACTTAGGAGCAGTAAATGGTAACACTCTTTGTTTTGAAGAGGTAGTCTAGCAGAAAGGGCTCATTTTCTCTGTGTTCCTCTTCTTTCTTTAAAAGAGTAGTCAGGACAAGAGTGCTTTACTCATTATCCCTCATTGCAGCTGGATCTTCTTGTACTGGGAAAGGTAAAGTGACCTCTATTAATTTACGATTCAAACAAGAGGCTACTTGATCTGTTTTGAAATGACAGGCATTAGGAAAGCCTTATTTATGTGAGTTTTTGTTGTATGAGCCTCAATTGTGTGAGCAGAGAAGACCAGAGGTAGACCCTTCAAAACTTCCACACCTGCCTGGCTTAGGGCATGAGTTGACAGCTTTACTCCCTGAAAAAGTAAATCTTCATCTTTGTTATGATATGCACACAAATTTTGTTTCTTACAACTTCAATCCCCTAGACTATATCCAAAACAAGCCACCTCCTTATCCTTCTGACCCTACAGGAAGTAAGTCTTGGAAATTAAACCCAAAGTTTTAATATAGGCAGATCATGTTTGAGCATCAACATGTTTGGGTTTGCCTGTGACAACTATCTTCACAATTTAGTTCCTTCAATCCTGCTCTCATCTGAACCATGACAGTGGCAAATCAAGCTATCCTGGTGTGCTGTACCTCCAGGAGGGTTTGAATACAGCATTCTGCAGAACTTGAAGGACTCTTGCAGAAAAGCTGAAAGTTAAGGAACTGAACCACAGCAATTAAAATTCATAACAAATTCATAATTATCAATTGTGACACATACAGAGTTTATAAAAATGAAGGAAATACACAGATAGATTTAAGAGTAATTGTTACCAAAATATATCTAATAAATTTAATGCAAGGGGTAGTTTCTCTCCATTGGCTATTGTGTAGTTGTTTGTGAACATGTGAGAGGCAAAGCAAACCACCCAAAAGATTTGCTGCAGGCATTCCTTTCTTCACTCTCTCCGCTGTGAAATATTTTCAGTTCTTGGCAGGAAGTCTGACATTTGCATATGTAGGGAAAGAAAAAAAGTTACAATTCAATACATTAAAATATGAAAGGAAGAGATGAGAGTTACTTTAAAAAAAAGGAAAAGTAGTGTATGTTAGGTTTCAGTCTTTAATATTGTTGTGGACTGATGCTAGAAAAAAATAGATGCAGTTCACTTTGAAAATAAATTTTTGATCCACTTGAGGATTTAAAAAGATAGCAAAGTCAAATAATTAAACCATTTCAAATTATGCTCAAATTTTATTTCCCAGAATTGTGGTACCTAGGCAGTGAAATCTGAATTCTGTTCTTTATTAAGTAGAGTTCTTCAGGACATGCTGTGACTATCTCTTAAATTACTACAATGAGCAACCTTTCTTGAAATACCCAATACTTCAATACCCAATACCCAATTCAGCTTCAAGAAGCATCTGAGCAAAAGATGACTAAAGATCCCAACAGAACTAAAAACAAAGAGGAAAATAAAAGAAATCAAAGTAGAACATCATTTCATAACTCCCATGTAAAAAAATACAGAACAAAAGTAATTAGAAAGTAATTACACTCTAGAGGTCAAGTAGAGGAAGGTCAAGTCCTCAATACATAGCAAAAACAGTTAAGGTGATTTTCAGGGCTATTAAGAACTGAGAGCAAAACAGGAATTGCTTTATTTTCTGTCAGTTTGTGAATGTTCCCACACATTTTAAAGAATCGGTACAATCCTGACCATCTATATTAACAGTATAAATCAAAAGGGTAAAAATAATATCTGAAGATGTGAGAGATCTTGAAGAGTTACTAAAAAGATTGAGTTACTAAAAAGATTAAGATTTTGTTGCCTTCTCATTGCAGAAGGCAACAAAATATTGTGATAAAGATCCAGAAAATCACAAACAGCAGAGATTTCGAGTAGCTGTGTAGGGATGCATAGCTCACTATTTGTCACAATATCTTGGGGGCAACTAATGAATCTTAGTTTGTGAGAAACAACAGGACTAAACTAAATGGCTTACAAGATAAATAGGAAGAATAAAAAAGAAAATTAGAGTTTTAAAACAATAAAATCACAGATACATCTCCTCTGCACATATCCTTTCACAAAGGCATTGAAGCACCTAATAGTATGGGCCAGCCTGGAGGCAAAAGAGAGAAAAGGACCTGCAGGAGACTCAAAGACATGTGAAAACTGCTAAAAATAACAGGTGTCTGGGACAGCAGCTCAGCACTGTTCCTACCATCCATATCAATTTGTTCCCAGAAATCCTTCAGGCAAGGCAAGGCTAGTTTTTAGGCTGTAGCAACTATTAGAAAATGCCCAGGAAAATCTGAGGAACCAAATGAGCCAGGGATTATTTCCATTATGCAGCCTGGACAGATCTGGGCTGTTTGGATGAGGAAAGGAAGTTCAGCTGTGGCAGGCTGTGCTACACCACTTTTCCTTAGGGTCATGTCAGACCCTATTTTTTCTATAGATCTGTGTGATCCCATTAAGCTTTTGGTACAGCAGAAGTTCTGCTGGGCTTTTACCAAATTAGAAGAAGCTGGTCAGGGGATCCCCCAGACTAAAAAAATCATTAAGGATGTAAGATGAAAAGCAGAGAAGAACATAGCCAGGACCTCAGCATAGTGTTATAGCAACCTGAAAGAGAGGTTGCCCTGCTACTTGTCCTTGAGGCTGTGTGCAAGTGCCTTGTCACTACAGAAAGGAGAATTAGAGCACAGAGGGATCCATCAGTACTGTCTGAGTGGAAATACAACCTTCCACGCCACTCCTCTTAAGGTACAAGAAGGATGGCTATGAATTGAAAAAAAACCCCACATTTTCACTGCTGGCTGGCATCTAGCAAGTGGGTTATTATGACCCTCCAAAAAAAGGTTATGGGGTTTTTCTCTGTCTTAGGCTGCATTTGGTCCTGCAAGTTTCCTAATCATACCCCCAGAAGAGGAAGTCAAAAGCCTGGGCTGCTTCCACACTTTCTCCCCTCCTCTTTAAGACTTCTTTAAGATTATGCAAAGACATAATTCATACCAGAGTCTATACAGAACTCAATCATAACCTCACAATATTTTTAAAGAGAGTAACCTAAACTTATGAAGAGCTCCTTTGACCCACTCATTCATTTTTCTTAGTTTCAAAATTTGTATAAATGGAGAAAGAATGTTGCATTTTTGATTACATGTACTTGAAGTAGGTGAATATGTTGGATTTTTATTGAATTTATTAAGGATATTAAGAGACATTAAGAATGTCATACATGGAGATTGTTCATCCCAAAGTTGGAGGACTGCTTTCTCATATGTCCACCAATTTCAATAGGTTGTCTCATTCAAAAAAACACCAGCCAACCTGAGAAATAACTGCTTGAACTAGCTCAAATTGCATCATTTTAATCTATTTGGACACCTAAAAGAAAAAGTATGCTTCTTTGCAATATCTTTAATGTTCATTTCTACCAGTAGGTGTGGAAGAAGTAATGCTCTGAGTGTTTTTTATTCTGTGGTGACACAAAACTGCAAGTGCCAAATAACAAGCACACAAACCTACAAACCTTTCGATGAAAGAAGCCAGCAGAGTCTCATGATACTGAAAGAGAGGAGGTGTTAATTACAGACCTCATGGTTACAGATCTGCCAAGAAATAATAACTAAAAATGCATTATTTCCTGATTCTCACACATTCAGATATTTAGATATGTTAAATTCTGTTTTATCTGCAAATACAAGAGAGACCATAAGGCAGTAAAAAACTCAATTCAGTCTTATCAGAATTAGAACTTATTTAATTCTTATTAGAACCTATTAATTATTAAAATATCCACAGACCTAAAGACAAAAGCAAGCTTGAAGCAGGCATGACACACAAAGAGAAGCCAACAGAGAACCAATCAGTAATATCAGTTTTCATTCATGTGCAGCAGCAAGTCCAGCTCTGGTCAGGTGGAAAGTGCTGGTCCCAGTGACCAGCTGCTGCCCAAGGCATTGAAGGCTCAGCTTAGGGCAGGATTTAAGTGCCAGCTTTCCTTCCCTGCTTTAGAGAAATGCCACTTCATTGTGACAGCAGCTGAAGGCTCCTACATTCCTCTTCAATTATGTGTTTGAGTCCCTGGGAACTGCTAGTGAGTACCTTCAGTAGTGCTTCCTTGTTGGAAGCACTTTGCACAGGTAAAGGCTCACTCTACCCAAACCTATTTGGCATTCAGGGGAGGCTCCTAAGTGCTCAAGTCTCTTTGAGATGTCAGTCCTGACTTCGAATGTCTCTTACACTAATTATAGCAGCCATGTGAAGTGTAGCCTGTATTTGAGCAGACTAAGACTTGTCACTAAAACTCCCTGAGAGTTCCTGTACACAGCCTGTTTAGAAGCATGGGATTAATTTGAAGTCATCGCAGCAAACTAATAGTTAAAATTCCCATCTAAGTGACATTACCTCAAAGACACTTCCAGAGGATGAGTAATGCCATGTACTATGTGCACCTCTCAGATCCTCTTTTCTCTCTCGTGATCACAGAAGGAGCTTAGGTGCACACACTGCCTAAAATAATAAAAGGAAAATAGAAGAATTGAATTTTAAAGCCATTTAACATGACACTTTGGTCCTTGTAATTTGTTACATTTTTTGTTTATTATTAGTTTATTTATGGGAAGTGTTGTTTGTTTTGTCACCCATGGTCATTAATATACTTGGACAAGTTGTCATAAGCTCAATGCTAAGAGAAGTCCCTTTACATGCAGAAACTTAAACCTGTAGTGTCTTACTGGTGCTGTTTCAAATATTACTTCTGGCTGGAAGTAGACTATTTTAAAGCACAGTTTTCAAAAAGAGCAGAGGAAAGCAGCAAGTCAAACCACATGAGAGAGTACAGTGAGTAGGAGAGACAGAGCTTTATGCTGATGATTTTATTCTTTCAATGTTGAGTGACTTGCATTATCCTTTCCACAGCTAAAATTCCAGTGTTTTTATGTTAGTTAATCAAACAGAAGAAGTCAGTTATTTTCCCAATAGGCAAAGGATTTTTCATGAAAGCCTTTAGGTACTAAAATCCAGATGCATCAAGTTAGCTGTTGATTTTCCTTGAATATTTAAGCACGCATGCAAATTGCCTCAGAACTTTCTCTATCAGAAAATGGTCATACAAAGTAACTAAAAATTGGTTATCAGAGATTTTTTTTGCCAATAATTTATTCTGTATTTATTGACAATGATGCAGTGGAAGGATTTAATTAATACATTAAATTTATTAAATATTTATTTATTAAATACATAATTAATACAATAATTTTATTAAATACATATTCACATGACATATGCATATGTCATGTAATTGAAATCTGAGGTTGGTTTAGATTCAAAGAGGTGCTTGAAATCTGTTTTTGATACCATTTCTTGTGTCCTTATGCTCTTTTTCAGCATAGTTTTAACACATTATTATGGATACACCAAAAAAGGGAAGACTCAAAATATTCAAAAAGAAAGAAGGAGAATGATTCCCATTGATTTTTAATAAATTTGATACTTAACTGTTATGTCTATAAAGTATTTTCTGAAATTATTTGAATCAAACAAAAACTAGAATGTTCAAACACTAGCAAATACAAGCAAATTTGGTACCTGCAGGTCAGGATTTTAAACCTGCATGCTGTTTTGGTACTTTTATAGTCTGCTTGTACATCATATCCAAGCTTTTAACAATCGATATGCCTTTCTGTCCTCATGAAAGAAAAAATCTTAGGGTAGTTATTTTTAGTTTTCCCACCCCAACTCTGAAGTGCATGGGAAAACTCAAGCTGAATTTTTGGCTATCCTATTTCACATCTAGTATCTGGCACCAGAGAAGGTTGTGCTCACTGCCTTGTAAAACTATCTATCCCTCCCCTCTGCAGCTGGACAGGAGAGAGAAAATGTAACAAAGGGTTCATGGTTCATGCAAACTAGGAAAGATCACTCATCAAATACTGTCATGAGCAAAACAGACTCGAATTAGAGATATTAATTGATTTTATTACTAACAAAATCAGAGCAGGATAAAGAGAAGTCCAATAGTACCTTAAAAATGCCTTACTGCCACACTTCCCTTCTTCCCAGCTTGACCTCCTCCCCCAGCAGCACAGGGAGACAGGGAATTGGGTTATGGTCAGTTCATCACAGGTTGTTTCTGCTGCTGCTCAGGGAGGAGTCCTTTTCTGCTCCATTGTGGGTTGCCTCCCATAGGACTTCTCCAGTGTGAATCCATCCCACAAGAGACAGTTCTCCACAAACTGTTCCAACACGGGTCACTCCTCCACCAGGTGAAGTGCTCCAGGCACAGCCTTCTCCAGCATGGATCACAAGTCCTACCAAGAAAACTGCTTCAGTGGGACTCCTCTCTCCACAGGTCCCTGCCAGGAGCCTGCTCCAGAACAGGCTGGATCACAGCTTCCTTTCAGGCATCACCTGCTCCAGTGTGGGTCTCCTGCATGGGCTGCAGGTGGATCTCTGCATCCCTGTGGATCCCCATGGGCTGCAGGGGCACAGCTGCCTCACCATGGGCTGCACCAGGGGCTGCAGGGGAATCTCTGATCTAGCACCTGGAGCACCTCCTGCCCCTCCTTCTGTAGTGACCTTGGTCTCTGCAGAGATGTTCCTCTCACATACTCACATTGCTCTTCTTTGGGTGCAATTACAACTGCATAATCACTTTATTTCTCTTCTAAACTATCACAGAGGCATAACCCTAATTTCTGGTTGACTCAGCCTTGACCAGCAGCATATCCATCTTGGAGCTAGCTGGGATTGATTCTGCTGAATATGGAGGAAGCTTCTGGCAGCATCTCACAGAAGCCATCCCTGCAGCCCCTCACCACCCAAACCTGGCTGCACAAACTCAATTCACTAGCTTGAGGTATTTACTGTTTCTCCAGAAGTCATCCCATGCTGTCGTGTCATGAGTTTGGTTATGATTCCAGCGCACCTACTATTAGAGGTCCTGCTAAAATAGATAAATCACACCTGAACTCCCAAAGATCCGCTGGAAGGGTTCAAGTAATATGGGAGATAAAGTTTATTTTTATAGTTCTTTGTGGAAGAGGTTTTGGAAACCAGAGTAACTTCAACACCTAACAGCCTAGATTTACCTGAAAGTGCTTGGGAGAGCTCCCATGTACCTCAGCAGTCAGAAAGACTATCGGTTATTAGCAGCCCATAGCCAACAGAATATGCCCACAGTCCTACTCTATTCTGGGGTGCTACATTTCAGACAAAAGACTTTAGGATATTAGCAGATGACAGAGGCATAAGGTATTTTTTTTTTTATTACTTATATATATACTAATATATTGATCATTCTTATTATTCAGGATTCATTGTAGAATTCACCATTCAAATGGATTGATAGATCTGAACCAACAATGTTTCTTTTTTTGAGTATTTTATATTTCACTAACTAAAACATAGTTGGCATTAATCTATTGGTAATTTTAAGTGTAAAACCAATCCTCTCTAAGGTCAAGACATCTGAAATGCTAAGAGAAAAAGAAGGGAAAGATGAAGAAGAATGGGTTTCTACAGCCTTCAGCTTCCATAGTAACAAAGGGATTTGTAACAAAAGTTCACAGAGTACATTTCAGGAGAGAATATAAAACACCATACAACATTTCAAAGAAAGTTGGAGATGTCAGAAATGCATTATCAGAAGAAACATGATAAAGGTTAATCAACAGATCACTTTTCTTACTGATGCTTTTAATCTGAGACATTTCTAACAGAAAGTGAGGTTTTTTATTCTGTACAACCACATTTCCCTAGCAACAGATTTAGACCCACCTATGCCCAAGTGGGCATTCAGAGCCCCCGTCTCCTCTAGACCTGAGTCATTGTTTAAATTCCCCATGTGGTATATAAAAAACTCCTTATTTCTTGCAGATACTGCTTTTTCACTATCTATTTATCATTAACTAGTTTCATGATTTATGTGACTCAATGAAAATTATTTATTTCCTGTTAGATTTTGACAAAACAATGAAGTCAATTATCACACAATTAATTTTATCCAAAGTCTGTTGTTTTGATTACATGGTGTTTAATCAAATAAGGAATGATATCTCATAGGTAGCATTATTTTAAGTTGAGCTGATGAGCAGAGCAACTGGAGAAGCCAGAAAACAGAGCAATAGCAGAAAGTTAGCTGGGACAAGTAACAAAATGAACTAAAGGCTGTGGTGAAAAGTGAGGTATCTACCCAAAAATCTAAAGCTGCATGTTAACACTGAGTAGATATAAACTACTCACACAAGAGTTATCACCTGACAAGTTCGATTTCCAAGTGTTCTGAAAAGTGGGGATAGAGTTGAGGAAGAATGGGTATTTGAAGGAAAAGCAAACAAAAGGCAAAGTTTCAGATCTTACTGGGCCCTTGCAGATACTTGCTGGAAACAATGCCTGGAAAACAGATATGTGTTCAAGAACAAAAGATTTATGAGCAAGACAAAGGTCTGTGGTGGCTGGTAGAGCAAAGAGCTGTTGACTGTCAGATTAAAGGATTATTCCATGTTATTTCTGCTTTGACACAATCACAGTGAGTCACAGAAAGACACCAACTTCAGTAAAAATTGGGATAGTATTAATGTTTTTAGCGACAAAAAGAAACATTCTGAAATACAAAAATGTGCTGCCTTTTTTTCTACCATATCTGAGAGGATTGACAGAGAAAATATTACACGAATGATCATGAAACTGCTCCTTAAGCATACTCTTATTTTATGTGGTTTTTGCACTTCTGTGTGTATCTTCCAAATACATTTGAGGCATTTTATTTTTCTGGCTAAATTTCTTTCATTTTCTTTAATTTTTTTGTATATTTGATACAACAGTAGGAGTTTTGTGTTCCTTATAAAAGGCTTCACAAAGTATCCTGTCAAAATACTTGACATCAATACTCATAAGCATTTTGTAAGAATCCTAGAATTAGATCTTAAACAGCTTTCAGTTCAAAAAACTGAACACATCAAAGTCTGTTAACACAATATAGATATCTTGTGTCAAACCAGGTAATTTCATTCCATTAACCACCCACTGAACTTCCCAGTTAGATCTATCAAGAGATTCATTTCTTCTTTTTTTTTCCCATTGCAATTGATAGCACAAAAGAGAAGATAACAGAGAAAGTTGGAAAGTCTCACAGGTTTCAGATCAGAAATTAATGTGCTTCCTTTTAAGATCTGCAGGGAAAAAGCAAACTTGAAGGGAGAAATTAGTCATACACAATAGTATGGCCAATAGAAACCAATTTGACCCAAGATAATTCAACAGGAGCTTCAAAGGGTGATTTTAACGATGGCCCACTGTTCTGTTAAATAGTTAACATATAGTAACATAATAGTAACATAGTTAGCTGGTTAGTTTGCAGAAGTTATTAGTGGAATATTACTTGAAAGAATCTTGGACTTTTCAGATAAAGTATATTTGCTAGTTACTGATTCACTGACTGATGACCAAGTAAAACACACACCAAAGCCATCCACAGGCAATTTGGTTTCCTTATGAAACAGAAATGTGCATCATAGAGAAATAATGGGGAAAAAGTAGCTTATTTTCTATTATAATGGAAGAAAGGAAGGAAATGTTGTTTCTGAATAAAACTGTGCGGGCTGTGGTGTTCAAGAAATTTCTTTTTCACATGCAATGTTGAACTTCACTGCCAAGAGCCCTGAAAGACAGCTAAGCGTGTTGGTAGTATATAACGTTTTTACAGAAACATTTGTTTTAACTTGCCATAAAGCTGCAGATATTTAAATTACTTGAAAAGTTAAATTAGTAGCTCATTTTTTTGCTATGACCATGGATCTGCTTTACTTCACCGGACTCTTTTGGCATAAAAATTTGGTTTGAATGCGACCATATTATTGTTAACTGCCATTACTTATCTGCTTAGAACATCACCATGTACTTTGCAGGAGCTTCCTACTTCCCTCCTTGTACAAACTCCTTGCCATCTCCTGCATATCCTTATATGTTTCCTTTGTTTATATACAGATTCTGGTTCATTATGTGTCAAAAATCCCCATGGCTTTCTTTGTCCTAAACTGTCCATTCTGCTATCAGGTAATTTTCCGTGTTTTTAAAACACTCCCATAGCTATTTGAAACAATGTCCATGGTGCTTAATATTGGTAAAGTCCTAGAGATATTATGTGAAGTTTTCAACTGCAAGCAGGAGTCTCAGTTCAGGAATATGTTGCAAGGGAACAAGATATCAAACTAAGTTGATCTCAAAGGTGCAGCTACGACGGCAGCTCATTTTCCTCAAAAGAAGCAAGAAATTTGTTTTTCCACTGCTGTTCTGTGGAAACATTGTTCTAAAAAAGGTTGTTACAAATTTGAAAGAGTGATATTATAACACATGGTGTTTTTACATTTAACATAAAAACTTTGTGTAGATACTTTGTGCTACAATGCAGACTTCAGCTTCTGTGGGAATTTTGCCTGGCTGAGTGTTAGTTTCATTTCTTTAACCCAAATTTCCTAATGATTGCCTCTACTTCCAGTTTTCAAACTTCTGCATTTGTCTCGGACCAACTGAGGTACTAATTGAGGTATTCTCTTTAAACTCTCATCTGCTCCACCAAGCGTTTTATAGGATGCCAAGCACACTATCCAAATTTTGTGTGCAGCTTCTGCCATCTCCTGTATATCTTTTTAATCTCTGGCAGGTTTGCAAAAAGAAGGTGAGGAGGAATAAATTAATGTTTTTCAGCAAAACCAGTTAGAAAATAGCAATGTTAAAATCAACAGATTCTTCCTTCAGGGAAAAAAATCAAACAAAACAAAACCAGAAAACTCCTGTTCATTAAAAACTAATTGTATGAATGATATATTTAGATGAAGAAAAAGCTTTTGTTTTTACACTGTGTTATTTTTACAAGTGGTAAGCATTTAACAAAAATGCAAGTGGGAAACGTTTGAAGAATGTCTGGTTTGGGAGATTAATATTTTATTTACTTCGTGCAGTGCATTATGGTAAAGAGATCTAATAAAATTACATGAAAAATGACAAATTTCTTGTTTGCACACCCTCTGAAATCAGTATTGACAGTTACTACAGAGATCTGTCTAGAATTCAGCTTCTGTTGTTGTTATGTGACCTTCCCAACCCTATTAAATGAGCTGAATTCCAACTAAGGACTGACCCAAACCCCTCTGAAGTTACTCTGCTATTTATCTACTCAGACAAGAAATCCAACCTCTCTTTTCTGCACACATTTCAGGTTTCAGGTCGCCTACAAATGAGCTTTCTCTTTCCTGTTTACAAGTATCCTCTCGAGCTTACCTAGCAAAAGGTTTCACTCTCAGAGAAGACAACCTTCCCTCACATAAATCATCTTCTCCCTGTGTTGGGCTCATGTACAGCTTCCTTCTAAGATCCCCAAAGAACCAAGAAGAATTTCACGATAAGAAGAGGGAGAAGGAGGAATTTGCTGATGCATGGAAGAGAGAGTGAGCAAATGTTAAACTGCAGTCTCCTTTTCTGCTTTCTGAGGACAGGCCATGTTGATTGGCATTAGATCCCAGCCTGTCCTGCTGTTCACAGAAAAAGCATCTAAGTAGTAATTCAAGAAAAAATGGTCAATTGAAGATGCCACTATTTTTTGATAATAAGAAAAGACATTTTCAAATGGTTCAGAATGGCTATATAATTACTTACATTGTACATTTCAAGGATTCCAGAGGAAATAAAATTTTCCTACACAAGACTCAAAATCTGCAGTAAGTTCATGTTTTAAAACCCAGATTCTTGAAAAAAGCTTTGTGCAGGAGACCCACCTAAACTGTGTAGATTGTGGCATAGACTGTGATCCCCCAGTCCCTAAGTAGTCCAAGAGAAGAAGGTTGAAGTAAACAGCAAAGAAACAAAGGCAACCTAGTGCCCAGCCTCTCATCCACATTTCTGCCTTGCTTTCCCATCTTCCCAGGAAAGATTCAGAACAGTTTATAATGATGAAGAATCTCAGTCCTGTAAAACCTTAAAGAGGCAAACAGAAAAAGCTAGTCTGAATCTTTCCATAACCGCCTCCCCCTTAAGGTCTTAATTACTGGTCAAAAGATCACTGAGCAGACTAATGAAAAATTAAACATAGGAGAAGTGAAATCTAGCCTTATTTAAGCCAGTGGGAGTCTTATTATCAGCACTGTCAACAGCAGAATTTCACACAGGATGTTTACTCTTGCCATTCTGGTAAATAGGTCAGCAGCACTTTTTTTTGATGCTCACTGGAAGCTTTTGTAGCAGCCCAGTTCACCAAATCTTACAGCCTGATCCTTGCTGTGTCCTACACTCCCAGTGAAAGTGAGCACATCTGTATAGACAGAGGGGACAATAGTCACATGTTTCTAAGATTGCTTGGACTTTTACAAATGGGAAGTATTAAGAGACTAACATGAACATTATTACTTATGCCTTGCACATAGGTAACCCCTAAATTCCATGCAGACTTCAGTTCTATGAGAATTTTAAATTAAGTTTTGAGCTGCTCCTTTTTTAAAACTGTCATCCCTTTGACAGTGCAAGGGTCCCTTTAAAGTAAGAAACACAATGCAGACAATTTCGCTGCTTTTTTATATCTACTTACTGTAATTTTTCTTCAAATAATATTGTAACAAACTTAACACTCTAACTTGAATTGTCAGTTTGATGTTTGCAGCTTCCAAAAAAGAGAAAAGCTGTAAGCATTAAGATTCAAGAGCACAAAGAAGTTGTGACAGAACATTTTGATCAGAAAGTAGATATTGTAAGGTATTAAAATTTGACACCTCTTTAATAAATAAAAAATATGCTATCTGAATGAAAGTGCATTACTTCTTTTCTTATACAGCTATGTGTTAATATTCCTGTACAGAATGTGCTTAAAATCTTCCCCCCTAAACTGGATTAAGGAGCAGTAACATTATCAAACCCAGTGTACAATGAAAGCATGAAAATACTGGTGATCTTAAGCAAGAACTTCCTCATAAGAAGAGGAGGGGCAGGCACTGATCTCTTCTCTGTGGTGACACCGAGGGACAGAACACGAGGGATTGGCCTGAATTTGTGTCAGGGGAGGTGTAGGTTGGATATCAGAAGGTTCCTCACCCAGAGGTGGTTGGGCACTGGAACAGCTCCCCAGGGAAGAGGTCACAGCACCCAGGCTGACAGAGTTTGAGAAGCATTTGGACAATGTCCCAGGGACATGGTGGGATTTTTGGGGTGTCTGGAGCAGGGCCAGGAGTCAACTCAGGATATTATATGATTCTAAGAACAGAAGGGTATTATTCAAACACATATTTGTGTCATTTAAAGCTCACAAAAGCTGGGAATGCAAACACCAATTTCATGGTTTTGATTAAGATAATTATTTTTTTATTGCTGCAACCTGTACTTTTTATTCACTAAAGTGAATTTTTGTCAATACTTATCTTTTAGCCCACTCCCTTAATGACAAACAATTGAAGCACAACACATTTTAGCCTGGAAGGCTGAAAGATAAGCTTTTCTAGATAAACATTTCTTGAGTGACTCCAGAAGGGCATTCTTGCAACAGGAATGTACTCTGTAATTGATAGAGAAAAATAAAGAGCAAGCCAGACACAAGGGAACTCTGTGTTCATAGGCTCGGAAGATTGCATTTTCCTCCATCTCTCTCTTTCTCTTACTACTCTGTTTTTCCATTTAATTTCTTCACCCACCTCTCTAGACAAATTCTTTATTGAATAGGAGATGAACTATGCTGTCTAGATTCTCACTACTTGGCAACAGCAGAAACAGCAGAAACCTTGCCCCTCTGAGGTTAGTAACTAAAAGGCATCTGTTCATTTCAGAATGAGTCATGATTCAATATATTAATTAAATCTATTAAAAAGGCAGGATATTTAGTTAGGGAAACGTCCTTGCCCATCCCTCCAGGAGCCACTCTGTCAGTCACACCCCCACACCTGAGCTGGGAGCGAGGCCCCTCTGCAGCCACATCCCCACCCTCACACAGCCACACCAGGCTCTGAGACCCCTCTGCAGCACCATCCCCACCCTCACACAGCCACACCAGGCCTCTGTGGTACATCCCCACCCTCACACAGCTACACCAGGCTCTGAGGCCCCTCTGCAGCACCATCCCCACCCTCACACAGCCACACCAGGCTCTGAGGCCCCTCTGCAGCCACACCCCCACCCTCACACAGCCACACCAGGCTCTGAGGCCCCTCTGCATCTACATCCCCACCCTCACACAGCCACACCAGGCTCTGTGGTACACCCCCACACTCACACAGCCACACCAGGCTCTGAGGCCCCTCTGGAGCACCATCCCCACATTCACAAGCTACACCAGGCTCTGAGGCCCCTCTGCAGCTACACCCCCACACTCACACAGCCACACCAGGCCTCTGTGGTACATCCCCACCCTCACACAGCCACACCAGGCCTCTGTGGTACATCCCCACCCTCACACAGCCACACCAGGCTCTGAGGCCTCTCTGCAGTTACACCCCCACACTCACACAGCCACACCGGGCTTCTGAGCTGGCTCAAACCCAGGTTTCACACAGCAGAGTCTCAGATGAACCAATTCTTAAAATAATTTATTCTTGGTCCAGTAACTAAATAACACAAAACCAGCTCAAGCTGGTGACTCTAAAGTGGGACCTCAAAAAAAGAAAACTCTGGACATTTAAGCTCTCACAGTCCTCACAGACCCAGGGATGTCCTAGGCTCCTGCTGTGGCCCTGAGTGTCCCCAGGCCTTTTGTTGTGCAAAGGGTCAGTGATTCCTGACCTCTTGCTTTGGGCTCCAGAGCCCCACCTGCAGCTCCCACTGCAGCTGCTCACTGAGAGACCAGCACTGAATGGATCCCTCAACAATCTGACTTGAGGTTTTATTGCTTTATCTTCTCCATTTTGATAAATCTTTAAAATTTTTTCAGCATTATCACATTTAATAAGACTTGTTAAAACATGTAAATCTAAGTGATGTTTTCTTCAACAGCTGACTAGTGTCTCACTAATGACCATATCAAGTTTTAGGAACAGAGCTCTTTTAATCTCAGTTTCTCAAAAGCCTTGAAAATAGATATTGCTGATATACTTAGTCTGTTTTCTGTCAAAACAGACCTCAACGTTTTCAGAAAAAAACAAGTAACAGATGGGTTAATAAATTTTTATTTATAAGTATATCAGACTGAAGAAACAAGGAAATCTTTACTCAGTGTGTGTATGGATGACATAAAATTGTGTTTTATCATGCTTTGTATTGTTTGAACAAACAACACTGTAGTGTTCAGCCAGTGGGAATTCATTTAGTTTACTAGGCTCTGTATTTGAAATCCTGTTTAAAAGACAACTTCAAGGGAAATTGTATTTTCATTTAATTTACACTTTTTCCTGAGCAGGCAGTGAAATATAGTTGCTATATAGTTCACAGCAATTCACTGTGTCAAGGCTTCTACAAATGAGGATAAAAGAAATAAACAGTTTCCTGAAAGGCAATTCACAAATAAATACCATCTTTCCTAATGGATATTAAATTAATATATCTTCATATATACAACCCATGGTCTTATGTTATCCATTTATTTAATGTGCCAACATAACAGCCATTACAAACTAAAATGCATACCTGGATAAATGAATATTTAGCCAGTTGTTTGTCTTATAGCAAGATCCAAAGCATTTCAGGGTACAAGGATGGTATCCTAAAAGGAGCCATCACTAAGATGGACAAGGAGTGGACAAGAAGACTCTGGAGGAGTCATTGCCTCTGAAAGATCAGGGTTTGTGGCAACAATGGGTAACCAAGATGAGACAGTTATATGAGCAATTTTTTGTGTTGTATAATTACACAAGCTCAGCTTGTCCCATTCTGTTTTTATTCCCCAATGCATTCTAAAACCAGATGCTCTTCAAAATTTTCTACATTGATGTGGGAATTCAAACAAAGTAGTCCATCTTCAATTCAATTTCTTAAATTTATGGGACAACAGAAGGGTGAATATAGACATCATCTTCCAGTGAGTCACTACATGAGGAGGTCAAAGCAATGAAGGGAAGCAAATTTGGATACTATCCCGCTCCCTTAATGACAAACAATTGAAGCACAGCACAACTCCGATTGAGTTGTCTTGCATTAAAATTAAGACATTGGTAAGAAAGTAGAGAGAGTACTTTAGTTAAATAAAACAGAACCACATTAACCTAAGAATTTTATCATAGTGCTAGTAAACAAAGCTAGTAATTTATAAATGACAACCTTTCTAGCTACATATGAAGGAGTTAGACTGTTGAAATATTAAAAGTCTCTCTCAGTTTTAAAACTCAGCATTGTTTTTGGGATCTCTCCCTTCACCTATACTACTCCCTTCAAGCAGAAATATTTCTTGGGAAGAGTGAAGATCTCAAAGTTTGTCTATGCATTTGCTGGAGAAAACAGTAAAAGGTAGCATGGATGATTATACTAATTTTGAAATCTAGCAGTTGACCTGTTAGCTGATAATTTTCTACAGTTGCCCATAATTAGATTTATTCAAAAAATGTTCATTTTTTGACTGATTTACTATTTCTGTGACTGTTTTAATATTGGTCTTGAAAACAAATTCACACTGTATTACTTATTGGACGAATATAGTGAGTGCTAAAGCAGAAGAAGGGACAGATACAAAATATGGAAACTCTGAATTCTTTCTAGATCTATATCATACATAGATTTTATCAATTCCTACCTAAACCTAAATACCTACAAGATAAACAGAATTTCAGGCACATTGGCTGCAATATTGCAGAGGGATCTCATTATTTTTGGTAGGAATAAACAGAGAAGTTGGCGGGTAATCTTGGTGGAGAACAGAACACTTAGAGACAAAAAAGCAGGAAGAGCTGGAGAACTGTCTTCTTCCTGAAGCCACAAGAAGTCAAGTAAAAGAAGGAAAATGAAGCAGGTCTTTTATGGCTTACCTGAATCCTAGCTCAGAGGCAGTTAAGAAATAGAATCACAGAATCATTTAGGTTGGAAAAGATTTCTAAGATTAAGTCCATCCATTAACTCAGCACTGCCAAATCCATCACTAAACCACATCCCTAATTGCCACATCTACATGTCTTTTAAATGCCTTCATAGGTGGTGACTCAATCACCTCCCCATTCCAGTGCCTGATAACCCTTTTGGCCTAAATGTTCTTCCTGCTTACTTTTTCTCCCTGCTTACTTTTTCTCCCTTCAAGATATTAGAGCTGTAATAAGATAATGCAGTAGATGAGGCATTTTGTAAGGCACAGCAGAAAAACAGACAGTGACTATGGCAAGAAAAGGGACACTACTGAAAACCATTACTTGTGACACAAGCACCCACTTTAGTAGTCAACATATGGCATCTGTGTGCCTGCTGGCCCAAAGCATTTCCCTGCTGCTCTTCCTGCTGTGACTAACCACAAGAGCTGTTCTAATTCAGGAAGTTATCAAAGGATACAAGCTCTTGTTTATACACATACCAGTGCTGCTGGAACAGAGCAGGCCCCAAGGAGAAATGATTTGAGCCAGTACAACTCAATTTCAAAACCTTTTTAAATGTCACCCAAGAAAAACTGGTGTTGGAAGCCAGATACATGTGTGTCTGAATAACCTTCCTTCTATTTCAGTCACAAGTGGGAGGGGATTATGCAAAGTAAAATGGGAAAACTGGGAGTTCACTGAAGAAACTGCTACACATGTTTTTGGCAAAGGACAAGATACTCTGTGGGTTTCTTTGCAGAAGGTTATGCACAGATGTGTTTATTCCCCATGACTTCCCAAGTGAACACAACTTTAAACAAGGAAGATAACTTTGTTTTGTGCCAGATCTCATTCTCACTAAAAGCAAAGCTCAATGAGCACTATCTCTTCTTTGGGTTCCTCTCTTGTATTTTACGTAGGAGTAGGTGATCTCATATCCCAATTTAACTCATAGAGGAAACTGGCGGGCATAGCAGGGAAGTAGTCATAGTTTTATAGTCTTTTCCAAAGAAGCAGCTGCCACAATTGCCTCAGCCTTAATGCTCTTTAATCATTAATACACATATATATAGATATATATGTGAGAGTGTATATATATATATATATATATATATATATATATATATGTATGCATGGCTATGTGTATATATCTATATATGCTTATATACACATTCTAGTCTATTCTGAAGGGCAGGTATCTCTACAGGTAGTCTGGGGCAATATGCAGAAAGCAGGGAAAGGAGATTGAAAGAGGAATGTGGGTGGCTTCAGTTGTGGCTCTCAAAGCCACAGTGCCAGGAAAGCTTGGAGAAGCTGGAGCCAGATGAAGAGCAGGGAGAGCATTAGGAGAATCACCACACCTGGGACACAGAGCATATGAGAGCAGAAAGGCAGCAGCTTGTCATGCAGCTGCAGGAGTGGTGCAGCACAAGGCTGAGCAGGGCCATTGGTGCAAAGGTGAAAACTCTGATGTGTCCAGAGAGGAGTGTAGGGGAACAAGGTGCTGCAGATATGATGGGTCTGCCCACAATACCCTCTCAGAGTCTAAGCTCAATGACATGATGGAAATAGTAACTACCTGTATAAAACCTGAGACCAGGGAGGTGTCCTGGGGAGTTCAAAAGGTGAGTGTTGACCTCTCCACTGGAGATGTGAACTGAGAATAAAGCACGGCCTAATAATGTGTTATTTGCCTTGATAGCCTGTGTTTTTCCATCACAGTCTTCTTTCATGGTACAGAATATAGTCAGAGAAGGCATTCCCAAAGCTAAGAAGTGTCACACTTATCAATGTCTCTTTGAACTCTGACACAAATGGTTGAGCTGCTATTTGTAGCTGCACAATCCTGTAAAATAACTCCCCTTAGATCCTCTTTTGTGAGCAGTAATACTCACCCACAGATCTGTTCTCAGGATTGCAGTCAGTCGGCACTATTTGGTACTGTGGAGTCATTCACAGAGCCAGTTTTCCTTGTCTACCTGATGATTCCTTACAATACTGTGATACTTGGGTTGCTGCTAGTAGCTGACATTAGAAGTGATCTATAGAGATTTAAAGCTTTTAAGATGCATACTTCCTAATGAGATTTATTTAGTATATCACATCTAAGTTACCTTCTAAACTACTGTTTTTGAATGATCTCACTTTTCTTTTCTCTCAGTCTTTACACTCTCACAATGGAAATTTTACAACTGCATGGTAACACTCTCATTTTCTCTCACAAGTGACTGAGGTTTTAAATGCAATTTGGTTATAAGTCAGTATGCATTGGAGTTTTCTGGTTTGCCATAAACTTGGACACTCCACAAGTCTTTAACTGTGTGGTATGCATGAATACATTTTGCTTCCCCAGCAGCTCCCCATTTTTGCTTAATCCCAAATTGTTTTCCTTTAGGGTTAGATTATGGACACAAACAGAAGTTTTCTTGACTGGAAATAGGTTCTACAGATGCTCAAGTGTAATTTCTCAAAGCTAACTAGCAAGGAGATATGTGAATTCTTGAAATGCCATTGGAGACTTGTGCCTGGACTGGGGAACTTCAAATGCTTAAGGACTTTTCCATGTGCTTCTGATTAACTCCACCTGCCATTTATCCACACCCAATCTGAACTATTCATTTATCCCACAGGCATACTTGGCATGAGTAAGATATTCATAATAAATTAATTTTGGTTTTAGGTCTCTTTTGTATTTAAAAATTTAATTCTGAATACCTTTGAAAGCAAGAAACTGATACTTTAGTTGCTATTTCTGTAAGCAGTAAAAAAAGTAAACAGAAAGAAAGAAGAAAAAAAGTGATTTTGTAGGCCTTGATTATGCTTAATACACAATTCTAATATGCTTATCAAGATAAGCTTCTGGGCTGATGTAGCCAAGAGTAATGGTCCTTGAAAAAAACAAACATACAGAAAAGCAAATATTGGTAAAACAAAAGTGTGCTGGCAAAATGATGCAAAAAAATGTATTCAGTGCAGTGTAATACTTTATGCAAAACTATGAATCTATGTAACCAATGTTCATTAAGAGATAAAAACCTTGATAAATAGTATTTAAGTTCCCACAAAAACAATAGTAACTAATATCACGTAACAATTTCAAAATTACTAAAGTTGCATTCTTTGGAAAACATGATATTTGCTACTCCTACCCCATATGGGGGGTCATGCAGACAGGAACAGTTGTGAAAGTCCTGTTTGGTAAAGAAAGAAATTTTGACCTAGATTTCCAGATTGTTTGCCTTCTTCTGAAAAATTTTAATCTCTTAAATCTCCTAATCTCTCCCTTTATATTTGAAGAAAATTACTATACTTCTAAGTAGGTCTGTATTTTCCTCCCCATGGACATTTTGACTTTTACAATATGACTGTAAAAAAAATTAATGATGCAGTGGACTTAGTCTTCTAGATCAGCCATCAGGGCTACCTGTCTGTGGGGAACTGATGCCTTGAGAAGACTGACCTGAAACAGAGACTAGACACAGTTAAAGAATAAAGTAGGTATTTATTAAAACACCTCAAGGGATACACCTTGGGTAGTACAAGAACCTGGCCAGGGCTACACCCAAGATGGTCACAAAATGGATGAACAATCACAAGGTCTCTCACTTTTATAAGTTTTGATCCGTTTGCATATTGGAGTTAATTGTCCAATTATAGCTTTAGGTTATGAAGTTCCATCCTTCTTTTGTTTCTCTCTTCAGCCCACTGTTGTTTATGCTCTTGGGCCTGAAATTTGGATTGGTTGTCATTGGTCCCAAGCTAGAGAAAGAATTGTTTTATCTACCTACTCTGTGAAGAGAGCTTACCTATTGTGGAAATAGGGGATCCCCCAGCCAGGGAATTATGTGCTTTGACTCCACAATTCAGAATGCTGAACAATTCCTTTATTTAAACTATACTACATTACATTAATACTATACTAAATAACATACTAAAGAGATACTATACTAAAGAAAACCTGTGACTGTCTGAGACAGCCAGAACACAGCTTTGAATGATTGGCTAATCACTCAAAACAACTTTCACCCATGTCCAATTAACCAAATAAATTTCAGTAAACAATCTCCATAACACATTCCACATGTGCAAAAACAGAAGCAGTGGATAGAGACAAGAATTGTTTTCTCTTCTCTCTGTGCTTTTCACTGCCTTCCCAGGAAAAATCCTTGGGAAAAGAATTATATCTCTCTCTGTTCAGAGGATGTGAATGCCACACTTACCATCCCTTAATATGAAGCTCAGAACTACACACTAAAACAGCACAGAAGCTGAAAAATATAAAAGCTAAAATTTAAGGCATCATTTCCCCCATGGGCTTGGGCTCGCCCCCTTTTTCAGGATTGTAGTCATCTTTAGGCTTTTCTAGGGATTTACCAAGGCTATTTCCCACAAATACTTTTCACATTGTGGTATTACATAACATGGTGTAGAAAACACTGTGGTGACTTGCGGTGTCATGTGTTTTTAGTGTGGTTCTGTTGTAAAGTTAGTTATCCTTTGTATAAATTTAAGAAATTGTTTGATCCTTGGTTCCCCCCATGTAATCCCCTCAGAATGGTTTCTCCCCAAGTTGTTTGCCAACTGTTTTTCCCACCATTGGCTTGTCCCTCAAAATGATTGATCCTTTGTTCCTCCCCCTATGCCCTTATAAGTTTCTTCCTCCTGCCTGTCATTGTAACCGCTCCCCCCCCCCCTTTATTTCGAGAATTTTCCGTGTCAATCATCCCTTACAGGATGTATGATTTCCCTCCAGAGCCTCTTCCCTCCCCGATGTGATCCTCATAGGCTCAGCTGTGTCTCGCACTTCTCCCCTGACCTTTGCCTATTGATTACTTTATGTCTCCTCCTATCATGCCCACTCCCTTTATCACTGCCTCCCCAAACCCCTGTCTCATGACACTTGTCCCTGGTCCCCTTTGGGAATCGAGGTTCCTTGGCATCTACATGAATGTCCACTCTCTGCTTCATTCACCTTGGGAGTTCATAGCTACGCTCTCGCCTGCGCCGCCCACGCTGCAGCCGGCACCATTACCCAGGCGTTTCCGAGGAGAACCTGGGAGTGGCAGATCTTGTGGCCCCCTCTGGTCACAAAGGGAGCAGCTAGCCGGCATTTATCCAGCTCCTATGGCCGCAGAGTGAGCTACAGTGACTCTGACACTTCTGCTTCCCACCCCTAGGGATTTCAGTTTTCCAACTCTATACAGCAACCGTTCTATCACAACAGCCAGGAAAACCTTGCTATGTCATCAAATAACAACTTTTTCTTGTTAAAAAATTTCTAATGTGCTAGTGTTTCAGTTGCTTTCTTCATCCTCTCTTTGTTGCCATGTACTGTCCTTTCTTTGTTACTTCCTGCTTATTTAGGAAGCCATGACCACTGTGATGGTTGGTACCAGAAAACAGAGCAGGGCTGCAGCCTTGGGAGCCTGTGTGTCTGTGTGTCGCTGCTGGGGAGGCTGGGACAGGGGCAGCTGTCACACTGCATGTCTGAGCCCAGCTGCTGCAGAAGCTGCCTCCCACATTTGTGCAGTGTGTTCCTGCCTGTGACACATAGATGACTTCCCAGGCTTCTTGTAACCCAAACCATTCCATGATTCACTGATCAGATGTCAATGAAACCGAAAAAAATGGATGGAGATTCAGATATTTCACATGCTTGCTAACACAACAAAAGCATCACTGAGATCTGATTCAGTGCCCTGAACCCTGCAGCTCATCAAGGAGTATAGTAGTACAACCTAGGATTGTAAAACGTTTGCTCATAATCTAGGTTGGGATTTTTTTGCATAATTCATTTTACTTCATGATACCTGAGATCATCATGTTCATGATGGGAGAAACTGCACAAGATTTATGGAAAGGGTGGGATGACAGCTGAGAGTCTTCCATCAAATTATTTTTATAATGCAGGTTTCATTAACATCAATGGTATGAATCATTATCATGTCAGCTTACAAACAGAATACGTGCAAACAGTAATTGCTTTTGTTTGAATGAAAGACTGGGACAAGCTCACAGTTAAGACAAAACTGTTGGCAGTGACTTGTGAGCTGATTGCTATGACTACAAGAACTGACACAGACATTGATTCTGTTATGATGTTTACTAAAATTACATTTAATTTAACACTGAGCTTCTCCACCTAGAACATAAATCAGACGTCAGATGCTTCAGAAGTAAGGATGATAATGAGGCAGATGTGACAGGGCTGTTTCTGTTGAATTTCTTTTAATGTGCCTTCTATTCCACCCTCTCACCTACTTCAGTCCAAGGATTGTCTATCATCAGCAACTAAAAGCAGGAAAAAAAATTGTCTTTAAACTTTGTAAAGTACCTGGGAAAATCTGGCTGCATTCATTTTGAATCATAATCTCCATTAAATCTTTATCCCACTAATTTCTTATGGTAATGCAGTGACAATTACTGAGTCAGTAAAAGCTCCTGCTTAGTGCATTTTTCAGAACTCTCATAAGACTTGAGTACAAATTACAACACTTTTCAGCTCACAATCATTGCTCTGCACAGATACAAATTTAATACTCATTGCTCTTTTTAAAAGCATAAATGTCTGTCAACTTAGAAAGATGGAAGAATAGAATAGAATAGAATAGAATAGAATAGAATAGAATAGAATAGAATAGAATAGAATAGAATAGAATAGAATAGAATAGAATGAAGAATAGCTTTGTCTCATCTTTTATGAAGGCTTTTGCTTTCATTCCCCAAATCCCTTTTTAAAAGGCCTAATTAGTCAGCTATCAGACCAGTTTTCAGTTAAAGGATATTGCAAGCTTGCCTCTGAATCCTCTTTCCATTTCACAGGCATGGCTATGAGGTGAAGAGGCAGTGTCAGTGGTTCTATCAATTTGCTGCATTGCAGTTCATAAGTGATTTGAAGAAACTGAAGAAAGTTATGATGCAAATGTGTGTAAAGAAAAGCAAGTCTTTCTTCATTTCATGTGCTTGTACTACATTGCTTCCAACTGCTCTTAATTTCACAAGTGTTTTCTATAGGCTCTAATTGTCAAGGTCAGCTTCTGCTGTGTTTTGGAGATAGAAACAAGAGAATGCTACCCTTTCTTTTCAAAAAATCTTGCAAATTGTATCAGGTGGATTTTAGCTTTTGATTTAATGTTCTTGTAAGGTCACCTTTAGGGTAATTTTGTGCAAAGCAGTATGTTCACTGACCTGAGTGGTGAGAGGAATGAGAAAGGTGAAAAATCTAGAGAAAGGCTTTTTTCCATATTGCAAAATCCTGAAAATCCATGTTTAATGTTAATTGACAGTGCTTAAGCTCCTTATTTTGTATCTAAATAATTAAATGTTCACTGTGGGCTATTAAAGACCTGCTAGCACAATTCTCACACAACACGTGGTTTTGCATGGTTTTGCTCTTTCTTTGCTTATTTGTTTAACCTGACCCATTTCAATTGTAATTTAATGGTGAGGAGTTGGTAACAAACCAGAAGCTTCTCAAGATCTGTTCTACATGAGGATGTGCAACTCTTACTGCTTCTGTCCACACCAGCTGAGTTTAAAACCACACTGTTTTGTTAAATCATACAGAACTAAACATTAGGTGAACTACAGGAATAACAACAACAACAATAAACATAACAATAATAATAAACAATAATAGCAGTAATAATAATAACAAACATTGCCATTTTTGTCATTGGTGAGATGGTTATGGAGCTAAAACATTAATTTCAGCAGGTCTGTCTGGTGTATAGTGGCTGAGTATTTATAACACAATGAAAAATGGAGATTACTTATCCAAAGTTGAAGTCAATCCTAATTGATAGCTCTTTAAATCATATGGCCAAAAGTTCATGATAAAGACAATGAACATGAAATTCACCCCAATTGTCTATACAGCCGTAAGATCTCACTTCCCTGAGGCAAAGGAGGGGAAGAAAAGCCACACCACTACTGTAGTTTGAAATACTTTGTTTCAAAGCCCATCATTTTGTATTCATTTTTTTCTGCTTTTAGTTAAGACCTGTAAATTTGTCTGTGAATTTGTCTTAAGTAGAGAAACTTCACCCTTGTTCAAAAACAGTGTGAGATCTGTTGTTTATAGTATGGGAGAGCAATGCCAAGCCTATTCCTTGATCATGCTGACATTCCTGTAGCTCAGAAATGCTTGTCAGTCATCACCTGAGCTGTTGCCCAGCTCTGGAGTTCAGTCAAAGAGTGAAGTGTTGCCTGCATAAAATCCACATGAACTTGACCTCTGGAATTTCCTAAGCCAGTCAAAACTGTAAGTACCATCAACAACTCTCTGAAAGAACTAGTCAGAGGTGCTCCATTTCCCAATTATCACGTGTAGTTAGCTGGATGGGAGGGGAAGAGCAGGTCCTCAGCTTTTCCTGCTTTAGTCAGATCTGACCTCCTTCAGCAAATGCCCCCAGGTACAAGAGGTGGTGACCCCTGGCTGGGCACCTCGTCCCTCTCTGGGCAAAGGTGCGACATTATGCAGTGCAAAGAGAAAGAGTCGTGGTGCTGGGAGGAAGGGTATGGTTCTGTGAGTGTGCTGGATTAATCTGGGCCCTTGAGAATTTAGGTGCATTAAGTTTTATAAAGTCTAATGAGACTGATTTCTTCAGCCAGACTTGGTCTGAGCATCTTTGGACACTGGAGAATTTAATTCACTTAGGTGTAAAAAAATGTACATTCTAAATTAAGCAGATCATGAGCTGTTATTCAGCAACGTAATTTTAGACATGAATTCCTATAATATTATAAGTTCTATTTTAATTACTGAAAGCCTCACTTTGTATCTGGCCCCTTGCTTGTTTCAAGTTTCCAGCAAGAATTGGGGCATATTAAATTAACGTTGTCTCAGTAGGAAATAAGCCTTCCAAAAAAATGTTAATCAATGCTCCGGTCATCAGTATTCCAGCCTCCTGTGCTTGTTGCATATTCAGATAGTGACTGAAATGCTTTGTTAAGAGAAAGGCTCTGCTTTCAGTGCAACACTAAGGTGAGTTTTGATAAAAGTTTATAATCTGTATTCTGACCACCATATTTAAAATGTATGTGAAGTGAAGTGTGGTGGTTAATTGATTGTTTTGAAGACAAGAGGAGGACAATGTTCTGATTAGTTTGAGATGGAGAAAACTTGCATATGTATTGTTTTGTATTTTCAGATAAAAATTATCTCAGTATTGCTCCAAAGCAGGTGAAACTTTGACATTTATGAACTTTTATATTCTAAGCTTTTTTAGTTGTTGACTTTTTATATATATTGAGTTTATTGTTAAAAAGAAATTATAAACATAACTTCTATTTTTTTCTAATAAATGTAAGTGAAATGAGAAACATTAGAATTAAAGAAGAAATTGACATATGTCAGAAATTCATTAAGTGGGACACTGTGATTTAAATCCCTTATAGTGTCTCCAAAGAAAATCTACTATGCACTTTTAAGTCTAGCTTTTCAGTTTTCTGGATGTTGTAGTTGAGATGAGATTATGCATTCATCTTGATACGCAGCTGTCAAGTAATTTTACAGAAATTAAATACAGGACAAAGATAAACTGGCAGTTGACTTGTGTCTGTGTTAAAAATAAGGCAGAAAACTCCATCTTGCAGAAAAACAGCAATATTCAACTGGTCTTTTATCCTTTAGACAGATTTGTGTCTTTGGAAGGGTGTTAAAAATGATTGTATGCCTAGTATATAAAACTAAATTGGGTTAGTCTTCAGTTAAGTTTGAACTGTCTCTATAGTATTTGTATGTGCACTGTCTACTTGAAGAATGAAGGAAATTATCTGTTGTGATTGATACCAGTCTGGTTTCTTTTCAGATGGGCATTTTACAATCTAAGCAGCTGTCATTTTCCAGCTACATGACATAGCAGGCTGTGTGTGAAATACGATGTGTTGTCCTTCTCCACAAGGTGTGAAACCATCCCTTATAAGCTTAACCCATTCCTGTATAAACTTTTCTCTCCTGGCTGGACGATTCAGCCTGCAGAGGGTGCAGGGCAGGCTCAGCATCAGCCTGGCTGGGGACTCTTTTATGTCACTGCTACTCCAATGAACCTGACGGCAGCCTCCAGGTACCACTGATCACAGAGCCTTAAAAAGGAAGGTCAATATGTTCCAAAACAGCATCTCTTATTTCTCTCTGTTTTCTCTGTCCTATTGCACTTAACAATGCTCAATGCACCCAAACCCAGTGCTCTTGTTGTTGATGAAAGTCTGTTGGTTTTTGGGGCTACTTTGCAGTTCCACTGAGTTTTGGGGCTGCCTCATGGTCTGGTACCTGCCATGTGCTGAGGGCCTCAGGAGTCAGCCTAGCTGATCTCAGCTGTCCCTCCTGGCCCTACAGTTTCTGAAGTTCTCCATCCATCACAGGTGTAACTGCAGCTGGTTCTTTCAAGGCTTCTTTTAAACTGCCAAAGTTTATAAACAGCTGAGTAATACCGGCAAAATAAAATCAACAAGTGATATCATGTGACATCTGTACAGAGTAGAGTGAAGGTATGGTTTGAGCAGCTGCGTTGTAAGTAGCTACAGTGAGTGGTAAGCAGCATCTTCCACTGCTGGGACTTTTCTGCCAGAATTTTTTTTTCCTGCATCTATGCTGTCAGTATCCATGTTCTTAATCAAACACTGGAAAAGTCTCCTACCTCCTAACTTGGGGCTGTCTAGAAAGAGTCTGGTCAGTCTTGTGTATCCAAGACAATCTGTCTAGAGGCAGCCTTTCAAAGGTACCTTACTCAAAGGTGACTACTACTGTGTTACTACTACATAATTGATTCCTATATTTGAAAGTTATCTCTAGTACTATTTAGGCTGCTTATCAATTATTGAATACTACCAATGAGGTTTTTTAGCTATGTAGCTTTCCACATGATCTGCTACAGCAGAGTAAATCACTGCCTTGTAAAGAAACCACAAAAATGGAGGTGGAATGCAGCTTCCACTAGACTAGACAGACAACATCAAGCAAGATTTGAAAATTAAAAATTTTTATTGCTTTGTGTTACTCTCTGAAGAAAAGGTGGAAGATGGAAATCTCAAGATATATTTTTAAATATTCACATAACTTCAGTAGCTGCTGCTGTGCAATCACTTGCTCCACTATGCTGCAAAGCTTAATTTCTAGAGGACACAATTTTCAGAACAAGAAAATGATCAAATCTTGAAGAAGTATTTAGGACAGTATTTAGTATTAGATTTTGCCTCTCAGTACATCCATACTACACAGGTACTAGTTTATTTACATTACATGCTTTAGTCCTGTGAATTTTTCATAGGAATAATTTCCAGACAAAACTATGGAAACCTAACCTGAATGATGTTAAAATTAGCTACTTTTAAACAGCTGGATTCCTAAGCAGTCACTGGAAAATCCTGGTCTGTTGTCATCTTTCCCTTTCCCTGCAAGGATGGGGCATTATTTGCTTTGTGCTTTAAAGGGGTGAACTGCAGTTTAAGAGAGCTGCACCTAAGCCATCTCAGAAATTGTTGGTAACTGAAAGGAAAGAGAGATGAAGATATTCAAACCTCATCCAAATTCCTAGATTTTTGTCTTTCATTTTAAATAGCAGTATCATCTGTCACTTTTTTTAAGGAGTATATTGGCTAGGGGAGTTGATCTCTATGTTCATACATTTTGGACTTTTTCCAAAGTGTTGGAATGAACCTGTTGCTTGAACAGCCAGACTGAGCCCAAATTTGGTGGTTTGTGAAAGACTGCTTCCAATCTCAGCAGGTGGTGATGTTTTATGGGAGATATGGTAGGAGGCAAAATCAGGAAACAAAAAGCATAAATTAATACAGATAGTCAAAACACAAAAAAAAATGTGGTTTTGACAGCTGCCAGACTGCAGAACAGACGAGACTGAATACAAGGTGACATAAGCCAATTCAGAACTCTAAATATAGAGTGACAATGTAATGACACAGAGGCAAAAAACCCCTAAACCAAAACCCAATTAATGTATCAGAATTCTGGACAAGGATTTATGAAGAAGACAAAGTTTTGACATTTAAATAAATGGAGAAAAGTCTGCTGAAAATGTGAGGGTTTTGTTTGTACAGAAAATTCAGAATGCTTGAAGATTACTGAGAAAATGTGGTAGGAATCACAATAGGGTGAGCAGAGGGAAAGGATCATTCTGTGCACCTGCTGGTGTAGCCCCCAGTGCTGTTGGCCATATCTGCTGCCAGGGCTCACTGCTGGCTCAGACTTTCCTTGCAGCCCACTGGGACCTCCAGCCCTTTGCCACAGAGCTGCTTCCCAGCTTTCTGTGCTGTGGGGGTTATCCCAACCTAGCTGCAGGACATGGGTCCCTGTCAGCCCATTTCTACAGCCTCCACTTATTGACTATTCCCTTGAACTTGGTGTTGCTCACAGACTTGCCAAGAGGGCAACTCTTCCATTCATCTAGGCCATTAATTAAGAAATTATACACGTTCTGATCACAGTATTGTTTATTTCTATAATGGGATAAACCACCTTATCCTCTTTTTCCTTTCTTTTGCCATCTAAGAGCCATGTGTACACTCATTTTGCAGTGCCATGACTGTGTATAGTAATTATTTGCTTTGCGTTTCCTGATTCAATCTCACAGCTCTCCTATAAATCATGACCATCTGTTTAAATTGAGATTGAGAGATATTATTCTCATCCTGACTTTACCTATCAGTGTTGCTGATCAGAAAAGACACAATATGATTATGGTTGAAAACCAGCCATCACTGCAGAAAATGTACATTAACCAGCAACCATTGTATCCTCAATACATGGAACAAAATATTACTAAATATGTCTCCTAAGAAATACTTACGCTGATGGACTTCCCAGTGTACCCTTAAAGGCACTCAGAATTTCTGTTGGGATAATTTTCAAAGTTATCAAGGCTTACAGAATGCAATGGTTTACAAATGGACATGTTGAATATACAGAAAAATGAAAAGATACAGTCAAGATAATCCTGTGAAGCTGTGATGGCATGAGGCATGTTTGAAAGCATTTAATTCCACTGCATAGTGGCCAAAATGCTTATCTACACAATAGTAACAATTTAATCTAATAGTACTATAATTCATGGTTTCTGTTTTTCAAATATGTTTAAAAGAGATGTGTTTTCATATTACACTTTACAAGGCATGTATTTCAGATGCTTGTCAAGGAGTAAATTTTTTCCTAAATCACAAATCTATGCTCATCAGTCTTGTGATATAAAGAACAGTATGTTACAATGGTAATAAATGAATTTTCTTTATTCTTAAACATGAAAAGTACTCACCTGCTGAATCATTGATAGATCTGTCAAATAATCAGACAGATTTTATTATTTCCGGATAAAACAATTCAGTGCATGTCAAAAAAGCTTCCAAACATTTTGCTACATTAAGAAGAAATAAATACTTCCACATTTTTTTAAAATGCTCCCATATTTTCATATAAACCACCATGATTCAAGAAAACATCAACTGAGGAACAGCTAGCCTGGAAATCCAGTGGGTATGGGTGAAAATCATAATGGAGTACAAAGATTGTGTTCTGACTCTAGAGTGTAATAACTAAAGTGTGAGCTGGTTTGACACCCTCTCTCTGACAACTCACAGTTCACAATGGCACACCAAATGGGAAGAGTGGAACCACCCGCTCAAAAGTACACCAAAAAAAATAAACATTAAATCAGTTCTTTTTGAAACAGATATATCGGTGACTATTTCTACTCAGAGGATGTGTGACCTGACCACTGACAATGCTCTACTGTGTCTAGCAGTGCATTTGAATGTATATTGTCCCATGAAACATCAAAAACTATAATACAGCTCAAAAGCAGATATTTGTGCTACTGAAGGTGTTTAAAATAACTTCACCAGCTGATTTTAATTTGTGATTATATTTTCTGATCAGCAGTACCAGGTTTTTAATTTGTGCTGCTCTTAAACAGCAACAAGAAATTAGTCTACTCCAGGACTCCACTGCTCTATAAAACATGTCCTAGCATTTAATGGATGTTATGGTTAAGAGGAATATTTTAGTCTGAATCCTGCTGGGACTGTCTATGGTTGACATGCATTGACAATGCATCCTTTTAAATATCATTGTTCTGAGCAATGTAACCCAATTTATCATTATATCTCCAATAATATACTGTGACATAATATAATTGTTATTTTTATTTACGAAATTTTTCAAAGTATTTTGGCTATCTTTGTCAATACTGGATGAAGATGGTATTTACTCTGCCTACATTAAGCATTTCAGTTTAGATCCCTAAACTGGCAGCCTGTTTATCCTAAGATCTCTTTTCAGTGAGTAGTGAGATACAAGCATTTTAGGGAATTTCAAGCTTGTCTTCTTACGGACTGAAGTTAAACACTTGTGTCCATAAATTATATTGACAGAAGAGAGACTAGACTTATAAATCAGGGGCTTCATGGTACATGGCATGAGTATTCCTGTTATCTCGAAAGAAGTGAAATAAACACTGAACTGTTTTCACTCTAAAAATAAATTAAAAAATCCTCCCCAAAAAAAAGGTTTTGAAAGTTACTGGTCATGTAATTGGCATATTTTCAGTTTATCTTCCTTTGGGTTTTAAAAGCCAAAGTGCAGTCTTACAAGAACAGAGGAGACAAGTTCTAGAAAATCAGTGTCTTCAACCAGTTTAAAGTATCAGCTTCCCTTTAAAATCTGAGACATGATAAAGCCCAACAATATTTTATTGTGAATTACTACTGATTGATGTGCTATTCTATACTGTCATGAAGAAACAGAAAGGTAAAATAGTAAAACGGTAATAAATTAAGTGATTCTGAAAGGATAATCCCACTTAAAAGTGTCATTCTTTAAAATAAAACAATAAATATTTTCATCTCAATGCATCCCTCTAAGAACAATTTCATTTACAAAAGAAGAATTAAATCAATATAGCTTTCTGAAGAACGATTGAATTGATGATAAAAGGTTTAACGAAAATTTTACTTCAAGGTTTTGTGCTGATCATCAGTCAGGTTGACAGCCCAAATAAATAACCCAGTTATTTTTAAGAATGTGAGATCCCAGTCTTTGGAATGACCTACAGTTTTCTTCCAGTTTCAAGACATTTTAGAAGAATGACTTTTTTTATGTTTTCATTTCCAGATTTTCTGAGTGTTAATTCTATGAAATTTGGTTTTGAATACTCTAAAAACTCCCAAAACCCAAACTGTTTATTTTTCCATGTTCGACAGGATTGATAAACAAAATGTCTGAAAAAATCAGCCCATACATCTGCTTTGTTTTGACATAATATAGAGCAACCAGATATACTTAAGGATCTGGATTTTCTTTTATATATTACTGTAAAATGTGCTGGCTTATTGCAGTCCCAGGAGCACAAACAGGAACAATATAGAGAAGCTGAATTAGGACACAGATATTGACTTTCCAGTACTGTGCAACTAAACTAATGGAGATAAAATAGGCTATAGGATTTCCAGGTCACCAGTCATCAAAGAATATTTGACAGGTCCTGGTCTATTTAAGAGCCTGATAAAATTGATATTTATTGCTTGCAATTTTTTTTCCACTTGATTTTATTGCAGTAGGAAATCAGAATTACAAGGGTAGCATTTTTTTCCCTGAAAAATTGTATTCTCTTTGTTTCAAATATATTCATTATTATCTTGTTCTTTTGAGACTTACTTTTCTCTTCTCTAGGTTTACAAAAGAGGGGACAAAGCACTCTTGTTTCTAATAGCAAGGTACTTGATGGCAGATGCATCCTTGGTGGAAAACAAACTGACTAGAAGTTTGTCACTATAATACATTCCTTAAAGTACAAAATTGTAAATGAAATGCCATTAATTTTAATCTGTTTTAATCAAATGGAACATCTTGCATTAAAAAAAATACTTTAAGTAAAAATAGAGAAAAGGATACTATTGAGAACAGTGAAGAAAATTGGAAAAGTGATTATAGCATCCCTAGTGGCACATTAACAATAAAACATTTAAATAGCAACCCTTAATGAGACACCAGACTTGACTGAGGAGCAAAATGCAATGTAAGAATGACTTTCAGCATATGATGGTGCTTCATTTTTGTCTAGAAATTTAAAGAAAGGATTTTATAAACGAGTAAGATATTTCAGAGAAAACCGTACAAATTTCCCAGTTATATATTATTTCCTTAGCCCTTGCTGTTAGGTATAGGAGCACAAAAACATTTCAATCCTTAATATCCTCAACAAGCTGAAAATGTGTCATGTTTGCAAAGCTCAGGCATTTGTCTCTGAAGCATGCTCAGGGAGTGTAACCTGCAGCCAGTGCCCAGTGTGTTATTCATGAGCCTTACTCACGCCCTCGTTTGTGCCTTTCCATCTCGTCTTCGTGTGCTGTGCTCACCTATTGGATGGTCTGTCAGACATCAGTTCTTCCCACCAACTGCCTGGCCACGTCCATTAAGCTCCAAATGGGAAGCTGGCACTCACAACCCCTTTTCCACTGCTCAATCCCCTCTTTGGTGTTTTGATGTTTCATTATGCTTAACAGTCTGCCACGTTCTGAGAATTTCAGGAAACATCTCATCTTGGCTTTCACATCCCTGTAAACAAACTAAAGTTAAAAGCATAGATTAATGTGACCTGCCTTCTGCTTCTGCCACTGGAAGTGGATTGTTATGCTATGGTATAATCTTCTTTCAGGGGAGGTTGCCTCTCTTTCCCATGGCCCTGTGCCCTTTGGCAGAGACACAGACTCAGCACTGATGCTTTTCAGCTCAATGCTCTCTGGTGGGTGACCAAATACAAGTAGTGAGTTGCCTGCACATTGTAAGATTTGGGGGTTTTTAATGCAAGATTTTGCCTTAAAATGGTGACTCTTTTTGTCATCATTCTTTTGTCATCGTTCTCATCATTCTGTGAGGCAAACAATTGTAAATGTGTCATAACGCACGATCTCACAGGTCACGGCTGTACGAGCTGCATGTCAAGGCACAGTTTGGCCTTTAAATGTACAAACATCTGAAGTGCAATGCACATGAGGAAAAGGGCAACTGTAAAGGAAAGAGACAAGGTATTCATTTTGTTAAGGCAGTGATGACTGGCAGAATCTTAGAAAACAACAATTTGCCCACGCTCATTGCCTTGCTTAAACTTTACTAGATTGGGCTTCAGTGTACTCACTGACAAGGATCTGGGGTCTTGGAACTCCAGTTGCAGGAAGAAAGGTGTTTTTATAGAACTGGGCTTGCTTTCAAGATATACCTAATAAAAGAGATGCACTAAAAAACAGAGTTTTAAAAAGAAGAGAAAAATAAAAGAGAGAAGTTGGATTTTTATAGACAGCCCCAAAAATGCAGGTTTCTGATGAGGAAAATATTTACATTTTTAATATCTATTCCAGTTTTGGACACTATGTATATTCCTGTGAAGGTTGCAGAAGATGATGCTCAGATTTCATATGTAATGTTTACACAGTTTACATACATCTGACACAGGTCATTTAGAAACCAAACTTCAATTCTTGCATGAACTGGTTACCATGCATTAAAAGACCAAACCTCTAAGACATAATATATTCTGCCTCAAAATCCTAGATGTCATAAAGCTACAGGAAAATAGGAGTCTAAAGATGAAGCTTCCAGCTATTTCCAGATCCTGAAGTAATATTTGATTCAGTTCTACTTTTCAACATGGATAAAAGTTGAAGATGTCATTTATAATTTTAGATGGATTCAGATATTTTATGAAGGCTTTGGTGTAGATAAGTTTTCACCTCAAATGTAAAAACAGTAACTCCCATGAAAAATTCATCCAATTATTCTAATGGAGAAAAAATTGGAACTGCCAGTGTTACATATTTAATGGCATTAGTTACAGTATGGTAGCCAGCATGTCATAAACATTAAAACAGGACTGTGCAAACATTTTAATTTAGAAAAAACAAAAGAGAGTAAACACTCTGACCAAGCTTCAAGGATATTTGAGACCCCTCAGTGAATGACAATTATGCCTGTATTTATATATTATATGTGAAATTATACAAATCCCCTAATATTTACCCAAATTTTGGGTCACTTTTTTCTGTGAAAATGTCAAAATAGCAAACAAACAAAAAAAACCCACTAGAACATCATAAAGGTCTGGTGTTATTTCAGAGAGTACAGTCACTTAGAAGGCAAAGTTTCATTCTTTGCACAAAAAGGTAAAATAAGTCATCAAAAAAAAATCTTAAATTATTTGTTTTCTGTTCATTTCAGTACCTGAGACAATAGAATTTTACAGAAATTTGATCTTTATGGTTACTTTTACAATTAGTAAGATTTATATTTTTTAAGTATATTTCAGATGCATGAAGTTGTGTCAGAAATGTGTTCAGTGCCTGTAATTTTAGCTCATATCAGTATCTCACCTTGTGTAGTGCTGCAAAATTAAAAGGAAATTAATAAAGAGCAACAAAAAGTCATCAAAGCAAGAGAAGTGACCAGGTTTCAGTGGAAATAATACATGGAGAAAGGATTTAAGGCAAAAAATTAAAATAATAAAAAAGAGATTGCAGCTAGCATCACACTTAGATTCTTGTTTATTGCGGTTTCTGGGGTCCTGCAGTTTCCTATTAGAAAACACAAGTAGAAAAATGTTTGTTAGGCTAGAAGGGAAGAAACATTAGTGGAAACACTGGCTGAAAGATGTGTTTGCTCATTTTATACCACATTTGACAAAGCATTAAAACAGAAATTAAGAGGGAATAATATACACTTAGTTTCTTTCAGAGACAAATAATATTTGTCTGGCAGCAACCAGGGTGAACACCAGGAGCTGCCCAGGGTCCCTGCAAACTTGTCATACAGTTTCAAACAGGTAAGTATCTTGCTTTTGCAAACCTATTGCTGCACAATTGTCAAAGAACTTTTAATATCTTGATTAAACACTGCTTTATTGTTGGTAATGTTATCAATATCTTTAGTTAATACCATGATGAATTATCTAAAACACATCAAATAAGATTTAATTTCACGGTGTCTTTTCTCTCCTAAGAGAAATGTGACTTCAGAAGCTTAGGCAGAAACAAAAGAGACCACTGGCATTTGTGTGCCTGTTGAACACATCCATGACTTGTGAAAGTTAAACAAATTTTGCAGAAGGCAAAGATGAAGGCCGAGGTAAAATGCTGAAGAGAAAGTTTGGCTTTGTTCTGCCATAACTGCTTGTAGAGGGCATTTGTTTAAACTTGCATATACTAAGCTTTATATATTTCAACTATAGTAGAATAGAATTTTAAAAGTGGGAAATAGCACAGCAATTTTTGTTTCAGTCAGTTCAGCCTGGTCTAAAACTGCATGCGGTGAGAAAAGGGAACACCATCCTTGCTGCATCAGGAAATAGGGGTATGAGTGTCAGAGCAGTATCTCCCAAAAAACCCTTTCCACCTCTTGTTTATCAGATGAGAGATATTTGCATCTGACTTGGACAGTTGCTACCAGCAAGGTAATTATAAATGCCTATTTTATTTTAACATTTATTCTGATAAAATTAGGTTATTATAATTAGCTTATTCCTATACTGAAATTTAGATGGTATCTACTTTTGTTTGAATTTTTGATGCTAAGAACTATTTTGGGAGAGACTACTACTGATATTTTATTTATTTATTTATTTTATGAGACTACAATCATATTTTCTGCCTCATGGTATGTCTTACTCCAATTTAAATTTTCAAAGGAGTTGATACTCCGCGCTTAATACTTGCAAATATATTTATAAAACATCAAGAAAGAAGGTTTGGTAGTTCTCATTTTACCTTACTTTTTCTCTACTGTTAGAGAGTATTTTGTGAGTTATTCAAATTAACAAATTTGTCACTGCAAATTGCAGGGCATAGTGCAAACATTTACTTGAACATTTATGGATATTTTTTGTTCAGTCATGAACCAACAGCAAGGGCATCTCCCAAGACAGCAAGACAATGGCACTCTGGACATATGTGAGATATCCAGCTCAAGACATGGTGAGGAGATAAACTTATAAGGATCTGGAAAACTATGAAATGGGGTTTTTTTCTTTGCTTAGAGATATTAATGAAACATTCAGGAGCTTTAGGGTTAGGGCTTCCTCTTTTGTGAAAGTATGAGATGTCAAAATGATAAATCTTCGTCACATCTTAAGCAATAACAAGTAAAATTGTAAAAAATTACTTAGCCCATTTGACACTATTTTTATATCATTTTATTCCAAAATAATTTACTTCCAAAATATTCTGGAATAAAAATCCTTATCAATTTTAGCTTAAGGTGCTAAATCAAGGTTCCTTTCAATTATTTACTTTAGAAAAGCACGCATAAAGTGATTTCTGGTTCTGTGAAAGAGGAGAAACTAATCAGTTTTTAATTTCTTTATGTAAATGACTTACCTATTACTGAACAGTGTCAACAATGGAGTTTTTTAAAATAATGTCTCTAACACGTGTTTTGATGTCATAGTCTCAGGTGAGATGACTATACTTCTCTCTTTTACAAATTCTCTCAAGCCATCCATAAATATTCTAAGGAAAAATTTCCCAATCCTCACATGATATTTCCCTATCTGTAATACAGTTGAAAGAATGGACACCATTAATTTATTAAATAAATTTCATAAGTTCCAATCCTATTGCAGGACGGTGCCATCCTAAAGGAATATTCTCCATCAAAGCTCTTAAAGCAGAGATACCAAAAGGAGGATGTAGCCAAACCAGACATTTTTGTTATGTACTTGTTCATGTTGGCTCTTCTTGGATTTTCTTTCTTAAACAGTGAAATAACTGTGGTCAGTAGCTTCAGTTACTGAGTTTATCTGCAGTGGAGGTGTTGTCCATAATTTGATAAGGTTCTCCCTGGGTTAAAAGAGGAGGACTTACTTTGGCAAGAGGATTATATCAGTTCACCTTTGCAAAGGTTAATTTCATGTGGAGAGGAACCACAAAAACGATTGCTATCTAAGCCTTTAGATGACTCACAATGCTTCTTTTTCCTTCCCTCCTGGCTTATGGATTTCTATGCAATTAAAAGCCAGACACTGAACTAAATCAAAGCAGAATCAGTTATATAATAAGTCTGCTATTACAGGTTCTGTGTTCCAGGATCTGGCCCAAAGTCTTTAGACAAAATCCCAGTGCTGGAACTTCCTTTGTAGAATATTATAAGGTAGAAACAAGCACTAGAGTGCCCAATTTGGAGAAACATTTTAGTTTCTAAGTGCAGGGAAAACAGAGATAAAGTCTTCATCTTTTTTTCTTCCTCTGAAAGAATGAAAAAAGAAATGGAGAGCTGCTACTCAATAGATGCAATCGCTGATTAAGGTAACTGACACATTATCATGTGGACTTATCAATGACTTTTGAAAGATGCTGGAATTTTCAAGTTTTTAAAAAATGTGAATTTTTTAATTAAAGTGTTCTGATATTGTTGTTGTTGCTGCTGCTATTTTAATTTTAGGGGGTTTTGTCCAAAATGCAAATATCTGTCTTTTAACTCTGTGAATTTATTAACTTATTACTGATCTGGAGACCAATACTATATTGTGACAAGGTGCCTTTAAAGAATATATAAATTCATGTGCCATTAACTGTCCCTGTAAAACCCAGCAGACAGAAAGACCACTGGGAAGAAAGAACATACCTCCCAGATACATAATTTCTAAAATACTGCAGCTGTGGATTTGTAGTTTCAACTCAGTTGTTTTCCTAGGAGAAAAAGTTTATATGGATAGAGGAATGAGCATTAAGGAAAGGAGGCTCTCACTGATTTTCAAATAACCTGAAGAGCAGCCACTGAACTTTCCACAAGTCCTAGGTAGCTGAAGAAGAGCACCACTACCAGCTAGCAGATGAATAAGGATGTTCTGCAGATAGCATGTAAGGAGAAGGATTATCCAGTTGGGCTTTTGCAGCCAACAAATGCATCAGAGAAATCCCTTCCTGCACTGAAAACAGGTTGAGATCTTGTGCATTTTGAGTTTACAGATTCCTGTGTTTTCACAAGAAAAAGATAATTCAGGTCAGAAGGAACCTCTGGTCACTTACTCCACCTTCCCCCCCCCTACTCCTGTCTTTTTCTTTCTTTTAAATTTTCTTTCTAAATTATTGGATAAGGACTTGGCTTTTGCTTACCTCAGGTAAATTTGGTTTTTTTCTTTAAGCTGCTGTCACTCTGCAAAGATGGGACAGTAAGAGGCAGGGCACAGAGTGCAGTTCCTGTCCACATGGGGAGACATGAGATTACCCAGTGTTAAACTCTTGTAGCTATTGCTGGGGCATATAATGCACGGGCTAATTTCATAGAATCATCTCTTCTCACAATGTCAGTTATTTCCAACAGAACTTATGGAATCTCTTCTGTATGCTGTATTCTTCAGCTAAGATGGCAAATAGGAATACTTTGAAGAAGGTATTGCAATAATTGTCCATTCCCTAAATGTTTTGACAAAGGTCATCTGGTTTTGTGTTTTTTATCTTCTTTTATTGATCATAGACATTTCTACTGCTTCTTTTTTACTACATAGCCCCTTTTAAATTAAGTCAAATTTTATTCAGTGGCTAATGTTTTGTTAATCTAAGCGCTTCACTCAGCAATGAGAAAGTGCTATGAGGTTCCAAAAGTGACTATGCATGAGATAAAAACACTTCACTTTTATCAGCTTTAGATTTGCAACTCTTATTTTCCCAGGATGACCTATTTCTTGTAATATAAAAGAAGCTCTAACAGTGCATGATTCACAGTGTGATTTGTGACTGTTTTATATACCCATATCCCACGTCCTCTTACTCATCTGCTTCACAAAACCAAGCATTAAAATCCTGACCTGATTGGACTCAGTGGGAGTTTTGACATTGCCTTCAATAACACTGGGATTTCACCTAGGATCTTTGTAGCCTTTAAATGAAAGAGCCTTTGGTCTTTTCTCTTTTAGTGGGAGGAAGAGCACTGAGGCACGGGGTGAGAGTGGTTATGATTTAACTAGATGTATCTCTTCCATTTGTGGGACGAAGCAGACAGTAGAATCAGGGCATAAAGGTGAAGTACTCAGAATTTGCTGGGATGGGAACACGTTGGCTGGAATCTGCGTAAACCTTACTTTTGCCAGGATCTATAAAGACCTGGACTTAAGAAACCACGTTGACTCATTTGGCTTGCCAGCTTATTTATAATTCTAGTATTTATAAGTGAAAAGCCAGGCCTGGGTAATCGAAGTTTTAAATTAATCAGAGGTGAAACAAAGTTATCCAGAGTTTTAATTTCAGAATGAAATGAAAGGATTTTCCATTCCCCATTAATTCCTTTTTGTCCCACAACTGGTGGACCACTTTCTTTTCTGCCTGTGAGCATGAGCATCAGGAGTGGGAGCCCCTCTCCTGCTGGGGTGCTGTTAGAGAATTTTCTAATATCCCTCACAGTATTTTGTGTACTGGACTCCAATGCAGAGGCAGCAAAATGCATATAGGGTTTCCGAGTAGAAAGTGCAAACCTAAAAGCCAGCAGTGTTGGCTACATGCTCAGGACACAGGACTTGGCCAGCGCAACCATATTCCTAAAACTGATGTCATCACCAGGATCCCACTCTAAAACACCCTGCTGGAGTGTGCTAACAGGACAACTACTCCGTTTCCTGTGTGCTGATGGAAAATTGTTGCTTGGCCAGTCCTATGACTGATTCCTTATTTTCACACCCTTTTCAGTTTGTAAGTCTGTCAAAAAATACGCTGAGACTGAATAGCAGTGCTTTATTGGTGAGCTGATGCATAGAAGTCACCTCTGATGGTACTAAAGAAGTGTCAAAATTAAGCCTTAGAATTAATGCAGCAAAACATGTTTTCAATATTTCTTCCCTTGATTCCCCAAACACAGTCAGGGGAGTCATATATTGACTGATTAAACAATGAGCAGCATTCAGCATGAGGTAAGCAAGCTGCCAGCAGCTCCCTGAGCTGAGTGGGTTACTCTCTATTGCTTCATCTGTTTTGCTAAATTACATTGCTCTGTGACTGTCAGCCATCCCATGCTCTCACCCCTCTCTATTCCATTCCATTCCATTCCATTCCATTCCATTCCATTCCATTCCATTCCATTCCATTCCATTCCATTCCTTTTGACAATTATCTTCCCTCAATTATATATCATATAATATCATAGACATAGACATATATATAATATAAATACCTCACCAGCTTTATTAAACTTAGCTACATACAATGCCTCTGAAATACTAAGGGTTTCTTCCTCTGAAATGGGAGTTCACAGATAGCAGGGTTCCTTTTGCTTCCCTTGAGAGCCAGGACAACAGTGTGCCAGAAGAGAACCCAGTGGCCAATGCTGAATAAGTCACCACATAAGATATTTAAAATTGAGGGAATGGGGTTTTGATTTTGGGGTTGCTTGTTTTTGGATGACTGTTCAGACTGTTATGACCTTTCTCTTGCAGTCAGGTCAATTTTCCCTGCTCCCGTGTTCTGAGTGCCAGTCCCATGAATGTCTGTAAGGTGTGTAATGCTCTGGCAGCAGCTGAGGCTGGTGACCTGATGGGCCATGGTGGAGAGCCCCTTCTCACAGCTGCAGAGCAGGATGAGGGCTGGGATCTGGGCACCCAGATCTCACTCCTGACCCCTCACTCCTGTCAGCAAAGGCAATACCCAAGTGAGACCAGAAACAGACCTTCTGGTGGTTCGTTGTTGGTTAAAAAGTTCAGCGGTTTTGTTTGACCAAAGTCAGTGTTTTTTGCTCATCTAGGTCCAACAGCATCCATAAAAGATGTGACATTTTCAGGATCAGTTTTGGAGCCTAACTCCAAATTCAGCTGAAATCCTGTACTTATTTTGGTCTCTTGCTTCATGGATTCTTCTCCGTGATCTGGAGAAAAGTCTTCACTCTGCCTTTCCATTTTGGAAAAACACAAAGAAATTGCCACAGATTGTAAGGGCTTGTGACAAAGCCCTACAGTTAGCTAGAAGGCTTTTTATTGATTGAGTAAACTAAATTAAATTACTTATGTTTTAGTGACTTCTAATAACAATTCAGCTCTTTCCCTTAACAGTTTCCTCATTAACATTACTTGTAAAATTGAGATGTTGCCTTTAGAGCTTATAACAAACCAATGCTTTTAAGCTCCCTGCAATGCACAGACAGCTTCTATGTCCAGATTGCTCTGTTAGGATTCAGGTACTAACACTTCACAATACCTTGTTACCTGGCTTTCCTGGAGTGGAAGCATGTAGGCTTTTTATAGGAAGATGTTCATATTTCATCCTTCTTGTTGGGTTGCCGGGGTAAAGAAGGAAAGAGCATTCAAGGGCTTACAGCAAGTCTCAAAGAAGTTTCTGGAGTCAGACATATTTCCTCCAAACTGCAGATCCTGTTCTGGAGAGTTAGAAGTGGGTGGCAGTGATAACAGGAGGAGGAAACGGGAAACAAGGAGCCCTGGTCCTCTCCTTGGGATATATTTCACATTAGCAGTGGATGAGAAGCAAGAAACAGTAATGACTTCGGGAGCTCAACCTGTATGCAAGACTCTGTCTTACTGTCTAAAAGATTTGACCACTAATTCACTGATTCAAATTCCTTGCTTGTTTTTCCCTCTAAGTCTTAAGTATGCTTTTGAGTCTGGCACTTAGATATAAGACATACTTAGTAATATAACTGAAGGGCTCAAAATGATAATTGTTTTGACCCATCCCACAGTGATGGTAGTAGTTATTCAGAAATCACTCCAATGAGTAGCTGCAGTAATTTGTATTTTTGATGTATGCCTGCTGAGCACAGCCCTTATCTTTGACCTTGGCATCAATGAAAGCATGGCAGATCCCACAGGTTTTAAGACATAGATTAGCTTGTTTGACCTCTATTTCCAACAATGGAGCATATTTTCTCTATGCTACAACATCAGTGGGTGTTCTGCATTGTATTCTTCATCAGTTACAATCAGCTCTTCTATGCATTTTACTTGGCTGTATTCTGTGGCTTTGGTTACGACATAAAAATTTGCAATTGGATCTTATTTAATGCCTTTGCTCTTATTTTGCAATGAGGGGATGAACACAATCAGACCACAGTTTCTGCCACACTTTGTTTACACCATTTTTCTCTCAAAAAAATTTACTGCATTTACTTTAATGCATTTGTATTGAAGAAACACTAATCATCCCTCTAATATCAAATTTTATTTGTATAGTTTAAAATTCCAGAGAAGTCCTAAAGGTATTTTCCATATGTTTAGAGACTAAAACATCCCTCAGAAAACAAAATAAAAATAAATTGTATTTATTATAGGTAATTTTCTTGGGGGACTTTTGATGCAAATTATGTCAGTCAGACCTGTCATAATCAGAAAAAAAACCCCAGAGCAATTATACTCTTTGTAAAGAGGTGGTGTCTCTTATGCCATGAGTTATAACAGCTATAACTGATGAGGAGACCAGTTTTCTAGCTGAGAGTAAATCATGGTTAATGGCTATCCATTTCAGTTATTACGCATTTGTTGGGTATTCTTGTCATATAGTTTTCTGTATTTTCAGAAATTTAATCTTATGCATAGGGATTTGAACTGTTACATTTCTAGCACTATTTGGTCTAAAAACAAAAATAACACTGTGGATCTTGATTCATAATTTTCTGAAAAAAATAATATTCTCCCCCTCCAGCCCCATATACAACAGAGACTTTCATTAAAACACTTCCAGTGGGGTTCATGATGTTACACACATGCTTAAAGGCTGCCCTCAATTCCTTTGCAGCACTTTTGAGGACACCCATTTATTTTTTTCTGTGTATTGATCCCAAAACAATAACACATGAAGCAAACATTCGAGTTTGCAAAGACCCCAGGAGGAGGAAGCAAATTGGCAGGGTACTGCTGTATTGTCAAAATGCCTTCTGTCTGACAGAGGGAGGATCCTCAGACTGTATCCTGGCCCATGTTTCACACAATTTTTCCTCTTTTTTCCTGCCAAGATAAAATGTCAGGAAGTTCATCTGGTGTGATAGATGTGTCCTATTAAACTGATCAAGTGGGAGAACTTGAATGATTGTAGGTTAATGAGTTTCAAGGAAGACCAGGAGCTTATCAACATAATGAACATGCAAATCTCTAGTGAAGGGGGAATTGGTTGGGTAGGGAAAGGTGCACCACTATCAGCAAGATTTTAGATGCACCTACACTGAAAAGAGAACTATAGCAAAGTAACAAGAACAAAAATGTGTGTATGTAACACATAGGAATGTAAGCAACATTATTTCAGCACCAAAACTATCACTCAGTTGATCATTTCTATAACATGAATGCTGGTCAATAATGACATTTATTAAGAAGTTTAGGGTAGAATTTTATATATCAAGTTATACGCACTTTCACTGAATCCAAAATGTAATGACATTTAGACTCATTAAATCTCTACACAACAAAAAAAGGAAAAACACCCTCAAGAATATTGCAATCAGGTATGGTCTATTGCTGGCTTCTAAATTAGCAAGATCAAGTGGAAGAAACCTTTAGGAAAAAAAAGGGGAAAAAGTGTTAGTACCATCATCTGACAGATAGGCTTTGATGTTAATGGCAGGGTTCAAACTTCTGATTCACTGAAGAAAGAGAGTAGGACTGTACAACAGGCAAGCAGGACATGTCTTTAGATCCAGGAAGTTAAAACATAGCCAGAGAATAACATTTTCTTCAAAATTATTCTGAAAAATTTTGGAAAACTTGCCATATGGCAGACATTAATCATAACATCATTCAGTGTTTCATTCCTACAAAAAAAGGGAGACCAAACAATAAGAGAGGCCTAAAAGCTTCTGCAATAATTGTAACTTCAATTTTCAAAGAAATATTAGAAAGAAACAACTTGAAAACATTGTCATCTAGAAGACACTGAACTGATAAGTAATAATCAATATGGGTTTGTTAAAAAGAAATCCTGGTGAACCAGTTACATTTTTGACATGACAGGAAACCTGAAAGATGGGTGAAAGCAGATATTTTGAATTGCATAGGACTTTTGACCCTGTCCAACTGGATATTCACTTGACTTCCTCCAAAAGCACGCTCCTGATTAGCTTCTCACAAAAATGGATAAGTAATTGAAGAAAAATATTTTAATAAGTCAAAAGTTAAAGGATATAAGTACTACAGGGGGACTCTATGGTTCCATATTCTCAAACATTCTTATTTATTTAGGAACTAAACAAAATCCAATGTATTAGATGTGCAAGCCATTTGTGGTTGTGAGCTTACTGTAAGTGGAATATTAGAATGAAGGACATTGATAAAAGAAAGAAAAGCAAACAGCAACAATCAAAACAAAAACAAAACCAGAAACAACAAAAATACCAAGACAAACAATAGTGAAAAAATCCTACAAAAAACCTGTCCTAGACAGGAAATAGTGACAATAAAAATCAAGTTTACATAGCAGTCAATGGCATATCATATCAGTGGAAATAAGAATTTAAATAATTATTGTTTGCAAAAAGATACTCAATTGTAATTAAATAATGTTACTGAAATACTGAAAGATTGAAATGGAATTGTTTAAAATGAATCACAGGAAGTTATCATTCTGCTCTTCTCAGCAATGATATGACCTCCCCAGGACTGCCATTTCCAATTTGGATGTTACACAATCAAAAAGGTAAGCCCTTAAGAATTATTAGACAATAAATGTGGAAACATAAAAATGTGATTTGGTTTTTCAGGAGAAATCTTTGGGGAAACGCAAGCTTAAAAAGCGTCTGAAAAAGAAAGTAGGGGAAAAGCTTTTTCCATGGTTACTGAGAATGAAACAAGTAGCATGGACTAGAATTTCAGCAGTGGAAGTGTACATCAGAAAGGTGGAAAAATATCTAATGGGCCAGACAGGTAAGTACCAGAGTAAATTGCTTAGCAGTAATGCACTATATCTTCCTCTGCAGGCTTTAAGAACTTACCAGACATCTGTCAGGGCTAGTTTAGATACAGCCAGTCTTGCCTCAAACTGGGGAGTAAAAATCAGATGGACTTTCTGATTCCCATCTCATTTCCTGTGATTCTGAGAAAAATTTTAAAAAAAAAAGAGCCTATAGGTTTAAAACAGTAGGCTACATTGGATAATTTGTGTCAGTGTCATTAGAGGAAATACTTGTTAAAATGTGAGTGCTTTATTGATATCTTTCGCATATTTTAAAATTCAGCATTAATTTCTTTGTCTACAGCATGTATTCCAAGCTGCTCAGTTCTGTCCTTTCAGCGCAAACCAGTTTGTGGTTCTGAGAGTTTGATAACATTTCTCATGCAGTACAGTATAGGGCTTGTACAGTGTCACTAATCAATCATACTGTCATCCCAAATGTTTTCAAAAAGACTTTTACTTGAATTAAATATGCTTGAGGTCTAAAGCAATATTCTCTATTACTGTGAGTCCCACTTGAACTTCTTCCTGTGCTGGACTAAGGCCCTCTGTGACTTCCTGGGTTTGACATCATATTTTGGGGTTTACTGGAAGTATACATAGGCTGAAATGAGCTGTAAATTCTGCTTGCCTAATGGATCTCTGTTCTACAAAGAATTATGGTCACTCAGCTGGAAACATACTGTTTTGTTATCTCAATAGCATGCAGGCAGTTATTGCTTTTTGACTGTGAATTCTGTTTCTGTACCTCTAATGTGCTTTTCCTCATGGCAATTTCATTACAGAAACAAAGAGCTTCACATTGTTTTGCTTTTTAATTAGGAAGAATAGTGTTCCGTATTTGTTCAAAACCTTTAGACTATTATTCATTGACATAATTTGACTCATGTTTCGTGCTGCAGAAAATGGCATAATCCAAGCCAATGATATTTTCTCTCTCACATTTTATTCAAAATAATAATCCAGCCTTCCTAGGTATAAAAAGAAAACAGTGCTCAGGATTAATTGTCTAGCCACAGGAAATGCAAAATGGATAATCATTTAGCAATCCCATATGCTTTGTTCCAACATTCTTAATGGATCCAGTTGCCTAATGCAGCATCTTGTCTGTCAGCTTTCAGTACAGATGCATTAGGAAGAAGCATAAGAAACAGTATATACCCAGTGATTCCTCTTAGTATGCTTTCTTGTCTTATCAATTTTATAAGTGATATTTCTATTCAGAAATATCATTTTTTTATAATTGATTGTCAAACACAGCTTTTATAAAGAAATAATATAGTTGTTACTAAGCAGTGAGTGGGGGGAATGCCCCATGAAAGCTTTTATCTTTTATATTACTCATTATTGGAAAGGAGAGGAATATTGTCTGCATTAAAGTCAAATTTCTCAGTGTAAGAAGAGAGAGAGAAAGTTTCCATTGTTTGTGGTTTTAATACAATTAGGGTGTTGCAATTGGAGCCTCGGGAAGTGCTGCCACCTCCCAGCGAGGTGGATGCCTGTATTTAGTTTTTCAACTACATCTTTATACTTGCCACAAACTGTCTTGCAGGACACTGATTTTGAGACAATCTAAAGGGAAAGGTTCTGACAGTACCCAGCAGTACTTTTCAGAGCAGCCAAGGTGGGATAGCATGCTCAGGTTAGCTCAGGAGTACTTTCCAACAGGTGCTATGCAAAAAAGGAGTTTTCTGCTTCCTGTCACCAGTCTGGGGAGTTCCTTGGCAAAAGCAGAAGAGGGATAAAACTTGGATATTTGGGATCCTTAGGAAACTTGCAACAGATGCAACAGTACAAGTCAGACATCAATGAACAGGAAGGAAGGAAATGCAGTAACTAATAATGCCACTTGTTCATGTCTGTGAGAAAAGACAAACATTTCTGAAACACCCTCCCACTTCCTTCCAGATACAGCCTGGAAAAGATACATCTGTACTTTCACACTCAAGATTCAAATCTAACTAATGTTCAGATGCAAGGAAAACTACAAAGAGCTAAATCGAAATAATTTTCAGACCTGAGGCAACCATTCAGGTGCACACATAGAAACACAAACCGGCCCTACACAATTTGGAAACCTTGCACCCACACTTCTGAACAGACTTTATGAACCCCTTCTCTTAGAATAAAGGTAGGAAAACAGCTCAGAGCACAAGCAATGTTCTGGTGTTCTAGAAGCTGCCACATTGGATTAATGGTGCTAACACATGAATGAACCTTAATAAATACTGTTGCTTACAGGGCAATCAGCAGTTCAATGCACAGGTGCGCTTTTTCACTGCACAACTGGACACTGGACTTCCCAAGCAGAGAGTGATCAACAGCCATGGAGTGAATTTGGAACTAAGGAGGGCTGGGGGGAAAACGCAGTAAGAAGGGTAACTACATGAAAATGGATTAACAGAGCTTGCAAAAGGAGCACTGTGGCTGAAGCTGTGTGTGGCTGGAAAAAGAAAATGACATTTGAGAGAAGTCTACTGAACATAACTTTGCCTGGGTGTCTAAAATGACTCTGAGATTTTTCTGCAAATGCCTGACTGGTAGGATGGGAAGTGACTGAAACAGTATAAGAGGGAGAAAGGCAGCTGGTTGGGTCTCACCCAGCAGTAGACTTCTGTCCACAGAATTACTGTGCCATGGTTTATTATTTAAATGCAAATGCTAACATAGCAGGTAGCACCTCAGTGAGCTGTGTCTTGGCCACACTCTCTTTCATTAGAAACTCACAAAAATATCTCTGCAGGTGGACTTAGTGTGAACAGTAGAATTAAGGACATTTAATTTTTTTTCTTTGGATTACTTTTTGGGGGGGAGGAAGGGTGGCAGTGTGTCATAAATTGTTTTTAAAGTATGTGTGAGGTCCAGTAAATACTCACTGAAAGATCTCAAAGCATTTTTAATAATTTCTCCCCAGTGTGACTTATCCATTGCACAATAAGGGGTTCTTCTACCCTAACAGGAAGTAAAATAAGGTCTGCTTGTACTTGCATCTTTAGATTAAGTTCCTACATATTTAATGAATGTCTCTGTGGATCTTCTACAATTAAAATAAGCTACAACTGGCAATAAGTTATTAAGGAAGGATTTAAGCTCATCACCTAAAAATCCAAGGTAAAATCAGCTACAGGAGAATGGTGTTTTAGATAAGTAGGTACTACTTAAGAAAACACAACTCTAATTTAAATTGAACATTAAAAATTCATTATAAGGTATGACTATTTTTCTTTTAATTGCCAGATGAATTCCAGGGGTGTTCTGCTGATAGTGTACTTGCCCATATCATAACAGCAGAATCATCTATTTTCTACCAAACTGCTGGCTGACAGGAAAGTCACTTTTCTTCACTTTTTCCTCCATTTTGAAATAACATTCATGCTTCTGCACCTTATGAAGGTTTAATTATCAAAACTTTTTAATATCTTCAAGATATTTTGAAGATTATGTACTTGACATTTGGCAATTTGATATATTTAATAATCAGAATTACGAACTCCACTTGGGAATATTGATTACTTAGACATCCAGCTCTATATCCAAAAATATCAATCAATAAATTCTCAAAAAATACGTAGCTAAAAAAATATAGATAGATGTATATCCCTCCAAGGCACATAATATTACCTTTATGAGAGACAAAATCCATTTGAACCAGTACAAATGTTCCACATAACATGTTCTCATGTTTCAGGACTTCCTATTTATGTTCCTAACTAAGAATTTTGTAATTTAAAGGAAATATATCTTAATAAGTCAGTGCCTTTTGGCAGTCCCCTGTTTCATTCATTTTGATGAATATTTCATAAGTGTGAATTGTAAGACCTTGATGTAAGATGAAAAAGAAGTGTCAAATGTTTAATATTAAAACACATATTAAACAAGAAACACCTCTCTTTCCTATATGTCACAGCTGTTGGATTTATATGTTACAGTATTTTTCCTACTTAGTCAAAATAACAATAATGAGAAAAATTTTGCTCAATTGGATGGCAGCAGAATCATTCAGACCTATATGACCTCTCTCAAATACCCTGGACTCTTATGAGCAAGGATTGTAACCTGGGATGTATCTGTGCACTGTGAGCTATGAGAATATATATTTCTTTCTATACATGGGAAATGAAAGTGCAGAAGAATGCTGAACCTTCTGCAGGATGACACAAAGAGCACTGACATTGTACTATACATTTAGCTTCTAAACTGAAAAGTAACTCACCTTGCCACCTAAAGCCAGCTGTCACAGGATCATTTTATTGCAGTGAGTTGGGAATGAAAGTCCCAACTCTAATTGATTATTATATTTTTATGGGAAAGTATTATTAAATTTTGATAGGGAAGACATGATCATGGTGATTAAAAAAACCCTTTTCTATTTCAGTAAGAAGACTTCCTCTAGGTCCAAGCATACAAGAACTCCAAGTAGCGGTACATCATCTTTAATTCATCTTGAAGAAAGGGCAATGTAGTACCACCCAATTTGGGTGGTACATATATTAAAATAAATATATTTTAAAATATACTTTTAAAATCCTGTTTATTCAATCTTTTAATGATAAAATAAATGAAAATGCCAATAACTATTGACAGAAGTCAACTTGCCACAGCCTACTACATTATTTCCTAAAGATCATACCATGTTCACCTACACTAAGAATACTATCTTCACTGAATCTAAGAAATAAATATGTATATAAGAAATGCACACACCTGGAGTGATACATGGTTTTACATTTTATACTTTACATTCTGAGGACTTAGCAAGAATTTTATGCTCCTGAAGTGAGGTGTCCCTGGGAGGATTTTAGATAATTTTTATCATTTTAAAATTTATTACAAAGCTCACATATCTAGCAAAAAAAGAGTTTGAAGTACATGGTATGTATGTAAACCAAAAGTTTTTTAAATGGAAAAAATCTCCAACTTTTTAAAACTGATGAGTCATTTTCATTAATCTCTTGATTCTATGAGATGTGACAAATATTTAGCCATAGGATTTTGCAAGACACATCTGAGGAAGAATGCAATGAGTGAATGTTGCTTTTACTTTGAAACATTGCAGTCATTCTTGTCTTTTCGTTGCTGCTATACTGAGTGCAAGCTGCAGTCAAGCTAAATAAAGCCCAACAAACCAGCACCATTTTAAACCACGAACATGCAAAGAAACAGATGAATGGAATGACTTCATTTGCTCAGCTCCATTTAGCTCAGACAGAATGACAGCCAGCCTGGAGAAACTGCTAAGGAAACTTAATGCCATTCTAAAAATAGAAACCCCAGCTTGAAAGGTAATGCCTGTGCCTCTTGGAGTCTAAAGGAAATGGAAATGTAGCTACAAGTATGCTTTGGAAAGACATCAATGTATTACAATGTTTTCTGGTATTAAAAAATTCTATAGTAACCATTTTGAAGGACCCTCTATTCATCTCTGTGGTAAGGAGCTTTATCTGTCAGAAAAAAAGAAAAGGAAGTTAAATCCGTGTGTCATCTTATCATTGTCGGATTTGCACAGGAGGAATTGCAAAGGGAACAAAGTGCTATTCTAGACTCAGAAAATATTTCTGTATCCTTTTTTTATTTTAGTAGTTTATTCCATACAATTCATTTTGTGTAAAATTTCATTTCTCCTGGAAACTGAAATCCTGCATGAGATTTTTTTTTTCTGAGTGATTATAATATTGAACAATTTATTTTTGTCAGATTCATGTAGTAAACAATTCCAGCCTCGTGGATCACACTCAGGACCTTGTGAATCACTATGGATTCTGCATACATGTCCATCTTCTCTCTTAGCCTCACACAGCTTAGGAGAATGCTCACTACATTTGTGTTGAAATCAATCTCACTCCTTCTCAGGACAAGAATTTCCAAAAGACACAGTCATAATTTCCAGAAGTATGTGTCTGGCAATTAAAGACCACAAATAAAGAGGTGGGAGAATCTAAGACATATGGATTTACTATGCCTAGGAATGTCAAAGAAGGCATAAAGAAAAAAGTATATGCTTTGCGTGCACCTGGTAATCCACAAGGAATTTTATACGCACAATAATGTTGATATTATGTGGACAAATTTCCTTTATTATCCCTCATTTTAACCAGTCCTGCATACCACACAGAAATACAAAATAAATGTTTACCTGCCATTGTGTATAGAAGATAACAATGTTCTGGTGGATCACAGGAGATCTGAGATTTGACTCACCAAGTATGGAACAAACCAATCTAAATTTCCACCACTAGTACAAGAACCTGTATGTAAATTCGTTCACAAAATTGTGTACCTCTAAGTTTAGATCAGATGCTTAATTATGAGCTGGAAAATGTTTATCAATTTGTGGATATCAAAAGGAAGGACAATGTAAAGTGAAAAGTAAAGAAAATGAGTGATATCACGTGATAATTCTAGTGGATGAAGGATTGCATGATGTTATCAGGCAAAAGCTCTCAATTCCTTATTCTAGACACTATTTTTGGTGCCTTTTGGAAAGCGAAGGCTCTCTTTAGGATAAATGAAATATTGATTTTAGGTTCTAGCTAGACTAGACTCCATTAAGATGCTTTTTTAAGTTACATTGTGTCTGCAAAGAGTGGAGTTTTATGAACACAAATCAGTTTTCTAATACACATAAGCGAGCTTTTCATAAGCACTCATAAATATTTCACACAACTTTCCTGTGCATCAGTAGAACTTGACTTGAAGTTTGCTTAAGCACTTCCAAAAAACCTTAGCCACATGTCTGGTATTGAATATATAATAATGACTGTTATACTACAGACAGCCCATTTGTTTCTAAATAGAGGAGCAAGAGAAACAGCATTGTGGGGGAATAAAAAGGTAATCAATGACTCACAAAGACTTTCTCTGTGTTGAAAGCAGATTATTTGAAAGTGTACTTGAATAAAAAAAGATGGTCTGACCAATGTGATGATGGTTTGGGATGCCTCTGGGTCTGTTAGCTCTGTCTATACTGCCAGATGCATCACTACCCAGCTTCCAAAAGGTGCTTTAACCCGACTGACCTGGAGTGCAACAGGCCTGGTCAGTGCAAAACACAGATGGAAATGGGGGCCCAGCCTTACAAGTCAAAGGGGAACTGCAGCAAGGGTCAAGTTGTCCTGGCTCAGGCTCTGAGCAAAGGCAACGCTTTATCCCATTCAGAGTGAATATCAGCCCTGGAAATCAAATTAACAGAAAGAGATTGTGCTTCCTTCCTTACCTCCCTCCTGGAATGGTCCAAAGTTTCACTGCATCTCTGACAATTCTGTTCAATTACCTAACCCTGAGGGGGGTGGAGAGGATTACAGGAGGGCAGGTCAGCCAAAGAAGGCGTACTGACATCCAGAGATGTCTGCTTGATCAGAGAAGGGTCAGGAACAGTTTCATTTTCCAACAATTACAGTTTGACATGACTTGTACCATGCTGTTACAGTGTGTCCTGCTTTCAGCTGGGACATATTCTTCCTGGTAGCTGGTGTAGTACTGTGTTTTTGATTTATCATGAGAATAATGTTGATAACACATTAATGTTTTAGCTGTTGCTGAACAGTGTTGGCATAAAGTCAAGGACTTTTCAGTGTGTCGTGTTCTGCCAGCGAGGAGCTGCACAAAAAGCTGACATAGAGCATGACCACAGTACCTGATCCAAACTGGCCAAAGTGTTATTTCATACCATGGAACATCATGTTCAGTTTATTAACTGAGGAGAGTTACCAGAGGTACCAGTCACTGCTTGGGCATTGAGTAAAATAGGCATTGGCCAGTGGGCAGAGAGCACTTGCATTTTGCATGGGTTCTCTTTTTTGGATTTTATTTCTCTCTCTCTTTCTTTTTGTTATCATCCTTGTCATCACTATTGTTATTGCTATTATTGTTGCTGTTGTCATTATAATTTTAATAACTAAACTGTTCTTATCTCAACCCATGGGTTTTACCTTTTTCTGATTCTCCTTCCTGTCCCACTGAGGTGGGGGACTGGGAGGAGCAGGGTGATCAAATGGCTGCATGGTACCCTAATTTCTGTCTGGGTTTAAAACATGACACAGTGCTGCTGTTTCCTTAGGAGTTTTATAATTCTTCAAAGATGCTGTATATATATGGGAAGTTAGTAAATTCCACTCTGATGGATGTAAAATTAAGAGATGAAAGTTTGTTTTGTTTTGGTTTTTTTTTAAATAGACAAAGTTATTAACTGCTCTGATCAGATACTCACGCAAACCTTTAAAGCATTTACAAGAGATAGCTTTCACATGTGTGGATGTACACGAACTTTAAAGGTTGTTCCAGCTACTTCTGATACAGAGCTCGACTCCTCTGAATAAAGACAAATATTATTGTCCAGACTGGCACTGTCCAGTTCTGATTCACTGTTCTCTGAATCCCTTCAGAACCACATAAGTACTGAGCAGCACTAATCAAAAATGTTTCAGGGGCTTGAAGAAAAAGATGTTTAAAAAAAAAAGGGAAAGCAATATTTTTTCCCAGTTCAGCTAGGTCTGAAGTCCCATCATCAGTCTTACTGAAGTCTAGTCAGAGAATAATTTTTGTGCATGCTCAGTATGGTGACACTGTTTCTCTGGGTTTCTGCATGCATTTCTGGACAAGAAAAGAAGCTGGTGAATAAATTATGACACCACAAGAGTTCAGTATTTCTATTTAAGAAGACATATGAAAAAGGAGTGTTTCTTGTCCTATTTTTTTAATATAATTTCACAGGTTTCACATTCATACCCAGCACTCTGCTTTGCTTTAGAAATACACAATTTCAAGGCATTTCTTACTCCTCGGCAGGCTTGGCAGGTCAAAGGGGGGTGTGATGCTCTCCCTCTGCTTAGTGCTGGTGAGGCCACACCTGGAGAACTCTGGCCAATGCTGGGCTCCCCAACACAAGGAGAGAGGGGCATACTGAGAGCCTCCAGCAAAGGTCCACAAAAACAATGAAAGGACTAGAACAGCTTCTGTGAGGAAGGGCTCAGACTGCTGCATCCAGGCTGGAAGTTGCCTCATGGAAGCTGGCCATCCATGAGATCTCCACATCCTAATTTTTTTCCCTTTAGGGGATTTATTAGTGACTGCATAGACAACTAACAAGCTAAAAAAAAAAAATGTGAGGGTTGCAATGAGTGAAAAATCTCTCTAAAATCATTGTCTCTGTTATCTCAGCATGCGTTTGCAGGTGACTATAGTTTTCCCTGTTGGTTGGCGGTCACAATTTATAATTGTAGCAACTTGCTGCACATCAAATCTGTGAGCCAGAAGAAGGCAGCTTGATCCTCAACTGAATTCTTTCACAGTGGCATCTTAAGGCTTCTGTTCTGTGGTAGTGCTAGTCATGGAGGGACACGAGGAGTATACAAATTATGGGTCAACTGCAGTTAAATACAAAAAACGGAATACAGGGAGGGTTTGTCCAGTAATTAATGTACTGTAAAACCAGTCTTTTGAGAAGACTCCTCTTTTTGCTCCAGTCTTACCAGTTCTTGGTGCAATGCTGTTTTTTGATGACTTTGGTAGTCTTTGGCCATGGTCTGAAGAGCATGTAGCCTGCAGTGCCATGCTGGGCATTAAACCTGAGGCTTTGTACAGGGCGTGGCATGGGGGCAAATTTCTCCATGCAGGCTTTGGGGATTACTTTTAAAGTTTCTAAGGAAGCAGGAGAAGAAAAAGCTTTTCAGAGGCTTGCTACCAGGCATGAGATTTAGACTGGCATTATAGGCAGTGTGAGACAGAGTCATTGTAAATTGACTTCACTTTTCACTGCCACCTTGTGAGAATGGTAAAAAATAGGAAAAGCTATTCTGGGTGATACTTGGAGTGAAGTATGTGAAAACAGGTATGGAAGGACAAAAGCTTTTTTTAATAAGCCATTGGTGATGTTGACATCAGGGCAAAAAGGAGAAAAAGTGGTCTTTTAGTTGATAAAACATCTTCAGTTTATAACACTGTGGAAATACAGTACCACATTTTATAGAACAGAATAAAATAGAATGTGACAACAAAACCAGCCCTCAAGTTTCATGTTTGCTATCTTCTTAACATAAAAGGCCTTGCAAGAGTGTCTTCAGATTTTCAGATGCATTTTTTTATGGAGAATAGATACTTGGCCTGAGGCCTGAGCATTGGATCTGATTTTATTTTTGCAATTGTTAGTAGGGGCTGATTTTATCTAAAGTAGTATCATTCCTGACACTGGTAAGAGGGCATACAGTAGTTCCCTTGTTGGTAGGGTGTGCTACCAGGCTCGTGCCCAGCATGGCTGCGGGACCTCCATGGGGATCAGTTCCTTGCCACCTGTGGCTCAGTGAAAGAAATCCGGCGTCCCCGCTGATGGTGCTCACTCCACCCCAAGGGGGTTGGGATGTCCCGTTCGGGTCTCAGAGCTCGTCCCTCATCGCGTTCCATCCTCCTTAGCTTCTCCCGCAGGGTTTGGTGCCAGCTGCTGCAGGACCTCTGCGGGGATCGGCTCCTCGACGTCTGCGGTTCGCTGAACGAAACCCGGCGTCCTCGCTGACGGCGCTCGCTCCTCCCCGACGCTGCGTCATCGTGTTCAGAGCTTAGACCCACGATGTGTTCCATCCTCCTTAGCTTCTCCTGTGGTATTTGGTGCCAGGTGCTGTGGGACCACCCCGGGATTTGGCTCCCTGTCCCCTGCAGTTCAAGGAAACAAATGTGGCGGTCCCACTGATGGTGTTCACTCCTCCCCAAAGAGGCACAGACATGCCCCAGGCCCTGCCAATGTCCTTGTCCAGCAAATCTTCTCTGTACCCTTAGAAAGCACACAACTGGATGTCTGTCCCTGATGGAGGAGGCCAGGCACTGTGGCCCTCCAGGACTGCCCTGTAGAACCAAAAGCCTTGCTGTCACAGGTGTCACAATGACTCCCAGGTGACATCAGGGCCCTTTCAGGGACCACACCCAGAAGACACAAGCTCCAGCCTCAGGAACAAAATCTTGCCAGATAGCTCGTCTCACATGATGACCTGCTCTTGAGCAAACTCTGTTGCCGTGTATTTCACATAAATTCACAGATTTTAGCTTTCACACCCAGTCTGTTTTAGAAACAGACCATTCAAAGCCTTTCTTACTCCTCAGCTGACTTTTGCAGGAGCAGTTTTGGTGTGAAGCAGTACCATTTCTAAAACTAGTGCTCTTTTTGGTAGGGTGTGCCACCAGGCCCTGGGCCTGACAGGGCTGTGGGATCTGCAGCAGGATTGCCTCCTTGTTGTTTTCTTCCTGATACAAAAGGGTGTGATGCTTTTGCAGAGCTTTCTGTGTGATAAAAAGAGTTAAAGTTCTTGACCTTTGGCTACAAATTTATTGTTTTATAAAGAGTATTTTTTAAAAAATTACAAGAAAGAGTTGCACAGGCCTATTTTGTCAGTCAATGTTCTCAGCAAAGCAAATTCTTCTCTTCTGTACAACAAGCCTTTAGAAAGAAAACTTCCTTCTCCTCCCTGAGTTTTTTGCAGCTCTGAACACCCTGACTACCTGTATTACCCATCATTTTGAATTGAAGTTCTCCTGCAGAGGAGCTCTAAACGCAAGATAGTGCTATGGAGAAAAAAAGTAGCAAATGTAATGCCAATCAACAAGAAGAGTTGGAAGGATGATCAGGGAAACTACAGACCTACCAGCCTGACCTCTGTTCCAGGCAAGGTTGTAGAAGAGATCATCCTGAGGGCTGTCCCACAGCATGGACAGGACAACTATGGGATAAAGCCCAGCCACTGTGATTTACAAAGGCAAGTCTTGCTTCACCAACCTGATCTCCTTCTGTGAAAATGGCCCACTTAGATGAAGGAAAGGTCTAGAAAACATGTCTTATGTGGAGTTGCTGAGGGAGCTGGGATTTTTAAGTGTTGAGCAGGCTCATGGGGGACCTCATTGCTCTCTACACTCCCTGAAAGGAAGTTGTGGTGAGGTGGGGGCTGGTTTCTTCTACTGTGTCTGCACTAAGAAGATGAGGGGAAATGGCTTTCAACTGAAACAGAGGAGATTCAGATTAGATATTAGAAAAAAAATTTGCTGTTATGTTGCCCTGGAAAATGGTGGAGTCACCAACCTCAGAGGTGTTTAGGAAGTATCTGGATCTTGCTCTGGTTGATATGGTTTAGTGATTATGGGGTTACAGTGGTGGTGCTCGGTTGACAGTTGGACTTGATATTAAAGGTCTCTTCCAGCCTTGATGGTTCTATGATCCTATGATTCTGTGAAAGAGCAGAACAGAATCAGACTGAAATCTAAGTAGTTTTGCCCATTTATGTTCTTTCCCTTTCTGCTACTAGCACTTGGGCAGGCTGTCCATTGAGAAAATTCAGTACACAAAAATTCCATTAAATTTCGTGTTCTTCTGCTCTCCTGAAATAACTTCCCCCAGCCTTTCCAAAATACCATGGAAACTTATGGGAACCCAAGTTCTTAAGTATACACAGATGGCTTGCCTGCAACCTTATTTAAATATCACCTTCAGTGTCCCAAACATTAGCATGTCAGTAATAACAAAGGTAACACTAGAAATGCAAACACATTAAAAGGCAGCACACCATGAGGGACAAAGAAGCATTAGAACAGTGAACAAAAATCCACATTAAAAGTAGCCAACTAGTGAAATGCCATCTGTTCATCCAAACTTCACTCAAAGAAGGAAGGTTTCCTGTTTAATGGAACAATAAATTATTCAGGGCTTGAAAAGATGAGTGATTAGTTGTATTTTTCCCCTCTGTCTTTTTTTTATTGGATGAATCCTTATGCAGTTATTTACCATGAAAATGTCATTAGGGCAGCTACCACTGTGGTGGTCCAGTATTTTTTGTTTGCAGCAATGTTGTATGAAATTTGGCAGGGTCAATATTCAGTAGAGACCAAAGATGCAGAGGTGATTTTTTGTTGTTGTTATTGTTTTGGGGGTATTTTTTTTTTGTTCTGGTGCAGTCCTTAAGTGCAGTTGAGAAAATCTCCTGTTACAGTCCATTTTGATTTTGGTTTGTTTTCCAAGAAGGAAATCAGAGTGAAACAAGTGAGTTTCATGCCAGACTCGGTGGAGTGGAACTATTACAAGATGATGATTCCAGTTGAAACATATTGTTGATTTAGATTTTGTTAAAGTTTGGCCCAGACTTGCTGAAAAATCTGTAAATATGAGCTCATGTTTTGCTTTAGACTGAGCTGAAGCCCTGAAAACTTGCTGAATTTTGTTTCCAAGACAAAAGTACAATTACTTTTTGCTTCCATACCTGGTGGAAACAAAAAAGAATTATTAAACTACTTCTTCCCTCCCTCTTCTTCTATGCTTTTTTTCCTTTCTTCTGATGTCAAGACCTTCACAGACTTCAACAATTTGGTTTCTGTTGAGGTCACACTTTTAATACACTTTTTCACATGTAGTGGATCCTGCTAGCTAGTAGCACACAGTGCTCTTAAAAAACTTCTTCTGTTGTTTATAAAAGAAGACAAGCAGTTTCTAATTCCTTGATTTTCCATTTTTGCCGTTTCCAAGTTTCTTGATGAAGAGAAGCCATTTGGCTGGAGCACAATTCTTACAAGGCTGGGGAAACTGGATTTGTTTAGCCTGAAGAAAAGGAGGCTGGAGAAGAACCTTATCAAAAAGTGGGGAGTTAATCTGTTCTGCCAAGTGATGGGACAAGAGGAAATGGCCTCAAGTTGTGCCAGGAGAGGTTTACATTGGATATTAGGAATAATTTCTAATATTGGATATTAGGAATAATTTCTTTACAGAAAGGCTTTTCAAGACTTGGAAAAGTCTGCCCAAGGAAGTGGTTGAGTCCTTATGCCTGAAAGTATTTCAACAAGGTGTAGATGTGCCATTTAAGGGTACATGTTTGGGATTTGGCAGTGCTAGGTTAATGGTTGGACTTGATGACCTTAGAGGTCCTCTCCAATTCTATGATTCTGAGAGAGAACAGTATTATAACTACATGCAATCACAATATTGCTGATTAATTTGGACGAACAGCTGAGTCCTTCACAGTGTGACAATACAGCACACTAGGGCTAAATATTTGTCTTCTACTCATAAGTTTTCTAGAAATTTTTCTTTGATAATACATTGGGCTGTGTATCATTATTTGATAGACATAATGAACCATACTTGTGTTTTTATACTCATTTTGCTGCAGTGAGAAATAAAAGATTATAGTCTCCAGAGTTTTGCAATGGAATTGCAGTTGTGATTATATTAAGGCAGTAGTTTAAATTAATGAGTTCCCATCTATGTGTTTGTGTGGCTGTCACTGTTGGAAGAGCTGAATTAAACGTCCAGATAAGCCTAAAATATTTCATACAGACCCTGAGGCAGCCCACAGCTTCAAGAGCCCCAAAAACTTTAAAGCACAGAGGATTTCAGTGGTGAGCTGTCTGACCTCCTGCCTCAGGCTTCCTCCTCAGCTGCCTTCTCCAGGAAAAGCTTTGCACAGTGCTGCTCCATGATAAAGATTTCCAGACAAAACAATAAATTGTTATAGATGAAGCAATAACATTCACTGTATCATGGTGTGTGTATTTGGCAGCTAGACTTATAAAGAAAAGAGAAATTATTCCTTTCATTGCATTCATTCTGTCTCTAATATGCCCTAACTAAAAGTTGTTTGAGTCAGAGGTGCTTGCTCTATAGCCCTCACCCACTGACCTCTGCCACCATCCTTGATTTGGGGTGACTGCTCAACAATGTGGGACTGAGAAAATGATGAGAGCTGGGAGTCTCCACATTGTCTGGAAACAAACATGGTAACTGGATACATGTGTATCTGGACTGAGGGGATGCAGGAGAACTTTAGAATAAAGCAATGTTACAATTTTCTGTTGTATAGAAGCAGTGACCCAGCCTCCATCCTGATAAAGACCTGGTCCTTGCAGGGAGGAATGGGTGCAGAGATGTAAGTTCATTTAGGAAACAGTTTCCAAATGGTAGGTATAGCGTTAAGTGACCAAGTGCAAGTTCCTGTCACATCTCTACTAAAACATTGCACTGAAAATATTTACAAACATATCCTTCTCTTATTCTGATTTCTGGAAGTGTAGCTCCTCTCTTCAGGATTGCTCTTAGTCTGGCAATTTTCTGTGAAGCCTGCAACTACAGGAAAACAGTTCCCATGTTGTTCTCAGGGCTTGTGTCATCTCTGCTCTAGATTCAATTTCCTTATGTCCATGGGAGTTCTTGTTCCTCTTGTTTCAGGTTGTGTTCCCATAAAACATGTTGCACTAAGCTGCACATAAATCTTTGCACCTGTGAGTCCCAGTGCTGGCTGCCAGCTTGAGGCTGTGAACCCTCCCGAATTTCAGCATGCCCAGGGGAAGCTCTCCTTGAGGAATCTCACTCTGAGCATCCAGGACAAAGCAACTACCTTAAATTAGGAGCTTAACATCACAGACCAGATCTTAGGAAGGTCTCATAAGGAAATCAGGAGCAGCAACAGCCACTGGCAAAAGTAAAAGCCGCAGCTGTGCAAACCAATTTGAAGTTGAAATAAGTAATCCCCATCCAGAGTTTACTGAACATATTTTTACAGTGTCATTCACTTCAAAGTTAAATTATACTCTTCTGAAATCTTGACATTTATGGAATCAATACATACCAAGAGGTTGGGAAATAGCTGTGCAGATGATTCAGTATATTTTTCTCTCAAGTACTGGCTTAGCTCACTAAAACTAGAGGAGTTATTTCTCTCACAGCATTTAGAGCTTCTAAAATTGCTTGTGTTACAATTTGCTACAAATTTCAAATGGTAAAGGTTTTTTTGTGTCTAAATTCAGTTTACTATATGACACTAAAGGCCACAGAAGGCTTGTTGTGCTGCAGTATGGTAAAGATATTTTAACAAATTACTTTCTTTAAGTGATGCAGCATAAATTGTCACTCAGCTTTAGGTTAAGAGAGGTTATTTCAGAGGCATGGGCACTTGTCATATACAACTGCCATGAAAAATTCTTGAATGAACATGCTGACGACATTAGAAAACAGGTTCCTATTCTAGAAAGAATAAGCATTATTAAACACTGAAAGTGCACCTGAAAGTTCTTTGTTCACTGCTATTTCATGGCAGCTCTTTCCCCCTACTTAGTTAATGGTTTCTTTCATAGATAATTTTATTCTAGTTGGCATTTGGACTTTGGATTAATTGAAACAGAAAGGGTTGGAAATTATTTAATTTCTTCTTATGCCAATAGTTTCAATATTGGTATTTTAATTAGCAAATAAGCAAAACAGTCCTCAAACTTGTCAAGATTTGCAGCAATGCTCATAGGAGGGAATGTGGGTGAAAAAGCTGCTTCTTCAGACAGAAGTAGCTACGGAAGCATCAGGAGTTCTCTGTGCCTCATTTGCACTAGTGATCGTGGTGACCAACACCAGGAACTGAGCCTGAATTACAGATATGTCAGTCGAGACAAACACCAGAATACTTTTTCCATCTTTTTCTGTTTGCAACAGACTTGTGGGAATGTTGGCACGTTCTTGTTCTCAGGTTATACAGGGAGTGGAAGGCAAGCAGTTCAGGAATTAGTCTAGTCTAGACTGAATTGAGGAGAAATTACATGTTCTTCTTTATTTTATTTTAATTAAAACTTTATTAAAATTGTACCATTTTGGTTGTGGTTGCAGGAACAGGAACACACTCTTTCATTACAAGCTATTTTTGTATTACACTGAATGCATCAACTTTGTGGGATCTACTAGAAAAAAATTAATTTCCTGGATGAGATATTGATACATAGATACAACTTAACTACTTAGTTTTCAGTAAAGGTGGATAGGAATTCTTCAACTACAGGATCAGAACTGCTTACATTTCTTTGGAATTTATTATCCAGTACAACCATGAGCTGTCTGAGCCAATTTTCTTTGGAAGAGCACCTAATATTTCTGAAATAATTTCTGGTCAGGATATACATATTGTAAAGAGATTAATACTAACACGGTAACTCCATTTCTTTCAGGCATTGTTCAATGAGGAGGGAGCTTCCTGCTCTGTGAGACATCAAGGTTTTCAGTAGTCCTGGATATAACATGCTTTTAGTCTAAAGGGTTTTTTGTACCTGGTGAGATCCAGGTGTGCTGTGATGTCTGCAGTGTGTTCAAGTCAGGAAGACCTCATGAGGGCTATTAGAAAGGTAACTGAGAGAGAAGACATCATTTTTTCCCCCATAAAGACTCAATAGACAACGATGGAAAGAATAGATACATCAAGCAGAGTATGGTACAGATAAACTATGGTTGTCCCAAAGTAGCTAAAATCAGCTTCTCAATATCACACTCATTTTGTCCACGAAGAATCCTAAAATAACCATTTTCTCCCCAGGATTTTCCCCAGGAATTTGCAGCAATCTAGAAGTAAACAAAACAGAAAAAAAAAATCTCTTTTAATTTTAAAATATTATTTTAAAATGCAGGGTGTAAAATGCAAAATTAATAATTTGTGTTAACTTCCTCTTTAAGGAACAGAGTCTCTCAGATTGGGTGCACTGAGAATTAGTGTTTGTCTTTTTCTGATTTCAAATAATTTGTTCCTTTTTCAGTTTGATCAAAATTTAAGTTCCAAAATCAGGGTTAGTAAAAATGGAATAGTATTTCTACAAGACAGTTTGATACATTGAAGCAGAAATCATTACATGAATATTCATATATTTACTGCTGAAAGTGGTTATTGAAACAACAATGGTCAGAATTCCAACTAATCTGTCAGAGATGCACCAAAGATAAATATATATATATATATATAGATACATAAAAGCTGAGTTTAAAAGAATGACGTTTTATTCAGGTAGGCTATTGATTGATATATTAAGAAACTTATTTTCTGATGAAGTGTCAGTAGTCTCAGTAGGTTTTGCCTTTGATATCAATGAAACTACCTCCCACAAGCCCTGCCATCAGCTGTGTAAACATCAAAGTACCTTCAGATGAACACAGGAATAATGGGATGAGCTGTTAGTCATAGTCCAAGTGATAAAATTTGACTTATTCTAAATGGCTTAAGGGAAATTTTCTTAGTTTGATTGGTTTTAGTTTGGAGGGGCTTATTCTGATGGCTGGATAACAATTTCCAACACTGTTTAAACAGAAAATTTGTCTTTTCCAAATATTTTAACAATTACTATTGATTAATTTTACTGACTTTCATTTGCAGACATCAAAAAGAACAGACTCTTCATAGAAATTTTAATAACATTTGAAAAATTGAATAAGATTTGAAACAGAAAAGGCAGTGTAGGAAAAACCACAGGTATAGGTGGGATGAAGCAGGCTTTGAAATTGAGGTAGGTGATGCAATAGTTTGAGGGTCAGCATGATAAAAGTTGCCAGAGAGGGAATACAGTTACATAGGACACTTTAAGGTGAAGGAAAAAAATCGATGCAGAGAGAGTAAATAAGTAGATTTTAGATTATCTCTGCTGTTGAGATATTTTTTCATCTGCTTCCAAACACTGTCCCAAGTATTCACTTACCCAAAACTTCTGTTTCTGTCCATTTTTGTCAGGTAATGCTCCCCACCTTTTAGAAAAGAATGGTATTTTGATGAAACAAGCAGTAAGAAAACACAAGCATTAGCTGTAATCATTATCAGTGTCGGAACAAATCCTGAGTAACAAACTCCGATGATTCAAGTGAGGTTACCTGCTGACTTGCTAACCACAAGTCAAATTGCCATTAGTTATTACAAAAAGTTAACACAAATCTAGTTTTAGTTTTTCATTGCAAAAACCTGTTTTCATTGACAGAATCTCTCTTCTGGAGAGCTTGCCTGATGAACTGAACTGTGTAGGAATATTGAAACTATTGTGAGCATATTTCTTCAAATCAACTGAAGATCCCTAGCCACATTTTTGTTAAAAGTCTCATCCAGCACCTTTACAGAAATAGCTGGTGGGTTGGGACTGAAAATATTCCTAGCTTTTCTCAGATTAAATTGGACTGCTGACAGCCTAATCTGTTTCATTGAGGGGAGGAGGTGTTGGTGATTTTGTCATCTTTGAGGGCATGCTAACTTTTGTGGAAATATCTGTGAAATCATACAAGAAATTTTCCCCACCTGCCAAGTGATGAGATTTTCACAGAGGTATAGCTGTAGCTGAACTGCTTAGTATTCTGATTTTTAGGTCTCACTTTATACACAGGGAGGAAGTTCCAACCCAATCACCTGGATGTATTTCAGTGAGCAAGAATTGCACTGCACACCTTAGGTAGTTAAGTCCACATGGGTTTTCTGCTGGACCTTAAAGAGCTCTGTCTTGTTTTTAATTTCTACAAGAAATGCTTGTCTAGTTACTATTCACAGCTCATCATGCTTGGGTGCCTATGAAAGGGCACAGATAAACAGAAAACCAAAGATATGAACTTTTAGATGGTTTTCCCCAGTGTGAAGTTAATCCTAGGGTATATCAAATGCCATTGACAGGGTGTTTACTGGTGTATATCCCATCAACGCTGCCCTTTTGAGCTGTATTTGCAGTGCTCCAGCCATTTTCAAAGGCAACCAGCAAAAATATGATGAGAAATCCCACACTGTGAATGGGGAAAATGGGATTTTTCTGTCATCCTTTTGTTTGAGCAGCAACAGTGACATCAACTCTCCTTGGTTAACAGTGAACCATCATTCACATGGAATACCTGTGCTTTCAGCCAAAGGGAAAAAGGAAAGGAAGATAAATTGGTGACTAGCAGAGAGATGAAGTGTGGATTGTATTTGCAAGCACAAATTGTAGCTACTGATGATTAAATTCAAGGAATCATAAAAACAACATTTGCCATAATGAGCCTGGAATGCAATTATTTTTCTTTTAAAGAGGCCTCATGATGCATTTTCTTTTCATTACCACATGAATGTTCAGGGATTTTCAATAATTGCTGTTTCTTTGCCAAATATTTCGGATACAATCTGTCATGATCATAATTTTTTAAAAAAAGTTGTAGGCTTTTGAATTTCATATCAGATTCAGATTTACTTCTTTACTCGTTACCATTTTACTAAAAAATATACACCAGCTGTAATGTGAAAATCCAATATTTACATTAGTCTCAAAGACAGAAAATTGCCTTGAATTGAAATTCATGTACTCCTGCATTTCATACTACACATAATTTCTCCTGCTTGCTTGAGTATGACGATATCCCACAGGGTCACATTCCTGTGATTAAATGGTTTTCTAACATTTGTTATTTTCTAAAAGAGTCAACTTCTAATTTCATACATTCACAGGAATTAATCGATTCTTAGAAACGTTTCTAAATAAAAGAAGACTTATAAGCCATGATAGAAAAGGAAACTTTTTTTTTATCCTTGACTATAACATTTCCATTAATTTAGTTTCCCAGGGTTGTATCATCATCGATACATAGGCACTTGAGATATGCATTTTATTTACAGTTTGGAAAGAAGACCTGCTTTCTCATTAATCAATGCCTATGGGTATTCATCAAATACTCTAAATTAAAGTAAATTAAAATCTAGAGTGCAGCCAGCAGGTCAGAAGAAGTGATGGATTTCCTTTTTTTGGGACTGCCACTGTGTCCAGTGCCCAGTCCTGAGCTTTCCCACACAGGAAAGGCATAAACAAGCTGGAAAGAGACCAGCAGGAATCCAGTGAGATGTTTGGAGCACATGATGTATGAGGAGAGGCTGAGGGAGCTGGCTTTGTACAGCCCTCAGGAGAGAAGGCTCAGGGCAGGTATTTGTTGTCTTCTCTGCAAAGGGTGGGTATAGAACAGACTCCTCTGATACATTTTGGTGGTCCCCCCACTGCTCCCCTTCTACATCCCCTACTTGAACTTCAGTCTCCAGTGGAGGTACTGATGGCTGCATCCAGCTAACTCTAGACAGCATTCCTGATCATCTTCCCTGCAGAGCAGCAGCTCAGAGAAATTAAAAAAAAAAAAAAAAAAAAGCATAATCCTGGAGGAGTTTCATGAGTAACTGAACTCCCAGTGGAATTGGTTACCAAGTGGAATTGACAGAGACTTCTTGAAAATGACACGTTCTTGGACAGCATCCATTAGAGAACAATATTGTATTTTCTGGAAGATTACCAAAACAACCTAATCACACTCTTTTGTTTGCTTTTGTGATTATTCCAGCTTGATATTTACTCCCAATGAATGCCATTTTAAAAGCAAAGAGATGCTGGATCTTATTGGACTTGTACAGACAGGGAATTTCTCAGGGTTATTTTTGCAAAGCTTTAGGTCACTAATGTCCCTACCTTTGGTATTTTTTAGAAACCCTTTCAACCTTATGTTCTGGTTTCCACTAGAATAGAGGGTTTTGGTTTTTCTCTCAGTATTTGTTACAGTACTGTGATTTGAATTTGGAATGAGGGTGATGTTGATAACACACTGATTTTTCAGGTTTTGCTAAGTAAGGACTTTTTTATCCTTTCGTCTCATGCTTTAACAGTGAAGAGGAATGCAAAATAAACTAGGAGGCACTCCAACTGGGACAGGTGGCTGGAAGTGACCAGAAGCATATTCCACACCACAGAACTCATGCCCAGTATATAAACTGGGGGAAGTTACCAGAAACGCGTCCAATCTGGGTTCAGGAAGGGGGTTCTGGTGTCGGTCAGCAATTGCATCACTTCTTTTTCCCTTTTTGTTATCACTTGCCATTATTATAGTATTTTACATTCCTTTTGATTTTTAAACTGATCTCATCTCAATCTACAAGTTTGACTTCGATTTTATCCCCCATTCCTCTGGGGTGTGTGGGGAGAGAGAAGTTGTTGAGAGAGTGACTGCTTAGTTTCCAGCTGGGCTTAAATCATGACACTATTTCATATCCAAACTTCCTGGTTTTATTTAGAAGAAAAAGAAGAGATTTTTAAGAAATCATTAAGAAGATCTGTTTATCAATTACCGAAAATTACTTTTGAAAGGGAGTTTTCTTCTCTCTGGCAAAAATATTCTGTGAGATATACTCCACTTAGCTTTTCCAAAAGAAACTATCATGATCTTCAATCAAAAATAACCTTGAACTTAAAAAAAGTAATTTCACAAAACTGCATTCAATCCCCTTCAGGAAAAAAAGTAAGCAATGTGTTTCCATTTACTCCAAGGAAACCTGCTCCAAGTGACTCTGTGAAAAGAATTTTGTTGCTATTTCAGATAAGTGGATGAGTTCTTGTGGTCTCATATAAAATGATTTTCATAATTTTCTGTCCAATTTTATATAGTAGAAGCACCTTAACTGTCCTTTTCAGTAAAAACTTTCCCTTGACATTAACTCTGTAGGAGCAAGCCCTGAATATACAACTCTGCCTGACAGGTAAAAAACTAGAATACAGAGACTGTTTCAGTAGTATTACAGAGAACATGTTCATAACACACTGATTTTTTACTAAAAAAAATACATCAGCTGTAATTTTTTATTGGAAATTGGTTTTATTTTAACATTTCCCAGTTTGTTTTTCAATAAACTACCCCACTAAAATTTAGATGGACTTCACGAGGAAAGCATAAAGAAAGCTATCAGGAAAAAATATAAGCTGAAAATTAATCATCAAATAAAATAAAAAAAAAATGGGAAATATAACCTAACACAAGAAAAATGCTATCAGCAGTGGCTTCAAAACTATGGTGTTTTGGCAGGTCACAGAAACTAGGTTCAAGGGTGCTTACACTCACTTTTGTAGGTAAAATGCTCTTAACAGCTAATACAGTGAAGATTTCTAAAGATTGTGCTAAATAATGTTATACAAAATGTTTCCTTAAGACTGAAGATATGAACAGAAAACAAATATGACCTTAAAAATAAAGAGGAATGGCAGGTTTTAGATCTCAAGCTAATTTCTGCAGATTAGCTGTTATTAGTAGAAGTCAATGCTTTGCATTAACCAAGGATTTAAACTGCTTGCTGGACATAAATATATGCTGTCCAAAAACTTCTCATCTCAGTTTCTTCCTGGACTTGATTGTATATCTATCATAATGCTACCCGAGAAAGGAGTTGTAATTATTGTGGGTCATGTCCTGTTCTTCGTGCTGGTTCACAACAGCCTAGTACACTTCAAAAATTAGCAATTTTATCTATTCAATTAGATAAATATTTAATTCTTAATCTTGTATTAAAAATAAGAAGGTTAGGGTCACTAACTTATGTTCACCACAAGAAAAATCTTCTTAGAAAGTGGTTGCTGGAATTTGAAATTGTAGTTTTGCATAGACTTTTCAACATGAGAGGTGAGTCAAATTGAGCTAGTGAGCCAAGAGTTAAATCACTCCCACAGATGCCACAGATCCACTGTAATGAATTGTGTGAGAGAGAGTCTCATGGATTTAACTGCATGAATCATCAGACACTGTATCTTTTCCCCATGATCTCCTCATGTATTTCTCTTTGCTATAAAATGTTTGAGTGTTGCTGTTTAATTTTTAACTTTAATACCTGATGTTGATTGTCTGACAGTGAAAAAGTAATTATTTTTCCCCATGAAAGAAGAAGGGAGCTCAAGCCCAGGTTTCTTTGTTCAGGAACAAAACAGTTTGGGTTATGACTCTGGATGTTTAAGATGTTACTTGTTTGTAGTTATTTTGAGTGTCAGATCGAGTGAGGACAACTAAGAGAAAAATATAGAGAAAAACAGTCTCCAAAGCCAAAACCCCAGATATCACTAACAGTAGTCAAGACTTTGGATAGGTGAATCATTTAATTATGTATTAAATCTCAGAATGTTGTTGCTCCGTCTGGCTGTCTCCTCAACATTAAACCACAAGCTCTTTGCCTCACATATCAATTTTATCTCCATTAGTATGGCTTTTTGTGTTAAACATTCAACCAATGTTTTTTCAGGGCATAGAAGTTTCAGTTTAGTAGCTGGCCAAGCCACTTAATCTGCTGCATTATTCCATTTGAATCTTTCAGTGAATTGCTAATTAAAATAGAGGGGAAATGTGTTTCCAGCTAATGTACATTTCAGTGTCCTCTTATTAAAGCCTTTTGTCATTCTGAGCTCCTTCCAAGCGTTGAAAATCTATCTTGTTCATGAAAGATTATCAAGGTTTTTAATAACATTTGTTTGCTTCCTCCAAGCCTTAAAGGGATAGTACATAGATTTAATTGCAGCCAAAGGCACGGGCTTTTGAGACCTGCCTGGATTTTTCAGTGTCATGGCTTCAGCAGTTGCAGCTTTTTAGTGAGGTATGGATCATATATTGTAGCTTGGCACTGATACTAAAGGGATTCAGAAATAAAAGTCTGAGAGATTTTTCTGAACAAGCTGCAAACATTCAGGATGGGTACTTTACTTCACTAACTTTGAAAAGTATTTGAACTAGAACCACAGCTAATCCATCCAATGTACTTCCTTGACTGAGCTGTACTTTCCTTACCAGACTATGACATTTTATACCAACAAATCTGCCCCAGGTTTTCTTTTCCTATAGACATTACATTTCTTTTCCTAGATGGAACTAAGAAAACCAGAAGACTAGAAAGAAGAGAAAATAAAATTTAGAAAACCCAGCCAACCAACCAACAACAACAACAAATAAAATTTGCAGAGAATCTGGTGGAGAACAAATATGACAGGTTTGATCAGAAATCCTAGCTTAAATGTACAGATCTGAAAGAAATCTACCATCAAGTTCATCTTTGATGTGAATTTAGTCTTTTTTTATTAAGAGACCTTGAGATAAAATTGACAGTTTTGTATGTCATTTTTCTGCCATCAATCTTCTTTAAATAGGAGCATGCCAATGAAAAATGAAAATTACCAAACTAATAGTTTGTCCTTTTTAGTCCCACTTGCCCTTTTCAGTTTTCACAGAATCACAGAATTTCTGGGTTGGAAGAGACCTTTAAGATCATTGAGTCCAACCCATGTTCTAACACCTCAACTAGATCATGGCACCAAGTGCCACATCCAGTCTTTTTTTAAACACATCGAAGGATGGTGACTCCACCACCTCCCTGGGTAGATGATTCCAGTATTTGACCACTCTTTCTCTGAAAAACTTCCTCCTTAATTCTAGCCTGGATCTCCCTTGGTGCAGCTTGAGATCAGGGGGTTTATTGAACACAAAACTACCTCAAGAACAAAGAGAGACAAAATGAAGGTGCCAAGGTGAGCAGGAGTGTGTTGAGGCTGGGGCAGGGAGGTGGGTTTGGCTCTAAAGTAGTCATCCTGCCCTACCCATGGAAAAGCTTTGGTGGGTGGCTCTTTAACTGATTTTTATTCTGGTTTCATTAAGAGCTGTAATTGTGGATGTATGGATCCATGAATGCATGTATGGACATACACACATACATATGCATGATTCTGAAAATACTGTCTTACTATAATATTATGCACCAGTCATTTTGGTTTTAAGCAACTTTAAGGTGTCATTCCATGTGGGATTTCTGTAATCTAATCTAGAATTTTTCATTTTAGTTATTTAAGTGTGATGTTATCCCTCAGATTTTATTATAGTCTAAAAGGAGAAATCAGATCCAACAAATTCAGCTCACGTTTAGATAATTGAGCTAGAGCAGATGAATATCTATGAAAGATAAAGGAAACATGCAGAGGCATAGGAGTTTAACTTTACTACGTCAAAACTTCGCTGTTATGTATCCCAGTCTCCATTACTCACTTTTTCTGCTTAAATCCCTGTGTCTAGAATAGACGCAGAAACTGCCTGAGAGATCCTGCTCTCTTCAAGTATCAGTGGGTCAGTCCATCCTGCCTTCAGATTACTGAAAGCCCTATTTCACTAGACAGACTGACCAAACCCAAACACTCTGCTACCCACAACAGCCTCCACCTTGCTCTTCCACACTTTTCTTTCTTCCTTCCATGCTATTCTGTTTTTCATATTCTCTCCCTGAGCCCGAGATCCCACAGTACCTCACAGTACTGCACTGGGAGATAGACTCCCAGTCTTGTCACAGCTGGTTTTATAAATAAACCTTTGATAGAAAATAACTTGCAATTTCCCCTTTGCAGAACAAGGGAAGCCAGTCTAAACATTTAAAATCCTTCTGGTCCAATGATCAATCAAGCAGTTTGTATGTACATTTCTGGTTTTGTACAAATAGCTCTTGCAAGTGCCACCAAAATGTTTTTGCCTTATATGTTGCACAATTCATGAGCAATTTAAGGCATTTTCAAAAATGTTTCTAAGATATTACAAATATCAGCTTAATAGGGTCTGTCATTATTATGGCTGGCTTTTACAAGCATTGAATGTCTTTTATGGAAGGGATTATAAATAAAAATAAGCCTACATAAACCTCAGCCCACAAAAAACTGCATATTTTATCCTATCTATCAGCATGTCTCTGCTCCTTTTTGTCTCCCTAGGAGCCATCTCAGCTAAGCAAAATGCAAATATTCATCAGTATTTTTATCTGAAGTACAACTATGATGAGATTCCCATGAGTTTTTTATTGAGGTCAAGGAGTCAACATTTTCTTTTGCTTCCAAGCTATATATGAATGACAGAGAACTTACACCCACAACACATATTTTGCATTCAAATTCATTGAAACTAATAAATTATATTAAAAAGTGGTGGCTTAATCCTGAAGACATTAAAATCTATACAATGAAGTGGTTTAAAGTTCATGATGCAGAATCACATTTTATGACTGGATTTATCATTGCTAGAAGCACCTAGCTTAAGGCTCCATCAGCCTCCAACTTTTTAAGATCTAATTCATTTTTTACAGTTAAACAGGTCTGCAAGTATTTTATATGGCACAACCTTGGAGGTTTCAACATTTGTGCCTTAGACAATTTCAGGATTGGTAAATCTTTATACTGTTGGATCCATTGGATACTTCAGGAATATTCAAATTAAATAAATGAGTTAGTAAGAAAATGCATTCCCCCATATTAAAGTCTGAACAAGTCTGGGGTTTCATATATAATATCATCTTCAATTTACTTCTTTTTCCTTCACTTAAGTTCTTTTTCAGTACATCAGATCACTTGTCTTTCCTCCTTCTCAGTGTTCACCAGCGACCATTCAACACAGTCCTGTGTCTCAGCCAAGGTGTTCAGATTTTGCTTACAGTGGTCCCTTGCCTAAGGGTTGCTATATTTTCTTTTCACAGCCTGTCAGTTCCCATTTAAATCAGCATCCACTTCAGCACGGAAATACAAAATCGTAGAATATCCTGACTAGCAAGGGACCCACAAGGATCACTGAGTCCAACTCCTGGCCCTGCACAGGACACCCCAAGAGTCACACCATGTACCCGAGAGCATTGTCCAAATGCTTCTTGAACTCTGTCAGTCTGTGCTGTGACCACTGCCCTGGGGAGCTGTTCCAGTGCCCACCCACCCTCTGGGTGAAGAATCTCTTTTTAATATCCAACATAAACCTCCCTGGCACAGCTTCAGGCCATTGCCTCAGTTCCTGTCTCTGTGCACCACAGAGCAGAAATCAGTGCCTGCCCCTCCTCCTCCCCTCACAAGGAGCTGTAACTGCAGTGAGGTCTCCCCTCAGTCTCCTCCAGGCTGAACAGACCAAGTGCCCTCGGCTGCTCCTCATACAGCCTCTTCTCAAGGCCCTTCACCATCTTTGTTGCCCTCTAATAGTTTAATAACTTTCTTTTATTGCAGTGCCCAAAATTGCCCCCAGCACTTGAAGTGAGGCTGCGCCAGTTCAGAGCAGAGAGAGACAATCCCCTCCCTTGCCTGGCTGGCAATGCTGGGCCTGATAACCCCCAGGATTGGCCTTCCTGGCCAGGGCACTGCTCAGTCATATTCAACTTTCAATCAGGTCCTTTTCTGTGGCACTGCTTTCCAGCATCTCATTTCCCAGTCTGTCTGTACATCCAGGGTTGCCCCATCTCAGGTGCAGAATCTGGCACTTTCCCCTGCTGAGCTTCATATGGTTGGTACACATGGTTGGCACCTTAGTTATCTCCTCCTCTCTCCCTCCTCCACCATCGCTTTGTCCCCTGGTGCTATTCTTGCATAATCACTCATCTGGGTAGGTTATTCTGCACAAAGGTGGAGCAGCTTGTCTTAGGGAGGAGTTGTCATCACCCTATGCTTGCACCAAGTGTGGGTGCTCCCTCCCAGCCCTCCCAGCACCTGAACTCAGCCTCACAGCAGCTCATTCCAGAGCTAAAGTATTCAAATGGCACTGCACATTTTACTGTCTCCTCCTTCACAGCCCTCCCAGCACCTGAACTCAGCCTCACAGCAGCTCATTCCAGAGCTAAAGTATTCAAATGGCACTGCACATTTTACTGTCTAATGTTATTGGTTTCTCACCGCTGTTACCTTAAATACAGATACAAAAACCAACACTTACCATCTGTCCTCCATAAATATATTTTCCTACTTTAGTGCCCCATTTTTCTACACTAAATTCCAGTTTCTCTTTTTCATTGCTGCTCAATATTCTCTATAATCATATGTTTGGGAGTTTTTCCTTTATTTGTCTGAGTCAATACTTTTTGCAGCAGTATCAAAGATGATCTGGCATAAGCCTGCTGCATCTCTTTGCTTCTATGCCACTGTCAAGCACACTCTTGTAATCTATAGGCAGCAGTTTCCACAGCCATGAAGGGCATTCCCATGCCCTTCATGAAGATGTCTTCACTAAGATCACAAGCACAAAATTAACCTTATTTTGCAATTTTATGTTCTTGAAGTACTTGTTGAAAATACTCTCAGTAATTTTCCTAGCACACATGGAATCATTATTTATATGATATTCTAGACCACTGATGAAATATTTTTTTGAGATTCTACAGTCATTTTTATTCACTCATTGATTTAATAAAAATTCATCCTTGCATACTCCCTTCAGGGCAAAGAATGAAGCCTTGTGGTGTGTTCAGTAATTCAAGCATATGCGTTATTTGACGCTTGTCTTCTTAACATAGTGGCCTGGTCTACATTTGAGAGGAAATCCACTATTGCACTACACACATGATTCTGAAGCAGTTTTTCCAAATAAAATCAGCAGCATCTCAGCAGCAGTTGGTTTCTTTTCAGGGCACAGAAAGCCTAGAGTGCTGTGCCAGTAAACTATGCCATTTAAGTGGGAGGTCACTGTCAATTTTCATGTTTTTATTTGCATTCTCTTTGGCGGCATATTTTAAGAAAATGATATCAACTTTGTTCACAACTTGGAATATTTGTGAATACCCAACCAAGTATTTTTATATGGTATGTGTATATGTATATGTATATGTACATGTATATATATTTTTAATATATGTGTGTGTGTATGTGGGTTTTAACTATATATATATATGGGGCTAAATGGTTTATTCTATACACATTGTGTTTGATGGTTTTGAACAAATATAAGAGTAGATTAAGAGATGATGGGTCTACACCTCTTTTCAATACTCTCTAAAATTCATAGACAAGGAAAAAATGAAACATCAGTCCTATGCTGATGAGCTGAAACATCAGTCCTATGCTGGGAGCTAGCAGTGTTCCATCTGTGACAGTCAAATCTTTGGTTTACAGACCGTCGTTGACATTTTATTACACTCATGACTGGCAGAGAAAAAGGGTAAAAGAATGTGCTTTACTCACCCAAGGAGTTTGACTGAATGAGTTTTCCATTTAGATCCTGCTTTCTGGGAGTGTCGATATATTCCCTCTTTGTAAAGGAAAAAATCTTCATAGACTTTCATTATAGCTGAAAAACAGTAGGAAAAATCACAGTCAGCAAACATAACCTCTGTTATTCTTTGCTCCTTGCACTTTACCAGTGAAATTCTTGTTGTGCATTGGATTGCATTAAGTGCACTTTGTAATTCCACTAATAGCATCAATTTCTCAGAAGTATCCTGCTCTGAGTGAACCAATGGAAATACTTCAACAAAGTTTTCTCTATGGTCTCTTATCAAGTTTGTCAGTTTTCCTTGTCATGGAAACTCCCTCTCACTGACTTCTTCCATGCACTAAGAGGAAATATTGCCTCGTGAATGCTTACATAAATTTTGAAATCTAATTCAATAAAATTAATTTCCACAAGGTTCATATATAAACTACTCAGTTCAGACTAGCATCTGCATATTCAAGAAAAGCATTTAACAGAAAATGTATATCCTGTGAAATATATTGGAGCGAAATGCCTTTTTCTGAAACTTAAAGTTCATCAAATACACAGTAATCTCCTTAAAGAAAACTGAATTGTTTGTATGCATATAAATCGTGACTGCTAGTTAAAAATGTGGGAAAAGTCACCCCTTTTTTCATAAAAATGTAAGGTGAAAGAGCTGATGGACTGAACTTTTGTGCAAGAAAATGAAGATTACAAGTTGCATTTTATGCCTATTTATTATTTCTTAGGAGCATCATTCGTTTATTAAGAAAATAGTTCTGGGTTTCTTTCCACATATGTTCTTCCACCATCACTACCATTTGCCTTATGGTGGGCTACCAGATCCCGAGAAATGAAAGTATTTTTCAGGTCTACATTACCTTTAGATTCCAGTGAATTAGAAGCATTAATTATAAGTTTCATTCCATTTTATTTTTAGCTTATGATTTTAACTGCCACACAGCTTAGAACATGAGAATTAGTGAAATCCAATTTCCTAAAATCGTGCGCCTTGGGAGTCCCATAAAGTACAAGTCTCACTGACCATTTTTTATGTGGTTGGACCATTTATAACATACGTGCCTGGTATAGATCTGCAGTGTCCAGTAAGATGAGATCATGCTGCCATATTTTCTGTCTGGCATACTTACAAATTTCTTTTTCCTACCTGAATATTTTCATAAACTTGAAGAAAATTAACTATCTATAAAAGAACCTCTATCATATTTGGCTGAAGATATGAAACAGTCAAAAATTTTAGGGGATGAGAGAGATTTCTTAAAACATGGTTAAATGAGGCCAATTGCCTTGCCACAGACAAGCCTGATATTGTGCCCCCTCCCCATCACAGCTTGGTGAGACCTGCTGCTCCTGAGCAAAGGCTCTCCTTCCTCTCTGGGAAAGGGGAGTCCCATCTGATGCCAGCATGCCTGCTGCTTAGGCCATCCATTGTCAAAACCCCCCAAAGCTTTAGCTGTGACACCAGCCATGGAGCCGTGATGTCTCAATGGACTCAGCCCATCTGTTTCTTCCAGTGCTGCTGCCTTCAACTGTAAGTACAAAGGAGAATACAACTTGTGTCCCAAATGAGACACATTCTTGTCTGTGAAGAGATATCATACCTAAATTTTTTCCATTGAAACGAAGTAGAAATTTTTGAAGTGTATTTCCAGAATAACTTTAGTTTATGTGATAGAATTTTATCCATGATTGTATATTATATATACTTTGCACACCTGGGCACATGTGTACACACAGATTTTTATATGTGTGTAAATATATATACCCATGTGTATGTAATACCTTGTAATCAGGACCTAAACAATGGTATGGTCTGGATTTAGAGTGGTCTGGGTGCATGAAGTACAGGATGGACAAAGATGATGGTAATTCTAGATCTAGCACTGAGATATTTTTATTTATCTAGTCGCTTTGTCCTGATGCAGACTGTGACTTGGACAGGACAAGATGATCACAGTCCACCACCTAATTTTGTTCCTTCTCACATAGAAAAGACTTTGCATTTCCCAAAATGAACAGATTAATTATTAATGAATCAGAAAAGGCAGCGATTTTCATAAGATTTAGTATACTTCATGCATGGGCTACTTCAGTCATGCTGAGCTTGTCAGATCTATACATATAGATGCAGCAGATTAAAAGATTGATTCCATTCCCCTGCATAAAATTATTAAATAGGATTTTTTGTCTCTTTTTAATCATACAAAGACATGAGAAATTAAAACTGGTTGCTACAAAAGGAAACAAAGTTTAGCTTATACATTAATATAGTCAAGCACTTTCTATAGATCATTTTCTTCATATTTTTATGAAGAAATATTTTAAGATTTACTTTCTTTAGCAAATATAAAAATTTTTCCCAAGATCATAACGGCTGAAATTGTAAGTTTTGTGGGGTCAAAACTGTGGTGTATTGCCAGCAATGTGTTAAGCGTGTCTTTTAATTGAGACTGACTAAGGTGTCAGAGAGGATAATTTTTCTCCATCAGCCTTGTAACTGTCAGAGTATTTCCTGAAGTCCATGAAAAAAAAAAATGTATGGGCAATATTAGGATTGTCCATCTAAATGTTTTGAAATTATTGGTGAAATTTCACTATGTTTACTTGAAAATGGATTTCTTAAAATCTAGTATTTCATCTTTGAATCAAAAATTGCTAATTGTTCGGTTTCTGTACCATGTAAGACAATGATGTAGGTCGAAGAAAAATTGTCATTCAAACTTGAAAGCTGTATAACATAAAATCTTCAATTATATTCCTAAACCTACTGCTTCACAGTTGTTAATTTTTTTTTTCTTAACTTTGAATATGTCCAAAAATCCAAATCCATTCATCATCATGATCTTGAAGGGATCTTGAATATTTCCCAGCTATTAAACATTGCTTAGTACATTAGAAAAGACTGTCCCTGAGCATTTTGTAAGTTCGTCAGAAATGACAAGTGAATGAATAATAGAAAACCCCTTCAGTATTTGAAGATCATTTGCAGAAAAAGTATGATATGGTTTTAAAATTAGACTTTTGCCCTGGTTGCATTTGTAATATGGGAAGATAGAAGAGAGGATCAGTGACAAATTACAGGGTCATAACTGTGATTAATTTAAAACTCATATTATAGCCAAAAGAAAAAAGAGCAAGTGATTTCAGTCAATGATGCATAGTCTCGATTATATGCCATTATGTAGATCTTGATTTTTCTACAAACAACATTACCTTAACCTGATACACAAAAGCATTATATTAAAAAAATTGAATTGTTGAGTAGCTAAATCCTAACAAATGGCTGAATATTGATTATTTCATGTGTAAAATTTAGTACTAGCAGATTTAATCTAGAAGAATGTTTGAGGTTTGAAACTCTATCTTGAGGATTCTTTTAATCATTTTCTAAAACTGGCAGAAATTACTATTTTTCCATCTAGATCAAATGGAATGTGGGAAATAATATTTTCCTTGAGCAAACAAACAAAAAAGACTGATGATGTTGATCTTGTTAAGTCTGAACTTCAGATTAATTGCAGGTGCCCACATAAAGAGCTTTAAGAAGTAATTTCAACTACATGATGCATCAAAATTAATTCCATCTCATAATCAAAACCATTTGAATAATAAATTGAAGATTATGATAATTCCTTATATAATTAAAGGCAGTAGAAATGTAGAAGTCACCTGAAGTAAAATTCTTTGGGTTTGCATCAGCCAGCCATCCAAGAGAGGTGGAGATCCTGCACTGTGACCATTCTCCATCATCCCAAGCCCCACATCCATCAATCTCTAGTTACACTGGCCTGGGCTGTGAGCAGGAACCTGCATTTTCAGCTGGTGTCAGCACCATACATGGCCACAAATGGATAGTATCCAGGGTAAAAAAAAAAAAAAAGTTTGCAGTTCCCTACTCAATGCTGAGTCTCTGAGTGAAGTCTCTGTATTTCTGACCTCTAAGAGGTCAGAGATCTTCATTGCAAAGTTCAGCAGAAAAATTCAAAACTAGTAGGCGTCAACAAGAGCATTTGGGCTCTGAAATGAGAAATTCTGGGGTATTTCAGTACTGAATGATTTGCTGGAAGGCCCATATAGTTCAGCATTGCCTTCAGAGGAGAGCAGGTCTGGTAGGCTGGCCTTAGCTGTGGGGGAATCAACCCCAGCCCTATGGAACCAAGTCTGGCTAACCTTTAATTCCATAAATTGCTATTTCACCAATGACCAAATAACTGTCAGGAAAAAAAGGCACACAGATTTCCTGCACACACATTATGCACAAATTTTCAACGTATCCAGTTCAAGGTCATTTTACTCATTACAGGCTCTGATGCAGCCATGCTGCCTTTAGGACCACTATTTACCCACCAAATGTCCCTGGATGGACTACAGTGCATATGACTTGTTTCTCCACTGTGGCATATAATTTGCATTTTCTAATATTTTGATACAAGGTCATTGCACAGTCTAACTATTTCAATAATGTTATCATCCTTTAAACTTACCATACCTTGCACTGGTCCTCTCTCCTTGATTTCTTTCATTATATCAGTTTCCTGACAGGAGGTGAGAGCAGCAACAGAGAGAGCAAGGGAAGATAACAGTTATTAAATAAAATTAAAACTCATACTAATTTATCATTACATATATAGTGTAAGTATACCTTTGTACTTGTATTTCTGCTGGAGAATATTTGGTTTACCAAATTAACAAGACCTTCAGAAACGTGTTTGGGAAGAACAACTGCACTATTATGACAGCATACTTTCTTTTCTATCTCAAATTTCTATGGGACCACAAAGTATCAACTTTAAAGAGATGATGTACAACTGAGAAACTATAAAGAATTTCAACTCATAGGAAAATTCAAGGAGAACATAAAGGAAAATTCATAGCTCTAGTCTTGAAGTGAACATATTTTAACCAAACCTCAAAGGAGTGAAATTGTTGAGACAACAGATGAATTTCATTAACTTACTTTTGAGGACACTCTGTAGTGAGAGGCACACCGGTATAACCTATTGGATTTTTCAAAAGCGTTGGGACATGGCCCATTTGTATGGTTTTTTCCATATTCACTTGACACATAACACTGATTTTCAGCTGATGGCCCCAGGTGTTTGTTCCAAAATGATGGATAACAAGCATATGATACAACCCTGTTCAGGTAGTTAAAAAAAAGAGTTGATAAGAAGCTCACTCAAAAATTTTTGCCATTTTACTTCAAGATTTTAATTATTTTACAACTGTCGTTTATCAAGTAATACTCTTCAGAAATGTAGATGGCATATTTTCAGCTGGATGGCATTTCCTTCAATTAATATACATGATATTTATGATTAAGTTTCCATTACAGTAGTCCTCTTCCCACCCTTCTCCAAAGAGAGATAGGGTAAAAAATGTGTTTAGTAATTGTCACCTAGTACATTCATCTCATTAATGATGCATGAAAGCTCACACTGAAAAAGATCAATAAATTACCAATGTTGTCAATGGGCTTCATTTATCAAAAATGGCTTGTGAAATGGGATATGTGGAATACTGTTAGACATTTCTGAAACAATATACACATTTCTGCATTAATGCCATGCAGGCCTAGGAGAGGGTTTCTTTTACAGAGAATAATCCAATATTTTGCTGAAGCAGAATACCTTAAAATAGTCAGTCCAATAAAAAAGCATTTGTATTTAAGTAGCTCATCGATTACACTGGAATTTCTGAACCTGAGGAATTGAAAACTATATTTCTACACAGTATGGAGTAAACTATGCTTGCCAGTGTATACTTAGCTGCCAGGAGCTTCACAAGATAAGCCCATATATCCTTCAGCTGTTTTGAATAAGAAATTGCATTTCACCATTAGCATTTGGTGATAGAAAATCTGAGAAATCTTTTTCTTTCTGCCCAAAGTAGAGCACATACAGTAGCACACTGGAGATGAGTGGTCATCCAGATGAGATCTCTTAGTTCAGAGTCACGTTTGAATCTTTTCACCAACCCCAGTTTCTGCAGCCTTGATTACCACAATTGAACAGCTTTCTGCTGAAGCACAATTTCATATGTGCTGAAGTACAATGTCGTATGTGCTGAAGCACCAGCACGCCAGTAAACATTAAAAACACTTCAAGGAGAAGACCCTTCCATAAGAGTCATAGAAGAAAAACAGAAATAGATGTGAATATGCACAAATATAGATACATATATACAACAATAGTGTTAGAAACAAGCAGAATCCGGGGCCAACTAGGAAAACTGTGTAGTGTGTTCATACATTCTTGACAGAATTCATTTGAAGTCATGTCTATGTGTTCAATCTAATGAAATTTTTGTGGATTCATTGCATTTATGTATTTGAATTGTGAGTAAGAAAATAATCCTAAACATTAGAATATGTTATTTGCAAGCTGGCTAATAGCAATAACATCTTTCTCATACCCTACAGCTGCCAAGAGCCTGAAGTACAAATCAGATGAAGTCCTATTGTGGTTGGAAGCACTATTTACATTCATGTCTAACTTTTATACCACCTGAAAATGAAGTGTTTCTTCCTCATTCTTGATGAATATAACCTTTTTGTTTTTCTTATTAGTTAAAATAGATGCTTTCAAGAACACTTATTTCTCCCAAATTATGACTTGTAACTGAAACACTTAAAACTAATGATAATTAGTAATAGAATACATATTTATTCTTTAATTAATGGAGGAAGACAAAGTGATATTTAAACAGTGTTTCAGCTCCACTTACAGCAGATTTCACTGTTATTTGGGTGTTTAGTAATTCTGAAAAGTCAGGTCTCAGTACTTGCCTGCTTCCTTGAGCTTTATGGAAATCTTTTTCTGACTTTACTGGGGATAGTTTAGGTCAGCACTTGATTTTTCTGAAAATCTGTCAAAAACCTGAGCTGAGCACACTCCAGAAATCAAAACAGCAGAAACTTTAAACAGCATTGAACGCCTGTTGTGATAATTTACAAGGCCCCACAGAAAATCAATGTGTTTTCTCCCTGTTGCAGGGTATGCAGATAATGACACAATGATTGCAATATAACAATTCCTAAAAATAAGTCACCTGGAAGTGTGTGGAAGCAAGCACTATTTGACAGGGCTCATTCAAAAGACACTTCTAACTTGTCTGCCATAAATTTCCAATATTTTTGCATTGTCACAGGTAAAAGTTTATGGATTATGGGGTTTACCTACAAAACTGATTAAATTATGAGTCCAGTGAATCAAAACTTTTTAATTGTTGTTCTTGATATTATTTGCTCTTGGCTACTGTCAGAGACAGCATTGGGCTAGATGGACCCAGAAGTGCTGTTCATCTGTTCTTCCAGTATCTGTTCTAAAGAAATTTGGATATTTCCTTTAATGTGTTTATTTGCATCTGGAAATTTTAGAATGGGTTTTGAAATATCATTTGAACTCGAGGAAAGAAAAGCAAAATGTAGAAATGTTTATAAAAATAGGTAAGTAGGGATACTTTCATGTGTGGTACTTTGATGACAAATCAATGGTCAGGAATAAAAATGGGTAGCAAGCAAATGTCTGTCATAGCACAGTGATGTTGTCCAAGCTGGAGCCAGCTCCATGGCAACAAAAAAGCATAATAAATGACTAAGAAAATAATCTTGGATTGCTGAGATTTGTTGGAGATTTAGATAGCTTCCAAAAATTCATGATGGTTTTCACAACTGCCCTTCAGATTCTTTTCTGAGATGATCAGCTGCAAGAGGCTGGTGACTAACATGAGGCTGAGCAATAAGCAAGTACTTGGCAGTGTGAAGGTGAAAAGACAGTTCACAGATGTGCTGCGTGAGCTGAGTGCTGTGGCTCTGTGTTTCCAGGCCCACATCAGGCAGAAAGCCTGCTCAGCACACCACTGTCACTCTGCTACTCAGTCAGGTCAAACATAATGTTATTGCATTCACACCAGAACAAGCTCCTGCGAGGGTACAGCTAAGCTGATAGTGATAGTGCCTTGTAGAGCTTCAGCCTGCCCTGCTTTTCTTTTTAAAATAAGCTAACTAACTCTTTTATACTTCAATTGCTTCTGTATAACAGGCCATGTCACTAACCACAGTGCTCAGGTAAAAATAATGCTACATTCTGGCATGGGAAGAATTTCATTATTATGGGGCTCATGGTAGTTGTGCCTGTACAGGGGTAATAGTCAGAGGAAACAGAAAACTAGGAGATTGTCCTGTCACTGCATTCTTTACAGTTTTTCCTCTAAAAATAAGATGGTCCAACTGTTCTGGAGATAGTGCTCATAAAAATTAATCTCTCTTCTCTTATCTATACCAGCAATTCTCATGCTCCTGTTTTTAACAGGCAAGAAAACTGTTCAGAGAGAAAGTGTTGCAATTACTCTCATAAAAACATGAACTACTGAGTAAAATGAGACTGTTTTTCTAGTTAAAGAAAAGTATTGCAGTTAAAAAGTGCTTAAAATTAAAATGTCAAGTTATAACTTTCTTTTCTTCATTAATGAAACCTTTTCCCTTAGCTCCTGGAGTGCTAAAGGGCCTTTGCTAATCACTCAGCTGAAGGATCTCCTTCTTAAAACCTAAATGAAAGCCAGTTTGGTGTTGAAACCCTGAGAGAAAAAGATAGAGGAGAGCTCAAAGTAAACTCTCCCCATAACAATACAAAGTCCTTGTCATATCAGAAATAGTTTGATATACTTGCAGAAAGCAGAATTGTCACTTGTATTGTGTGACAGGTCTTCTCCTGGATCCCCAGAGTGCCATGTCAACTATGACACATCACATCCAACATTCTTCTGCTCTTGACATGCTTTGTTTGTTTGCTTGTGTTATAGATAAAATCAAAAGTTGACAGAGAAAACACCTGAGATCCCTCAGTCTGTCATTTTCAGATATAACAGAGTAAGGGATGAGCTTGTGCGAAAGCAAGACAGGAAATAGATATTGGTATGGAACAGAAAGGATAAAAAAATCCTGGTAATGTGAGAAACAGCAGGATTTTATTATATGGTATCTAAAATACAGTTATTGACCTTCTCCTGGAAGCCATTTCCAGGCATACAGACTTCAAGGAGTGGACTGAAATCAGGATGTGTCGATTTACCATGACAGGTAATGATGATGTGATGAGACAGCCAGACCATGATGAAATGACTGGCTCCAGAGAGAATAAGGAAGCAGTACCTATCATTTACCTTGTCTTTAGTGACATTTTCAGCATGGGTTGCTGTGGTGTTCCTCTACTTTGTTGGACTAGGTAAATTGCTTACAAGGTCAGTTGTGGACTGGCGTGTTGAATGGTTGACAGATCAAAGTGACTGGTGTCTGTATAATAATGGAATTCCCCAGGAGACAACACAAAAGCAACACTTTTGTATCTCTATGAACAATCTGGACAGCCAGATGTAAGGCACCTTAAGCAAGTTTTTGGAGAATGTAAAACTTTTAGGTAGTGATTAGTATGCATGGCTGCTGTTCAGAGTAGTGTTAATAGGCTGAAGAAACGAGCCTGACAGAAATATCCTGAATTTCAACAAAGACAGATGGCAAACCCTGCCTCTGAGCCAGAACTGCCCAGGTACTCTCAGGGCACTGCCAGTGTAGAAAGTCATTTAACAGAGAAGGACATGAGGCCCTGAGAAACAGCAAATTGAATGTAGGTGAGCAGTGAGTGCTCTTGGCAAATGTGGCTGGTCAATACTGGGCTGTGTTACCAAGAACATAACCAAGACATTGTGGAAAATTTATCTTCCCCTCAAACTACTACTCAGCAGATGGAGTTATATTTTCACTTATGTGTTCCCTGGGAAAGACACTGACAAACTGAGCAAATCCATTGGAGGGCACTGGGAACTGGAGCTGAGGCAGCTGGACTTGTTCAGTTTAGAGAAGAGAAAGCCAAAAGAGTATATCATTCCTGTCTTCAACTACATAAGGGGAGGTATAGAGGAGACAGAACAAAACTCTTGGAGATGCACAGTGAAAAGCTGGAAGGCAGGTACTGGTCACAAGTTTTACCAAGGAAAATGCTGACATAAGAAAAAAGTTTGACCATTAGTCAAAAAAACTGACCTGCAACAAGAAAGGTTGTGGAACCACCATCCTTGAAGATACTCAAAATGTGTCCAGGGAAATGGCCTAAATAGCCTGATCTAATTTTAAAGTCATGCTTTGAACAGAATGTTGGATCAGGTCACCTCCAAAGTTTCAACCAAAATAATTTTGTCATTCCATAAATTATTATATCCCATTTTAAAGTTTCTAGCTTGTTTGGGGAATTTGATAGCTCTTAACTTTTCTTAGTCTCATCTGAAGGAAGAAGGATCTAGGTACAATCCTTAATAGAGTGTTGCACCCTGGAATAACCTTGGAATGAGATGATTACAAGTTGCTTTATTGAGAAAAGATGTTTGATTCTTTTGAATATTCACAGTGTTGTCTCATGCAACTGGCTGCTTACTCAGGGTTGTTTCAAATGAAGAGCCTGTATCCCAAGAAACACAGAAATTTTAAGTACATTTTAAGTACAGTATTGTCTTATTGCAAATTAAGCAAAAGTTTCAATTTAAAATAATCTAAACAGACAGATAAAATATTTACCCATATGTTTTTAGATATCTCCAGGCACCATCAATGCTTCCACCATTACATCCATGTTGATTCCTGGTATCACAAGAGATCAAGTTCTGAGCAGAAAGGTTGTCTGTGATCTGACCCTTTGAATGAATTGCTATTCTGTCTGCTGCAACACCTGTTTGAAAATAAATTTTCTGCTATCGAAATCAAGTATTTACTCCAAACTTAGCAGTTGTTTTTGTGAAAGAGGGACAGAAATACCACCTCAATATTTTCTGTCTGTGTGGACAACTTCACTAAACAATACTGATATAATCTGTCCAGACTTTTGCAAGAGAAGATTGAGAAACTGCAAAGCATCATGAGCAACTTTGCTGTTATATGACAAATTCCTAGATTTACTGGCTATTATAAAGTCCCAAATACCCAAATATTAGATGAGACATTTGCATAATTGTCTGTATCATGTTTGTAAATGCATATTCACATTTACTTGTCTTCAACAGAAGAAACAAATACTTCCCAATACTTTTCTGCAGCTGAATCTCTAAATCTCTTTGCTTTCTTTTCAACCTTTCTTTCCTTTATGTGAGGGGAAAGAAAAAAGAAAAAAAAAAGAGCAGTCCTATGAAGAAGACAATTCAAGACTGGAAGTATATTTTGGTTTTATTACAAAGAATATTTGGAGTTGTATATATTGTAGTGTAAATGTGGGACTCTTTGTACCTCTTTCCCTTATTACACAAAATTATTCCTCAGACATAGATACCTTATCTGAATTCAATCAGATAATCATGATTCTTAGTACTTATATATTTATGAACTGATTTAAAGGCAGACTAGGTTAATTAAGTTGTGGGTGAAACTCAGGTACTTCTACTCTCTTTATGAAATGACAATGAAACAATCATTAAGCCTCTTTACAAATCATTAGCTATGATTGAATTTTATTTGTATTACTTTTAGTCCCACATTTTTCAATTTTGAAATAAAATTTTTAAAAAATCTCTTGAAATCTAAATACCTATCAAAATCAGCACTAACTTTGGTGAACGCTGAGGAAGACTTCAGAAAACAAAGTTGCTGACATCAGGCTTTTGTTCTTTCCAAAGTCCCATGATAATGAGTTTATTTTCATAGGTATAAAAAGTTTTGGAGTACTTACAGAAATTATTCATGGTAAGAAAAAAATTATACAGCAGTGCTTTTCTGTTCATTGAGCAACAACTAATCTTGAAAACTCTGACTGAAAACATTAGATGCACCTACACAACATGTGAAGGCATCTCACACTACATAGCTTTGAAAATAATTATGTGAATTAAAATTAAAATATTTGTTTGCGGAAAGGAAAAATGAGACACAATATCTGCAAATTCTTTCCCTCAGTGATCTCTGTTCATCTCTGCAGTTATCTGTCAAAAGAGCTGTTAAAAGCTCTCTTGGTTTTCTCTTTTTAAAACTGCAGAGGATAAGATATGTCAGAAAAAGAGCACGTTCAGTCTGTTTTTTTCAGGGAGCTGGGATTAGCTGACCTTAAAGCTGCTGTCCTTTTCTTACTGCTGTGACTTAAAGAAGCAGTTGCAGAAACCTGCACCTGTGAGGACCCTCCGGCCAAATTAAGTCACAAAGATTGATCGCATGCTGATGTTACACAATTTTATGAAAATCAAAGTGCTGCAGCTTAGATTGACGTTTAAAGATTTTGGGGCAGTATAGAAGGAAAGTTGTAGCAATTTTACATGTTCCTATTTGGTAATAAAAGGTGAAAAGCAAGTTGATATTATTTTGTTACAAACCACTCCAATTTTCATTACACGTCTAACATCATTGATACTTTCAAAGGGAGCAAAAAGAAATATTACTTGCAGTTGAAAAAGCCCAGGACGCTCCACAGTTTCGCTGATCCAAAGGATCATGAATCCAATCAGGCCACTCATAAATGGCTGAAAAGATTGCAGGAAACTTTTCTTCTGGAAGTGACTCTCCCTAAAACAAAAAGTAGAAGGTCTGTAAATGCTTAATTTCCTTTTTTATCATAAATTTTATCGTAATTTTGTTTGTAAAATTCTTAATTTTTAGACTGAAGAAACCTAAAGCATTGGCCCCTGTGGTTTCCCGAGCAGCTCCGTGGTGGTTTCACCATGGCTGGGTGCTGCAGACCCCTGAGAGCAGGAGGGTTCTGGCATTCCATTAACTGAGTTGAAAAGCTGAGCTTCAAGACTGCCAGCCTGAATAAACTGATCAGCTCCTCTCTGATTTTTATCTCAAACAATAAATTCCTATGAAATTTGCTAAGTGTGACCCAGCTGGCAGTTTTGGAAAGAAAAGCCCTCTGCTACAAACAGAGTTGAAGTTAAATACCTGTTACCCTGTTCTCCCAGACACCTGGGTATAGGTAGGAAACTTTAGTCACTGTGGAGAGGAATAAGTACAGTGTATCATTGATTTGTCTTTTACATAGAGGTTATTCAGTCTGAAGCAATTATTCCTTTTCCAGAATAAAAATCAGTGATTTTTCTTCTGCTTTTCAGTCTGATAGTGAATTCATGAAAATTCATTATCTGTTCACTAAAGCAATTTGGCCAGCCACTTCTGGCACCTTCATCTCTCAGCCTAAATTTATGTCCCTCTCCAAAGTCCTCCAAGCTTTGAACAAATATTTGCATATGCAAGAGCCATCTGGTACAACTGCTAATAATCTGCTCTGTGTTCAACATATCAAAATTATTGACCCATTTTTTTTACTGTTGAACTTCATGGAAGGATGGATTATGCTGTGCAAGGAAATGGGAATCACCACAGAGAATTGCAGTATTAGGCCATGCAATCAGTCTGTTTCAAAAAATTCTTGATAACCTCAATTCCAGAAGGAAATACAATATACAAAATAAGATAATCTGTTCCTGAGCAAAACACTCACTGATGCTTCTTTCTCATAAGCAAGATGAAATTGTGAAGCACAATGGCTTCTATCCTGTTTAAATTCTGGGTACCTTTGTTAAAATATTTTTCTAAATTGTTTATGTAATTTATAATCATAAAACATATATTTTGATAAGATTATTTAAACATTTGAGGCCAGTTCTTTCAAACTATTTTAGAACTTTTTGGAGAACCAAATTTTAGCCCTTTGCCTGTATCAGGATCACTTTGTTGTGTACACTGTGAAAGGGCAGCGCCTCCATCCAGCTTGTACACCTGGATTTGCCACGGAGAATCCCCAGCTGAGAAAGAGTGGGTGAGGAAAAGGAAGCTTGTACCTCAGGTCTATATCTGACATTATGTTGGGATACAGCCTCAACCGGCAAATTGATACAGTGCATGTGTTTTCCCAGACTCAGTGTACTAGGTTGAGCAGGTTAGATGCAGGCAGTGAGTCCTGAACCCATGAAGGAATACTGCCAACTGTTAGGTCACTTCAATAATTTTGAAAGTCTCAGCTCCACCCATATAAGGCCAAAAATTTTTTAAACCTTGCCAAAATATTAATCTCATTATTTTGCTTAATCAGTTTCAAAGACTGCTTTTTCATTGTTTTAAATACATGGGACTTGCAACATCAAGTGACACTCAGGAAGCAGCAACTAATTTAAATAATAACTTGACAAATTATCATTATGTTCATTATTAGTGAGCAAGTACTCAAGATTTACTTTGAAGATGAAACATTCAGGGCAAATCCCAGACAGATAGGATTTCTTTTATATTATGAGACTAACAACCAGTAAAAAAGCAAAATTTGGCAAATATTTAGCACAATTGTGTGGGTAATGGCTGCTTATAATGCTCATTATGATGCCTCATTACAAATGAGGCCAATGAGAAAAGCAAAATTCTAAATAGATCTCCAGTTTGGACAATGTATTGTTTTCTGTATTCCTAACTTACTGTCAATGTATTTATTAGCCTCCTGTTGTAAATCCCAGAGCAAATTCTTCATTATCCCTGAGCCTTGTCATTTATAAGTACAGGACTGATCTGTAGCAAGAAACATTGGCCTTTTTTCTGAAAAAGTTTCTGCCCTGATATTGAGAAGTGCTGCTGGTCTGTGGCAAATATCAAGTCTAGACAACTGTTTCTCAATGTATGCTCCATGGACCAGCATCAGACAGCACAAAGCAATCAGCAAAATGACTGGTGAACTATTTTTAAACCTTTATATGTACTCTCCGCAGTGAAGTTAGAAGCCTGGCTAAAGCAGGAAGGTAAGAGGATATAAAAGAGCACTCAAATTTCAACAATGATTCTTCAGAAAAGATAGATGACCAATAAGAGGGAAAAGGCCAAAGATAACTGAATTTGCAAATGTGGAAATAGTTTCCCTGTGGAATAGCTTTTTTTTTTTTTTTTTTTTTTGTGTAGCAAAATGATCCTGGACATCACTTGCTTTGTGAAGACCAAATGGGCATGAATGACCTTCAGTTTGCAAGAGAACTACAACTGCTGAGGATTTTTACTGTGAAAAGCCATATACCAGTGGAACAGAGGCTGTACTTTGTCTGCTTTCCAATTGTTTTTCTGACCTTCTTGATATTTATTGAGAAAATGGTGTGTTATTACTGAATTATGTATTTCATCTTCTTGTAAGATGGCACTCAGGTGAGCACCTTGTTGCTGGGGGTGCAGACCTTACCATTGCAATGTACCTCTTGCCAGAACTTGTGCTGACAGAATACCACCAAAAGTGCATCACAGTGATTTTAAAGGCGTTGCAATTATTCTTGTGCTACATGGAACTTCAAGAATGATTGCACTGTCTCCTGCCGTGAAAATGCCTTCTCAGATGGAGGAGCTTCAGCTTTTTCAGGAGTCAAACAGGTTTAGTGGTGCATTTAGCTGTTGGTCTATACTCAGGTCCAGCCATACTGTGCAACAGAGGGTCCTCAGTTCAGGTTTGGTTCTTGCTCCATATCACTGTCTTTTGGGTGTTGTAATGTACCATCATGACAAACTTCCCTTCCAGACAAAAGTATCACCTTGTTGAGCAGGTAAAATCTTCTATTAAAAGCAGAACTTTTAAAAGCTCTACAAGCAACTACAGGGAAGTTTGTGATTTCCCTAAGAATATTGCAGAAGCTGACAAAGTCATACGGAGAGTATTATTTTATATTTTTAGCTTTTGTAAGTAGAAAGATTTCCTAGAATCCTGTGAAAGGTGTGTGATTCCAGCAACATGTAAGGAAGTCTCATGATGACTAAATGCATGAATGTGCCAAGTTGGATTTCTGGAGAAAAATGCATTGAGTCTCCTTGGGTGTCTGGCAGTGCCAAAGGGGGTTGGGTTGTGGCTCACAGATTTCAAAAAACAGCAGACAGAGAAAATATAACTGAGAAATGTATCTGTGGAACAAAGACAGTAAGAAGTGTACCAGTTAAAGTGGCTGCAAGAAGCTTAATAACAATGATTCAATGAGCTGAATGTAATGCAGGACTACTGAGTAAACAGCTACTACAAACTGAATAAAGGAAAGGAAGTACCATGAAGAATTTCTTGAAACCTTCCCCTTTCCTCTTTTCCTAGGTGGGATTAGTGGTGCATCTACCTAGCTAGATACCTAGCAATGGAGATGTCAGTCTCTGGGCTGGGTACATGAAATCCATTTTTTACCTGTGCTATATAAGCTCACACTGTATCCCTCAAGGCAAATGCCAAAAACAACAAATCAGTCCAACTCTTTTGAGCCTCAGTGAATTCACTGGTAACTTAAGGTAGACACCTACTAAATTTTGTTAAATTCTTCTATGCCACTGCCTTGTTTTGACCTGCCATCTTCAAGTCAAATGATCCTTTTTTGGCTGCAAAGAGTAGTCCAGAAAATCTTACAAGGCAGAACTCCAAAGTTTAATTCCTGTCCACTTCTTGCTCTGGCAACCCTTCAGAGTGTAATTTTGATTGAGTTGGCCAATCTGGGCCAGAACACAATGCCTTACTCTGCTGCTGCAGGGAGCTGTCATTGTGTGTAACCAAGAATGTTCTGAATCAAGCAAAAGGGTTATGACTGCTCAAATTTTTGCAGAGGCCATGCTCTCTTTCCCCAAAACCCATTCAAGAGGCAGCTATGCACTCTGAATCTGTCACCACAAGGCCTTCTATCATGTGGAAATCCTTCTGCCACTGATCCCTAAAGATTTTTAGCTTTAAATATGTATGTATGTATGTATGTGTATATATATATATATATATATATATATATCTTTGCAGCTTTGTAGATTTTTAGTATGAAGCTGAATAATTTTTCATGCTTTCTCACACTTCAGAACAGTAGATCATCCTTTCTCACACATTTATGCCACGTTCTTGAAATTCTGTTTAAATAAATAGTATTATTTTAAGAAAAGCACTTCTAGCAAGAACGTCCTGTTTTGCACCAGCACACAGGAGACATAACAAAATATAGAGCTGAGAACCCCTTGGAGAGACACTGAGGGTCAGGCCTAAGGATGGTTACCAGAGCAACTGGTCTCCTATAAGATGTACTTGCTGGATATCTTAATTAATTAAACTTACAAAATTTGTGGGAATCCCATATCAGGTGTGCCCAAGACATTTTGTGCACCTGAAAGCTTTCATTAAAGATGTGCTCTTTATATTATCACCTTTAATATTGTTTGGAAAGTATTCTTTTGATTGTAGAAATATCACAACACATAAAAAAGCATCAGCAATTGACTTCTAATAGATAATGAAAAGGCATCACTTCTCTGAGCTATATTGAAGGCAAAGATAAACACCTTTTATACTTAACACTTTTGCAAACCTTGGATCTATCTGTTTATACTTTCACTTCTAATTTCACTCTGGTGAGCTAGTTAGGTGGGGTTTTTTGATCTGTGAACTCCATAAATTGTGTTCTCTCAGAAAGAAACTAACTAACTGATCCAAAGCATTGGAAAAATCACTCTGGATACAAGTACTTGTATTTTTCTTAAATTGCTTAACCAACATACATAACTTAAAGTATATTTGCTTTGATGCCAAACTAATTTCAGCATAAATAAATGATAGGAAATTTAATTTAGCTGTCACAAAAATTGTCATGGCCAAGGGATTTAGAAAACTGGTAGTAGAGAACAATTTCATTTTGCAATGATTCCCATAATTTTGCTGTCCATTTGTTCAAAACCTGAAAAAAGCTTTCACAGCTTCTGTCAAAGATTGCTGTTTAGACTCAGCTGTTTGCCCTAATGAACTATGCCCAGATGTATTTTTCGGTGGTTACAGCTGTGTGTGCAATGATTAGCAAATGGAGAGAACGAATATGGAGCCCTCTTAAGGAAGTGAACTACAATGATAAATTAATATTGCTGCAGAGCTTCACAGTGATTAGCATTTTCTTTTGTTCCTTCTTGTTTGATTTCTGTAAATAGGGCCAGACATTCTATGACTTATAGAACTGTTCCAGGAACATCATATTCAACATGGAAACATTGAGTGACAAAACCCTGAATCATACTCTTATAATTGTCCACATTCATTTTTCTATGTGATAAAGTTATTTTACAATTAACAAGTGTACATGACACTTACAGGAGCTTCTCTCATATTCAGCAAAGAATGAGATGGAGGGAAGGTGCCCAGACGCTTTTTGAAACCTTCTTCCACTGTCATTCCCCAGAACTGACTGTAGTTGTCAGCTTTCCATCTTCCTCACACATGAAGCCAAAAAGCAAGACCCAGGTTAGAGATAACACTCATATTAACACATTGCTCATTTAAGAGTACAACAGCAAAAGCATCCAGAAATAAATTTTTGAAATTGCATTTCAAAAACTTGCATTCAATATGTATGAGAAAATATTTCCTGTGGGCTTTTCTGCTGCAGATAAGTGCAGGATGGAGCAACACAGCATTATATGAATAGTGGTGATTTGGGGTCAGCATCACATCAGCCTGCAGGACACGAGCGTGCAATCCTTCAGAGCAGTACTGGCAAACGAGACACTCATTGCTGTTCTCTTGAACTTATGCTCAAATCATGCTCCAGCCCAGATTCCCACAGAGAACTAGCAGCCTCATGTTGTGAGTTGCAGTGCATAAAGCCCAGCTGACACCTTCTGCCCTAGTTTTATACCAATAGCCACTGTGAGAGAAAGGGCTCCCCATGATTCTCTAAGTATTCCCTTGCTACTCTCAGGTGGACCCAACTCAGATTGCAATGTTGATGTGCAAACTATATGCACAACACAAAGAAAACCACCCTTGCAGCCGTACACATTTGGAACACACTGAAATTTACTACTGGATAAGGGCTGAGTGACAGGGGAGAGAGCATTCTCTTTGCCAGTTTCTTACTTGCTTTTGTAAGAACAAGGAGTGGGATTCCTGCTGCCCAAAAAAGTTTCATTGCTCTTGGTCTCCCTGTGGTCAATGAAAAGTGCAAGCATGTGGAGAAGTTGAATCATATCTCACCTGTCACCCTGTGATAAATCTCGAGGGTCATAACTGACAAGAGATAGGTTCAGGCTCCAGGGCCTAACTTGGATTTTATCTTCGTTCAGTTGCCTTAAATGCCTCCCATGAAGTATAAAATGTTTCAGCACTCCTGATAGCTTAAAATTTGGGCAGGCTTCATTGGTGAATTGGCGCCCCAGATCCTAGGAGGCTGCCCATGTATCTCTTTCTGTAAAGAGCCAGCAGGCTGCCAAGGCACAGATAAAGTACTGAGGTCCCAAATCTCTGTGCACTAACCACACTAATGAGATTTTTAATAAGAAAAACACCAAGCCCCCCCCAAGTTCTGATAATTTGATCCCCATTTCACCCATCTTCTCCACTTCCAGTGCTACATAGAGTCCTATTACATGGAACAGCGCTCTCAAGGGAGCGGGAAAAATATTACTTTAAATATCTATCCCAAGTAATAAACACAGTGAAGAATAGGGGAAGATGATGCAAATCTTGCTTTGAGAGAAAAGAAATTGTTCTAAATTTGGACAATATTTTAGATAGATGTTTACAGGAGATGTTCTCTTACCACCATGAGATGTTCAGTATCTTTCCATTTACAGCTTTATAATCTGCCAGTGATTTGGAAAGTTTCATAAATGCATACTTACTGTCAAATTGCTGTAACGTATTTGGAGAAAGAAGGGGCGGGGAAGACTGCATACCTTGTAATTTGCACATACACAGAATGAGCAATACTGTGGTGCATAACAAAACTTTAAAATAAAAGGGTTCTCACCCAAAATCTCCCGAATTGATGTGCTGAATTAAGTCTTGGCGAACAAGGCATACGTCTGTTGAACATTTCCAGAGACCATTGAAACATTTGCTGAAAGGACAAGAATGTTGTTAAACAAAAAAAAAGAATTGTCAAAGGAAAAATATGCACTTTAACAGCAGAAGGCAGATGGAGGGGAAAAAGGTGTAAACAGTATAATTGTCACAGAGATTTTATGAAAACATAGCATCATTTCTTCCTCCTTCACTATCTAACGAGTTGGAACAAGGTGGGAAGGTTTAGAGTTTGTGAGAAAGGTCATATCTGAAACATTTTGCTTCCATCTTTGTGAGACCAAACCAGGGAATGTAATATTATTGCTGAATTCCTGAAAAAATGTTATGTTTTGAAGAAGTTTTACTCTGGAAACTCAGAAAGGGTTTTGTGGCCCCAGACATTGTGCTCCCAGGACCCTGAGCTAAAGTCAGCGCAGTGGGAATTCCAGCCCTGTTTGGGGCTGGAGCCCTGGGATTCACACTCCAGGGTAGGGCTGGTTTTTGGAGAGGCAAAGCCCAGGCAGCCAAGTGCCAGGGATGACAGCAAAGCTCCCCTGCCTGCACTGTCTGCTTCTGTCCCAAGGCAGAGAAAGGGGTGCTCAAACCATTCACTCCTTTCCACATATATGTGTGTATATAGTGTATATATATATACTTTCCTTACAGGTTAATATAAGTTCTCATAACTCATTAAAGAAAAATAAAAAACACCAAGGAGGAAGGGTTCAATAAAATTTAATGATATTTGTTATATTTGTTTGATCTACATTCAGGTCAATGCCCAGGACTAGACTGAAACCATTTCAATTTAGGTTTGACTGTGACTGAGCCAGGAACAGAATTAGGCCCGTGAGGAAGAGATTTGAATAGTCTTGATTAGAAATTCCAGTTTTCCTCTTGCTGTTCTTCCAAATTGACTTTAATCTGCCTCCACAAAACCTCAGTACTTAGCACTACTTTTGCAGCCATTTTGATTTGATTACATGTTTAATATGAATTTAAAGATGCTCTCTACCTTAATTCCTGTTTCATGACATATGCTAGATAAAATTCAATTTGCAGTTCTCTGAAACATTACCAGGAATTGCAGTTGTCTTTAATTATTGTTCCTTCTCCGTAATATCGGCCATCTTTATAACAACCTGCCAACATAACATATAGATGTGTGAAAATAAAATAATTCTTCAAGTGAATTACTGAAAACTCTTCCTACTATTGTATTAATTAGTTTTATGCAGTATGCTTGAATTATTTAGTTGAAAGTCAGCAATATGGTTCCAGTTTCTTCCAAGTAATGAAGGCAGTTAAATGTATTTTATTTTTTTAGAAAATATCCTTCATAGTAAATAAATTCAGCATCAGATTCAAAACACCCACTGAAGAATTACTATCTTACATATAAATAAAAAATACTTCAAATAAAGTTATTTTCCAATATTAAAAAGAAAATATTTCTAATAAAGGTTATTTTGTAATTGACAATTAAATTAGAAATAAGTTTTTACAGGTATAGAATTCAAAAAACTAGTGAATACTCCAAAAGTATTGTAATAAACTCTTTTTCCTTGCCAGATTAATTCCTCTTTGAAAAACAGACAGATCAATTGCACTTCAAGGCAAATGTATGTTTCATGCACCCTCCAAAACCCACCATGAAACATAAATTGAGGGATGAGTTCTCCAAAAAAATACATCCCTCTCATTTTTTTTTTATTTGGTAACACTTCACTGAGAAAAGGTTTTGTGTGTGTTTCCGTATCTCCCACATAAATTGTTTCATCAGTGCATCTGATTGTCAAAGCTTCAGTGGAAGCACGATCCGGAAGGCCTGCACGGAGTGAGTCAGGAGCAAGCACCGTGCATTTATCACATGGGTCTATTTCCAGCCTGTTCTGACAGCTGAGCCTACAGACACCATGCTTCTTCCCCTGCTGAGAGGGCCTGGACTTGCACTAAACTGCTTTGTCCCAGGTTTACTTCTCCCTCGCCCCTTCCTCACTTGTATCCCCTTGGCTGTGGTCCTCTTCCTCCACCCCCCATTCCCCCAGGTTTAAAAGTCTCCCGCCATGAGGCATCACTCTCTTTTTCTTCACCTGGGAGGTCACTTGGATGATCAGGTGTCTCCTGTCAAGGAAATAAATTTAGGACTTTTGTCCCCATGTGGAGAAGAACACTTCTCATCTTTTGCCTTTGTCCATGTAAGATGGTGTGGGCTGGGGTCCATGGCTAGCAGGATTGGACCTGAACAGTCTGTCAGACAGGGATTCTTACAGCTGGCACCCACATCTCCCATGAGGTGTGATATGCCACGCATCAGCTGGTGAGTCAGGCTGGATTACGTCAGCTTTTGGGACTTCCAGCTTCCTCTGACTTTGCCGCTTTTTGGAGGACGCAGAGTCCAAGTGAGGAGAGTGAGATTGGCAGCCTATCCAGCCCAAGGCAGACAGATCTTTTCCTCCATTTGCAAGAAGCTCTAATATGGTGTTGACTTGCAAATTGGCGTGGTACCCTGCTTTTCCCCGTGAGGAGTATGAGGGAGGCCATGCCCCTCTCATGGCCAGGGCTGGAGTTGGGCTGCCCGGGCACACACACACCCCGCCCTCAGCGGCCTGCATCTCTTTCCTTGCCAGGACAGAAATGCACTCTGAGCCCTACATGATTACATAACAAAGTGCAAAAGGGAACTAGAGATGATTATTAAGTGAGTATTAACTATAAATGCCGTTATTTCCCTGCTGTTAATTCAGCAGGCTATGGGAGCTAGCACAGGTAAAATAGATCCTGCCGAGGCAGTCTGAGGCCCAAAGTGTCTGCTGTAATCCAACTTCAGCTAAGAGCTGAGGTACTTTTCACAGAGTAATCAAAGCAAATTACCAAAACGCCATCGTTTGTCACAGTATGTGACTAAGTCAGCATCAGACAGTATCTGGAAGGAGGATCAAGCAAGTTATTTCAAAAGTATCAAGAGAAGTATTGATGCAGCACTTGAGCGATGGAACAGCCCCCTCACTGGAGCTCTGCTGGCAGGGCTCACTGCCTGTGCAGTGATAAAATGCAAACCTGGACTAGTACAGAAGCAGCTTTACAATGATGTATGCTTAGGGAACTGAAAATTAACACTATGCAGTTTCTTTAGCCTAACCAAGTTAATATTTTGTGGGCCAGGAGTACTGCCTGAGGCATCAGTGAGACAACAGAGTTTTCTAAGCTAAAGGACACATGAGAATACAGTGAGGCTGTCTGGCTCTGAATGTATTAAGTTAGAATACTAATACATTAAGTAGGAAATTAATTAATTTGAAGATGCAGCTTGATGACTTTGTGAATGAGATTGTATGATGTGAAAATCATTACTGGAAAGAAGAAAATTTGAGAAATAGAGACTTCCTTCACAGTCCAACATTCATATACCCTTAATGGTTCTTATTTAATTTGTCCCCAGCATTGGTGTGAGTACTTCTGTCAGTGAAATATCTCTAGGTTTACTCCCTTGTAGGTCAGATCACATCTGTCATGTAAAAGCAATCAGCAAACTCACTGGATATCACTTTTACACCACCAACAGAGTGAGACCCAGTATGTGGGCTTTCACGGGGCTTTTTGTACCATCAGAATAACTGAAACAAAGAGATACAATAAATAATAAATAAAGTCCTGAAATAAAACTCAAAAAGTTCTTCTAACAACAGAATTTAAAATATTACTATAATAAAAAGACCCTGAACTTCTATTTGGTATTTAAGGCAGGAATGCGCAGTTTCTTCTGAAACTACGCATGAAAGCCATAGAAACAAACTGAAGGCTGGGTTTATGAAGGCAGAGTCAAAGCACTTCCACACAATGAAATCAATACTGACCCCTAGCATGGTGCACACACATGCAAGAAGTCACAGTGTTTCTGCTGTAGCCTCTCAGTGAATATGTGGGGATCCTGAAATAAACCACTGAGCAGTTTTATTGCTGTACATTCCAGCCCATGCAAAACACTTCACTTTATTGGTTTATTTAAAGAACTATGACTCAGGAGGCTCTGAGAGCAAAACCTCTGGCAACCAAAAGATCAAGACCTTCCAGGTAAAAAGTACTTTGGCACATGTGGTCTTCAAGTCCTTAAATAATTTTTAGCCTAAGACAGAAGTGTAGTCTCATTTGCTAAAAGTCAGCTAGCATACTTATTTCGTTTCTAATGATGCTTCCTAATTTTCTTAATCTTCAGGCAATTATTCCTACTTGTTTCTCCTTTTTGTCATTCCAATTCCTCAGATATTCCAGTTTTATAAAGATTCTTTAGAGATGGTTTTGTTTGTTACCTTTTTTCTCCTGCTTAATTTTGGCTGTATTATTAATCTTTTACCCTCTAAATTACTTACATAATGAATATCCAATAAAGAGATTTTTTAAAAATTCAGACTTTCCATCTTTTTAAAGATGACATATTAAAAATAGTATAAGATCATTTATAGGACAAGTAAAGGTACTTAAAACATAATTACTACCCCTGGCAGGTATGTTAGGAGTTGCAAACAGTGATCACAAATGCAAAAACATGGATTAAGAAAGCAGTAAAAATATTACCCCTCACCTATTCCCTTATCTAAACCTTCTGTTACACTTCTGCATTTTAGAGGTGGACTTGTGGCAGTGACCATGTGGCAAACTGCTGCAGGTTTTGTAATGATTCAATTCTGTGGGACAGTTTGCCAAAGTAGGCCCACCACCTCTCAGATCTAGGCAGAAATACTACATGTTTAGGCAGAGCTTACAACAAAAACCACACATCAAAAATAATAGACATCACTGCAGCAAATAAAAATGAAAATAAATGTCTTTATTTACATAGAGCCTTAAAAAATTATTTTAAATGGTTAGAAACACTTTGGAAAATCAAATTTTGCAGAATTTCTGTCACTCCCACTTATCAGATTTTGGCTACACACCTAAGAGCACAGCCTCCTGAAGAGCTTGTGTTCTAAGGGCTGAACTGCAAGCAGCAAAGTTATTGAAAAGAGACAGTTAATTTTTAAAAATCACAGTAGTATTTTATTGATTTTAGGCTTTTGAAACTTTGGTACATTCTCTATATCTTTGGCCAGATTTGGTGTACTGACAGTAAGAAGCTACACCAAATCTGGCTAAAGATATAGAGAATACCAAATTTTCTCCACCAGCAGAGATTTGGCCTATCCACAAGCCAAGGGAGGACCAGATGTTTGAAAAAAATCTCTTTTTTTTTGCAATCTTTAGTGCTAAAAATAATTAGAGTAGTCCTGGAGGGACTTGCACTGCAAAGTAACAAGTAAGAAACTAAAATATGCCAGAAATCCTTGCTCTAACACATCCCTTCATCTACTCTTTGTTCTAAGCACATCTCTTCATTTAGTCCTGCATCTGAGCTTTTGTCAGAAAAAGTGTCCTACAGGAAAGCTGTGCGGAATCAAAGGCATTGCAGAACACCTCAGGGCAGTATCATTCAGGATAACCCACAGTTTTGTTGATGATTTGTTTGTACTAATGGATACAAATATTTAGAGCTTGCTGTTCATCTCGTGTTATTCTGTGGAACCCTATTGAAATTTTTCAGTTTACAATAATTTTGACCCAATGAGGTTCTTTGACAAGTTTCAAATAAAAAAGAGGTTCTGTCCAAGAGAAACACAATCTAATCCATGCTAATGTTCTAGAGACAAAGAAATAACATCAAGTGTAATTCTCACTCCAGTTTCATGCTCAGTGTCTTTGTCCACTATGACTTCAGTCAAATTTTCAGGATTTTACTTCTATGTATATTTTCACTGTGATGCGCTAAAGCCAGCTGCGCATTTTCTCTCCACTTACCCCATGCTGGAGGTGGCCAGGGCTCCTCTGACCTGGTGGGCTCCACGGGGTGGTTGCAGACATCCCAGTAGTCAGTACAGCAGTCTACAGGCCCCGGAGAGCCCGAGGTGCAGTACTGGTCACAGTAACATATAGCTCCTCTGGAGACAATGGTAAAGCTGCAGTCATCATCTCTTCCTGTGCAACAGCCTCGTATCCTGCAGGAGCTTCCCTGATACAGACTCCTTGCAATCCTGTTCCACTTAGCAGAACCACTGTCTTTTACAGAGTAAAGTCCTTGGGGGAAACTTCTTCTAGAATCAAGATGTTTTGTTGTTGAAACTTCACTGGCAATGCAATATAAGAGCAATATCTGAATTTTGTGCCACATTCTTGTGCCTCTAGAAGCCTTTTTGAGACTTTTTGTCTTTCACTTTCTCAGCAAATGTTCATTTACTCTAGAGGTAGTACCTCCAGTCAGCAATCAGAAAGAAATCTGAACAGAAAGCTGCAGACTACAGTTTTCCAGGAAGACTCTGCATGTGTTAATTATTAGTCAGATATGTTGTAAACAGATTTATTTGTCCAAGATACAGAGGTACTGGAAACACAGTCACAACTATGTATTCGTCATTATGAAACTTCGGTGTGATCTCCTGCAAGTGAGAAAGTTTATAGCAAAGTTTCAACATATACAAAATATACATGATCCAGTATTTTACTTCTCTACTTCAGACTTCTAAAATCAAAACAATGTGAGGAATGAGTACATGGTGTCAAAGGAAGCTCTCTTTCTTTTTATGTTCCCATAACCAGCATGTGCTCCACATGATTAGAAAACCTTTAACATCCCACCTAAATTTTCCTATCTGATAGGCAGGGTGACATCACTGCAGTAAACTTCTCCTGCATCCCCCATTTCAATTTTATTTCCAGTGATCTATCTTAGCCTTATATGCTTCACTTTTTTCACTCGTTTTACTATGGGCAAACTCAGAAAAAAAAATCAGGTGATATTCAGTATAAAACATTACTCAAAGTTATTCTTTTAAGGTTTGCATTTCTGTGGTCAAAATTAACTTGGCAGTCATTCTAATTAATATAATAAATACCCACTAATAAGTGTTCATTCCTGATTAAGAAGTAAATGTCTGTATTTATATATTCACCAAAAAAAAGGCAAAAATCCAAAAAGCAGATATCAAGGATAAGTCTAACAGCCTTTGCTACATGATCTGTAATCTCCAGGTTTTTGAACAGAGGGCTTAAAGAAATATATGTGGTACTCTTTCCAGGAAAAGATTCAGAAAAAAGTACTGAAGAACTTTGAAGTTTCTACCGGAGATAGCACATAAGGCTTAACTGAAATAAAAAACCCCACACACAATTTCAGATCTGAACAAGACATTTTAATTCCCAAAGCTGAACAAGCATATGTAAAAACCAGTCATCCTTCTGTCTCCATTTCTTAGTAAGTGAGAGGAACACGGAGAAGTTGATGGTGGGCTGTGTTCTGGGGAATTAAGGGGGTTTTCCCATTCGTGACTTCAGCTGGGGAGCTTGGGAAGGCACAGTATCGAAGCGCAGCTACTTTTGAAAGCACAGCCAGTGTGGATGCATTGCCATGAATGACAGAGGCATTAAGAGGCAGAATGTGTGTACCTTTATTGAAGACTGAAATCTTCAATACAATTTCTTGCCAGCAGTGCTTTTATTGGACCTGCCTCCTACACTGTCCTTGTCACAACTAAGGAGCTGCAGATGAGCAAAATTACCTCTGACCACACGATTTTATTTTTCTCTCTTGCAGGCCTTTCTGTATGAAAGATATCAGAAAGGCCAAGGTCAGCAACAGGCAATCACTGTCCATCACATTAATGGTACATAAGTCTTAACCTTCAAATTTGCTCTGCTTTTTTTCTTGTTTGTTTGTTTGGTTGGTTGGTTTTGTTTTGTTCATAGTAGCAAAATTTGCACAACCCTTATTTTGTCACTGACTCAATTGATGCAACAAATATAAGGGAGATGAGAAAGGATATATTCATGGAAACAGTGAAGTGCTCTCTGGAAATTATAATCAATTTCTTTTCCTTACATCTGTGCAGTTCTGTCAGCTCCAAGAAAATGACCTCTGATTTGCACTGACATTAGAAAAATTCAAATCGCCTTTGTATTACAAATCTTCAGAAACACTTTTATCTAGTTATCTCCTTGCTCTGGAAGCATAAGAAATAATATGTGGTAAATGTCTGTCAGTCAGATTAAATGAACAAGCATATCTCTTTTTAACTTTAAAGACCTGCTGATGATAAACCAGAGGCAAGGAATTTGATGGAAATCATTTCAGCTCATTTACACAGGTGTTAGATTTCCTTTAAAAGAACACAAAAATCAACTTGTGTTCTAAGCCCCTTTGTTTTCCAGCAAAGTTGATATAACCCATTTTTCTCAGTTGATGGTTTCTGATCAAATCTTTAAAAACCCACAAAACTATTCCATTGTGCTTCAGCAAATAGGTTTTTTTAGCATTTTCCTCTCTAAGCAAGCAGCTCTGTCTTCACTTGCACTGACTTATCTGTAATAATTTAGAAACAGCTGGACGTGATCCTTTTTCTCTGTTGAAGATTAGCCTGTTCCAAGCATAACAGCTGTCCTAAGATTTTTGAGTTAGGGTCCTAGTATTGGTTCTAGTTGGCACAGTTAAGTGCAAAAAATGTTGTCTAATTCCTCCTTCAGCAGTTCTTGATGTTTATTCTTGAACTTCAGGAAACACCACATGTTTGGCAGAAATTCAAATATAAATAGCACTGAATGATTGATGGAGTAACAAATAAAATAAAAAAAAAGACATTAAAATGTCCAATCTCTTTAAAGCTGCACCAGGGTTATTTCACAGCCTTTCTTTCAAAAGCTGTCCTAATTTTTCTGACTGAGCCTACTGGGCATCATAAAAATCTCATCAGCTTCAGAGAAGTGTAGGATAGCAGTGGCTGGCAAGACTCTTGGTGCTGAAGATGACTCCCAGGATGGATAGCTGAGCTCACCCCATCAGACAGCCATGATACCTTCACTTCTCCTGGGTGCCACAAGCAGACTGGAGCCAGTCCTTGTGCAGTGGAAATTGCAGTACTACGACCTTCTGCCAGGAAAATGAAGGGCCAGTTAAGGAAGAAATCACAATGCCAGAGCCCAGGTCAGTCATTTGCCAGGAGGCACAACTCAATGCATCAGAGAATCCATGTAATTGCTTATCTCCAGTTTAAACTCTGCAAAGATACCATCCATCCATTTTGTTGAGTTCAAATGGAAATTTAACTGGTGACTCCTGGCACAGAATGCGCCACGGATTTCTACCGGTCAGCGCACTTTATGCTTATTCCTCTTTTTTATTAATGGTTCAATGCAGTGAAAGTTTTCAGGCAAAATTACTTCAACAAAAGTATTATCCCACAATGTGCTGTCTCTAACTTGTACTAATGGTAGAATAGGATCCATCCTCCCAAATTGTGAATGCCTAGCTCCTAGATGTGTTTACACAGAGACAAGCTGTGTGTTAAAGTGATTTTCTCACTGTCAATTCACTCTCTGTATCTTTACCGCAGGCATAGGAACAGGGGTGCCTGGTTGGCAAGAGCCAGCAGGTCACTGCTGTGTGTTGTTGGTGTGGTAGCAAGCAGTGATAATTTTAATCCAAAATTTCAGGGCTGCCTATCTCAAGTCTTATGACGTTAATCCAAGCTACATGTAACTCAGAAAATTGGTCACTTATATGACAGATTTCATCGCCCTGTCACAGTGTGATTTGTTTTTCACAGTCTCTGACACCAGTTCTTCCAATTCATCAGATGTTTGAATCAACAGATTTAGGGTTGGAGGTAGAGGAAGAGCAACTGACCCAAATCATGCATGCCAAAGGAATCCCATTCCTCACACACCGAGATGCACACACATAAATGCCCAAGAGTTCAGAGTCAACAACTGCAGGCAAAAGGCAGAACCGCAGCTAAAAATTACATTATAGGTGTTACAAATATACATTACATGGTTTTACATGGTTTACTACTACTACTGTTATTTTTATCATTCTCATTATCATCATTATTGTGGTTGTTATGGCCTCACAGCCCTTTTGCCCTACCCACCACAGCAATTGACCATGCATATTTCCTGTGCCAGCTGCATCACTTGGTCAGCCTTGAGGAGGCAGGTGCCATCTCATTCTTCTTGCCAGCCTTGCTCTTGTGCTGTGTAAGGCCAGCCCGCTCTGGGCTCAGCCCAGTGAAGCCTGTCAAGAGTGGGGGACCCTGTGCATGAACCAGCACAGTGTCCATGTAGTCCTACAATTGCAGGGGCTCTCCACAATGGTGTTTCACTAGGACTTACAGAACAGGTAGCAGCAGTCACTGTGGCTCAGACCTGAATAGGAGCCTCTCAAGAAACACAGTCAGGTGCAGAAATTTTGGCATCTCAATGGACCACATGCCACCTTCATTATGCCCTCAGTGCAGACTATTGTGAACGTATTAACCTGTGCATGGCTGCATTTAGCTTCAGAAAGGTGATGTTTACTGTGCATTTGCCAATCCCAAGTCTCGTCAAGCAGTCAAAGATGGAGACAAGCATTGCACTGTATTTCATTGACAGTATGAGCTCTCAGAAAGTATTGTGCTGGTGTTGCAAGCAAGTTATTCACATGTTGGTGTTCATCTCAATTGTGTGCTCCTATCTGATCCCTCCAGTGAAACTTAGAATCATAGGATCATTCATTTTGGAAAAGATATTTAAGATCACAGAGTCTATGACATGTCCCCAAGTGCTACATCCAAACACCTATTGCACAATACCTGGCATGGTGAATCCACCACAAACCTCAGCAGCCTATTTCAATGCTCGACCACCCTTTGAGTGAAGAAATGTTTTCCTAACACTCAATCTAAACCTTCTCTGATACAAACTGAGGCCATTCTTATCCTATCACTTGCTACTTGGAAGAAGAGACTGACCACCCACCTGGCCACAAATTCCTTTCAGGTATTCATAGAGAGTGATAAGGTCTCTCCTGAGCCTCCTTTTCTCCAGGCTAAACACCCCCACCTCAGCTGCTTCTAGTAAGACTGTATCTTAATCCCTTTAACAGACTGATTCTCAGTGATGCCTTGTTGCCACTTTCTGATTCTCTGCTTTCAATGATTTTTTTCTCTGCTTTCAATGATTTTTTTTTAAACTTTAAGGTATAGATTTTTTTTCTTTTTCTATCCCTGAGTTGCTAATCTTTCCAACCTAGCAAAATCCTTCTCTCTGGGCTTTTTATTTTTCATTTTGCATAGCTTTAGCTTGTGAACTCCCCAAGATTTAAGCAATTTTCTCATTAAAACTGAGTCCAGAGCACAGATCTGTGCCATACCAAACCAGGCTTTGCATGCCAGCCATTGAACCCTGGGACCAAGGGCTGTCCTTATTCTGATGCCGCATCCAGATTTTCTCAAGTATGTCATTGTCCAAATGCACCTCTTGTGCTGGACACATTTCCCTTCTGACCACTTGGGCCAACTTAAATAAGTCATTTTCTTGATAGCTTGAGTTGTAGCACAGAGCAACAAAAGAAACACCTCGAGCAGGCACAGAGGGGGGTGAACATGGCATGTCAGACTGCAAGAGAAGTTGAGGCAAAAAGGGGATCATAAGCCCTCAGTAAAGATATGCAGCCAATGTGATCCTGTTGGGAATGTGTATTTTACCAGAACATCATCACTAAAATCAGGGTAAGGCATCAGAACCTGGACTAAATATATCACACTATTGAATGAGCAGCATTCATTAATCTTTCAGTACTACAGAAAAGGCAATCACTTTTCATGTTGTTTTGCTCTTTATAATCTATCCTTAAAGATTTTTTTTCTTAATACTTTTTCCATTGGTTTCCCAGGACACAATTTCTAGAAACTGATTGCCAATATTATCTCATTTTTCATTCATAGATGGAAGCTTTTGAACAAAGAGGGAAACTCTTTCTTAAAGTACACACAGATGAACAAAATCACAAACCCAGAGGTAAGCAAAAGGATTTCTCCTTTGTTCTTCCTCTGATCCCAGTAGTTCCTTCTCTTGCTTGTGTTCCTTTCACCTTTCAGTCTATCTCATGGGTTAATTTAAACTTAAATGGAAGCCATGTGAACAATTGTCTCAGCTAGACATGCTAGACTGGATTTGGGCTCTATAAAACTGAAATTCAAGAGGAAAAGAAATCTGGGTTTGGAACAAATTCAGAATAAAACAAATGTCTTGGGAAAAAATGAGCAGGAAAACAGACTAAGGCTTTTGAGTATCACACAGATCACATGGCTTTAAGTATTAATTTTTCCCACTTCAGTGCTTTATTGAAACCAAGAAATACTATTAGGTCCTTAGTGGGTAGATCTATTATAGCTCCTACAGTATTTTTAACACATTTATAGTGATAGATGGTTTTATAAGTATGAATTTTTATCTATTTTTAAAATTTTTCTATACTTTTTTGTTCTATTTGTACGTGTGGATTTCTGTCCCCACAAACTCTTGAACTCACTGAGATGAGTTTTTTCCACCACCTGGTTAATAGGTATGTCATTCACAAGATCTATACAGTTAAGTACTGTTATTTTTCCATTGAGAAAGAAACTAATACAAAAAACACCACCCTTAAATGTGTAGCAATCTTTCCACAATATTCTTAAAAATTTATATATTATCTACAGAGAGAAATACTCACTAATTGGTGCCCTTTTCTTCAGTTTTCATAGCTACAGAGTCCAACAGCTTAAAAGCAGGCTGTATTGAAGTTACATCAGTTCCAATAGGGCAAAAGGCTGAGTAGCCTATGGACTATTCCACTTAAGCTGGTTATAATTTTAATGGTTTTCCTTATGGTAGTATTTCATAAAATATTTCATCACATTAATTTTAATGAAAACAGGCAGATTCTCATGAAATTATCAGACTTTATCACAATTCATCATGAGATAAAATCTCCTGCGCTCTGGGACAGGGCTGTGATGCAAAGGTCCTGAGCGTGTTGTCAGAGTCGCCTGAGGGGTGACTTGGGGTTCAAAGGACCAAGACACTGGGGAGAACTCAGGTAGCTCATGCAAGCATAGGCAACCAGCTTCCTTACCCTTTCATAATTCATTTTGAAAGCAAAATCTTTAAGATCCAGGCCTGTACAACATCATGTGGAAGCAGCACAAGATCAAAAAGCCAACAGCATAAAGTGGAAAGCAGCATTTCTTCCTGCTGTTCCAGGAGTGCAGAGGGTAATTCTGCCTGCACTCTGCACCTGGCAGGGTCACAGGAGCTATGAATTATTGCATGGCAGGGGAAAATCACTGTGCATGTTCACTGCTGACTGCTGTGGATGCTGACGCCAACGTGAATAATCCCACTTGGACTACTTCACAAAGCACAAGTGTCTGTGTGGTGGCAAAACGTGACCAAGGTAAAGCACACAGGAGCATTCCTTTCCCAGCAATGGTGGCATTTCTTCTCAGCTATTGAAACCCATGGAGCCAGATTTACAGGAGTAAAAACAAGAATCACAAAGATCATTTTGCATCAAAAATACAGCTTTATTTAATTTCAACATTTATATTATTTCTAAAGAAAATATGCTGTGTTATATTGGGCATCTCTTAAATCAGCAAGCACTTCAAGAAATGGCATATTCATGTGCGTATCTCTGGGGTTAATTATGCTAGTACATAAGATTATTTCTTGAAAGAATATTTCATTGTTATTACTGCCTTCCAACTAGCATACCATAAGCAAATTTTTTTAATGGTGCTTTAAATAAGACCGGTGCTGTGGATTCCTTCTTAATATAGAAAGAGGCTTCAAATTCAGTTTTTGCTCTTGATCCTAATTTGGGGCTGCAAAAGAAGGATTTTCGTATGAACACAATTTGTGAAAAATACAGATTAGTAAGATGCATAACACACACTGAGGTCACTTAGTTTTCTTAATTTATACAACCTGATGATCTGGCTAACAAATAGAATTCATAGTTTCACAGAAAAAAAAAAAACAGCCTAAAATATATATTCAGACATCTCCTTTGTCCTATAGTTGTGGGAGAAGAGAGAGCTGGCAGATCAGATTTATCTTGTGAGAAGCTTGCCTGTCTTTGCAGCAGCCTGAGGCAAACTGCTTTTGCGACTTAAATTTTCACAGAGCTGTAACTGTTCAAATTCAAAGTAAATCTCTCTCCCTGAAATTTAGACCCATCTCTTTTTCTCCTACTCATAGGAAAGATGAAAAAGTGACTAATATCCCTTTATAATAGTCCATTATGAAGAGAGAAACTGCTATGCCTCTACTCTATCCTTATTTCTTATGTCCTTATCTTCTGTGTGAAAATGCTGAAGCCTTTACATCTTTTCTAAATCTCCCATTTGTTTCCCACATCTTATGCCACTGATTTTGCACTAATAGTGACAAAAGGAGTAATTATCTTCATCATATTATAAGCATTCCTTTCAACATCTCCCTGAAAGCATCACCTCTTCTACTCAGACTTAGTTTTTCCTCCCCTATAATCCTCAGGTTCTAACCTGCAGTATTATTGTCATTCTTTTTCTGTCTGTACACATCACATTTCTTAGTATTTTTCTTCAGTCAATTGTATCATATTTATTTCAAGCCATTCCTTTAATATAAGTGAATTTTTCTGAATTAAAATCCTGGCTTCCATGTTGCTTGCAAATCCTCCCAATTGGGCATTATCTGTAAAGCCTACTGTCCATGTCATTGAGTTAATAGCAAAGCTTTATAGTGCTAGAGCTAGAAGACAGCATTCTGGAAGTCACTGAGATGTTCTCCCTCTCAGGCAGCAAATAACCCTTCTCAGAGTCCTGCTTTCCAATCAAGTACCTATCTACCTTATGTGAATTTAATTTACTTTGCTTGCTTAGGGATGTCATGTGAGACTACACTGAAGATACACTGTATAAAACACATCCTTGTATCTGCCTTGCTGTCACAGAAGGAAATGAGATCAACTTGATAGGATTTGTTTCTGACGTGTTCCTGTGCAAATAATCTTATCTTCTTACCATTCTCTAGATGCCCACAAATGTGTTGTTTAATACTGTGTTCCAGTGTCTTGGAAATGCCATTAGGACTGAATTTTCTGTGATTCCTCAGATTTTCCTTTCCTCTTTTGCTTAGATAGAACATTGTGTTTACCTTTCTCCAGTTTTCTGGAAACTTACTCATCCTGCTAGTCACTAGTGTTTGAGAAATTACGTAGGTTAAGTATTTTAAGGGTAAATTTCATTAGGCTGTTCCATCATGAATACTCCAATTTACCTCAGTATTCCTTCAGGTGTCATTTTCCATTTCTCTTCATGATCCTACTCACAAATTCTTAATAATAATAGAAATAAAATTTTATAAATTTTATTCATAATTAATTTCTTTTTCGTTTCTTTTTTTTTTTTTTTTTTTTTTTTTTTTTTTTTTTTTTGTGAAGACTGAAACAAGGAAAGAGGGAATAAAAGGCACTGAACTTTTCAGAATCATCTATTTTCTGGCCTCTCTTGCTAAGTCAGCTCTCAATCATAGTACATTATTTGCAATGTATTTAACTAGCAAACCATTCATTTAATGGCAGTATGTGGTTATGTGCTCAAATATAAAAAAATTTATCTTATTTCCCTGACGTCCTTTCACAATCTAGTTCCAGGGTATACCTCGATTTCTTACAACCATTTGATTGAATCCCACTTAAAATTAATTCTATTGTGACTTTATTCCGTCATGCTAAGAATTGGAATTATTCTGCATTGGTAATAATTAATAGAAAATCATTCACCAAATATAGCCATCTTATTGTCCAAACACTGAATCATGTACCTAAAGCATCCTATCATCTTTTCAAATAAAAGTATAAAAATTTGATAAAGAGACACCAAAGTAGCTACATATTCTAATTTTGATTGTAATCATATTTTTAAAAAATAGTAATACTCACCATCATATCTAAACAGAACCTCTTTCATTTGAAACCTATAGAAAAATGAAAATAAAAAGTGAAAACAAAGTGAAGACAAAAATAAAAACTGCAAATGCAGGAACAGTTGTAAATGTTATACAGCACTTCTCTGTTTTTGGTTTTTTTAATCACTGGTTTACTGCACTCTTAATTTACAGCTCTGCTTACTGAAGCAGAAATGATTTTTCATACATTGACATTCTTGAGGAATTCTTCTGCCCACAGAAATTTCAACAGACAAGCACCATTTTGACTAATCACACACCAGATTCACATTGGTTTTCCACCTTCCACTTCTTTTTTGAACTTCCTGCTCGGAGGACGGAGCACGTGGCCACCCTTGCCTTCATGACACAGGTGCTGCTTGCCTCCCCCTTAGCATGGATTTTGCCATCTTCTATAACAGCCTGGCACCCAAACCACGGAGTGGGATAGACTACAGGGTGAACCAGTGCAGCCTGTCCCTATCTGGGACACTGGTCCACAAAGATACCATTCAACAGTTCAAAATGTCTGCTCCAGGGAGTATTTCAGAGGATGTTAGGGTGACATCTCCATCAAAGATCTGAAGAGCCTACATGTCCTGGAAGTCTGTGGATGTTCCTAATTTGGAGGATGTGAGAGACTGATATTCCAAGGGTATGACTCCCATTCTGGAGTCTGGGGGACTCTGCCAAGCTGGAGCAACGGGGGCTAGCAGAAGATCTGTGAACAAAGGCAAATACAAAATCCTGCATGGGGCAGGAGACAAGGAAGGATGGAGGAAGTGAATGACTCATGCAATGGCACAGGACAGTGACTGACTGACTGACTGAGAGACTGACTGACTGACAGACAGACTAGGAAGCAGCTCTGCCACAAGGGATATGAGGTCTGACACCACACAGAATGTGCATCAGTCTAGCCTTGCTGTGATGAAGGATAACCTCATATACAGTTGCATTAATTAGAGCAAAGCCAGCAGGTTGAGGGAAGCTATTCCCCTCTGCTGGGCACTAGCAAGGCTACATATGGAATGTAATTTCCATTATTGAGCCCTCACAAAAAAAAAAATTATTTTGCTTTGTCAAGCAAGCAGAGGAAACCAATGGACAACTATCAGGATAGTTACAAGTGTTTGTTGATTTCTGGGAGAGATATGTGACAGATGAGGGGCGGCTACAGCTAGCACTTATTTAACCTAAAAAGTAGACCATGGGGTATTTTTTTTGCCTTTCCAGCCATTCAAGAAAGGTTTAATGACAGCCCAGATTTTCATGGTGAAAGAAAACAAGGCAGCAATGGGGGAAATTTTATTTAGCCATAAAGAAACATATTTTATATCATAGGAGTGGTCAAACACTATAGCTAATTTAAATCTGATTCTATGATTCTAATTACTTATGCCTTACCTAAGTATGGAATAATTAAAAAAAAAAACTTCTTCAGCCTACAATAATGTTCTGTCTAGCTATTCAAGGCAAGTGCTTTTCCTCTAAAACTGTTTCTCAGAACTCCTGCCATTCCTTGAAGGGGACCAGCAACAACAGCTGTTTCTTAATGCCAGGTGGAATTAGATTCCAATTGCAGTTTGAATCACATACTGATATTTCAAACTTTTTCTATCATTCTTATATTACTACCTTTTCAGACTTTTAAATGTAAATTTATAAAGCTAATATACTAACAGTAAATATTTTTATGCAATCCCCATACAAATAAAATTCTATAAATGCATGAAATGTTTTCTCCTTGTTACAGCATGGTGATCTAATATGCCCTTTGAAGTCAGTAGGCTATAATTGAAATTTTTTACTTAAAACAAGAAGATATAGTTGAAACTGACTAAAGTATTGCCCAAACACCTGTTGCAATATAAATTTCCTGTTGAACATACAAAATTTTCAAGAAAAAAAAATTAAAGCACTGTTCAAGTATAAAGTAACTAGAAAGGTTTTCTGCTGATATTTAAAGTTTTTATTTGATATTTTAGAAGTGTGCATTGTTTGGACCTGCCTTTCTATTTATAAATATCAGAAGGCAACAGTTTACTGTTTCAGTGGCCCATCCAATTTAGAGGTTAAAGGATTTGTCACCACTAACACCTGAAAATCCCATTCCTTCAGTAAAAACAGTAGTTATTCATACATTTAATATTCATTTTCAGGGTCATTAAATTTTTAGCTAAATGAACTGCTATAAGTCTATGGAGACAGCTTAGAGTTGCACTCCTTAGCTCGGTCAAAATAAATCAAGGGCAGTGAGACCCCTACTTCAGAGAGGAAGGGGCAGCAATGTTCTGCCATACCAGTCTACACCAGCTCCACTGCCTGAGGAACACAGCTGCAAACGTGTGCAAGATGGAAAGCAAAAAGTGAATAATACATCTGTGATGTGACACATGAAGAGCCCATGGTTCTGTCTCCTAGGAAGGCACAAGCATCAACTCTTCTTTTTCTCCAACATGTCTGGAAAGATCTATCTCATTTGCCAAATGGAAAAAGTAGGTGCTTGCACAAAATTGACCTGTGAGTGGGAGTGTTTCCAGTGGAGCTCCCTCTGCTTCTGTTAGGTACTTGCTTTGACAAGCTGGAATCTTCTTTACAAGTTGAAAAGGTATTGAGCAATAAGCAAGAGCTGAATCATTACAGAATAATTCAGGGTCCACTGAGGAGGGTGTTTAACTGAAAGAATATCATTTTGCCATGGTAATGTCATTTAGGTTGGAGCTTTTGTTTACAGTAGAACCCTTTACATAAATTCTGTAGTACAAGGACACTTTCATAAAATGGCTACATTTTCCTCTTATAGGTAGACTCTATCAATGATTAACACTATTGTTTACTTCGGAGCAGAAACACTCCTTCAGTAAATAATGACCAAGAGCAATGTAAAACAAAACTTTGGACCATATTGACATTTTCATAGAATTTCAAATTTCAAGAACTTTTGTTACTTTGCACAGAATACAGTTGGTAAAATCCTGTCGCCACCGAAGTCAATAGAATCAACTTTCTCTCGTGGGGTCTTTTTATAAATGTTTGTCCCTAGGACAATGTTGACTTTAGAAATGCTATTGATTTCTCAAGTAACTATTGCAGATCTTTCATGAACAAAACAAACAGATAAAACTGAGTAATTATTCAACTTCAGCAAAAGATTACATGGACTTGAAGTAATTGTATCGGTAACTATAATTAGTCATTTATTAGTAATTGTAATTGTAGACTTGGGATTTTGTAAATCAGAGATGAATAAGGGTAATGAGGACATACTTTTACTTTATACAGGTACATATGCCCAACATTCACTCTAAAGGTTCTGACTCAGTAAAATTCTGAGACTGATTATAACACCATTCACACATCATAGCATGGGCAAGCACTAGCTTTACTTGAAAGGAAGACAGTAGGTATCAGAAATTATTGGCATATTACTTGGTTATGTTTCAAAGAGTATCCTTCACACCTCCTCCATTTAAAATGCACTGGTAGTAGAGAAGGATTTCACAAGGAGGAGAATATCACCTATTTATTTTCTTACTTTCACAGGGAAGTCACAGGTCTTACTTGGTGCATGCCATAACAGAATGATGCTAAAATTACACAAATGCTATTCTTCTGAATAGAAAGGTACCTTCATTTTGTTTGTTTGTTTGTTTATTATTATTTCCAGTGAATACTTTGCTTTGAGGAAAACAATACGAATTACTAAGGAGAAACTAGCAGCACATTTCCCTCATTTCCTCTCTCACTCCTTCCTAGAGGTGTTTACATTTCACAGAGCATCTGTCCATCCATTTGGGTTCTTTTGGAACTGCACAAATCACACTTACTTTCTCATTCTGAGGGAGGAACATTGCAGGAAAAGTTACATATGAGCCTATATAAATTTTAGATAAAGAGAGTAGATAATAATTTAGATAATATAGGAGAATGATCTAAGGGTCTTATGATAGCAGTAAGAGTAATATTGGATTTATGACTTGGCAGATTTTTTTTTCTAATCAGTTCATCATCCAAACAGAATTTACTGATAAAAAAAAAGAAGACATATTAAATTAGGATGAGGATTTGTGGGTTATGAAACTCATAAGGTAGGAATTCAGTAGAAACTGTTCTTAGAGTCAAGATAGGTTCCCAAATAGAAAGGAACAACACAGGTGCCTGAAAGATGTTGGGATTTTAAAAATCATCAACCAAGACCTTCCTTGCATTTTTTAATGCACTAGAAAGGGAAAGCATTATAACATGCAATTCTGAAAACCCAACCACATAAAACAGAAAGTGGTGAAAATATGTTCATTTTCCAGACATAGCTTGACAACAACTTATCTCCAAGAAGCCACTACTCTCGGGTCAGCTAAGAGGACTGTCCCAAATAACTTGAGCTGCAACTAATTCTGTGTTGCTGTCCTGTCTGTCTCCAAGACAGCATAAATGTTGATCTCCTTCTGGGTATCAATGCTGAATTCTTCCATTTCCAGCAATAGATCTCAAGGGAAACAGATGCCTTTGCTCAGTTCTTCTTGACTGAGAATGAAAAATGGGGGTCATCTCTAGATGCATTTATGTCTTCTCTGACACCCATTAAAGAGACAAAGAGATTGCTCAGCCCTCACATGGCCAGCCTGATGTGCCCTGGTCACCTCCTCCTTCTAAAAATGAGATTAAAAATTTGGGAAAATACTGGATCATTTGCTTTTTACGAGTTGAACAGTTCTATGAAAAATGCCTTCTTTGATTTGTAATAGGGAAAACAGTAAATATGTCATCTCTTGATGTTACTTCCCGAGCAGCTTGTGGTGAGCCTGACACAATTCTTCCTGCTGTTTCTGCATGGACTGGAGTCCACTTGCATAGTCACAGTGGCAAAATACTCATTAGTGACGGGCCCAAGGGAACCAGCAGTCAGCTTACTCAGCTGTACAAAATGATATCTGACACTTTTTTTTTCAACTATAAAGCTAATTATTTGCCTCTAGCTAACATTATTATAAGTCATCCAATAAGATGTTAATCACAGGACATACTAAGTGTACTGATAACAGCACTTATAAATCTTCTTTCCCATCAATCGTCTTTGGTCCTTATAAATGTAACCACAGTTTCATCAGATATAGTTGTTCCACAGATCATGGTACAAATTGTCCCATTGTTTTACTACATTTAAGCTTTTGTTGAAAATGTAAATAGAAATTCTGTTCAAAGTGCTTGTTTAAAATATAAGGGAACTTTTAGAAGACAGTTTTAATATATTTTACCTACCTTGGAACAGACCAAGCTGGCCTCTAACCAAAGAAATTTTGCACTTTTTTTGTGTCTGACTTTACTATGTCAGTACAAGATCCTTCACTTTCTGAATGGATCTTAATAATGATCTTAATAATCTTAATAGTTAAATTATGTGTCTTGTCTCTTAAAGAATTCTCTTTGAAAGTATCAGTCATTCCATTAGATTTGCAAAATTCTTCCTCAGTGTGCAAATTGTAAAGTAGAAGGATGGGACACAAGGATCTAGCTTTTGCTTCCCTCTGTTTTCAAATACAGAAAAATCATCTACATCATCAGAGGCTGCAAATATACACACACACACAAATACATTTATACATTGTTGGGAATTTAGCTGCTAGAGACTGGAAAAATACAAAACCGTGGCTAATTCCAAGTTCTGCACCTGCTAGATAGCGTGTCCTTGGGCCTAGCTGTAGTATAATAACAAATGGTGAAAGAGACATGAGAAAAGAGAGATGTAACCCCTAAGGAATGAGGAAGAGTTCATGGTATAGTTTAACCAATAGATAGCCTGGCTTACAGAATATTCATAAGCTTATTATTTGCTGTATAAGTGTTTGATGCTTTCTTCAATAAACTGGACCTGTGATGAACCACCTGGTGTCCGGGTCTCCTTCCTACGACAATACATGTATGTGTATATATACCCTTTTTAGAGTTCCTGGTGTACTGCAAATCTGCTTAATCTCAAAACCAAATTTATCCTCAGAACTATTTAGTCCTTCTTACTGCCTTCTAATGATACAACATTACTTCAATAATATTTCCAAAACTTTACAGCTGAGATGGAAAAGAAACCAACCTAACTGAGAAGATCTGAAAGGTTTTCTTGGTCTAACTTCACCTTGTGAGGGCATTTTGGGTTTTTCTTTGAATAGAAGACACTCTAACACCTGCTTTTGAGAGAATCAAGAAGTGGCTCCTGGGAGGCAGAGGAAAGGAGATTGATGGTGTAAAAACAAGCAGAAATGTCAAAGGCAAGGAACAAAGGAGGAGATTTGGAGGACTGTGATGGAGATTCAAACAAAAAGAGATATGAAACAGCTCCAAGTCCCTGACACCCTGTGCAGAGAGGCCAGGGACGCACAAGAGAATAGAGGCTACGGTCATGCCTAGGTACTCCTGGTGCAGAACTGCAGTCTGCTGATCCACCCAAGCACTGAGATATCAACCTCTTTTCATTCTTATCTTTTTTCCAGTGGAAACTGAGATAAACTGTGAGGATATATTGATATGTTGTCAACAAACTCAGAATTCAGGCAAATCCTCCACTTCCAAAATGTGAAGAGCTTGACCCCAAAACTCCCACAGTATTTTTCAAAAATAAAAGGACTCATTTGGTAGAAATGACTGGCAAACATCCATTTCATATATGTAAATTATCATGTGGCTGCTTTCAGACAAGCTAGAACTAATTTTAAAATAATAAAATTTTAAAAAACGTGTTTCTAAATATGCAAGTACCATTCCTATCTGTATTTTTACATTAATTAAAAAACTAGTGAGATAATTGTGAGAATGCACCTGGTAAAAGAGGTCTTGGCAGTAAAAAAATCATTCTTGTGTCATAAACATTCTCATACTGCTATTATTGGTACTAAATTATGCTTTCATGGGTGAATTTCCAAAATAGTATTGAAAATGTCCAGTAATGAGTGGAGTCCTATTACATTCCAAAGTCAGAGTAAAGAGTGTGATAGTTAATTGAATTACATATGTCTATTCCAACATTGAGGCTATAATTCATCTTCATGCTCATGATCTTGTTGGAAAAAAGGACTTGCCAGTGCCAGCTGGACCTTTTTTATTTTCTATATGCTCTGTCTCAAGAGAAAATTGATAATGAATAATAGATTGCATCTTCTCTCACTGAATGAGTTGTCTACAGTGGTAACCACTATGGTCCTACAGTTTAGACACATAAATGTAGTAGGAAATTGGCAACTGAATTTAGACTTCAAGAAAATTTTTTTATCCTTCTTCAAAGTAAAAAAAAAAAAAAAAAAAAAAAACTGGCACTGAATTTTGATACTTGAATTACATTTTATGTTTTCTTGACTGTCTTTTATGAAATTCTTAATAGCTATCCTAAGTGCTTCTGATAGCTGTAGTACCTGGTATTTAAAACAGAAGCTATATTAGTGACTGAAAATTGTGGAATGTGTTATTTAAATATGGCTGCATAATTTAACCATTCCCACTTGCTAACATCCCAACAGCACATATCAGGAACCTGAAGTATAAATGTTACTGTTATTTCAAATTCACATGAGCACAAGTTGGCAAAACAACTCTGGGTTTTTTCCTTCATTGATCATTAAGAACAATTAATGTTTATGTAGTCTGCACTGGAAAAAAAAAGAGCAGGTTTGGAAGCTCAGCACATTTTTACTGATCAAACTTATATGGGCTATGCAAATAGAAGATAAAGCTAGCATGCAAATGCTTAAACCCATTAAATGTCAACTGATTACCTCCTTGGAGATGAGCATCTCGTTTTCTGGAATAGGCACCATGGAAAGACTGGGCTGCCGAGCCAAGATGTCACAGGTTGGAGAGAGCATGAGGTTAAACACAGGAAAAAGAAATCCATTATCAGTTCAATTTCTATATAAAATATCACTAAAATTTAAAATTAAAGCAAATACCCTCAGACATACTAAGGATAGCAAGGCATTGAGATCTGTGCTCAGCAGACTCTCACTACTCCTTGTCTGTATTAAAATTTATTTCAAGGTATGGCCTGTTTTCTGTTATATTATATTCCCACAATTAAAAGGGTGGGGAAGGGAAAATTCCTTTTGAATTTCAAAGAGGCATCTCAAGTAAAAATCACAGCAAAAGCATCTACTTTATGATACATTTAGTATGAGATAATTCACTTAAAGTTATTTCAAACTAGAACCATACCAATATCAATGAGAATTTAATTAGAATGCAGGTAAATCAGCTTGAGTTTATAAAGGCAGAGTTAAGATCATAAGCTTCTGACATTTTCTTATAGTGTGACACAGACACATCATGTTTAAAGAAAAGGTTGCTGAAAGTTTAGATATGTGAATGCTTGAGCATTCTCTAAAAGATTGGAAGAAGCCTGCTATTTCCAGTGTATCAAAGGCATTAATTTATTTTGGCATTTAGATCAAATAGTAAACCAGAGAATTATATATTGCTTAAAAATATTGCTCTTCTAAGAAAATTGATTTTTACACTGCGCTTTTTGAGAAGCAAAACTGATCTGCTAAACTGGCTGTGTACACAAAGAAATATACTGAAGTGGAATATACTCTAATTTTCTGCAATTACTTTATGAATGTGTTATATATTTCTCTCTTCCTTTGCAAATTTGCCCTGATTTCTTCCCAGAGAAGAAGGCATCTACTTTATCGACAACAGAAGCTTTGAACCATTTAACTTCCTTTTTTTGTGATTACTATTCCCAAAAATGAAAAGGGAAGGGAACAACTTTAGGCAACAAGTTTATTTATTCCATAGATTTTTATAAAGGAGTAAATTTAGGCAAAAGAAGGGTAAGGAAGGGGTAAGGTACCTGGGTCCTCTAAATGGCAACATCCCTCCCTCTGACACTCATGTGGCTCCCAATGTCAATCTGGCCAAGGCTTCCCCCAGACCTTACACCACCTCCTGCTGCTGCACACACAGGAGGTGTTTGATGGTCTGCATGGAACAGATATCCTGCTTCCAAACCCAGCATCCCACGATTACCAAGCCTAGGCAATCATTGACGACACACAGGTACAAAGTTCTAGCAACACCTGTGACATCTTGGCAAGTGTATCCCACTGGGAAGAAACCCTAGAGTTGAGATATTCATTGCCTCATCAGAATATGGCACATCTGTATCCCAGACAAAGTACGAAGGGTCAACCACAAAGAGAAGAAGGAAAGTATTTTTCATATTCTGTTCACTTACTGATGTACAACTAAGCCCTCTGAGAAGAATTCTCCACTGCTCACAAGAAAGAAAAGCTCCCTAGTCAGGCAGTGACCTGAGAAAGGAGCACCTCAAATTGCACAGAGAGGAAATCAATGAAAAATGCACTTCTATTGTGTTGTCTCATCCTAGCCTTTCTTGCTGGTGCTCACTGCCTGCTCTCTTAACCTGAAATGCCCCTCTCAGTCATGATTCTGCCTTACCTTTTTTCTTGAATATGAGGTCTCAAGTCCATCCTTAGACCTGACAAGAGTAATTACCTTTTTTTGTCCAAGAAATAGATTTCTTCCCTTATTTTGATAGCATCCTCTTTTCAAACTCAAGAGCCAAACTGTGTGACAGTCTCCATAGGGAGGAAAATTATTTCTATTTTATGGAGAGGTACTCCTAATATTAATAGGTTTGGAGATATTTAATTAAAAGAAAGCAAGGAATTCATCAAATAATAATTAAGAAAAAATTTTAAACAATTTTGAGTAAACAATATTGAGTCCTCTCTGTTTCTACAAGGCATCTCTGACCAAAATCCCTTGAAGTTATCATAGAAGAGTCTATGCATTCTACTAGCCAGGTGGGTCTAGTCTTGAGGAAGCAACTTATAACTCATTTATAAAGAACTTTAAGTAGTACTTTAGTGAATATATAACACATAAGCCAAGGGCTGCACCCTTTTTTCTGCTGAAATAACACTTAGTCTTGCAGGTCCCTGAAAGGAAGGTTCAGATCTTGCCTGAAATCATTCAGTTCTGCCTCTGCCAGCTGCAAAGGAAACAAATGCCTTGGCCTGGCTGACATCAGCCCAAAGACCCAGAGGCTGATTACATGTGTTATTTCAATCAAGTGTCAGTGTAAACCAAAATGTGTCTGCCTTGTTTAGAAAACGTCCCATACCTGTCCTGAGTTTAACCAAAAGGCTACAGAATCTTGTTCTTACTGATTTTTCCTTAAAAATATTATTTTTTATTGTGTTCTGGACTGCACATGACACAGTTAACTTCAAAGTACTACTTCAGAATATGAAGTAAGCAGAATGAGGCTGGATTAGCCCTTTCTTACTAGACATTGTGTCATTGTCACCCCTCAGAGTCATGCAGGAATGTGCTTGCGTCCACCAGATCTGAGATGTGAATGCAAGTAGGACTTTTTACTTTTTATGGGTGTATAGTATCAGTGAGACCTCATCAAACTCTGTCATTGGCATTCTTCCATCTTCAGGTCAAAGCAGCTGGCAAGAAGCCCTATCTCCCATGCAAATGTGAAAATATTGTGTCTGCTGATGGTGGGAGATGAATATTGCTTTTATAATTACCACTCTTTTTTCCTGTGACAGTTAAAAAATTCTGCATCACTCTTACAAGGTTAATCAACAATTTTTAACTTTTCCAGATGTTGCTCAGATTTCTCTTGATGCGGCATTTTTTCTTTATTATTTCTAAGAACAGTGAAAGAGCAAACCAGACAAATCTGCATTTGTGGCTGCAAAATTGTACTGAGGAGAGCAGAGTATCTTTACAATGTATAAGTACTTGCAGCATGTAATTTCAAAGATAAATTTTATACCTGCCCAAAATAACCTCTTACAGACTAAGACAAGGCTTAGAAAGAGGTGGTTATATAATATCTTCATTAGTCCTTTGCTCATTTAGTTCTGTAATCAGTAAAACATATTTGCCTAGAAAAGGTCAGTTGATCTTTATTGTGCTATGAATCACAGCTGCCTCTGAACTAATATAAAGCTTTCTGAATTGTTCTCAGTGTAAGATGTTTCTCATAAATCCAAGTCGCTCTCTGGAGGGTCTGCAACCTTTGCTAATTGAGGCACTAGCTTAAAACTGGAACCACTGAGAGATAACATACATAGGAAGTAAGATACATAGGAAGTAAGAATATTTCAACTATAGTAACCAGAGAACATTTACATTTATACTACTCTGTCAAGTTACTCTTTGAAAATAAATTGGGCACTCTAGACCTTTATTAAACATAGATACATTCCTTCACAATAGGAAGGAAGACTAAAAACACTAAATTAAATATGTACAACAAGCAAATATTTTCATAAAACAGTTTTATGTCTCTCTGCTTTATCTGAGTGACAATGAACGTGAAATACTCAGTACAATAAATGGGAAACCACCTACAGAAGCACAGAAAAGAATACTTTCAACTAAGGGGAAAGAAAATAATATAATGTAAAGGGTTACTTTATGTTTTTAATGTCTCTAGTCTCTTTGAAAGGACACAGTATAAAATATATTTCAAAGATTCAGTCCTTAAGCACCAAATTCTTTTGCATCTTGTACCTCTATGAAAAGGAAAATAGAAATAGCAATCACAATACAGATTTACAGTGTGCCTTCAGACTTATGCAGTAAACCATCCTGACAGACTTGAAAATCCTTATTATACACTATTGTAGCCATGTGCTTTTATTTTGAAGATTTCAAAACTCTTTCCAGGTACTGAAAGTATCTGCAAAAAAGAAACAACTCTCACACAGGCACCGTTTCCTGACAGGTTCTTACCAGACACAGGCCCAGAGGTCACCAGAGTGCAGTGAGACTGAGAGATTTGAATCTAAATAGAATGAATCATAAAAGCATAGAAAGGTTTGCTTTGGAAGGGACCTTAAAAATCACCTAGTTCCAATGCCTTTGCCTTGGGCAGAAGCACCTTCTTCTAGAGTAGCTTGCTCAAATCCCCATCCAACCTGGCCTTGAACACTTCCAGGGACAGAGCATCCACAGATTCTCTGGGCAGCCTAATACCAGAGAATACCAGAGGCTGGAAGAGTTACAGGGCTTTGCAGTAAGGATTCCTTATCTATAAGTGGAGTGGGAGGGAGATGCATGCAAGCCCTGCAGTGCACTAATTTTCCTTGGGCTGCTTTTTCCCACATTGAGTTTGACTTCACATGCAGGGCCAGTCCATGATGGATTTGCCTGAGGATTTTCTGCCGAAATTATTTTTCAATGAAAAATACTAGCAACAACAAAAAATTAAGCTTTCTGCAAAATATTTTGATTTCTCTTGCAAATTCTTGCTAGTAATTTAGAAAATTAAAATGAAGCATTCAATTGCAAGAAAACCTATCTGCAACTACAACCTTGTGTTTTCCATCTTGGATGTTTCATTTTGGATCACTTCCATAACATACTGAGATGCATTTCACTATCCACTTTGTGGCAATCATGTTAAGAGCCTCTATTTTCTGCTGTGGGTTAATGAAGCACAGCAATTCCTTGCAGGGCTGATTTCACTATTGGTGATTGTGGGAGCTGGTGGCAGCAAGGATTCCAGACCCATGATGAAGACTGAAGGCATGAGAACCACAACCAACACATTCATAGGGTAAGGCAGCAGAGAAAACCTCTTCTAATGACATGGATTAGAGTTATCTGCTTTGAGTTAGTTCATGTAACCCAAAGGATGCATATGGGTTACTGGAGTATTCAAATATTTTCAAAATTTAATCTGTATTGGAAAGAAAGTGTCAGAATTTCCAACAACAACACAAGTGTTTGAAATTTCCCTCAGCATATTGTATGTGAACTATTTATGGACTCATCGAAATAGTTATTGCTTATATGTTTCCTGCCCAAGGAAGGGGCTCATTTCTAGTTGAATGAAAACATCCAAGCAACTCTAACCACTTTCCAGGTGACACTGTGAAATGAATTGGATTTAATTTTCAGAGCTGAATTTCCCCCACATATTTTATTAGCAGATTAGCTGCTGAAAAATCCCTGTTTTCTGAGCAAGTTTCTGATGCAAGAGATCTTTTACCTTAGCTACTTTAAGTTCAAACCAGAAACTTTTAATGAATCTTCAAGAGTGCACATCTGTAATTGTCACCTATTATATAAAAATTTGCATTAAGATCATATTCATCCTATAGTATAACTAATTATATCTAGTTTTAACTGAGAAAAAGAAAAAGCTAGTTCACAATACCTCTGTAAATCAGTAAATACTGACTTCTTGAATTCAAGATCTGAGTACATCCTTGGAATTTTACCAGAACTAGTTATATTTTATGCTTTTATCTAACATAACTGAAATTGGAGGGAATTAAGACTGTATTTCAAAGTATACATTATAGAAATACTGGCAATTAAAATGTCTATATAGCTCTGGGTGCTTTGGATATAACTTTGACTGCTTTTCCATTAATTATGATTTTCTTTTTCCTTTAGACCTTGCTTGCTCCTTTAGGTCGTGCACTGTTTCCAATTGAAAGTGCACAAATACAAAATTGTTTCTCATACAGGTTTCATACATACCAAATCTGATTTGGTATTCTTCACTCAATTACATATTTCTGCTACTGTTGTTAATAAGAGCCTTTATCTCTGGATTGCTTCTATTCTCAGAAGTGAGTTGTTAGCTAGGGCCAGAATTTCTATTATATTTGGGAATGTTTATTGTATAAAAAATGTCTGTCTGAAATCCACTATGCAGAAGACCAGATGCCATCACCCTAGAAACCAGATATAAGAATGAACTCACTCGAATTTTTATTATGTAGAGACTTCTAAGAATGAAGACAAAACATCTTAAAGCTCTATTTGGTGCTTAAGACTGGTTTAATCTGTCCTAGCAGAGACAGCCAGTATAGAGGAAAAGGCAGAAAGAAATAGAAGTGGCTGTAATTATGTTTCAAGAGGAAACTTGAACACTCCTGGGTGTGTTCACTGGGAAGCATGTTTTGGTTTCTAAGCATAGGAAGTGCCTACTGGGGCTTGATCTCATTGCATTGTGTGCATGTTTTCTAAATGAACAGCAGCACACCAAAGAAATGCCAGGGTGCTACCCTCAGCAGCTTCTCCTCCTGGAAATAGGACAGAAAGGCTCTCAAACTTGTCAAACTGCCCAGGCCAAAAGTGGTGACACTGTAATCAATTCCTTTCTCTTTCATTGGAAGAGCTGTCTCCAGAGAAATGGGTAGCTGAGGTCATTCCAGGGGGTGCCAGACTTAGGACACCTCCATTTAAGGGCCTGTTCCTGGGTCTTCTGTTGAGCCTAAGATAACTTCAAGTTCTGTTGCTAATTCAATGGCTTTTGAAAGAAAGCAATTGATTATGTTTAGAAAGTTATGATCTTTCTAAAAAGTGTTTCAAGAGAAACACCTTTCTTTAAAGATAAGCAGAGCAGGGACCGTGGATACATTTTCTGAAGGCATTATCAAACCAAGTCAAAAGTGATAGAAATATCATCTAAATATGATATCATTAAAATAAATCATTAAGCCCAAGAATGCTATAAAATAATATACAAAGAAAACACAGCAATATTAATCATTACTATCTTCCCAACAAGGAGGTGCAATTTGTAGCTCAGCACTAATGAACTGACTTGTTTACCTCTGATATCTTTTTTTACACCAAAGCAATTTTTCTGGGTCACAGATAGTAGATTGATCAACCACAATACACTTACACAAGTGCAACATTTAAATACCAAAGTTCAAAAGAGAGAAAGAAACTGTCTTCTAGAAAATAAAAGCTGTTGGGATGATGTCTGGGAGAAAAGTGCTTTTCCATGGCAACCTTGAAAGGCTGCTGTATTCACAGAATGTCACTTCCCACTATGCTACTATTAATCAAACTCCAATGAGTAGGAGATTGGATGGTGAAGTAAACACCACAGATTTCATTTTAAAAATAATGAAGACTCCCTTTAAATATTCTGCTTTCCTATGAGCCTGGAAATCTGCAAGTGATTATGAAAAGTTGACACTTTTGGCATGACTGCATTTAGTGGTTTCAAGAAAATTCCATTTAGACCATTAAGGAAAAAATTAAATTGGCTTGAGCACAAAGTTGGACATTAGAGAGAACTTGTCCTCTGCTACTGTTATAAGTAATGCCTGACCAGACAGAAATGGTAATTTTTTAACATTTCTCACACTGCTTGCAAAAAGGCAGTTCCCTCCAATCCATTTTCAAAGGCTGTGCTGCTAAATATTTAACAAACAGGGAGATTTTCACAGGAGTGTTCATAAATTGTGTATTCAGCCCTTGTTGCCAGAAAGAAAAGTTTGAAAGGCACTGGAGACTTAGAGACTGAGGAAGCTACATTCATCCATTTCTTGTCTCTTTGCTTGGGCAGGTCATTCCTTTCTCCTTCAAAAAATAGCTAATTTTCTAAAAGCTAGTGGTCTCTGCCCTGAGAGGTATTTACATCTATTCCTGTGCCTCCTATAAAGCACAGAATCTTAGAAGAGCACCAATTGGAAGGGCCCTGCCTTTTGAGGGAAACAGAGCCTAGGTGAGGTTACCCTAGCACTCTGTCCAAACACATCTTGAAAACCACCTCTGGTGGGGATTATGAACATCCCTAAAGACGTTGTGCCAGTGATTGGTCCCTCTCACAAAAAAAAAAAAAAAAAATCTTTTGTATAACAAGATTGATTCTCTCCTACTGCTAGTGGAACCTATTGTACCTTGTCTTCTCCATGAGGCTCCATAAGAAGAGAAAGCCTCTGTCCTCTCCCTGACTGTTTTTTAAGCACTAGAATCTTGTGAAGAGGTCCTCCCTGAGCCTTTCCTTCTCCAGGAAGAAAAGACCTAACTCCTTCAGTCTTTCCTCTTAGGGCAAGTTCTCCTTCTCAGTCCTTTGATCACATCTGTGGCTCTTCTTTTGACTCTTACTGGCCTGTCTGCATCTTTTCTGAATTGCAGAGACCAGAATTTGCCACAGTATCCCAGGTGCAGAGTTGTGCTCTTCCACATTTCTCCCTTAAAGACTGGAGGGATTCCCATCAGAACTATGCTTTGGAACAAACCACAGAGTTCCACATTTCCTCTGACTCTCCATCACTGCAACACTTGTATGTCACTCCTTTTTCTTGAGTTGTTTTGTTGCAATCAAAAGGAAAAGGAGCTTTTTAAATAATAAAACTTTTAAATAATGTAATCATTAAAGTCTGGGGAGTTTAAATAAGAGCAGAAACACCTAGTGGCTGGGCTACAGAGTGGGGAAGGAGAGGACAAGAGAGATAACAAGGCAAGTAAGAACAGAATCAGCTCAATGAAGTGGACAACATTTTTATTTCAGAAGTGGCCTGTGCACAGATATGAGGAGAGAGACACAATACCTTGGTTCCCACTGCCTCCTTCTATCAAATCTTAAAACCACATTGTGAAATTATTTGGGACACAGGTTATGTATTTCATCACTTCAAACAGTTATAATCAACAAAAACTGCCTGGTCTATCTTTCAGCTTGATCTCTGTAATTTCATCACCTATGGAGATTCAGGTACTTCAAAAAACCAATCTGGCACTAAGTCAAGCCTGCCTGAACAACACCACAATAAGCATTTCAGATCAATAGAGCTGATATTATCTTATGCCCTGAGCCAACAAATGACATGATCCTGGCATTAGGTCCTCACCACATCCAGTCTCCCTAATATAAGACATAGGTAATCATTTTGGTTGTTTCCATTTCCCATTTCTGAGGCAACACTGCTTTAAGGTAATTTTTTAACAATAGTGGAGGCGGAGGATAACTTAATTCAATGTGACCTCCTGTCCCTTTTCAATACTGCATTTTTAACATATTTAGAATGGTTATAAGAATTTATACCAGCTAGTTTTGCCCTCTAGTGGAAGGTGAAGCAAAACACAACACGTAATTAGAAACTCATCACTCATAGATTGACCCTGTGGACACTGACCACGTGTTCACTGGGTGGCTGGAGAGACAGCAGGTGAGTCACTGCATGTTATTCCTTATCCTAAAGGAGGGCAAGTGGAAAGGGGAAAATCCAGGAAACTAACAGAGAAAGTAGTCCAGGTTTAGTAGAGAACAGAAAGAAATTCCCATGCTGTCAGGATGTTGTTTACAGAATGGGTCTGTTTGAAATGTCAGCACTTTATCCTGTGTCTGCTGTGCTATGTTTTCTGCTGCTGCAAGTATTTATGACAATAAATTTAATAATCTCTTTTTAAAAATATTACCTTAAGACTTTAGTTGGGTGGTACAGGAAATAATAGGCAAATATCATTAGGAGTTTTATCAGCATATACTGACTCAAATGTTAAATATTGATTATGAAAACAAAATCAAAATTAATATTCCTTTGTTTATCAATGAATGTTAATATTATAGATCAAAACAGAAGCATAAAAAAATCTAACTGATGAATATTTGCTTTTGAGGTGGAAAAAACTCTGTTTGTATTAAAATAGCCCAGTATTGACATCTGATTATTCTGTTTGCCAAAGAACAGCTGACATGATATACCAAAAAATTACACTCTCTTATTTACCTTCAGACACCTTTTTCCTGACTTATTCACTTTTCTATTCAAATTTCTGAGTTTTTAGCATTGTTTTCATTAGCAACAGTAAATACCCATTTTCCTTATAAAGCAATGGTTTTATTGGTCATATGAACTATTTGTTTGTTCATGTGAATGCCTACAATGAACCAGGAAACTTCTCCAAAATATTTCATTGTAAAATCTTTTCTGCCTAAGCATATATGTCTGCCCAGTTCAGTAAAAATTTAAACAGAACTTTTGTTCTGTTTAAACCAGTCTCTCATATGGGAAAAGGTGCTTTTGTTCAGGTTGTCTCAAAGACAGAGTGGAAGGTTGATTTTAGTTCTAGTTTTATTCCTGGTTCATCCTTATAAGTGGGTAAAATTGTAAATTCTGTAAATCCCACGGGATGGAGGGGCCAATATCAAACACTACTGACATTATCTATTAACCTAAACCATGCTTCTAGAATGGAGAAAGGCATTTCCAGGTTTTTCTTTAGAGCCTGACAGCTGATCAACATGTATCCTCTGCAGAGATTACACATTTTTCCAAAGCAGTCTTGACTCCCTGTCAAACGTGCCTGAAACTAGTGACACATATTTCACCCTGGTACTTCCCCTGAAGAGGAAACCAGGACACAGCGTTAAATAAACAGCACCCAATGCCAACATTTTAACCTCTTGCATCCCAGACAAAGTACACTGTACAGCTCAGAGTGGGACAGTCTCTCCTGGAAACAAGGTTTGATCATTTCCAGACAGATTCTGCGTTAGAAAAAGAGGAAGTAGAAGAGATGCATCTGAGAGGTTTCAAACAGCGTATTTTATGAACTTCCACAACTGATGCTTTTCTAGGGCAGGGACTCTCTTGAGGTACTGTAAATATCTTGTGTCAGCTGCTAATCAAAATACTTCAATTTAGGCACAAATTTAGGCACAAATACTTCAATTTTCACCTTACAAAGCTCATTAGCCAGCCCTGTTACCCACACGCCTTGGACTACAGAGATTTTTGTCCAACTTCTCCAATGCTGTTGCAAAGAAGATAAAAATGTCAGCAAGAACATCATTCACTTTGCACTGGCAAGAGAAAACTGCTTGTCAGGATGACAGAGAGAGCCACTGGAAAAGTCTGTATTTCTCTCAGATTTGTCTCCCTTTGCTCAATCACCAAGGAAAAAATAAATACCCCATTAATTTAGTGAGGGGAAATGTTAAAACTAATCTTAGCATGAGGGATGAAATAGATTACTACTGCTTAAGAGAAGAAATAGTTTGAATGAAAAGTGGTGGGAGCCTGCCCTAGCTGGTCTAGAGAAAGCCAGACCCAACACAAGCCATGTCAAGGAAAGGAAAAGCTGTAATATCTCCAGGGCAGCTGGACGCACAGGCTCATGTGAAATACATCTCCCATAGCTCTTGCCAGCACTGAATCCGAATGACACAACTGAGTTCTGTCTAGAATTAAAAGGATAACAGCCTACACAGATCCTGAATCACACTATACTTGATGCTCACCTTATTGTACAAAAAGTTGTGTCTGTAAGGGCTATAAGGATTCTCATGAACATCACACACAACAGAAGTGGCTGAAAGTCCAGAGTTTGGACAGTCAGTGAGGGAGATGGAGGGAGGACACAAAGGGGACTCAGCTGGAGGGATCAGTTTAGTTGGATACAAAGGGTGTAGGAGATAATTGTCTATGAAAAAGAAAAGTAAACAGAAACAAATTAATGGGCACAGGGAAAAAAAAAGAAGTCTGGGCAGAAAGGAAAGTGCTTTTCTTGCACCATTTTATGTCTCCTAGATCTTGATGGATCCAGGAAAGGTACTGAACTTTCATGCCAATACAATTGATCTACACTAAACATTTTGATTGGCATGAAAGTGCCCACACAAAAACCTGCAGTAGATATCCCATTAAACCACTTATACTTCGATTGACTGGGGTCCAGTGCAACTCTCTTCTGCAGCTCAACTGGTGCTCAAGCAACAGAAAAGAAAATCCGTAAAGGATCCTGTGCTAGGAGAAAATCATCATGTTTGGGGAATTTAATAAAACAGGAACAAAACCAATGTAAAATGTCTGAAAGGTACAAAAGACAGCTGTATCTGTATATGAGCAGGAGCACTCCAGGGTTTTTAGCAAGACTCCAACAAGACTTTTGAGACATTTAGGTGTTAAACCAGTGAAGGTGAATACACAGTAATTTTTGCTGCTCTAAGTTGTCAGTAGTTAAGACAACCCAATATGTATGCTCTTTTTGCACCTAAGGATAAAACCCTTTTTAAATAGAGATTTTCAAAAGAATTGGGATAGAGTCAAGGAGGCATACCCAGGTTTTGGCACACATCTTGCCCTTAGATTTTGTCAAGGTTGACATAATACATCCTGGATTCTCACTTAGTTGGCTGGCAGTCTAGACCAGCAACTCACTGTGCTGTGCCTTTGAGCCAAAGAACCAGAAAATTTGTGACAAGAGCTGTGATTAGTTCCAGCAGAAGCTAATGCATTGCCCACCAAAAGAGTGAGCATGAGCAAGCAGAGGATCAGAGCTGGGCAGCAGCCCAGCCACTTCACACCAGCCTTGCCTCCTGCCGTGCCTCTTCAAAGGCACCAGGCCTGCCCCTATTAATGCTAAACCTCTGCAAACTGGTCACACAGGTTCACACCAAATGGAGCTAATAATCATCCTTATCATTCTTCTTCCATTGCCCGAAGTAATTTATTTTTTAAATGACAAAGGGGTCTGTAAACATTCTTGCTCATAAATATTTACAAGCACATGAATTGTCTAACATTCCTTATGAATCATTTCATATAATTATGTAGCAAAATGCTTAACTTTCCTGCAAAAAAAATTGTTTCCCCAATTTCAAATCAAAATCTTCATAAAGCTGTCATATCAACACTGTTACAGATTTAGTTCCAGTTCCAGTGTATTTCATGGTTCTTTTTTGAACAAAGTGGGACATACTTAGAAAAATCCTGGAACGCTACTGACATGTACTAAGACGAAAAAAATTCTTTCTCATGATGGGAAAAATACAATCTCCAGTAAAGGCATCTAAAAATGTGGGAAGCTTAATAGTGTTGGATTGGAACCTCAAAAAAATTACACTCTCACTGTAAAAAGTGTTTGAGGGGTGGATATCCACTAGGTAACAGTAATACCAGTTCTACAGGCCCTCAGGGTGGGGAAAAAAACAAAAAGAAAAGGTGGCAGTATATGCTAACATGAAAAACAAAAAGCCAAAATAAATTGGGGCTTTTCCTTGGTTTATAAATTTTATTGGCACATGAGTCTAAATCTATACACACTGTGCTCAGAACACAGATGATGAAAGATATCTGTGAGCTGAACTACATCCTTTCCAGATGATCTTTGCTAATTTAGATATTTTTTTCTCTGTTAATTACTTTGGATTATCTGCGTGAGATCATCTACCTGTTAAACAAAAAACTATTCCATTCTAAAGGAAATTGACTTTTCCACGTAACGACATTTCTCAATGAAATAAAAAACAAACAAGCTACTCTCTGGTGTGCAGAACACCCAGTGTGTTCAACAGAGGGATGTGAAGCTGAAGGTCAGCAGTTACAGCTGGCTGCATCATTATGTCTCAAACTGAATGTCACCCACACAGTCACCAGTGCTCAGTGTCACACTGAGAGGTTCAGCAGGGCAGGAAGGTACTGCAGAGGTCTAAGAAAAATCAGAAGAGGTAAATTAATAAATCTGATGCCATCTGGAATCACAACTACTCTCTACCCTCCTCAAAGATGCAGCCTGAAAGGGTCTGTCCTTTCAAGATGGGCTACGTGAAGGAGAGGCAGCAACGTTACCTAGAGAGGTTGTTGTTGGCAACAGTATTAGAAAGAAAGGAAAAAAAACTCAGAGAGAATAGAAATGTAAGAGCTGAACCTCCCATGCATGACTGGGAAAATCTGCAAAGAAAAACAGGGAAAATCTGTAACAGCATGAGCACTTTGGCCCACAGCCACAATTAATGCCTCCTAAATTCTTATCTGAGGACAGATTAGCACCAGCTCCTCCACAGAGAACAGAATGCCTAACTTCCAGTCTCCCAGTTTTATTTCCCAGCTCTTATATCCCATGCAAGCAGTTAATTTAATTTCCCCCAATTTGGGGGAAATATTGGTAGAAAGAACTCCCCCTCTTTAGAAGTCAGCCAGCATGCAGCCAAAAATGCTTTTACTGAGAGCAGGTGAAGGTGGAGAATGAGTCATTAGTCTTTACAGGCTAAAAACCCCACAGTTAGAGACAACCAGAGCAATTTTCAAGCTGTTGTCTTGGCACCAAGCCCAGTTCCACAGTCAGTGCTGCAGCCTTCCTACAGGCACTAAAATCCCTCAGGCAAGTTTCACAGGTGCTGAAAGATTGTGAACACCCTCACTTGGGCATCCAAGTCCCCTCCACCCACAAGGGATATCAGTACCACGAACCTGCTCTGGGAGGCAGGAGCTGAAATTAAGAGCATATGCTGTCTTGTTTGGCACTTCAGTGTTTCCCTAGATCAGCATAACATTATACTATTAATTGTTATGTGAGACCACAACGAGAATCATATAGCCATTTCTCACACAAACAAAACCAGTTTCTGTTAAGTGAATCCATTTGAATACAAGTCATTCAGAACAACGATGTCTTTATAAAGATCTTCTAAAATAGCATGTATTTTACAGCAACTTGTAATATTACTTAGCTTAGGACAAAGATATCAATTTGTTAGTACTATAAAGCGTACAACATAATTTATTTACATAAAGGAAGCAAAACTGAACCTATTAATTGTGAAATCAACTTTTCCATCTATTAAAGACAATGCAGTATTTTTTTTTGTTCATTTTAATGCGCAGCTTTCACATAAATAACTTTGCCTTCTATTGTAACAACAACATTAGACTTATTATGCTGTCAGTATTTCAGTAATATGTGCCACAAGTAGTTTATAAAGTATAAGTTGATTGGTTTCCACAGCTTCAAATGTCATAATGCTTCAAGCCCTGGCAATAACCCCAGGTTTATACTTGTCTGAAAAGAGGAAGTTTGGTATACTTTCATCAGTAAAGCTATAGCCAGCATAATCAGTGTCCAGCACTGATGAAAGAGAGGTCTGAACTGCCCCTGCCTTTACAGGAAGGCTCTGCTGAGGTGGCCTAGGGCAAAAGCTCTATAGTAAAATATCCAGACAACTCTCCTGCTCTTTCATCCCAGGAAAATGGCAGCACAGCACCCTGGAATCTGAAGGCTTTCAGTAAGTTAAAGCATGAATAACTCACTATCAACTCACCTATAGTCACTGAACTCAAATATTCACTATCAACCTCAAAAGTTCAAAGTCAAACTGAAAATCACTATTTTTTATTCATTTTTTTCCTATATTTTATATAAACTCTACATTCTATGGAAACCTTCTGATGCCACCCATATGTGTTGCTGGAACTCACTCATACCACAATTATTTTCCTCTGTACTGCTGCAGTACTCTTGAGGAGTTCTTGGATTTTTCTACATCAAATCAGAGCTATGGAGGAATGGAAAGAGCTAAAATTAAATTCTTAATTAAATTCTGTTTTAAAAGGAAGAAGAGAGAACTGCCATTGCAAAAATGTCTAATATGAGTAGAGAGGCGTAAGGAGACACAGGAGTAAGAGAAATTCAATTAGTAAGGTATTTTATTCACATTGTGTCTGACAAGAGGACTATTGGCTTCATTTTACTTCCCTCCAGATGGAAGATTTGGAACATACTGGCTAGGTGAATAACAAAATCTTACAGGGACATTCAGATTGTGGATCATATTTAAGGTTTTTTTCCCAATAATGGGCACAAACACAAATGCATGAGGAAAGGCTGTCACAGCCATTTATCTGGAGATTCTCTGAGATAATGCCTCATACAGGTCAGCACAGGCCAAGATGTGTTTGTGCAAAGTGATCCTATGACTTCACGCAGAGGCTGTGGGAGAAGACAGCATCTTTGCTGCCCCAGCATCACATGTGGTACAACTGTACCCTCAGTCTGTGGAGGGGACATGGACATGGACCTGGGGGAGAAATGGACTGGGGGAGATATGGACTGGGCTATATATGGACTGGGGGAGATATGGACTGGAGGAGATATGGACTGGGGGAGATATGGACTGGAAGTGGATCAGAAACACACTGGGGCTCCTCTGCAGTCTGCCTTGGAGAGGAAGTTGTGAACCTTGCCCAGTCCTCACTATCATTTTCCTCAGAGAGGATTCAGGTCTGGGCCCCAGATGAAGGAAGCACTTTCTAGTAGATATGACCTAGATATCTGTTTGACAGGGAAATGAAGGATTTCAATCCTCTTTTTTACAATGTTTCTTACAGACATCATGAAAAGCTCCTCTCCTCAACATACAGGTGTTTACATCACCAAAAAAATGCCCTGTAGAAAGCCCAGCTGCCCATCTCAGCTTGAAGACTTTCCTTTAGGAGCCAGGTGCCCCTTGGGGAATCATCTCACTTTGCAAAAAAAAAAAAAAGAAGAGACAGGACCAAAACAAGGATCTATGTTTATTCCTTCATCTTTAGGGAAATTAGCTGAGGCTACAAAATCCTTCAGAGTGAGAGCTACTCACCTGCTCAATATTTTGATCACTGATTTCTTCAAGGTACTTTTTAAAAGGATTGGGTTGATAGGGCTCCTCCTTTTGCTGTGCACTCTTTGCTTTCACCAGCACGGGACGAATAACACCAGGTTTTGTCTTGACCCATAGCACACCCAGGAGAAAAGAGATAGAAGAAGAATCACATAAAACACCTTACCATTTACAGAATATTTGTAAGACAAGTCAATTCTGGTGGGGCTGTACTGACTATATTTTTTAAAAAATTTTTAATTATGTGTTTCCCCACCAAAATTATTCAGGTGTCATGCTGCCTGGACTACTTCTAATACAGATAGTGGGGAAAAGTGCCAAGAGCTGCTTTTAGGTGCAGAACTTCATCACTGGCATGTGTTTATGACTGACAAAAAATAGCTACAGAGCTGTCAGACCATGGTTTGTGGGTTTTGCTGGCTGGTTTTTTTTTTACACTGGGCTCCTCAAAACAGTAATTATGAAGGAAGCAAGGACAACTTGTGATGCTGTTAACTTACACCCAGGCAGAAGCATGTTAGGAAAAGTCTTATTGGGCAATAATACCAGTGATTTTGTGCTGGATTTTATAGAGTCATAGAGTCACTGAATCACAGGATGGAAAAGACCCTTACAGTTGTTGAGTCCACTCATAAACCTACTACTGCCAAGTTCACAACTAAACCATGTACCTGAGCACTCCATCTACACATCTTTTAAATACCTGCAGAATATTATGTCCAATGAGTGGAAATTTTAGGACAGAGTACCAAAAGTGGAGACACAATATTGATTTCAGGTACTGTAAATGATACACACAAAGAATATAATTTTTTTTATTGGAAAAGGCCTCTAAGATAATAGACTCCCACCAATGATCTACCACTGCCAAGTCCACCAGTAAACTATATCGCTAAGAGCCACATCTACACATCTTTTAAATTCTTCCAGGGATGATGATTCAACCAATTCCCTCTGCAGCCTTGAAGAAACTTTCCCTAATGTTCAGTATAAACCTTCCCTGCCATGACTTGAGGCCATTTCCTCTTGTCTTATCACTACCTTGCTACAGTCTCCTTTCAGGCACTTGTAGACAGTGATAAAGTCTCCCCTGACCTTCCTTTTTTCCAGGCTAAACACCCCCAGCTCCCTCAGCTGCTCCTCACAGCCCTCGTGCTCCAGACCCTGCCCCAGCTCCCCTGCCCTTCCCTGGACTCACTCCAGCCCCTCAGTGTCTCTCTCACAGTGAGGGGCCCAGAGCTGGACCCAGCACTGGAGGTGAGGCCCCAGCAGTGCTGAGTGCAGGGGGACAATCCCTGCCCTGCTCCTGCTGGCCACACTACTGCTGGTACAGGCCAGGATGCCACTGCCCTTCCTGGGCACCTGAGCACACACTGGCTCATGTTCAGCTGCTGCTGACCAGCACCCCCAGGCCCTTTCCCACTGGGCCCCATTCCAGCCCCTCTGGCCCAGCCTGTAGCTCTGCACGGGGCTGTTGTGCCCCAAGGGCAGGACCCAGCACTCGGCCTTGTTGAACCTCATACAATCGGCCTCAGCCCATCTACCCAGCCTGTCCAGATCCCTCTGCACAGAACCCTCCTACCCAGAAGATCAACACCCAACTTGCAAACTGGCAGAGGGTGCATTAAATCCTCTCACACAGATCATCAATAAAGATACTAAGCAGAACAGGCTGCAATACTGAGCCTTGGGGAACACCCCTTGTGGCTGGCCAGCAGCCAGATTTAACCCTTCCCCACCACTCTCTGAGCCTGGCCATCCAGCAGTTCTTCTCTCCAGCTCCCTCTGAGGTTCCCCTGGCTCAGGAAGCCCCTCTTGCACCCCACTGCAGCGCTCCACTGTCAATCATGCCAGGACTGGAGCCACTCACCTTGGTGACAGTGACAGTATCTTTAAGAGTTCAGTCAGAAAAGTACACTTTTAGAGGATCTGATCAGCATGGAAGTGTGATACCTATCATTTCAGACAAATTGGATTATTTCACCAAGAAAAAATTCCTTGATTGTCAACCAGTGAACCAAAAAATTTGACTATTACCTTCTCAATTTAGTATATCTTTGATATTTTTTAAAAATTCTTACTGTAAAATCTGACAAGATGGATTGTGGCATAAACTCTAAACAGAGGCTAAGGGATAATTTTAAAATAGACAGGTTCAGTGAGCCACAAAAGAAAGAAAAAGTACACTTTCTCACTGGAATTTTAAAAGCAGTCAAGTCTTCCAAGATCCATGACTGAATTTAAACTTTTAAATGAGTCAGTTGTATTCTCTTCTGTTATGACTAACCCATAGAAAATAAGTGGTCTCTGTCACAACTGATGAAGGTAGTAACAACAGGACTGCTGCTGAGCTCCTTCTGTGGTTGCAGCACAGAGAGGCAGCTTGCCCAGCTGGGACTGAGAAATAAGTGTTGTCACAGCTCCCCATCCTCAGTATCCAACTGGGTATAAAAATGCAGAGAAGAAACTTGATTCACTATTAGATTTATTTATAAAATAAATATGTATACTCAATAACACCCTGCTGTCTATTTATAATAGCAATACACTTCATCAGTCAGTCCGGAAAAAGAGAAGTTTACTATGAAAGTAAGCTTAAAATGATTCAGCTGAGATTGCTGGATGTAGTGTGTAAACTGAGTCATGGATCCCCTTAAGAGAGGATCTGCAGGCATCCAGCAATGTCCATTGAGGGGAGGGTGCAGAGGGTGTTTTGTGCTCTGCTTCTGCCCTGGGAAAGGACAGAGCTCAGCCCAGGGTCTGAGGTGAAGGCAGAAGATGCAGGCATGAGCACAACACTCCTGGGCAGAGCAAGGCCCAGGGAGCAAAATATCTTCTCTTAGATTTGTGTTTTCTACTCTCCCTCCTCTCCACAGATTGGGACCCTTTCATTTGTCTCATCAAACAAGAAAAATATTCAACTGAAAGCAAAAAAATCAGCCATGCAGTGATATTAATTTTTTTTAAAGAGTAGTAACTGTCAAGCCAGATCAAAAACATTTTCATTACAAAGATCAACTTTTTCAAAGATGCAGTGCTTATTTAATGAATTTCTAGTCCATATTTCATGACTATATCTTTGTAGGATTCACCAAAAGATGCTTATTTTTCTATCAATATTTCTGAAAAGCATCTGTAAAATGTCTGGATTTCAAAATAAAGTAAATTTAATATGAAAGGTGCAGTTGCTATCAAGTCATTATTATGCAGACAAAGGACATGTGGTCTTCTGGCACTCCTCCACACCATGTAACCATGCAATCAAAAGCCCATTGTGGTACCTGAAATCATCAAGGATAAGCTACTCTCCTTTTGTAAGAAACCTCTTCCAAATGCATGCTGTAGAAATACTTTTAAGGAAGCATTTTCTAAACAACATCATGTACTCAAATGCTGACTGAGTCATATGTTTATGTCTGACTCTGCTAACACTGACAGATATCAGCCAGCAGCCAGAATTCTAAACACTTTATTAGCACTCTGACAAACTACATAAAATCTTTGATCCAAAACTAAGAACTTGAACTCTTTCTTTGATGACAAATGTCACAGCTGACATACTGAGAAACAATTTAAAACTAAGTTTGCCAAGGAAATCGTTGGTCTTCCTACAACAACATGAAAAAATGGTAAAGGCTGTCATGGTAGCACTGGGCTGCCATTGTATGTGCACAGAACTTTCAGCAAATTACACAGGGCCAAAGCACAAGTTCCAGAACTGACCCATAATCATTGATATTGACCCAGTGCCAGGGCATTCTCTGGCATGGGTTTGGCCCAGGTCAGCAAATGAAATAATCTATAGGCTGGGTTGGGGTGCCTCTCTATGGGCAGCATGGACAGGGCCACCCTCCCTCAGGTACTGAAGGTATTTTGCATGAAAATGAGCCTTGCATAGTATCTGTCCAAAAAATGAGAAGACTGAATGTTGGCAGAGGTATGGGCAGGTTCACCTCTAATTTTCTCCCCTGTTATTATGACCCTGGCTGCCCCTGAGATCTTGCTGAAACTGGTGGGTCAGGTCCCAGTTGCAACCCCATTCCATCAGTGACAGAACAAGGGAGATTTGCTTGAAACAGAGAGAGGGCAGGTTTAGATTACGTATTAGGAAGAAATTATTTACTGTGAGAGTGGTGAGGCACTGGAACAGGTTGCCCAGAGAAGTTGTGGACGCCCCAGCCCTCGTCAGGTTGGATGGAGCTCTGAGCAATGTGGTGTAGTCAAAGGTGTCCCTGTCCCCAGCACCAGCGTTGGAACAAGTCACGGAGTTCCTGAGAAATCTGCTTGGGAATCTGGGCTTTGAATTATGGATGCAGATCAGACAGAAAGATTGTCTGGTAAGGTGACAAAGTTTGGTGGTAATACTAATTAGAGGACTAAAAATATTGGTGCAAAAACTTACAGAGAGATCCTAAAATACTGAGTAAATGAATAATAAAAGGCAGGTGAAACATAACTGAATTCAGCATTGACACATTTCACAGCAAAAAGCTAAACTACATCCCAAATTTCCTCATGCTCATGCACCAATAAGCTAATTAGCTGAGAAACCAGCTCTCACTACTCAGGAAATATATCTTGACTTTATTGTGTATAGTTCTGTGCAAACATTGGCTTGCTGCTCAATACAAGTAGGAAGAACTAAATAAAGAACTATAAATCATTAAGAAAGGAATAGAAATAGCAATAAAGGACCTTATCACATCCTCATGTAAATAGAAAGTTCTGTATTCAGAGCTTACAAGAGAAATTTATGGTTTTAGTCTCCCAACCTCAAAAACAAATATCTGAAAAAGATATAGAGAAGGGCAAGAAGGATCATCAGTGATTTGGGATAGTATCCATACTTTTCAAAGAGTGAAAAAGCAATTTTTAATTTTCTACACGAAACAGACATGACTGGTAGTGCTACGTCAAGATATTATTGCAATATCTAGAAAAACTTATATTATTTAGAAAGCAAAGTAAGAAAAATTATTTGCTATTTCAGTACAAGAACTGAGGTCAAGTCATAGGCTTAAAACAAAGGACTAAAGTACTATTTTGCACCATGGATAATTTAAAAGTAAATTCTACTGCTAGAGAATGTTATAAAGATCAAAATATAACAAAATTCAAAAAGTAACTAGAAAAATAATGAAAGCAGATTTAGTCAAAGATTGCTAGGAGAAGAAATTGATTCAGGAAGTCCCTAAGATTCCATTATTTAAAATACAAGGGAAAAATTTCTCATCCACATCTCCTTTTTTCCCTAAGCATCCATTAATGATCACTGTCACTTGGGCAGGCTCCATGATTTCTCTTCTGACTCTTCTTCAGAAATTTTGTCTCCAACAAGATGAACTTGTGATCAGAGCTTAAATGAACATCTGATACATAATCTCCCTTTATTGCTTGATCTTACCCTTGCTTTTCACTCATTAAAGCAGCTTCGATGTAAAATAGAGTGTAAGAAGAAAATAGATGCTAGAATCATTTCACATTTAAACAAAACTGTACAAGTGGAATATTAAAAGAGTCCAAGAAGCAGCAGCTGATTCTATTGCTGTCATGCACCGCAAGATCCAGCAGGACTCTGTAGTTTGGCATTTGGCCCATGGGTTTACAAGTAGTCAGGATTTACAGCTACTTGAAATGGGTGTGTAATTCAGCACAGAAGTAAAAAAAAACAACAATACAGTTCTGTAGAAGCCATGCAGCTTTGTAAAAAGATATTGACTGGAGTTTTTTTTCAAAGGACTAAGAAAGCAAATAATTAATAAAATTTTGTCTTGTGCAAGTTTTGAAAACAGTGTATCACAGCTGTGCTCTACATACCAGCTGACTCTCAGTTACTATAGGCACTGATTTGTAAAGGTTGGCCTGCAAAAAAAGATGAAAATATACAGTATTACATGCAATATCTTTGTGATTACAATGATGACAGAAAAAAATTCAGGAACAGCGCTAGGCTTAACTTAGCTAGAGAAGGTTTTCCCAATGACGCAGTGGTATGAAAGAATATAAAACAATCTCATTTCCAGTTTATTTCTAGATATAGTCAAATGCCTGTTAAGATTTTAGGAATTCTTTTTTCCAAGTGCAACAAAATTTCTGGTTTTCATCTTGATCTAATCTTGAAATTTAAATCTTATTTTTCTGAGCCTGCCATTGTCTGTTAATTTGCAGCATCAATGTTTTAAACATTAGTACTGGGTTGAGTAACTTCTCAACCTTTTCTCACTTTATAGCAGGAGAACCAGAACAATCCTACTTAAGCATACATGTCAGTAATATGGACATTGATTTTTCCAGTTAATCATGATAAATTCCTATCTAGAGAATAATTGTATTATTATTAAAAATCAAAAAATCAGCAGTATCATCCCTAAAGCCAACAGAGATGCATTATTATTAAATGGTGAATAGAATCATATCAAACACCATACAGTTTTAAATGTCATTAAATTACAACTGTGGTACGTAGTTGCTAGCTGGTATAAACTGAATTTAGTTTCCATACTTTTTATACACTCACTGTTTGTACAATTTACACCCTTAAAAGGTAAGGGTGTAAATTATATTCTCATGTAAGTTCATGAGAATATAAAAGGTAGCTGAGGCCAAGGCAAACCTATGACATTTTAATTGTTAAATGGTAGGCTATTTCAACATACTTTAATACTTTTTATAACCTATTGAAGTAATTAGCAATATTACCATGTATGCATACATATACCTTTACATGTGGTGGTTATAAATAACACTTACTCATTACTCATAAACAAATTTAAGCTCCTCTTTTAACCAAAAATGGCTTCAAAGCAAAATTTTGACAAGCATCTCAGTATTAAATATCATAAACACAAAAAGATAAATGTGTGGAAAACCATTTCTGTGTGTCCTTTCTCTAATGGCCAGAGGACAAACCACCTCCTGGATTGTTAACTGGGGCAGAAATAGCCTTTTTACACCCTACTAAGGAAGCAGAGTGAGAGAGGAGGAAAGAGCTGTGATGCACCTATGCTATTAAAGACACCTGATACATCCCTCAGGATATATCCCTCAGGATATATCAGGCACCTCAAGTTCAGGCACCACAGCCCAGCCTGGGGACCCCAGTTTGTCTCCTGACACACAAAAAATTCAACACACCTGTACAATTTATAGGAAAGATTGGCCTTCCAATAAACCTCTGTGTTATTCCCAAACACATTTATAACTATTGATTTGTTTCATTCATCTAGAAAGTTCTGGTGGAAATAGAAAAAAAGTGTTTGTAAGGGTGATTTTCCATGCCATCCCTAGGCTTCCCTAAGCTGGATGCCTGAAATTATGGTATATGTCCATATTTCAGTTTTGGGAGCTGGAGATTTGCACTGGAGTGTTATTAAATACACTCTGTTCTCAAAGACTACCTCTGAAGTACACTCTTTTATTTCATTAAAAAGCTCTCCTCTGATATTTGTCCTAATTAGTATGAGCCAGCACAATCTGTCAAGCAAAAATCACAGTATGCAATAAAATATGGATACTGCCACATTCAGGAAGCAAAATTGAATTGATCAGTCAAGCATTGTGCTGGCATAAAACTGGGAGAGCTCTGTTGCTTTGCCAGTACTGCTTTGATTTGAGATTCAATAGAAATGCTGAATGATGAATAGGAAGCTGAGATTTCTCACCACATGACTAAATGAGTTGCAAGTAAAATGTGGAACCTGCAGTAAGTGTGTACACTAGAGAGAATTAATATGTTAATTGGGTTTAATGTTTCAATAATTGAACAAATGACTCAATATAGATATTTTCAACATATGTCGGTATGTGACAAAACAGCTTCAATCCATCTAAACCATGGGTTTTCAGCTAGCTCTGTATCTTGGAAAGAAAAGTTTGGATCAATCCCAGATTCTGAAGGATAAGCAAGAACTACAGGACTTCTACCAAAGCAAGTCCCCTACAGTGCAGGCTGAGTCCAGAGAAATGCACCCTTCAGCACCCATAACAAACAGTCTGCTTACCAAACAGCTGAACTCTTGCACCAGGCTTGAAGGAAACAACAACAAAGTGTGTGAGGAGGTTAATTTTAACCTCATATTTACACAGGTAAAATTATCAACAGACACAGCAGTGAAGAGAAACTCCAGCTGGGATGGATTTCCTACAGTGAGAAGACACTTCAAGTCTCAAATGCCAGCACTGTAATATATTTGCTTGTATATTCTAGTCAACATCTGATATCAGAAGCAGGTGCTTGTTCAGACTCACCCAGGATTGTTTAGGAGCAGATAAAGTAAGCATTTTTGCATGCAAAATAGAGAGCAATGGTAAAAGTACTTACATATCTGGTTTCACGCCCAGCTGCTCTCTGCAGTGTTGTTGACATCTTGTAAAAAAACAAACAGATATATAATCAATATATTGAGTTACTCTGAACAGTAACTCCAAGAGATTTTCAACATTCTGAGACTTTATTAATTGCTCAAATTCAGGAAAACTTGCATTTTCCAGAAATATTCACACCATATATGAGACTAAGGCATATTTAAGCTTTGCTTGTATGTTTATTACAGAAAATACTACTTAATTTTACTGCTCAAAAACATTGATCCTGCTCTCTTGAGGTTGGCATTTAATATGAGAACTCTCATAACAAAATGCTTATTATTAGATAGCATAAGTATCTTTGCCTTATGAAATTGAAGTTACATTTGCTCACAAAATACAAACTATTACATCTGCATGCTTTCATTTGCAAGAATTTGCTTTGACTAATCCATAACAATTCTAAGGCAAATCAGCTCTTTTTTTTCTTCCATGTCTATGACCTTCTTTTACCCTCCGTTAAGCACTTTTTGACCTCATTCTGAGATCCTCAACACTTTTAGCTTGGTCCCTATGCTGCATTTATTTGATTTCATGACTGCTAAAAGATGCCTGCCATTCTCAATTGCCCAAGGAAGTGGTTTTTGGATACTCTAACTCAGCTTGGTAGCAGCATTTTAACCACTCCAGATTCTTCAGGCACTGGAAAACACACTCAATTACACTGTCTGCCCATCCTTCTCCTGCTATCACATTTCTGTCTTTCAGCCTCTTGGAGTCCAATTCACCCCTGCACGCTGATTGACAGAAGTACTTTCAAAAACAGAAATTAAATTTGAATTGTATATTCAATATAGCCATTGAGAATGCTGGACCTGTGCCATATTCTTGCATGGTGGACTGGACATTCAGCAGGATATTTTGAATGGATTAACTTTTTTATGTGTTCATCTGCCAGAAATTCCTTTCCAGCCATTTTTATTTGCATTTCTGCCATTTTCACTTTCTTATTGCTGCGACAGGTAACTTTAATTTACCTGCAGCAAACTGAATACAAGACCTTCTTCCCTTGGTTAGCCATCCCTCTGAACCCAGAAGGCACATCAGTATAACTTAATGAAACCAGTTTAGAAGTAGAAAATTAACCCTCCCTCTCACTAGCTATTTCTTAGTCATCCAGGAGAAAGAGATATTGCAGACATCCTCCTTCTAGGAGTGGTGAGACTTAAAATGAAATCAGAACTTCAGAACTAGTCCAACTATTAATTCAATACTCCCATTATTTGAAGATAAATAATGAACTTGAAAAAACCCTATGTTCTGAAAGATGTTTCCAGCCACCAAAGTTAGAAACATCGGTTGCTTTGTAGTAACAACACATGGATGGGATGAAGTCTGGGAGAAGATCAGAGATCCTGCCCTATGGCAGGCAAGGTATGAGAGATTTTTAACCTCTGAAGCCTTATAACACTCTTTCTCTTTCATAGTATATCTCCTTCTGACTTCAGGAAAGCATCCTGCAGCAAAGACTGCACAGGCTCCAGGGCTACAGTTCTGTCTTTCCATGTTGTTTTAGCCACCAAACACTTTTGATTTTGCATTTCTCAGCTGCAGCTCTGAGTTGCCATTGGTTTTACTGTCACAGTCCCTCCTGCCTACTGAATTTGCCTGCCTTTATAATTACTTGAAAAGTCCCCTTGCTGTGGACATGGACTTATCCACCTACCTTGCCAACATCTGACTCTGTGCTCATCTGCAGAAAACTTGGAGAAGACTCACACCGGCGCTGGAAGATTATTTTCAACAGAGAATAGACATGTTAATGACAGAAGACAAAAGGGAAAGGAGATAATAAGTCCATTCCACATACTGATGGGTTACCATAGTCAAGGGGTCCTGCAGGACTTGATCAATGACAGCACACAATTCTTCTGTTTGTTGTCTGAGCTGGGCAGGGGAGCACATCTGAAAAGGGAGGGATGGATCACTTAGTTAAACTTTGCTTTTTGATTTCAAATGTAGATCTGAAAGATAAATAACACACTACCTCTGAATGAGTGTCCAAAGCAGTGCCTTCAGTCGCACTAGCAGGCTTGGTCGGCTCTTCTAATGCCTGCAATTCAAGAGATATTGGTGTGATACTGAGTTGAAAATTTTGAAAACCAAACAAACATACACTTTTTCCAATACTCTGTTTCCAAAGGTGGCACTTTCACCATTGAAAGATGGAAAACAAAGAAATTACAGGCCTGGTGATGTTCTTTAGGTTCCCAAAACCTGATTCAGAGTGGTATGGTTATGGGTTTACAGAGAAGAGAGTATTCAAGCAGAATGAATCATCTCCACTTTTGGAAAATCAGAAACTACCAGTTCCAATTGTATTCTCCTTCAATAATGCCACCTTCTTCACAGTAAATGTGTCACAGTGAGTGTGCACTGTATGCCACAGAGTGTTGGGGGATGCCTGCTGTGTGTCAACAGAGAGCCACCACCTGTGAGCAGATGGACAAGTCAGGGACCCAAACACACAGGAGGCCCTTTTCTTTCTTTCAGCAGATATTTCCTGTGAAAAGTGTCTCCTGTTTAAAGAGGATGGTGGTGTCACCTTGGAACAGAAATAGTGTTTGCCATTCTTGGATTTTAGCCTGAAATCAGAAATGTATGCAGTAAAATATGTTCCATACTGTATTTGTGATCTCACAATAAGCACAAATGCAATCTCTCCAAACAAAACACAAGCTTCTGTGTTTGGCTATACCGCTCACTTCCCTATACCGGTACTTGGAGCAGGTCTGAGAACAGTGGAAATCAGTTTGCCAATCCCTTCACTTTATAAGGGTCACAAAACACCCTCAAAAGCCAAAATCCACTGCTCAGTTCCCTTTTCATCTTCATCCAGCATCTGTGAAGCACATTCTTCCTGCCATCACCCGTTTTTGCTTTGAAGTGATTTTCAAATAGACACCGTGCTGAGACCAAAAATTACTCAGGAAGCCTGCTGATGTGTCTGCTGAAGCTGGACTGCAGGGAAGGGAACCGCAGGGTTTGCGGAGTTTTTTTGTTTAACACATTATGTTTTTGTAAGGTTTCATTTTGTTAATTTTTTTTTAAGTATAAGAGTAAAAAGAGCATTCCAGTTAAGCCCTTTTTCATGCATGTGGGATTCTGCGTGCATGGGCTGGTGCCACTGAGGTGGTTGTGAGGGCTGCCAAATACAGGAGATGTATGTGGACCTGTGATGGAAATGTCAGAATATTTAAAAAATAAAAAAAGAAAAGAAGCACACTTATTTCTGAGTTTTACTTTGCTGACTACATTTTATTTCTTTCCTTGTCCAGCTACTGGCAGCGTACATGTGTGTACACCTAAGCGAAAAGTTAGTGACAATTTACTTTTCATATTATTATAATACCACTCACAAATGATCTCACACAAAAGCACATTCATGGAACACCATGTCTTCTACTAAAATTAAAAGTGATTGCTTTCCAAACATTTCTTCCTTTCTCTCTATCTCTTGACAAATGACAAATGTGTTGGCCTTAGAGTAGTTTCAGTTCAAAAGGTGAAATGTAAAAGTGATTCACTTTGATATACAGAAATTAATGTAATCTTATCCCAAGACAGACCAAGAAAAGATAAATAGCCTTTCTCATCTCTGAAGTCTCATCATTGTCATCCAGTTAGAGTTTCAAAAAGAAAGACAGTCCTGTTGAAGAGGAGGATTCAGCCAAAGAGAGCTCAGCACTGCACTCAAATACAGTGCCCCTGGTTCAATAAGCAACAAAATTAAGTAGAAGAGTCATTTCAGTACCTATTAGGGTCAGGTTTGACAAAACAGCCTGATATAGAGGGATGATGAGTTTGAATGTGAGTTAGGAAAAAGAAAAACTTTTAATCAATCATGGATTTGGAATGGGGAATTATCTAAGCTTCTCAAAACCCCCAACAAACCAGTAAGATAATAAACATAATAAAGGGATTGTTAAGAAAAAAAAATACAGTTGCTGTTTCATATTCACTTCACCAGAATAGTGGGTGAACAAAATCAAGGGTAAGAAACAACTACCCTGAAGATTTGGGAGAATCTTTCCAGAGAAATTACAGCTACATCCAGAAGTCTCTGCTCAGAGCCAAGATGGCTAATTTAAGAAACTATTCATTTCAGAAGCTGAGTTCCCAAATATCTTTCCATTTTGGAGCCTTCAGTGACTAAGGAAGGCAGGTGAGCACAGCACCAAGGTCTGTGCTCTCCACAGTCCCCCTGAGACACAGCAATCATGCAGGAGCCACACTAGAAAAAGCTGCAGTGTTCTCCCTTACTGTACTTTAGGAAAAGAAAATTTTAATCTTCAAACCAATTAATCTAATTTCATTCACTATTTCAACTCTTTAATTCTTTTCTTTCTTTCTTTCTTTCTTTCTTTCTTTCTTTCTTTCTTTCTTTCTTTCTTTCTCTCTCTCTCTCTCTCTCTCTCTCTCTCTTACTCTCTTTCTCTCTTTCTTTCTTTTTCCTATTTTTCATTTTTTCTTATTTGAACAGCTGATTTTTCCAAAGAAAGAGTAGAAACAGGAAATTATACTCTCTATAACTATCCCTACCACCTCTACTAAGAGAAATGGTTCTGTTTGATCTGTTGTTAGCTTTTCAAAACACATCTCATTTTTTCCCAGCATGCCTTCTTCCGCATTTCCACATAGAAAAAATAAAGAGATAAAAATGTACAACTACATTTTTCAAAATTACTGGTGTCATCATGCAAAAATGTTATGATTAATTTCTATCTACATGCTGCTGATTAGCACTATCAACAGTACTCAAGATTCACTTCCTATGCTGATGGCCTAACAATATTAAAAGTGGAACATTCTTGTTTAGACATTCAAATTTTTGATTATATATGAAACAACAGTGGTACCAAAATTTAAAAGAACATCATAATTTAGATAATGAAAATGTAAAGCAATTTAAATGAAATAACCAGTTGCTGAACCACTGTTTTTTTTCCTTGAAAAGGGCAATTTTGGGGGCGTGATGCATTTGTGCCATTGACATCAATGATGACTACAACCCTTCCTTCCTCTTTCTTCCTTTTTGATTGCTAAAACTGTATCAGAGCTGAAAGGATACTGGTAAATGACCCAAACACAATACGTAGTATTTCATTAGAAGACTGAAAAGTCCAGGCAACATATAGGATATATAGAAAATAATGTCATCCACCAATGGACCACATCAATAAAAAGAAATTAATTTTGTGACCTAGATCTGACATAGCTTTCCTCTTACTGTATTCTGAAAACCCTGGACTGAGCATATTTTCCCCATCTCTATCTTTTCCCAAGCCCTCAGCATGTGTGAAAAAATCCCACCATACAATGGAACTTCACATACCATTATTTCCTTTAACTTCTCTCTTGAAGATGCTGAGGGATTACACTGAAAATTTTACTGAAATTACACCTACTATTTTCTGTCCCATAAAATAATTAATATTGAAAACTGCAAGGCCCATGAAAAATGAGTGAGCTCAAAGGCTGCTCCTACATTGGCATATTTGATTATTATTACAGATAAACTAGGTCTTTTATTTAGTCCTACAACTGCACAAATTATTGCCTTTCTTTCTTACCACGAGGTATTTGTCTCTAGCCTTGAGAAACACTTTGATGTGAACACATAATCTGGATGCAAGAAATTCACCTAGTAAGTGCACACCAGAAATATTTGGGGAAAACCTATTTTTATTAGCATATTCTCAGCAAAGTCTTCTCAGAAATGCTTTCAAGGTCCAGAAAGTTCTGACATGCCTCATAATAGCCAATTGTCCAGCAGTTAGGTCAATCACCTGAGTGAGAAAAATTGTCCTCCAGGCTCCTGCTGTATGATTTCAAGGAGAAACTTGTATGATTTCAAGGAGAAACCACAGCATTTGCTATGATCAGTTCCTATAGCAATGGATTTTTGATAATACAATAACTAAGAGCTTCCTAAAGGCAAGAACTTAAAGCTGGGTCTTCAATGCAGCTGAATGCTGCCATGCTTCCTCAGTTGCATTTCTTCCTTTTCACTTAAAAAAAAAATCCAAAAATAAAAAAAAACAACTAACATACCCTCTTTTTTTTTCTTTCTGCATGCAGAGGAAAATACCTTTTTCTATTTTTTTCTTCCACAAAGAGAATATGCTGCACTGCCTTTAGTCTGTTTCTGCAGGTGATGCAATTACCAGATCTTTGAAGTTTTCCAAGAAGTGTAACAAAATATGGAAAGACTGTTTTACTTTTTCTACATTTACTTAGAACTGAAATTATTGCTGTCTGCTTGTCATCAGCTGATAAACAGAATCCAAATGAGACAACACTTGCACCCCTTCCATCCACAGCCAGTCCTACCTAGTGTTTTTCAGAAGACGTGTGGGATAGAAGTAGTGTGGGATAAGCCCCTGATGTTTCCTTTCCATCAAAAAGATGCTCAGACAAGAGAAATTCACACCAATCAGTATGTAGAGGGGATGTGTAGCTGGACAAATACAAAAAACCCATATTCACCTGCATAGAGCTTGCTGTAGACCAAAGAAGACTGAACTGTTAAGAGAATAATTTTTTGGTTTGTAAATCCAAAGCCTACAACAGTTTTTGGGTTACATATAAAATTCTACATAATCCTAAAGATGAAGTTGCAGTTGTTTTAAGACACTATTTTCAAGGCCCTTGAAAGAAAGAAAGAAGGAGTTCAGAGGCTGTTCCTATATTAGCACATTTGGTTATTATTACAGACCTTTATCACTCTACAACTGCACAAATTATTGCCTTTCTTTCTTAACACAAGGTATTTAAAGTTATGAATTTTGCTGTAGCACCCGGAAATAAATTCTTCATCTATCCATTTTGGCTGAAAGACATTGTAGTTGATACTTGATAAATAAAACATCAAATTAACAGACACATTACTTTTTAAATAATACCCAATTCAGAAGGGAATTTTGAATTAGACTGTGTCCACATCCATATAATTGTAGAACTTACACAAGGGTGAGTGTCTGCAGAAGTGTGACTCACTGTTTCAGTGTTAATAAGGCCAGAAGGAATGTCAATGCTCACCTAGTATGACGTCTTTAAACCACAGGACTATCTGGAATATGAGAAACCAGAAAATTGTCCTGTCTTGATTTTTCAATTTTTGTGATAAAATGCCTATTTCAGTCTCCAGTTTTTTTCTAATGGCTGATTAATTCTTTCTGTCAAATTTTTGCCTCGTGCCTATTTTAAACTTGTTCGGCTTCCTCTTCTGGCCAGTGGATCCTATGATCTGCTGGGCTGAAGAGCTCAGTATCACAGTCTGTGGTCTGACTCAAAGCTCTGGATTTGTGTGGCTGTGATGGCACTGCTGAGTGACCCTGGGCATCACCAGCTCATTATCAGAGTTTCTGCCATCCCTGCTCAGGCACTGTGGAGCTGTGCCCGTCCTGGTGAGGACATTGTCCTGACGTCCTGGCTGCCAGCTCAGTTCCCTGAGGAGCAGCCCCCTCTTGCTGTTCCCTGACAGAGCCTGACCATGCTGAGGGTGAGTCCCTCAAAAACAAGTTTTGTTCTTCTGGCTGTGAAGGAAGTTACAGCCCAATCTTCCAAGAGATATCCTGGGTAGTGCTTTTTCTGAGCAGACAACAGAAATTATGTGAGAAACATCAGGTTCATACAAACTCAAACAGCTGGGAAACTTGCCAGTGAGGAGACTTGATGAGGTTAAGCCACTTCTGGGTTTCTCAAAGTATACACATATAGAGCCAATCAGCCTTTTCTTCTCAACTAATGGGCACGTACTCGAACAACTCTCTTTGAGTAAGAGTATTGGAGGATAAGAGCATGTTCTAAAAAAAACATTAAGGTGATGACAGCCTAATGGTTTCATTAGCAGAGGTTGAAAAATGCTAGTTTAAATTAAAGTTGAAAAATGCCAGTTTAAATTAAAACATCTACACAAACAGAAAAGAAACTTGAGAAAGAAAGATATCAACAGAAAATTCAGAGGCAGTCAAATCATTGCAACTTACATGGCCCATGAGGAGCAGTTTTCTGTCATGGGACCCAATTAATACTGCAGATGAATTGTTACTAAGATCACCCACAACACAATTCTTACTAATTTTATTTCTCATGACCACTTAAATTAAATAACATAATTACTCACACAGTGGGAAAAAGCCTACTTCTGATAACATGCATTTCTAATTTAATCACATAGCAAAACACTACTTTAGCACCTTAGGCTAAAAAATATATCTAAAATTATGTTGGTTTTCTAATCATATAATAATAATTAGGATGTTAATAAAATATCACTTCTGTAGTTAAAATCTTACTGTCCTAAATCTCCCTCTTTTAAATGCTGCTTTGCATAAAACGGGAACAACATAACTACTCTCGTTGAGCTAGAATGTATCATGAGTTCCCTACCCAACATTTTGAGAAGAATATTTGGATATGAATGATAGTGGAACCCTGGAAAAAGTTAAAGATAGAATCTAAAAAGTTAGGCTTTGTGCTTTCCCAGATCAACTGCACCTGCGTAAGCAGTATGATAAATTATGTAATTGTTAGATGTGATGATTGTTTAGTAATTAAATGTAATTATTATATAACCATAAGAAGAATAGTGAGAAACTATGTTGGAAATTCAGAGAGGGGCTAAATTTATGTATACAATAGAACAATATAAGTTTAATAATTAACATGAAAGTTATGTAACGATAGAGTATAAAACATGATCATTTCGGATGTATGGTCGGAGTCAGATTTGGGTTGAATACACCCCGATTCCCAGAGCTCTTAATAAAAAGCACCGCATATAATCGCTCCGTGATTATGTGTTTTTGAACACTAACATGAAGACTTGGTACAATGGGGCCTGAGTGTGCCATGTGATTTCTTCATGCTTTCTTCATGCTTTCTCATAGGAGTCATACTCTAAACTCTCATCAGCTGACACAACAGGACCAGCTTAGGAGCACTACAATTAGCTGCTGCTGCTGCAGATCAATAGGAGACTGTTACCCATAACTCCCCAGATGGGAGAAAGCATGTTCGCAGGCAATGCTGAAACATAAATATACACTTACAAAGTTACTTAGTCAGGAGTCTCTCCTGAAGGGAAATCCTATAACAGAGAATTGATTTCTTATTAGTACTACATGACTGCTCTCACTACTGAAGGATACACCAAGGCTACAATTTTCAGTAAATCCATGGATAACTAGAAGTCTATATAAACACAGATATCTTTTGAATTGTTATTTTTTCCACAGGTGCTGGCATTAGATTGCACAAATCCATTTCATGTATTGGGGATAAGTAACATGCAGTTTGTGAGTCAATGCCCAAGACAGTGCCAGCAAGACTGTCAAAAGGAAATCCATTTTCTTATGAAAAAGTGCAATCAGATAGCTGACATAAACCCACCAGTTCACATCAGGAGTGTGATCTTAGAGTGGGTGTCCTGCTCAGGGTCACCTACCTGGCTTGGGTTGCAGGGTGGTGCAGTCTCAGAGTGCGCTAACAGCGCCTTTCAGGTGAAGTCAACCATGAAGTGGTCAGGAGTCACCAAATTCTTCCACCCACTAACAGGCTTTCTGCTCAAACAAAACCCTCCCAAAATACATTCTGTAGGGGTGTAGAATCTCCTGCATCAGCTATTTTCCTTTACCGAGCCATTTCTATTGCACCACATTGCAAGCTAAAGCAAACATAACCTTCATTAGCGCATTCAAGATTTAAGTAAGGGAAGGATCAGGTTTTATGCAAAAGATTAAGAAAATCCTTCAAGATTAAAAGAATATAGGAAAAGAATATATCTTTTTTTTCTGAAAAATAATCTGATTTATAGCACTTAACTGATCATTACTAGATCATAATCAGTAACATTTCAAGGAAAAAATTATCATCTTCAAATATTGTACAGTTAAGTTCACCAATAACTTCAGGCTTTGTAAACTACTAGTGAAATCAATTGAGCTGTATATGTGTATAAATATTTAAATGTGTACTCAGGAATGCTTAAACAAATTAATCAGAGGGGAAATTCCTCAACTAGGTCCTGAACAGAAAGGTTTTTCTGAAAAGTTACAAACTGAATGTCACCATGATTAAGCATGTCTTTAAACATGCAAGACACTTAGCTCATTGATCATCAGAGAAAGCTTTTCTTAAACTTAGCTATTCTTTTGAGTAAATTAATCTGGGAAAAAATATTTTAAAAATAAATGTCTGTGGGTATTTTGAACCCTTAATGCAAAGCTTAAATCTTCAATTGACTTTTCAAGTTGAATTGTCTGAATAAGACTATACAGCCCTGCCCTTGTTGACTGTGACTTTGGAGGTAAACCAATGCCCTGAAGTCTGGGGTTTGAATCTATCTGCCTGTCCTACAGAAAATGATTGCTAGCATAAACTACAAACTGAGAATGGCCCACTAGCTCTCACAGTGTTCAGGAAGAATGGAAGTTAACAGAGGCCAGAACAATGGCCAGGATGGTTCTCCATTTAACAAAACAGCAGGTCAAAATATCATATTTTTGGTTGTTAAATTTATGGGTATAAGCACAGCTGTCCAATAATCATTACCTGACCAAGATCTACTGATTTTCAGGTCCCAGAACAGCAGTGCTTCAGACACTTTCCAAAAACTAAACAGATTTTGAGATGTTGCGATAAAAGTTGCAATTCCTTTAGGACAGTGGAATTTTTTTTCCTTTTTTATAGTAAATAGATTTTCAGAAATTCAGATTACTGGAACTTTGATCTTCAGTGAAAGTGGATGACCCTATAAAATGGCTGGAATTACAATCCTGAGTAGTTAGTTCCCAGAATTCACATTCTGCTGTATTCCCCAACAGACATGTCTGAATTTGTACATCAAGTTGAATGGTCTCAAATGCACAATGCAGTGCCCAAGTCTTTGAGCAAACACTAACCTTCTGTTCCATAAGCAATGTGTTTGTAGGGATTGCTGCAAATGCCTTGTAGCTTGTCTTGATCTTGTACTGCTAAAAGGGTAAACCAGAGAGCAGGAAGAGAAGTAAAACAGGGTAGAAGAGAGAGAGGGGAGAGAGGGGAAAGGTACGACAGAATGAAAGACAATTACAATCATCTTGCAGACATGTTGCAACAAAACAATGCTTATGTATTTCCTAGAAAAACTATTTCTTTTTAAAAATCTAGTGTTTCTGTCAAGGCTTTAAAGTCTGGTAATGTACATGTTTTGTTCTTAGTAATGAAGTAGGACAAAACAAGTTCCCTCGATCTTATAGCTTCCAAAGTAAGTTTAACCACTTTCTGCTGACTGCCACCCTTAAATGTGTATCAGGGGAGGCTGTAAGTTTTTTTCCCAAGTTTTCTTGCGAATTGATATGAAAATGTACAGCTACTTCTGTCGGTACATTCACCTCAACAACTGCTGCTGAGTGGTGTGGTCCTGAACCATGAAATCAGAGAGATTTCTGTGATTGGCTCTCATGAGACTGATTATGATCCTTAAATGCTGAACTGCTTGTTTGAGTAGATAGACCATTTAAATCTTCATGCAGCTTTTCATCTCCTGAATAAATGACTCTACCTCCCAAACAAAATAAGCATAGGAACTTTCACACTCTAACAAAACTAACAGAACTGGCAATCTAAACATACAAAATGTACAAGTTTGGGTGTGAAAATTCGAACATAAACCTTAAAATTTATTCTTTTCAAATAATTTATATTGTAGACTCTATCTGTTTGCCCAGTTAATTTTAAATCTTTACAAATACTATTTTTTACATTTCCTTTATCAATATAGAGGCTGAATTCAGTAATTTTTAGAAGACTGGTGAGTCTCTTCTATATTTAGAGGAGTTCAAGAGGTAGGATTCTTAATCACATGACTGCTAGAACTTTCACTACTACTACTATTATCATTATTATTATTATTATTATTATTATTATTATTATTATTATTATTATTATTATTATTATTATTATTATTAATTAGATATTTGCTACATTGTTCCCTTTTTGGCAACAATCTGACAAAAAAGTCATAAATTCACACAAAAATAGACTTCTAAGTTAGTAATTGATTATTTCTGTGACAGTCAGCCAGAAATAAGGTTATTTGTTAATCAGGTCAGGTTTTTTTAATGTACCATTATCTGCAACAGTAAATACTGGTGATTATGAGATAACAGTCTGAAACAGCATGTTGCATTTTGGGTCATTCTTTTGTTTAACTCAGATAAGAAATTTATCCACCCCACTGCCTTGAAATAGTGTAGGGAACAACCTTTTAATTCTTTCTATATAATATTTTTTGCTTTTGGCTTCACTCAGTTGGAAACTGGAGAATGAGTCATTCAAGAAGTCAGTAATCACAGCAATCATATTGAATGAAGAGCTTGACAAAGCAGATGAATGCAAATTCTGAAACTGAACTTTTTTCTGTTTTTGGTGGAAGGAGCTTTAGAGCATGGGATAGTAATTCATCTGAGATTCGATTCTAACTTAGATGTCTATCATTCAGTTTCTTCAGTCAACACTGATGCTTTTTATAATCATAGCCATTTCTACAGAATTAATCTAATCCCAAAGTAGGCAAATGGAAAGGTAAAATAAAATCATCTTCTAAATCCACCATATTCTCTCCACTAGATGTAATAGAATCACCTAAATTGTGCTTGGATATGTAACTTTCAAATGTCAAAAGTCATGTGAGGTGAATCCTGCCCTTTGAACATTTAGACAGCAACACTGCAGAGCTCCATAGATGAATTTATGCATATACAAAAACTATATGCAAAAAATAACTTATGTTTAGCTATTTTAAACTAAAATAAAATACTGATCACTGAGATGGAAGACTGAATTCCAAATATTAAAATAGGCATATTCACAAAATGTATTCTTGTTTGATTATAATTGAAATCCAACTAAAATTGTGTCATTGAACATGAGAAATACAATATCTTCACTAGCTCCTAGGCTATAACAAAATGTGCATCATATATGAAAAGAGAACTATGATCACTTTGAGGTTAGTTGTACTATTATATTAGCTAAACAAAGACATAACAGACTCTTAAAATGTAAAAGTTTCTGTACTGCTTTCATGTGCTTCATGACTTCTATATATTGTAGAACCTATGAGCAATGTCCTATTTTTACAGGTCTTGATGAGTGGAAAGTCTTTAATTCGGTTTCTCTCCTATATGAATATGTTTCTTTACACATTATTTCATGGTTTTTAAAATTACTTTTTCAATATCTAAATACATTAAATAATTTGCTTCATAGGAATCTAGCAGTAATTTTAAACATCTGTGGATAGTTAGGTCTGCTAGCCTGCACCACAGTACAGCCAAAAGCAAAACCAATTCCAACATTAGAGCTTGGGCAAGTGTCAGATGGGGAGTTCGGGGGAAACTTTTGGTTTTGTTGTTCGAATGAACACCTAGGGCATCCATGGGGCCCTGCAAAATCTGCTAGATGTGCTATAAAGGCTTAAAATCAGTGCTACCAACCTTGGTAGCTTAGAGCTCCTCATGAACAATCTTTCCTGCTTTATGGTAGGTTTTGCAGCTGTGCTGAATTCCATGTTGCTAAAATCAGTTTGTTCCCCAACTGTTTTGTGTAGACCTATATGCACTTCTGAGCTACATTCAAATAGGAAAAATCAAAGGCTTTAGAAGAATGATACCCCATGAAACCACAACAAAGTTTTTTCAAAACAGAAAGCTAGAAGTTGGGATTCTAACAACTGTTCCTTCACAATTTATCTGTCCCTACTGTGTTTCACTGTCCATTTTGCTATATTAGGTCCATGAGGACTTTATCAAAGTATCTACAAAGTCTAGGGAGGTGGCTTTTATTTCCTGTGGTCACCCAAAGCTGACACTTCACACTGATCTGTGGATTCATGTTTATATTCACTTTGCAAAACATTCCCATTTTTAAATCATTAACAAATACAAACCAAGGGAAAGCACATGCTTATATATACATATACAAACAGTTAAACAAATGAATAGGTTATCTTTTGATTTGTGTTATTTGGTGCATGTCCAAATTCTGGTTTAGTAGATGTTGGTTTAAGGTGTGCCTTAATGTTGCTGTAATGACTATTGAAGCAACATTAAGGCTGAAAAATTACACATGTCAAATTATACACACCAAAGGCAAGCACTTCTAGACGCTGTATTTTTTCCCTTGATGTTCACTTAGCACTTTTGTACATGAAAAGATTTTGTCATGCATCAACCATTGTCAGATAAAGCAATCTGCTTTTTGTCTAGTTACAAAGCTGAGCTGATTACTACTACAGAGACCTAAATGCTGCTTAAGATATTAAAGTTGTCTTTCCTCCAAACTTTTCCTTTTTCCTCTGGAAATATATTGAGATTTGAGGCTGGAGTATCACTGGACAGCCTGCTACCATTAATACATCTGCAAAGATCATTGAGCTAAACCATAATCTAAGGGTGGAAATAGGTGAGCAGAATGGGGGTTGAATGGGCAGTATTAGCAGTAGATGAAGTCTTTGACTCACATTTTAAAGCCATGAGAGACCTTTCTTGCACTGAACACCCAGCTGCATTAGATTTTAGCTCTTCCACATCTCCAGCTGAGTCAGCTTTCTTTACAAGATTAAAAATTAGACTGGACTAATGGTCCAAGTCTGTTATACTGGTGGACACTCTCCCAGTCTCCATGGGATGGTGGGCCAGTTTAAAAATTGCCACCATATTGCATCATAAAGCAGAGTTAGTAGGAAAAGGGACAGTAGGAAAGACAGAAGTATAACAATCTCTGCAAATATAAACCCAGGCAATAGCTCTGTGTCACAAGCAGAGAATTTCCTTACTGCCAGAAACTTCACAGTGCTTGATGCACCAGTCAGCAGAACAGCAACTGTTTTGCAATCTGCAGGCTTGGTCATGGGTTACAGTTTGGTCTCAGGGTCTTTTTTCTTGGAATTTCTACAATTTCATATCTCTTTTTGTTTCATTAACTAATACTGACAGGGTGTAACAACACTGTACAGCTTTGCTTGGCACAATGGCTCCTCTTGGCTCATGTGGATTTTAAAAGAACCATTCATGACAATTGCTACTTTGTGCTGATTTTAACCTCTCATTTCCAATTAACATTTTTTAAGTCACCCCTGCCACAGCCAAACTGTTAGGAGTACATCTGACACAACTTGATCCAGCAGACCAGGCTGTAATTTTGTGCTGTGAGGAAATAAATCAATAAACTATGATAGACAGAGCAATGGACAGAGCTCAGATGTGAGTGGAGGAAGGGAACACAGCACAAGGAAAGCACAGAGTGCAAAGATAAGATAAAAAATGTTGAGAAGCTTCCTGCAGCTCTGGTGCTTTCTGCAACGAACTCCTCCTTTTTGCATAGCAGCTCTTCTTGTTTTCACCTACCTGCTGCATGTTTTTGGATACCCTTCCCTTCTCTTTCCTGAGATACACCTTTAAATCCACAGTGTGACTGGTTCCCAAGCCTCCTGCAGAAATTGCCTCCGTTGCTCATTCTCACCCTGCAATGGCTCTCCCGCCTTTGGGTGGATGACAAACAGCAGGAGCTCGGCTGATCTGCCAGGTGTGAGACTTTGGTATTTGCAGTAGTTTGGGCTGTCGGAAGCTTGGCTTTTCTTTCCCCCTCATCCTCTGTCTAGCCCAACAAAATCAGAGGAGTAGGGAAGAGGCAGGAGGCTGTCCTCATCTTCCATTGCTGGCCCTTGGCCACAAAGCCTTTGCTCAGGCTAAGCTCACTATTGCCCCAGGCTAGTCCCAGGGTGGCTGGGGTGAGGAAAGCCTCCAGGGAAGTGAGGAGGACAGGCAGAATTGGGTGCTTGGGAATCACTTATCAGTGGAACAGCTAGTTCACATCAACTAGATTAAACTGCTTCTTGCTCAGCCCTGCACCTCAGATCACCACACTTCTATTTCTTTCCCTGGGAGCACATAAGGATTTATTTTAGAATGGGGTGAATAGAACATGCTTCATGGTTGATTTTTGATACACCAGGATTTTAGGCAAACTTCACAAATATGTGTACCAAATGTACAACAGAGCTACTGCACACAAATCCATCTTTAGTAGTAAATCATCATATTCAAGAATAAAGTATCTTCTTTTTTATGCTAAAGGATTCCTACAACATCTTCTCCATAATACAGAACACAGTGCTAGCAATTTGAAGGGTAGGATTTAATTTTCACTATCTTCACTATTAATACAAAACCTGTTCCTTTTCCACATTTTTTCCACATCCCATTTATTTTACTAGTATTCTGCAACATGGGTGTGATTTTTTTTCCTATAGGGACAAAGAAATATTATAAAATAAGCATGCACCAAGAGTACCTTGGGTTTGAAGTTTTCATGGCCAGGAGGCAGGGAAAAAGACTGTGGTGAAGTCAGCTCTCTGGGTCTTGATGGCAGTGTGCCTGGTGCCTTGTCTGAGATGGGAGATCTGCACTTTAACACCGATGAGGTGGCAGAATGCTCAGGTCTTGGAGAGGAGGAGTTAGACCTAAAATTTGCTTGCACCAATGAAGAATTCAATTGTAGTGGATGGGAATTAATGCTACCAGTTTGTGGAACCAGTGGGGTAGAGTGAGGCCGAGGGAGAGGCCACTGCTTTGAGATGCCAGAAGGGGTAGGAGAGGAGGCACTGATCTCATGAACAGATGTTTGGGATGAATCTGATCTAGATCTAGAAGGTGAGTGCAAAAAACTTGGGGAAGGAGATGAGTGTCTTTCTGAGGGAGGAGACAATGCACCACTAGGACAGGTAGAAGCAAGCAAAGGATATGACTGGCAAGTGAAGATGGGTGAGTAAGTGTGCACTCTCTGAGACTTCTGAGGTGCCCGGGACCAGGAGGCAGAACAGCCCAGCCCTTCTGGAGAAGGAGAGGTGGGGTATGCAATGGAAGAGGGAGCTGGGGCACTAGGAGGACGCAGTGAAGACTGCAAATCTGGAGAGGCAATTGATCTTCTATAGGAGGAGAGAGGGGATGACAAAGAATTTCGGCAGTCTGGAGAAAGCGATTGAACGGGAGGGGGCTTTTTAGGAGAAAAGGACCTCGCTTGAGGGGTGGGATGAGGCTTGGAAGGTAAAGGCAGATGCTGAGCCCATCCTGAAAGCCAATAATCCTCTTTGCTGGGGGAATCTGGCCTTATAGGAGGGCTTGAAAGAGATTTCTTGGGGGTTGGGGGAGTTGTTTTGAACTTTTGATCTATTGCAAGTGTTGAGGAACTAAGGGAGCTAGGGGAAAATGTGGGACAAGAAGCAGGAGAAAGCGGCCTCCGCTGAGAGGAGCCTGATCTCAGAATAGCAGTTAAGAGAGTCAGTCTGGTTGGCAGAGGGGATTTGACTCCTGACTTGGCTGAATTTCCTCTGGATAACGTTTGTGTGCAAGGCTCATTTATACTACATATGGTCGAAGAGGACCCATAAAGAGAGGGTGGAGACAAAGGTTTAGGGCTAGGAGATAATGAATGTGTTATTATATGTACAGGAAGAGGAGACAGAGCTCTCAATTTTTTGGAAGAACTCGGGGACATAGACTGAGCTAAAGATCCTTGCACTTCAGCTGAACATGGAGGATTGGAGGAAATATTTGGACTCTTTGTCTGAACAGAGGATGTGGTGAAGCCTCCCATTTTGCAAACACAGTCAGGGTTATAGAGACTTGGTGTTTGTAGGTTATCAGACAATCGAGGAGTGGAGTACCAACTCTTTGATGCAGAAGAGGATGTTTTAGACATTGCGGGAGGTGAGCTATGGGAAGCAGACTGAAAGTAGAGAGATGATTCTTGCTTAGAAAACCTGGTTGCTGACTGCCAGTTGTTACAGGAATCTTCCAGCGAAGAGGCTTGATTCATGTTAACCACGGCACCACACGCTACTTTCTGATTAATTGGAGAAATTAAGTGGACAGCAGGTGGTTTAGAGGAAAGATGATCAGAGGTGGAAAGAGTAGAAATTAACTGGAGAGGAAAAAAAAAAAAAAAAAGAATTGTTAAAATAGATGGAACTTGTGGAACTGTTAAACACCTCACATTTCAGTCCTGTGGTCATGCGTATAGGGTTCCATTAGTACTGCTGTGTGGGTTAAAAGCATAGGGCTGTTTTAAGCTTGGCCATAGAGCCTGATGGATAAGGTCCTTATGGGGAGGTCACTGAGGCAGACAAGCTATGTGGTACTTTGTGTTTATGACACTTCAGTTTTGTTGATGTAAACAAGGTTCAAGGCTACAGTATTTTTCCTTTTAGGTGGAAGCCAAGACAGTGGTGCCATGAGTGTCCGGAATCATGTGATGCCATCCACAGTATGCAAACACAATGGAAGGTAAGAAAATTGCAATAGTGCCCAATCTCACTTTGCCAGTTCACTGGAAAGCAGCCTTTTTGAAAACAGGATTCAAGTCAAGTGTTCTTTTTCTCATTCAGTAAACAACCAAACTGCCCTTCTGCAGCACTGTGATATCAGAATGAGAAATTTGCTTGGAACTACTTAAATCAGACATCCAGTCTTCTTTTCACTTCTCCTGTCATTCACAGAGCAGAGCATTTGACAGTCTGCAGGCATGTGAGAGTCCTTATCCCCTTCTCCACAGTCTTTCGATACACTAATAAAACAGTAATGAGCTCTTTCATGGGTGTCTTTTTTCTTGGGTCTATTCTAATTAGGATTTGTCAAAACTAATTAGAGCATACAAGTATATTATCAACCTGTTATACAGTTTCATGCTTCTAAAGAAAGAAATTCTCTCAAAATCTTCCAAGTTATTATAATGCTGAAATTAAAAACTGAGGTATGCACAATATGAATAAAGCATAGCAGTATGAAATCATGATTAAAGTCAACTGTAAAACCAAAAGGATACAAATTGTCACCTAACATTTGACTGAGCAATTTCAAAGCAGGGAAATTGACTCCAATTTCATCAAACTTGATGTAAATATCAGAACACCTATTTAACTGCTGTTAGACACCCTGAAAATATTATGCAGCTCCATGAAAGACTATTATTATATGATTCAGTTTCAACACACTACTTTCTCATGGCTTTGGCTCAGCTTATTAATTATATTTTTAATACATATGTCTTACCCATAGTAGAGATGAATTATGATGATTATGATTATATAATATAGTATTGATATATTACAAAACAAAAATAAGAACAAAACTAATGTTCAAGTGAGAGCATATGCTGGAAGAAGCTGCAACAGAAGAGGAAGATTTAAAAGCTTTCAAAGGCAAAAATATGCCTAAATATGGGCTAAACACACACTTCAAGACCCTATTAGCCCTTATAACTTAAAATCAGTGAGCTCTTCTTGCTAAATGACACCATACAAACAGCAAGCCTTTTTAACCAAAGATGCTTTCTCCACGAGGTAACTTCAGAAAAGCCAGGTCAGTGCTTTGATTTATAGGAATAAACACAAAACCTCCAAATGCCTTTACAACACTAACTTCTCCTGTTTTATACATGTGTTAAGGTGTCACATTTCAAAGTGGAAAGTCAATGGATGAACACAGGGAAAATATTGGATATAAAAATTAATGTTGTTTGTATCCTTGTATATATATTCTATTCAATTGAGAAATTAGGCCTCTTGTTGAAAATGCTGCTAATTAAGAAGAAGCAAAAATACTGGAAATTGAAAATCATTTACCAGCATTTAATCATTATGAAAAACTATTATTAAAGATGTCATGAAAGATAAAATTATTTAACAAGTTGAAAAGCAGTGTGGTAATAAATCTGATAATTTGGAGCAGCTTCCTGAATTTAATAATGAATTCTGGAAGTTAATCAACTACAAAAACAGAGCTAGGATATTTAATCTCTGTATTTCAAACTAGAATAGATAAATTTCCCTTACAAAGACAACAGATTAAAAGAAAGTGAGGAACAAATATGAAACTTCATAATAAAATCATATGATGTGCACTGACTTCCAATTAGTAAAAACTTAATAAGATTTATAAGCAGCTACAAAAATGTTCATGGTAGCAGATGACAAATATGCTCCTGCAAGTAAGATAAAGACATTTTGCAGAACTTTTCCAGTTTAAATACCACTGAACATTCACATGCTGAGCTAATTGAGCCATTAATCAAGTATTCAGAAATGATTTTGCTATTGCAACACAGTATTAATAACCACATCCATGGATGATGAACCTCATTTACAGGATCAGGGAATCATAATCAGAGTGGCTTGGAAGCGACTTCCAGAGGTCATCCAGTGCAGCCTGCTACCCAAAGCAGGGCTCTCACCAGCAGCAGTGGCTCAGTCAGCTGTGCCTGCGTCCCCTCAGTCCCCAGAGCTCTGATGGAGCTCCAGCACCCCCAGGCAACCTGTGCCAGTGCTGCACCACCTCCCACTGAGGAAGCTGCTCCCGGGGTCCAGATGGGATCACCCACGCTGTGGTTTGCAGCCATTGCTGCCTCACCTGCCCCTGCAGAGGAGAGTTTGGCTCTCTCGTGTCCATAACTGCCCTGCAAGGGGCTCTGGGCAGCTCCCAGACGCCTCCTTGGCTGTCTCTTGGTGGGAGTCAACAAAGCCAGCTCCTTCAGCCTCAGCTCACTTGTGCCCCAGGCATGTTTACACCTTTGTGTTGGACCCCACTCCCTTCCTCACATCTCTCTTGAATTTGAAGGTTGCTGGCCACCAAACTGAGCATGGCTTTACAGCTGCAGCCTCAGCAGTGCCAGGTGAGATAGAATAACTTCCCTAAATCAGTGGAATTTTTTCTGTTCAGGTTCTCTACTGGATTAAACCCTCCTGTAGGTGAATTGGATTAGTGCAGAAGAAGTGAGTGACCAAAGTAGATTTTTGCTTCTTTGGTCTGTGATTCAACTGCAAGTCCTTTTCTCTTCTCCTGAATACCTCCCAATACGTGTCCCAAAAATATATGAGAAAAGCTGAAATAGGTGGCAAGGTTACACTAGCACAAAGGGATAAAGGCACTTGAAAAAGATCTTGATGCCTTGTAGTTAATCATTCCAGAATTTTCAAAGTGGACATAATACTAGTATTGAGCCTTGCCTAGAAGATCTTTAGCACATTTTAAATGGCAGAACTGAGCTGGAGACAAGGCAAATGGTCATTCTGGTAAGGTCACACTGTTCTGGAAGGGCACAAAAGATGTGGTTAGTTATACCAGCAAGACCCTGAAAGATGTGCTGGTCAAACAGGAAAAAGCAAAGAGTGTGCAAACTGAGACCCCAAAAGGCAGAAGTCATGTCTGAGTGAATCATGTCTTCAATTTAGACCTGATCCTGGGCCCAGTTAACCATCCTTTGACCTCAGTAGAATCTCCTTATAGACAGGAAAAATTAAAAACAAATCACCTACAAAGACTGCAACCTGAGAACCAGAAAGTCAGAAGGAAACACCAGAAACTGTGGAAAACCTGAAAAAATCCCTAGAGACAACACAGTAAATCAGACTGTGAGCTGAGACCCAATTGATATAAATGCTATTTAGTCCAGTTTCTCCCAACAAGGAAGGTGTATTGTCCAAGCAATGGCATGAGTTTGTAGGGACCCCGACTCATTTGTCTGGAAAAGCCAAACCAGATGGCACTCAATGGACTGAGAAACATAAGTGACTTCAAATAACTAAAAATTCCTCCAGTTACTGACCCCCCCACAGCAAGTCCAGAAATTTCTCCAAGTTGAGCCCATGCCTGACATTTGGGAAGCAGACATCCCACTCAAGCCAAAGGGTAAATTCCCAAAGGCAGGAGTCAGTCTGACTCTCTTGCATGGCTAGACTCTCTTTAACATTAAAAAAAAAAAAAAAAAAAAAAGGGGGGGGGGCAAAAGAACCCCCATATAAACATTAAACTATTACCAAGAAGTTCCAAATGTGACCAGAATAACAGTTTTTTTTCAGGCTTTGAATATAGCGTGGCATTTTCCAACATCAGTCAGGACCTCTATGTCTCACAGAACAGAAATTTCCAATTTTTTACTGCTTTCCTTTTTTCATTTTGTTTAAAAAAAGCCAGAAATGTATTAAGCAAAATGAGCCCTCTGGGTCAGTTAGAGTGATCCCTTCTGCAATGCAATGGTCCCCAATACTGGTCCTTGCTTTTTTCACATCTGACAGGAAACTCATTGTCTAATTATGTTTTTAAGTTAACATAATGTTCCATGCAATAACTCTTAAAAAGGACATGATACTGCCCTTATAATCCAAGAACTGAAAAAGTAGCCCATACATGGAGTCCTTTGTAAAAAGGAAATGTACCAACAGATAAACAATGCATATCTTTAATCTTTTTGTAGTTTTTCCCTCATTTCAGAACTGATGATCCTTCATTAGATAACAAGTCAGAAACAGTGATGCCTAAGGAAACATCTTAGAACCAGAATAACAGTGAAAGGCAGCTTAGTAAAAACACCTTTTTTATGAACCCATAGAGATGGCTAAAGATGCTGAGATAATGAAGACTGAGGAAGTACAGTCTTGAAAATTTGGGACTAAAGAATGATATGCAATTACTCATATTACATACTGCCTCTCTTCCTGTTCAGGTGGACAATTAGCAAAGTTGGACTTAATTTCTTGTTCTGTGCAATCTTTATCTTCTCCAGCTAAACCTCACCAGCTAAACCCCTCTTTACTTCTCAAGTCACCAGAAACTTAAGAAAGATCCAACATAGGAACTCTTCTGTATAGTATTCTAAAATTTACCCAATTTCTGTAGAAGCTTTTTTAAAAAATACCCAAGTAAGCCCAAACATTGCTAAAGTAAATTTATATTTCCTCAGAACAAGTATCCTGTTACAGGCTGCTTCCTCTATGTATGCTTACCTATGACTTTAACCTTCCTCATGGAAAAATCTCACTGGCTTTACTGGGAGTTTCTCAGAAGAAATAAACATTTCATATGCTGGGAATCCCAAACCAGAGTGGATTTCTTATCCACAATGTCTTCTATCATAAATTGACTCTGAATTTTTAATGAAAAATTGAGTGGAAAAAATATTTCAACACAAGATAGGAAATCTGGAAATCATTTTCAGAAACAAAGTAGCCATGCTTAACATTTGTTTTTAAATCATCAATGAAGAATTGCATTTTCAAGTGATGGTAACCCAGTCAAGGTCAAAGGAAATGCCTGAATTTATTTCATGTGACACAGACGTTGCTATTTTGCTAAAAGTGGAATTTTCCACTGCATATACACCCTTCAATATACATCAGTGTTCTTCCCAAGAGGGGAGACATTAACTTTTCATGCAGTAGTTTGGATTGATGTGCTTTGTAAATGAAACGTTTCAAAGACTTTTTTTTGGAAATGCCCCAGGGAGAATTGAAAATTTAATAAGTCGATAAATGCACCTATAAAGGTCCACATAAAATAGAAATTTCATCTTCATTAGTTCTTTACACCTGTGCAAAGTCAGGTGTACCAACCAGCAATCAGAATAATAGGACTTTACAGCTTCTTTCTCTTGCATAAAGGACTGCAAGACGTGCTGAGGAGAAAAAAGAATCTAGGTCTGAGAAGTCTGATGCTAAAAATTCAAATGATCTCGAGGCTCCATTGATTTCAATGACCTTACCCAATTTAGACTAGCTAGGAACCTAACATCTCCTGATTAACTTGCTGTCATGATGAGCTGCTCTTAAAGAAAAGAATAAATGTGCCTCATCTGCTCCACACACACACCAGAATCATATGGGTAGGCTGGAGAGGCAGCAAGTCAAAAGGGATGGGCCACCTCCTTAATGTCCCAACCTTACAGAAACGGCCAATGAAAATGTTAATTAAGAACAAATTCACCCACCAGCTGCACAAACTGGCTCCATATCCTGAAAGGTTTAGAAAGCAAAGGTTATCTCTAAAGATCTCATTACCTGATGTTTTTGTGGGTCAGTAGTACTGTGGGAAAGTGCAACACCTGGAAGGTGCCCATCGCCGGGAGGTGTCCCTGCCTCGGTGCCAGGGGAAAGGTGGGATGCGGTCAGCAGCTGAGCACTGATGGCACTGTAGCCATTGGAAGGCTGATGAACATTGCTTGAGGCAGCAGCTACTTCATCTTCATCACCGGAGTCCGTAATCAGGATAAACTCAGCCTTAAACAGGTCATTCTCCTGCATTTCTCCTCTGCTTGAATGACACCCCAGGGACGGGAAAGCCGTTCGGGTGCTGTCTGCACAGACAGTGGACACACAGCCTTGTTTGGCCCCACTCTTTAAGACCAGGTCATCAGAGTCTGTGTCAAACTGCAAAAGACACAAGGAAAAAGATCCCAATTACCTGCATTTTATTTGTGTTCCCCAAAATGTAAAGCAATTTTGGCTTTAGGTAGTGGCCGTCTCTGCACTACCAAAAGTGCAGTAGCCTAATGAAGAATTTAGGCATGAGTGCACAGCAGAAGCCACTTCCCTGGGGAGTCCCAGCTTCCAGCCCGCAGCCAGTGCTGTGGGGGCTGCCTTCCCAGCAGCTCACAGAGCAACAGGGGGCTCTGAGACAGCGGTGGCCCCAGACAGGGCCAGCTCAGGGGCTGGGAAGGAGGGTGCAGCCGAGCCCAGTGAGCTGTCACACCGCACTACACCAGACACGGTGGGAAGGCACCCCGACCGCCGCATCCACGGAGCAGACAATGCTCCTCAGAGCAGCCTGACAGACAAATCTGGGACAAAACCTATACATATTAATGAAGAAACAAAGGCCCTTAAGACAAGGCATTCTTCGAAGACTCAGAGGTCAGAGAGCTTTGCTGTATGTTCAAGCCTCGCAGCACAGACCACAATTGTTCCTCGTATTTGCTGCAATTTCCACATCCAGTATGTCACTTCTCAAGCATGCTTTGGATGAAACAGGAATAATGCAGACTACACACATGACACACATATCACTAAGGCATTCAGTATCGAAACTGCTTTGTAAATCATGTTTCTGTCAGAGGAGGAATCAGGTAAATGAATGGACATATTGTGTACTGCAAGAGGAAGCCTCCAGATGGGGCTCATATTTGAGTGCTGCTTGAGGAACACGGTAATTACAAATTTCCACTTCACTGGCAGCTCCATGAGTCCTGGAGTTCAGTTCTTAGAAAAAAATATTGGACCACAAAGGGGGATAGCAGCACTATGAGTTTGACAGTGTTATTTTAATTATCTGATGTTGGTTGTCAAAACATTGTTCAGGTTCTAGACATTTTAGAAGAGGGACTAATCTGTGCTATGAAGGCCTCACTATTGCATCAACGGCCAGAAAGGGTTCCTCTGTCTACAGAGAAACACATGGGGAAGAGAAACACATGATGACCTGATTCTGCTTTACTCTGGGCATTACTTATAACAAAACCAATACTGAGCAGCTGTAAATGTAACTGATTCATTAAACCACCTGGGGATAATATTCCAGTGAATGTCTCTACAAATACATCCACCCTTTGCCCAGACCTAACCCCTTTTCAAGAGATAGGTCACTGAAATGCTGGAATATGTTCAGGTCAGAGGGCTGTGAACTCCTCTGAAAAGTTTATTACATGGAAAAGCACCCAGAACTGCAGCCCCAACAATGTCCCAGGGAAAGAGCTGTTACACAAAAGCAGAATTGCCATAAGCACTAATATTAACCTGAGGATTGCAGTAGCCTTCCAAGCAGCATGGAATAAAATAACACATTAAGTGTTGTGAGGCAGGAAAGAAACAAACAAAGGCTTGACTAAAAGAAGGAGAGCCAGGAATGCTGCACTGCTGGCTTCACTGTTGCAGGAAATCACAGGAAAAAGTTTCCAAAAATCAAAAGCTTGCTTCCACTTTGATGCATTACTATGCAGCTATGAAAGGAATTGGCACCTTTCTGGAAGCCACAGCACTGGCATTTGCTGAAACCAGGATCCAATGAACAACTCCTGGTCCATTTCCATGTAATAACACTCCTTGCACACCACCCTTGCTGTCATGAAGATTAAGAAGGAATCGCCCTCTGCCACTGCCTGACTGACAGAGCACAGAATTGAGATGATCAAGGGTTTCCTTCCAATATAAAGTCTGGCAAAGGCAAAGCAAGCTATTGAGCAGACACTTGCCTTCTCTTGCACAATGATTCCACATCTGGGTAATTAAACCAAGCACAAGCCAAGGAACCACTCAAGGGAAAGGGCTTCAGTTCAGCAATGCTCAGAATAAAATTTTCTTTATCTTTTGAAGAAGTGGAAAAAGTAATGCAAACAAAAATCTACCTTATTTACAATTTTTTGGTTGCTCAGATCCTTTGGTTCCTCTGGAATTGTCACAAGGAACTTAGAGATATCCACAACCTCAAAATGAGTTGGAAGCTGTCCAATGGATGGTATGAATGTGAAGGTCAATGGTTTGGTCCCAGATTCTTGAGAAGAGACCTACAAAACAAAAATTCATTCAACTTCTTTATCCAAATAAAGACAATTTTTATCAGAGTTGAGATAATATGAATAACATGAAATAATGAATCTGTATAACTTACATGTTTGTTTTTTACTTTACCAGTAGTTATTTTGGTGTGGGTTTTTAACTGGCTAATTGTGTTTTAAAGCCTTATTTAACAGACAAAACACTGCCTTGGTTATAATCATCAACATTCTCTATATTCTAGTGGTGGCTCAGCAGACAGGAGAACTTTTGTTTGATAGCTTGCTATTCTTTCAATTTTCCATAACAAAATCAGGAAACCATATTTAATCCATTTCAAGGCTGTTTTTATCTTTGTTTAACTCCACTTTAGTAGAACAAAAATTCAATTATACCAGTGTATCTGGGCAAATTACAGCCCCTAGAGTATTTGCTTAATAAAAACCAAACTGGAAAAACTTTTGCTCTGAAAAAAAAAGCAAAATATGTTCACATTTTCTAATGTAAATGCAGCTAATTCTGAGCAATATCAGAAATAAATTGCAAGTATCTTCTCCATTTTCTTTGAGCTTCCCAGCCACCTATACCAAGTAGTTGTTTGTCTGTCTGCTTTTTTCTCCTTCCCCCTGCTGCCCTCTCAGCAGGACTGTGTATATAGGGCCTGAATGCACAAAGACAAGAGAGGGTAAATGAAGGCATTTTCACCTAAATGTTTGATTTTATCACAGTGCTCTCTGTTCACTTGAATCCCCTGCACAGGAGATGGACCAGGGAAAAGAATAAGTCCACATCATGGTAAAGCTCTCAATTGCTTAGCCAGATTTCAGGAATTGGAACTGCACATGCACCAGGTAAACAGAGGGAGCCACACCCCAAACCACTGAACCTGACATGCTGACTTTCCCATGACTTGTTGGTGTAAAAAATTCTTTTTTCTGATTCAAAACTATGAAGTAGATTGATATTCCTTTGTTATATCTTATGTAAATCTTATGACTGTTAATTGTCTTTTCAATGAAGTCTAACATGCAGAGGGTTGGACTGTATTGAATCATACAGGAAAACATGATTATTGCCTCCGCTGCTTTTTTTTTTTTGCTTGTTTGCTTGTTTAAAGTGAAACTAATTGAAGAGCTATGACTCTCATTATGCTTCATTGTAATTTGCATCCATAAGCAAATAGCAATTATGGAACAGAGCAGAATTATGGTTTACATTACTTGATCATCTTGTGGCTGGAACATTAAAATGATGGACACAGATTTCTAGTTCTAAAAAACTCTAGGCAAATATTAGTTACTTCTACTAACAGCTGTCTCCTGGAGTGCTTGGGCAAAACAGAGGCAGGTTATATGTAGAAATGCAGTCAACTCCTCTTTCCTCTACAGTTTGGAACAAGTGTGGTCTCTCAGACACATCCAAGTGTGCAGGTACAAGGTGCTCTCCTACTTTTACCTCCCCCTCCATTTCACACAAGTGACCAAGCACTGGAACAAAAAATGCACAGCCTGAATCAACAGTGAAAGAATAACAGCTAAATGCTGCACCATGCCAGGAGCTCAGGATGTAATTTTATGTGAAGGAGAAACAACAGCTCTGTCAGAACTTCTCTCAGGAGTAAGGTGCTTCAGTCTGATCATTGCTTTTCATAACAGACCAACACAATTTTTGACTATTATTAGCCAGCACAATAAACACTTAGTCCTTGCACCTGGTAAAAGCCAGCCAAGTGCCATCAGCACTCAAGGATGCATTCCCTAGGGAGCAGCTGCCACTGCCCAGGACACAGCCAGGGATGCAGCCTCCAGCCCAAGGGGCCTTCAAGGGGCAGGGTTACCTGCACACAGGCAGGAGCATCATATCAGCTTTAGTGATTTCTGTACAGCTGACACCATTCACTGCACCCTGCCTGGGTCTACACTAAAATCAGCTAGAGATGGCCCTTGCCTTCCTGAAGACCTGTAGCTTTGCTTTCATCTTCTCTCTCTAATTAGGAAGTGCAGCTGAGGACTTTGACTACCTTGGTTGTCTTCAAAGACATTTTCCCCCTCTACCTCACCCTTTAGTCATGCTCTTGTTTTGACAATTGACAGCAGCTGTTCTGTACCACTGGACATGATTAAGTCAGAGGGCAAAATATTCTTTATAAAAGAAAAAGGAAGAAAGGGAATAAGTGTGCAATAGCAAGCCCAAACACAAACAGATTTATGGCAAATTCCAATACAATGTGTCAGCATTGCTAAACTCTCATTATTTTATTTGCACATTTGTAACAAGGAAATACAAACAAGAAATTAGACTAGAGGCTCCAGGCTGTTGCACAGTAATGGAGATATCTTGATATCACCTTATTTTGTATGTGTCTTACCCTGCACTTCCCATTTTATTGCTTTGGTGGAAAAATTACAGAACACCTTACCATCTTTGGCCTAAAGACATTGTGGAAATAATCACCAAAATTGCTTGCAAGATAAAACTATGATTGGAAAATACTTTAAAATAGAGAAACAAGATTTTTTTTTTCAGGTGGGAGATGCCATTAAATCATGGCATTATTTATATTCCCCTAGTGTATATTATTTTCTTGAAGTTTAGAAAGCATACACAAGCAATTACAATTACTGCATTTCAGACAGTTTCAAGTTGCTAGGTACTGCACTGAGCAGTGACAGGACTGGGCTCATCTTAGTTTCACTCACAGCAATTGAGAAACAGGTACTTCCAGCTGGTAAAACTGGTCATGCAATCTAAGCTGCTTCACAGAAACCCAGACAAGCAAATATCACATGACTAGCCAGAAAACACAACCATTGCCACTGAGGGAAAACAAAAGATAAGTACTTGTGGCTTTATATTATTTTTAAGTGCTTATTTTCATTTTATATATATTTTTTTAAAAATAAGTAAAAATACATTGACATTTTAAAATTTAATTTTTCATTTAGAAAAAAGATTTTTATACCTTTTTTATATACTCATTTACCATCTCTCTCTCTCTGGCTGATGTTTCTAACCTTGAAGAACTGAAAAGACATGAACAGGCTCGACCTCCAGCACTTCGTTACATCTGTTAATAGCCACTGATATATAGAGGTAAACAATAAAGAAAAAAGCTTCAAATTCAAATATATATTTTAAAAATATATTAAACTTCTTATCATCTTTCCTTCATAATCAGTAGTAGCAGCAGAGGTAATTCAATATCATACATTCCCTGCTGCTGGAATTCACTTGAATCAATACAGTTACAGTGGCAGAAAAATACCAAATGTGACATCTGTTGAATTCAATAACTATGGAATTCTGGTTTATATTATATAATCAATCTTATGCACGTGAAATACCAGATTGTTTATAATTGCAGTCTTCACATTAACTAGTTTTTTGAAGAATAGAAATTGTAAAGTTTAATATAAATAACCTTTATATATATCCATTGGTGTCTATGTGCAGCTTCATAATATATTGCCAAAAAGCTTCAAACCAAAAAATTTATTCTAGATGACTTCCATGAGCTCCTATGTCATCAATTTACAAGCAGATTTGTTGCATAATTAATACCATCAATTTACAGCTGCCCTGGGCATAGTAACTTAAATTATATTAATTTTTGTTTTCATTAGCACAGCTTCTGTAGTCCTCAGTTGTAGAGCCCATTTTTATTGTCTTGGTTACCTTATGAACATAAATGAACACTTCTATTTAATCTCTCATATGCTCCATATGCATTCAGCATGCTGCCTATTTTGTAATTTAAATAGAGGTTCTATTGTCAATGATTGCTTCTCAGGACTTCCTTCTGGAATACAGATTGCTAAAGTGAAATTCAATATGCTGGGTCACGTTACCACTTCTTCCACTGATTTGTTAATGTAAGTCATTCTATTAATAAAACAACACCCTGAGAAAACCTCGTTCTTGAAACATCTAGTTCTTCCTTTGATGATATTTATTTGTTTAAAGGACAGAAAAGGAAATTATGAGTAAATAATAGCAAAATAACAAGTGTGTACAGCATGAAATAGAAACATGTTGACTGAAGCACTGTTTTGGTCAGAGCACAAATTCACATGCCCACAATTCCTGAGTGATAAATATAGCTCTGACACTCAGAGAGAGCACAGCTAACACCATTCAGCCAGCTAGGGAGAGGGGCCAATCCAAAAACACAGCCTGAGTTCTCTAATCTCTCCTTAAACTCCTTTTCTATGTTCAGACTAAAGTCAAACCACAAAGAGACATTGCCTCCTCCTCACGACAGAGAAAAATATAGAGAAAAATCTAGTCAGATGGAACGAGCAGTGAATGAGATGTAAGAATCTTCAGCCTGTCCTCATATCCTGACTCGTTACAGCTATCACAGTAAACTAATATGGATTAGCTGTTTATTGTGTAATGAGCTCTGGCTTTTCTAAAACCTTTTACAAACAGCAGCAGATGATCATCTGAACACCAACTTTCTCTCTGTGAAACTTCAGAGGAAAAAGCTAAACCCATTCCAAAGGTCCAGAATGAAATTACAGTCAAGAAGAAGTTTGTGCCAAAGCTCCCAAGGATAACTGTGGCCCAGAAGCTTCCCCAAGCTTTATGATGTGCCCATTTTATCACCTTCAGCAAATCATTTGTGCTTCTTTCATTACATCAACACACACACAAATGCAGACAAGTATCTTTTGAAAATTAATGTGTGATGTGTGAAAAGCACTAGAAAGAGCAAATGAATAATAGTAAAAAAAATTAATCTATTATTCAAAATGCAAGAGCTCATTCAGATTAAGTGGTTTTTTTCAAACATCATTTTAATTAGCTCTTCAGCCGAGCAGACTTTATACAACTGTAATCGCTCTTTGATACTGCTCTACATATATGCAGTTAAGTTTGATGAAAAGTAAGTAAAAATAACATTTAATTTCCTCCTTTTGCTAAGGGGAAGTAAAATACCTAATCTGTTATTCTTACTTGACTTAATTAAATGCAGTGTGACTAAATGGTCATAAAATATTAGACCCTAAGATGATCTGGGTTTTTAAATTATACTTCTAGTGTCACTGGCACCTTTAAACTGCTTATTTGCTTTCAGTCTCTGAAACTTCCTAAGAAGCAACATTTCCCAAGTTAAAACACTGTGTTGTAACATCCCAAGCTGCCCTAGTCCATCACCCATGTACAGAACCACAGCTGGGTTGTCCTACACCCAGACTGCCCCGGCTTCGCCCTCAGCAGGGAATCACCTCTTCCTTCTGGCTGTCCTGTGTTCATTTTGCTGTGTGGAACAAGCAGAAATTAAGCTGAAATTTTGTTGCTGATTTTGCCCTAGTGTGGCCGGGCTTGCCATCTGGCCTTCCACAGAAAGCAGTCAAGGACTGACAAAAAGAAAGTTCTAAGGCAAAAGAAAACTTTTTAAAATCCGAACAAAACAAAAAACTGGTGCTGTCTAACATGTACATGGTTTGTTTATCAAATATTTTTGTCTTGATCATTGTCAGAAGGCTTCCTGGGAAATGTGAGACTTCAGATCAAATCCAGTGCCTGCAGATAAAGAAAAATATCTGCCTAAAACTGGAGTCCTTGAAGGTCACAGGACTCATGCCTTCATATGTAAAGCATGCATACTAGCACATTAACAGATACATTTAAAAACTGATATACACAATATATGCTTATGCAATGTCATGATACCTCTGCCCAACAAAAAAGGCTGCACACTGGTCAGTCACATTAGTATAGCACAGAGACAAAAAGATTTCCCATTTTCCAGTCCATTTTTAAACAATTCTGACTTGATTACTCAGTAAGAAATTGAAAATTATAATTTATTCTTTTTTCCTGTAAGTTTCTTGCAATTTCAGCCCTGTAAAAGAGTCCCAAAAATGCTGCTATCACCCTCACAGCAACCTTAAAGCACGTTCTCATTAATCTATTTGACATAATTCTCCTCATTGTGGTTTCCCAAAAGCTGTGCCTGTCAATAAGAGGGTGTTGCTTGAAATCAAGCACTGGGAGGATAAATAAATCCCTCCTTACATCTGTCAGAGCTGAGACATCAGTCTTGTGGGATCATGCTAGGAAGGAACTTCAATGTTATAGTATCCCACATCAGCCATTTGCCTTTTGGTGTCACCAAATGTCCGAGTGGTTGAGGGCAGAGGGTTTCAGCCAGAGCAGCTCCCTCCCTGCAGAGCTGGGGCTCACATGCCACCAATCCACATGACATTGTGCCACCACACTGAGCACTGCCAGTCCTGCCTGCCACACCTGAGGAGAACCAAGCCCAGTGGTGCTGCCACCACAGGTGAGCATCTCTGCTGTTCTCCTTCCAAAAACACGCTGCAGAGCAAGTTAGGGAACACACCAGTGGCATTGTTGCAAGCAATGCATCTTGGAAGCAGGTGGATGCCAGCATCACAGCTGTGCCTGCACATACCCCTGCATGTGTTGAAAACTGCACCCTCAATGAGTCCAAGCCATTTTTTGTGTTGTCAGTGGCCAGAGATTGAACCCACAACCTTGGCATTCTTAGCATTTGCTTTAACCAATTGAGCTAATCTCCTAGCAGACCATTATACCATTAATTTTGTACACTGGATTAACTGCAGAGTGACTCCAGGAAAAGGATATATATGTGCAAATACTACATGTCGTGCTATTGTAGCTTGAAGGCTGAAGAAAAACAAGGGATTTTAAAAGATGCTTCCAAAAGTACAAGGACAAGATAATAGCAGAAGCCTTGAAAGTGCAAGTGTGGAATAGGAGCCTTAGGGTTACAAGCACAAATCATTAGTAATAAGTTGTTACTCACTACAGGAATGTAACCTTGTGTGCTGGTATTAAGGATAACAGAGCAAGAAAAGAACATGTTTTATCTGGCATACATAAAACATATCATACACCATTACATTTAGATATAGGATGTGCTGGCTGATGAAGGAGGAACAAATAAACCGTGAACAAAGACAGTAAAATAGCTTCAGGTGGGCCCAAAGCACAGGGTAAGCCCCACCACCACCATCATCCACCTTCCTGCAAACAGCTGCAGATGCTGGCAGCTCCCATAACGATACATAGAAAATAAAAGAGGTAGAAAAGAGAAAGTTGTCTAGGTTGCTTTCAACTGTGAGACCATTGAGCTGCAATAGTAGGACCATTTGGACTTTAAGTGTATGTCTGTACCTAGACTACACCTTTATATAAGCCCCATGCACATGTGTTTGAGTGCACTTGGGTGAACAGTACAATGAGGAGGGGCTAAGAGAAAACAGATTGAAGAGAGGGTAAGTGTGAGAGGTAGTGCACAAAAGTCTTTCCCAAATGGATAAACTCAGGGGATTAGTGGTCTCCAGTTGAACACAAAATAAATGATAAATTCAGAATACCAGGTATTAGCCCAAGACCCCCAGGACACACTGGAATCAGCAATGAACAAGTTGAACCCCCCCTGTATCTGCTGTACCCAGACAAAGACTGCAGGATTACACGTACAGCTCACTCTCTAAGAAGCCAAAGGCACAGTAGTAAATCCTTCTACTTCTGCACAAAGGGCTGTGCCTCCAGCTGGGCATGAGTTAGTGCAGGAGGGTTTGAGAAAGCTGCTCCAGTAACCAAACACACCCTGTGAAAAGTTATCTGCTTTAATAACAACAGCCTCATTCTCTTAATATCTTGACTAGAAAAAGGGCTCATATAAATGTTGTTTTTGAGAAGTGCTTCCTTCAACTTGTTCCTGTCAGGGAAAAGGGAATTAATAACATTATAACTCTGTGATTAGACTGCTAATTTTCCAGTTAGGGTAAGTAGAAATTTTTGCATCTCTATAGATGCTTCTCTAGCTTGCATGAGTTGCACAAGGTATTTGATCTTACCTCCCTTGAGGTTTGGTAGTGATTTGGATATAGCAGATGAAATTGAGCATTGTGCAAAGTTTCTGCTCAGTTTTGAAGCACTGCTTTGCTGGTTTGCTTAGATGCAACTGAAGGACTGGTACAGCCCCACTTCAGCAGATGAGTTACACTTCAAACTCCTCCAGGTTAACAGCTGTGTGTGAAATCCCTCATGGACCCTCATGAGGACATGCTGGATGTAGGGCTCCCAGTGCTTTGGGGCAAACCTGCTGTCAGCAAGAGCACTTCAGCAATATTTTGGCAAGCACAACATCATTCGTTTCACAACAGCATTTTCTCTGTGTTTCCCCAGGTATAACCCTATCCAAAACACTCCAGCACAGTGTGAACACCCCATTCACTCAAGCCTGACAGGAAGAAATGAACAACCATGGCCCTTTGTACCATGGTCACCTGTTAATTGTAGCATTTACTCTAAGAAAAATTGTCCTCTAACCCAAAGGACTACAGCTTCAGGTTCGAATTCATTCTCACTGCCAGCATTTTCAGCAAAGAAAATTCTTTCCAGGAGAAATAGAAGGCAGTTTCCAACACTCTCCCCTCAGAGATTGCAGCTACCTCTGTAAGATTTAATGTTCCCATTCCCATGCCCAGGTTAACAGATCCTGTCATTACCTCCTGCCCTGATACAAGCAACCAGCTCCAGCTGCTCTCATCCAAACACCAAAATGCAGTGACATGCTCATACATGACCTACAGCTACTACATGCATGTCTCCACTGACAGCTGTCTCCTCATTTTGACTTTCTGATTTCCTAAAAGTTTCCTTTTCCTCTACTATTCCTCTTTCATTACTGCTGTCTGTTCTCAGCTAAATGAAACTTGTTAAAAATACATTTAAGTTTTTGATGGCTTTTTCAGTTTAGTTTATTAAAATATTTTCATTTTTTAAAACTGTAGAAAGTAAGGGATCTTGAGAGTTAAAATGTTTTGGACAAGTTTTATTTAAGTGGGAAGTAAATATTAATTTAAAAATAGTTGATCTGGCAGGAGGAAAGTAAAGGCTGATGTGATTTGCTTCTGGCAGCACAGATTCTTTCATGTGTTTGGACTCTGCTATTACTATTATTTTAAAATAAGAATCACATCTTCAATAGGTATCTCCTTTTCCAAAGTGCTACAGCTTGTATCTGGGCACTGGTACTGCTGAGGAACTATATTTTTGGAGCTGGGATCCAAAGAATATTAATAACAAGTTGTGTTAAATTATCAAAAGGCAAATACAACTGCCACCCACATACCAATGACAGAAAATGGCATATCTTCCATGTTTCGGTATTATCTCACTAAATTATTGTGAAATACTCTCAAATATGTTTTCCAAGATTCAAAAAGCCATCTGGCCTCTGGATTTAACAAGCTTTTTTATCAATCAGATAAGGGTATTTTGAAAAAAAAAAAAAAAAGCAATGCTGTCATAGATTTCAACACAGGCAAATTAAAACCTTAGTCTTTATCTACTTCACATATGACCAGACTGAGGGCTTCCAGTTAATCTGGCATAATTTTTTTTCTACTGTCATTGAGCAGACAGCAGTGAAAGTCTTGTAATACCAGCTAGCCCCTATTCCTCAGCTCCTTTCCACAAAGAAGAGAACAGAGTTCTCATTGATGGCACATTAGGGATACACAGAGCACTTTGGAAATATCTGCTGCTACATTTTCAGTTTTTAAACAAAGCACACATAGGGGAAGGCAGTTAATATTTTAATCCCTAAAAAATGGATTATTTCATCTTGTATTATCAGCAATTGGCTTCTCATCAGAAGCTGCACCCTTTACAGTCACCTGTGCCAGGCATTTAAAGAATAATCAATACAAGCTCATCTACAAGCATTCTTACCTGTCCCCTAATAATAAAACTCAGAGGGTGGATAATTCAGATGCCTCCTTCTGCAGACTGCTGCCTGTAGTATGCAGAGCACAGTTGGAAGATAAATAGAAAATGAACATTAAAAAAGCAGCAACGAAATGTCTATGATAAAACTGAAGAAGAGGTCATATTTTCCCCTTCTCAGCAAGGACTTTCAGAGGTCCTTTTAATGAGCTATTTTCTGAGTAGGTCTGTGTGGGCCCAGAAGAATGCTGGCTACAAAGAGTAATTATTCTGGCACTCAGCTACTAGCAAACAATAAGGTAAAGCTGAATGGCTGTTGGCTTCTTCTGCACATTCACAGGAGGGCATGATAATAAACTTAGAATCTTGTTTTCTTCTCTGTGTTAATCATTTAAAAGCAGCTGTCTTTAAACATTTAACTTGAGCTTTCCCAGATATCAAGAATACTGCATGTTTGACAGTGCTAGGGTCATTTTCATACGACTTTATCCATTGGGAAGAATAGTTACGCTTGGTCCAATTAAATAACTTTATTTTTAGTCATTAAATAATTTTACACTATATATATACAAGCTTGACTTTGTCTCATTAAAAAAATTGTTACTTTTCCACTTTGGCATAGTAATTGACTAAATACAGTCATGTACCATTCCTCAGATATTTCAGAGTGTAGGAGAAAGAATAGAAGAACTGTAGGAGAACAGCAGACTGTACATTTTGCACCAAGAACAAGCATAATATCTTTGGACAACAAATCTGGGAAGTGAGAAAACACTTGAAGACCAAGTATGCTACTAATGCCTGGGTTCTAAAGAAGAGTCTCTCAAATTTAAGCAAAACCCTGCCAGTGTTACAAAAATTACCTCGGTGTTTCGGTTGAAAATGTGTAAATAACACTCATGCACAGATGCTACAAACTAATTAAAAGGATCAGAGGCTCAAAGGATTATAAAAAAGAGAAGGGACCTAATTGAAATTAACAAAAATCTACATGCTGTCTACAGATACTTTCTTCAGACGTTCCCAATATTAGAATACAAGTGACAATGCAATGGAAAACACTTTGGCAGGTAGTAAGAAACAATGTAGGTTCACTACTTAATTCCTGTATATTTGTACTGTCATGTTGTATCTTCATCCTAGGAAATTGGAAGAAGGCATGAATGTAATAATCATAGCTTTAGATTGTTTAAAGAAGCAATTGAATTTATTTACTGACAGAACTACAATATCAGAGATTTTATAAATATTTTTGTCATCTTAGAACAGGTCAAAGCCTCTATTTCCTAAAATACCCCAAAATAAACCCAGTACAATCAAGGCTGGTCCTGGCAGTAATTCCAGTATGTTTCATAAGATTCTTAAACCACCCTCACCACCAGGGAGAACTGATTACCCTCAAGCTGTGCATTAAGTGACATTCCTGACATACATTCCATAGGATGGATTCTGTCCCTCCTCCTGTAAAGGACATTTAGCATTTTGATGACGTTGGGAGCATCCATAAGTCAAGGTTCTCTTGCACTGTGTTTTCTATAAGCTAAAGACACATTGCCCTCTTCTTCAAACTCTAGGCTTTAGAGCCAAAAATTTTGCAGCCATTCAAAGAGAGCTTTGCTCCTTTTGCCTTAATGAGAGATGAATCTGCAATCTCCCAAAAGCAGAGATGACAGATTCAGGGAAAATATTTCTTGCTTACTGCAGTGCTCTAAAATGTCTGGATTGAGGAGAATCTCACAAGATTTCAGAAGAAATGGTGATTTACTATTTTTTTTAATAACTTTGGACCATTTTTTCTTAAAGTCACTTGAAGTAAGTCAAATTTCACCCAAGAATTGAGTAAAAACAAGTATGATTTTGAGTTTCTGAACTTGGTTTTTGATTTGAAAAGGGAAGAAATATATCTTGGATGAAGATTGAAACTGAAATTCAAATTAAGTTAAATAGGAGGTTAATATAAGGTTTAAAAAAGTGAAAGCATTTCAGTTATCAGTTTGTTAGTTTGAGATATCAGTCATAGTTTTAATTTTCAAGAGTGGGGATCCTTAAACCAGACATCAAAAATATATCCTTCATTTAAATTCAACAGAAAAGACTCTATAACTCATGCATTACTTTTTCATCCAATGTTTTGACAAGTTATAAGATTTACAGATAATAAACAGATTTGGACTTAATAAAAGTCCTTGTTCTGCATCAGCAAATGACTCTTGCAAGTATTCTTTATCCCAGAGATTATATGTCCTGTGAACAATATTAAGAAATGACAAGCATTTTTAATAAAGCTCTCCTACCTTCCTGCACAAGGCACAATCTATGAAAGGTTCATAATCAATGTCTTCTGAACAGTTTAATTAGTTTACATTACACAGAAGCATAGTGAGTCTCAAATTAAAAAAAAAAAAATTAAAACCCCTGAAACTTTAGGTCATGTATCAAGACCATCCTAACAGCAATGTATTGGTAATCCAATAAAATTTTAATTATGCACACTTTTCACTAAATCTTTGGATTATTTTACAATATTCTACATTCAGTTTTATGGAAAAAAAGGCACTGCTGTACCATTTATGCCAAATTCTTTTTCGTAGTGTTGGACTTTATGTTCCTATTGGCTACAGCTCTTTCTTCAGGAAAAAAGTGATGAGGAGCTCAGTCCTGCCACAGCTGTCCAGGTGAGGTTTTGATAAGAGCAGAGAACACAGGTCAAGGGGAGAGCTCAGGCACCCAAGAAGAGCAAAAGGCAGATACACCCACAAGCCCAGCCCTCTTCCCTCAAACACCCCTTCTCCGATTCTTAAATAAAGTGTAACCACTGAGGTGTTCTCCCAAAAAGTTGTTCCCTCATGCAGTGTTTGTCTCCCAGCTCCACTCTCTGACTTTGCATCTGCCTTGCCTATAAGGTCTTGTTTGTTAACTAGCCAGAAATCAGCATGAAGAAGAGAATTTAAAAGTTAAGGAAATCTATGTTGTTTTTTGAAGTAACTTAAAAAACCTCTTGTACCAAAAAAATTACTTTTACACTACTTTTCAAGAAAGATTATTTTAGAAAATTGCAAAATATACTAGTAGATTATGAAATCCCACTAATTGAAACGGTTGCCTTTAATTTTGGTAGAAGTCAGATGCTGTGTTTTGTTGCATGTTGCCTCAACAGACTCTGTATTGCCACTGTACATAGGAGATCCCATCTCCTTTGCAGTTCTGCAGTGGACCAGAAATTTTTCATTTAAGTATTTTCTCCCACACTAAAAAAGTCAGTTTGCTTGAACAAAACCTTTTAACAGAACTTTTGGCTTCATTCATTTTATGTGGATGGTGCCTTGAATCCAGGAGGGAATAATTGGTGGAAGCACGAGAATGGAGAGACAGAATTACTTTTGAAAATGTCTCTCTGAATGACAAGAATAAACTCACCCCACGTTTCCTACAGTGCTGATGAATGACCCAGCTACCAGACTATTTTCAGATGTCTCTTTCTCAGATGTGTTTTTCAGAATAAGATCTGAGAGACATCTTCCACCATTAGCATCGGAAAACAGATTGCCAAAGGTTGAAACCTTCCTCCTGCTCAAGTCTTTTCCTAGTAAGAGTTGTCAGACACAGTTATTGAATGTTAAAATGGGGTTGCAACCTTCCAGAGCTGGAGAAGCATTTGACTCAAAAATCCTGACACTAAGGCCTTGGAAGAAGGATTTGTGGAGCAGGAAAGGAGCTTTAGGTAACTGTGAGGTGACAGGTTTTGCTTTGCAGCACTCACTGGAACCTGCCTTTTCCCTGCCAGCAGCCAAGAGCCACTGCAGCACCTGATGGTCACAAACAAGCCAGAAGGCTTCAGGTGAAGGATCTGCACATCTGACCTGCCATCAGCCTTTATTCTTATTCCAAAACAATGCATATGAGAAATGCACACAGTCACAGCTTTGAAGCATTTGGCAGACATTTTTGTTTGGCTCCTCACTAATGCTAAATAAACACAAGATGTAAGGTTGTACTGACCCACAGCTGTTCTTGACAAAATTCAACAGCCAAAAAGGTTTATAGACAGTGATTTGTGCTACAAAAACAAAATCAGGTCGGTTTAAGAACTCCTTGTCTGCTACATAGGACATAAAATATTTCTTAGTTGTTGCATTTTCACTCCAATTTACTAGAACCTCAAACACTGAATAGAGCATTCAGGATTAAGAGGCTTTGGCATGGTTTCTGTAGTGAGTGTGTGTCTTTGTGTGTGTGTGTGCTCAAATGAGAGACAGGAGAATGTTATGTGGGTGGAGGTGAAGTGTCAAGAATTTGGGATTTGCTTTTGTAAACAGCAGACTATACACTTGTCCTATAACAATAGACTAGGCCTTGCTCACATGAAACTCTACAGTTTAATGGATTTTTTTAATGAAAAAAATTAGACTTGAGCAAGATTTTATAGTGGTTTTGAGATTGCATCATAATAAAGATAAAATAGGCTTTCATGCATTTGCACCTGCTACTTAAAAATACACTTCATTCCATGAAGACTAATGAAAGGAGCAGTTCCATAAGAATTATGCTGTATCACTTCAGAAGACCAAATTCTAAACTATCAGCTTGTTTCAACCCTAATTACCAATGGGGCACACTTCAGAAGTTGTTTTCTCATCCAAATTTAGTTCGTCTCTCTTGGAACGTGTGCATCTGATTGCAAGACTATTTTTAAAGGTTATTATCTGTCAGTGGAGGTACAGATAGTGAATCAATCATCTAGGGACTGCTGGACATCCACAACTGCAAAATAAAAAAAATACTGTGGTGCAAATGGATTTATTTAAATAGCCTACCATTACTTCTTCCCTGGATAGCATGAGAATGTGTCTCTGCTAACAGGGGATGACTTATTTGAATATTAGTCAAGCATTTGCAGTCATATGGCCTTTCATAACTGGTAAAACAAGGCTGAAACATCCCGAAAAACTCTTTTGCAGTGTTTCTTAGCCAGCAACATTGAATTCTACTTCGCTTCTAAGATATTTATCTTGCTTTTTTTGTTTCTTTTTTTTTTTTCCTTTGCTGTCACCGCTTTAAAACATCTGTTACACAAATACACACTTAGAAAGTATATTCTGGGAAAGAATTCTTAAACACTGCATCCATCACTGCAACTGATCAGTTAGATAAACCCTCTGGTAAAGCTTTACATTTCTTCCCTGTTCACACTGACTGCACACTTCTTCAGGAATTGTAAAAATTCACTCACTAAATTATCAAACACAACTTCTGAGAGCCTAATGAGAGCTAGTTCAATGCAAAAACTTTTTCATTCTTATTAATATTATAAAATGACAATAAAATTATTGAAAAATGAAATCTAAACTAAAATAAAAAAGAGGCATGACATCTTTGAAGAATATGCAAAGAATGTCATTTATTCATATAGCAGCAAAGGAAGGTGCACAAAAATTCACCAAGAATTGGTTTGCTGTTAGATTTTGACATCAAATGTAAGAGATTTTCAAACACACAAATTCTGTTCAGAATGCAGAGAAACATTTAAAGCTTCTTGAAATTTTCTCAGGAAAATTGAATCATTGGGTGGGGGGAAGCCAAAAATCAGAATATTTAAGGGGAAAAAAGTTAAAATATTCGGTTAGTAAAAGGTAACAAAGAGGGATTCATTTAACAAATACCTAGAAATTCCACCAAAAAATCCATATAAATAACTAACATTTAGGGCAATGTAGAAGCAGCAAAGGAATAGGTGTTGATCAGGACATGGGAATGGAAAGGACAATTTAGGTCCCCTAAATTGCTCTGGCCCAGTGAATATTCAATTAGTTAAACAACACTAAAGACTTTCATTAGGAGAAACTCACTGACATACTCTGTGCCTAATGATGAAGTACTGTAATTGCCCAGCAAATGGGGAGATGTGAGCCCAGCTCTAACGCTGGCCCCTCTGTGCCAGCCCTCAGACTCAGCCTGAGACAGGACTCTGCACCACTCTGGCTGATCCACAGGGGCACTTTTCACAGCCTCACTCTCGTAAGAAACTGATCCCTACGTTAGAGGCCTAAATTTGGAAGGAGTCGCAGCTGAGAATGCCGAACAGGGGAGCTGCTCCCCGGGGCTCGTGTCGGGGCCTTACCGCGTCCAAGGGCCAGGGCTCGGATGCTTTTCCACAGGCAGCTTTTCCTGATGGCTCCCCGAGGCAGCTCCACCACTCCAGGGTCACAACTTTCCTGGGTGATTACTACAGATAGATCCAAATTATCCCTCCCTAAGCTCCAGAGCTCGGGAGACCTGAGCCAGTCTGGGTCACCAGCCGCGCAAATAGAGGCTAATTGTGTAACACGTCACCTAATTTAATAAGCAGAGCACAGCTCTGTGCTAGCCAAATGACTCATCCTCCACACCAAAGTGGCTCCCATCCAGATGGAGCATGGTGGTGTCTCCTCTCCTTCAAACATGGCCCTCCAAGCTTTAGAGGGGATGTGCCTGTGTGCATGTACAGAAATGTGCCCCTTGTTGACGGAGTGACAAAACTATCCTTTGTCCCCTCAAAAACAAAGATGCCCAGAAGTTTCTCTCTTTTAGATTAGGTGAAAAAGCCACCTCATAGGCCTAGGGGACTTCACCTCAAACTTAAGGAGAGCCAATTGGACTGGAGCAAAAAGTCCCATCTGGGCAATTTACTAGAAAAAGAAGAGAACAGAGACTGATTGCTTTTGTGAGGTGTTTTACCAGAAGCAAGAACCTCCTGCACCTGGCTCGGTTTTTCCCTGTAAGAAGTTTGTTATTTTGCCTTTTATTAAACCTTTTTGTTTCCAACACTGCAACGGAAGCCATCCTGCTGATTTTATGCCTCCAAAGGTAGCTGAGCTATCCTGGGTGAGAAATAGACCTCCAAGAGCTTATGAGACCTGGCTCGAGGAGGCTCCTATTACTTGCACAGGCAAAACACTGCACGGCACCTGCAGATGAGTCCTGCAGAGGCAACACGGACTAAGAGCCACTGTGGTCCCACCTCTCACATCTCAGAGGTTCCAGCAAGCAACTCTCAGTTCTGACAAAAGATCTTTTTTGTCCAAATGTGTGCTGCTGAGCTGTTTGTGCCCTAGACAAAACCCCACGCTTTCTGTACACTCCCATGGTACCTACATGGTGAAAATGAAAGTCTACAGCCGAATCAACTCCAGTGAGACCTAGAGCGCTGTCATCATGAACCTGTGCAAGCAAATGCCTCACAGCCCAGGTTCCCACCACCCATTCATAGTCCATATCAGTTATATCACCCCAAAACCCCTGTACTTTGGAGGGCTTTGCAATTTGCAACATAGTGTTTTCCAGAGTACCTCTGCTACATCAGCCTAGTATTTTGATACCAGCCATTCACATTCAGAAGTCAGCAACCTCTAATCATTTTTAAATTGCAATCAAATGATTGGCACATCTTAAAGATGTATCAAACATTATGTAAGTAATAGTAAAATTCCATTTTTAACAGAAAAAGTATGCTGTTCCAGACATCAAATTTTGATGGAATTATCAAAAATGGATTTGTATTCTGAAAAAAATATCTTTGAATGACGTTGAATCTTTCACTACTTGAATTGCTGGCGATGAAATTAATTGTATGACAACCCCTCATTTGAAAATGTTACCTATAAACATTTCATATCCAAACCAATAAGTACTATCTTTGTCACTAGGGGGGAAAAAAAGCACAAAAATAACTACTGCCTTCTGAAGGAGATATTAAGGGCAACACTAACAAGTAAACTGAAGCAATATACAATAATATTCCTGCCAAGGAATGTCATGACAAAAACACTATGATATATATGTCAATACACACCAATGTTATTTTAACATCAAAGAGAGTCCTAGGTCAATGTTTTGCATGGCTGGTGATAAAACTGACACTGGTAACAGCAGTATTACTTATCAAGATGTGTTTTGTCAGCTTCCTTCTGTTCCTGTCAAAACTGGAAACGTATAGTGATAATGCACTACATATGCTACCCACCTCTCTCTGCCAGCATCAACCTAACTTATGCCAAATCTTTCTAGAAACACTAATCAACATGCCCTGCTACAGAGAGCTGAGATACTGAGGCTGTCTAATTTAAGATGCTGATGAATAAGTAATAAACTTTCAAGCATTACAAGCAAACTAAGGTTCTGCCAATGTAGACACTATAAAAGGCTGGCAGTGATTGCAGCTGAATATTCTAATAGCTTTTATATTATGAAAATGCCTCATTTATTTAGTACCACATATACTATCTAGTAATACAATAATGGCAGTATAACAGAAATGTCTGATTACTCATAGAAGACCTTGAAATAATTTTACTGGTTTTCTCCCAGCGAAGATTTTATTAAAGACCACTGCAAACACTTATGCAAGAGATACAGTGCATTTTCCACTGTCAATAAAGGAGAAAAAAAACTTTCTAAACATCATCTTAGCCTAACTACTGTTTTCCAGCCTTCATAAAATAAAAACACCCCTTAGAAACACTCATATGCATGACAGCAGCTTTTCTGGGCCCAAGTATCACCTTCAGGAAAGACTAATCCCTAAATCTCTAGCAATTTGGGACCAGTCCTTTGCAGCTCATTCCCACTTGCACAGGCTCTGGTGAACACTGCCTGCAGTGGTGGCAGCAGGTGCCCAGGTCACAGCCCCTGACCCTGACCAGTGTGTCCATGGCTCTCTGAGACCACAGGGGGACAAGGTAGTGCTGTATCTGCCCAAAGCAGTTATGAGTGCTGAGGAGGGGAGAGGTGGGATGGAAATTCTGGGACCACAGGGGCCTCTGAGATTTTCACTCTGAGATTTTCATTGATTTCAGTGAAGAAATGTCATCACATTTTTTCCAGAGTACTTTAATGAAAATGCATATGTGAGGTCAGATGTGCTGCTCTTACTTTCTCTAAAGAGAAAAGAAAGCACAGGGTGGACTTGGGTTATATTCTGTCATGGAAACCTCATCTAATCCTGCACTAGATCCTCCCAAAACATGAGACGCAAGATCATAGCATTGACAAGGCTAGATGTTATTACTGTGTTCAATTCAGAACTAAATGTAAAATATACATTATATCTTACTCCTTATATGAGTCTCCAGAATAACAATCTGTTTTTGTTATTATTCTTTTTGGCTTAAATATCCATCTCATTAAGCAAGACACATGACAGGGAGTAAAATATTTGAAGAATCACTTACAAAAATGCTAACAACATCATTACTTCACAAATTTTATGCCTTAAAGGGTTTAAATGCTGTCAACTTGGAAGATATTTCCTCTTTTCTGTCCAAATTTAGGAGCAGTATATCTTGTATGACTGAAAGCGCACCATGAATATTATAGATGGTCAGAAGTCATGTATTAGTTTGTCAGATTTTACAAAGGTTTCTAAACAACTAAAAAAGCCCTTGTTGTTTATATGAACAAATTACATCTGTGATCTTTGCAGTAAGCACCATCTGAGACAGAAGGTTTTACATTTACAGTGATTAGCATGAGGTTAATCTCCATCAGTCAACTGCAACTGTGATAAAATACACTAGAGCCCTTGAGCTTATGGTGTGCAAATCTACAAAAGCAATTCTATTTCTTTGCCTGTTATGGAAGTGAAGTTTTTTTATGACAGCCAGCCAAGTTCATTTCTAGTCATAGAGAAAACCAATATAAATGCAATAGTCTCAGGATCTGTCTGTTATCTCCAAAAAGAATCCATTGCATGCTTCAATGTACATAAACGTGTATAAATATCACTGCACCTTGTCAAACCCAAATTCTCTAAAGGCATTCCCAAAAACATACTTGATCCATGCAGTAAGTACTGCAATGAAAGACAATTTTAAATTAAACCAAATAGCCTTAAAATTGACAAGGACATGACACTGAGGAAAGGGAAAGCAAATGAGCCCATATTCTTTAATACAGTCCCCACAACTGGTAGGCAAATGCTAAACTATACCTTGAATGTGACAAAGTAGCAAATAGCTTTCTAACCACAAAATCACCATGATATTTGTTCCTCTGGGGTGCAGAATCTCTTAAGAAAAACAAAGCTTGGTTCATTAACACGGGTCTTGGTTAAACCAGAGATCACCTAGTGATCCGCTTCAGACTTCTTCTCATCTACACTATCTCTTGATGCATAATTCCATACAAAGCATTACATACCATATTGCACCATTCCTGTAGAACACTCTGCTGCAAAGCAGCATTCAACATCATAGAAACCATTGCAGGTCTCTTCTTTTTCTTTAAGCTGTCTAGATATGTTGTTAATAGTAAGCAAAACAGAAAAAAATCTGACACTGCTGTGCCTATGAGAAAGCATTGCAATAATGATGGAGCAAAGTTTATATAGAGCTAAAATTGTGCCATAGTAAAGAATGAATCCTGCAGCTTCAGGAAAGCATAAAAAATCTGAAGTATCTGAGGAGGAATTTATTAAAGAGGCAAAACTAATCTGAAGGTGCATTAAGGGACTGTGGGGTTCTTTTCCAGCTGATGGGAACTGCCAGCACTCCTTGTATGTCCCTGTGGCTTCACTGGTCCACATCTCAGAGCCAGTGGGGAAAAAACTAGAGCAGGAAGATATATTCAGCTGGGGATCAGGAAGCATTTTCCAGTGCCATCCAGCATTCTGAAACAACCCCTCAGGACATTAATGCAAATTCTGGGCCAAACTTCAGCAATCAGGCTTTTAGTAGCACAGGAAAACAGGCAAGTCTCAAAAAGTATTTCCTATATAAAATGTTATCTAATATTATCATGAATCTAAATAATTTATTTATTACAATGTTTTCCATTAGCATATAACCCATTTCTAAATACCTTCCTAAATATTGTTTAGCATCTAATTCATATCCTCCATAAGCTATTCTCCATAAGTTGTTTGATTTTATACGTTGTTTCAATTTCAAATATTCTTTCTATTACACTAGTGAAAGGCTGGCAATACAGAGATGGAAACACTACCAAACAAGTGTGGGTGTGTAGTACAGGCAGTTGGTTTTCCTTTGCAAACCAGCTTTCTGAATAAAGTCTGCCTGAAGAAACTTAAAGCCATGTATTCCCCAACCACCAGGCAAGAGGCCATTCTTGCAACAGGAAATGCTCATTCCCTCTTCTATTACACTGCTTTATATTCAGAAAATATTCAGTCTTTATGATTGCTTATTGGCCACCAATAATAAAGGGACATTATTAATAGAGCATGAGATTTGGGGGCTGGATGCATCTTTAGGTGGGTTTAAAGAAATTATTTAAAGACTGGGTCTCCAGGATGCTGGAGGCACCCACATTCCCCTGTGCCACTCCAGTAGGATGCCTTCTGAAAGGGGACAATTATTATTCTTTTCCCTTTCCCTTTGTATTTAACAGAAATGACCACCCTGTGGATCTCTATTCTGTGAGGGGGGGCTCATATCAAATTCACAGTAACAAAGGACTTATCAAAATAACTTCTGCTTTCTGCATTTGGGATAGAGATATGGTTACAGACCAGCACCAAAATACTCAGAATATACTGTAAAATGGAGCCATTGAAGCTGAAATGGATGTGCTGGGGAAATTTTCATATATGAAAACCTTGAAAGCCCATTACTTGAATTGAACTAAATATTGCTTTTCCAGAATTTCGACTGAGATGTTTGAATTATGTCTAAATCTTATTCTGGGTGGGAAAAGCTTTTCATCTCTGTTCCTGGAAAAGGAGACTTCTTCCTAGCTCTGCACTGTAAGCTAGCTGGCAAATATGGTCAGTAAGAGCCATTTAATTTTTTTGTCTTCTGTCATCTCTAGCTCAAGAATTGTGGTATAAATCTGGAAAATAATTAGGAAGAGACCAGATTTGTTTTAGACCAAATGAGCTGAAAATAATCTACATGCCATTATATTGCACTATCTCTTGGACTAATCTACATAATCTACAGAAATTTGGAGTGCTCTGTCTCAGGGCTGATGTTTCCTTCTCTCTTAAGACTTACAGTACCTTTAGAACAGCGGGCTCGGTGGTGGGATGGGAGACAAAACTTAAGATGTCCCTCCAAGACACCCCTCTGGGGCTTAAGTGAAGCAAATGTGGGCATCGTTTTACAAATGCAGGGGAGGGCCCCACAACAAAGAGAAGGCAGCCAGCTCCATGGTCTCATGCATGTCTGGGGTCAAGTGGAGCTACAGCATCTTCTAGAGAGCCTGCAATAACCACATCAAGTGTCAGTAAAACTGGCTGACCATTTTTTTTTTCTTTTATTCTTGACCACTTTCTTTTTTTTTTTTCTTTTTTTTGGGGGGCGTAGCCAATTCTGATTATAGCAGACTGAGGCTAACAGTTTTATATATACTTATTTCCACTTCATACTACTCAGCTTCAGGAAACTGCTCAGTTAAGCCTGCTTGATTTGAAGAGGAGCAATCCAGTGAGCAATGTGACTGAGAGAAAGAGCAGCAGCTCTTTTCCAGCTCTCCTCCAGCCCAACTCCTTGTCTGCAAGTAATGTTCTTTGTCTCCTTAGTTCAACAGTTCAGATTTTTGCTTTACCTTAGGCAATGTAGAATTTTTCCCTTGAGAATTAAGTTTTCTTGGACAAAAGAGCCTAAGAAAAAATAATTTCAAAAAACTACTGCCAAAGATTTCTGATTTCAGTCCAGTAAGTGCAAGCACAAAGGAAATTGGGTTAATCTGACACCAGGGGCAATGAGTCAGAGTATCTGGTTTAGTCAAACAGGTACTAAGTGCGTTTACCTGCTATGGGTACCATGGTCAGTACCTTTGATAATATCCTGGATTTAATTTCTGTCTGTGTCACTACATGGCTATAGGTACAAATGTATCACTCCAATAACAATCCTCTCTCTTCCTACAAATGTCCTTCTTTCTTTGTAGACAGAGTGTCCTTTGTAAAGTCACTCTTGTTTAAATGAGAAAACCTGTTTTGTCTTTAAAGATTTTATATCGCAAGGCATTTTTCCCTAGAACCGAATTTTTCTGCATTATGATTTTCTAACAGAAATAGAAAGCTAGATGAGAACAATCAACTGGTTCATCTGTTGCTATAATTTCAGTTAATTCTTGCAAGAATTTTTGCAGAGTTCCTGCATAATTTTACTGCTTTAATTCATACTCAACAGAGTATTTACACTCTGAAATTAACCAAAATTCAAGCAATGGAAGTGGGATATTTCCACATGTTTCTGCCTTGTACTTTCATGACAAAGGTATAGAAAAGTTCTCTGCAGTCTAAGTGAAGTTTTCATTTATTATTTGAGGGCAGATACACTGACTGTATCTATGATGATCAGTGAATACACAGTAGTTAAATAATTTCCATCTCCTTCTAACAAATGAATACTGGGTGAAAAGCATTTATTAAGTATATGTAAATCATCCCGTTAGCAGATTTTTTTTTCTCCACATTTCTTAATTCTATTTTCCCAAAACACAACAGAGTTGCCAAGGAAAATACAGATAATTACATTTATCCTACAGCCATTTTTTTTCTGTGGGTGTGATTGCCCTCTCTCAGGACATGTGATGTCCCTTCACAATTTTTTCTTTCCTGACTAGTAACTACTAAATCAGAGACTGTCCTGAATTCACAAACACAGCAAGGAGAGTAACCTTCCAGGACTATTCTGTTTGACAATTCAATAAAGGAATCTACAAGCCTTGTGGATCAATCCCCCTGCAGTGGTGATGTCTAAATGGCAACATTCCCTAAGAGGAAGGAGTTGTGGTTATTACAACTTGGAAACTGCCGTACTTAATTTCACATAATTAACAGTATTGAATTGAATGCTCTTCTGACCATTTGATCCTTTATTGTTCTAGAGAGAAACATGAGCAGAGCCCTGCCCAATGTACCAGAAAGAACATGCAGGATGTAGTAGGATATCAAAAGAGGTTGAGGGAAGAAATAGCTTCAGAAAACATAAAGAAAAGATAAGAGTGTGTAAGATAATAAATGCCTGACATACTTAACATGCTGAAAATATTTTTCCAGACTGGAATCCCCTCTGCTATCAATCAAAAACAGTGGTCCTTAATATAGCCTAACACTTTCCACAGGAGTAGGAATGCCAGTGGCTGTTTCTTGGGACTGTGCCCAGATTTCAGTCCGCATTTTCCCTGTATTTTCACTTGTGTATATCTTGAAATTCACATCTAAAGTTTTGCTGTGCCTGCTGATACCTCTGTTCCACATCAAATATAACTCTGAGCAATTAAATTGAATTAAATTAATTCATTTTAACAGAAAAAATAGCATTGCAATAATATGAAAAGCCAAAGTTTCTGCAAACTTACAAGGGATGTTTCCTATACAGACAATTAAGGAAACATAGGTATTTACCAAATCTACATGTGAGCTTGTTCAAGGCTCCATTATGACCAAAGGAGAGAGATTAGACACTTAGAGTGAAGACAGGCATCTAAACTACATCAGAGAATAATGCCCCAGAAGTCCCTACCTGGACAAGCTCTTCAGATGTAAATGCAGTTGTCTAAATTCAGGAGAGATGAATCTCAGCCTACTGATTAGCCTTGTTAGCCAAAATAAGAATTTCTAAATTACTGATTTAGGGGAATGAAAATCACATAATTGAGGCAAGGTCAGACACTAAATTAGTAGGAGAAAAGGGACTTAACCTAGGGTCTACCTACTCTCTCCTCTTCAATTATTTCTGAAGACAACTAAAATATTGAAATTTTTTGTAGGTCTCAAACACTTAGAGCCTGCCTGCCACATCCAAAGTTCATAGCATAGGTCTTGAATAAAATTTAAACAGTACTCTGATACTTTCTTTGCAATATCTGCATTGAAATATCATGCTGGCACCTGAAATTGTACTGGGAATGAATGCTGGAATGTCAGAAATATTAAGAAATAGGTCCAAAGTTCTTTTTTGGTTTAGTTTTTTTGTTTTTTTTTTTTTTTTTTTTTTTTTGTTTTTTTTTTTTTTTTTTTTTTTGAGGAAAGCTTAGTGCTAGAATGCCAGAAAGCACAACTAGGAACTAAATATCATTTGCTGTTAGTTATAGAAACTGCTTAACCAGGGTAAGGCAAATGCTAGAGGTTCTTGAAGCTTACTTAGGTGGCTCGGTCTAGGGCTGTTTATGTCTTTGAATAAATTTTTTCTCTGGTATTTTCCTATTAGAAAATGGTTAAGATCAACATACAGTTTCCAGACAGACCTAGTGGAATCAAACTCTATGGATTTGGCATCAGGAGCAGGAAAGACTTGACATCAGAAGGGCAACATCAATCGGCAGGCAGCGTGTTTGTGCCAGTGTTCAGTGTGGCAGCCACAGATCCCTCAGCCTTCAGGGAGATCAAATGTTTGGAACTGATTTAAGATGGCAAGCTCTTAACTAAAGGCACACCAGCAAGGCACCTGCAAGCTGAGGCTCACTATCTCCCAGGTGCAGAGACCAGCTCTCCTCTTCCCTTGGCCCTGGGATCATCTCTTATTCCTCAGCACACTGCACACCATGTGCTTGTGAAGATAACATTTATCTGCCACCTTGCTTTAGTTAAAGGAGCAAAGTGGTTATTTCACCTTGCCTTGCTTTTTTTGTCTGTTTTCTTTTTCTCCCTTTTGCTAGCTGCCAAACAGACACAAGATAGCATTAATCAAAATGTTCTGGGTGACCTTTGAAGAGACGCTGTGCTGGGAACCCTCTTCACAATCTAAATGAAGCACATCATCCAAGGAATGGGCTCTCTTGAGATTACAAACAATTTCACCAAAAAGAAAAAATTGCGGGCACACCATGATGTCAGGCATTAAGGAAAAAAACCCTGCTAAAGAGTATTCATTGTATAAAATCTCCTTTGCTATTTCCTTCTGTACTCCAAAAGCATCTTAGCTAGTGCCAAAGGGTCTGGCTACCACTTGCTCAAAGAGTGTCTGAGGTAGGACAGCAAGTAAAATGCATTTTACCAGCTTATTATATGGTGAATGATTCATAAAGCAGTTTTTTCCCCGGGATAATGTATATTTCTTCTTCCAGAGTGAATGACATCCCCAAAAGCAATATTCATCTGACCAAATGCAGAGGTGTCCAGAACAGAAATCTACATCTAAGCCATGTTGTCTCTATATACAAAAGAGAGGAATTGGCACTTCTGAGATGCAGTCCATTATACTCAAAGGTAAATGTTTAATATGGGTCAGATTAATCACAGTCTCTTTTTTTTTTTAGGTGATACCAAAAAAAATCAGATTATTTTCTCACTCAGATGTACATTATAGACATCTCAAGGAGGGGATATGATTCCTGTCTAAGCAACATTAGTTGGACCATTCAAGCACAAGGTTCCCTGTAAATATGAGCTAGTGGGTACTTAGAACAAGACTATGACTACTATAATATTGTATAGAAAAACAAGTCTGTATAAAGCTAAGTTTCTACTACAGTGTCATGGATTCTTGGGATAAGAACAAAATTGCCATGAGGCACCACATGAATTTATCATACAAACAAGAGTGTCAGCTCACATAACACATAATTTTTATGAAACTTGCTGCATCAGGAAGTTCCAGATGCCAAAAAGAAAAAGAGATCAAAACCCAAGAAAATATATCCACAATGTACAGATCCACTCACTGACACTAAGCTCAGGGGAACAGGAAGACACAGGAATATCTATCCTTTTCACTAGGCCTTTTTTATGATAAACATGAACCTCAAGTAACAGCTGAGGACAGGACTCTGAGCTAGATGTACTGGATCTCAAATTCAGTCATCCATTCCTGTTTCCTGACCTCACACTGCCAACACTGTTCTTACAGCAATGAGCCAAGCACGGAACATGATAGTCCTACCTCACTCATACCATTCTTTTCCAGGATGACCAAATGCAGGTTAAGCCTCGGTTTTACTCCAGGAAGCACCCAAAGCACAAACAAAAAATGCAAGCCATCACCTTATCTGCCTTCACAATATTACTTCAAAACATTTGTGCTTGGTCCAATGCCCCATTCCTGACACATTATTTCAGTAGAGATATTTACTGGTGAGGAGAGTTGGTGTTGGAGCCAAACACCTACTTGATATTATCCATTCTGTCATCAACGTGACTCACCAGCAGTGGTCTCATCTTCCATCCTTTCGAGCAAAGCTGAAAAATTGCTAAAAATAGCAGCAGAACTTGACTGCAGAGTGTTTTTCTGGGGAACTCAAATCTTAGCCTGTGACTAATGCTGCTAATTGAATTTTTACCTCCATCTTTTTTGGGGAGAACGCAAACAGTAAGAGACAAGGTTGCTTTTTGCAATGTTTCTTTTTACTACATTGTCTCTTGTCCCTTATTTTCTATGACAGTGAAACACCAAACCAGGGCTCAAAACTCTCTTCTTAAACCCTGTTTTCTGAAGAATCAGACACATGGGGATTTCCAAGTATTATTTTGGAACTCAGTAGTGATCTGTCATTGCAACACAAAATAAGCTCTGACATGTTTATGATAAAAAGTATTTTACATATGACATTCTTTTTCCTTCTATCCAAACATCTCATTTTCCTTCTACTTTTAAATTAGCCATCAGTCTAACTACTGTATTTCAGCAATAACTGCTGCTATGCATTACCAAATATGAACTCTTATGCCAAGCTGAAGGAGACACATATCCCTTATATTAAATAAATCTCCTTCGTGACTGAAAGAATTATGTTAGGGAAGAAAACCTGTCATATTATGCTAATTCAATTTCTTCTGAGCACTTTTAAATCCACTCTACAAAAAAAAAAAAATCCAAATAAACACAGGAATATTTTTTTTTTGCACTAAATAACTACCATTCCCTTCATCCCATTCTGGTTCAAAGAAAAAATAATTACTATTATTTTCCAGTACACTCAATGTACATTAGTTATTTTAGAACTGTGTAGAAATAGATACACACACACACACCCTAGGACTATTAAATGCTGCTAAGACCAGGAAATAGATACAAGTGTTTCCAAGAAAACCCTTAAAAAAAAAAAAAAGGCTTGTGTGTGTTTGAAGGCTTCCCCTCAAATTTTACCTATGTTTATTGCAGCCAAGCCTGTACAGAGAGCCCATAATAACAGGCAGAACAGGGACTCTATCAGGATGCAAGCCAGCTGTCTGAATAAACCTGCATTCTTACCAGAATACCTGCATTCTGGTAAGCTTTAAAAAAAATCTGTAGTGTTTGGGGTCTTGTTGCTGTTTTTTTCAATCAAATCAAAATGGTATATAATCAAAGCTGGCTGTATTTGTAGAAAAGGAGCCACATGAAGCTGAGCACTGGCAATTAACAGTGCAAGTGTTTTTCCTAAAGGGACACACAGTCAGTGCTTACATTCATCTCAGCATTAGCAGCCAGACACACAGTGCTTACAACAATAATTTTCATGGAGTTATCAAATTTTTCAACTGCAAACTCCATTCCCTATGGATAGTAAATCACAGAAGCAATCCAAACAAAATCAGTGGAGGAGTGCTGCTAATGAAATGTGTGCACAGATCCACACAAAGTCATAGCCCTAAGTATTTATCAGAGAGAAACAGGTGCCAACCAGATGCCAAAAAAATAAATAATTTGTCAGAAATTAATAGCACTCAATCTGTTGCTCCTGCAAGTGACAGAAGACAACCAAAATGAAAATAAAGGAACCCAAACAGAATCTTGTAAGAGCCCACAAACAACAAGGGCAACCGCACCATCTAATTTATGTTATCTGATATTACTTCAGGCTCCCTAATGCTGAAAAAATACAAGGTTATCTGTAGACTCAAATAAAGAACCAACCATGGGACTGCAGAGCACTGCGAAGCTGTAAAAGGACAGTTCTTGTTATCATGCCCAAAGCTGCTGCCAGGCTGGAGCAGAGCCTGTGAGCTGCCTCACATGCCTGGAGTGCAGCGAGCAGGAGCGCCACAAATCCTGTAAACACTTCAGAAAATACGGGAGAGCAAGAGGCCAACCAAAGATGTGACACATTGCCTAGTGCTGTCGAGTGAGAAGGCACTGAAAGAGTAGCAGCAAAGGAGGATTGTCTGCAATGCTGGAGAGATATTAACCATAGAAATAATAATAGCAAAATAAATCAAGAAAAGAGCTGAAGCATTCTCACTTTAAGATATGATGCAAACTATCACTCCCAGCTTCCTGAGCAGAAATATGTCTTCTAGTTATACAGCAGTTGCAGGATATAAAATCTTCTGTATACCTATCTACATCTATTTCTATAGATCAGCACAAAAACAATTGGTTAAGACTGAGTTACAAGTGCAGTCGAGTGCTTTATATGAAGTGCTGGAGGGAAAGGAGGAAAATCTTGATTACAGCTCAGCAGGGCTGAGGTATGGAAATCAATGGCAAAACATGTTTGTACAGAAGGAAAAGAGGGTTTTTCCCTAGTATCAGCATCAACCCACGTGGAAAACTGTGCTGATGAAGCCAGCAAGAAAAATGCAACAAGGTTTTAGTCTCCTTACTGAAATCCTTTATCCTGTAACATGTGAAAAAACACAACTAAACTTTTTCATGGAAGAGGCTTCTAAGTGTCTAGTGGGGAATTAACAGATGTTGGGAGAATCCCTTTACAAATTCAAAGGGTTGCTATAAACACATCAGCAGAGGGAGTTTCTGCTGTTGAGCCATAACTTAGAAGATATTTACAGGTGTTCTCCCAAGTAATCTGTGCATTCTACACAGTTATTCACCAAAAGTGTGAGGAAACTTAATAGTAGGTACAAATGATGGAATTATTACATTGACAAATAAAATAAAGCTAGTCACACATCAATTATTAAAAGATAAGCTTGCTGAAAATTCAGCCCAACACATCCCCTATTTTTTTTTCTCCATCTCTATTCCCACATTTCGTGAACTTCTTTCATTCGCACATATCTATTTAATTTTCACTCCCACCATCTTGTATGCTTTTTTAACTTCATTTTTTAAAAGTAATTACCTTTTTTCCCTTTTCTTTCGATTCTCCCATTTCAGGGAGAATTACTTTTATTACTTTTTTTCCACCTTCTTTTAATAATTTTTAGGACTCCCTGCCTCTCCTGTCTTATTATCAGCTTTCTTCTCAAGTTTTGTTGAATTGGTGTGTATTACAACCATGTCTATGGCGTGCAGTACTAAAAATGTTTGTGGTGCATGCCACATTTTGCCACAGCACCAGCGAGTGCAGAGAGCCCCCCAGATTCACCCCACTTCTTCCTTCACCAGTACTTTTCCCTGCAGCACTGATTTTACTGGCATATGCAGCAAAGAGTAAAGTGCTTTTGTTAAGTCCCATTGCTTCAGGAAACAATGAAGTGCTGAAGCTCCCCACCAAAACAGATCTAGCAACTCAAAATAGCATTTATGCTTCTCTCAGGTTCAACTTTTCAGCCCCTACTCCTCCTCCATTCAGTGCTCATGCCTCTTCCACACCTGTAAACTCACATGTGCCTAAATATGGGGATAAAGCATCCTCAGGCACCCAGGCTACCATTGCTGCTTATGCAGAGCTGTCACTGCCTTGGCTCAGCTCAGCATCCACCTGGGTGCTCATCTCACACCAAACCCAGACTGGGGTTCGTTACTCAGGTGCCCCAGACCACATCTCCTGACAGGCAGCAGCAGTGCTCAGGAAAATCCACATTACAAAACCCAGCACCAGAGGCATTTCTGGCAGGGGAATGCTGCTGCTCAGCTGGGGGAGGACAGGCAGGGATGGCACACCACAATAACAGCCAAAAATGGGAAATTAGGAGGTGATAACATAATAAAACAAATTTGAAAAGTAACTGGCTGGTGCAAATAAACTTCACTGAGATATAATTCATTGATCTGCATCTATTTAAAAAGTTTAAAAATGCCTTTCAATTTCTTTGTTGGTTAATGGTCCCAAGCAGCTCGAGTACTTGCCATTCAACGTAATACCTAGCCAGTCACTTCAGTGGAATTCTAAATAACTGATTTCAGCACACAGCTAATAGACATAAATGTACTTTCTGATTATTTTTCTGTCAGATATGTTCATTCCTCTGAAATGAAAGTAACAGCACAGAAAACATTTTAAACTAATTATATCATTATGGTTTTAAAACTTCATTAAAACTGCTTTATAACATGCCTCATTTTCTAGCACAAAAACATTTTAAATTATAGAAATAATTTCTGTTCATGAAATCTACATATTTTTAATTACACATATTTAATTAGAGAACCATTTGTTGAATTCAAGAATATAACAGTTTGGGATGTTTATTCATGCATCAGATGGGAAGAAATAAGTTGGTCATAGTCTTCTGAAGATTGCTTCAAGATCACTTGAATTTATGCCTTTTCTACATATTCAAAAGCAGCTTAAAGCAAAAATCTTAACTAGAAAGACATTTGCAAAGAACTCATATGAAGAATTTAGTATATAAGTGTTCTGCAGATGAGTAGTCATTGGCAACTCCTAACCTTGAGCTAAAAGGCCCTGATGTAGATGATTCATGGGTGAAATTGCAACATGCATCACAGAAAATCACAATGTTAGTAATGCTAATGATGATGCAAATATTATTAATATTTATGCAATGATTTTGATTCTCCACTGGTTTCCAAAGCAATCATTTGGAATTCAAATATTATCTGATTCCTTTTATGTTCACTAAGCTGCAGTACTCAAATCCCTCTCACAATTTCCTCCACTTCCCAGATGAAAAAAAGAATATTTGGCAGGGTACTTCCCAGAATGGCCCGATTCTCTCAGAGCAGGCACAGTCACACTCTGAACAAGTTCTGGTCTCTTCTTTCCAGAGGAAAAGCTGATGCACTGAACTCAGAAACATCCAATAATGCTAAAAATACCTCTGCATTCTGCTTCAAAAGTGAAAGCTGGTTTTACAAAACAGCTTATCAACTCCCTTCACACTTTATGCTGCAAATTCTGTCCCACACCTGCAAATACAAAAGCACTGCTCTTCATTGTTTGGCATCTGTTCTACTGCAGGGCAGTGTTTCATGCATGCTACAGATCATCACTTTACATAACATGTAGTCTATTTGCAAGACATACACAAGTAAGTGACAACAGATTTACTTGAAAATCATCATCTGCTCACTCACACATTGATTGAAAGTGGCTATCTGCTTTTATATAAACAAATTTATTTTATATATAATAGTTTTTATGTCCATGACTAGCCCTCTAAATCATTTACATGTGATTAAAATTTGATAAATTCTTGGACTCCACATGCTGGATATTGTTTAGAATTGTACCCTCTCACAGACATCAAAAAGAGGGTAGCTACAATATAAGACAATCACAAAGGAAGACAAACAACTATCAAACCAAATCACTGCCACCCTGAGACAGCTCAGTGAGATAACTACTGTAACTATTTATGCTTTACACAAAAGCCATTCTTTCAAATAGAATTCCATTCTTGGAACAAATTGTTCTTGTTTAAGAAATCTGAAAAAAAGGCAACTCTCTCCTGCATTAATGAAGGAACAACTAAACCTGTAAGATCTTGCATGAGAAATAGTAATAAAAACAGAACAAAAGAACATTAATTAGAAAATTCTAATTAATATACCATTTCACAGACAAATAATATTTTACAGGAAATCTACAATACACAGTAAATATAACAGTATATAAGTACTTCTGTTCTTAATAGAGTTTCCTATCAAGAAACTCCAGCATAGGAACAGCAGAGACTCCTTTAGAATACTGGGGTCAATTATTATTTCAAATAATTTGAATTTGGAGGAATATGTAATAACATAGAAGTTGCTACACCAGAGGATATTATGAAATTCAGCATGTGTCAAAGCATATCCTATTTCTGCAAAGCCTAATCTCAATCTCACACCCCTCCCAAGACATACACTGCCCAGAGCACCATGACAATTATTTCCATACTTTTACATGACACTCCTATCTGCAGTACTTGAGCACTTCATAGAGGCAGTACTCCTAGAAGTCATGCAGTCTGATCATTAGCACTTCTTAAAAATGACAAATGACTAATATCTGCAAATTTAGCTGATTTTAAGAAACTGGTTTAAATTGTCCCTAATAATTTGGAGAGTGTTACCCACACACTTCTGCCAGGGGATAATTTCTGAGAGCACTTTTCAGTATGCAGAACCATTTTCTGGACACATCCCTTTGATTGTCATTATGTGGAAGGGTGAAAATTACAACTTTCCCTTTCTTTAGACACCTCAGCCATTTGACTTAGATTTTCTACATATCTCAAGAAGCACATTCTGAAAAAATGCAAAAAATATTCAATTGGAAAGAGAAGGATCAAATACTAGGTTTTATTTTACAGCATTTTACTTACAATACCACTGTGGGTAACTACTCTCTTTCAGATCCCATTGTATCCTGATGTAGCTGGTCATGGTGATTCCTAAGCAAAATCACCACTGGAGAACAAAGAAATAGCCTGTAATCCTGTTATAGATACTTTTATCATAACACTTATGAATAAAACAAAGCAAATAAAACAAAGTGAAAATTAAATTTGCTCTGATAATCAATTTTCCCAAACTTTAAAGTGCTCTGGAGCCTCTGAAAACCCCAGGCCATCCATCACATGATGCAGCACTGTGTCACCACGAGTCATTGGCAAGGTTGGAGGTGCACAGCCCTGACTTCTTCTTTTAAGACTTAGAAACCGGGAAGGAGCTGAAAACCATTACATGAATCGTTTATCATTATAATCCTTCAGAACATACACTTTATTTCTCAGAAAAATACACTGTAAACTAGAATATATTGTTATTAAGAATAAAATGAAATTTAAAAAAGGAAATCTTTCTTGTTAGATTTAGCTACTTCTCTCCCAAAAAAAAAAAACCCTGACATTTTCGTTGGATTTTTTAAAATATGTAAATATCGGTGTCAATTCACCTAAAAGATTGTTAATGAGACTGCTGTAAGGAAAGCTGATGTATTTTTAACTGAGATCTGTTCTGTCACATTAGTGAAAACATGGTCTATAAAAGAAAAGTAGAGAGAAAGACAAATCATGCCCTTTCCTCTGCTGGAATTTCAAATACAGATACTTTGCATTTTGCTTTTGTTGTCTCAGACTTAAAGAACTGAGAGGAGCTTTGCTAAGAATTACTCTTTGTTTGATTATCACTTAACAAAGTTGATGTTTCAGGTTTGATCTGGATTTGTTCCAAAGTGTATTTACTAAAAAAGTATATTAAACCATTTAATTCTTGCCTAAGGCTGAAAAATCTAATGATGTTTTTCAAACATTCTTTTTATCATCACCAACAGGTGTATTTCCAAGGAGTAAAATGGTGATAAATGTACTGTCAGTAACATTTTATGAGATGCATGGAGTTTCTATAAAAACAATTTAAAATCTATTCAACAGGGGAACAACTTTTGATGGCTCTTCCCTGAATCTTCAGTTTTAAATGTTTAAAGCAAATCCATTGGTTCATTTCACATGATTTGAAAACATAACATTTATAAAACACTATAATTTTCCCATGTTTGGTTTCCAATTTGTTCTTCAAGAACAAGAAACATGAAACAGCAAAGAGAGAATGGCAATGATTCACTTTTTGTCTCATAGAGAAAAATGTGAAATTGCTTCAGGGTTTTCTGTCAGTTCTGGGGTATGAATACATTCATTTGTGTACAATTGAAGACAGGAAAAGCTTCAACCAGTTACTTTCTACTTTTGAGAACCCTGAACAAATTAAAAGTGGTTGAGCTAAATTAATTTTTCACTGACATTCAGCAAATTTGCTTTTATCCTTTTTCCTCAAGAATGGATCTTTGTTACCAGGAAGGTACTAATATAGTAAAATTTTCAGCAGAAATTATTTTGCAATATGTACTACAGGTCACCATCAGTTCTTTCAAAAAAGGTAGCAGCTAACTCTCAAAAATGAAGTATTAAATGCACAGAGGTTTCCTGCAGGACCTTCATGTTCAGTCAAGAGCTGAAGCTCTGCTCCCTTGGCACAGAGAACTTATGGATTAGGGTAGGGCTCTGAAGGAGCAGCAAGAGAAAGGAAAGGTTTTGGTGGCCCTAGAAACTAAGGAGCAGCAGGCATGGCTGCATTTTCCATCCTGTCAGGAAGTGGCAGGTACTCACCAGTGCCTCATCATCCGTCTGGAGCAAACTCATTCCACACAGTTTGTGTTTCTTCAGCCTGCCTTTGCTAACCTCAGTGCAGCAGACCACATGCTTAAAAAGTGAAATATAGGCTGCCCTCCAGCTTCTCCTTGTCCAGTGGAATCTTCCTCTCAAGGAGATATGAAAATAAGCAACCATCACTTAAAGGGAGGCTTGATGCCTCACTTAATGGGACTGGAGAAGCAGCCCAGACTGAGGTAGGGCAGCACTTTTGTGGGATAAATGTCCTTGGTCTGGTTTCAGGAGATAAGCAAACACAGCACAGCACAAGTATTGGAATGAGGTCTAGAAGCAGGAATGGGCTGCCAACAAAAGGCCAACCCAGGAGAGGGGGACCAAGACCACCAAGGACTCCCAATGCCCTCCAACCTGTTTCCAGAAGGATCTAGAAGAATGAACTGCATATGACAACTAATTTGCACAGAAAGGGAGACACTTAGCTCCAGAACAGGCAAAAAGTATCAATAAAAACATAGCCCCACAAAACCTAGGCACACATGTGACCCAGGACCCTGAGCACCCATCAGCAGGATTGATGCTGGAGCCAGGACTGGCGATATTTCTTTCTTCTTTCTCCCTATCTTTATTCTCTCCTTCCTCTTTCACCCTACTCCTTACTCAAAATCCACTTCAGTGTGTTTATATCATAAGGGACTAACGCTCCAGTTTGCCCTGCCATGTGTATAATTTACTAATAAAACTTTGCAAATTTTTGTAGACCCTCTGACTTTTGTCGTTCCTTTTTGACCACAGGCACCTATGAATCCTGGGTGCCCCCTCCCCTTAGGGAGGAATGTGGGACACCACATGCATGTTGTCCTCCAAGCCCAGCTTCATTAACATCTGCCTTCTTTATCCCTTTCATTAACCACTCCTCTCTTTTTATTCTGTACATTATCAAGTGGTTTGTGCTGGTTTCAGCTGGGATACAGGTCTTAGTAACACACTGATGCTTCAGTGTTTCCCAACTAGGGTTTACTCTAAATCAAGGACTTCTCACTTTCCCTTGCTTGCCAGGGAGCAGGTACACGAGAGCTGACCTGAACCAGGCAAAGCTATGTCATGTCATGGAACACCATGCCCAGTATATGAACTGGGAGGAGCCAGTCAGGTGAAGCTCATTGCTGGTCAGATACAGGCTGGGCATTGGTCAGCAGCTGATGAGCAATTGTATTGTGTATAAAAGCTTTGTTAGCTTTTATTCCTCTCTATTTCTCTGTTTCATTATTGTCATTATAATTACAATTATTGTTTCATTTTGTTTCAATTACTAAACTTGTTAAACAGATAAAACTTATTAAATAGATAAAAACTGGTTTTATCTCAGCCCACAAGTTCTACAGTTTTTTTTTATTCTCCTCTACAATGTGGGGTGGGAAAGGGGCAGGAGGGTGCAACTGTGTGGTACTTAATTGCTGTCTGGGGTTAAACCACAAAAATCTCTATTTTCAGGAAGTCATACAAAAGCAAAAGATTTAATGCTGCCACTCTATTATTGACTGCTTTCAGAATTCAAAGAGTGAATTGAAAACATTAGGCTTAAAATGTTGGAATGAGGATGCCTTAATGACAAGCCCAGTCTCATTGTGTATCCATACTAAACATGTGAGAAGATTTGCAGATGGGAAAAGCTATAAGATGTTTCATGACAAATGCTGTAGTATAGTTCAAAATTAAATTAATGTTTGGAAGAGACCTCCAAAAATTATCCACTCTAGCATATGGATTCAACTTCAGACTACTGCCAAAGCAAGGCCATGATTTCATATGGTTAAGTCCTGAAAACTTTCCAGAGTGGATAGTCCAAAAATTCCCTGGTTGTTCCAGTGCTGCACTATACCTCAAATGAAGGAGCTTTTCCTAGAATTCATTCTGAATTTCAGTGTGAGCAGCAGCAGGGAACATCTTCACAAGTATCACCCATAACTCAGAGGTTCCTGAGGACAATCTTTGTAAAAAATTGTTTTTTTCTAAATAACAGTCTCCATAGCCAAACTTATTTCTGGAAATGGTCTCTCACTTATTATAACACTCAGGTTATACCTGAGTATCACTCAGGGAAGTCTCAAAAAATACCACAGAAAAAGATTTCTATTTAACTGATTTCTAGAGAGTTTCATGTCTAGAACTGTTTCCCAGAACTGCTTTAATTACTCAACACAGGCTGTCTCTCCATATTAACACTCTGAGACATTTGCTATGAGGCATTTTCTTGCTGCCTCATCCAAAATTCAATCACTTGAATTGTCCTGCGTGACTTTGTGGCAGCAATTGATGCAACTGTTACAGGGGTTCTTATCTTTCCTCACCCCAAAACATTAAAATAGGCAATTTCTACTTGTTCATGAAAAGCCTCTTTTAACACAACATTCAAGACCCTACAGGAATCTGTTGCACTACTCTTCTGAACCCCTGTGTGATATTGTATGGTATCGTTTCACATAACCTCCAACCAAAAATGCACTGATGACACCCTTCCCAGATATCTCTTTTCCCCCTGATACAACCAAAGCCTGCCTCAAATGCTCCAGCAGTGCCTCTACAAGACTGGCATCAGCCTAAAGAAAAGGCAGCTCTTGCCTCATGGCATTTCTGTTCCGTGACAGGATTTGAAAGAAGGGCAGACCAAGATTCAGCGCTTCCCACTTTCTTTTGTCCTGTTTAATGTCACATCAACAGGGCTAAAAATATGCTGCTACGTGCAGGCTCCAATTAATTCCCTCCTCCTCCTCCTCCTTCTGGGTGATTGCTTGCTGAAGTAACACAGGCAGGAATGCAGCTCTAGGTATGCAGGAGGAAATGCTGCTCTGGCTGGACCTCTGCCTTGCTCACTTTCCTACACCTGTACAGCAAGATGCAATTGCCACCACGTTAGGATCTTACTGCTGTAGCAACTGCAAAGCCTCAGTCCTGATCTACAAAGCTCTGGGTTATTTGAAAGTTGCTGTTCTGAAGCAACCCTTTTTGCCAGAGCTGCTGTAATTCAGGACAAAGTAGCACAAAACATCTTAAGTGTGTCAACTCACCCACCTGAATTCAGCTGCACGACAAAATCTCCCAGAGGAGGTCACACACACCCTCCACAGCAAGAACTAAAACCTTCCTCTTACAGAAACAGGAATAATTTAAATATGTTTTCATATAAAGCCTTCTCTGACCCTATACTTTTGTGTTTATTTAATTTTATGCCATGAAATGAGCATGATACTCCAACTTCAGCACCGAATTATCAAACTACCCTTTGCTCCTCAGCCATGGAGATTTCTGCTGTGCCAAAGAAGATCCCATTGTCCAGGTGGGACAAACACTCACTCTTCCCTCAGCTCCTCCTCCCTCCTTGTGGCGTCCCACGGAGCCTTAGCACGCCTCTGGCCACAGCACAGCTGCCTGCTGCACACCCAGGGAGCGCGGCAGAGCCTGCCCATGGGGCCTGCTCCTGGAAAATAAGTGACTCCAGCAGCCCAGGAGCAGTGCTGCCATCCCTGACCCCAGGAGCAGTGCTTCCATCCCTGACCCCAGGAGTGCTGCCATCCCTGACCCCAGGAGCAGTGCTGCCATCCCTGACCCCAGGAGCAGTGCTGCCATCCCTGACCCCAGCAGTGCTGCCATCCCTGACCCCAGGAGTGCTGCCATCCCTGACATCAGGAGTGCTGCCATCCCTGACCCCAGGAGTGCTGCCATCCCTGACCCCAGCAGTGCTGCCATCCCTGACCCCAGGAGCAGTGCTTCCATCCCTGACCCCAGCAGTGCTGCCATCCCTGACCCCAGGAGCAGTGCTGCCATCCCTGACCCCAGGAGCAGTGCTGCCATCCCTGACCCCAGCAGTGCTGCCATCCCTGACCCCAGGAGTGCTGCCATCCCTGACATCAGGAGTGCTGCCATCCCTGACCCTGGGAGCAGTGCTGCCATCCCTGACATCAGGAGTGCTGCCATCCCTGACCCTGGGAGCAGTGCTGCCATCCTTGACCCCAGGAGTGCTGCCATCCTTGACCCCAGGAGTGCTGCCATCCCTGACCCCAGCCCTCATGGCACTGAGGGTGACCTGGCAGAAGGGTTTCTTTCCACGGAGGCACAGCTGTACCCAGCGCTTCCTGCCCTGCCAATCCCACCAGCCTCCACCCAGCTCCCTTATCTGCTGCTTTTCAAACAACCCTTCCCATCTCATACTCGCTTCTCACCTGGTTTACAGTCGTTAAATCAACAACAAAACCTGCAAGCAGGACCTGCCATCACCTCATTAGTCACTATCCTCATTCTGCCTGGGCTCCCTGAGGCAGCGCCCTTCAGGAAACAGGCTGCCTTCTTCAAGGAATCTCTACTTCCCACACCTGCCATGGAGAAGGCCTGATATTGACAGGACTTCTGATGTTGCTACCAGAGTACGAAGATGAACCATTGCTTCACTTGCACTGGTTTGATCCAAAGGGCCCTGCTCTGTAAAGCTGTATCCACATACTGTTTGTAAAAAACAAAGCTAATTCTCTGAATGAAGTCCTGCAACTCTATCATTCAAAACCTAACCTTTTAAGGAGTGCATGGCATCCTTTCTGATTCACATATCCATTTGGTTGATCTATTTTCTCTATAGAACTGTTCTTTGTTGCTACTCCATGTAAGAAGAAAGTAAAGAAAAACCCTTAAAATGCAAACTAAAGTACAAAGACTAAATGTTCCCCGTTAAATATACCAATGTAAACATTTTAAATGCAATAGTGCTGTTTTTCATGGGGAGAGAAGAGATCAAATAGGAAAGAAACAAGTGTTAAATATAATTAAAATATATTCAAATAAGGCAATATGCATTAAAGGATGAGGACTTCAGAATGAAAACAGAGTATTTTGAGGTGAGCCATTGTTTCAGTAGGGAAACTTTGGAATTATTGGGTCCTTCTGAGCTATCAAAGCTCTGAAAAGGGCACATATGTCCATCTACTTAGTCCAATCTATTTTATAGTGAGTCATTCTATTTTCCCTTCACAAAATGGGCCCTCCATTATCTTCCATTCTCACAGTCAGCTCCATACAAAGACTCTCAGACTCTCTCATCCTGGCTGCTGAGTCTTCCTCCAGGAAAAAAGGATAAGAATTCTTTAACAATAAATTTCACAAATATTATGTGAAATAGCCTGAAGTGGTAGAGAATTTTATAGTATTTATCTCATGCACAGTGAGCAGTGAATGTAAAGGTACAATACCACTTCATAAAACTGTCTGTGAGGCTGTCTTCGGTGTTAGACTCTGAGCATGAACTGGTCTCTGATTGACATGCTACAATCAGAGTATTTTCAAGATGACATAGACTTTGTTCTTTTGAAAATAGCTAGAAAATATTTGTAACAAGGCATACAAACCCAAGATTGGTCTTACACACACAAATATATACAGGTCATAGAACTACCACATTACAGAAATAACAGATGTGGTGGGATAGCTCACATGGCTATAGTGCTGCAAGGGACACAGGCTCTTCAGAAAGACAGGGAAAAGAAGACAATCTCTGTGTGAAGCAGCAGCTAAAATGTGGAGACCGTTTGTACAGCTTGAACAACAGGGCTGGGTGAGTGCTTGTGGGTCAGGATCAGAGGAGAGGTCACTGAGGGTGGCATCACAGTGGGACTGGGCTCCAGACACCATGGAAGGGGTGAGGAAGTGGAGAGCGCTCCTCACAACAATTTCTTTAAACAACAAAGTATCTTTAAACAAGAAGGTATCTGGACTGCACACCCGGTTTGTTTGGGTTTTTTCACATGAGACTTAAGCTTTTGTGACACCTGCAGAGAACAAAATGGCACTATGGCACCTCACAAGCAATGCAGACAATTTCTACAGGGCATCAAGGACTGCTACTTGATGTGGGCACAGGATGGGCCAAGCAGTGTCACACCCAGCTGGATCTGTTATTCACAAACCAGGAAGAAATGGCTGCGGATGTGTACACTCAGTGGCAGGCTGGGCTGTAGTGACTGTGAAATAGTGAGGCCAAGACCTTGTGGGGAACTGAGGAAGACAAGTACCAAAACACACACCCTGGGCTTTAGGAAAACTGACTTCAGCCTATCCAGGAGACAGATGGTAAGCAGGATACTGTGGAAGGCAGCTTGGAAACACAGAAAATTTGGGAAAGCTATCATGTCCTTGAAAACAACCTCTCACACATGCAAGGCTGTTCATGATTCAGGAATACAAGCAGACTTATCAGGACACCAGCGTGGCAAAAGAGAGAGTTTGCAACTGAGGTGAAGTACAAAAAGGCAGCACAGGAGTTGGAAGCAGAGCATGGAACAGTGTATGTATTTGCTCTACTGAAGTTAAATATGTGAACAGACATCCACCAGAGCATGTACAAATAGTATCTGTACCACAGATTGACACTGCTCCCATGCAGTCAGTTGACCTGACCAGCATGTAACTAAGAGTAAAGAGCAGAATCAATAAAAATCCAGGAGATGCAAAACTAGGGAAAAAATGTGGGGGCAAAGGGAAATCAATCTAGCAAACAGAAAGAAAGGCATTGAGACTGAACAGGCAGAGGCAGTTTGAGGTGGGAAGTAGAGGAGGCTGGGGCTCAGCTGGAAGGAGACAGGGAAGAAGGGGCTGGGAGGACAGAGCAGAAGCATTCCTCCAGTGTCAACAGCGTGCTGTGAAACCCCCTGAGCCAAGGCAGCTCTATCCCCTCACCGAGCACCCACAGGAGCATGACCTGCCACTGCTCAGGGACACTCTCAGCTCAGCGTGTTGGGAGGATTGAGTCTGGAAATTACTGAACAGAGTGTGACCTGACATGGGCGTGAGCACGGCTCCCATCAGCGGGGGCCCTGCTTGCTCCAGTTTGCTCTTCTTAAAATTAGTAAATGATGCACACAAAGAAGGTCAACAGCAGATCATTAGTGTTCCAAATGAAGCACTCTGCATTCTGGAAAAGCCTTACTTAAGGTTGGCTGCTCAATTCTTTGTGCATGAAGATATGGTCTGCAATTAGATAACCATACAGGCTGATTAAATTGCTACATATTTTCTCTTTGCATGAGCTAGAACAAAATGTCAAAGGTTTCCTTCAAAACCTTCCTTAAAGATCAAGTGGATTTTATACTTGTTTTTAATTTTGATGTTTTCCTTATATTTAATATATCAGCCACAAATTGAAAATTCGGCCACTGTCTAAAGAATTAATTCATTGATTAATGACAAAATGAACAATTAAAACAATAAATAATATTCCCATTAGAACTTAAGCAACGAAGCTTTAGCAATGCTCTTTCCGATATTACTCTTTAGATAGTGTTTTTTTAAAGAAAAGGTACTATAAGACCAGGTCCTTACTTTCAGTTTTAGTGCTTTCCTTATTTCCTGCCTTATTTCCTTATTTCCTAATGCACTTCCCTTGGTGAAGTGGTATTGAAAACTGTTAACTAACACACAAGCTTGCCAAAACTAATTTAACTGAGGCTGGTAGAGGCCAACATTGTGATTAAACAGGAGTAAAAGTTGGCCCATTAAGAAACCAAATCAATGCAATACCACCACTTAAGTGCTAAAAAATTCAGTGCTAATTTGTTTCTTAGCAAGAGTGATGACCACTTTTCTTCAAAGCTTTGCAAAGCCAAGAATAAACTGCCCTTTTTGTGATTTCAAGGAAAAAACTCATCAATGCAAGGCAAATTACAAATTGCATTGCAAGCCTCAGCTAATTAGGAATAAGCTGTGTTTTGACTGTTTTCACTTTCTCTTAATAATTTGTTTTGGTCACACCTTTTTTCAGTAAGTTTCAGATTCAGTCCAGACACAAGTAATTTCTTCTGCCATTTACTGATCTAAAGTTATGGAACATAATGTGCAAAGATATAGTCCCTTAAGAAAAATACAAGAAAACCACTGACATTAGCTATCAGTTTGGGTTATGATAACAAAGTTTAACCAGATTTCAGTTTTGGCATGCACACAAAATGAATTCACAAATTTCCATAATATCCACAGAAATGCACGGTCATAATTAATTTAATATACATGAATGAAGTTTTAATCTTCAAGGTCAGTGGTTAAAGGAAGCCAGGAAATACTCCTATATAGTACTAGGGATTATTTCTTTTCCTGCTAATAAATAGATTTTTAAAAATTTAAAATATCAACATTTCTCAACATATCTTACCATTTGCTTTTCCTCTAAAGCTTCTCTTCCTGAGGCTTTGGTTTCATGTTTTCCTAACTCCATTTCCCAGAGGAATAAAACCACCTAATAGCCTGAGCAGAAGTGATTCAACCTGACTACATGTTAGATATCCCTGCACTTTCAGAGTCAGGACAGAAAAGTATCAGGAGCACCGTGGTGATTTCTGGTCAGCGTGTGTTTCCATTTATAGCCATCAAAAATCCACAAATAGAAGTGTGGAGAGAGGGCAGACAGCTGCCTCTGATAACAATAAACATTGGGCTGGTATCACAGCAGATTGTTCAGGATGGATTTTAGTTACCAGCCCCATTCACTCTCTCCTTTTTCCTCTCTATCCCAAAAGCTCATACCAAAAAAGTCCATGAAAATTAATAGCTATATGTCTCAGTAGCACTAACTTGAGTTCACAGAGATTATTAAGCAAGCAAAATAATTAATATAATTCACATGTGCTATGCCAAGACAAAAGCATACAGAAAAGCACTGTAAAACAGCGTTTCACCACAACTATTGATCTTTCCCTGTTGAGTGTTTGGGACTGAGCTATCCCCACATTCCCTCAAGCACAGAGTACTCTCCTGTCCTAATATCAGAGTGACATCTTGCACTTTTGAAATGCTAAACTTCCATCAGGCACTGTGAAGAAATGGCCAGTGAGCAAGTAGCGTGGAGCCGACAGCCACAGGAGGGTGGCTGTGCAGTTTGTGACTTGACTGTTGAAGAATAACCTGGCTCTGTTTCACAGTGACAAAGTCAGGAGGCCAATATTAGAAACTGCAGGGCTGGAGGAACCTCTCAGCAGCTCTGCTGAGGACGCCAAGGTTTACAACACACCCCTCTGTTGCCACATCAGCTGGGCTCACGTTGTCTAAGGTGTGATTCACACACAAGCCTGGTTCTGCATGTACCTGCAAGGGAAGGGGAGGCATGGAGACACAGAGTAACACAGAAAATGTTTCCTGCTCTTAAAGAAGAATGTGCTCTCTGGTAATCTGTGGTTCGTTAGACATGCTCTAAAGCTGGGTGTTTAAACATCTCACTAAATCCCCAGTAAACACACATCCTTTCCACCTCTTCCTGTCAACACATTGGTAAAAGAAGACTCTCATAAAATAGATAAATAAGCAGATAGGATAAATTAATAAATAAATTTTGAACCATTTTTCATCTATAATTTTTCAAGAGCCCTAACTAGGCACACTCCTTTCTGCATGTTTCTTTAGAGACTCAATACTCACGTGATCTTTAGAGCCTTGAATAGGAAGAAAAGGTAGCCAGTCATCTCCCAGCAGTCTTTATACCTTATATATGAAAAGCTGCTAAAACCTTAGACTGCTCCTGTTCTGAAACATTCTTCAGAACAAAAAGTTACTTCAGTGACAATTGTTTTCTTTAGCCTTTATTTTACCTGTGTTTTCAGAAGTATAAGACAGCCATCAGAAGAGTAAATATGGCAAGGCAAATGCAAAGAAGCAGTCAAATCTGCAAGGGCTGCTGCAGCAGAGGGAAAAAATATGAGCTTGATGTCATGAAGTAAAAATACACCCCACTGTGTCTCCTGGAAATGCTGGAACAAAAGGAGCAAGAGTAAGTGACATAATACCCAGAGGAGAGCTGCAGTTCTCCACTCTTCAGTGGGAAGGCAAACAGTAATAAGAAGTTCATATCTCCATAATCTTTTTGTGAGGCTGAGACTTATCCCTGTGACAAGGGACTTCATAATGGCTTTGCACCACTTAAAGACCTCAAAGGAGGTCTTTAGTGGGCTCCAAACAGCAGCTTGCACTGTGCTGCTGCTTACATTACTGACCATTCCTGCAGTGCAGGTGAAGAACCTGAAGCCCCTCCAGCCCCCTGAATCTTCATTTGCAATGAAGTCCATTGGCAATGGTTTTAATTGACAGAGAAGGGCAGGAGCAGCTCAGGTGGGCACATTCAGCTGCGTGGCTTGGTGCCCTCCCAGCCCTGTCCCTCTGGTAGCTGGGACACCCTGGATGTCAGCAGGCTTCCAAACAGCAGCTCCCAGGGGAGTCACTTCCTCCTTGGGCTGGGGAACAGATATCCATGCTGGTAAGACAGCAGGCTCTCAGTGGTGAAGAAACCAGCAATGCAGGACTCGAGAGGTATACAGGCAAGCAATGGCAGACTTTTATCTGCTGTTTATGTAGCATGTAACTTAGCACTCATCCTAACTACCTAAGAACTTAATATTCAAATATGTTTATAGGCTTTACTTGCATGGTCCAATACTGTTTTCATGTGTCAGTTCACCCTTTGATATCAAAAACAATCGCTACAGAAAGACACAAGGAATTGATTATGGCGTGAACTGTACTCAATAATTTTAACATAAGATAGTGGTGAGAGTATGTCATTTCACAAGTAGGTTTCCCATTAACAGTCCTGTAACAGCATCCAAAGCATTCACTTGAGAATCTCCACTTCTCATGAATGGAAATTCATATTCTGGATGCATCATGCTGCTGCCCGTGCAACTGCAAGGCACTTGGAGCAAACTGCATTGGAGATGGAAACATGAAAAAAAGGCTATGAATGCAAGGGAATATGACACCAAACTTCATGCCCTCACACTAAAATCAAGGAGTCCAGGAAACAGTGGATGCAGAGCTCTTCTGTAGCCCGAATGCTATTATATAAGGACCCTGGAGATAGCGTAGAAAAGCTGACATCACCTTATTATCTACCACACCTTGCTCAGCATGGCACTTCCTCACCAAACCTGAGGAAAGACTATGGTTTTATACAATCATGATAGTACATTTCTTATTCCTACAGAGAAATAATGGTTATTCTACTCCAAGAACTTCCTGAGACACTGTTAGTAACTGTGTATTTCCTGTTTTATTTCACAAGGGGAAACAGGGCAAACAGGTGCAAAGTAAAAAGCACGTTCTAGACATTGCCTAAATTACTGTGCTATTTCCAATTGCTTCTTTTTATTGCAGTTATTCATCTCTTGACACCTGTTTCTCTTCTCAGAGCAGGAGAAGAGAAACAAGAGGCCAAGAGAAGAAGCTGATGGAGGAGAGGGCTGTGGGCTTTCTTGTAAGATGCAAGTGCTGAATATCCCAAATAACAGTATTGTGTAAATAAGGCACTTAAACAGATGTGCTTTCTGTGCTTATTTGATCTGCTGTTCCTGAAAAAGGAAGCAAGTGAATGCTTGTGATGCAATCATGAAGTTTGTGTGTCACACTCAGCTGTGTTTTCACTCTTGTGGCTCCTGCAATTCTTTAAATTTGCACATTTTCATTTTCAGCCTGGCTCAGCAGCAGCCCAGGGCTGCCAGCCAGTGGCTGCACCACACGTCACACATCTGCACTTACGCTGTCCTAAGCCTGTAGCTTTTATTTACTCAGCATCAGACACATCATAAAAATTCAACAGAAGTATTAATTCTGATTATACTAATACTGATGTGGTCAATAAGACCATACTCAGTTGCAAACCAAATCACATTTACCAGTTAAAAACCCTGAGACTAATACAGAAATTACTCTCACAGTGATTTTCAAAGCTCTAATGTGGAGAGCATTTCTGTCCTACACTTCAATCAAAAAGTTGAAAGGAACAACAAGCACCAAACTCAGCAGAGTGCCTCTGTAAGTGCCAGTCCAGCAGAAGATGAGCTTCCCAGGTTATTTCTGGTGCTCTCCCTTCCCTCAGCCCCATCCTGCCCTGCCAGCAAGCATTCCCTGTGCTACCCCAGGTCACATGCACATGCCTGGAATCACAGAACCCCAACAGCATTTTGAGCTGGTATTCCATGGCAGGATCCCTGCAGAAACCAAGAGCATGACAGAGCTACAGAGCACATGAAGCAGGCTTACCTTCCAGGCAGCCAGGAGCCAAGGGTGGGAAGCTGATCCTTAGGAGAGATGGGTTGACATTCCTGCCACAGCACCCGACAGCTGCTGCTGTCACTCCCTGGTCCGCCCTGCTGGCTCTGCAAACACTCACAGAGCAGGAGACAGCAGGTGTGCAAAAGGAAAACAGCACAGGCACCACAAGTCCCTGCCTTGTGTGTGAGGAAGCAGAGTCCTACATGTCATGGACAGGGAACAGAGGGCTCTCCTTGACAAATATTCTCCAAAGAGAGACGTTTGCTTATGTTTGAGGATGAAAACAAGGAAGATTATTTCAACATTACAGTAAATTGATTCCAAGAGCTCAGGTCCTTTTCTGACATGGCAATCCAGGGAAGCTGTACAAGCATTCTTCTCTTTGCAGGTCTTTTAAGTCAATTGTTTTAAAGCAGACTATCCTTGTGCTGGCAGCTCCTACATCTACTGTCCTCCAGGAGTACAGACAGGAATGGAACAACAGACTTCTCTCCTGTCAGATATCCATTTCAGCTACATACATGATGTCCCTGAATATTACTGCTAAATCCCAGCAAACCAAATTATCCTGGGCTGTAAAATACACATCAATAGATTAGCTGCACAAAGAAAAATCTTCCCTCCCATATTGATTGGTACTGTTTGCCATGCCTTCCTTCACAACAACGGATGCAACAATAACGAGATTGGGCTAATGAAATACACTACTAAATCATTATGTACCTTCATAGCTATCTTTTGAATGATGTGGCAGCTGAGAATGAGGAGAAGCCCGTTCCCCACAGAAACCAAGTAGTCCATAGCCAGGCAGTAACTTTTTCTAGTCACCTCCCAGGCCAGCAGGAAATGAGGACACAGGACATGAGCTGCCATTAAAGACCAACTCCCACTGAGCCTCTCCACCTTCTGTCTCTGCCCATTCTTATCAAACAGCCCAACCTCAAGAGACTTTACTTAGTGCTGATAAGGACACCAGCTTCTGACCTTTACCTCTGCCCCTCTTTGGCAGATCAAAAGCAAAACAAAATTAATTGCCACTATGTTTTTTGGTTTTGGTTTTGTTTTTTTTTAATGAAAGCTTGAATAAGCATAGGCTTTGATTGATATATTTTGTAGAGCTGTATGTCCATAGAGAGTGTTAACACTGTAAGTTTATACTCACAGCAAAATTTTCAACACTGCAGTATGAAATTTGCCTTGAAAATCATTGAAAAAGGACAGATAAAAATCTCTGTTTAAAACTTACCTGAATGGCAACAGCATTTGGTTAAAAACTTTTCTTTTTGCTAGCAACTGTTTTGATTTCCAAGATCTAATGAAAAATCTAAAACAAACACGTGTGCATGGGAAGTAAAAAGGAAGAAAATACCAAGTTCTCAACAGAACTCTTATTTTTACTAGCTTTCAACACAACTTGTTCTGCAATCTAAGGCTGATTTATAACAGCTGAGGGTTTGTGGGATTTTTTGCAGTTATGGGAGACACAATAAAGTAGTAGTAAATGGTGCATTACTAGCTAGAGGGCCAAAGCATTTGTGGGTTCTGAGTTTGATATTTTTACAACGTGCATTGATCAAACATTAAGTCATAGTGGAAGAACCCTGTATATTTTGGAGGAAGAAAAGAGATGGGAAACAAATATTTTAAATAAAATTTCATTTATGAATATCATTTAAGCCTATGCTTATGCACATCATACAGTCTTTAATATTACAGTCATAGGAGATTCTAAGATAATGTTCATTTTGCAAATGAATGAAGTTAGCTTTATATTCCTATTGCTATCATCAATTAAAATGCAGATGTACAAGATAATAAAAAACCTAACTGGATGCCGTTGACTTGATATCATACTACTAGCACAAATCCATCTCTTCAAAATAAAATATCCCTTTTGTTAGTAGGAGATATTGTTCTCTTTGTGACAGCCATACCCTCCTGGGAACTTTCTAATTCTGTAAAAGCCAGCTACCAGCATTCATTGAAGTTATGAATGGTCACCTGAGAAATCTTTCTCAAGAATGTGAATAAAATAGGAGCATTTACCAGGTAAGGTTGTGTTATATTACATTTACATGAAAACAAACTGTAAAAACATCATAAAAACCATAAATGCACACTTAATGTACATGAAAAGAAAGTCATGGCAATCAAGTCTAGCAGGGCCAGACCCTACCTCTGAGTTAAGGCAGCACCATGGAACCCCCAAAAAAAGAACAATCCCAAACAGTTCCTCTTAAACAGCTTAAAATGCATTAGAAACCAATGCACTGAATAGCAGTGAAGAGAATTAAAGGGTTAAAAAGTGTTGTACAGGACAATTTGCTCTTAAGTGCTTACCTCTCACACACACATATATACATGAAACACAGGCATACTGCAGTAAGGCAAATTAAGTGTTCTGCTTATATGCAAGTGGGGGGGAAAAAAGAAGTTTCAGACAGTTCCTCATGCATAAGAAATTGCTTCTCACTTCACTCTCAGATACATGGTTGCATAAGGTGCCTCCTGCATTTGGATCTAATAAAATACAACTTAACAGGTCCTGTTCAAATTTGATATACATTCACATTACTGATATAACTGGAGAAACTGTTCTTTATTACAATAGAATGAGATACAGAATTCCAACACAGATAACATTTCTCAGTGGGTAAAAAAAAGGACTATTTAAAGACAGATTTTTTTTTTAATTCTCATAGAAAACTACATTAAAAGGGACAAATCAAAGGAACCTGGGAGGAGATAGAAGGATGAGCCGTTTACACAAATCATGGACACAAGATTTTAAAAATCCCACCCAACTATACAATTGCTTTCAGTGTGTTTCCAAATGAGTAAAGTACCTTCTGAATAAAAATCACCTGCATTTTCTCATTACATTTAGGTGCTGCAGGGTACCTTTACAAGTGGCTACTGAAACACGTGGTGACATTCACAGAACTTGACCCAGTGCACTTCATTCCAGGTTCACAAGTTCTTGCTGAAGGAAGTTCAAGGCAAAGAAATACAAGCAGGGTCTCCTCACAAATCCATCCTCCATGTCACGGTTTTCACTATAAATAAGGCATAGCGGTTCAAGTACTACATTAAATGTCATCAAACAATGGGAAAGGAAACCACCCATGAGCTCCTGCCAGAAAAGTACTTTATTAGGGAGGATAGAAAGCACTGCTCAGACAGTCTGAATAGGCATGGCCTTCTGTGCTGTCAGGCTCCTCAGGCTCAAAGTCCTCCGGGTCTGGGGGCAGCTGGTCGGCATCTTCATCAGAAGTGGACGGGCGTGTGAGGATTATCCGAGGTATCTTCAGCAAGATGGGAAAGATTTCAGAGAAAAGAATCAGATCAAGAGCAGGGAAGTGTTTATTAGGAATATTTTAAAGGGACAGGGGAAACAGGTGATGAGAAAAAATATGTGAGAGGTGTAACACCATAGAGAATCATAGAATTGTTTAGGTTGGAAAAGATATTTAACATCATAAAGTCCAACTACTAACCCAGCACTGCCAAGTCCAGCACTAAACTATGTCCCTAAGTGCCACAGCTACATGTCTTTTAAATACCTCCAGGGATGGTGACTCAGCCACTTCCCTGGGCAATGTGTTCCGATGCTTGAACACCCTTTCTATAAAGACTTTTTTTCTAATATCCTGTATAAACCTACCCTGGCACAACTTCAGAGCATTTCCTCTTGCCCTGTCATTTGTTACATGGCAGAAGAGACCAAACCCCACCTTTTTACCATCTCAGGCAGGTGTAGACAGCAATGAGGTCTCCTCTGAGCCTCCTTTCCAGGCTAAACACCCCCAGCTCCCTCAGCTGCTCCTCACAGCCCTCGTGCTCCAGACCCTGCCCCAGCTCCCCTGCCCTTCCCTGGACTCACTCCAGCCCCTCAGTGTCTCTCTCACAGTGAGGGGCCCAGAGCTGGACCCAGCACTGGAGGTGAGGCCCCAGCAGTGCTGAGTGCAGGGGGACAATCCCTGCCCTGCTCCTGCTGGCCACACTACTGCTGGTACAGGCCAGGATGGCACTGCCCTTCCTGGACACCTGGGCGTCAACCAGCAGCCCCAGGTCCTTTTCCACTCTGCATCCAGCCTGTAGCCCTGCATGGGGCTGTTGTGACTGAAGGACAGAACTTGACACTAGGCCTCATTGAACCTCACACAACTGGCCTTGGACCATCAGTCCAGCCTGTCCAAATCCCTCTGCACAGCTATCCTGCCCTCCAGCTGGTCAACACTGCCACCCAGCCTGGTGTCACCAGCAAACTGACTGAGGGTGCACTCAGTGCCCTCATCCAGATCACTGATAAAGAGGATTGGCCCCAGTACTGAGTCCTGGAAAACACCACCAGTGACCAGCCACCAGCTGAATGTAGCACTATTCATCACCATCCTCTGGGCCTGGCCATCCAGCCAGTTTTAACCCGGCAACAGTGTCCCTGTCCAAACCATCAGCAGCCAGGTTCTCCAGGAGAATGCTCTGGGAAATTAAGTCAAAGGCTTTACTAAATTCTAGATAGACAACATCTAAGTGGGTCACTTTGTCATAGAAGATTAGGTCAGTCGAGTTGAAGTTTCCTGGATGCTCCCTCCAGCCCCTCTTCTAGATGGGAATCACATTTGCCAACCTCCAGTCAGCTGGGACCTGCCCAGTTAGCCCGGATTCCAAGAGATGGTGAAAGGGGCTCAGTGAGCACTTCCCCAGCTCTCTCAGTACCCCTGGCTGGATTCCCCATGGACCTGTGTGTGTCTAACTTGTGCAGCAGGTATTAGATATTCCCCTTGGACAATGGGGCTTTCATTCTACTCCCTATCCTTGTGTTACAGGTTAGGGGACTGGCATCCAGAGAACAACTGGTCTTGCTGTTAAAGACTGAGGCAAAGAAGGCATTAAGTACCTCAGACTTTTCCTTATCCTTTCTCTCTGCTTCTTACTATTTCCAATAAAGGATGATTCTCCTTGGTCCTCCTTTCATTTTTTGTTTTATGCCAAAAAGCCACTGATAAAGCAAAATTAGGATAAATTGCCTTTTTCTCTCATTAGCTAATTTTTTTAAAAACCTTCTCTAAGTGAAAAGAAGATTAAGATACTTTTGAAAAATAAAGACAAGTAAATATGAAAAATTAATTTAACTTCATCATTCACTCAATTCATCCCCCTGAAAGCAATAAAGGATTAATTAAGAACCATAAATCATATCAATTATTGATCTTTGAAAAATTGCATATTTCAGCTTCTTTACAGACAAAACATATTTAAGGGAAACATTAAGAGAAAATATAAATGTTTAAATTTGACAGCAAAATATGCATACATGATTTTGATTTGTATTTTGTTTGGACAAGAACTTTGTGTTCTTTGAGAATCATTGCAATGTTTTAAAATTAATTTAAATTCTGTAACTGAGGAAAAAACCCCAGTGTCAGGCTTTTGATGTATAGTCATATAATGTATCAGTAATTGTTTTTCTCAATGAATGGATTATTACAAATTTCACTCTGATGCACAAAATCATAGTCCTTTTTACTGCTTTCCAAAAAAGTTTAACATGTAATGAAAACATATAAGGGTGATCCAATATATCTAACAAACAGGTAAGAGGATAATCTGTAATAAATAAAGTGGCCATCTTACTAGCCGTATGAAAATTTTCAGGAAAGTTGAACTTCTTATTTATCAGCTACTTCTACTTCATGAGAACATTTAATGTTGACATCACACAATTCAATTCAATTGTTTAGCTATTATTTCCTTGCAGAGCATTATTTGATTTAGGAGATGACACAAGCATATAGATGCTTTATGGTGTTGCACATTCAGCCAGGAGGATTCTGCATTAAAGTAAAAGGAATCATTCCCCAGGCTCCCCTAGCATTAGGTCCAACTCCCCTTGGCTCACAGCACGCTACACACAGACACCAAAGTGCAGGTGTCAGTCCAGAGCTGAACCTCACCCCTGATAGATGCAAGCTAATTTTAAAACCATGTATAAATCTAGTGTATACCCTGGTGTACTGAGCATCCAATTATGTACCTTTTTCCTCTCCCTTCTTCTGTTTAAACTAAGAAGGGCACATTTCTGGAAGCTTTAAATAACCTATATAGATCCTAAGCACTGGCAAAGCTACAATCCTGGGAAGATGTGTTTTTGTCATGCACACATGACATAATTTATAAGCTTTCCTTGCACTGGATAGTTCTGATCTTTGCTGAAATATGCTTCTTGCTTAACAACAGTCAGTAGCCAGCTGCTTTGCAGTGCAGCAAATGCACATCTATACATACAGGTGCTTTGCTGGGTCACATAATGAAATTCTGACAGCTTAAGAACTACTGCAGAGGTCTGTGCTCCCAGTTACCTACACTCATATCCAGGACCAGGCTTTGCATTTCATTGAGCTGTCAGTTCAAAGCTCAGGGAAGACCTTTCTTTGTGTACTGTGCTGCTCAAAAATAGAGATGTGCACACCTCCCCATGACTGACATGTATCTCATTAGCAATGCAGAGTCACCTGTACCTATTTGTCATTTTGAAGAAAAGACATTAGCCATTTTGAATGTCAGTTTTTTAAGTACTCTTTTTCAGCATGGTTCCTACTGCCCAGTTTCCAAAGAACTGAAACTAATTCTCTAAAAGATATTTTCTTCAAACATTTCATGACTGCTTGCATACTGTCTTTCAAATATTATGATGGAACTAGGTCTGAAAATTATAAAATCAATTTAATTGATGAAAAGTGCTCCTTCAACATATCTGAGGTGATTGTGTTAACTGCTCCACAAAACACATGGTGTTGGGCAAGTCTTACATCTAGTGTTTCATGTTGCTGCAGGCAAAGAGGAAGCAGCACTAAAGGAACAACCAGTTTCCTACAGCAGAGGCTGAACAGTGTCTGAGCCCAGAAGTGCTGCAGAGGCTGGAAACCTGCACTCCCAAGAGAAGAGGGGCTCAGGTGTGATCCACAGCAGCCCCTCTGTGCCCTCGCCAGGCAGGTGAAAATTCACACAGACACTGACTCACTGATTTGGAGACATTCTGGTGAGTCTTTCTAACAAATCAAATGTCCTGGTCCCAGTGCAGCTGCATCTCTGCCCCTCTGCTTTCTGCTCACCCCCCTGCCCACTCTCCCTCTGAAACCCCCTGTGAGAACCTGTGCCACTGCTGTCCCTAAGCCATGGCTGCTCCTTGTCCTGCAGCCAGGCATCCTCCTCTGTGCCTCTCTCCCTGATGGGATGCTGGGGAGCCCATTTCCTCAAACCTGAATCATAGGGACCAATGAAAAAACAACTCTCAGCTGAGGATGGTGCCAATTATGCAATTCCAAATGCAACTAAGTAATAGAGCATGCATTTGTACAAGGTCTAATTAAATGAAAAGAGGCTCAGGCCTCTAGTGCCTCTCTCCTTGCAGCAAAAGTTATCAATCAAGTCCTCTATAAAGCAAAACCAACTCAAAATGGATGTAAGAAACACACATCACATTTCTAACCACAGTGGCCTAAGCACTTTCACCTAACCATCCCCTAAGAGCCCAGCACTCTCTATCACTGCCCTCACATTCACCCAAGCTCCAGGAATATCACAAAATCAGCTTTATCAGCTTCCTTTACTCTTTCAGTTTTTTTAAAACAAAACAAAATAACAAAACAAACAACAAAAAAATGAAAGTAACAAAGCTCAACAACTCTAAACTTGCATGATATTTTGTTATATCCTTTTCTCAAACCCAGTGCTTCTCTTCCCAGAATCCCAGAGGGATTTTACCTTTGCTTTATTTCCCTGCTTATTTTCACTGACCTCAGCATTATCCTATTAAATAGGCAAGCTTTGGTCTTGGAGCTTTTTTTTACTATTTGTATTTGAATGTACACTTCTTGGGGCAGCATCATTGAGAAAAGATAGAACAGATTTCCTATGTGAAAAAACGGCACAGCAAAGAGGAAGCATTTCCACTGCCCATTACAGACAGGGCAACACAGAGACATTTAGGATGGCAATGAAAAACCCTTCCAGTACAGGCACCTGAGCTGCTTGTCTAAGGCATGTGGGAAGCTGTGAAACTTCCATCTTCTGTAGACAATTCTGCAGAAAAAATTGATGCCAGTGTAGGAGGACAAATTATCTAGATTTCCTGTTATTCCATTGTTTTCTCTACTGGTGGTTACTCAGCAGTGTTTGAACTTGTTTAAAATTCTTCTGTTGAAATTGCAAAGTCCTCCTACTCACTTTCCGTCATCATGCTTTAAATATCATTATTTAAATAATATTGAAACTACTATTCAATCTCAAATTGTCAAAATACATAAAATACTTTTTCAGAAAAATGCATAATTAATTACTTGAAACAAGTTACTATTTTTCCATTTTCCCCCGAAATGACATTTTCAGTGCCTAAAAAGTAAACTTCAAAATGGACATGTCCTGTAGCAAAACCAGTGGGCTCTCTGTGAAAACTTCTTCCATTACCTTGTTTCTGTCACTTTTCTAACATAACCACTAAGAATTTCTACACTAAAAAAAATTCAGTTTTGATTGAATCACACATAACAAAAAAATCAAATTATTTCAGATGCTCTCATTTAATAGGATTAACATCCTACATTGAAACCCAGAGTCCTTCAGCTGGAGCACAGACAGGAGGCTGCCTGTGCACGCCTGGTCCTCAGCAGGAAGAAGCAAAATTAAGCCATCCAAACAACTTGGGGCAATTCAGCTGCAGTGTTGGCTGCAAAAATTCAGGATAGGAACAATCCCACAACTAGCTATGATGCTTGAAAGCAGTTTTTAAAATAAAACATGATAAATGTCTTGCCAACAGGTTAATATCCAATAATTTTTAACTTCCAGATGCACACATAGGCTTTTCTTGCCTACTTCTAGCCAAAATGTCTGTCCAAAACATTGCAGAAGAGTCCATAAAAGATGGCTCATTATGTCTTTTTATAATTTCTTCTAAACTAAAACTGAACAGAACAAAGCCCAGCATCTTGTTTTTCTTTTATAAGCCTTTCCCTTCTATAGATGCATACTCCAATATTAGCCAGAGAGGGAAGTTCTCAAGGCAACAGTCACAGCTACAGCCCAAGCTTCTCATCAAAGGCATAGCCAGCAGTGACAGGGCAAATCACAGCTGGCAGCAAGGCCAGCAGCTGGGGACAGAGGTGAAATGACACATGAAAGGCCAAAGTTTGATGGAATAAGGGCAAGAAAAAAGAATTTGGATTGACCTTTTTTAGCAAGAAAACCAGACATACTTTTAACTTTAGTTCAAACAGGTAAATTTTAAAAGAAAATACTCCCCAGCTATAATAGGAATGCCTGCCTAGCTCTGCTCATATTGAAATTTGTATTTAGATAATACATATTTTGAAATTTTGACTTTACAGCTGATTTGCACTGACTCCAGAGCTAAGGATGGTACCCTTAACTGGGGAAAACAAAATTATCAATACAGTTGAGTGCATGTGCAGGGCTTTATGTAAACCTCATGAATAATGTTATGATTTCATACTTAGTCTTACCTGTTTTATCATCACTGGGGATGGAAATAGTTTTTTAGCCATGAACAGGAAATTTAGACTTCTCACTAAACAATGAATACAGTCCTTTGCTAGATGCAAAAGATCACATTTGACAATGACTGTATTCACAGAAGAAACTGTCTAAATCGAGTTTAGCAAAGTAGGGCATTTACTCATGCCTAAAAAACATTACACAGCTGGACTTTTAAATAAAAATTTTTAAAAGAGGATGCAAAACCACATCCAACAGAACAGCAGAGAAAGGACAGATCTGAGCTGCACAGTTCACAGCAAAGCAGCATCTGATGGTGTTCTTAACTGAAGCAATGTCAGCAGCAATGGAAAAAAAAACAACCTTCTCCCCAAAAAGAAACAAGGAAATACAAGTCAAAAAGAGAGAAAGAGATCCAATTGTCTCCCAGTGAGTTAATTACTCACAAGCAACCCCACCTCCAGGCAGGAGCGGGCACAGCAGCCAGGGCACAGCTGGGGCAGGGCCAAGGGGACACAAAGCATCTGATGCCCAGCTGCGGGTATGGAAACACAGGAACCTGGAAACCCCGTCCAGGCGTTCAACACAGCTCCCCTTTCACAGCATATCAGGGACGTTTCAATAAGCTTGTGTTTTATGGTGCACCCTCAGCTCTCCTGCTTGTACAAATCCCTGGCTGCATCCCTTTCCCCAGCACTTTACAATGTTATTTTACTGCTATTTTACTGCTGTGTTTGACCTCTGGCCAAACCCCAGAAATTGTAAAGTCGGATGGAGAGAGAGATATAAACCTCTCCTACACTCTGGGGAAGATGAATCTTTGGTGAGGCATGGATGAAGCCCCTCATTACACCCGGCTACAGAAGAGCTCTGCACAAGGGAATGTGTGTGACCTGTGCTGCTGCACTCAGGGAGCAACCAGCTCTTGACAACACCTTTGTTGCTTGGGGCTGGGAGAGGGCAGCACATAATTCAGTTCATCCTTGCCCTTGGAGCAGCCCCAGCACTCTCAAGCTCTGACAGGGCATTTGGCACCATGCTTCTGGAAGTGCTGCCTCAGTTTTGTGGGCAGCCCTGGTGAGGGCCTGAGCAGGGGCTGCCCCACCAGCCCATCCCTCTTCCCTGTTGCTGTTCCCACACTGTGCACAGTGATTAATTTCAAAATCTAATTCAGCTCAGTATGATTTCCTCGAAGTCAGTGAACCAGACAAGCACTAGAACACTGGAACAGGTTGCTCAGACACATGTGGATTCCCCATTCCTGGAAATATTCAAGGACAGGTTGGACAGAGCTCTGAACAACCTGCTCTAGTGGAAGATATCCCTGGTCACTACAAGTGGGGTACAAGATGGCCTTTAAAGGTACATTCTAACCCAAACCACTCCATGATTCTATGGAAATTTGAGTGAATTTTCTAGGTATTGATATATTTTATAGTCCAGTTTTAAAACTGAGTATTTTCTCTACTTCTTGGAATAGCATGAGAACATCTTGCACATTTTATCTGTCTTCCAGCATGCAGTCTATATAAAATTTAGTCATGTCACATTTAGAGCAAAGCTCCTTTCTGTTCTTGCTCTCTGCCAAGTGCCTCCCAAGGGCAATGCACAAGGCAAGAAAGATGGAGCTGTGTCAAACTCAACACAAAAATGGAAGATCAATTCTCATCATGTCATATCTGCATTGCTGGCAAGCACAAAAGGCTTTTATATTATTCAAATTGTGTATGAAAAATTGTCCTTGGTCCATTTCTTTCATCTTCTAATGTACCACTGGATAGTGACTTCCCTGACACTGGAACCTGACTTACAGATTTTTATATAAGTGCTTTCATATAAGTGTGTAATCATTTATGGCCTGATGCTATGAAAACATCAAAGAAAATGCATTGCTCTGACCACATCAGGAGACTTAAAAGGCATTGCCCCCATAAGCAGTGCTACCCGTGGTCCAAGTTGCCAATCCTTCGATGTTTTTTGAAGAAAACTCATCACCCCTGTGGAAGGCAGTGGCTGTCTGGAAGCCTGCAGGAACTCAGTGCAGTCTCTTCCCCTGCAGCACTCTCAGAGTCCATGAGGATGCTTTTCACCAGAGAGGACATTGTTTATTATTTGTGTAGTTCTTTAAATACTTATCCTCTTTTATTCTCAAATAATATGCTATCCTACAGCACAGTTCAAGGTGCCTTGCTTGAGTCTGTCTTTTGTATGTTTTTGCTTATATTGTCTGCAGTGCTTATATTGTCTCCCATATGATGGGCTCACTTTGTAGATTTTCTCTCATTTGGATGTGTTGTGATATGGTAACTTGAAAAGATCAATTAATGTCCTGTCTTTTTAAAAGGTTTTCCCTATTTAGCATTGTTAATTACAAGCTTTGCAAAATCCAAGAACTTAAAGTTTGAAATGAGTCAGTTTTGACTGAGTGTGTGAGAAAACTACTTAAAAGGAAGAGAGGAAAAAGATACACTGTGCAAACAGAAGCATTTGTTGGGAGCAGGAACTTAATTTGAAATTCACAAAATAAGTTCCCTAACCACTACACTATGGATACAAACACAGTGTCTACAACACACACCTTTTATGTTCCATCTTTCATCGTGACTCAGAACTGCTCAGTTGCTTAGATAAAAGCAGAAGCAAACCAGGAGATGAAATGGAGGAGGCAATCCCATGGCACATGGGTGCTCACACTGCACTGGAGCTCACAGCAGGACCAAGGTTACCTCACCCAACAAGGTTCACAGGCTTCTTTAGAAACACAGGTAAACCTGCACCAGATGCAAGGCAGGGGAGAGTTGGATTCCTGACTCCTTAAACAAACTTAGCTTGTCAGAATAGAAAAAAGAATAACATAAAAACACAAACACCCTTCCCTGGTAAGATTAAAAGAGTCATGGAAATGTTTTGGAGATGGGATAAAACAGTTCCTCATAAGAAACTTGAAGTAGTAGATCTTATGGTGCTATAGGTCAGTCAAACACTGTATGTGATGTGAGCAAGGTCTTTCCCGTTTGAAACAAGCTTAAGAAGAAACTTGGCTTTGTTCATGATAAGGACATTCTGAATCTCACTTTAGTTGTCTCCTTTTATACTGCTCCTCTGACCTGAGTACTCCACTGGCTTTGCTTTTAAATTTCAACAAAGCAGGACAATGATTAAAGAAACAAAAGTTTTATTTTATGTTGTATGATTTCAGTTTTCTGATATGTTTAGAACATGCTCAGATGAATAAAGAAAGAGCTTGATAATTAGATTTTTGAAGATTTTTAACTAATGTAAGTGGATCAAGGTTTTTTTCTTGGAAAGTCTTTTATCAGTTAGAAATGAAGCAGGTAGATCTGCTGGGATTCTCATCCATGTAAGATTTCTCACAACTTGGATGTGAACCATATGAGACAAAGGCAGAAGACCTGCATACTGTGGGAGATGGTGTACCTGCTTATGCACCTTCTGCAGGCACAAGAGGATTTCATTTTGATACACATTACAGGTTCTGGTACACTTGTCTGTTTTCTCAGCAGATTTAGGAACGTTCGGTATCTCTGGATTTTTAACACAGCAGCCAAAAAATTGGCACTTTTAGCCTTCTAAAGAAGCTCTTCAGATTTTTTTCAGTACTGTAAGCTTCACCTTCTATTTATTTATTTATCCACACAATCACTTTTAATTGGTAATTCTTACTTTAACCATCCTTGAAAATGCCACTATCAGTGACACTTGTACCCCTGGTGAACTAAATGAAAAAATACAATTGAGGAAATTCCCAGGGCAATGGCATAAAATTAAATCAAATAATGTACTAACAATTTAAGTTAAATACTAGATTGAAATATCTTGAAGACTTGATATTAATTACAATCTACCTAATATCCTTATTATGTTAATAGCCCCAAAAATGAGTCAAAGAAGATGGCATTATGATGACATTATAGAATTAAATTATAGAAAATAATTATGCAATTATAGAAAATGCTGAAACCTGTCAACACTCTCCATTCAGTCAGACAAAATCCTCTGGGAATTTCAGTCAGAGGTTGAATGAAAATATTTATGATGGAGAAAGATTGTGAAGAGTTGGCTCTATGTTTGAGAGGATGGATATGAAACAATAACAAAACTGGAAGTGAAGACTTCAGAATTCAAGTTAAAGTTCCTTCTGTTAAAGTCAGTATGGGCATTTGTTTATATCCCTGATTTTTTTTTGTTCAGGCTCAACTCAAATGTTTATACTTTATTTAATATATATATATAAATACAGTTTCATAATTTTGAGGTGTGATTAGTATAACTGAGGCAAGTCTATAAAATACTATATGTAAAAGCTATCTACTTGTAATTAAAGTTCTGAGCCCTCTAGCTACATGTCAGCAAAATACTCAATTATAATTAAAACCAAGGAAGATTCTCATTTTTCCTTTGCAAAACAATGACTCACTGTGAAAGAACATTTAGTTTGTCCAATTAATTACTAGTCATTCACACTGTCATGAAATCCCAAAGCTGACACAAAGGGTTTGAAATTGAGTTTGGCTGGATGAGTTGACAATTACATGAGCCTTTTAGAAGCAGTTAGAGCAACCAAGCCTGGTCTGGGAAAACAGAGAGGAAACCTGAACCTGGCAGCAGCATTGCCTGCTGTAATGCCAGAGCAGCTGGCTCAGAGATGGGCTGGGCTGTGCCTACAAGAATGAGACAAATATTATCACAGAGAGCATATGCAAAGAGGATGTTTATTAAAATTCAATAGAAATAAACAGATGAAGACAGTATCTGCTGGAAGGCAGGATGATGACATGGAAGAGAGGGAGAAGAAGGATGACACCATCTGGCACATACTCAGTTTTTGCAGAATACTAATAGGAGTCTCTGGTTTCTCTGGCATTATGCTTCAATCCTTCCCTCCCCTGATGTAGACACAACCATCTTCTATTGAAACCTGATCAGAAACACAAAGGAAATGAACCTTCCTATATTCCTAGCACAGAAGAAGATTCTGCATTAAGGTCCTACTGCCACCTGCTTATCTGAACATGCAAAGCAAGTCCTCCATGAGAAGCCAGGCTCCAAACATTTTTCAGATAATAGGATTTCCTTCCGTTACTGAGAAATAAGAGGGACTTCAAAGTGAGAATAGATGAGAAATTGAACAGTCCCAAGTCAGCAGGATACTCCCCACAAGCCCATAATCCCTAAAATTGATGAATGCTGCTCCAGGTTACAGGCAATAACATGTATCATTTGCTACAGCACAAAGATTTTGATTTCAAAAAAAAAAGAAACAAAACCAGAAATACAAATGTTTCTTCACAAAAGAACTTGCACTTTGACACTCAGAATTTATTCAGCCAGTTTACTCCCTCTGGGTACTCTGCTCTGAGTATCTCAGTCTAATCTACCTCCCCCCCCCCACACTGCACCTGGAGAACTTTAAAGGGAGACACACAACATAAAAATACAGTAATTTCTCCTTTTTGGGTGAAAATACTAAAAGTCAGACACTACTGCAACAGATCCAGGCCACTGCCAATGTGTGAATAAACCCTTCCAACAGTGGTTCCTCTAACAGGAAGCCTCAAGCTTCATGCAATGCTGATAAAGACAAAGAAACAGCAACCAGGTAAAACTGGACCAAAAAAACCCAAAATTATCAAAGTGTTTTAAGCTGAAAAATAAAACTGGTCTAAATGATGATCTACAAGATAATGTTGGAAGCCAGAGGCCTCAAAATAAGTTTCCTTAAGCAACTAATAGAAGGGAAAACCTTGCTTAGTCTATCTCATGGACAAAAGCTGTAGCTCATCATGTCAAACACAGTTTGAGTGACAATGACACGGGAAACCAGAGAAAAAAAGTTGAATTATCTATGTGCTCACTTTTTCAGTCAACTAACAAATCAATTCTGTTATCTAAATGGTTTACAAACACTGATATGGTCTTTGATTGTAGTCTTTTATATAATATACATACTTTCATTTTTTGTGATTAGCTGGGTTGTGAATGGTATTCATGGAGAAAGATTTAAACAAAGACTGAAAGAAGACAAATCAAACAAAGCATTCCTCTGGCATTTGCTGAAGGAGGAACAGTTGTTGCTTCCTGGTACTTCAAGCTCCACACAAGTAAGATGCTTTTTGACCTTAACTATTCAGATACCTTGATCTTATTGTATCTTCCTAGTGAAGCCATAGTTTCATCAGGGGTACTCATAGATGACCAAGATGAGGGTAGGTCTTCAGAGAGTTGAACTTGCTAGAGAAGTTCAAAAAAGTGCATTTCTAAAAGCCACCCTGCAGACCCAGCTGTTGCCTTCTGTGACATGGGCAGTTAAGCTTTCTCTCACCAGTCACCTAAAGTACGGGCATGTCTTGGCCTGTGACACAAGTTCTCCCTCTAGTCAGAAGAGGAAAATGGTCACTACCTCCAGGCAGCAGTTCACCCTCTCCCTCCTAAAAGAGGGACCCTGGAAATGCTGCTCCTTGCATTAGCTAGAGACAGAGTCCAGACAACAGAACAATGACTCAAACTGGGGGGAATGGACACCACCCTGGAGTCCCCAAAGCAGAGTGCTTCAGAAGCTGAATGCTCACCCAGGAGCTGATCTCCTCCAGAAGCCATGTCCCAGCTGCAGGGACAGCCCCTAAATCCTTGGTAGGTCTCTGATCTTTGACATGTGTTGAGTTCTGTGCCAGTCTTTACTACTATTAATATAAAGACAACACAAATTTCTTGGGTAAGAGAGATTTGTTATTTCCTGGGGGCATCCTACTCACTGTTATGACGTGGTTGACTGTCGGGGAGGGGCTGCCCTTGGGGGAAGCTTCAGCAGGACCAGCATGAAGGGCAGCAGGCTCTGAAACAAAGGTTGCCTTTAAAAGAAAACACCAGGAACATATTTTTATTCTGAATGCTGTTTAAGAAGAGGAGTTCCCTCCCTCTCAAGTTAGTATACAAACACCTGGCCCTACTGCTACATGTGTTTGTACAGCAAAAGCAAATAAAATTGCAATTCCTGCTGTTTCCCATTTTTGATGAATTTTATATTTGAACTGTTGAAATTACCAGTTCAAGAATAAGAAGTTGTAACACGCAGTGTCAAGAGCAACATGCTTGTTATTTGTACACAGATTAGTCCTGTGGTAAAAACAGCAGTATTTCTATAGCACACCCCATTAATTCCTTCTTGTCACACACACACACACACACACAGAAAAAGCAGAGTTGTTTTCTATATTCTTTAAACAGATGAATGATTCTGCCATCTTGTGGGAGATGGAGAAATTCTAACTATTTGTACAATAACAGCAGGGCAGAACAGGATGGAACAGAAATTTCTTCTTTTTCACTTATTTCACTATTGATTAAGTGAACAAACATTAACACCTAGTATATTCCAAATAGTCCCCAAAATAAAGATTTAATTATAGCCTTATGGAGGAACCTGAGCAATGGGGTTGATTTTTAAGATACTAAATTGATCAGAAGCTCTGCTCAGAAAGTAAAGGTACAGTAACTAAAATTCCTGTGTTTTTTCCCTAATTATCTGATAATGTGAAATATGTAGAGAATTATTTACATTGTCTCCCATTTGTTACAATACTTTTCATTAAAGAAAAAATGCAAAATTATACAGATTTTTATCTACAACTGACCTTTTAAGAATTGTCAAACTATCACAATATTTACATATTATGGAACACCGCCCTCTATTAATAACTCCATAACATAGTTTTACAAAATTATTAGATTAATTTATCATTAAAGTCTTTGGCTGATATAGATTGTATCATTATTCCTGACAATTTAACAGACAGACAATATTGCTTGCTCTATCCCACCTTAATTCAACATGGACCTGCTAGAACAAAAACTATTAATATAACCAAGTATAAATGACAGTTTAAGAGAACAAGAGCTGAAAGAAATCTGGGCCAGTTACACTTCAAAGTAATTCTGCAGAGGTTCTCTTCCTACTCCACCATTTCAGCAGGTAGAAACCAAACAGAACATCAAAAGTATGTAACACAAAATTGTATGTGGCCATTTTTTCCCCATTGTTCTGGGGAAATTCTGAAGCTCAAGAATGTGGCTTGTGCTAGGAAAGATGAGGCTTGATGTGGAGCAGCCCGAGGGGCACTTTTATCCCCTGGCACTGCAAGTCTCCATCAGGAGAGTTATTTTGAGCTGTTCTCTTCCCACCAAAAATTACCTTGGGGAAACAAGCTCATCTAGTTTATATTTCTTTGTTGCAACGGTAATGAACTCATCTAGTAAATCTAATACCATGTCACAAGAAAGTTTCTTGGATCAAATACTTCATTTATACTTACATAACCACTTAAGACCATTATTTTCCTTTGTAAAATTCATTTAAGTGAATAATATTTTTTTAAGCACTATGCACATAAAGATCTGACAACTAGAACACAATAAGAAGGAATACAGCAATTTAATGTTATTATAATTTCTTCATAATGGCAAGCATCTAAAAAGCTAAGGCCAGCCTAGATGTGGATGTCAAGTTCCCCAGCTCTAAGTGGTTTGATTTAAAGACAACAAGAGAACACACTCCACAGTGACAAACAACCCATCTACCTCAGCCACTCTGTCTCCTGCTTGTACACCAGCCAAGTCTGGTGGAGCATCTTTTGGCAGCCGTGCAATCAGGATCCCCTGGTAACACAAAACACAGGTTTCAGAAGTGACAGTTTCTCCCATTGTTCTCCCATTGATATAGAAAGCAAATGGGAAGTAATTAATTTTCAAGACTTATTGTTTTGTTGCCTCCATAAAATCAAAAACTAGATGCCTTAGCACATTGGCTAGACAAAAAAAAAAAAAGTCTCCATGGCAGACACATACAGACACATACAACAATGAACAAAAGTCAGTAATTGTTTACACTGTGCCATGGGGAACAGACTGGAAAACAAAGATTTATTTAAAAGAAAAATCAGTGAGAAGATGTGTGAAATACTTCTCTCAAATCAAGTTAGCTCCTGGGAATGAGCAAATGAGATGGGAGAGGCATGTAGATTGCCAAGGGAGTGACCCCAAATTGAGGCAAAAAATGAGAATTAGGCAACAGTGTTTCAGCCATCAGGTTGCCTTTGCAAAATCATTGGTTTACATTTGGGTATTTCTCCCAAATCATCCCTTCTGGAGCTTTCCATCAAAATGTAATGCCAGATCCTACTCTGGGAAATAAGCTACCTCTGTTTACCCTTGTTAGCTTTAGAAAGATGGAAATGTTACAGGAAGGACAATCTCAGAAAGCAAACAACAAAACACAACTACTCAAGGAACTACTCATCAGTCTATTCCTAACAATCTCTAGACAAATTTTTAATAATGAAATGCACCTCATCACTTTCTTTACATGAAGATGAGCCCTTTCCACCAGCAATGCTAATACCAAGGCTCCCCATTTGACTGCACACAGTAATGGTTACCTGGAAAAGAATTATAATGGATAAGTGACCTGAATAATCAAAAATATTGCCTCTTAATTATGTGAGCATTGAAAATCTGCCTCCCACTCTGAACACCAGCAGACATGCTCCTGAAGAGCCCAGCCCTGTGAAAAATGGTGCTACACTTCAACACTGGCACATGCAAGACATCACTGCTGTGAAACCATGGACTGAATGAACTGCACTCAGCTCAGGGCCCATCTGCATGTACCTCTGACTAGGCCTCAAAGTACTAGTGCTGGATACATGAAGTGAGATGCATGGCTGCAAGGAAAGTGGGCTTTGTTGGGGCTTTTAAAGAGGAAATTCTTCTTCCATGTAAGCCATGGGGAACAATGACAACCCTCAGCTTACTCACTTTAAGATAAGCCTCATGACATCTGCCATGCAATGTCCTCCCTTCTTTGCATCTTTCAAAAACTGCCTCACCCAAGAGGAGTGCCCCACAGACAAGGGAGTGCCCCACAGACACAGGGAGTGTCCCACAGGGAGACACAGGGAGTGCCCCACAGACCCTGGAGTGCCTCACAGGGAGACGCTGGAGTGCCCCACAGACACTGGAGTGTCCCACAGACACTGGAGTGCCCCACAGGGAGACACTGGAGTGCCCCACAGGGAGACACTGGAGTGCCCCACAGGGAGACACTGGAGTGCCCCACAGACACTGGAGTGCCCCACAGACACTGGAGTGCCCCACAGGGAGACACTGGAGTGCCCCACAGGGAGACACTGGAGTGCCCCACAGATACACACTGGAGTGCCCCACAGATACACACTGGAGTGCCCCACAGGGAGATACTGGAGTGCCCCACAGATACAAACTGGAGTGCCCCACAGATACAAACTGGAGTGCCCCACAGATACACACTGGAGTGCCCCACAGGGAGACACTGGAGTGCCCCACAGGGAGACACTGGAGTGTCCCACAGACACTGGAGTGCCCCACAGACACTGGAGTGCCTCACAGGGAGACACTGGAGTGCCCCACAGATACACACTGGAGTGCCCCACAGACACTGGAGTGCCTCACAGGGAGACACTGGAGTGCCCCACAGGGAGACACTGGAGTGCCCCACAGGGAGACACTGGAGTGCCCCACAGGGAGACACTGGAGTGCCCCACAGACACTGGAGTGCCTCACAGGGAGACACCGGAGTGCCCCACAGACACTGGAGTGCCCCACAGGGAGACACTGGAGTGTCCCACAGACACTGGAGTGCCCCACAGCAGCAGCAGCAGTTGCAGACCTTGAGGGGGGTTTGTGGCACATCCAGCGCGCGCAGCTCCTCGGTGGCACGGCCGCCCTGGCTGGGGAAGCTGCCTGCTGCTGACACGGATGGCTGCACCCTGCTGTTAGACCCTGCAAGAGCCTTCCCCTTCATGGCCAACTTGTGCTTTTCTTGGAGCGCTGCTCTGCTGTTTCTTTGATCTCGCACGCTTTCGTTGCTATCAAAAAGGCTGCCGGAAAACTTGGAGATAGGTTCCTGAGGGTTAAAGATAAAAAAGGTGAACACAGCAACAGCAAGGAGAATCTGAAACACACACCTTACCCGTGCTAACATGGACTTGTTCCTCACCCTCACATTGCTGTATGATTGAATTTATTTCATTGAAAACAAAACTGGAACTTTACAGCAAACATACAAAGATTTCTTTTACCATTATTTCTCTAGGCATGTTTTGCCTTCAACGCTGGGGTTGAAATTGTGGGAACAGGGAGAGGACAGGGATTTTGTACATCCTTTCACTAGACTCCCTGGCACACACAAGCACAGGTAACATACACATATCCATACGTGCACAAATCCTGCAATGCCCTGTGAAAATGGCAGTGCAGTGAGAACAAGATTATTTTGGGCAGCCTCTGGCAGCTCTGTAGCACTGAATCCACTCTTCTGGGGGAAGGAACCACACACACAAGGCAAAGGAACGATATTTCCATACAGAGAATAAAATATGGTTCTCATAGTTCCTCAAAACTCACATTCCATTCTTGGGAGCATAGGTGTGAGAGGGAAGGCAAGGCCCTACCTTGCATCTATGTATCCAAGACTTTGTTTCAGCCATTGGATTGACTTCAGTTGAAAATGGCAGTGAGTGGAGAGCTGCAAACTTAAATGATTTAGGAGTACTCTGGAAATGGAACCTCAAAGGTGATGCATACTAAAGCCTGGTCCTAGGGTGAACCTACTCTGAGATGCAGTGAGGAGCTCACAATGTCACCCAATGCTTCGCTAAACCACAAGGGCTTGAAGAGAGAAATACACAATTAAAATACATCCACCAAAAAATTAATGCTTCAGACAAGTTTGACTGCAAAATGTAGTGATGTTTTCCAGCTATCAGTTATTCCTGGCAAGGGGTTAAATTAAATTCAGACACACTGCTCAAATTCTGCTCACATTTTAGGAAAGCTTTACTTATATTTAGCTGATTTTTGCTCCTTAATTTGATGAGTTCCTGTCAAATCAGACCTTTGTATTGCCCAAATCCTTCTCTCTCCTGTTGGCAGTAAAACGATGCAGCAAACACACATCAACACCTCTGAAAATAAACCCCGTAAGTGTTTTTCTAAGCCTGGAAGTTTAATACCAAAATAAAAAGCGGTGGTATTACCTTGAACAGCTGTGCAGAACCCCACTGGACAGTTTATTTTTCAATCTATATTGGCACTTTCCCACAATCTCTTTTTGGTTAGGATGGAAAAAAGCATTGCCAACCCCAGGGAAAGCGTAAAAGGCATGATTGCTTCCCATTTTCACTTAAAAGGGAATTTGCTTAGCTTTGACTCACATAAAACATTTATTACCTTTCCTCTCTTGAGAGAGATTTCTCTTTAGAGTGCCAGACTGACTAAGCTGGACATTCTGCAGGGCTGTGGGTGCCAGGGAAGAAGGCCATGAGCAAGAGCCAGGAGTGCAGGCTGGAGAAGGGAGCACACCAGCAGCACCCACAGGGGATAGGAAGGAAGCAGAGGTCCTGGAAGAGGAGCAGGAGCCCAATTCCTGCCTCATCTCCCAGCTAACATCAGGAAGAATGGCGAGCAATGCTCTGAAACGGAAAGGCTGCAAGAGTGCAATCCCCATCTCCTTTTCCCAGGCCAGGACCAAGAGGAAAGCCAGGCTGCAGCACAGGTGACAGGCACCTGGCAGGCACAGGCAGGAGAAATTACAGCAAGCAGGGGCTCAGAGGCATCAGCATCCCCGGAGGAGCAGCACCCAAAATCAACATGCAGTGGAGGAGCACTGCAACCTCACTTTTCTAGCATCCAGGCCTAGGGAGATGCGGAGCCCCAAGTGCTGCCAGCAACCCACTTACCTGAAAGGGATGGAAGGAGCTTGGTAACTGGGGATGTAAGCAGGGTAAAGTACAAAACATGTCTCATCACTGCTCAGGTTACCCATCTTAACCTGCAGGTCAAACTGTACTCTTGAGGGTTGGATGGATTAATTGCAAGCAAAGTGAAGGAAATATTGAACATAGCTCTGTACCCTCTGCACAAGCAAGGACATGAGAGTATGAACAGTGCAAGTCCCACAGACCCAACGTGCTCTGCTGCACAGCAGTGTGAGCAGCTGCAGCCTCTTCACAGATGCACATTGTCTCTCCCAATTTCAAGACTACTTACATCATCAGGATCCTCGAGTTCCTCTGCTTCTTGCTCGGGACTGATTCTCCCTTCTCTCCATTTCCCATTGGCAGAGCTGAATTTGTACAGGCAACCACCAGGAAAACCTTCCCTCCCTTTCAGTGAGGCCCAGCGAGAGCCCTGGGAACTCCAGTTATGGCCACTGTGCAGTTTGGGAGACTTGGGAAGCCACTTAATAGAGTCCTGAGGGAAAGAGGACATTAAAAAAAAGGCAATTAATAGATTTTAAGCAAGCAGTTGAGGTATGTAAGTGCAGAAACTAATGGCAAGTTCTGCAAGGTATTTCAGATTCTTGCAAATCCTGCATTTCCCTTTTTTACCTTTAGAAGTTCCTTCAGTCCCACAGAGACACTTTGCCAGTTAATGGGTGTTACTGGTGATACAAAGAGCAAGCAGAGGCTGCTGAAAATAGTGGAAGCCTTTAAGGACTTGTAAGAGCATGGGACCAAGCCTACCTTCAGCATCATAAAGAAGAACTGATGAGGGACAACAGTCTTCAATAAAGTGTAGTACTGAGAAAACAAACAAGAGTACTCAGACCTTTAGTGACCATCTCATCTCATGACCTGAGTTAAAAAAACTATCAAGTCACTCCCCTCTTCATTATTCATTAAATAAAATGTTTCATTTGTTGAATGGTACCAGTAAAAACCACAACACTTAACTGATCTTTTAAGGATTGCTGATTTACAAAGTGATTATAGTTCAGTTATCCCAAAATGTCCATTACTTATTTGTATCCAAAATACTCCACCTTTCTCACTGAGAAGTTTATACATGACAAGTTGTGTCAAGGTTGCTTACGTGCTGAATTTTAGAAGCAATTTTTCGAAGTAACCTTTATCTTTCTTTGAAGCTTTCTTTAAATCTCATTTCTGCATTTTCTTACAGTAATACAAATCCAGTGGCAAAAAGCAGCCTGATGCCAAATAAGGTACATCAATGGAGAAAACAAACACAAACAATTTTCAGCAAGCTTGTGGTGGGGCAATCAGAAGCACATTGTGACTTTCATGTGTTTTAACAGGTATTTGATTCAGATTTAACAGTTCTTTAAGTTTCTGTTTTCCTTTTTAAATGCAGAATGGTTACATTCACACACACACACACACACACACACACACAGAGAAATGCTGCTGCTACCAGCAACCCAGATGTCACCATCTCTATTCGATCTAAGGTGGAAAACAACAAGGAAATAGGACAAGACTGTTCATGCTGGACACACTGATTCATCTTCAGCTGCCAAAGAAGGTCGTCCCCTTGGGATTCTTCATTTGCTTTCAGTTTTAGGATGGCTGAAAACACTAGGAAATGGACAGTATCCCAGCATCTCACTGGAAAACAGCCTAGACCTTTCTGTGAGTCTTGAAGAGATGATAACCCCATCACAGGATTATTTGTATTGTACAAGGAAGGCATGATTGGCCTTTTCCTCCAGGAGATTTGCTGTTAAACCACATTTTGAACGGCACTGACACTCAGTGATATTGCTATTTGCTGGTAAATAGCCCATATTCCTGCTTATTCTAAACCACATTGCTCAGGACAGTGGAGCTGATTGTCAATTTAGTTGATCAATGGGAAAGCAGCACAAACAATCACAACACAGCAGCATCTCCCTTTCCTCCTGACAATTCAAAATGCAAGGCAGGATATCTCCTGATACTTCTTCACACTTGTCTTGAATAAGAAAACATAGGGTGCCCCTAAACAGAAACTTTGCTTTCTGTGAATATTAACTAGGGGCATAGCAATTCTAATCAGATAAACAGTACACTAGGTGAAATTGTTTGCTAGTGTCTTGGACAGTTGTATTTCAGACTAGCTAATGTGCCACCTCTCAATGTTCGGGGTATTTCAAGACACAGCTTAAATCCTTGTCAACTTTTAAGCTCATTAGGCAGTCATAAAGCAATTTCACTTTACAAATAAACATAGGTACAGTGAAGCATTTCACTTCTTCCAAGAAAACATCTCATCCTTGTTTGACCCTGATCCCTAATCCTAAACAACATCTTCTCGAACTCAGCCTGCCAAATTCTGTAAAACCAGTAAAAGACTATTCTCTCCAAGTAACAGACAGATTTCAAATTACGCTTATGCTGACAATCCCTTCATCATTTTAGGCATAGATTCAGCTGCAGTGGCAGCCTCCTGTTTGCAAAGGTGATGAACATCAGTAGATTCTACATCCCTATGCCCTCTGCAGTTCAGCTGAGAACACAGAGCTAAGGGCACTCCTGCTCCCTGTCTGCCTTCTCCTGTGGCAGGAGGCTTTTCCTCATGCTGACATACAGCTGTAAGGAAAATTCAGTACCTGTTTGATGCCTGTAACCCAAGAAAATTTACTCTTTAATATTACTGATCTACAGTGCTACAAAGTAAAATAGAAACAATGGAACAATTCTGGCAAAGAATTTTCACCAGGTCTGCACAGTACTGTGGATAGCATTATATTTATGAAAGCAGTTTCATGATTTGGTTGTATCAATAGCAAAAGATGGAATGGAACAATTAGAAATGCCCTTTAGTCTATATCTGCATGTACCTGCTCTATGCAAAACACAAGAATTATTTACTTCCACAAAGTAAAATGGAGAAACCTTGCAATGAATGCTACTGCTGTGACTGCAGGCTAATATTATTTTGCAAGCAAATCTTAATTCCCAATTGTTTTTTTAAAACTTGATGCTTTTTGATGAAAGAAAGGGAGAGGGCTGGAAATAAGATAGTGAATTCGACTTCTCAGTCTGATTTTTTTACTGGATTTTGTTTTCCTTGCCAAAAATGAAACTGATTCCTTATTTTGATGTATTAATGAAAACTGATATAGATGGCAACAAGTTTCCATTACCCCTCAATGTTGTCTAGGTAATAGATAGCAGATTTGTACTCCAAAAATGAAGCTCTCTTTAAAAACTTCCAGTAATTTATTAGCTCATTCTCATTTTATTAAATACTTCAGGACCATGCTTGGAGACAAGAGGCTACAGGCAAATATCCTAACATGAAGAAAGAAAAATCAGTTCCCCTTACAGAATTTTACAGATTATAATTGCTTTTCTTACTACACAGGTAGTTTGGAAGTTTTTTCTTGTGTTTCATATGTAGGGAAGCTAAGATCAACAAAAATTAAAAATATTATTGGTTTCAGTCATTAGCAACAAACACAGATTTACATTATGTTAAGAGTAACTGGAAAGAAAAAAATAAGGCAAATTCTGTATTTAGGGCTTTAAGCTTCATGGGTATGTGGGTGGTGTAACACTGCTTGTTTTGTAAAACCAGAAGTGTTTGGAGGGAGAAAATATTTATCAGCCTAGCAGTTATTATGTTCCATGGAAACACATTTTTCTTCTCCTTTCACTGTTAATGAGCCTGACTGGTAACAGACCATTTTGCTTCAGTATTTCACCAGCAAGTCAAGTGACGTTTTTCCCTCCTTTCAACATGTTTTTCATCTTTTCAAAGGCAGCCTCTCCATAACATAACTACTGCTGTGTATCATACCCCTGTAGTTAAGAGGACAAATTGTTCTCATAAAGCACAAGGTGTCTATTCTGATAAGATCTCACTAAGAGATGCCCTAGAGTATAAATTTCCTCCAGAAAACAAAGGTGTGCAAATGCTATGTATCACCCTAAAACATTCTGGTAAATGAAAGAGAATCCAAATCAGCCTAACAATAAAAGCCAAGATATGAAAGCCTCCCTTGTCTCTGAAATCACACTGACAGTGAAACACTCTGCTTACAGCCACAGCCTAGTTTCCACTGGCAAGTAGAATCCAGCTACCTGGAACATTTCAATGGACATACACCTGCTACTACAATTCAACTCAAAACCCCAAACACACATTCTGTCCTATATTTCTATTTAAAAGATGATTTGCTTTAACAGCACAATTATGGGAGAGAAAATGGTTTTAAGGATGCATTTCCTAGAACATTAACACTTTCCTGCTTCAAAGTACAACTATACCTAACATATTCTACTAATGAAAAACTATTTCAGACTCATTCCCTTTTTAAAGTACAAAAGGTTGTTTCTAAGAAAGCTTTGTGTAACTCACACGAAACAAAGCTAAACAAAACACTGCTGGAACAAAGACATCCTTGAATATGCTTCCACTGGAAGAGAGGCAGTGTAAAAGCTGCCTAAACTGATTATGGAAGCAAGCCTTATACACTTTGCTAGCAGTAAATACACAATTTAATTTCAAACTCAGATACTTAAGTATTAACTACAGAGATAAGATTTTTTTTAATTTTCTGAAAATACAATTTTAAAAATTGCTGTAGGTTATCCTAAAAACATCCACTATGCAAATGCTCTTCAGACTTGAAGTATTCTCTCTTTATGAATTAAGAAAAGTCATCAGTAATACTGAAACAAACCTTTTTGTTAGTTCATTTGGATTTGGTTTTAAGTTGCTTAGTGGAAGTCCAGGAGGATGCCATTAATAAACTATAAAGAAATTCACTCATGTTTATAAGGATGTAGTCATGATTATAATGTTTAATGTCTCAGAAGTATGGGACAATTCTATCTCCTATGAGCAACTTAAGAATGATTTAAAGCAGCCCATTTATGTTGAAACTGGCAAGTTGCTGAGAGTGATCATAGCACCAGACTGTTTCCATCACAAGCACATCGCCACAACTTGCCCAAGTTTGCTTCAGGAGAAAAAGAAGACAGGACTTAGAAGCATTTAATTAGTTTTAATTAGTTTTGTGTCCAACTAAAACTTTCTCTGCCTTATACTGGGGATGCTTACAAACTGAAATGCAAGTTGCTGATGCTTTAGTGGTACTTCCAAGCTCTGTGTGCATCTGTGGATCTAGAGGAAAGTTACTGCAGTCAGCACTGGTCTTCCACAGTGCGCGTTGCTGACATTTTGTGTTTGGCTGTTAGCACCAGCTGCACACCAGAGATTTCAGCCAAGACAACGTTCGCAGCAACAGATGAGCACATCAGAGGAACAGTGTCAAAGGTTACTGCACATCAGGTGTCCACTTCCTGCTTTTAATGCCGAGGAAGGTTTGCTAAAACCCTTCTCTGAAACATCACTGAGGAGGCACACAGTTCCCTCCACGGACAGCAGTGATACTCTACTTTCAGGAGAGGTCTTCTCCTGGGAAAAGATAAACTACTTATTAAGATCTCAGAGTTGATGGGCTAGTAACAATAGTGTTTAGAGGCAAACACCTGAACAGGTTACAAATTCAAAACCAGACTGCCATGAACCCTCGAACCTGAAGTTAGCTCACAGTCCAGCTGCACTCACTGAGCTCCTCCCTCCGAGCCCTGTGCTCTGGCAGAACCCATGACTGACCAGCCCACTGCCACAACATACCAGGGAATGAAACAAACAGTGTCTCCAACACCCACCAGAAGAGGAGACAGGATGGCTCCTGCAAAGCAGCTCACAGAGGCAGCTCAAATCAAGCATGTGCTACCCACTTTGGAAAAAATAAAAAAATCACATTCCTCATTCAGCTGGTGGAACAATGATTATAGCCCTGACTTTACAATAAAAGACAGAGGCACCGTCCCACTGAAAATTTCACAAAATTTCACAATTGCTTCAGGAAAAAGGGAACACCCAAAACAATTACTGATACTCAAGACCAGCTTTTGTCACATTCCCTGATAGCAATCCAAGCACAAAAACCCATTTGTGTGTTTGTCAGAAACTGAAGATGGGAAACACTCTTACCAAGTCAATTGAAAAACTAAAGTAATTTTATTTTCTGGAGTCAAGGCAAAGAACAGGGGTGAATTTTCCATTAACAAAAGGTCTAGACATTTCTGATGAACAGTGTGCTTCTGTCTCAGTGGCAGGCAGACATTTACAGCAAACCTGGATAGTATCAACCAATATACTAAAAAATGCACTTTTAATAACATTAAGTTCCTGGTGTCACTACTCTCTCTTAAAAACTGAAATTATGAGCTCCAAGTAGTGAAACCTGTTAAGCAGCTGATCAGCAAAAAGCTGCTCAGCCAGCCCTGGTAAAGCATCAGTGCTAGACCAGAAGCAGGCCAAGCAGGACACAAACAAGTCACTTGCTGGAAAGAACAGCGTTATACAAGTTTCCAGTACATACTTTCCTACAATACACTGATTATCAAAAATATGGAACTTAAGCCAGAAAAATAATCTCAACACATAAATTTGTGGGAAGTTGTGGGAAAAGCCTGGAGCAACACACAGGGGATGGAAAAAGCCATTGCTACACTAACTACGGTAGCACCAGAGTGCCTTTTTTCTTCTTCTTCTTTTAAGACTAGGAATTGTGACTTTGAATAAAGAGAACTTGTATGCAGTAACTGGCAGGTTAATATTAAATCCACTCCACCACTGTGGTCAGTTGATTTACCCTGGTTACCTGTTTATAGCTAATAAAACAGCATGCAAATTTTGTAGTCTCTTTCCATTAAAACCACCTCTCAAAAGACAAAGTAAAGAAGGAAAAGTTTACAGAGAAAGAAGTCATAATCATATTCACTACTCAGGCTCCTCACAGCATCAGCAAAAAACCCAGAGACTAGGAAGAGAGGCTCAAGCTTTCAAGGACAGACATTGCTTCATCAGAACATGTATCATCAGCATTTTCTGGCTATAAAGCAGAGTTCAAACTGCCTGGAATGTTATCAGCGCTGTTGGGTGGAGAAGGGTTAGGGTTAACATGGCATACACACGGATCACTCAAGAGATGAGAGGGACTCCTGAGGTCTAGACTGATGGGGGTTTGATCAAATAGAATGACAGGCAAGTCACTGAACCAGCATTAGGAGGAGAGAGAGCGTAGCCACTTGTCTCTGTTTGCACAGCAAGAATCCAAGTACCTTGTCAGCCCTGAAAAACAACACTTCATCTGCTCCTATTCCATACCACCACTGGCTGCTGCCATACCTCAAGGTGCACCCTGGAATTACACTTGCTGCCACACTCAAACACTGCACACCCTGTACACACTGCTGAACTACCTGCAGCAGAGCTGCATCTCAAACTGCCTCACCAAAAAGCATAAACAAAGGACATTAATGAGATACAGTGCTACACAGTATTACTGCAGAAGCCTGAAAAATACACCTCCTCCTTTATCTCTCCCCAGATACTGACTGAAAAAACATAACAAAAATCCAGATTTCCACTACACAGGTTAACAAAGTGAAAAAAGATGGCAGTGAAAAGCAAGGAATGCTAACACTCATAAGTAGCTGGCTGGTCTGATGATGGATTTCAGCTCCTCTAATCTCTCATTAAGCAAACACCTTCAATATGCAATACACCCATCATAGCACCCATCTTTGGCTTGAGATGACCACAAGGAAACAATACCAGCCACCCTTGGGTGCAGGAGTGTGAAACTTCCAAATGAAGGCAACCAGCCTGGATCACTCACTCATTTAACTGAAGCCAGAGAAACCACAACAAATATTCCTTCCTCTATTAAAAAAAAAAAAAAAATCACCAAAGTAAAAAATACTGACTGCTGACCCAAGTTTGTGCCCAAGTGGATGCAGCAAGTAGTGCTTGCCCTGTGGTGAGTCTGTGGGCTGCAGCACCCTCCACGAGCCTGCTGGAATGAACAAAAAGCAAACAACACAGCACATGTCACAGAGCTGCAACAGGATTTACATCTTGTTCTGACTGCAGTAGGTGCACAAGGGCAATTCATTATTTTCATCTGGTGGCAGGTCAGACAAGGCTTTACACATTCATCTTGCTGATGGAGCAGATGCTAAAAACAAAACAAGCCACAGCCTCCCAATGAGAAACTGGCATCACAGAGTCTTGCTGCCTTTAGCTTTTTTAAGAACTCTCTTTTTTAGGAACTTCCTTTCATCTCAAATGGGTTTGTTGCTGCTTTCTTGGGTATAGGCTTTACTACACTTTTAAACTTCTGTTGTGTCGATTCCAGTAAGTACTTTAAAAAGAAAATTCTACCCAAGGCTGGAGTCAGCTGTACCAAAACCTGATTTAATTTTTGGTTTTATTTTAACAGCAGCTTACCAAGAATAACCAGGAGAACTCTCCCTTGAGAAGAATAAAACTTCACTACCACTGAACTGACCTAACACCTACAAACCTCCAGCATCCTCCTGCAAAACCATGTCTTGAAGCTTAAATGAGGAATCTTGGGGAAGAGAAATGAACAGAACCCAGAGACATCAACATCAGTCTTTATCAGGCTTTTACAAAATTGTTATTTACTGAATTAAACTCAGTTAATACTTACCTTTATAAACAAATCAAAACTCACAGATTTAGTAAGACCTTGAAATCAGCATTGGGCAATAGAAGTGCAACACAGTTACAATGACAGCATTAATGAAGAGATACTTTAATTGCCGTTTTAATGATACATCACGTCTACTGAAGCTTTTAAAGATGTTTTTATTATGGTTTTATAAATTTTTATAAAACCACCAAAGCACTTTAAAGAATCATGCTTTCTTGTGTAATACATAAAACTAATTTCATACTGTGCTTCTGAAAGTCTACCATGCTGTTTTTCAAGTTATTTTACAGATGGCACATTTAAAAAAAAACAATGGAAGCATGAACTTCTAGTGACTGCAATGCAACAAGGCATCCAAACCAAGATGTTTCATTACAACTAAGTTAAAGTGTGAGTGCATTATGTAATAAACAATAGCAGTTTGGTCATTTCATCTTAATTCTGTTTACAACAAAACTAACATTTGTGCTTCACATCCTAAGATCCCATAATATAAACATAAGTTCTGTGCTGTAAAATTCCCGACAAATTATTGTCCAAAAAGAAAAACATATCTAAAGCAGGAGACCAAATCTACTCACTTTCCTCAAGAATTGCTATATTTAAGACTAATATGACATACCAAACACAATAAGGCACAATGGGTGGTACAAACAAATGAATACAGTTGTCCATGAAACTTGTTCTCTTCCACAAATACTAAAATATGTACCGCTCAAGATAAATTTTCTCTTAAAAATGAAATACATCATCTTGTTATGAAAGTCCTATACAAAAATTTAAAATTTACACCATCTGAGCTGCCAAAAAAATAAAAAAAGTGTATCGATTTCCCACAAAACTATATTTCTTGCCAGCACATCCAGCCACTGGGAAGAAGATATCCCAGCACTCTGGAAAAGAAAAGCATTATTTCCCCTGTGTTTAAGACAAAAATATTTTATTCTGCATACAGTAGTGTATTAAACTTAAAAAAGCCTAGGACTATTAAAATTACAATATTGATTTGGAAATTATTGGTTTACTGCCTGGATGAAATAAGGCACTTTCTTCCAGCAGGCTGCACTTTTCGTGTGTATGGAGACGATGAATCAGGTTCTGGTTAAAAACAAAAAGGGGCTCAGTGAGGTCCCAGGAGACGACAGGAACATTTCAACAGCAGGGGAAGACACAGGAGGTAAAACCTGGAGATGGAACTCTACACAGAAGTGGTCACTCTGTCAATGGCATTATTGACCTCGTTTTTGTTTGAATCCAGTCCTTTAGCAGCATTCATATCATTCCGTAAATTCTCCACTGTCTTTTTCATGTTCTTTAATTCTCCAGGGTGTGGAGTGGCTCGCCTTAGAAGTGTTCTCTAAAAATAAACAGTGCAATAAGTGGTTTTGCCTTTGTCTCTCTGCAAAAACAACACACACTTAAAAGGCTTCAGCATTCACATATCAAATAGTAAGTATCAATTTTTTTCCTTTTTTCCCCCCTTTTCCTTTTCAAACTACAATGCTCTGTGCTGAGCATTACTTTAAAAGCTACTTGTGTATGAAGACAGGGAAAGAGGTTTTAAGAAGTCTCTAAGAGCAAATTTTGTCCTCTTTTGGAATACTAATCTGAAAGCCATTTATGTGAAGTACAATTAAAAGTTATGAAGTGGAGATTTCTTTCATAACTATACTTGGGGACTTTTTTCCTCCCCAAAACCATACAAGTGATTTAAGATCACACTTATAGCATTCATCTGATTTTGAAAGAATCCCAGAAGATCTCTTTACAGTTTTAAACAGTGCTTGTGTGGAGCTCCATTTGCCTTTCAGCCCCACCACACAGTCTAGTTCTCTAGTTAATTGAGAACAAGCACCTTGAGAGGGAGCATTTCTCTCCCACCTTAGACAGAAGAATGTATATCATTGTGCTGAAACCTTTACAAGGAAAACAAGATTCACAAAAACTCCAGTTAGCACCCAGACTGGAGACAACAGAACACCACAAATACAATATAGGTATAATACATGTATACATGCAATTACTTTTTAGTGGCATGCATGTAAACTGTACAGAGAACAGCAGAACTGATGACCCACATGGGTGCTTTGGTCAAGACTGCTTTGGAAATCTGCCCTTTGTTCTCCTCAGTAAGATCATTAACTTCTCTAATAGGAAGGTTCTTGCTTCAAATCAGGCAAATCAAGCACTTATCCTCAACAGCTGAGCCCTCACTACTCTATGGACATTCTCAGGTTGGCAGAGCTGGTAAGCAGCATCATTCTGAACTCCCTATCAGTGAACCAAGCCTGCTAAGAGACACTTTGTTTCTGCTGCTTTGGAGAAGCAACTACCTTACTACCTTACTACTTGCTCATTTTCAAACTAAACTAAGAGGTTTTGTAGTCACTTTTAAAACTAAAGCAATCCAGACAGTGCCCTGAAGGATCTCAAGCTGAGATCTAATGAGGACCACCAGCAACGTTTCAGAGCATCAGAGCAGACTGAAAATGCGACTGAAGCAGTGTTAATCTTTACAAGGAGTTTTAATTGTTAATAAAAGCTAGTAAAACTACAGATCGTGTTGTGTTTTGATCTTCAGGATATGCAGAGCCCAACTTAATGGAGAGGTCTTATAAGTACAGTGACAGATGTTCCCACATCCTTTGTTTAAGTGGGAAACTAATGAGCAACATTCCTGCTGTTCATGGATACTATGGTTGGTTCAATGCAAATGGTGGAGTTAAAAAAAAAAAAAAGAAAAAAAGAATGAGAGAGAGCACAAAAGAGACTGGAAATAGAAATTAGAGAGACAAACAATAGCAAACTTAATGGAGACACATGCCAGAGTGCTGGAATCCTAAATTAGACCCTATATACTTTCAGGCAGTAAAGCTTCACAGATGCAGAGAAAGATCCTATCTTCTTTCTGGAAACAAAACATCATGAGCAGACAGATGAAAACAAAGCAAAGCAGAAGACTATGCTGCATCAGAATATGAAAGTTATATTCAAAGCAGAAAAAACAAAGGCATTCAAAGTCAACATAAAAAGTTTCAGCAGCCAACATGAACAGTTTCTTTTCCAAATGTACACACAAAGCATGCAGTCCAAGCTGAAATATTTACAGCAAGAGTGCTCACAGACTTTTTATACTTCTGCATTAATTTCACAGTATCTGTAGGTATCCAAAGGCTTGGAAAACCTACCATTTCATTTTCCTCTTCATCTTTTTCATCTTCTAAGAAGCGAATTGCACTGACTCTGTTCACCGCCCGCTCATTCCACGTTTCATCTGACATCTCATTCACCAAACTCTCCAATGCACCACATCGTGGTAGGTTATCTGTTAGAACAGGAAAATGTAACTCAAGATTCACAGCAACATGCATGTGAAGTCACACAATCAACATGCTTTATTGTTCATAATTGCAACATCTGCACAATCACTCATCCAATACTTAGAAGTGGCTATTTCTACTGGTTTTGGAAGAAAACAGAACTTGCATCAGTTTTCTGTTATCAAGTACATACACTTAATGGTTTCTGTATAAATTAGGAATTTCTGTACTTGGACTGTTTCAGAGTTTTGGAGTATTGGCCATATAATTTAATATACTTGCCACTATAATGCTTTTCTTGTGGAACATGGCTGCCAGCTGACATTAGCCAGTTCCCTAAACAGCATTCCATAACATAGCATCATTGCTTTTACTCACCTCATCCTTTCAGTATTGCTAGAAAAATACCTCCAACAATCTAAATTCCATGCTTTCTACCCTTGAAGCCATGAGATTCATCAGGAGAAGAGGAAATCTAATTTCTAGTAGTGACGTCTTTAAAGAAAGTCAAGTCAACCTCTGTTACTCTTCTTGAACTAGCTTAATCCTCTCTAATTCCAATGGGGTTAATTCATACATCTATTTTAATTCTTAACTATTCTTCAAATCCAGGAGCTGAAAACAGAGACTTTTCTACACTACCCCTGTTTTAATGGTTTCTATTTGCTCCAGCCATATATGATTGAAACATTGGAATTAAGCCTGGCTACCTACAATACAGATACCCACAGCAGAATTTTTCTCCTCAGGCCCCTTTGTACTCAGTGGAGAAGAATCCACATGATTTTCTTTTAAAAGTCCATTCCTGGATGGGATAAATCACTATCCAGTCATTACAAAAGAAATTTAAATATTAGCTCAGATGAATCCCCTTGAGTGTTCACATACAGCTCTAAAAGCTTGAGGAGAAAAACATTCAGAAGTTACTGGAGCAGCAACGCAGCCAACAAAAGAGTTTATGGTTCCACCTGGCCCAGAGGTAAGTTTCATCACAGGAGGTAAAAGCAACTTATACTGCAATTCTACACTTGTTAATGAATATAATAAAGCTACTGTATGGCACCTCTGCTTGAAAGAAAATTAGCTTGCTAAAAAGTAAAAAGTCCACTGTTTACTATTTGCTATGCAATTTATTTTGCTGGTAAAGAAATTGAAGATGGAAAGCCACCATTTTTCCATATATATATGTATATAAGATGTATAATCAATGTACACAAATATGGACACCACTACTGGGCCCACTTGGCAAGCCTCAAAACAGTGATATGAGTAGTGCTTTTTCTTCCAGATCTGTATTTTATTTATTGTAGCTGTCATTGTATTTTCAATAACACTTAGTGCCAATTTTTGTAGTCTCCTGAAGACTAACAGGATAATAGAAAAAAAAGGTTTAATATTGAACATTCAACCAGAACTTTGCTACTTTGCTCACTAGAGCTTATGCATATTTTACAAACCTTTATGGGACAACTCAGTAAACAAAAAAGTAATAATTCTGATCATAATGAAAAGCTGGCTCTAGGCACTCACCTTGGCAACCAGACTCAGAAGGCATCTGAGGAAGTAATACACATGTTAAAATCTTTTCTCCTGTTTCAGGGTCCGTGTCAGTCTGAAATGTCAGCAGAGGTTGGGACTGGTTATCAGACAGCCACAAAGCCTTCAGCCTTAACGCAGTCAGTGAAATGGGAAGATACATCAGCCTAGTACAAAACAGGAAAGTAAAAAAGTCAGGGCAGTGCCTGAGAGTCTTAATAGATGGTCACGAAGTCAGCTCAAGTATACATCATTGAGTTGGAACAAACAGGATTGAAATTAATGCCTGTAATAGAAGGCATTGCAGTAGTCATCAATTCCAACTACTCCATTCTTTAAAAAAAAAAAAACCAAAAAAAAACAACAAACGTGCAGCTTAACTTTATTATAACTTTATAATGCTCTGAAGCTGAAAACCAGGTAAAGCTATGCTGAGCTTTCTGTACTGCAGTAAAGTGCCCTGGAAGGCAGACAGCTGCTTCCCATCAGGAGCTTTACATGTGAACAGTGGCTAGAACAGAAATACGTAAGGGCCTGTGAGACAATTATACTGCACAGATGAGATACCATTAGCTTTTCTTCTGTTTTGGAGTTGCTTTTTTATTTAACTTCCTACTAAGAAGCTGAACTAATTTGCTGGTTTATGCTTTAATCCACTCATTTTTGTGTGTTGATGTTTGAAGATTTGTGAGAAGCTGCAAGGTCAAAGTGGCCTTCCTTATTACTCACACTGTATCATGAAGATACAACACTCAATATTGGTGACACTTGACATTACAGCTTGGTAGTTCCACCTGCAGCTCTATCCATGCCTAGATTCCCCGTTTTAATACAGAAATATATGAATCCAGAGGGTTTTTTTAAAAATCCAATTTCTTCCTCAGGGTCAAAGTAATCCAAAAATCACACTCATGACAACACACAATTTATGCTACTTTTGGCCCAGGGGGAAGACTACTTTGACAATTTCAACAGTAACACTGACATGAATGTCATAACTGGTTTTTTATTACTCTCTTCTTAGGCATAATATCTTTTGCTATCAGAAAGAATTAAGTAAATACAGCAAAAGAACATGAAAATACAAAAATCTCTTGCCTGTTTCCAGCAACATCCAGGACATGAAGTTCAGTGGCCTGTGAAATTTCAGAGGGAATTCGAGATAATCTGTTGTCACGTACAGAAAAGACGTTAAGACTGCAGCAGCCCCCAACCTACATTTGAGAAGAGGGGGGGAAAAAAAAAGCAAGTCTGGTTTTGTTGCAGTACCACAGTGTAACAAAGGCATGCAGTGCGGGTCACGGAGTGTCTCACAGCACATTCAAGTTACAATGCCTGCCAGACACTGCCCCAGAGGTACAGACTGCAAACAAGTGTCAGCTTCTGAGAAGTCTGACCTAAAGCAGGTCTGTAGGAGCACTGTCTTGAACATCTGTATCTGCAAATAATGGATAACTTTACATATAGGTCACATTCTAGCTACCTTTCAGAGCCTTCCACACCCAGAAGAAACCAGTAACCACACAGAAGCTATTCTGCGCCCAACATTCACAAACAACCATACACTTTACGTTTTCTAGCTCTAGGTTTTACATATTAATTCATTCTTTCCTCATGGCAACTTTTTATCCAAGCAAGTGCAATGGGCCTTGAAGCAAGGCAAAATGCTAAATATACCAACCAACTCCCAAAATTTGTTGAGTCCACAAAGATTAATGAAGAGCTCACTAGAAACAGAACACTGAGTAAAATCTTTGATGCCCTGATTCATTAGAAGCACCTCATTTCAACACAATTCCACATGAACTGGCCTTCTTTAATCTAATATCTTCTGTCTCTATCAATTTATCCAAATATAACCTTTTGCATTCTTTGAGTGCAAAGACGGCATTTTTCAGTTTTACCTTTAAAAATCTACGTCTTGCACCAAAGGTAGCTGCTTTCAGAAAGACAAACTCCCCACAATTGATTTAAAAAAACTCATTCCAATTTTATGTTCGAGAGGGAACTTCTATAAACAGGAAGATTATTAGCTGTAGCAACTCAAAAGCTGCTTCAAGTAACTCTCTGTTCATATTAACAAAGGAAACTTACCTATGTTTGCTTATCATACAGTTTCAAAGAGCATTGTTGTTTGTTTGCCAGTTCCAAAACTCACCAGAAGAAGGGGAAAAAAGTATTTTCTTTTCTTACTCCAAGTAATAGCAAAATATCCCAATGCCATTTCAAGCTTTCAAGTTAAGCTGACTTAGAATCTAATAATAGAGTTAGAGTCCAAACTAAACACAGTGGAAAATCTCAGTTAAAAAATGAGAGGACATCTATAGTGACATACATCTAAGAAGGTTCTCCTCTCACACTATAGCCAATATGCAACTATGCCTTGGCCAGGAGTCCCCAAAACTAAGATGAAATTATTGTGTTCTTGTTAACTGTCAGTTGTGTCTTTGCAAAACCCACAATTCAGTCCAAACCCAAGACTAAGATTAAAGACAAACAGCACAAAATATTTTAACTAGTCAAAGGAAAAATAGTGTTGATTTAACATACACTATTTACTAAGGAAAAAGCCACTTTTAAAGGATGCAACTGTGACTCACAAAATAAAACAAATGGAGCATTTACATTCCACTCACCTTCCTTTGTATCATAAATGCTTTTTAACAGAAGAAAACAGCAATCAGCTGCTCAAGGCTTCTGATTCACAAGCTATTTACAGCAGAAAGTTCAAGTGCTACATTCTTAACAAAACAAAATCTGTGCTATTTCCCTTAAATCACTGCACTTTTAAGATGCAACTATTTCACAAGATTATCAGTTTTCCCAGCCCTGTGTGCACAACAGAAGCATGAACCTTGCAAGCCATTTTAGCTCGTGAATCAAAGCCCTTGGAAACCAGCACTCAAATAGTAAGCAAACATTTCTTGGTTCAAGAATTCCACTATTCACTTTAAAGCATGTATAAATTCTTAAATAATGTGCCTTCACACGTTCACAGAACACAGTGTGATATTTAAAACAATATATACACACTAAGTGTCTAATTGGTGTTGCTAACATGAGGAGCCGTGAAAAGCAAGAAATACAATTAGGGAATGTTAATGAGCTGGCAAGTGATGCCCTCAGTGTACACAAAGTGTGCCTTTCCATGAATGAAGTTTGTGTTACTCAGTCTTGGAGCATGGAGATCCACACAGGTTAGCCAAACAAACAAAGTAAAGCCATGCAGCCCTGATGAGACTAAAATTTCTGCAATTTTGACAATGGAAAAATGCAGCAGTGGAATTGGGACAGCCTGAGTCATCATGCATTTAAAGCAGCTTAATGAAAGGAATAGGAGAACCGTGGACTGAAGAATACTTACAGGGTTATCAATTTACCTGACCCATAATTTTCCAAGCGGCTAACAATTAAGAAAATACAAGAGATGTTCAATTTATTTTTCTTTATCCATACTGGACAAGAGCATGCCAACAAATGGAGACAGAGCATACATTCTTCTACTGCCAAAGTGCGTTGCAACTCCTAAATCATTTAAACTTCAGTTAATTTAACTTTGCTTTCTATCAGTTAACAGGCTGCTGTTCAAAGGTTTTGTTTCATTCAAAGGTAGTGAAGACCTTTTATTTTAACAGGGTAGTAGGGTAGATAAAAAAGAGACACTGAATTTTTTTTAATTGAACTGTTTTTAGAAAATGCAGACAGCATTTAACAGGCAGCATTGAATGAGATACCACAAAGGAAAAAAAGACAAGCTGACAGTTAAAAATCAACTAAAATCTTTGTCATTTCAAACAAAGATGGCACCCATCCAGCAGTACAGAAAGACACCAGGTCCAATGTCTGAAAACCTAAACACGAAGCCACACCACGGAGGCAAAGTGCACACACTACACGGCATGCGGAAAGGAAAACGCCATGGGGGCCACCATGAAGTCACACGGTACCAGAACATCACTGGTTTGGCTCAGAGTGGCTAACTGAGGCAGAGCCATGCTTTCCAAGGGTCACATGCTCACAACAAACTGTGCCAGACCACCACATCTGCACCAAGGACACAGCTGAGGCCACAAGCCCATTCACCAGTTGAGCACACACTGCATTTCCAGCACGGACTTCACTTAATGGGGACAAGCATGTGCTTAGTTCTAGGCACATGAGTAACTGTTCCAAGGACTGGAGGCTTAAAGAAGTCCTCACACTCTTCTGTAGTGAGCAGGACATCAAGAAAACATCTCACATGAGTTGTGCATGCCTAAGTCGTACTCCTGAGACTTAGTTCATTTTAGCAACTTTAGTTTAAGGGTTATTGGCTTGTCACATCACGCCAACTCCAAAGAACAGTGAGCCTAGATAAAGGAAAACCACAAAAACAAAGCCCACAGGTCAGTCAGGCAGTAAATGGTCATTACTATGAAGTGCTAGTTTTAAGATCATTGGTACTATGAAGATGGAACAAAACTGCATATTTGCATTCAGGTGGGCTTGATTGAGAGGATGACTGTCACTAGGAGACCTCTGGATTCCACACAAAACTTCAACCCTTTAAACCCTTTAATGGATGATCTTATTGCTCTTTTCTTCTGTCTCAGTCTGAGGCTCACCTTTCTAACAGCTTCCTTATTCTGGAGGAACAGTAAGGCTTGGACAAACACAGGACTGTCAGCTCAACTGCTAAAACTCCTCCCATGTTCTCATCATGACCAGCATTTAGCATTTCACCCTCCTGCTTTTTTCCATTCATACATCCAGTACTAGACATCTTAGACAGTCTTCCACAAACTGCAAGCCTTACAAGAATGCTGGTGTTTCTAATGACTCTAAAGTACATCCATTTACTACTCAAAAGCTCTGAATCAATTCTGCTGTCCTTTACCAGTTAGCATCTTCCACACAGCTATAAGCAATGCAAAAAAAATACATGATGACAAATACTGTAATGATCAGTCTTCAATTGTCATGTGAATAGCTAAAAGTCCAGTGACACATCTCTTTTATTCAACTCTCAAAACAGCTGTCAGCACCAAAACCTCTCACAGACTTATACAAGCCTGATAAATATAGTGGTAATTTAAACACAGTTCCTCTTGTGTTGCAAAATCTTTTACAGCATGTCATATCCAACATTTTGTTTGGGTTCAAAGTAAATAAAGTCAGAATTTTCCTTGGCTCCACATAAAGTATGCTAATTCATTAACTGCAAGCACAGAATACATTTAGGGGTGGAAAGAACTGCCCGATTCATAATTATTAACCATTATTCTCTTTTTATTATTAACTTTAAAATTGCTACGAAAATCTTCATCAAACTCACTTCAACACCTCCTGCACCACTGGTGAATGGTAGGAGAGGAGCTCACCAAGACAGCTTCTCAGCCCTCTGACTCAACACAAGTTTAAGTTTTCCTGCACTTTTGCTTAGTACCCTTTTTCTTTTTACCTCTGAGACACACATACTTCTACACAAATGAAGAAAGAGACAGGACATCAAAAGTTAAAATCAGAAAAAACAAAGTGGTCTCTATTAATTTTAAAAAAATTTTAAAAGCACAGTTATTGCCAAAAAATCCCCTGTAGTTCTACCTAATGGAGTAATAATTCTCACAATATACCTCAGAGCCAGGAAGGACACATTACCAGATCTCTGCTGGGTGTAAAGACTCATTAACAAAAGCTATAAACTGGAAAACATTCCAAGGAGGTTATTTATGCAAGCGCCAAAATCAACACACCAGTTTCATCAGCATTCCTGTGCCAGGGTGGGATTTCAACACCAAAGAGTCACCAAGCAGGTCTTTCAAGTTTAAGGGGAAAAACATTTCTAACTATGAACAGGTTTAGACATTCTCAGTTCTTGCTGAAGTCTGTTTTACACTTCAGTCAGAGAGGCGCTGAGCTGCAGAACGAGATGCTGCAGATTAAATCTATCAGTGACTCAAGCCTTGGTCACACATTCAGTTCTTCCAGGTTTTACCTTTATCACCATACAATACAGAAGAACCTTTGAACCAGGAAACTATGAAGGTATATTTGCATACAAACTTCTCAATAATCCCAAATCAAGACATTTTACACCAAAAGATAAAGAATGGTTTTACAAGTGTGCCTTGAAGCTATCTTGCAATGTGGTTTAATACACTGACTCAAAATCAAATTCTCTTAAACTGTTAACAAAACAAAATCAAATCAACATCCTTCTATCCACTTCCCCCCCAGAAAATACACCCCACCACAGAAAAACTAAAACTCAAAGATTGTATCACCAGGCACATAATTTTCACCATCCTATCTATAAGAGTGGTCTTTGCTACAGGACTAATTCTGGCAACACCAAGCAGATACAATATTGGCTAGATGTACTCTTCTCTACAGCTGAATTCCACTTTTTTCTACACACATTACAAACTCTGTCTTTACCTCTCTCCAACAGAAACCAGTAACAGCCTCTCCCACATCCAGTTTTTATTGGGATGAAGACCACACATGCACAGCTGCTCTAGCACTTTGTAAGGCAGGGAAAGAATAGAAGAGGTAAGAAAAACACATAAAGGAAAAGATACTGAGGAAAAATATCTCCAGTGTATACTCTACTTCTGCATCCAACTCTGCTTCTGTGAGTTGGGACTCACAAGTATTGATTTTGTACAAGTACTAATTTTAATATGCAGAGGTCTGAGACCCCAGTCTTGGCCTTACTGTCTCAGGAAACATCTTAAGCAACACAGAGCAGGTAGGGTGTTTAAAATTACTTCTGTCAGAGCCTTGAGCTTGAGTTGTTTATTCTTTCTATGTTTAACATTACCAGCTTGGAATTCAAATGCACTGATCAAGAGTGAGGTGACCCTGCAGTTAGAGAAGGGCTGACTTCCTTTAAAATTCAATAATAAAAAATTAAATATTGGCAGAGCAAAGCATAAAATCTTTACATGTAATTTCAAGGCATTTGTTCTAATGAGACAGACATATTTGTGTGGACACCTTTAAAGGAAATACAAAAATTCTATTTCAAAATCATTGATAGGGAGCCAAAGAGCTCTGTTTCCCTGCCAAGCTCCCTTGGGAACCACCCTATCTCATTTTTATTTCCTGGACTTCCACAACGCCCCAAAGCTCACCTGATTCCAGACACTACCTTCCATTTCCTCATTACTCACCTTCTCCAAACACAGGCTCATCCCTATCTTCATCCCACTTCTGTGCAGGTGCCCCCCTCCCTCTCTCATGTGCACTAGACACTTTCTCATCTTTCACTTCACCCTTGGATATCTCCCAGCTCCTTCACCAACTGAGCAACACACTCTCCCTCTGAAAAACATTGCTGGTTCCAAGCCTTCAGTATGTTGCTCAGTATTAATGCCTCTACTGTTCTGCACTGAGCTCCTGACCGCACTACACCCCCAAACAGACACACTCCATCCTGCTTCACCTGCTTCTGCAGCTGAGCCCTCTCCTCTTGCCTGTCCTGTCCCTGCTCCTTCCAAGCCACACTGACTGCCCTTATGCACCACCTCCAATACTATATACTCCATTAACTGAGAAAAGTACTTATACACAACACAAGCTATTAATGGCCAATCTGGAAATAAACTGTACCAGTAAAACTTTCCATGCAAAACTCAGAACAATTCTGCTCAAAGGTGGAGTGGACATAAAATTGCACAAGTCTCAAGTACAGGTATTTTAGCAAAGAAAGTCTTCTGCTGAATGAACAAAAGATCAGAAAGATATTAAGCTATTAGAGAGCATCCAAAAGAGGTTAACAAAGATGGTGAAGGGCTTTAGGAGAATCTGTGTGAGGAGCGACTGAGGTCACTGGGTCTGTTCAGCCTGGAGAGGAGAAGACTGAGGGGAGACCTCACTGCAGTTACAGCTTCCACATGCAGGAAGAGGAGGGGCAGGCACTGATCTCTTCTCTGCAGTGAAAAGCGACAGCAATGGAGGTAATGTCCTGAAGTTGTGCCAAGGGAGGTGTAGGCTGGGTATTACAGGAAGGTTCTTCACCCAGGGTGGTTGGGCACTGGAACAGCTCCCCAGGGCAGTGGCCACAGCACAGCCTGACAGAGTTCAGGAAGTGTTTGGACAATGCTCTCAGGCACATGGGATGACTCTTGGGGTGCCATGTGCAGGGCCAGGAGGTGGACTCCTGATGGGTTCCTTCCAACTCAGCCTATTTTAAGATGAAAACTGCTATCACATACCAATCCTAGTAGTCTTCCCAGGGTCCTGTCTCTTGCTAGCCATCATACAACCTGTCTGGGTAAGCCCTGTCACAATTCTTTGTTCAAAACCAGAAGCACCACAGCAGGGAAGACACTGTTCTGCTAGAAAAGCTGCGGTACTCACATGTCTGACCCCTCACCTTCCCTCAATTAGGTGACTGGCCTGTGGTGGCTCAGACCCAGGGCACTGGAATTGTTGCTGCCAGTGCCACAGCAGCATCCTCTACCCCTGCTTGATCCCTTTTCTTCAGACAATCAGCTCTCACCCATCTCTTTGCCACTTCACTTCCTCCTCACACCTCCTTCTTTAGCTGTCCAAGCTCCGTAAGGAAGTGAGCCACAGCTGATACTCCTCTCAATTTCCATCCACTGGCTGTCACCTGAGTACATAACCCGCCTTCTCCTTAAGTGACTGAAAGTGGAGAACAAAAGCTCAGAGCCACATGTTAGATAGGAAAATTAAGAGGGAGAATTACTTGGAAAAAAATCACAGAGAAAAAATAGTACAAACAGAACCAACACACAGCTCCATGCTCCTATCACAGGATGCTGCTTTCCCAGATTCTTTCCACAATTTACTGCTGAACTAAACTAGTAAACCCTTCATTATATTTAGTTTCACAACACAAACTCTAGCCTCATTTCATTCCACATACTGTTACAACAGACAAGAAGTCCTAGTGCTCATAGTTGTAAAATATGAAGTATCTTGGGTCACATCATGTCCTTATGTTTGAGGGCAGAAGTAGTACAGAGATCTCCAACACCAAAAAGACTGTCAAGACAGTCACTGAGCCACTTTTCAGAGTATGAAACCTTCCCTTTGATATTGGTCACAGAAGTGAGGTAAGGAAGAGTGTGGCAGTAGTTTCATACTACATGCAGAAGAGACATTTTGGTGTTGCATTCACCCTACCAGAACTCCAAGTCTTCAAATAGTGCAGGACCTGACATCCACACTGGGAATTACCAGTTAAAAGCAATTAGACCCAAGTTAGTTACAAGCTAATTAAATCCAAGCCTTTCTGTTCAACTGCAAAGACATTTTGGACTTTCAAGCCACCAAATCACTACGGTTCAGATCTAGTGGACAAGTTTCTGGTTGTGATCAGTTTGCAAAGAATACCCACTGGACCAAAGTTGCCTGCTACTTCTCATAGGCATTTGAAATCAAGAGTTCTCTGTTTCTACAATGTCATCTGCACAAAACTTACCTCTTTGGGCAAGGATGTTAATTTGTTTCTATCAGCATTCAAATTGTTCAGCTTCTTTAGCTTTCCAATGCTCTTCGGCAATGACTGTGGCAACAAAAACAAAATAATATACAAACAATTCATAAATAAACAAGAGTCAAGAAAAACCACTTAACTCACTTTTAAAGTTAATTAACAGTCGATCCACTTTCAAAATTGCAGTGTAGTTAATTCTTATTACTGCCAGACTTTCCAAAAAAGATCCAAAGGTTTATATTGCAGAGCAAGTGTCTAGGAATGTCAGTTTCTAACACAAATTCACTCATTAATTATCTCTGCACTACAGTAACAGACACACAACAGCTGTGTGCAGAATGCATGTACATAGGTGTATTATCCAACTTTACATTCCCAAATTTGCTTCTCAGTTAGCTATCCCCTAACTCAGGTGCTATGAATTGACTGTTGGAGAGGCATCTTCTTAACAGTCTTAAGCTTCTAAGTCAACCAAGTACCAACTGAGCTTAAGAAATGCTCAAACCTAGTTTAGTTAAAGACAGCTACTCTCCAAGTGTCAGTGTCACATGAAGTTTCAAAATAATGGAAGGAAACACCTAACAGAAGGAATTATTCTGAGATTTTATTTTATTTGACCACACATCACATTTAACACCTGTCTAGAGCAGATCAGCAGAGCAAGGAGCAGTACAAGTTCTGCAATGCTCAGGGCTTCTATTCAGTTCCTGCAAGACTGATCCAGATAATGCACAGCAAAAACTGGCAATAATGCAATACAACACAAATCCCCCATCAAAAGCACAACTCAGTAAGTGATACCTGCACTCCACATGCTCCAATTCTCTCACTGGTCATGAAAGACTCAGGAGTGAATATGTAATTGCTTAAGCATTTGAAGGGTGGATTGTTACTACACACAATGTGATCTCCACATTCATTTAACAGGTAAGAAATAAGATGCATTTAAAGAAAATGCACTGCTTAGCAGTAGCAAGGGTGAGTAACCTAATGAGCCAAGTGATTCAGCACTTAACAGCAGCTCTTATTACCACCTGCCATTTGAGCAGCCATGACCATGCATACCTGCAGTTGGTTTTCTGTGAGAACTAGTTCAGTAAGGCTTTCACAGTCTCCAATGGAATCAGTTAGCTGGATCAGTTTGTTCTGATCAACCTTCAAAATGGACAGCCTCCGCAATTTTCCTGGACAGAAACAACAACATGGATTTTTAGTCTAGTGTACCTTTAAATATGTACATTTTTACTGCTGCTGCAAAATTTCCAGAAATCTTCTAAAACAATGAATTTTTTTTTTTTTGTAAAATAAAATAACCCAAGCACACTTCATTTAGTGCTTGCACTATTTCTGTATGTTTTAATACCACTGAATTCATACTCAATATAAATATTCATAGTCAACATTTAAGCATAATAAACTGTAATAAAGTTACAATCTGAAGGATATCTCATGTAAATACCAAGGATATGTCAACCCAAATGCCTATAAACAAGTGAAAATTATCTGTTTGTTCCTCAATTATACATGTTTATTAATAAAGGAATGTTCAGAAGATCACCTACACCTAATCAGCCACAGTGAGACTATGTTGCACTGAAGTGACAGCCCAAACCCAAACAGGATCAAGGTATCTTTGTCCTAACAGGGAACCTAATTAGTCAGACAGGAAACCGAAGTTTATTCTTTAGATGAGAAATCAAATTTCTCTTGAAGGTCATTTTCTCATGAAGAACAAAATACTATTTCAGGGCAGAAAACTCAATTTGTTCTACTCCTTTGTATCAGAATGGTCTTTGGTGCAAAAGCTGACTCAGGCAGAGCCCATAATAGAGAATTCAGGAGACAACACTAGGGGCTGATACCTCACTGCCATCCCTGTGTGGTCCAAAACAGCTGTAATAGTCCGGAGTACCAAATTCACTGATGATGCTAAATCACGAAGGGATGCCTGACACAGAAAGATAGCAACCTAAAGGGAAACCTGAGGTGTAGCACAGAGAAGTGCAGAGCTCTGCACCCAGAAAGAATAAACCTGTGCACCAGCACAGGCTGGGAAGTGAAATAAACAGCTATACAAGAGCCCCGCTGGAAAGGACATGGATATTTATGGTGAGCACCAGGCTGAATAGAAAACAGCAGTGAGCTCTCATCAGAAACAAACACCAACTAGACTACTAATTAGAATTACAGCCAACAGATCAATGGAAGTTGTTGTATCCTATCAACCTGCAATTAAACCACACCTGTAAAATCATTCTCAGCTTCATGTGATGTCCTGTTTTCCCCCTCAACTCCCCTGTTCAAGTGATGGGGATCCAGTAGGAAGCTATCAGAACAGCCAGAGCACATATGAGCTAAAGCTGAAGGAGCTGGCTTTGTTGACTCCCACCAAGAGACAGCCAAGGAGGCGTCTGGGAGCTGCCCAGAGCCCCTTGCAGGGCAGTTATGGACACGAGAGAGCCAAACTCTCCTCTGCAGGGGCAGGTGAGGCAGCAATGGCTGCAAACCACAGCGTGGGTGATCCCATCTGGCCACCGGAGCAGCTTCCTCAGTGGGAGGTGGTGCAGCACTGGCACAGGCTGCCTGGGGGTGCTGGAGCTCCATCAGAGCTCTGGGGACTGAGGGGACGCAGGCACAGCTGACTGAGCCACTGCTGCTGGTGAGAGCCCTGCTTCGAGAGCTCTGCAGATCCACCAGTCCCACCACGGATCCAGCGATGAGCAGGGCAATGCCCAGGAGCTGCCACAGAGACCAGCAAAGTTCTCTTCTGCCAACAAGCTCTGTCCAGCCAGGTGCATGGGCTGCTGCCTTTCAGAAGCTACAGCTCCATTTCTGATGTACAACAAATGGCACTGACCTCCATTTCTGATGTACAACAACTGTACTGGCCAGCACAGGTCAGCAGAGAGGGCTGCTACAACTCCCTGACAAACACAAATTAGGCAGCTGTAGGACCCACAACTTCCAGACCACTCCCACAAGTCAACTTCTAGAGAAACTTTTCTTAGTCTTATACAGAATATATAGGAAGGGGGAAGGTCTGACCACTCTTTTCTGAATGTTAAATAGTGTTAAACCATATTAACGAGTCCTCTTTCCCCTACATCTTTACTTTGGGGGGTCTTTAAAAAAACAAAAGTCCCCCCAAGGAGAAGGCATACTCCTACAATGTGGAACTTTCCAGAAAAACAGCTGATGAGTAAAGGAAAAAAAAAGCTTGTTCGTCTACTTGTGACAACTACTGCATGGGTAAAAAACATACACCTTAAAAAAGGCACTGGTAATGCTTCAGGAAACATTCTTCAATTACTGAACCCAGTCTAAGGGGTCAGACACAGAAAGGTTGTAGTTTGAATCCTCAAGGCAAGGATTAATGCACTGCAAGGCAAAGAGTCTTCCACTAGGTTCAGTAGAGGATTAATCACATTATCTAGCTGAAGATAAATACACATCACCATTCAAAATTCTGAATTTTTGGTAGTGATACTTTCAGTCAGTCTTATCACTTGACTCACAGCACATTACAAGCTAAAATTTTACAGTGTTAAAGAGTTCTGATGGTGAAATGGATACAATGGGAATTGAAGGGACATATTAACATTTATGTTGTTGGGAGGTATCAAGTTAAGACTGAAAGAGGATTATGAAGGAATCATTATGCAGACAATTAAAATGCAGCATTAATAGAGCTATGCATTTGTTACTCAGCAAAAGGAATAATAACCAACATGAGACAAGCTCATCTCTTGCACAAAAAGACTTTAAAAAGCCAAATTACTTCCAGTTACAGTGGGTTAAATGGTTCTGTGTGATAGCATTCACTTTGGACTCACCAATGCCATCAGGTAAGACCTGAAGTAAATTCTGAGAAACAAGCAAGTCTGTTAAAGAAGTCAGACCACTAATTTCTTCAGGAAGGCATTCCAATTTATTTTCAGAAACATCCAGACAAAGCAGGTTTTTCAGGTTTCCTACTTCCTGCAATACAAGGAAAAAAAATTTAAGTCATGCCCAAACACGTAAGAAAGCACTTTGAAAAATGTACCACCACAATGAAATTCCACAAAGAAAAACAATTATCTGCATGACCTCTTAATTGGCCATTCTTTGTGTGACCTCTAAATGCAGAAAAAAAGTAAATATTTACACTTTACATATGATAAACTAACCAAGTGATTCAGTCACACTTTCTGATTTTAAATATTAAACTTGCTTTAGTAGTCAGGCAAGCTATGCTGAGCACACCCAGGCAAGCACCAGCCAAACCTGGAGTTTTCCTCAAGTAAAGACTGCAGAGTTGTTTTTTTCAGAATGGCAGATTATCAACCACCACCTAATTAAAGCCTACCCCTCCCAATCAACCCTAGGCAAATTAAGATTAGTCTCTCTTGGCTGCTACAGCAACATGCCATGACATCTAGGGATTTCATATCTGCACATCTCCCAACTACAACAAATGCAGAAATAAGAATTGGGGGTGTTGCTCTAGCAATTATGTTTGAACTGCCAAGTTATACTGCTATCACCTACTATTATTAATGACTAATTAAGTTTTTATCATGGCAATCCAACCATTAGACAGAGAAATACCTTTGTTAGCTATCAGAGCACCCCCCCATTCCCCACACACACAGACATCCCTATACACACCTGAGGACAGATATCATTTTAGTCATCCAAATCACCTTTCAGAGAAAAGGCTGAGGAAGAAATGCCTTTTACTTTTATATATATTAAGTTTTCACACAGCAATGGCCTTGATCCTAATTTACAAATCAATCCTTTTACTTTTGAACTGTCTGCCCCTCAAGAGGATCTTTTATTAAACACATGCCCTTTATCCTATCCTACAAGTTCATCCTTTCAACTTTGGACAAAATACACAATAATGGCCAGTTTCACTAAAAATGGCTGCTAAAGTCACACTTCACCTTTTATGAGTGATCATCTCTACTTACTAGGCCAAGCCAACAAAAACAAAGTCAACTAAGCCCACTAAACTGTAACTGATTTACAAGACACACAGTTGACAACAAGATCCATGCAGCAAGTAACAGCAAATTGGAAGAGGAACAGAAGAAAACAGGTTTTGACTTTGCTATAAGGGAAAAAGAGGGAAGAGGAACCATCTCACATATTATAAGAATTTAGAGCGCTATAAGCTTTAAATGCTAAGTTTCCTTATCCTGTGACTGATATCAGATGAGGGATTTGCCTGCATAAATCAAAATTTCTATTTATGGCAGCAGTTCCATTATTGTACTTCTTCTAAACACCATGCTTAAATGGATGCAGATGACTACAAAAAATAAAAAAAAAAATCATAATCAAAAACTTTTAAAACTGCAATTCAGACAGATACACAAGGTGAGGATTAGCTCAGACAACTAATGGCTTCCTAATCTTAGGGCAAGAACTATAAACAGAGGATGTGTCATCCTACAAACTGAACAACGTGCCTATTAGGAAACAATTCCTTTGTCAAAATGCTTAAAAGAAATTTTCTGACAACACACAGTATCATGGCCAATCCCTTGCAAAGGAATTTTTCAAGAGAAACCGCTTACACACCCAAAACCAAACCCAGGCAAAGTAGACTGAGAAAATATTCCATTTTAAAGCACTTCCCTGTAGGAATGAATGAAAATGTTTTCTTTCAAGAACATCTTCAAAACAGTAGCAGTAGAGCTCATTTTTACCTGAGGTATTTCAGCTAATTGGTTTCCATCCAACCAAAGGTCTTTAAGATTGAAAAGTGCACCAATTGTTTCTGGCTATAACATAAAAAGCAGTAAAGTTAAGTAGCATAGGAGCTTCAAGTAAAAAAAAATTGCCATCCCACAATTACAGTCTAAGTAAACCAATTCTTACTGCACTATTTAGAGGTACCTTGGTTAGAAGTAGCAAGGGAACTGTATTTGGGAACTCCATCATACAAATTAATTGCTACAGCTTAATAATCTACCATTCTTTCCTGGCATGCACTAACAAATTGCCTGCACACCCCTGACCTACTGAAAATCCATCCAACATTTACCTGAATCACTTTTAGGAGATGACAGATATATTTTTGGTACATCAATCTGCAATAATGTAGGACCTCTAGACCTTCAACAGTTTTGCCTCAGTCCCTTCCCAAAGACTCCCACTCTCACCCTGGAAATTTAAGTTCCATCTGTGCTTAGCCCATCCAGCTCCTGACACAAGTCCATGTGGTCACTGTAACTGCAAGCACAGACAAGATTTTGTGTCCCTCCTCTCCTTCTTATTTCCATAAAAAAAGCTGTGCTGCACTCTCATTTTCTAGAGATCAGCTGAGGTTTTTTGAGTAAAGTGATACTGTACTGAACAAGACTAAACAGATATGAAAGCACCAGCTCACTGTCAAAATTCATCTGTACCTATAAAAAGACTCTCCCTCCATGCATTTTTCTTTCCTCAGTTTTGGACATCCTACAACCTATTTAATCTAAATTATGCATAAAACAAGACCCATGTGCAGTTTCAGTGGTATGTTCTCTTACCAAATGATAAAGTTCATTGTTTCCTAAATCAAGTTCTTCTAGTCGCTGCAGCTGGGCAAGTGATCTGTGAGATGAGATAAATCAAAACAAAACCACATTAGACTAAAGCAACAGAAACCCCATGTATTTGAATAAGCTCATTTTACTGAAACTTGCATTTCAAATTACAATGTACTGTAGGCAGACAGTTATTTTACCAGGCACAGACTGTTTGCAGTACTATCTTACTGAAAAAAATAATTTAAAATAATTTGGTTTGTCAGTGTAACTGTATGACCTTGAAACTTAAAACTTAGTAGAGACAATGAAATCTTTTTTTTTTTTTTTTTTTTTTTTTTTTTTTTTTTTTTATTTTAACAGTAAGTCCCCAGGGTAGCAAATGCCACATGCTTTAGTATAGTTAGTTAGATTCACTTTTAGGGGAGTTTTTTTTTTTTTTACAGTTTGCAACTGGATAAAAATTCCCCATAGTCATCACATAACTCTGTGACTCGAGACTCAATATCCATCATTGATCATCTCAACATGATCCATCAATTTCTGAAATACTTCTGCTTTTGAGACTGCAAACAGAGGGAAACACAAAAGGATGGAAAAGAAGTTCAAAGCAACAGACAAGAGAGGGCCACCCTTCAAATCAGGCTCATAGAGCTCTTGCTTACTTTCCCCAAAGCTGCAGTAGCACGAAAACCAGAGAGAATTGTCAGCTGCATTACTGACAGTCAGGATTTTCATGGAGTAATAAAATTGTCAACGTTTTTGATAGCTTCATACTGACACTGCATGGCCAAACTCAGCTAGCAATTCCTATCTTCTGACCACTGACAATTAAGTGTCTTGTGGCTCACTGCTATGAACAGCCACAACCAAGGCACTTGTATAGATTGACAGGAAAAAATTACCCCAAAGCAATAGGGGAAGAGATTCTGATTTTAAAAAGTTAAATCCTGCACAGTATCTATTAGATAAACAAGCAGAACAGGAGTCACCAAAACTCTTTCAAGAAGCAACCAGATAGTGAAGGAAGGAAGAAAACTTCTTCACTAGAGAAAGAAGAAGCTGCTCCCAAGCAGACAAAAAGGATCCCCAAAGTATAAGATACCATATTAGTCTAACAAAAGACCACCAGTTCCTCTGTCACAATACAGACAGAGACATCTAGATAACTTTTTTCTCCAAAAATCACAGTGGGTGAAGTCAGACTTCAGATATCAGTAGGCCAAGGGTTCTACCTCCAGGTTTTAGAAGCTTTTGGCTACTCAGCCCTGAATACAAACACTTATTTAAATGCCATAAAGGTCTGGAGTGAAAATCTCAGAGCTCTTACTGCTCTACTTTCACAGTTACAAAATTTCACCATGAGAACAACCCAAACCACCACTCCCACTTGCAGATGGGCTTGTCCAATGCATGCAGGACATGTTTGGTGATACTCTGTGTCATACAGAATACTTTTTTATAGAACAAATACACTCCATGCAGACTACAGGTTCCTGCTACTAATCAAGTACAACTAGAAGTAAATGATGTAAGTAAATGTTGCTAAAAGAAGGCTGTATCTCATGTTGTCAATTGGCTTTGAATATTTTTTTCTAGTTGTCATTTCGTTTCATAATGTTAGCAGATTTTAAGAATAAGAACGTTTTATGTTAATATAATGAAACATGTGCAATGTGACTTACTCAGGTAAATACGTCAGCAAATTTTCTCTCAGTTCCAGTGAAGCCAGGTTATAAAGACTAAAAAAAAAAAAAAAATTAATACCAGTAATACCAGTTTACTTTTTATATTCCATATTCTATGAAGAAAAATGTGCATTAACACAGTTTAAAACAAGTTGCTATAAACTGATTTTTTGTTGTTTTGATTACACCAGATCATCTTGTGAAAGGCAGAATAGAAAGAATAAGTTTTTGCTTGTTTCTCTGTGATACTTCAACACATTAAAGCTAGAAGGTAAACAGACAAAACAGAGATTTCCATTTGTTAAAAGGTTTGTAGCTGCAAGCTACTAAACAGAGTATGCTACATTATATCTGAACTGCTTTTACTCACTGGCTTTCAGAATGTGGCATGGGCTACCAAAGTCAGAGAGCCCCAGGTAAGCCCATCTCTGTCCTAATGACAGCGTGCTCATTACTCTAAGTGACATTATGCTGCTAAGCGGCTCGCTTACTCCAGATCCCAGGCTTTTACTAGCATCACCATAGCAACATTCAGATTTCTCAGGGGTTTATTTATGACTAAATGGAACACAAGGAGTCAGACATTATCCCAACACTATAATCTGCTCTAATCCTCCGCCATCCCAGGGAAAAATGAAAATCAGATACGGTGACTGCAAGTAAGTTTTCCGTAACAGAAATATGTTCTGTCCTGGTGTGCAGGGAAGGGGGAAAATGTGCTAGGCCTTGAATAAATCTAGATAAAAAACAAGAATTCCACAAAATTTAAAATAGATGTTAATTTTAAATTGTACACTTTAGGGGAAAAAGGCCAAACAGATCCATGCATTAAGCCTACATAAAACTGAAATATTTTCTCATCTCAAACAATACCAGCTTACCAAACTACAGAATAATTAGTTAGCTCCAGTAAAAAAAACAGCTGATAATAAAACTTAAACCTCAAAAAAAAAAAAAAAAGAAATCTTCACATTGCAACTTCAGTACAGTTATCTAAGCAGAGAAAAGCAACAGAATTGATTTAATGATTAGTTAAAAGGGAGAGAAGATTTTTCATGGATTGACTTTTGATGGTGTCTGAAAAACAAATCCTTATCTCATGCACCTGTTTCATAGTGCATTCAAAAAACAGTGAATGAAATCTCACGGCAGCTTTGATTACAGTCTCAGCAGCCCTTTCCAGCTTTTAATACAAGCACATTTTACTCATTGGCTTCTGTATCCCTCCAGAAGTACAGTTTAAATATGCCATACAGACAAAGATACTTTAGTAGAAGTCTATTACAAATTCAATTAAAAGATAAGTGAGAATAATTCTACTACTGCCACTCAAAATCATTGACAGAAATAAGCAAGCCATCACTCCAACAACACAAGAGAATATTCACACATAAAAATTTTAACACTATAAAACACAAGTCAAGTTGGGACAGGGTATCCAGCGTCCTCAATGAGTCCAAACAAGTGGGAGAGGAAAGGGGTGATGAGAACCCTTCTCTCCAAAAGCAATGTGGGTCTGGTGTTGCTGGCATTGCCACCCACAGACTGCCGTTACACTCGTGCTCACAGGTTTTCTAGAAACCTCTTTCCACCTTCCTTTGAATGTTCCACTTTCTCTTCAAGCTTATATTAGGTGAGGTCCATGATTCATTTTTATCAAGAGAATACAAAAGACATGTGCACACCTCCAAGCTGCCTTGAAATCTTGTGTTTACACATCACCCCACATCTACTTATCTCCCTCCCCATCACGCTGAAGCATTGATGAGTAAAATGGTGCAATCTCTTAATTTCTTTTCTTACCTCAGACACCACTTTGGCTGTGGCTGAACAGAAATCTTTGTCAGAAAAGCATATTCAACTGCAAGAACTCGGGAACCACCATGTTAACCAGATGCATCATATCATTACACTGGGGCAGGCCTGTGAATCAGATCAAGAAACTGATCCTGCTTAAAAATAACCCCGCAAGGAGAGTAGCACAGATCCTCAATCCAAAACAGAGTAAATCCCCTTAAACACCTGGGCCAGTACGGCTGCCAAGAAGGTGCAAGGAGGCAGCTGTGCTGCAGCACTGTGAGCACTCCCTGGCAGCTGTGCCCCTGTGAGCATCTCTGCAGAGTGACTGTGGCCCACCACAGCCCCAGCCTAGGCTCTCTTCTTGTGGCATTCAGCCAGATTATGTTTTCATCGCTAAGGACACAGCTTTCTGAGGGAGAAATGCTGTATTTATTCTACAGCTACTCTCACACAGAGCATGTTAACAAAAGAAATTATACTGCCCCACACTCCTTCATCCTTTCTACTTCTTCCAAGGTCTTGAGTCCAAATCCAATATAAGCAGACCCCAATAAGCAAAATTAAGCTTCCTAGCAACATAGAGACCTAAGTCTACGAAGTTTAAACCAGCAAAGCTGCATCATTAGAGTGAAATACCATGTTTAAGATGGGTCCATTTCATAAAGAGGTCAGAAAATGAAAGGAAATTTCCTACTTCTTATTCTTATATCGTGACTAGTTACAGATATGGCTCCCAGCAAACCTATGCGCTGCAATCTAAAATGTGACAGCTACTGGATAAAACAGCACCATATAAAAGACAGGCTGACGTACTGAAGCATTAATCTCCAATACATTAAAAAGCAGAAGTACAGCTGGTCCTTACACTTACCAACAGGGTATTAACAAATTGTGTCTGTACTAACATTTTTCTGATTTTACGTTCTGTTGAGAAACACAATTTTGAGTCTTTTGCAAGAAAAAGTTGACATGACTTGTTATTTTTCAAATATCTTTTCTGATTTAGTAACACTCTCTCCAGAAAGTGCAATCCTTTTTTTTCTCAGCTACAAATAACTATTTTTCACAATATACTAAATGAAATAATTTATTTTTTCCCTATGTCCTTAATTTTACAGGTGCACTGCCAGTCCAGTATTTCTAAAGTCCCTGAAAAGAACTAAAGCAAGCCATACCTTATTGATTTCAGAATCTTCCCCTAATTCTAATCTCTGTCTTGTAGGGAAATATCAGTCATGGGAAGTTACCATAAAACATAAAGGCAATAGCAATCTAATTTACTCAGACTAAAGAGAGACCCATCAGCAGCTGTTCAACAACTGCATTTAGAAATGCAAACGCACCACAGAGCATTGCAGGCTGCTTTCCAATGAACAGTCCTTACTCCCCAAAACAAAAAATCCAACAGAAAATGCACAAGCAGATGTAATTTATCTTCTAAAGGAGGGAAAAAAAAAAAAAAAAACAGCAAAAAGAGGGAAAAAAAAAAAAAACAAGAAGGAATTATTTCACCACAGTTGAAAAAAGTATTAATATTGTAATAATTCTCACTATAAAAGCTACCACACAGACCTCAAACACTGAGCACGTGTGTGAAATTACTGAGCACAAGGAAACAGACAAACCAAGCAGAGGATGAAGGTAACTTAAATGACAAGTTTTCCATCTCAGCATTCTTTACAACTTCCAGTATAAGGCTGGAGCCAAGTTGAATTTAAAGGTACAACATGGCTAAAAGTGTCAGTTTCAGTATAAACCAGATATACTCGTTCAGCAATCTACCTACAGTAACTGTAAATATTAGTATTCATTGTGTGAGCGAAATCAATAACTGAGAACAAAACTAATAGCAACAAAGTAGACAAAAATGCTGAAGTGTTTTTTCCTGATCATTCCAGTCTGGTTTTGAAAGAGAAACATGCAATTCAACACAACCTACAGACACGGAATACCACAAATATTCCTTCATCAACTGCAGCAGTCTACTCTAAAACAAAAAACAGACTAGAATCATCCACTAAAACCAGAAACAAAGCCTGTTGCTCTTTTTCTTCCAAAGCACGTCAGTTTGGACTGATTACAAGGGGATTATCAGCACCACTGTGTTCCACAAAACAACCTTTTCACTGACAGATGACTCTCTAAACAACAGAGATTTACTGCAATAGGTTTAAAAACATCACTGAAGTTAAAAAAAAAAAAAGGAGAAAAAAAAGACAGCTGTTCTGTAGTTACTCTGGATAAAATTACATTTTCAGCGTACAGCAGACATTAAATGTACTTTATTTTTTAAAGTTATAAAATACAAAACTGCTATGAGTTTATCCTAGAACTTGAACCTTGAGAGACAGTTGCAGCATATTCCTCAATCCATGGGGACAGAAAGTCAGCCTTAGGAGTAACAACAGACAGCACAATACACACACCCCCATTTCTGTCACAGCCCCTGCAAAAAGACTGGGAGCTCCAAGCCCTTGGCAGAGACCAGCAAAGGTTTCTGAGAGAGGCACTGGGAAGCATGATTAGACATATGCTATTTCCTTGTGGGAAGAAAAAAAAATGCTATAACTATGGAAATGAAAAGAGAAATGTCAGAAGAGCTAGGAGAAAACAGGATAGATGACAAAATAGAATTGATATAAAAGCTGAAGATGCTCAGTCAATAAAAACTGAACAAAGCCCTTCTCTTGATTAATAAAAGCTACACTTTTCCACCTTATGACAAAAGCAGCACTCAGCTGAGCCAGCACAACAAGAGTACAGGCTTTGGGAAATAAGGAAGCAAAGCTGGAAGAAATGAAGATCTAAAGCACCTGCAGAAATCCATGGCCCAATACACACCCCCTCCAGCAATCTTCAGCTGGTTGGGGGAATATAAAATCCCAAATGTAATTTCTCCTCACGTTTGGAAAATTGGAAAAAGAGGGGGAAGACAGGAGAATGGGCAGAGCCCCCATATTTATACAGAATAAAATAAGGTCCTGCACAATAAGGATAGGTAAGGTGAGAACACAGTATAGACTCTGAATACGGTCTGGTATTACACTCTTTACGCAGCAGCAATGACCACAGAACACAGCCCAAGGATACAGCACACAGAAATGGGAGATTTAGTCCACATTTTGACCAGTGCACCAGTTCCAAATGATTTCAGTTCACTGGGCCAGCATCTGAAGATTACTGGTACTTAGATACCCTGCCTGGGTATACAGCACATACACTGAAACATCCATCATGACAATACACTGGGAAGGAAAGGACCCAAAAGTAGGCAATTTACTGTCCTTTTTTTTTTGTGCAGAAAAAGAATATGGGGTCTCTGTCTATTCAAGGGTCTTCCAAGATATAAGCTAACTGTGGTACTCTGATAATGGCATAAAAATGCATTAAACTAGCCATATTTAAGTATATTCCAGCCCATTGGCACTGGCCAAATAAAACTACCAGTGACATGTATGACCCTGCCCCAGGACACAGCTGGGGCTAGTTAGATGACTACAGACTCATGTGACAGGATCCTAGCAAGCTACTGCCATCCCACAAGGCTCCCAGCTGCAGATCAACAATGCACTGAGAGCCTGGCGTTTAGCAGCTTTTATTCTCCAGGAAAATGACAGAGTTAATCAATAACTAGCTAGCTCTCAAAATACCTCTTACTCAGACTCTAAGTATTTGAAGGTACAACATATACCTTTGGGATAGGCTCCTGTTCCAAATCACTCCCAAAAACAACCTCTTTCTCTTCTCCTCTCGTGATTGTTTCCTCAACTGCACAAACCCTGGAAAGACCAAATGTCCAAACTCCCAAGGCTACATCAACCACATCATCCTGGTCTGCATAAAAAAGAGTGTGGCCAGCAGGTCAAGGGAAGTGATTCTATTCTGCCCGGCTGAGACCCCACCCGGAGCACTGCAACCAGCTCCAGGGGCCCCAGCACAGGAAAGGCACAGTCTTGCTGGAGCAGATCCAGAGGAGGGCCACAAAAATGATAAGAGGCCTGGAGCACCTATCCTGTGAGAACAGGCCCAGAGAGTTTGCACTTTTCAGTCAGGAGAAGAAATTTTTTACTATGAGTGTAATGAGACACTCTAACAGGACACTCTGAGAAGCTGCAGATGCCTCCTCCCTAGAAGCCAAAGTCAGATAGAACAGGGCTCTGAGCAACCATACCTAATGAAAGGCATTCCTGCCCACAACAGAAGGGGTGGATTAGATGATCTCTGAAGGTCCCTTCCAACCAACCCAAACCACTCTATCAAATTAGGTGCTTAAAGTTGGATTGTCTCAAGAGCTCCTGTAGCATGTACCCATTTTCAGAGTTAATTACCACTTCAATTCTTCCCTGAGACTGCATTACTTCACCCAGTTACTATACCTGCCAGCAACCTATTGTCCCTGAGCCTGAACAACAGCTCCATGTGGGTTTTTGGTGTAATGACATCTCCAATGCAACAGAAGCAGTATCGGCCACATAAGAATTCATATCCATTATATGGCAACCTACAAACAGCAGCGTAGTCCTGCCTTGGTTACTTTTTGCTCATCAAACTTGTTTTACAATGTGAATGATAAAAAAGAGCATTGATGAACTTTTGCAGAGCTAATCTGACAGAACTGAAAAAGAGACCTTCTGTCCACACCATGCAACAGGGGAGAGCAATCTATGCAAATTCTTAGGTACTGAATGCCAGAAATCCTTAGATGAGTTAGAAATTACAGGAAGTATTAATTTCCTAATTGAGGGCACTTCCTTATTTCAAAACAAACTGATCTTCACACACATGAAGTCCTGTGGTTCTATGCCAGAATACAAGAGAAGCTGGAAAAACAACTAGAAACCAAAGTAACTAAATTTGGGGTTGATGAAATTGTTAATTTTGTCTCACCAGTATTATTAAAGACCATTCTTCCAGAAATATCTTTGAAAGCTTTCCTCCTCCTCCTTTTTGGATGCAAAGCAACTTCACATAACTTGTATCTAAATTAAACATTATTCTTTACTCTCAAGTTTAAATGTATAAAAGCATTATATGAGGGGAAAGGCAAGAGGCTTGCCATAGCAGTCTACTTCTAGAGTTTGATAAGCAGAACAGCAGCCCAGCAGTAATTCTTGTAACAATATCTGAAATTAAGGATTATGTTCTTAACATTTGTAATTTCTACAGAGCTGGGAGAATTGGACACAAATTAGGGTGGGGAAATACTCCTTCCAAAGACTGTTTTTAAATAGGGACCAAAGAAATGAAGTTGACAATTTCGTCATCCTGGGTTTTAACGCAAGGACTCTGACTGAAAGTCAGAGAAAAGTGCATTTGCATAGTCAGTTACTTGAATTGAATTGTCAATACCATTAATTGGCCCATAAAAAGCTACACATCTTCCACAAGCAAAAACTGGATAAAAATTGTTATTAGCCACTAACTGAGGGAAAGCCTCAATAGATGCCAGTAGTACAAGTCACATTTATATTTTAAAAATAAAGTTCTCCATTTTATGGCCAAGGAATTTTCTAAATGTGCTACAGAGATAATCTAAATTGGTCTAACTTGCTTCTCAAGACTACTGAAATGGATTGAGAAGGCTAAGCCCACTATTACAACAAAATTTTTGTTTTTAAAATATCATCCACTCATGCAACATCAATCTTCAATGACTTCAACAAAAATGGAATTATTTTACTTTTCAAAAATACTGCTAAAGATATGTTAAATATCTTTTTCTTGTGCAACATAAAGGATGCAACATCTCTTATTTGAAGGCCAGATGGCACTGCATTCACCATTACATTGCTAGTGTTCCTGAAATAAACTTCTGAGTTCTTAACATTCAGTTTTGTCATTTACCAACCAGCTGTGATTAACACTGAATGCTCTACCTACTCAAACTCTGTAAATATTTCTTGCCATGCTAAATTCAGTTAAGCCACAGTAGGAGTTTTTAATACTATTTATATCAGCCTAGCCAGACCACCTACATATAGCCGTCCTTCTACGTATTTGTGAGAAAAGCTTCCCCATCACTTCTGTCCGATCATGTAAGACTCTGTGTTAATGGGACATTATTATGCTAAACCTGAAAAGAGAATTAAATTGTCTTGTTCCACACAATTTTAAGAACATTCTCCATTCTGTGTGATGCTACCAGATGCATAATCTACACTTGAAACATCCAGGCATACACTAAGAAAAACACAGGCACGGACTGGCCCAAGAACCCATTCTAAGGATTAGTATGCCATTCTGATCTGCTTCTGGACCATCTGCACTGAGCAGATCACCCCTGCCTTTGAAGATCTTTTATTCTCCAGCTACTTCTTCCATGATCAACATTACAGATTCTGTTTCAAAAGCTGCTGAAAACTTTGAAACCTCTCGAATTAAACATACATATGCAAAACCATCCCCCCAGTGACTAACACGAAATCTCTGGGTACTTGTGGTTCCATGACTGTTGAAAAACATGCCTGTAACAAATCTTTCTCCAAAACAATGCTCCTAAAGCACACCAACATTTGTTCTATTCTTTTCATTATGTTCACTTTCATAATGAAAGGCCTATTTCAGCATTCTACCTGCTAGCTGGAAATGTTAAGAGGAAAATATCTCTGCTTACCTGGTAATTCCCTTTCAGTAGTAACGTTCCACAGATCCATTCAGCCTGCTTGCAGCTTGGGGGTAAACCAGACTCATCAGACATCAGCATCAGAATATCCTTCACATCTAAAAAAATTCACCCCTCCCCACATCAAAAGTTTCTGAAGCTAAAATAAAGCTATGCTACTTTCTTGCATCACAGATTGTGCAATTGTCTTTAAAAAAAAGGAGTGGAGGGGGAGGGGGAAACTGAATGATGGGGATACTACAAATCATTCTGTTTCGGTGATCTTTTGTTGAACCCTCAGGATTTTGAAATCATGTCCAAGCAGGAGACCATCTGTGTATTTTTAGGGGAAGAATAAAAATTGTGTACCGCAGAGGAAAGATTTTTTCATCTGCCATGTACGGAACTTTCAAAATACCCTACCTGCCAGTCATGAATAATCTTTTACTTTAAAGCAAAAAAAAAAGTCATCTGGTAATCTTTATCTTTCCCATGCTAAAAAAATGCTGAAAGCTAAAAACTGGATATGAGTTAGGTGCCTGGTGTGCCAATGGGCAGCAGGTCTTCAATCATAATTTAAAATACACTATTTTAAAGCTCTGCCCTTTGCTTCAGCTGTTTAAGAATTTAGTTGATTTTGGCACCCTTAGAGAACGTGACAGATAACTGTCTTTTTCAGATATGCATTTCATGCTGAAATTACTGTTTTTTCAGCTAAGGCCAATTCCTCATGAAGTACTGTTCTGAGAGTCCAATGCTAGATTAAACATTGCAGACACATAAAAGGCTTTCCAAAGAAGGTACCTGGATCTTATTCAAGCCTAAGAACCACAAATAAATAACAAACACACAAAGCTGACACAATCTCTCTTCTCTTTCTAGACATTAAGCTGGGAGGACCACTATGCAGATCTCTAAAATCATCAGTCTTTACTGGGAAAAAGCCAATATAACAGTGGCCTGAAGCCAACACTACAGAATGAACACATATGGACAAGAAAGGTGCTGGAATATTCATACTATTATTATAAGACATGCCCTAGGAAGCCTCACAGACATCCCAATTTATTCAAATATCCTTATGTACAAATACTCTGATTTTCAGTTTCAGGAAAAAGTCATGCCCTGTGTTTTGGCTGCTATGTGAATAAGGAAGTATTGAAGAAAAATAATCCTGGAAGCAAGGGGAAATTCCTAAATGTTACCCACGGTGGGAGGAACAGGTTATGCCTGTTTGTTGGGCAGCTCTAGACACAGACGGCCCTGCAGAATAGGCAAGGAAATTAGACTTGCTCTCATTAGTCTGAGAAAGGCTGTAAAAGACACTCCTACTCACAGCTTAAATGGTGTAACTAACTTGTCTCTCCAAATGGTTCAACTAGCCAACAGGACAATCCCTGCTCCAAACTGCACCCACCTAATTATCAGCTTAATTATCTCCCATGCAATAGCATTCACTGCTTTACTCCAAATAGGAACCAAACCATGAGTCAAGAGAACACAAATCACAGAGAAACACAAAAAGCAGCACTGGTAATATGAGGATACCTAGTCTGTTATCCAGTCCTGTGCTCATCACACATCTTTCTAGAAAGCCCTGAAACAGTATATGAGCTTAAAGGAAGTAGGTTTAATCCAGCAAGAAAAATACAGCACGTGTAACAGCACCAGGAAAGCAGAGTGAAGTGGTCACACAGAGTAAGAAAAGCTGACATACTCGGAGCATGGCTATGCATAAGCAAGAGGAAAGACAAAATGGTCAAGGAAAGCCTTGCCTATGTTCTTCGAACTTCCAGCTGTAAGTATTTAAAAATATTCCTTCTGGCAATACAAAGGAAAAGAAAAATATAGAAGATCTGTGCAGAAGAATGCCTAACAGCACAGTAAAAGTACTGATGGAACTCTGCATATCAGCAGTTTGAACAAGCTCAGACACTGGCCTGGGATGGTGAAGCTGAACTCTGGCACTCATACATCAGACCATGGGAAAAACAGGCTGGAGATGTCTGTCCAATTCACAAGGAAGACACACTTCCAGTAAGGACTCCCAGCAAGGCAATTGAGCTCTATTATCTGCCATTAGTAAGTACTCACTAACATTAAAGTACTGCTGTTTGTAAAAGATTTGCCATTGCTTTTGCTGCTTTCCCCATTTAAGGGCAAATTGCCATCACCACAAGATTATAAGTAGGTAGCTCAAAAACAGAGAGAGAGACACTAAGTACATACTGATCTCTGTGCTACATGAAGATGAGTTGGAGATTTCACTGGCTGTTCTAGGCATTTCCTAGACAGCACCATAAGACTGTAAGCAATCAGGATGCATTTCTCCAAGTTTCCACATACTCCAGTGGCCAGAAGACCTGCAGAAAGCACTGGGACTTCAAATCTTTCCCCAGACAAATCCAACTATAGTAGAATAACTACCGGTATATTTTTACTGGCAGCTCTCATTGGTCCAGCTTATTCCATCAAATAACAACATGCATTATTATCCAAAGCATATTGAAACTCCAATAATGCATTTACAAACATATCCAAACACCTTTTACAGACTTACTTAGTCTGCTCAGCCAGAAAACCAAAACCAGCACTACCTTTCAACTCCCAGCATTGGGGGAATGGAGTCCCAGCAGATAAAAAATAACAAAGGAAGGAACAAGTACAAGTACAAATGTGTGGGTTTTACCTTTGGAAATGCCACTGCTTTTACCAAATACAAGGTGATTGGCAGCACCATATAATTCACTTCCAGTAAATGATGAAAATTTTGCCAACTAAAATAGGACAGTTGCACGTGTTGGTAGCCAGACTGAAAAAAAAATTCTTACTTACAGATCTAATGCTAAAAAGTCAGTAAAATTCACTCTCAAGTGACCCATAAGGATTTTAGGTTCCAGTTCACTACAAGATCTCCCAATTTTGAGTTTGAATCAGATAGGAACTCTCTGTTGGACATTCCTCAATAGACTTCAGGAACAAGTACATTTTGGGTGGACACCCCATGAGTTTCCCTCATGCAACATTATCATTCTCCTGAGTTCAAAACGATGCATTTTCAGTCCAAGCTTCCTGTTGACTTCCCAACACATTCCTACCTATTTTGAATACCTGATAAGGCAAAAACAACAGCCCCACACATCTGTTTCTGCTTCTTTAAATATAAACCTGATAATAAAAGTTTCTACTAATGAGATTAAAATGTTTTTGTAAAAATACAATATTCACGTTGTAAACAGCTAACGTGGGAATACTTCCCAGATCAAAGCATCTGTCAGACTTGAATAAAGCCTATCCCTCCACAAGAACTCATCAAGACCACCAGGACAAGCCTGTGGCTCTTCCCAGCACAAGTGAGGACACCAGATTTTTAGTTTCAATATCAAGGATCAGATACTGATTTTAAAAGAGGATGGGTTGCATTGCTCTGTTCTGTGAGAGCTCATGCTGAAACTGCTTAGGATCAGTAAGAGGTAAATTTTTACCTTTCTTTCTTGCACAGCTCTGCATATCACCATCACTACAAGTTCTGGTATCCCCATTTTAACTGTACCTGTTTCCAGTCATCTGCTCCAAAACAGAGACTATTACCAGTGACACCACCAAATGAGAGGCAGAATAACCAAGAAGGCAGAGCCACCACAGCCAGTGAGGTGTCAGGGAAGCCAACAACCTTCCTGCAGCTACTGTCTGCAAAGCAGCAGTCCACAGCATGCTTTTGGGAATTGTGCTTGTCCTGTTTGTTCTATTTATTTTCAGAATCAGGTGGGATCCCAAATTTTTTGCCTTGATTTTTGGGAAATGCAAAGCTTGAACAGGCCTTTTCTTAGCTGCCAGTGCTGAAAAAGCTGCATGAAAAGTTATGTGAACTCTTACAGTGAAGGAAGAATACCCCAATATCTCACAGTATGAATATCACAACATGGCCCATGCAGTTTTTAGGGAAGACTCTGCCCTAATCACTGGGCTCACACTATCTGTACCTGTTAGTGCTTGTGGGAGGTTTCAAAAGAGATTTTCCACTTCTGTTGCAAGCTGGTGTGATGCCAGCTGGGAGCTCTCATACCCATGGGAAGTGGCTGAAGTAATGCCAGTCTGAACTTGACTACATTGCAGGAGCTCTTATGATTAAGATCCTTTCTGCAGGACTCCTCTCTTTAGAAACATCTGGATTTTACTGAACTAACAACAAACCAGTAAAATGGGTAATAGTTGTGTGCAGCTGTTTGCCAGGAGAGAATACTAAAGATGCCTACATATGCTCAAGGAGAAACTGGACAAGCACACAAAACAGATTCATTACGGGCTATCAATTAGACAAACCAAAATCCAAAGCTCAGGAAATCCTCTGAACCAGAAACAGTCCAGGGATGGAAAAAAGAGTCATCCCACACACACACACACACACACACACACACACACACACACACACACGTTGTTCTTCCAAACCCTCATCAGGCATCCACTTAGGGATATGGCAGAAGGAAGCTGGGCCAGATGAGCCTTTGGGCTGAATCAGCACAGCCATTCTCAAATGTTTAAGTGAAGAGCCATGGAACTACTACTTCTCCCTCAAATTGGAAAAGACACCCTTCTCTCCACTAATGGGAGAGAGATTTCCCATCTGCCAGTGTGGATGTTGATTTCAGTCAAAAGGAAGCACTCAAACATTGCTCACTTCACTTTCCACATGAATCCACTTTGAAAGTCTCTCCTTGCAATGCTGATCTACTTTCCAGAGTGAACAAACATCTTAAAAACACATAAAATTTCATCCTAAAAGCTGTTCCATGAATTTTCAACTCCACAGCTCGCATGGAAGTTTTTTTCAAAACCAGACTGCTCCCACAGCTAGTTAGGAAGCTTCTAAATTTCCATCTGATCACAGCCAGCTTTTACCCATCTGTTCTTGTGCCAGCAATTGCCTGGTTTTGAGCTAAGCTGCAAGCCATCTGACATGTTCACAATAATGGATCAATGGTCTACTTAGGAAAGCAAAAGGTCAGATCAGCATGACAAAACACCGAATTAATTTTGCACCTAAAATTCCAAGTTATTTTAAATTCTAAAGAACAGAGTTTAACTGTACACATACACACTACAAGTTCTGCATTAACCTGCTCATGGCAAGTGAAAATGCCAATTTTGTAGGATTTTTTTAAGAGATCCCTCCAACTTGAAAGAACAGAAAAAAAATAAGGATAGACCTGTAAATAATTTTATAGACGTATTAAATACAATTATGTGAATCATTTATAAAAGAAGTGCAACAATAAAGAAAAAAAAATTAAAAAGTAATAAAGTGCAAAGAACTTACTTCCCAATGTTTTCAGGTAGTGCTTGCAGAGAGATGTCATTTACTGAAAGACACGTCAGATTCTGCAATTCAGGAAAGCTTTCAGGCAACCTATGGAGATATTAATTCAAATCAAGGACTTCCAGAAGTACTCACTTCCATGTAAGACTCTTAACAAATATACACAGAGGGAGGAAAGCCCAGATTCTAGCATGAAAATTCTAAAGATCATAAAAAACCACCCAAAATTTAGGGACTTGAAAGTTTTTTCTGTGTCAAAGAACAGGTGATGTACCACTCCTTCCCTGCACCCAACTTGCAACTTCAAAATGCTATAGGGCTTGAGAACATTTTAAGCATTTTCAGAAAACTGAAAAATAAAATCAAATACATTAAAAAAATTACAAACTTTTTTACTATTATTTTCCTGTATAACCAAATGGCAAAATGATTAAATTTTAATCTTATTCAGGCTCCAGTTACATACAGGCTAATAGCATGGCCATTTTCTATTAGCTGCTGGGCTGCTCTTCAATTGCTGCTTTTTTGAAGAAACATGCTGTTCACTGTGAAGACAATGTTCTGCTGTTACAGCATTGCACATTTGCTGGTTCACAGCACAACAGCATGTTAACCCCTCCCTCTTACACTACAAAATGCAGTCACAGGCAGAACACTTGCAGAGCTCCCAACGCCTTTAGGTCCATCACCCAGCTGGTGCTCTGCACGGCGTGGCTCTCCACTCCCTCACCCTGAGGGGCTCCTGTGCCCTGGCTGCTCACTGGCCATACCAAGAAGCTCAGTTTGGAGCTGCACAAGAGACAGGATGAGCTAAGGGGGCCAATTAGGTAAAGAGGCAGAAGCCCCTGGCCCAGCCCCTCAACTTCTGCTCAGCCCCCAGAGCATGCAACACAAGATCAAGCTGTAGCATTTGGTTTGGCTCCTGCTCTCCCCACCACCCAGCTCAAGGCACATGGTATGACCTGCAGGCAACCTGACATGGAGACACATTAACAGGAAAATACAACTCTGCACAGGCGGGGTGGGGAGAAGGAAAAAGGCAAATTACACTGTGGGGTGAAAGGGAGTTTTCATGTGATCAATTCTGTACTGCACTACTTCATATTCTGGACCTTATTAACAGAAGATGCTCAATATCTTCAAAATGGAGCTTCAAAAGCTCCACTGGGACCACTCATTACCATTTAGACTCTGAACAGGTTTGAGAGGGGCCTTAAATCGTTTGATTGTCTTTTGCTCACCCTGATGTTAACAGGTAGCTGGAGTCAATTAATTACTGCAGATCCCTTCCAACCAGAACTATTCTAGTCTCTCTACAGCAGGCAGTGGACTTCCATATCTAAAATTAATCTATACATGTGCATAAATATAAATAAATGCATCTGCTTTTTACTGATATAAATAATATATAAACCAGAAATAATCTGAAAACAGCTGGGAAAATGGTCTGCCAGCCATCTTTAATGCTCAGTTTCATCAGAGATTTAAGTTTGACAATGAGGCAGCATACTGTATTAGTGGTAGGACATTGATTGCAAAGATCTCCAACTGGCTTTTAAGCTTAGAGGAATTAAAGACAAGAATCAATGGCTAAAAAAATGTTCTAGAATACTACACAAAAGTAACTATTTGACTTTCCCACTTTGCCTGGGCAAATCAGTGTAAAAACTTACATGCTATTATATAGGTAAAACTGAAATTCTGGATCTCATCACAGAAATACCTGGCAACCATATGTAAACAGTTCCTGGAATCTGTGCTTTCTAACTTGGACTGCTTGGAGTGATGTTTTCCAGGACATGCACATGCTTAGGAGCCACTTTATCAAGAATTTTTAGAATTCCCTTAAATTATCAACACAGAGTTAGGAGATCTATTTCAACATCACTGAAAAACTCTTTTGTGAATTCCACAAAGCAGTAGCTGTGCATTACAGCTATTGTTTAAGGAAACACATTACTCGGGCCTCAGGCCTTACTGAGCACACAGAATGAATGAAGGGGAGTAACTAGAACACTATTACTGACACTTTTGATTTCAATACCAGGGGACACAGATCTGAGCTTTATACACTGCAACTGATGCCTGGAAAAAAGCTGTTCAGTGACCCTCACCACTTGTGTATCCAAACATCAGTTCAGCCTCAGTTTGCTTTGCCGGATTTTTGTGGTATTATTATCCTCACTACATAAATAGGCTACAGAGCCAGGGGGATTAAGATCACAAGTGTCCCTTTAATGCTCAGCGATGTGACTTTCAGAGAACTTAGGAGGCACTATGGGCAATATTCAAAGCACACGTCTGAAGAATCTGAGCTGTACACGTGGGAGAAGCAGTCTTGCAAAACCACTGGAGCGGCTTAAGCTCTTACAGACTCCTGTTTGTTAGCACTGCAGCAGCCCAGCCAGCCAGCCAGCCCTGCAAGTATCCCAGTACAAAGCAAAGCAGGTCACTGAGCACCCACTGTGAACACTCTGCCTTATGTGACTTGCTCAGCATCACAAAGCAGCTCTGTGGCAACGGCTGGTTCAAGAAATAGTTCTCCAAATAGTATTCAAAGGCTTTAACTAGCAAATCACCTCCTCTTTGCCAGTTCCACCCTCACTTTACTAGATAAATTCCAAATTCTTTAGCAAATTGAACAGAGAAATGTAAACAAAACTCCTCTTCCATACTAGAAGTCTGCATAAACCTCAGCTGCTGAGAACAGAGGCTGGCAGCAGACTCAGCAGCCACTGACAAACACAGCACATTTCTGCCTCATGTTACTGCATGTCACTGTGTCCCAATTGATGGCAGGGTGATGAAATGCTAGTCCAAGCTTTAATCATTAGTAAAAGCCATTATCTGCAGCAGCTGATCTAAAGCCTATTCTAAATCGTCAGGCACCTGGGTTTGTGCCAATTGATTCCCTCTAACCACTGCTGTATCTTTCCCATGTACGAACATGGTTTTGCTATGCATTTAAGAAAAGGAATGAAAATCATTTTATAGACAATCAGATTTACCAAATCAGATTTTTCTGGCTGGCTAACAAATTTCATCCCCACCCAAAAAACGATGCACATTACTTTTTAAATCTGAACTTTTGCTGCAGTCCCTGCCAGAGGCAAGCGCTCTGGGTCACAATTTTTAAGGGCTTATGTAAAATCATAATTGTTACAGCAGGACTGCAATTCTGGTACATCATATACCAAGAAGAAGGTGAAGTTACCTAGTCAGTGGATTGCCACTGAAATCTGCTACCTGTAGTGCTCTGCAGAATGAGATGCTTTCTGGTATTTCAGGAATATCTGCAGAAGAAAATAAAAAGGAAAAAATTGTCAGTAACTGTATGGCATCGGCATTAAAATTATTGCTTAATGTCAGTAAGTAACTCACTACTGCAAGGTGTTATCTTGGTGTCTTTCAAGACATTTTAACGTGCAAGACTGCTCCCTGTCCAAGTACAGAACTATAGAAGCAGACCCATTTTGTGCTTTTCACATCCCGTTTCCCCTCCTACTCCATGTTAATCCTCCTACTACTCACCTGTCCTTGGACTGATCTTTATCAGACTCTGCCCATCAAAAGAATCAGACAACCAATATGCTAGGGCTGCCCTAAAGAGCCAATTATAATCTGAACCTCTGGTGAATTGATCAATACATGACCACATTCTGTAGTACAAAGGAAAGGAAAACAGTGGAAGGAAGAGAATGTGCAAGCCTCTCCACATGCAATTTACACTCATGGAGCAGAAACAACCTCCCTTACACCACAGCCAAGTAATTCAAAAATTATATTTACAGTGACAGGTTGCAAATAAGTAGTACCATAACTACACCATTTCAGATTGCCAGGAAGTAAACAGAGATATTTGTACATGAAAACAGGTGGATTTTTTTTCAAGGAACTTCAATACAGCACATATATATGCTCAAGTCAAGTACATCTTAGAAATAAAATTGTCTTCTGGCACTCTTATAGCAAACTGAATATCCACAAATAGGCTGCAAGTCTTCTGATTAAGTACCTGTTTACTGTCAGTGAAAATTAAACAAATATTCATGTTTCCTTGAATGCCAAAATTAATCTTTATGATTGATTTTGAAAGTAATTTTAAAAAAGTAAAATTTAAGTAAAGGTTGGACTTCTGTTCCAAAGTTTTTGGCCATTTCCACTGACCTCACCAGCCACATATGATCTAAATACATTGGAAAAAAAAAAGAGAATTAGTTATTTTCCTACCTACTTGACTAACTCAGAATTGAATACCCATGAAATTTGTTCAGATTTTCTCCCCAAAAGAGGTGTGATGGAGAAAGAAGCACAGAAAAGAGGAAAGCACCTGCTCACCAGGTTCATCTCTTGCCAGGTAATCTCACCAAGAGCACCTAATTTGAATGCTTCCCAACTCAGAACAAAATCACAGAATGGTGAGTTGGAAAGCACCAAAAGCATCACCTAGTCCTACCCCCTGCCACAGGCAGGAACACCTTTCCACTAGACCCTGTTGCTCAAAGCTCCATCCAACCTGGCCTTGAAGACTTCCAGTAATGGGGCATCCACAACTTCTCTGGGTAGCCTGTTCCAGTCCCTCATCATCCCCACAGCAGTTAATTTCTTCCTAAAATCTCATCTAAATCTAAGTCAAATAGACAATGGAACTATTATCTTGCATTACAGCAACAACAAGTACGGACACTGAACTTGGCTAACCAACAGCAAGTAAAAAGTGTCATCCACTATCCAGTCTTCATGCTATTCTTCCCTGGGAACTAGCTGGAAATGTTCTGGAAGGGACATCTCTACTTCAAACCTTCTGAGGATGAAGAATTACTTATTTCTGTGCAACCAAGCCAGCATCCACAAACTTTAGAATGCATTTATGTACACACACAACCCTTTCCCACAGAGATACACGCTTCAGCACGACAATCATTCTCACTGATTAAAAACAAACCAGCAAGCAAACAACAAAAAGTAAAGCTAAAGTAAAAATAACAATCCTAATTTGTGTGGGGAAAAAGATATATACACATAAAAACACAACATATAAAGCAGAAGATAAATCCTCAATGCAGAAATTTCTAAAACTAATCATGCTACCAATTTCCTCTCCCAAAATACAGTTTCACTGCCATTCTGCAAATAGTTTCTCTTGTACTTCTGTATGAGGTACTACAAAACCCAGAAAATATGCCTTCTCAACAAAACTATTTTGACATGCTTTTCCTGTTGTAACAGTCTTGGATACTACCTGTAAAAGCCAACAATCACCCAAGCTAAGGAAAAAATTACTGCAATATATATAAGATACCACTTGCAAAAACACAGTATAGGTACTGCTTATAGTCTGGATGTATTTGCAAATTCCTGAATCTGTTCTGGAAATAAAATGTGCTTTCCCAGACTATGAAGTCACTACATGACCAAAATTCGTCAATAAAAAGAAGAGACACGGCAAAAATAAATTTCATTTTTGTAGGTTTTTCTCACATAATCTCTGACCCAGGAGACATGGGTAAAGCAGTGTTGGAAGGAAGAGTTTTCCATGGACAAGAGGCATTGGGTTAGAGAACACCTGGGCAGACCTGACTTCCATAAGTCCAAGGGCCCTGTTGGTGCACGCTCATGCGTGCTGAGGGAGCTGGTGGACACCATGGCCAGACCACTCATGATCATCTCTGAAAGGTCATGGGGATGAAGAGAAGTGTCTGAGGATTGGACAAAAGCAAATGTCAGCCCAGTCTACAAAAAAAGCAAGAAGGGAACTGCTGGCTTGCCAGCTTCACCTCAATCCCTTCAAATAGATGATAAGAAGGTGATCAGGAATAGTCAGCATGGATTCACACCTGATGAAATTTATTGCCTTCCACAATGAAACAACTATCTGGATGGATGAGGGGAGAGCAATGGATATTGTCTCTTTGGACTTTAGCAAGGCTTTTGACACTGTCTTCCACAATAACCTTGTAGGCAAACCCAGTAGGTGCAGACTGAACAAATGGACAGAGGACAGAGAACTCACTGAGCTGTGAGTCCACACCTGGAGAGCTGTGCCACATTCTGGGCTCCTCAGTGCGAGACAGGGAGCTCCTGAAACAGCTCCAAAAGGTGGTTAAGGGACAGGAGCACCTCTATTACAAGAAAGACTGAGGGACTTGGGCCTGTTCACCTCAAGAAGAGACAACTGAGAGGGAATCTCCTCAACATCTATCAGTATCTGAAGGGAGGGTGTCAAGAGGATGTTTCCAGGCTCTTTTTGGTGGTGCCAAGCAATAGGACAAAAGGCAACAGATGGAAACTGATGCACAGGAAGTTCCACCTGACTATAAGGAAAAACATCTTCACTGTGCAAGTGGCCAAGCACTGAAATAGGTTGCCCAGAGAGGCTGTAGAATCTTTTCCCTGGAAATATTCAAGAATCAGCTGGACACAATCCTATGCAATCCTGTGGTACAGGACAATCCTGCTTGAGCAAGGAGGTTGGATCAATGACCCACTGTGTTCCTTTCCAATATTACCCACTCTCTGATTTTGTAAAGTGCATTCCCCTCACTTGATTATTTTTCACTATTCATTTCTCTCTTCTGCCTATCTGGACAAAAGGATGGACAAAAAATCAGTGCAGCTCTCTGAAGCAAGGATCATTATACATTTACTGAATTCATTTTCATTGTCAAGCATCTTAGAAAGATTTCTCAAGCAAAACACAAGTTAAGATACTTCATCACTACGTGTGAAGATTAGTGTAACATTGCATTGAATAAATGAATTCGGAAGAGAAAAGAAGAGGCACATTTTACTACATGACAAGAGTGAGTAATCATTGTAGCAGAGAAGATAACGGTCCATAATAAAACCACTGACATAACCAATGGAATGCAGCAGAGGTTATTAAAATATATAAAGAAGTCCTTGTGTCTCTTGATGGATTAAGAACCTTTCACCATTAGTGTTGAGTACTCAATTTTGTTACAGACATTAACATATACATGCCTGCCAGTATCAGCAACAGTAAGGTTGAATACTTTTCTTGACACTGCTGGATAACCAGCTCAAATCCTACTTAAATATCTAGGATTCTTCTAATGCTACACTCTGATGAATGCTTTGCATTTACACGCTGCCCCAGATGTCCTGGTATGCAGACTGTGCAGCACTGCTAATAATACAGCCATAAACCAAACATAAGCCCTGTGACGTGTGACAGTACAGATACACTGACAGCAGAAATGAACTTGTGGCAGCAGCAGTGGATCAAAATCAGACTCAACAGTCATGCATACAAGAGGGCATGTGTCCCCCACTCCATTCAAAGCACCTCTTCTGATGTTTATTGTTACAGTTTGCACAAGAATTTGCTAACAATTTAGCAAGCCCTGTACAAGTAACTTTAGAAGTAAATTTGACACTAGGGAATTCTGTACTGCCTAGATAAGGAAATTACTTGGAAAAATCCTTCTGATTGATGATAATCCTTTCCTCCTCTCCCCCCCACCTTTTTTTTTTTTTTGGAAGATTTTTACAACAGTTACATCAGTCAATCCACATTCCCCCACTTTTCTTCCTCTAATGGCCGGGAGAGTTATTTTTACACTGATAAAATTTTTGTATGGCACATTTTTTCCAGCATTCTATGTTAAATTTCAAGAATTGATAATATTCCATCTACACAAAGGCTACAGTACAGCTAGCATCCTTTATACATCCTGCAACATTGAACATAATTTCCAACACCTAATCAATATCACAACACCAATGGCCAGGAAAGTCCTGGGCTGTGACAGGGCTGCCAGACCAGAGCTACTCAAAGAGTGACTCTCAAGTATAAGGGTAGAGGTCAAAAAAGTATTTTTGCAAGAACTTTGCTGAATTCTCAGATATGAGAGATGCCCCACATTCCTCAGGGAGAGTTCACCACGCTCAAGAGTCCTTCAGGGAGCAACTACTGGATGCAGTCATATTTTCCAGCTATGAAGGCAGCACAGAGCACTGTGTGTTAGGAGCACAGGAGCTGGCACACTGCATACACCCCAGCCAGAATCAGCAGAACAGACCAGATTTACCTGGTCATAGTGAAAAGTCCACCAAGAGGTATATACAGCACTTTTACATAAAACACCTTTAACTGCTTAGCAACTAGTAGTTAACTCATAAATGTAATTTAACAGCTGATTAGTTTACACCAAATTTATACCCAAGGAAGCCCATTCTAGACTCAAAGACTCTGAATCCATGCAGCATTACCCCTCAGGAGAGATAATCAGCAGCAAACCAGGTCTCATCCATCCAATTCAATACACAGATTATTTCTCATATATAATATACATTATCAACTATGGTATTCACACATACACCCACACACACTGAAGGCCCGTGGATGCATTAAGCACCACAATGCTCAAGTGATTTAGGAGCCTCAGGGTTCTCTTGTCACTTCCAGGGGGGCTCCTCTGTGCCACCCACCTTCTCAGAAGGATCCCTGAGAAGCCTGCTCCTGGAAAAGCTCAGTTCTCCAGCCCTGCTCTCCACCTCTCCTCCCTCTACTAAACATGGAAGGAAACTGCTCACTTTGTCAAATACCTTTCAAGTGGGAATTTGTGCTGCAAGCATTTGTTTGTCTTTCTGAAGGGCTCTCCAGCTGGAAAGCCCAGCTGAGCAGGCTGCTGTGACACAAATGTCCCCACCACATCTCTGCACCCTCCCAAATGCAGCTCCCGAGGGTCTGATACTGCAGGGGGAAGGGATGGAGGAAGGTTACTCATCCTCTCCCTCCATTTCCATACTGAGATCATGACATTCTCATTGATCAGACAGGTTTCCCTTTTTTTTAAAACCAGAAGGCTCTGCTACTAGCCCTGAAGTCAGAAGTAATCAACCTCTTGTGATGAAGTGCTACAAGTTTTGGGGCACAATGTGACAGGAGTCATGTGGTTCTTGCAAAGTCTATTGAGATTAAGTGGTTCTTTTAACAGGCCGTAACATTTTCCTCTTCAGGCTCTGAAGCTGAGGATATACAACACACAAGAGATAAAGTGCTTTCAAGACTTGTCTTTAAAGCTTTAAGGAAAATTCACCAACAGGTTCAGGTTGCATTTTCTCAAGTAAATCCCTTACTGAATAATTAACAAGAAACTGAAGAGACATGTCTCATTTCTCCTCCTCACTGCTTCTGGAAACATCCCTTTCCAAAACACCAGAGGCACCAGGGACAAAGTCCTCACAAAACAGCATTTCACACATACATTTATATTGGACATGTTACTTGAAAGAAACCTGTGCAGGGACATAAGAACAAGCTGGATTTTTGAACAGATAGCATGCTGTAATTCAACAGACTATCCTTCTCAGCCGCAACAAGCAGCAGGAACAGAGATCAGGAGCTGTAAATTTGAAACAGGAGGAAAAAAGAAGGGGGGGAGAGAGAAGGAAGAACTGGAAGACCAGATCACAAGGCAAAAAATAGTTCCAGGTGAATTAGGTGCAAGAGCCCAAGTTTGAACAACAAATTTATGTATTCTGCCTTTTCACTTATACATGCCAGTCAAGAGTTGAACAGAAGAGTTAATGGAGATATTTTTATAAGAATTTCCACCTTGGACCTCAAGGATAATAGGAATTAAATACTTTTGAGAAGTAAGGGTAAAAATTGTGAAAACTAGTATTCTACCTATGAAGCTGTGGATGAGAGAACTTTATTCCAGACTAATTCTTCATTAACTTCATTGTCATGTCATCTTACATTCTCAATAAAATGGAAACTGAAACCCAAGCAAATCTGTAAATACAAGCACTAACAACTTGTCTGCAGATTACCATTTTAATAATCTCTAAGCTAGATTATTCAGAAAATTAAGTTTTTATTTTATGTCACTCCTATATGTACTGTCTGATGTTTAACACTCCAGCTGACACTTGAGGCAGGCCTAAGGTTTCTGCCTACAACTTTTCCTGCTCCTCTCCACAGCTTTCCTTTGGCTTTGTATGAAGGCACTATTGCTAGATGCACACATAAATACATTGGCAAAGTCTCATCAGAAAGAACAGTGAAATCTGACAGAACATGCCATGATGGAAAAATCCACTCTTCTGCAATCCATTTAAAAATAACATCTTCTAGACTTCTCTAATTAAATTATTCTATCATGAGATTTCATTTGTCTTCTCTTTCTCAATCACAGTCACCACTTGCTGCTTCTTCCCTCTCCTTGATGAGAAGCCCTGCACAAGGACATGGTCCAGTAATTTCTCTCCTCACCTTACTTCTCCTGCTGCATATAAAGCTCTCCTCTTCCTCCAACCTACTGACATCAAATTGATTTTAGTGACACAGATTCACAAATCAGATTCGCTTTTACATCACTTCTTCAAAGTAAGTAAGAATTTCTACATGTCTGAGGCACTGTGCAGAGCTCCAGAGTCCAGAAGTCATTTGCAGGAGGTGTTTCTTTCTTCCCTAATCTGCTCCTTTGTGTATCAATCCCTAAACCTCATGTGTAAGAAATTAAAGTGACATTTTTAAGCACAAATTTTAAACTAACCTCAAGGGAGAAATGGGAAATACTACAAAGAAAAGGTATGTCACAAGAAATCAGATGTGTCAAAAAAAGCCCAACTCAAAAAAATCAAAACTTAAGCATGCAACACAATTGTTAGCAAGCAGCCATCTAAAAGAGCAAAAAATTATCTTAGCTCCAAGTCTGCTCTGCTTTCATTAGCACAAAAAAATCCCCCAAATCCCCACAAAACCCAAAACCAGTTACTATTCAGACTATATGCAGACTTAAGTTACTCTACCACCATACAGAACACAACAGTCTCTGGTGGGGTGTTCCATCACTTTCAGGTGTTCACACCAGGGCTGCAGCAACTGCATTCACAGGATGCTTTCTTGTATCAGATAAGACATGTCCATACAGGAGTAGGAGAGCAAATCTTGTTTGTCTGTAAGCACTCACTTGCACACCAATCAGTTCAGAAGGCAAACAAGCAACATCCAGGAGTTGCATATGTTAACAAAAAAGATGTATTTGTCAAATATACTGCCTTCCAGCACAGATTGCTGGCTTCAGGATTTTTCCTTGTCCAGTGAGAAAGAAAGCATCAATTCCCATCTATTTCTCAGCATCCTAGGTTTTGCTATTCACCACCAGACCTATATCAGCACATTCATGTTAAGGCAGTTGGTGGCAGGCAGAGAGGAAGAGGATTTAATGGAGAAGTCTCTGCTCAGATGCTGTGGAAATGCAGCAGAGGTGGACAGCCAGACTCCAGGCAAGAGCACAAAGCAACAGCAGCAATTGCCAGATAAGAGAGCACAATCCAGGGGCTGTGCGACAAGACCAGAAGACTCAAAAGTGCTTCTCCCTACTTAGCTTATCTCTTCACTGTACAACAGCTGGATCACCAGCCCAGGCTGAACCAAAACAAGTGTTCAAGCCTTTCCTCCATCAGAATATCTAGTTTGAAAAAACACTGGTTATCTTGTTTTCAGTGGGGGAGAGGGAAAGAGGAACACTTGCTCACTTTGTGGGCAGAAGAGAAGGATCCTGCAGTACAGATGACAGGCACACCTTGGAGAGCAGGTGGCTGAATTAAGAAGGGGAAGCACTGATGTGCAGGCACTGCTACAAACAAGTGAGCTGAGTCTCAGACAGCGAAGCAAAGGTTCTACACCACCCTTCAGCAAGGCCTACTCCCCTGGCCTTCTAATCACTTGTTGAATAGAATTTATCTACCACACAATGCATGTGGTGTCCTGATGATGACCGAGATCTCCAAAGAAACTTTCAATCAGGTTTTAAAGTGACTAAAAAGAACAAAGACTTCAAATAAAAAGCAGAAATATCAAATTGTCTGCAGCTGAAAGTAGGACAGTTAAATACCATTTTTGCAGAGTTCTCCAAGCACCTTGAGAGCTGAAGACAAAACATGTTTCTAAATTTGCAACTGTGATCCATTTTGGAAGAAAGGAAAACTTGAGAATAAGACTCATGGAGCACTTGGGATACTGATCTTCTAGAGACTGACTTCCAAAGTCTTGGACTCTGCTCAGACCTTGCGTAGCAGCAATGTAATCTTTCCTCACACAGTGCAGTGATTATTGACATGCTTGTGAGGAACCATCTCTACTGTTATGGTAATCCTAAAGTAGCATATGCATCTTTGGTTAAATCTGTAATTATTTTCATATAAATGACAGCATATGGCAACTGTGAGGAGAGAGGATTTTGAAATGAGAATATTCTCATGTCTCAAGACTTGTATCCAGAACAAGCACACTATCAATACAGTTGTAAGTTCAGTTTAATCAGAAACTACAAAAATGGGTAGCAACTAATATATCATGTAGCCAGAGTTCATCGCTATGGTAGGTATAAAATATTAACTGTACACATTAAACAAACAGTATTATTCTTACTGGTTATCATAGTAAAGAACCATGTTGAGAGTTTGGTATCAAGCATCATGCAGAGCCAAATATAGCTTAACAAGATGTGCCCACACAGAGATTTCCTCAGTAGGTGCCACAGCAAAACCCATCACTTCTCAGTTCACAAAGTAATGGATCTCAGCTCCACCAAGAGCTGAATCAGCAAACAGAACAGGAATAACCTCTCTACCAATAAGATAAAAAACTATTTCACTCTCCCACTGCACTCACACTTGCATCTTTTCCATGGTTTTGAGTCTTGGGGCTTGGACATAACACCAAACTGCAATGTTACAGACCACTTCCACAGAGGACTACACCATGTGAGTCCCCTTACCAGCTGCCAGCTGTAAAGTCACAACAGGCAGCCAGTGCAAAACTGCCAGCACAGAGCAATTACCAATGCTATGGGCTAGCATCACCAAGTCCTTGGTATACACATTCAATGGAAGCAAGAGGAGCAGCAGAAAAGCCTGCCAGGCTTTGATCACAAATAGACAGCAACTCACAGGCAGACACAGCAGTGCAAGAAGCTCCTCTCCTACAAAAGCAACAGGGTCAGCCTGCATCAGAGAAAGGGGTGGACAGCAGGACGGTTCAAATGGCACTCCTGAAGCTGGGAAGGATAGGAAAGCCACTCCAGTGCCTAATTCCTACTATCTTAGCTCACAGTGATTTTCTTTTTATGCTAAAAGAGCTGAATGAAACAAGCTGCTGACAATCTGTCAATGGCTGTGAAAGGTGTATAACATTAAGAACAAAAGGCCTGGGTTCCACAGCACACCTGTTAAGAGAAAGCGTGTGCAGGATAGAAATTTCTTTCAAGTAAGAATACAACAGTTAAACTAACAGCTTCAGGGCATTTTAAGGAACATGCAATATCATGACAAAAACACATGAGTGGAGCTTGGAGGATTTATTATTTGTCAAAAGCAAACAATACCCCTCTTCTTGGAGAAGAGGGATACTAAAAAGGATTGCACCACCTCTGCAAGAATACAGCATACATGCATAGTACACAGAATCCTGAATATCAGCATGCCTTAAATTAACTGCAGAAACTTTATGCATTGCCCCTCCTGTCCAGAAGAAGCTACAGAACAAGAAAAGCCATTAACATTTTAATGAACCCGGGATAGCAGGGCCCTAAGCTCTAAGAATTTGGCCTCCAGGGCCTGTGCAAGAAGAAAAGGGGGGATGGAGTCACTGAAGGAAATCTCTGGGGGATGAGGAGCACGGGGTAGCAACCTGCTACAGCTCACAGGGATCTGAAACACAGGGCATGCCTTTGGAAGAAAGGGAAGATAAATGAAGATCCAGTCGAGGCGCCAGGAAAGAACTGCAGACATTCAAGCACATCTTTCTGTCTTTGGAGACTGCACTTTATAAATCACAGGGTCTTTCAGGACTTACCTGAGAGAAATGTCTGAGTTCTGTGGGGAACAAAATAGCACACAGGCATTTGTGACTGTGCTTAGAGCAGAATCCTCCCCTCCCTCATGCAGAGCAAAGACTTGCACTGGAGCTCCATGCAAAGCACCTGAGCCCTACCCAAACTTTAGGGTGATCAAGCAAGAATGCTTCAGTGACCCAGTGTCTTCACAGAATTCACCTGTGGTACGAGAATCCAGGAAAAGATTTGATCAACCCTGGCGAGTCTGAGGGAACCAGCAGTAGCTTCAAACACACAGCAGGTGAGTTTCTATCTCAGAAGATTCTTCAGGAACACTCCTGAGTTTCAGACATGCTTTGCCAGAAAGTCAAAAGCGCAGGCATGCACTGTTGAAATCCTACTGTGTCTGTTTTCTTTAGCCTTAGAATGAGCACATGAGCTTTTTGAACAACTTGATACCAAGAAGCAGAGACAAACTGCATTGCCAAATAACCTTCAAAGTGTTCACCATCACTATGCTGTTTTCTTAGCACAGCTTCTGTGCCCTCTTATATTCCAGTCCTGGATTCATCCTTTCAACCTTAGCACAAATAACAGCCCCAGCCAGACTAGAAAAGCACAGCAGGGATGCTTCCTAGGAAAATCTGCATGAACACACGGGCCTTCCAGGGCATGAGAAATAGCATCAACATGCAAATACTCCAGGAAAAGTTTAAGAATACATGGCTGCTAGCCTTCCCAAATCCTTTTCCTTATGCACCACTGAGGCTATCCTTACCTTCCCCAGACTTCTCTCACATACACAGGGAGCATCAAATTTCCATCTGCTCAAGCCTTTTTAGTTTTATCTCTTTGAAGGGATGTTTGTAGCTCTAGAGTCACTCATTAACCAAGAAACTGCTTAAAGAATTTATTATTGTAGCACATTTTTAACATATATACTAACATGTCTTGGGCATTTTAGAACATCTGAGAATTTAAGAGAGACATGTCAGAGTTTCCCTATGGACCCTTCCCAAGTGTGTACAAAACAATGCTACCTGCATGGCACACGTACACAGAGCTACCTGCAGAGATCAGCAGAGACTGATCCCTCCTCTAGATTCAGCACCCCACAGCTGCTCCAAGCACAACTGGCCACCACAGCTTGGAAGGGCACCCAAGTCCATCCCTATGACACACTCATCATCTCACGTGGCTTCAAATGTCAAGCCATATGTTCATATGTTGGCCAAAGGGTTATAAACTAGGAGAAAGGAAGACATGTTATCATTTTATTATGGTAGATATGGAAGTACTCAGTTTATTCAAAACCCTTTCCTCCTTCTGTGATGAGAGGTTAAAATAGAAAAAGCTATTCCCATGCAGAGAACATTAAATGAATTTATATCTGCATTTTTAAGCTCTTGAGGAAACAGAATGGCCAGAACTGAAGGCAATTAGTGCACCAAACCAGACAACTAGAACAACAAAAAACACAGAACAATGATCTCTTATTTCCCAAGCTCAGATGTCACCATCACACTCTCCTATTCATGCAGCATACTGCATTTTATAAAGCAGAGCTGTTTTTCTCTGCCTGAAAGGAATATGAAGAGTTCCTATTTTTTTCCTAAGTAATTCTGGGCAGTCAGAAAAAGAAAAATCTTTTGGAGTGCAAACAACTGAACAGGACAAACCTGTGGCAGGTTTAGAATGAGGCATACCGGGAGGTGGATTCAAAATACAAAGCTAATAAATTAAAGTACTGTAAAGCTCAAAAACCTTTTGTGAGAATTCCCCCTGCAGCACCCCAGATGGTGTGTTATGCCTTTTGATTTGGAGAACCATGAGACAATCATAAAAATGGCCAAACAGTGGAAAGTAAGACTAGTTATTTTCCACCACGGCCCCCCTGCACCACACTGCACGGTGCATTTTTAATTTGAAGAGTCAAGTCATGCAGTAACTGTGACATAATTAAGCAGAGGGAAATGGTATCAGTCACCTTCTGCAATGAACCACAGAGAAAAGACAGCAATGCCATAAAATGGGTAATTAACACTGAACCTTGGATATAGGAAAGGAACTGCTCCCTGCCACCTGCATTAGTTCAACCCATTATTGGAAAAAATACTTCCCTGTGCAGTAACTTCTACTGACACACGCATCTACCCAGCCATAAACATTCACACCATCTGCTCTTGTTACAGCTCAGTTCTCAAGCCAGCTTCCAAGCCAGGCTGACAAGAGTTCACATGGCTCTGATCCACCAGCTCCTTTTCCAACTAGTTATTCATTTGCAAAGAGAATTACTAAGCCAACAGAGGGTTTCTTTTTGTATGAGGTCTCTCACTGACAGCACCCAACTCAGCCAAACTCAGTAGCCAAATACCACATCAACTAATGTTCATGTATTTCTAAAATGTTTTAACTAATCTGTCTCTTCAGTCTCTGGAGTTTTTTCCAGTTTTCTTCTCTTAAAAGGTTTTCCAAATGTGCATAAAATTATATGGTTCACAGAAATTTTTCAGCAATTGCCTGGAGACTCATCACGCTTCATCAATTATATTATCAGATAGAGATAGAATTTAAAGCACCAAAACAAATAAAGGAAATATGCTATAGAAAGTTGAAGTACCAACAATATTCTCAGTCACAAAGAGTCGATGTGAAGTTAAACCATCAAGAAAAAAAGGCTCCCAGTTACACTGTTTATTTTCTTGAATATTCAATTACAACCCTCATTTATTTACAAGGTTACACAACCTTGATCGCTCCCACCCCTTCCATCACAGCTGAGAGAGCATTTTGAGCACATCCACTGCATGTAAGGAAGCAAAAATAGCTGACAGTTGCTCTAATTTGGTAACACAGATTCACTGGTTTTAGATCACTGGGTCAAAAGACTGCTTAAAGGTGACCCAGCAGCCCCTGAACTTCTTGTAGAACTAGTAAGTTCACCAGGCCACAGAAAAAAAATAGTTGTTTTCACTCCATCACAATGCAGGACAACATACACAGCAAGCATTGAAGCAAACAATAAACCCATGTTGTTTCCAACAACACATTTTAGAAGGTAGTTTCTCCCAGCATTCTTTTCTGAATTCGTCTTTGCAGTTGACAAACAGACTGATTCTTCTTCCACAAGTACAACTAGAAATACCAGCACTCTGCCTCTTGCTAATCCCAGGTAAAGACCAAAGCAGAGATAAAGAACTGGACTTCTAACCCACAGGCAGTCCCTTTTTTAGGACAGAAAGCAGCTTTCTTTTTTTTTTCTTTTTTTCTGTTTTTTTCCATCTCTAAAAGCCAGGCATTTCAGAGAGCTTGGGGAATGAAGTCAACATTGTGACAGATACACATATGAAACTACAACATGAAGCATTTTTTAAATTGAAAAATAAAACAGGCTCTCAGAAACAGAACTACAGCCAAGCACTATTTTATTACTGTATTTATACCACAAGCTCCCTTCTCCTCTTTCCCTCCTTCCCTCTAGAACCAGAGGTAAATCCATGAATTAGACAAGAAAGTGTTCTGTAGGACATAGATAATTTCTGAGACACAAAAACCCTACTAACACAGTTTTCTAGACCATGTTATAGGACAGTATAGAATCAAACAAATTAACCTTGGAGCTTACCATTTCGAGACAAATCAAGTTCCACCAGCTGCATGAAATTTGCTATTTCTGGGGGGAGCCGTTGGATTTCATTATCACTAAGTCCAAGTTTCCGTAACTTCACAAGCTGGAAGAAAGGCTGAAAGAAAGAAAAAATTGCATTTCAGAAAATATTCACATAACTCACATATAGGCATGATAAATGATGAGGAATAACTAGAATCACTTTTAAAATGTGAGCTAATTAAAGCTATTGCATGGCACTAGTTATGCAGATCTTCACATCTGTACCAGAACAAACATTTTGTTTTCATTTTCACATGCAGACAAACTATAACCTGTATTTTACCTAAAATGAAAATGCATGTAAAAAAAAAAATAATCCGTAAAGCTTGCTGTTAAAGATCATTGCAGACAGACACTAGCAAAATCCAGAGTGCCAGTTTAAAGTCATTAATGGGGCAAGGCTACCAAGCAGAGTAATTATAAGCATCCTAATTACACACCAGGGCTCATTAGGAAGTTAATACAGAGGAAGGCTTCTAAAGAACAAGATCCAGAAAAGTGATGAAGAGGGGCTGACAAGGACTTCTTCAGCAGTGAACACCAAAACCAACTAGGTTACAGAACCAGCCTCCCCCAGGCAGGCTTTCCTTCCAGCCTCAAACACCCTCTGCTCTATGGCCCAGTCTCAGAAGGACTAAGGAAACCTGGGCAGCATTTCAGGTCCCCTTTGCTTGAGGAAAAGCCCAGCTGTGTCCACGTGAGAACACGGCACACCAGGCTGGCAGCATGCTGCCATTCCCTGACCCAGCCACGGGGCTCTGGCGGCCCCCAAGACAAAATAACCACCAAGCAGGCCAAGCTGAAAGTCAGGTCAACCCCAGGCACTGGGAGCAGCTGGTGACTGACAAAGGATCATTTAAAACATATTGAGATGTAGGCATTGCTAAGAAAGTTGTGGAGCTCACACAGAAACTTTCTTTTCTTCCAGGCAGGCGTTTCATGGGGTGAGGATTTGTGCAGAATGAAATGACCTCACACACAAGTCATCTTGATCAAAACTGAACAGACTCCTCCAATTTTGAGTGAGTTTTGTGCCTCTGGAGTGCACAGGGAGTTTGACCCAGCAGTCAAACACCTGCACCTCACCCACTCACAGCATGTGTGCATGCCTGCACCCCCATGGTTTTGCCACCTTAGGGAAAATGGAAGATATTGTAAATTTGGGATACCCACTTACATTTCATCACCTGCAATCCCTTCTACAAAATTAGCACCTTTTCTTGAGGTTTTTCTTTTATTTAGGTGATGGAGCATGTGCTCTAAATGTGACTCAGATATTACTTAAATTGACACAAAAAGGGACAGTAAGGCATCTCACTAGGACACAAGGCAAAAGCAGTTTCATCAATCTGTATTAAAATACAGGGTTTCAATCTTATTTTGAGTGGTCAAGATCATAAATCAGGTTAAGTGCAAACTTTCGCACTTCTGCATCAATCTTTCAGTACACATTGTGTCACAGAAAAATAAACCACATCTGAAACAAATGTGCTTTCCCTCCAAAACATGGGTTCCTTTTAGGGGATAAGAAGGATAGAGCTTTAAAAAGTTTATAAACACTCGACAGTAAAAGATGCACCAGATTTGAATGTGGAATTTCAAAGGCATTTTTGAGTCAGAATGGCATTCCTCCACTGTTCCCCATATTGAAAGTGTTTTAAAACACAGTTGAAAATTTAAGAGGAAGGTAAAATTCTCAGTAATTCCATATTTCTAGCTCCCTAAAAACTTATATTCCAATTAAAATAGCCACAAATGCTTTTTAATCCTTCATTGTCCTCAAAGGATCCATAACTGCATTTTCATATCATTACCGTTCTTACCTTAAAACAAATGTAGCCCTTTCTCTAAATATTTATTAATATGCCTAAACTAAAAATCCATCAGAAGCTTAGAAAAGCACTTAAAAGACACTTTTGTGAAAACACAGCAGGAGTACACTCTGCAGAAAAGATCCCAATCTGTCCTAACACTCCAAAGTAAATACTTGCCAAAATGTGTTCCTCAAAGCAGTGTGTAGCTGCTAAAGTGTATGAAAGTTATAAATATTGATGTTCTCCTACAAATCTTATCTGAGCAACAGCTGTCCCTGACAGATATTCACAATGGCAAGTGAGCAAAGACAGCAGGAACATGGTTAAAAGACAGAGCAGGCCTACAAAGAGCTGGATATCCTCAGGAAGGTTTGAGGTACCCACAGCACCACGTGTCAATGCAGTTTGTATTTATTAAATGCGCACAGCACGTGTGCAACAAGCAACATTACACAACATTTAAAGACACTCCTCTTTCTTCAGCTGATTACTACATAAAAGAATAATTAACTGGAAGGTTTATTTTCCATCTGCATAACAATTTTTAATGAATGACACCATTTCCTAGATAAAATCAAACTGCAGTTACACGAATGGCATTTCTTTGAACTTCTGGTTTGTTTGTTTTTTTTCCTTTAAACTACAGGACTCAATCACTCTTGCATGTTTAGTGCATCCTAGTCCCATTTCATTAAGGGTTCTTCCTTTCTCTAAGACACATCATTAGTGCTCTGAAGCACTGCTGAAGAGGCAAGCAATTCCTTTTAGCCATATATGTTTTATCTTTCAAAAAGGCCACAAAGGAACAATTGGAAAACAGAGAACAAAGAGAATTAAAAACTTACTCAATAGAGTTCAACAAACATAAACATATATATGTATACATATGTACGTGTTTAAATATCTGAGATTTTTAAAATACATGCCAACAAGAAACATGTTCCTAATTTGATGTCTCTAACACAGTTCTGCCTCTATTTGATAAGCTCTAACACAATCCAAAGTGCAATGGGGCTGTTGGCCAGAGCAGCATATCCACCCAGCATGCTCTAATAGCTGGTTTTGATTGCAGACCCAATGCCTCTATGAGTATCTTGGCAACACTTCTAATGCTGCTTAGTTTAGCCAGCCTAATTAATAGTGCCTCAATGAGAAAAATAATGCCATGAGCATAAGCACTGAAGTAGCCTACAACTTGCTATTTAGCACCAGTTCCTGACCCTCAACTGAAGCTTTTCCTGCTATCAAAGAATTTATAGAGGTTTCTATTATATGGATTTTTTAAGAATATACATCTTGAACAGATCCCTTCTCTCACTGGAAAACTAACCAAGACTCTCTCACCCAGACACATATTTAAAAAAAAAAAAACTTCATTCTGACAAAATTGGGTCGATGTCAGCCAACAGAAGAAAAAAAGTAACAGATAAGTGCATGACTCACTGAAAAGTATAAACAGACAGTGTGATCCCACAGCCCTCATTTTTATACCTTTTTTTTAAGAATACCACTACAACTGGTACTCAATTCTATAAAAAAAAGTTAAGAGAATTAAGCCAAACTAGTAGGATATTTTCTTCCGTGCAAGTGGCCAGCACAACATATCTCTGGGTTTCTTTCAATGGTTCTCCCCCAAAACAAAAAATACTCATGCCTGAGAATTTTCCCTGAAAATTCAGCACCTTGGCTGATGGGAATAAAAAAAAACATAAATGGAAATACATGAAAACAATAAACAGTTGAAGTAAAACACATAGGAGGGAACAAAGATGTTTTTGCTGTTAATGCTTTCTAAGGGGAGGAGCAACATTCCAGCATCATCTGAGCTGCTAGAGCCTTTGCAGGGCTAGAGACAGGTCACACTCCAAACCCACCTGGCACAGGTAGCATAACTAAAGGTGGGTGCACTGTGTTAAGCAAAACATTTCCATAAAAAGACTACTACTAGCTATTGTGACCACAACTAGCAGCAAAGATAATTAAAAATTCTCTTTAGGTAGATTCCACTGCCTAATTCTCACAATGGGCTAGCATAAGCAGTAGACATTAGAATGACATGTAAAGGAGAAAAAAAATTGCAAATTAACTTGCTTCATGGTTACACACACACCAGATAAGATGAGGGTTTGGTGGTTTTTTGCTTCAGGATTTTTTTTTTGCAAGCACTTGAGCTGTTGCTGACAAGATTAAGAATTTGTAAGCATTTGCTCTGATGTCAGATTTCCTTCAGATGCCAATATGGATTTTCCACATACACATGCTGCCTCAGCTTTTAAGGCTTCTTCAGGCAATTACATTATTATATTAAAATGAATTAAGTAAGCTCTAAGACAGAGTATGTAATTAGGTTCTGTTTCATAAGTATGTCTGTATTTATTTGACCCATTTTCCAAACTTACAAATGACCAACTAAAGGCTATCTATGCTTTAGAATTAAGAAGTTGTACATAGCAATTTAAACACAGTTTAACTCCTAAATGCATTCTTGTTTTAAATCTTACTTCAGGCTCCATTTTCTTCTCCTACATTGTAAACAAAAATCAATTGGGACACCATTTCATTTGTTTACTTCCAATCACCAGCTATGTGTCCTCCTTCGGTCCTCGGATAAGAGAAATTACAGCAAATCCTTCCCCACACTTTTTATAGTGCTTCAGAAAGATCTTTTTCTGAGGTCTTTCTTCAAGTACAAGAGGCAATTTTGGTAAGCAAAGCAGTGAATAAGAGACAAGGCATCAAATCCATGACATAACCTTGCAACACAGCTGCCGCCCAACAGGGCCCCCACCCCTTGCTTTTGGGAGTTACCTGGGAGTTACCCTTTTGTCTGCACTGTTGCTTGGCTTCAGTGGCAGCAGAGGAAGCCTGTAAGAATATCATGCTATTTAGTGCAATACAACAGAAGCCCAACCCACTTTAGGTGAACACACTGCTTGGTGCTCAGGACACCATGAGGAAAACAAGGATTAAATCCCGTAGTGAAGCAGCACCAGTGAATCCAAGCATTCAAGTTCCTCAGAACGGGTTTAGTAACCAGGCTCTGGCACAAGCATACACACACGTTCCCCATCTCCCTGAAGGGCAAAGGCAGAGAGGGAAGGGTGAGCTTTTCCTCATTCCTCTCCACTTCTGTCCAAGGCATCAACAGAAAGGCCTCTGACAGACTATCATATCAATAGGGGTCACTCAGTGCTGAGTATTCCAAGGAGAGAGGACACTCAGTGCCCCACGCTCTGGTGGGATTTCAAGTATCACTTCTACTCCAGTGGACATCCCAGTCTGGAGCTCCCAGCAAGCTGTAATGCACCCTGCACTCCACTCCAGCCTCAAGACATCACCCTCAGTCGAAATCCACAGCTAACCTGTGAGCAAAAAACTATTTCTAGGATGCAATTCTGTACATCATTGTCTTAAAATCCAACCCAGAGACTTCTGCCAGTAGCACGGGGGGGAGCACAGAGGAAAACCAGCAAGAGCACAGAAAACAGACACCTTTCCTGTACAAGCACATCCAAACTAGCTGCACAATAAAATGCTGAGGAAGCTGAATCCTACTCTGGATTCATGAATTGTGAAAAGAGACTCCAGTAAAGCCTAGCATGGTCATTCTCAGTTTGGCATCTCCCACAAAGCCTGCTAGCCACATCAGGACTCCTCAAGTCACTCTGTCTCCTTTCACCTGTGAACAAGGACAGCTGGCAAAGGCAACAGGGTTTCACAAATATGGATCCCATGTGATCCTTCGGGCACAACCACTTTAATTTTCAAATAAAATACTCCCTTAGATACAGAAACAACTTCTGAGGGCAGGGGTGAACTCACAGTGCAGCACAGCAGGGGCATCATGCAATTGATGACTGCACCAAAGCAGCAGCTGATGGACTTGCTCTGGAGCCGTGAGGAGATGCAGCAGCAGCTGGGGATAGACAGCAGCACACAGACCTCTGCCTGCCTGGCAAATGGACAACCACTCCATGCAGCTGAGTTCTCTAATTCTGTCTTCACATGTGCCATAAGCAAAGACAGAACTGTTATATATACTTGGCATGATGAAAGATTGTTTCACACATCCAACCATGTATGCAGAATATATTCAAGCTATCCTTTGGTCTTGCAACATTCTACTACCAACTTTGTGATCATGAATATTAGTGAAAAACATCATGGAGGTGGACATTGAAGCAGGAGTCCATACAAAACATTAATAAAACTACTAGATTTCCCAATAAGAGAAAAATATTACTAAAACAGCACAGTTCATGGGCACATATCCTAAACAGAACCAGATGCTGCAACTGCTGCCTCTCCCTCCAATGGGTACTTGAAAAGAAAGCCCAAGAGAAAGATCAGCCAGGTTGTGGCAGAAGGCCTACAGAAGACAGAGCAAAAATTGCACCAATGCCTCACTGAAGCTGGTATTCAGCATCGACCTGCTACACTTCTGACACCCTATTTACAAAGCATATGCCATTTTCTGAACCACTGACAAGGATGGGCCACTTGCAGGTCCTACTCTCAGTTGTTAGCGTTCCTTTTAAAAGAAGACAAATGAGGAACTATCCACTCTCAAAAACCAATACACTGCAGCACTGAATCAAAATGCTGCCCTACCAAGCAATGCACTGACCAGGTTGTCTCCCACTGTTCCTGGCAGACAAGGATTTACTTTCTCTTTTATATCAATTAAGCAGAAGCAACAAAGGTTAAAGGGCACTCCATGCTAGAGGTGTTTGTGAAAGCACAGTGGTGAGAGGGACTACCTCTGCCTTTAAGAGAGGCCAGAAAACATCTACAACAATGAAACACAGATTCATTGCAGTTAAATGCATTTGCCATTTGGAGGGAAAAAAAAAACAACCAAAGCCCACATTAATCTCTCTAATGAATTTCTAGCATGCATTTTTCCAGTATACAAGACTGTTGGCAGGAGGTAATGTCTTTATTTTTGACCAACTGATATAATTACAAAAATAACCCTACGTATAATCATAAAATTTATTTTAGAGGTGCAGATGTATAATCTCTGCCCACAAACCTTGTCTCACCTACGTACATCACAAAGAGAAGGGAATGCTACCAGTTTACTACAACAGTACACACCTTAAAAAAAAAAAAGTTAAAGGTATCGAAACACAACTACTTAATTATTTTCAACTCAGGACAAAAATCAGTAGAGCTGAGCTATTACTACAAAAAACTGTCATTAGAAAATATTTCAAACCAAGCACACTTCAAAAATCTTCTGAACAATCGCAGGGACACTACCAGGGAAGACAATGACTTTCCTTTGTTTAGACTTTCTTCCATCAGACTGTGGTCTTTCATTTGATGTCAAAAGGTAAAGTATTCATCAAGTGTGAAGCAATACAACAGAAAAATCTGGAAAGTGGGAGGAGAAAACCTAGACATACTTAACTGGTAATAAACTTCTTTGTAGCCTTCAACACAGAGCTCTATGTTTAGAGGTATGTTAATATAAGGATCCAATGCTGCTTCTCTACAAACTATTATGGATTTTAATAATTCAAGCATGTACTGCATGATAGATAGTACTAATTGACAATAATCACAACAGGTTACAAAAGGTAACATAGTCTCAAGATACCAGTGCTCTTAGCAAGTATTTTAACATTTGTCATACTGAAAAAAAATCTCAGACTTTCAATAAAACTACTTTTACTGTGTGTACAGTCTGCTTCAGCTTCACCCAGTGGCACAGTTCTCTCTCTGACACTAACTGTAAATACATAGTTGTTCAAATCATACAGTGGTATTTCTTTAAGGATTTACAGTGAGATGTGCAAAAACACCATGAAATTATCAATGTAGAAAGTAAAACAATTAAACATTTGAGGGTGAATAAACCTGGAAAACCACAACAATTCCATCTGTATCATTAAAACCACCCAAGTTAAAGATGGGCAAAATCTTTGATGTGCCCTCTACAGAATCATAAAACAGGTGAAGTTGGAAGGGGCTCTAGAAATCACTTAGTACACCCCTACTCAAAGCATGGACCACCTAGAGAAGGTCACCTAGGACCATGTTCAGTCAGGCTTACAGCATCCTCATGAACAGAGACTGCACAACCTCTCTGGACAATCCATGCCAGTGTTTGACCACCCTCATAGTAAAAAAGTATTTTCATATTTCAGACAGTCCCTGTGTTTCAGCCCTTGCCCACTGCCTCTTGTAAGGTCACGGGGCCCCCCAAGCAAGGTTTCATGCTGATTGACATGTATTTATATAAAACCATGAGCCTTTCTCTTCTCAAGGCTTAACTATTCTGGCTCCTTTAGCCTTCTCTCCTGAGAGATGCTCCAAGCCCTTAACAGTCTTTGTGGTCCCTACAGTGTATGTCCAATATGTCCATGTTTCTTCTTTTGGGACACCCAGCACTCGACAAAGCAGTCCAGGTCTGTTTCCCCAATGTTAGCCAGAGGACAAGGATCACCTGCTGGCAATGCTTTGTGTTGCACAGCCCAGGATATTGCTGGTTCTCTCTGTCATGAAGGAGCATTGCTGGCTGACAGACAACTTGTCCACCAGGTTACCCATGGCCTTACCCATGACCAACTGTTTTCCAGATGGTCAGCCCTCAGCCTGTACTGGAGAACTGGGTTATTTCTCTCCAGGTGCAGGTGTATTTCTCTTTACTGAACTTCATGAGATTCCTCTCTGCCCATTTCTCCAGCCTCTCCCTGTCCTGCTGAATGGTAGCATAAACATAATTTTTACCAACCTCTTCCAAAGAGAATCCTAAACATACCAAAGGTTGTTTTCTCAAGATGCTGCTTATTGTTCTGTTCCTTCCTCTCAGAACCCAGAACTCCACCATCTCATGGTCACTACAGCCAAGGTGACCAAGGTCAGTACAGCTACTACAACCCTGATCTTCACATCTCAACCTGCCTTTTCTTCTTTTTAAGTATGAGGTCTAACAGATCACCTCTGTCCATTAAATCCTTGAGCAGCTGTGTTAGGAAGTCATCAAAGCATTTCAGAAACTCCTGGATTGTTTATGTCCTGATATGTTGTCCTTCCAGCTGTTATGTCCTTCAAGACCCATGTGAGGGCCTGAGCCTGTAAAAATGAGACTTCTTCCAGTTATGTGAAGAAGGCATCCTCTACTACTTCATCCTGATCAGCAGACACCCAAAACAATGTCATCCACTAATCCCAACCTGCTCTCAGCTGGACCATCACCCACCCCAAAGAAAAACTCCACAAATCCCTGCTACTCTCTCATCCAAAGAGCAACTCTCCCCATCCTTGCTTTCCTGGCCTGTCCTGCAAGAGCCTGTGTTTATCCACTGCAGCACTCCAGCCACGTGAGACATCCCACCACATCTCTCCAAACTCAAGGAGATCTGTGCATTCAATAAAAGGAGACAAAGTTCCTACATATGTACAACTTAAGCAGCTATAAACACAAATTTAAAGAGAGGTACAGTACGATAATCATGTCTTTCCACAGATTACTGGCCACTGACCAAACAAGTGTCTTTCAGGCTTATGGTTGCATAATGATAGAAACAATGGTAGAACAGTGAAACTCAGTTCAGAACAGGTTTTTTCCTGAGACAAGGTATGGTATGGGAAGAACAGTGGGACTGTTTCTTAAGGAGCTTTCACAAGATTTTAGTAAGATAACAGCACCCTGGATTTCAACAGCACACGTAACAGAGATACCAGCAGTGCTGAACGTCGAGCAGAGCAGACCAGCAGCATCTCTAACAAAGAAACTGGGGCACAGGACAAGGCCAGGGTTTAAACAGGTCTCTTGGGAAAAGGGTCTCACATCTATCTAGTAACTCTACAGAGCAGCTTTAATATATAACACCAAGAAGAAAAATTACAGATGACAGATATAATTTGTAAGCTCAGAGATGCAAAATGATTCAGTGCTGCACTACATTAGGTTTACAAACACTACATAAAAATCATTCCCCAAAGGAAAAAAAAACTTCCTCAGACTCTTAGGCTAAATTAAGTGCATAGAAAAAATTTTGAAATTTTTTCTGCCACTGGAGTTTTTCCATAAACAACATCTGCTAGAAGTATCATGGGAAAGTGGTCTTTATTCTTTGAGTTAAAGAACTGAGCAGCAGCAAGACAAAACAGCAGCAAAACAAGTGTTATAAGCTATTTCCACCACACCAATGTAAAGAATCCTGTTATTTAATACAAAGGCCAAAATATAATACTGCATTCAAGGGTTCCTAAGATTTTTTTTTTCTATTACTGGAGAAAGAAATATGCAGCAATTCAGTTTTGTACTGCAAATCTGAATTACAGAGAAATTAAGCTGACAGAATGTATTTGCCCTTAAATTCTAATGTACTGGAATAGAAAACATCATTTCATCAACTACAGACTGATCTATAGAATTGAAAGCATTTTACTTTTATCTGATGCTTTTCATTAGAAAAGCTATTGAAACACATCATGCAGAATGTGTTATTTTCTTCTATCAAAGCAATTTGCCAGAAAGCCTACTCTTCAGTGAAGAATAGTTTTTGACGTGCAGCAAATGATATACTGCACATTACAGCCTGAGTTGAAAAATTCATCAAGTTTTCACTCCCAAGGAAAACAAAAATGCTATGGGTTTAGAAAAGAAAACCACACAAACTACATTTTTAAATCGCTCTACGCACACTGGCAACCACCTTTTTTTTTTTTCCAATAAAATCAGATACACAAAATAATCAACAGAAGGCACATGGGATCCAAGACAGAAGAAGGAATTATTTAAGCAAGTTAAGAGCTACACTTTACCACCGACTCTATACACAGCCCATCCTTTTCAGACCAAAGGGTGCAGCTCTTTAATTTGTCTTGTAAAACAGAAGTGGCGAGAAGCATGCTGACAGCTAGAAATTGCTGTTCTGTGGGAAAACAGCCACATCTGCTGAGAAAGGCTTCAGAGAGACTTCATTATTGTGGAAAACCACCAGCAGCTTAATAGCATACAGCTTGCTCCTCCAGCACATCCCACCAGGCTGGCTTGTCCTGCAAGAAGGGTAAGAGCAGAGGAGGGAACCTGGGAGGCAGCAGGAAGGAAGGGGAAAGAGCAGAGTACAAAGGAAAGAGAAGTTTGCAAGGCCAGTCGAGAACCCAGCACAGAAGGGATGGAAGAGGAAGCAAAGCATCAGCGACAGACAGTAGACAGAGCTCTTTGGGTTGGAGGAAATAAGAAAGATCCTGGAACATGAAGGATGGGGGAGGATGGGAAAGTATGAACATTCAGGGAGAGGAGTCTGAGACACCAGTGGCACAGACAGAAAAAGGTCACCGACAATGTAAGAACAAGTTCTGCATCATGCAGCTGGGGAATGGAGCAAAGAAGGGACCCCAGGATCCAGCAGAGCAGCTAAGGAAACCTTGACAAACTGACATGGAAACCAAATGTTCAGCAACAAAATTATATAAAAAAAACTTTATGTTACTCTACAAACAAAAATTATTACCCTGTATTCTTAAAATCCTGACAGATACAACTTGATTTAAAAAAAGTGTTTGTAGGGAAAAGGGGGTCAGAGAAACAGTTCTTTTTCTGGGCCACATATGAATGCACAAGGAAGCAAACATGGGAAAGAGTAGAAATAACAGAGGCACCTCTCTCTGATCCTCAGACTTTTTTTTTCAGGTATTTTCCAGATGAACCCTTCCTACCCTCTCCCCTTAGGAAAAGGTGAAGAATCATACCATGCATTTTGGTCAGCTTACAGAACAGAAATAAAACTAGCAAAGTAACTCTCTCAACATGATTCAAGTGTATTCCTTGTTTCTCTTGAGGATATTTCACAGGACTCTCATAACACACAATTCAGCAATAGTGCTGAGTCCTGCTAGTCATTTTCCTTCAAGATGCTACAGGAATTCTCTAAGTTGTCTTCCATATTTTGATAGGATTCTGATGTGTGTTTCTTCTGTTGGGTTTTTTCATTAACACCCTAACATATGCCACGTTCTACTAGCTTATTCTAGAATAAGAGAGGTTTTAAGTTTGCTAGGAAAGTCTACAAATTAAACAAAGCCTAAGCCAACTTCTGTGTCTGAAAATGGAGATTTTAAGATGTATGAGACTATATTCTTTTACTGGTGTATTGGATCAAACCAACCAAAGGACACCTTTTACAGCTACTTGATAGAAATGGGGGCAGAGAGAAGTGGGGGGAGGGGGGAAGCGTGTGCATCCAACACAAATTGCCTCATCAGCTTGAGAGAAATGCAGCAGATCCACATATTTCATCATGCCACTTGCTGATATTTATCTCCCTCAGAAAGCTTTACATTTGAAGGGATGAAAAAAAAATACAATGGATGTAGAGTGAATGTCTAGAAATAAAGCCATCATCACTGTCAGTCTTGTAGCCATGGCAAAGTTGGTAAAAGAACTCACCAGTATCTACTCGATTTCCCAGAAGCTTTACAAGACCTCCTGCCTGCTGTAGAAGATCTTTGAGACCACAGCTGCCCACACTGGGAAGTGAGTCTGAGCTACCTGTGTGCACAGTGAAGAGCTGAGCAGCAGAGCTGGGGTCTCCTCCTCCATCCATGGCAACTTCTGCTGCAAGTGACAGAGTTTACAGGGAGATTCTTCTTCGCTCTGCCAAGGTGAGGTTTTACAGCAGCAATTTCCTAAGGGGCATCACAACCATCTCAGCAGCACAAACACCTTATCAGTGTTGAAGGATTATATTATGGCATCAGCACAGCCCACAGGTGATTCACCAGGAATTGGCACAGATCACTGTGAACTTCAGGACTTCATCAAGCACTGAAAAACACCTAACTAACCAGCCACTGAGAGTTACATAATTCTCCTGACTTGTTTAGGCCTCAACTCAGCCAAAATCTAGCTTGGTTTTGTATTACTGCCTTTGTGTACGTAGAGAAGAAACCTAATGGAGGTAAGGTCAAACTAATATAATGAATTACACTAAATTAATGATGTAACAACCACTTTTATCTATGCTGACCCAACAGTTTGTTAATTACACACTCTGATGATTTCCCTCACGTTTTCTCTACCAGAGGTATGGTCTACTCCAGCTTTTTGCACTGATTACCAAGTCTCAATCTGTACTTTGCATTGACACTACCATTTAAATATAACAGCAATTAGCAATGTATGCTGTAGCTACCTTCCACTGAGAGATCCTCCATGATTCTCCTCAACCAGATTCCTAGAGGAGAACTTTCAGAACTGGTAGAAAAGTTGAACAGGGCTCTTCCCATCAGTTTTACCCTCAATACATTAGTTTCACATTCAGGACTGCAGCTCTGTTTTTGTACCTCAGAATTCTGCAGAGTCAACACTTACATGAGGTGATGGTGCTAATATTCTATTTATCAGAAATCATTAATAAGGAACTGACAAGGAAAGTTCATAGGTTTGTGCAGGAAGCCCCAATAAAAATGCCTCCCTGCATTGCTGACAAGGCACAAAGTACTTAGGACAGATACAAGTATGTTTCTGTGGTTGTACAGCTAAAAACCCACAAGCATATTCCTACAGTATTTTTAGGCACTCCTGTAACATGATCCAAGCACATTAAAAAAAAAAAAAAAAAAGAAAAAAAGAACCTTCTTTCTAACTTCAACTTCTGCTTGATTCCACTACAATGCCAAGGAGCCTAGGCTGATTTTTGGAGTTTTTTAACCCCCTCAGCTATTTCTTATAGGTATGGGATGTAATGTATAGTCACATGCAACTAATGGGGAAAAAATGGTCTTTTTAAGCATCACAGGGCAAATAAAGGCAATTTCCTATATTATGGTTCAAATAGCTGCACTCTATTTACAGAAATTAATACCATATAACACCATGAACAGACATCGTCCTTTACATTTGTACACAGCAACCAGTCAGTGGCGAATTTATTACTTTTCTTTAAAATCGAAGAGCCATGGGTGTCAATGGGATTTTAGTCACACACACATTAAATAACCCTGTAACATGATGTGTACCAGCCTGAAAGCCAACACTAATAAGAAAGATCTTGTACAAAGGGACTCCTGAGTTTGGTCCGTGCACAAAGCCAGTAAAAACTGCTGGAAGTAAAAATAGCACCCACACACAGGCTATGCAAACCAGTTTGCTCTACTTCAGAAGGATAAAGAGTTCAGTCACAAACAAGATGCAAACTTGTGCCTAGGTTTTTCAAAAGAAAAAGCCAAATTTAACACATCAGTCCAACTGACTATTTTAACTACTGTCTGAAGGAAAACCTGGCCACCGCGACTACTGTTACTATGTAGAGTTGAAAAAAGAGAGTGTATGTGAGTGCTCTAAATTTCAAAAAGGAAAAAGTAAGACTGTTTAAGTCTGGGTATGAACAGAGCAACTTTGGTTCAGGTACAAACAAAGGTGCTTTTGAAAAATTTTCTGGCTAGTGAGTTCAGTTTTTTGGATTCCAAGTTGGTAAGTAAGAGTCCACATAGCTTTAAGATGTAGCTTCCAGGTAATACTTCCCGTGTCAAACTCTACCAACCACAACTCACAAAGGTTTCTGAGTTGTCCAAAGTTTAAGGAACAAACACGGGGGGGGAAAGCCCGGGGGTCCTCAAGTGAGAAGTGGAGCATGCCTCCCACCCCCTCCGCATCTGTGGAGCCGCAGTGCCCCGCTGGAACCACTCTCATGGAGTCCCTCCGGCAAAACCTGCAAGTGCCACCGGGAGAGGCACGCTGGTAGGTACCCACTTCAAGGTCTCAAAATCGTGTTGAATTTAAAGCGAATTCCTCTTTGACAATAATACCAGAAATACAGTATGCATAAAACTCTGAGTACAAGCTTCAAGTGAGAAGCAAAACACTGACAACTGCGCGGGACTTAGACCGAGACACAGAAAAGGCTTATTCGTCTCTTGTGTTTTGCACAACGAAGTTTCCAGGAGCAGAAAGCAGAAACGGGAACGCGGTTATCTGCTGGAGGGTTTTGGCTTTCCCATGTACGGAGCAGATAGTATCTACCGAAAGGGGAAAAAAGGGGAGGGCAGAATACCCTCCAAGGTCTCGTAATTCCAATGACGTGAATGTTAATCACAATATACACTCATGTCCTGCGACTCCGGCACCAACCCCCCAGCCCTCCAACAGGACCTGTCCTGCCGCAAGACGCGGATCTCCAGGTTTTGCTCCTGAAAGCTCATTTCCCATCAAACTCCGGGGAAACGCTAACCTGAAACTCCGGCTCTTCCTTTAACTCCGAGGGCTGCCAGCACAGACCCACGGCCCCAGGAGCCCCTCACGCCGCCTCGGGGCGGGTGCTGGACCGGGAGCTCGCCGGGCACCTGCCGGGGCAGCTCACCCGGTCCCCGCTCCCACCCCCGCTCACCTTGGGCAGCTCGCGGAGCTGGTTGGCGTCCAGCAGGAGCTCCTCCAGGCTGCGGCTGTAGCGGTAGATCTCCTCGGGCACGGCGGCCAGCGAGCAGTGCCGCTTGTCGATGGACTCCACATGGCGGTTGCACCGCCACAGGGGGATGCAGTGGAACATCGCCCCGCCGCCGGGGGCCGCGGGGCGGGCGCCGCCGCTCACCGCCGCCCCCTCCTCGCCGCCGGCCGCGGGAGCTGCTGCCCGCTCCGCCGCCGCGCAGCGCGGGTCCCGGCGAGCCAGCGGCCGCAAGCCGCATCCAGCGCGCCGCCGCCACCGGCGGGAAGCAGCCCCGGGCGAGCGCGGCGGCCCCGGGAGAACAATGGGCGGGAGCCGGAGCGGGGCGGAACCGGGGGCGTCCCCCTAGAGCCTCTCGGCGGGCCGCTGCCCGCTCCGCAGGGGCATCGCGGGGCGCCGAACGCAGCGCTGCCGGCCGCCGCCGCGCATTCCCGCGCCTGACCCGGAACACGGGCGGCCGCTCCCCCTCCTCTCCTCCCCCGTCCCGGCTGACATCAGCGGGGCCGGGCCCTGCCGCCCTGCCCCGCCCCGGGCCCGGACCCGGCCCGCCGCTCGCACACCCCCCCGCTCCCGCCCCGGCGCCGCCTCGCCCCGGGCAGCCGGGGGCGGGCGGCCGCACAACTTTCTGCCAAGGGAAAGAAAAGCGGCGCCGGCACGGAGCTTCCCCCGGCTGGAAGCGTAGCGTGCCGCCCGGCAGCGGGGCTCGCACCGCGCCCCTCCGCCCCGGGGACTGGCGGGGCGCGGCTCCCCCGCAGCGGCCGGGCCCGCAGCCGCCCCGGGCGGGCTCGGCCAGCGCCCCGCGAGGCGGGCGGCGGCCGCAATCCCCGGGAGTGCCGGGGAGCGGTTCGGGACGCTCATTTTACCCACTCTGGGACATGCCGATCCCTACCTGGAGCGCCCGGGAACACCGAGCGGGAGCGTGCGCAGACCACGCTCACAGTTTCTTTTCAATTGTTAGAACTCTGTCTAGAATGTAACACAATAAAATGCATGGAACGCACTCGAGGTACCTGGCCGTGAGTAATGTTTTCCCTCTCAAACTGCACTGGTCTAACATTAAAAAAAAAAAAAAAAAAAAAAAAAAAAAAAAAAAAGAAATATATACTATACTCAAGGCTTTCTGAAATATGGGGGTTTAAAATCCACTTTCAAAAGGGCAATCGTTAGGTCCGCCGACTCTGGGCTCCGGCAGTCCCACTCCCCAGCCCTGCGAGTGGGGCGATGTTCTCCTGTGCTCTGATGGCAAAACAGTCTTAAAGGATCTCGTTTTTCTGGTTGCATAATAGCAATTTTGTAATCTACACAGCAACACAAAATACTTTTGAAAAGAGGGAGTTAACATCAGCGCTGTTCTTGAAATATTGCTAATTTCTTGCATAATTATAATTGGGTGCAGATATAGGAATTGGGGAGAGGGAGTTTATTGTAATTGTCTCTGTTCTTCAATCCCTGCATGGTACCAACAATACTTAATCTTACAAAGTTGCAATGTATTTATTGTTGGGTTCTTCTTAAATCAGCTGATAAATCCTGCAAGCTGCACTTGTTAAATTTCTGTGGGAATTGGAGTGATCTGCCTATTTTTTGGTTTTAAAAACAACATCTTAGGTACTTACATACTGTTATTCTTTGCAGACCTACAAAACAAGAAACTTTAAAAATGTTAACTTTTTCTTATAAATATCCTTTAAAAATAGCTGTCAGAACCAATTGTTTCTTCCTTCCATCAATATATTCAGTAATTACAAAAGAGCATTCATAAATGTGTTCACATGTGCTCAGAAACAGGGCAGGCACACACCAGCACTCCTGAACCTTCCCAGCCCCGCAGCAGGAGATTAGATAACTTCAACAGGAGAAATCAAACCAACCAATCAAACCATTGTTGTGCTCTGGCAGAGATTGGCAAAGACAGGGATGCAGGAAGCTGCCCAGCAGATTTCAGAGGTGGACATGAGGACCATCTCTGTCACAATTAGTGGGTCCCAGCCAGGCACTTCTGATGCACTTCTTGCAGCTGCTGGTGAGACTGGTCCTCCCTGATTCCAGGCAGAGGAGCTAGGTTAGGAAAATCAATCTTCTCATGGCAGATCCAACCCAAGATTTGACACAGAAGGTATTGAACCAGATGCAGGGAATGTGGAGGCTCAGTAGAGATCAACTGAACAAATATTGAGGCAGATATAAGGCTCAAATTGTTCACAAGCCTCTGTGACCAGCAGCAGATTTGCTGCCAAGATTGCTTTGCCTAAATTCAGCGACCTCAGTGCCTCTGTTTCTAGGGAACTCCCTGAAGAAGTGAGACTACAGAGGAGCCATGCAGCAGGGCACATGAACAAGGGAGGGCTACTGCTGACTACCCCCAGTTTACCTAGGACATGCAGTACTACAAAGGACTACATCATGGGAATGGGATAAATCAAAGCATTTGAAACTGGAGAACAATGTGACTTGCTTAATTGCTGAACAGAAGGATGGCTCTAAAAAACAGACTGGTCAGTGGCACCTCAGGACCTTGTGTCCATCTTCTGCTTGTCTGGAAGCATCCACATTGTCCAGAACCAGCTGAATCTGACAACAGGCAAGATCTCTAGCAGTGGCCTCAGTGGAAAGGTTCTCTCACCATCTTACACTGCTCTCTGTCCCACCATCCTCTGTGCCATTTGGGAGAAATGCCCAGCATGCCCTCCAGACAAAGAGCACTTCAGATCCCAGCACTACATTGATTGTCTCAGATGCTTGTAAACAGCTTAAACCTTTCTTCCATGACATGGACACAAAATCTGACATGAGATGTCACTTCTGCAGATGCTGTCATGTGTCTCATGACTAGGCCTCACTGTGACAAGTCTAGGCAGTAACAGGAGGGTGACTGACAATCGGGTGAGTCTGTGTACTTTAATGAAGAATGAGTCAAAATTTGCACGCTTCTCATGAGTCTCAGGGAGTCCAGGGGGGACAGAGTGATTGCAAGAAAGCTTAATACTTATTTATGAGATCTGCCTTCACCAGCCAACTCTCAATACAAGGATAAAGATATTTCCTTTCTCTACGTTGGACAGCTAGTGTCGCAGAATTTTGATAAAATCCTTGGAAGCTTAGGACATTAAATCAGTGTTAGTGCCCCTGGCCCACTGCAGAGGTGAAAGTACAGCCTGAAGTTATGGTGTGGAAATAAGCACCGAGGAAGTCAAAAGGCAAATCAGTGCCATTCTTGGGAAAATAGTATTCTCACTGTAGAAAACAACCTCCCAAGCAAGCAAACTTGTTCAGCTTTGGTCAGTGTAATAAGCTACTGGTATCTGTGGTTCTTCTGCACTACGAAATAGCAGCAATAAAAAACCTTCCCTAAATGAAGAAGACATCTCATATTGGGACAAGTTTTGGTGGGAAAGGTCTTGAAAAAAGGGTGAGAAAAGAGAACTGTGATGCAATACAGTAACTAGAAGCTATAGCCAGGCATGCAAGTTGTGAGAAAGGAGGACAGCACGTGTCCAGGATTCATACTAACACATACCTGACAACCTTATTACTTGGGGCACTGTGCCCCTGGGGGGTCAGAGCAGCGTTGCCCTCTCTGATAGAAGCAGTCCTGCTGCATTACACATTTCCACAGCAAGCCAAGGTGTGGCTCACATGCAGAAGGAATTAAGTTGTGCTGGTCTCACAGTCCTGCAGGAGGATTCCCTGGTTCCAGCTGCCATTTGATAAGAGAGGTAGAGCCAGTACCTCTACTGCAGGAGGAGTAAATGAGTGTGGGGAGCAGCTTTGTGCTTCTCTCCCAGCCGACCGCTTTCTTCAGTCTTGTGCAGACAAGGTCAGACTTCTACCAGCTCTGATTCAGAGGGGAACAGATGAAGTCTGCTCTCATGTGAGATCACAGTTCACACTTCTTCCTGCTATTCATACTGTGATCAGGGAGCCCACATCAGGGTTTGTGACAGTCCCAGTTGCCCCCATTAAATGGTGTTAAGGTGCTCATTAACAAAGGCTGCAGCCGGTTATTTGCAGGCCATACACAGCAGGAGGTGAGCAAACTGTCCTGCATGGCACTGCCAGCAGAGCTGTGTTGAGTGCAAGAGATCACCCTGCTGAACAGTTCAGTGCTTCCTGGGCTCTCTGTTGGGAATGACACCAGGGGTACCAGTTATACACACAGTCACTTCATAGCTGAAACCTGGGAGACTGGTCATGACCAAAAAAATTACTGTCTTAAGTCCATCAAACAAAGAGCCATCCTTCAGTCACTCCATCTTGGTCTGGGCATATAGCCAAGAGCTTCAGTGCTGAAAATCTCAATTTCTCTTACTAGATACCATCATCCTGAGTGATCCTGAACAAAAAATTAGGTTTCTGTGACTTACAAAGAACTCAGACAATGAAATGTGAAATATAGATAAGGCTGGACTGATCTCAGGAGTGTTCCTGGAAGTTATGCTTTGAAAGAAGCAAGAGCAAGGTCATGCTGTAGCTCTCCCTCCTCAGCACAGCTCAGACAGAATTGCTTTCTGGCTCGTCAAAAGGCAATTCAAGCAAAGAACACCAAGTTTCAAGTTGAGATTCTTACAAAAAGGCCTAGAGCAAGGATATCCATGGGCTTGAGTGAGTGCACAGGAGGTTAGTGCTGCTACAAGGAACGCAGTAATACTCAATCAGAATTTAATAGTAATGTACATTGTGGGATATAAAGAAAACATAAAGAATGGATAGAAATAGATTTTGCATCAGCATAGTTTAAGTAATTCATAAAGCTCAATTCAAAATCCACTTAGCACTAGGAAAAGTACAATGAATAACTAAAAAAAAATGCAAAAAAAAAAAAAAAAAAAAAGCTTAACCCCAAAAAAACCTCCATTCAGATAAAATAAAAATAAAGCAGGCCAAGTTCCTGAAGTCTCCTTCTGCATTCAGGACTTCTTCCTTTCCCCAGATTTCTAAGCCTTGCTATAAAGAGATATGGTTACATGGCACAGAGAATCCAGGTCAAAACAAGAAGAGTACAAAGACAGAAAGACCCAAGTACTATAGCTAACAGGACTAGTTTTGGGGGAAAATAATTTAGCTAGCACTGGATTTCTGCTGGAAGATTACTTCCCCAGCATCTCTGAGCAAATTTAACAGGAATACTACTGAACCCACTGTATCAATGCCTGCAGAGCTGCTGAAGGCAGCCCCAGCAGGGTGCTGGAGGTAATTAGCACTGACATACTTCTCTTTGCTCAGTTTTGCTGGCTGAGGACTCTGGTCCCATTTGTTCTTAGTTTCTATGTAAATTGTTTATAGGAGGGCTGTAAAAACAGCAGGTAGATGTGACTGTAAAGCGTTCCCACACCGATTACACAGCTACAGTCACAAATTATGGCTTAATCATCACAGGTAGCACCACATCTACAAGGTTTTTGTATGCCTAGAATAACCGACACAGGATCACATAATATATTGCTAGTACAAAGGCAGGGCTAAGAGCCACAATGAATTATTCTAGCCATAATACCAAGCTGAAGCAGCACACGCTCGTGGCAGCGCATTTAACACGTTCACTGTGGTTTTACAGAGTTATAAATAGCAATCACTGTGAGCAGAAGTTGTAGCATCTCCTATCCTCTCCACCCCCACCACCAAACAAATCATTCATGTTAACGTCAGCTTTTATTTGAACACAATGAGCTGTAATCACATGAGGTATTACTTTGATTTAATCCTTCTTGCTTTAGTTTGGTTTGTAAGGAGTGGCCAGTGATATGTGGTTGCATTGTATCCAGCAGTTTCATATTTCACACCAACTTTCAAGGGCTGACACCCCTCATCTTCTTTGGCCAGAAGAATTAATAATGTGTTCATGCAAATAAGGAAAAGACAGTCTGGCAGCTGGGATGGGCTTTTTCCTTCTTTTTTCTCCCCTCCCAGTTGGTGGGCTGGCTATGGCAGCTGATGGGTAGATTCTGGGTCCCAACCATTTTTTCAAGTTTTTGCTGTTTTCTAGACAGCAAAATGGTTCTAGACAACTTTGCACAGAAAATTTTGCTTCTTCAACCACCATGAAGAGAGCAAGTAGAGACATGCATTCAGGTCTATGTTTATTTTTTCATATCAACACCATGAAGTAACTAAATAATCCTTGACCTGATGTAGTTTGGTGCTCAATTTCCTATGGCCAGCAGAAACAACCACACTGCTGGACTGAGCATGAAGTAAAAAGGCAGATACAAGCACAAGGTACATCAGTCACCCTGCTGCCTATCAGCCCAGCCTGAGGATTTGGTAGGCATTAAATCTCATCATCATTTCATGACCTCCACTGGCCGAATGACGAGAGACCCCCAGCTTCCCGTGGGCGTCCAGCATGGCGAGGGTCAGGAGATCACATCTCCCTGGGGGAGGCTGAGCTGCTGGTTCCCACCAGTGCCAGGGTGGTGACAAGGAACAGCACTTGGCATGTCAAGAACCCATATCAGGAGCATTCTTACAGCCCATCATTTTGTGGACTCATTGGTGGAACTGGAGCATGTTTTATGGAGAGCAGGAAGAAGCAGCTAGTACCAAGGCTAATGTAAATTTTACAGCAATGAAGAGTATTTTGACTGGCTTGTAATTTTTTTTTAACCTTGGTTTCTTTATATGTGGTTTCTTATTTTCTTCCTCTCAGCTGGAAGGGAATTCAATGCCCAATTCAAATGGGGTATTATCAACAATTGCATACACACAATTCCATATTTAGCATTCAGAAATGCAATCCCTTCACTAATTTCCTATATTACACATATAAATGCATGTTAACTGGAAAGCTGTACTTCAATGAATTTTACCACAGATTATTTTTTAAATTTAGGTTATAAAATATCATGTTATAAAAGTGTTACTTATCTTCAGGAAAAAGATGAAGAAATTTCCGACACTTCTCCTCAGAGAAAGAGGAACTGAACTGTGAAACTTGCTTATTTAAGGAATTAGACCAAGGACAAATAAAATATAACAGTAATTATTTGGAATACCAAATGGAAAAAGTATAGTAAGCCACTGCACCAAGTAAAATATATTTCTGCCTTTAATCATATCCCAGTAACAACTGGCATTAAAAGCAAACCTCCGAATCCAGGGAGTTACTTGGTATGATGTAGCTACTCAGTAAGAATCATGACTGTTTTCAGAATTAAATCCCTTTCTGGAGAGATGTTATGCTGAGGACTGAAAGGTAAACTAACTATTTAGGATAAATATGCAACAGGTCAATCTTACAGTTAGAAAAAAATACAGTTTAAGAAATCAGTCGCATTAAAAAATTAATAAAATAAAATTTAATAAAAACCCTGCTTGTACTGTTGATAAAATGTCAGAGCTTATGAGTCCAGTTCACAGGGCTTATTAATCAGCTACCCAGTTCTGTAGAGCCTGTGCTAAGTTGTCACAAATGATGGTTTTCAAAAGAATTTAGGTCAAGTAAACACTTGGCAAACAGAGATACAGTGGTGAACTAGGAAATCCATGCATGCACCTCCAAAGCTCTGCAGGCAAACAGAAGGAGTGAATGGAAAGCAAAGTGGGCTGGAGTGTGACCCTTCAGCAAACTCCTCACTGCAAGGAACTGCCACCAGCCCAGAAGCTCAGCTAGATGGTCACTGCACATCCTGCCACAGAGAACTGCTCTGCCTCTCCTTGGTCGTTTTATGAGAGAAGAGGTTTTCCAAGGTACCATGTGCTCAGTTAGGACTGTTATGTTGGAAGAAAATATTGAAATTAATTTGATTGTGAGAAGATTTGAGATGACTGCAAATGTGAAATGAGATTACTTGAAAATATGTGGACCAGAAAAGGGCATGGTGCTTCAAGAAATAGGCTTCTTCCAACTGACACCAGAGGTGCAATATACATCTTGTCTTGCCCATTGTGGGAATCCTGGCATGGAAGCACCCCACCCACTGTGGATACTGCTCAGCTTTAATTGTGAAATGCTACCTGTTGTATTCATATTTCTAGAGTCCCATACTGTTGTTATTAGATTTCTAGAGTCCCATACCTTCTCTCAGTGTTTTCTTATGGCTGCAGATCTTCACAGCACAGACTCCTCCTTCTACATGTGGTTCCTTCTTAGTCAGGGCTCCTTCAAGGCTCTCCCTGACTGGCCAACCCACCCCCTTTTATCCCAGTTATCTTCACTAGCCACAGCTACAGCTCAATGAAGGACATCACAGCTTCAGCCCATCAAGAACAACTGGGACCTACGGGGGCAAGGCCTATATACAGATATTGAAGTACAATACCGGTATTTTACTAGGACTCCAAATCCACCTCTACTATACCCACCAGTTTTCCAACCATCACAGAAACACAGACCCTGGGCCTGGACATTTTACTCCGGTTTTTAATTCTGTATTTCTATTTCCAGTTTTTAGTGCTTTGTCCAGGCACTGCACAGAGGCGTAGGCTGACAGGAGGCCAGACAGGGGTGAGAGGGAAACCCACTCTGCTCTGGCATGCCCCTTCAGCCACACAGTTGGCAAGCAGCACCTTGTAATTTTGGCTGTAATTTTGCAGCCTAGCTGTCCATACCACTTTGCTGTGCATGGCGCCAGGCTCCTTGCTTGTGACAGGGACTTGACTTCTCATCTCCCACTCCCTACCATGGCCTTCCTTGGTTTAGGCTGTCCAGATACATCAGTGCTCTCAGGTTTAAGAGCTGTACAGATGGGGTTGTCTCCAGATAGAAGTGCTGCTAGGTCATGGGCCACCCCCAAGAAACAGAGCACAGCCAGGGCCCCCTTTCCTGTATGTCGCTTTTCCTCCAACTTTCCCAACACAGCCATGGTCATCTTGTGGCTCACCCTGTGTTCTCTTCCCAGCAGGAAGGACAAGCTGCCCTCAAGCAAAATCTCAGCAGGAATCTGATCCCAGGATAAAGATGTTGGCCCTAATACAGATATAGCTGTATGATGCAGTTTTTCCTTGATTCTTTTCAATCTCCCACTTAACCCTGTGCATCTCCTACAGGACCACCATGAGATCACATCATTTATTTTCTGGAAGGTGGGAAGGTTTATGCTGTATTTTTAATTGATCTCAGGGCTGGAATTTGAAAAGAGGGAAGTTGAGAGTACACAACAGCTATAAATAAAGCCAAAACCAAAAGCATGTTGCCCTTTCTAGCTCCTGGAGGTATACTCAGCACCAAATAGGCAGCTTCTACCTCACACACAATGCCAAGCTGCTGCAGGTTTCCTATCCTGGCTTACCTGCTAACTTTCCTCAGCCAAAATCCCCCTCACCAAAAACAAAGGCCCTTTCTTTAATCTGGAATCCTCCCTAGGAAGCAGAAGGGCACCTTTTGTCCTTCTGTCATCAGGAGCAATGCAAGGAGATTATAATCTCCATCATTAGCTAGCCCAGCACTTCCTTCTGTAAGATCTAGTTTCTACTTGCTTGCAACCTCCCCAAACTCCAGCTGTCAGGACAATGTCTTCTGCCTTACATGTCTGGCTCAGATTCAGGTATTTTAACAAAGTTTCAGCTGAAATGATCATCTGGTTCTAAGAATACACTTAGCAGACAATACACTATGTGTATCTTGAAAAGATGCACAGTGGTTTTGCTGCTGTGACCATTTGCTTTGGACAAAAAAGAGCCTTTTTACCAGAAAGCAGCAAGCTCAGCCTCCTGCTACCAATGGGCCTTTTGGTGCCACAATCATGAAACTTGTCCAAGATTCCTTTGGAAAAAAAAAAACAAAACAGTTCACAAAGGCCAGCAGCATGTGCATGTAACAAGTCTAGAATTTAGCAGCTAAAAATCCCACAAATCCCCCATGGACTGCGTCGTGCTGCCCGGGCTGTCCAGGTGCTGCATTAAGCATCCAGCTGGAGCAAAACACTGCTTCATTAACCAGCTGAAGCAAAACCAAAATTCCTCACAGATCTCTTGTGAACATAGCAGGAATTTTTTTCTAGAGAAGGTCTATAAATGTGTGACCCACAGCTTGGAGTGGTTGCAGAGTCAGGGATCTGGGACACAGAGTACCAAACAGGGGAGAGTCACACTATGTTTGTGTCATCCCATATTATAGCTGAAATAAAAAGGGTTTATTTGGAGTTCAGCCTTACTGGCTGCATCCATGCTGCTTATTTTGAGGAGATTTGTAGCCCGTGCAAACTACTTACTTTGGGGATTGCTGCCATTTCTCAAGAGGTAAATCCTGGCTGCAGCCTCAGCTTTAAAGGGCTCTGCACTTCCCTAACAAGCTGTGTAACAGTTCAGCAGCTTCCATCTGTCTTGTCAGTCCTACTCTTGGCTTCCTGTAGAAAAAAATGTCCCTGGCTCATTTCTAGAAGGGACTAAGTGTTGCCCACTTGCTGAACAGATACATATGTAGGCAGCCTGAGTACAAGCTGCTTAAAAGGAAAATTTTCACCCAGGACTAAGGTTTCCTAGCCTGAATGAATGCAGATGTATCTGTAAATGGAAATAGATCAATTATTGATTTTGAGCTGCATCAGGGCTTTTGTCCTGAGGAAGCAAAATCCTCTGTGTTTGCTGTACATCGAGGGTTTGGTGCTTGCAAAACCTTTAATATCTTTTCATCTCTCCAAGTTAAATCTCCAGTTTTACAATCCCTAAAAGCAGCACCTGACATTTTCCAAAGAGCTCTTCAAAAGCCACAAGAGGAAAGAATAGGTAGATCCCTGCAAAATCACAGCAAACTTCAGCTCTCCAGGGATGACCATGAGCACCGGAGGGAAAAGTGGAAGTGTACAACCTCAGTACATAGGTGTTGGACTCCATTTCTTCTTCACCTGTTTTTGCCACCACTGCTTGCATGGCCCACAATGCCCTTCAGAATGACAAAAAGGGATCAATAAGTCTTCACCTAGAGGGAGAAGGCTGAGCAGTCTGCAGGCTGTCACCAGTTCCTACAGTTCCACAGTTTAGAAGCTGTGTTTTCTGAGAGACAATCATTTAGCCTAACGTGAGCAAATTTCAGAGTATCACAATTTCTAGGGCAGGGAAATGACTTCTGATTCACTCCCACAGCCAAGTTAGCCTCCAAGAGTGGAGAGAGCTCATTTCCAGTCAGCCATTTCCCAGCTCCTCAGCTGCTGGCAGCTCTGGGATAGGAGAAGCCCTGCAACACTCATCTCCTTCAGAAGCTGCTCTTTGCTCCTCACTGTGTCTGCAGAGCCATCTGCTCCTACCACCCTTGGCTCTTCTCCCCATTATGGAAACAGAAGCACATACTTGGGATTAAGGTAACAGAATTGTGACAAGAATTGTGTCATCCAGATCTGCCCATGGTGTTTTCTTCTCTGTCTTCCATCTTCTGAATCTTTCACAAGAATTTTGAAAGAAATTTATGAACTCTTGTTCCAGAGTCCAGAAATCACCACAGTTACTTAGCTGGAGCAAATTCCAGGACTGAGACTCCTATCAGGAGCACCCCAGGTTTCTGCTCACCTGAGCAGCCCTGGGCATGACTCCCTTTCCACAGTCTGCATGAAAGAATGCAAAGCGGGTAAGCAACTTTCCATGAGCATCTACCAGTCCTGCAGAACAGTGTGTGGAAACATAACATGTACATCTATTTTTCTGAAGCACTCACTCGGTGCTGAACTACTGAGTGAGGAGATAAATAAATGCATACCTGGCATCAGTCATCTTAGAGAGACTTCAGCAGCTACAGAGGCTGACTCCTGCTGGAGAGATGCCTTAGGCACCAGCCTGGTAAGAACAAAACTGGTACATGAATGGTAGATATCTAATGTAAGTGTATCCATTAATACCAGAAGGTCAGTTTCCCTAATGAAGGAAAGAAGCCTAGCAATAATTTTTTTTCTGAGTGTCTTCCACTCACAGTAAAACCTGCTTTCACAATTTCAAACAAATTATAATTTGTTTATAAAACAAGTACAAGCTGTTGCCTTGGTAGAATGTGGTTTAAGAACATCTTAAATTAAAGAAATAAAAGGCAGAAATACAAGAGAAGTAGACCTTTTTTCCTTGCAACTTCAAACCGAAAACATCAGCAATACAGATTTTCATGAATGTGTTTTCCACATTTCATGGACAAACAAGAAGCCCACACACACTACAGACAGGCCATTGTCAATCTTTCTGCCAGCTCAGATTTTTATAAGTTGTTGGAGGATGTCTGACACGCAATGTAAAATCATAATCAGAAGACAGGAATGTTTGGCAATGAGGATGATGCTGTTAGAGCTGCAAGAATGAGGAGGCTGGATGAGAGCTTTAGCTGCAGGGGAAGTTTGGGCTGAGAAATGCCTGCAGCCCAGGAAAGATGGGTGATGATGGCTCATGAGCTGCAGGAGAAAGCAGGCCAGGTTGGATGGGGCTCTGAGCAACCTGGTGGAGTGAAAGGTCCCTGTCCATGGCAGGGGCACTGGAACTAGATGATCTTTGAGGTTGCTTCCAATCCAAACCATTCTATGATTCTGAGAGCAAGCAAAGTTAAGCTCTCTGGGCAGGTGTAGCTAGACAGAAAATGTGATTACCCAACCCTGGCAAAGTCTTTGAGGATCAGATAATCAGGACTCTTGCAAGCAGAGGGATGTGCCCTAGAGAATTCACAGGAACTTTAAAAACCAAAGCAGCTGTCCAAAGTCACAGTAAAAACTGCAGTAAATTCCAGCAAAGGTAGCACTGGAAAAAGGAAGAAATGTAGTGTACTTCTCAGTGTTTAGGAATGCAAGTCCTGCAAAGCAAAGTGTTACATAAATTACTGTTAAGTCATTAAAAAAGCCCCCCAAAAACCCAAGAAAATAACAGAAAAGAAAAGAAAGAGAGATTAGAAAATACATGTTCTCTATCCAGTAGTAGTTCAATTATCTTGATAAGTGAAACTGATTCCATTGCTACATGGGTGGTAAGCTTGGAGTTTAGCAACACCCAAGACACACAGAATATTTTTATGCAAGAATATTTTTATGCAATGCTCTGCAAACTGTCAACAACACGTGGCTTTCCAGCTGATCAACCTTTGCAGACCTTTGAAAATGAGGACATCCAGTGGCTGAATATTATAACTGGGATTTTCATCAAGGATTTATGTCTGGGGTAGAACCTCACCAGTTATGCCAAATTTCTGCCCTTCACAGAGACCTGAAGTGTGTGTGGAGCAAAGGCTTTTACAGAAATCCTCTGTGCTGGAATGAATTCTATTTAATTACAGGGCTCATGGTTGTAACAAACTGAGGCAAGCTCCAATAACTCAGCAATACCAAGAACAGATTGCTTCACCTTTCTTTCTCTGCTTCCCTGTCATCGTAGGCTTGTGCTGGTATTTACATTGAAAAAAAAACAAACAAAAAAGTAAAAACCGTTTAATAAAATGCAAGTTTCCAAGTCCCATCAGGTTTCTAGTTTGGTCTCTAGGTCTCTTATTTACCAGCAGAGAGTAAATATAGCTGGGAGTTTTAGAAACCCTCAGCACCTAGCCAGTCCCTTTGGAACCAATCTGTACAGCAAGTGTTGTACACCTTGCTTTTAGAAATTTAGCCTTAGAAGTACCAATTTGAATATTTACACCTAGTTCCTATATTACAATAATAGTTGCAGTAATCAATCTAAATTCTAAATACACAGAGTAGGAGAAGAACTAAAACAATAGTAGATCAAATTCATGCTTCCCTGCCATGAAAGTGCAGTAACACGTGAGTCAACAATATCACATTCTAGGATGAGAATGTTGTGCCTTGTACAGAACATAGAAGAAGCAGAATGAAAATATGAAAAAAGTAAAGTAACATCTAAAGAAAATGGACCACTAGAGCTTTTGCACATTTGCAGGCCATGAATTCCCCTGGAGAACGGCCTGTATAACATGTATAATATCACTGTCTGCTATAAGAAACATCTCACTCAACATTAGGAACTGAATTTCATTTGGAACTGAATGTCACAGCTCAGAATTGCAAAACTGTGCTGAGTTTCCGGATGAGCTGGGTAAGGCCAGCAAGAAGAAAAACCCTTACCTTCCTCAAAAGCTGATTTGAACAAATGTCACTCTGGACTGCATCTACATGCCCCAGAAGATTTTTCAGGTAGTGCTTCATACAATTCATACCTCTGAACCAGCAAAGCCAAGTGCTTAAAAACAGAGAGGAAAAGAGCACCCCAGACCTCCTCCCACCCTCCATCAATCCATTTCAACATGGAGTGCATGGTGCACTCTCCACCTGCCGCTCCCCCTTCTTTTTTCTGGTCTAGGCTGATTGTAGTTGCACTGATTAAGTCTCCCCACCTGGACAGATGTAACCTGCTGCTCAGCTCACTCCAGCACAAAATGTCATTGCAATTTAAGCCTATGATGCTATAGCCTTGTCCTCTTCTCCCCTGCTCTCTCTGCTGTGCCAGCCAGCACTGATGCTCTGCAGGCACATTATAGACAGTTCATGCAAGCTGATGCAACTGGAATCCAATCCAGCCATCATTAGTAGCTGAATCTGCTCTCTGAACTACTTCAGTTCCCAATTCCATGGGACAAGTACCAATTCAATATACTTTTTATCAGTTGCACATTTTTAGACTCTGGGGCCACACTTTCAGTCTAAGCTTAAACCACTTACACAGTGAGTTGCTTTAGGCTTATACACTATGTCAGAAACTGAACCCAGAACTGTGATCAGCAAAAGAGATGGTTTAGCCCTGAAACTCCCCAGCAAGACAACTCTCTCACACTTTGCCAGTGCTCTTGCAGCCAAGCACAGGCTGGACCATTTCTCAGAGGGCTTCAGGTCAATTTTGAGTATCCTGAACCACTCTTAAGCCTAAACCTCTCTAGTTAGGCTTCTACTAACAACAACAAAAAAAGCTCTTCTCCTTTGCCTCCCCTTCCTCAAGCTCTCCTGTGAATTGGTCACAGCTGTGGGGTAAGAGCAAGCTTGCTGATCCTTGTGGGAAAGCAAACCAGTATGAGAAATACAAAGAAACAGACTGGCTCTTTATTTCATTGGTTTTGAATGCTGAATCAACACAGCATATAGTACATGAGCATTAGATCTGATTGAAGAAAGGAGGGGAAATGTTTGGTCAGCAGTTTGGGAGTCTATTTTTACCAATTTGGCTCGCAGCTTAGTCAGAAAAACACTCAGCTTGGTGTAAAGAAGGTGCCAGGAACATACAGCAAGAGGAAAGAGAGACTGTATCAATGCCAGTTTTGATCAGTTCACATTGTTCTATCTTAGACTTGAAAATTTTACAGCTTTTTCATTTCATTTTCATATATTTAGAGCTCATAAAAATAAAATGGTGAGCAAAAAGTGTGCTGGTAAGTACCAGGAATTTACTTTCTTTGAAGGAGAGCTGTAGTGTTCACAGACTGACTCTTCAGACTTGTAACACATTTCTCTTCTCTAGCTGGGGGCTTATGAAGAGTAGAATGAGAATCCCACCATGGATTTCTGGACCCTGTATTAAAAAGTTCCTGTATGATAGGTGGTATGTGGGGAGGCCATGCCTGCTGGCTAACAGCATATAGGCTTCTGCATTGGAATGTGGAAGCAAAGAGCATGAGTGAGAAATTCAGGTTATTTTTCTCCCCATTACTCTTAGTGTTCTGTGTCTAGTATCTTATGTATTTTCTGGACCATTAGTGTCATACTCAGCTACTTGATTTTTCATTGTGTTGAGAAAACCAGTGCACTAAGCAAAGTCAAGGTTCCCAGTCAAACTGAATTGTTCTTTGATCCTCCACAAAGGTTATTTTAATTACATAAACTTCACAGAGGAGCTCATGAGGCGCACCTAAATTACAGACAGCAGGCAGGGACAGGTGGGGAAAAAGTGGCTTGGAACTCTGAGAGGTGTTGCAACCTGTGCTGAAACTGGCAAAACAACTGAATACCAATACTGGAAGGTCCTTTTCTTCCTTCAACAGCACTGACACATGTTTTTTACATAGAGCCCCTGCCAGCTGACAAGAACTTCATCCTGAAATGAGAAAGATCTTTTTGATTAGCATAGTTTTATGGCTAGATTATCCAGGCTTTATACAAGGTATCTGCATTTCATTGAATTCATTATGAATGCAACCACAAAGCATGCACTTATTTCTCCAGAGGCTGCTTTAGATTATATGTTGACAAATTATATATTGACAGATTACATGGTGGCAAGCAACTCATCCTTGCATTCCTTTCACCAGCCCATCAGACAGAAACCTCACTGTATGCAGGCTGAAAAATGACAAAACAACCACATTACTTCCCGCTCATCTGTCTAATTTGCTTTCATAGTGCCTGTTTTCATCTGAGAGGCATAAAGGCAAAAATTTTGTCATCCTTTCTACTTCAGGGAGAAAAAGTGTAAGTACAGTAAGTAAAAAAACAGCAGCAAAAATGTATTTTGATTTTTCCAATAGTATAAAGTTTATAGAGCCATTATTGATATAAGAATCAACCTTGGATGCCTGTGGAAGTGACTAAATACTCCCTCCCCCTTCCACTTCGTAATGTATGAAAGCTGTTCTTTTCAGCTAAAAACATTCAGAAAGCTATTTAGCACCTATGGCTCATCCTCTAGAGAGTGAAAATATAAATAAATAAATAAATCCCTACTCTCCTTTAATACAAACTGGATGTTAAAACATCATAATTTTCTCTTTATCAGCCTGAGCCAGTGATCTGGATCTAACCCAGTTGTCTGTAAAAGATCCCCAAAAAATATAAGAGAGAATTCCTGGCTATTTCCTGGTGAGGTTTGAAAATAGTGAGGCAACATATGCTGTGTTTTGAAAAGATTCATCCTTTCACCAGATTAGCTTACAATTTTGAAGTTTGAATGGATACAAGTTATGCTTAACATATTGAAAAATAACAGATGTATATCACAGACCTTTGGTTTTCCACTTTAATGATAGCGGATTTTTTAATTGGACTTAATGGACTGTGAATATTGCAATTCATCTGACTGTTTGAGTGCATATTGCCATTCCTGTGTTTCTCAAGTTCCAGCATAATTTTCTAGAATAAATCCCACGTGCTGCATAATAGCACAGATTTAAATAGGTCAGCTTCACAGCTATCTCTGGCTGACCGGTTATGGAAACAGCCTTTGCACAGCTACTCATCCACTGACACCCATTCCACTCCAACACAGGCACCATAGAGGCATTAATAAAGAGATAGGATCTTGCCCTGATGCTCAAAAAACAGATTCTGAAAGGATTATCCAAGCAATGGAAAATTAGCTTTTCCAAGTTCAATCTGCATGCCCTCCCCTGCCGTGTTCGGAATCAACATCTCCACTCAGATTTACTCTCCAATCAGAGTCTGGAGGACTTCAGTGGATGATTCCTATTAACATTCCCCTAAGGTAAGCATTACCACCTCTCTGTCCTGGCAGCACTGGGTTTCTCTAACTTTCTGAAACACCCATTTTGATGCAAGCTTTATCTCATGCAAACAAGAGATTTGTAGATGACCTAACAACCTGCTCTATTTAGAGCAGGTAAAAAGAGGATGAGTATAAAGGGCCAATGAAGCTCCCCATGAAGAGAAGCAGTGAGTTTCACAGTCTGTACACAGACACGTTATGGCATATCTTGAAACTAATGTCACTCTCCATCAACCTTTTGTGCTTCATTTTCTGCAGTGGAAAGTGGCAGGCCATTAGCAGCACACTCAGGTGAATTGCTGGCTCCTCCTGAATGAAAGCTGGAGGTTTGCTGCCTGCCATAGCCATGCTGCCTGTCACCAGACTGGACCACAGGGACTGGTGTGACAAGAGGATTTATTTTACATAGCCCAGATGGAAAATTATGGTGCTCTTACAAGGCATTTGAGGAAGTCTTCCCTCCAGCAAGTCTTCCTCTTATTTAACAGGGACAAGTGACACCTGATTAAATTACAAAAAATGCAAGCACAGACATTGCTCTCTGGTCTTTGCAGACTGCCACGCTGAGGCCACCAGAGCCATGTGTGGTCTTGTATGGAGACCAGCATAGTTACTACTGCTTTGAAGTATCCTGTCTCAGATAAAATAGCACAATGTTCTTCCTCTGTGAAAACAAGGAAAAAAACAGCCTTTTTTTAAACCTGCCAAAAGGCATGGGAGCCAGGGTTAGGTGAGCAGAGGACAGCAGGTTTGTCTACTCACTTCCAAAGAGGGACAGCCCACTCATCATCTGAGGCTGTAAGCAGAGCTGCAGACAAGCAATACCTCAGAGCAAGGCAGGTTTGGGCAAAGAGAAAGCTCCCTTTTTTGTAAAGTCCCATTTTCAAGCACAGGAAATTACTTTCTAAACCTGAATTTGAAGCACCTGCTTTCAGGAACACTTAACAACAAATCAGCAAGTCAAAGTGCAAAGAAAACAAATTTAGCAGATTGAAAAGTATGAACAAACACTTGAAGACAGCAAACACATCCTCATTTTTGGGATTATTTTGAATACATTAGCAAGGAACAGCTGCATCTCTGAAACTAGGAAGCTTTAATTTCCTGTTCGAGTGTCATGAAAAATAAAAAATGCCACTGGAAATACATTTATGGAATTATCTATAATGAGGAACAGGGAATGGTTTTGATGTTGGAGCTAAACTATGGTGACACCCCTAAAAATAAGAAAAGCATGCATGTGCAACACAAGAGAAAGCAGCGTACACCCTAGGGCTTCTCACAGAGACATTTCTTTGTGCAGCATTGCTATATGGCATCAGGAGCTGGAGGAGGAAGGGTTATGATAAAAATAGGAGGCACAAAGACAGACTGCAGGATCTGGGTGAACACAGAAGGTTGGGGTGGGAGGGCAGGTAAGGACACAGCAGGCTCTGGGTAAAAAAAGAGGTAGAACCAAAACTCGCTTTACTCAATGTTACTGGGAGAGCTGTCATGCACAGTGCTACACTAGCATTTTGGATGACAGACTGAAAAAACTTTATATTATTCTTGACCTCTCAGAGGTTTCTCAGATCTTTCAGATTTTCCATGCTTGTGGCTTGGCATCTGTCTTGAGGAAATAAACCCTCTAAGCTGCACACCAGCATTCTCGGAAAGGGGCTTTTAAGGCGGAAATGACCCAAACAATAATTTCCATAATTGCCCAGAGGAGTTACAGAGTCCAACTGTGCCCAGCTTCAGGAGGAATCAGGGACCTGGTTCTCAGAGCTTCTCTGCAGCACTTGAAACCCTCTGTAACAATCCTTCCTGGGCCATGGAGCAGCCACCACGAAGGACGGACAAGTAATGGCAGGAGCCATGCTCCAAGAAGGGCACAGGAGATGGGATGCACAGCACCCTCCCAAATCCTTACCACCCTCAGGACTGCACTCTTGTGGTGACACTGTCAGCCTTTTGCTGTCAAAATTCTTACCACATTCTGTTCCCTAATAACTACCTTTAAAAGACTGAATAACCTTTAAACTTAGGTTTAATAAGCATAATAAGCAAAAGGCAGCTCTTTGCTCTCTCCCCACAGGTAAGAGCCATAACTTCCCCAGTATCAGCATGCTGACAGAGAAAGCAGGGAATACTAGATGGGCATCCAGGAAGACAGTCAGCACCCAAGCAAAAGCATCTTCTCTCCAAGGGAAACAGTAGTGCCATAGGAAATAGTCATTTTTTTGAGAATTCACTCCTAGAAGAAAAGCATTCTCAAAATAATTCAGCAGATTATTATAAACAAGGGATAAGAGATGAAGCTTCCTATTGCAGAGCAATGAGAAAAATACTGGTGAAAAAGAATGGCTGCCTTCTCACTGAGCAGCTCAAAGATATCAGTGGGTTTTAACTACCAGAACTAAGAATGTAAACAGCTGCTGCTAGTCACAGTAGCACCAAAAACATGGTCTGTTACATCCTTTGTTTTTCCCTTAAATCGTCAGAAAAATTCTTTCTGTGCTGTAAGTGCCATAATTTTGAGAAAATTATACCATGTTTTCAATGCTTAATACTGACTTGTATGCAAAATATAGCTCAGTCTTATTTAAACAATCTAGAAAAACACTTTATAAATTATACATGAGTTCTTCCACAAAGATCTTGATACAAATTATAGAGAAGCAAGATACACTGAGTGTTGAAAGTTTTGATAACACTGAATGAATAAATAACTTCATAGTAAATCAAACCCTAAGGTTTTCTTGAGGAAACTCTTTCCTACACTTCTCTCACTAGGCAAACCAAGGAGACTCAAGCTCCCAGTAATGAAGAACATGTTGCTGTACCAACATCACAGCAAACACAGGTACAGCTTACTACAGCACTCCAGATGAGGAAACTTCTGGAAAAGGCATTCAATACAGACCACAGACATTTCCCTTCTAGGGACCCATACCTTGCTGAGAATGTTAAATTTTAACTGCTTCTTAAGACCACTAAAACCTTTTATGATCCCCAGTCAACCCTGACCCTCCCATGGGATCTGCTGTTCCACCTGGATCCCTTCTAAGTCTATGGGACCTGAAACAACTCATCCAAGGATATTTAAAGAGCTGGCTGATGTCATCACAAGATCTTTCTCAATAACTTTTGAATGGTCTTGTGAATCTGGAGAGGCCCCAGCTGGCTGGAAGCTGGCAAATGTTGTCCCAATTTTCAAAAAATGCAAGAAGGATGAACTTGGAAACTACAGGAAAAGCAGGCCTGTCAGGGTATCTTCTATAACTGGCAAAATTATGCAGAGTTTATTTATTCTGAAAGTTACTGAAAAACACCTGAAGGATGACACAGTCATCACTCACAGCCAGCATGGCTTCATAAAGGGGAAGTCCTACTGGTCAAACCTAATTTCCTTTTACAACAAAGTAGCCCACATAATTGATCAAGGGAAGGCAGTTGATGTAATCTTGGATTTCAGCAAAGCTTTTGATACTGTCTCTCACAGGATCCTTCTGGACAAAATAGCACACAGCTGAATAAACACATCATGTGATGGGTGAGCAACTGGCTCATGGGTCAGGCACAAAGGGTGACAGTGACTGGGGTGGCACGAGACTGGTGACCTGTCACTGGTGGAGTTCCAGGGCTCCATCTTGGGCCCTGTGCTCTTCCACATCTTCATAAGTGACTTGGATGCAGGACAGGAAGGGATACTGAGCAAGTTTGCAGATGACACTAAATGGAGGGGAGCTATTGACTCCCTTGAGAACAGAGAAACACAGACAAATCAGACAGCTGGGCAATCACCATCCACATAAAGTTTAACAAGGACAAGTGATGGATCTTGCACCTTACCCCAGAAAGGAATTTGAAATGATGCCAGCTAATTAATCAGCTGGTGATCAACATCCAGGTCACAATAAAACCTTGTGGCACAGAGACCTCCTTGTTATAATGAGGTGCCCAGTATATCAATTTTGCCTTTTCAGAGCCACATAGAAGACTTTTCTCCTTATCTATAGAGGGATTGCTACCTCTGGTCAGGGCCTGTGATCTTCCATGCCTCAGCAGCAGAAGTAAACTCAGGTCTCAGGCTTTCTAGAAACCTGGAGAAGCTGCTTAGTGCATAAGCCTTTGGGACTTCTTTAAAACATTTCATTCTCTCCATGCTTTTCTAAATACCTAAGCCCACAGTCCAGCTGTCAGCACACCTCAAACACGATACTAATGCTTAATACACTACTTTAGTGGTTATCTAAAATTTGAGACAGACTAATTATCTAACTTTTGGACTGAAAGGTCTAAAAGTATTAAAAAGCACATCAACAAAGTTACCTGTGGGAAAATGCATTTTGCAAAGAGATGGCTACAGCACATCCGCGGGAGAGAAAAGCTGAGAAACCCGAGCATTGTGAAGAGCTGTAAGCAGCAAATGTGCCTTGTCTGGTGAAAGAAACTCATGTAATTCACTGAGCTAGATAGTATAAGGAAGAGGGCTTCAATGTTTGCCCCTCAGAGAGGTCAGCAACTTGAAAAGAGGACATATTGCTTCCCAATCTGGTCTCAGCAGTTTTTTCCCAGTCTTGCAGGTTAGACTCAGTTCTTCCAGAGGCTAGCAGTACTTTGCTCCTCTTTATCTCTGCCTGAGCAGCCAAGTTTCCTGCTTCTGAAGCAGCATCTCTTTCTGCAGCCTCAGCAATTCCATAAACACAAAGGGATAGGGCCTGGAAATGCCATAAAAAGCTTTGTCTACTGCTGGGATACCTATTTACAGTTCTGTAGGAGGACAGCTAGAGAAGATTTTCCAGAGTTGTTCAGCCCTGTCCCTCAGCAAGTGCCATTTTTAGGTCTGTCACCAGGGATAAAAAGAGGGAACTTCTCTGTAAACAGAATTCACATAACATATGCTGCTGAAAGCTTCCACCAGCACTTCCCACAGCAAGCACACCATTTAGGGCTTAAGCTACAAAGATTACATTCATGACTTTGTAGTTTCACATTTAAAGCAGGAATTTTAAAGTTTTGCAATTTGAAGGGGGAAAAAATAAAACTGCAACTATTCTGACCTGAATTAGTTTTATCATCAGAAATTAGGAGAAACACTTGGATTCTAAAATTAGATTTTTATGCCTTTAAAAAATTGGCAATTTTCTGAGGTTTTGATGCTTCATTTCTGAAAAATTATGACAGTCTCATCAAGTATTTTCTTCTAGAAAACCTAGTACTTCCAAGCTCCATTTCTAGTATCATTTTTGTCTAGGGCACACTGGTGAGGACATTGGGTATGGTAGGTACAGGACTGTTAGACCTCATATTCCAGGATGTTTGATCTCCAGGCCATCACAAAGTTGGATTTGGTATGTCCATCTGTGGAAACAATCTCAAGTCTTCTGGGATTTGTACATTCCTTTACACATCTGGGAATACTTGTTCTTCATCTGCTTTTTTGTTGGTGTAGATCCAAACTGTCAACATATTATATTTATCTTTTGAAAAGCCTGCAATTCTGTCCCCATCATGTGTGTAGTCACAGAGCCCCTTTTTTGCTAACAATTAGGGTTGAAGTTTTAAAAACAACCCAAGACATGTAATCAAAGGAATTTTGTACAAAGAATTCTGTACCACGGAATGAAACATAATTCAGCTCTGTGAAAAAAGTTTAGAGCGGGAGAAGATGGGACCGCTGTGTAAGGATGCAACTCATGTGTGAAAAACAGAAAACCAAATAAAGCACATTAAAAAATGTTTACCAGAATTTGTAAGAGAGGAGGCAGATACATTGCACATCACTTCCATTAAGCAGGAAGAAGAACAACCTGTTCCCATTCTTGTGTCAAGCAGCACAACTGCAGAGTGACTCCAGCACTTTCCTGAAAGGTGTCACTGCTGAACAATGGTACCCAAAACAGAGACTGCTGAAAACCCAAGGCAAATGATCACACCAAGAAATGCTGAACCCAGCCCCTACCCTGGATCAAATAATATTGATCAGAAGAACCCAACACCATTCTTTTTCTCCTCCAACTGATTCAGCAGATCAAAAAGGAAATATTTTGGGAGCTGGAGGCAAGAATTGCTGATATGGAAATTAGTGAGAAAGAAAAAAAAGAAAAGACAATACATTTGTCCTGTAAATAAACAAACCCAAGATCATTTCTGCCACTGTGGTGACCCAGGAGAGACTTGTTCCTTCACTGGCAGTAACTAGTTACAACTGCAGAAAAACAATCTTGATAAATTTTACCTGTGTTCAATGGTAGGAGTGGCTGAAAAGGGAGACAGTGGGCTGTCTAACCAAGACCTTCAATCACCCACTCAAAAACCTTTTCTATCATTACAGGAAGGGCAGGGAAAGGAAATAAATAAAGAACGAGGCAACTCTCACTGGGTGATTTGGGGTTTTGTCAAGTGGTGGTTTGTTTGATTGGTTTTTTTCCCCAACAGCAGTATATAGAGGATGGTCTTCTTATCCATCAGTGCATCAGCATTTTTCACCACACTAAACCTTGGCACAGACCTTTTGCCAAGCTTTCAGATGGCAAGTCTGAGATCTGCATTGTGCAAGGGGATTTCTTTTCCCCCTGCTGAGGTCATCTCCTATGACTACCAGAAATCCTCAGACATCCCCAGGTACCACACAGCTAATGGCATCAGGCTCAGAGCTGTAACAACCTCCCTGCTCACAGGGATCCCAGCTGTGCCTTGCTTTAGCAGCAGCTCAGATACTGATCCCTGAACAGCAACAATTGACAACAGCATGCATGGGGCACTACATTGATGTCTACAAACTCTTCCAGAAGGATCATGCCAACCCTACACACCATTTTGGCCATGGCCCAGCACTAAAGCTAACATTTAAACACCTACAAGGCCCCAAGAAGAGTTTAGCTCCTGGAATTCACATGCCTTCTGAGCAGAGCCTCATAAGATCAAACATTTCACCTCAAAACTGTTTTCCTTCTGCCACAGGGACTGTTTAGATGGCAGCATCAGACATCCTCCTTTTTTAAGTGGTATAGCAGTCAGGCCAAGCTTTCTTCTTGGGCCCAACCACTAAGGGGATGGAAAATGTTCCTGAAGGCTATGAAACAAACACTGTCAGGAAGTGGAAAGTGGTTTCTATGCTTGAAAGAAAAAAGCTCAAGAGGAAAAGAAACATTACACATTTGTGGTCCTTTCCACAACAGCAGGGCATTCCTTTTGTGCCCATATTTTTCTCCCATTACTTATTTACTTTTCCAGAAATTAATATGGAAGTTGCTTATCACCTGGAAAAGCATTATGCTGCTGGGATAAAAGGCTCCAGAGATACTGCAGGAGGACTAGGAGCTGCAATGTGTTTTTAGGGAAGAGAACTCCATCATGCACTTGTAACATTCAATCTTTCTGTGAAAATAATCCCTTTTCCAAGAAGGATCAGAGGTCTCCTCTGATGAGATGTGGCAGCCAGCCTGGGGAATATGCAACAAAACCAACCAAACATCTTTCACCCATCCACCAGAAGGAAAGTCATCTACCTCAGACAAATATACTCCAATACCATCTGTTCTGTTAGGTATGCCAGATGCCAGAAACACATATCCAGCAATAATTCCTGTATACTAAACTAACTGTATATAGGCAGGAGACTGCAGAAGCATCTACATTAGCGTTCTGGTTCAGATTAAAAGGGTGTATCTTTGAAGTTGGCTGCTTTGAATTTGCCTCCACAATTGAGTTACATTGTACCATCAAGCAGTGTTGCACCATACAATAAACCAGTGTTGTGGTTTTTTGTACCATGAACCACAAAAACAAGACTCCTCACAAAAATGCATTCCCAGAGCATCCTAGCATACGGCAGCCTCAGGTAGGCATTAGTCCATAGGAACAGACCACAGCACAAGCAAAAGAAAAACCCTACCCTAAAGTATGTGTAGTGCCAAATAATTTATAGTAAAGAGATTTGCTTGTCTACTGTATTTTCTAAATTAGAAATTGTTAGGATGACAATCTGATCCCACAAGCACCCTCTGCACACCTCTTACCAGAGCTATATCTACAGCCTTTGAAGTGAGAGAAAATGAGAAGAGAAAATTAAAGCCACCTAATCTTGAAGTAAAATTTGTCCTCCACATAACTCTGCTACCATTGTCAAGGATAGGAAAAGTTATTGCCAATCAACAATGTATTTCTATTAGTTAAAACAACTATTTATCCTTCAGACTCCAAAGTGGATATTCCCATAATCTATATCTGTTCTGGATGGCTAGATCTGTGTTCTCAAATGCCAGAGCCAAAACAATGACTTTGTCTTTTCTTACACAAAAGGATACCATGCTTGAAAGAAACCTTCAGCTGAGTTTAGCTTCTGCCACCAACTGGTCAGCAACAAGGAGTGGTATATTGGTCATTCAGCCAGATTTAAGTCTTATAAAGAATGCTTCTGGGGTGAACTGTTCAGGTATGTATGACAGATGCTGCATTACCTCTCCTACTAGTTAATGCTTGTTTTGATTCCAGAAACAGCAAAAGCTTCCCCCAGCATTTCCAATTCAACATGCATGTTTTCAACTTCCATTCTTTTTAGTGCCACTGTAACACATAGAAAAAAACCCACAACACAACAGCACACCTGTGTAAACAAACCCCTGTATAAACAGGGCATTCACAGAAGCTGTTATGTATGGGTGACTAAGTTAATGGCTGTAAAAGCCATTTTTAGTAGCAGTATTTTTGTAATCTACCTGTAATACCTAACATATAGGATGAGGAAATTCACACATAAGGTGTTTTGAGTAAGAGACATCAACTCAAAGGTTTCATGACAACCTTACCCTGCGCTTCATGAGGAGTTCTAAAATGCCAAATCCCATGGAAGTACAAAGGAAGTATTAAGACCTGTTTGCAACAACTAAGTGCAATTGATAGAGCTCCTCGATTTCTAAGGCATGCCTTCAAGGCAAAGTCAGGCTTACAATTCAGGCAAATGAATTGGTTTAGAAAAAGAAACTACAAAGAAATCTAATTTCTAAAAAAAAACCATTCATAGACCAACCCCAAATTGCAGCAGTCCCTAACTCTTGAAAGGACAGCCATGCATGACCAAATAGCTTCCTTACTTTAAGACAGCTGGCTGTGAGGTTTTGAGCTAGGCCTCTTCATGACAGACAGAGTAGCAGATCAGAGTATAGTCCACGTTTCCTTTCATCTCCACACTTACATACAACCATAGAATCAGAGTTGTTTGGGTTGGAAAAGACCTCAATGTCCAACTGTTAATCCAGCACTCTGATCCTAAAATGCCACATCGACACATCTTTTAAATACCTCTAGGAATGACAACACAGCCACTTCCCTGGGCAGCCTGTTCCAATGATGACAACCCTTTCAGTGAAATTTTTCCTAGTATTCAATCTAAACGTTCACTTGTGCAATGTGAGGCCATTTTATCTTGTCCTGTAACTTGGGAGGAGAGATCAACCCGTGAACTACCTCCTTTCAGGTACCCATAGAGAACAATAAGGTCTTCCCCTCAGCCTGCTTTTCTCCACACTAAACCACCCCCCTTCCCTCAGCCATTCTTACAAAAACTTGTGCCCCAGACTCTTCACCAGCTTAAGCTCATAAATACATCACCTATAAGGGTTCATATAAACTGATTTGTCATTAGTGTGCACTGACCCTATTCCAAATCAAGTAAGAATGCAGCAGTATGAAAGGACTCTGAGGTTTCAGTATTTATTGCTTATTATTCACCCACGCAATTTTTCAGAACTATTTTAACTAAAGCAAATTGAACAGTGCTTACATGGACATTAGTCTCATTCACTGTAGCATAATATACATACAGTCACATCAAATAAGCTTCAAATACACAGCCTCATTTTATCATTGTCCAACTCTACTCCTCAGTGCTTTCAATGTTTTCTTCATGATTGGTGCTATTTCTTCAATAACAACAAAACAAAGAGACCAGTTAGGATTACAGCTATGAGCAACTGAAAATTAGGCAGAAGGTTAAAACAATTAAATTGATCATGTTAGGAAATGCCACTTACTTTTGGTAGGCTTCTTTCCATCTTGAATCATGACACCTGAGCTAGAACTTCTACTAGTGCCAGCATATATCAGATTTGATAATGTGTTATTTCTGTCTCTCATTTCTGGAATCCCTGTTCTTTTAAAACAAGCAAATTAAGAAAAAAGTTAGCATTTAATATCAAGCTGCTATTTGCTCTGGCTCATTTTGAAAATAACAATCAAAACCAACGGCCTGTTTGGGTACATTTAAGAGACTTTATACATTTCAAAGTCATAGGATAATTCAGGTTAGAAGGGATGACAGATGACCATCTTTTCCATTTTAATTGTTGAACAAATATTACATTTATAAGATTTCATGTCTCCTATTAGTCTTTAAAGTCAAATAATCAGAGTCTGTGACAAATCAAAATGGCCAGCAATACCACTGTGATTCATAATGTCTTGTGCTCTAGTTTGCACAAAATAAACCTTGTGTTTATTTTCCTCTTTGAACACAGCTGAACTGCTAACTGACTCATTGACAGAAAATGAGGGCAAATATTTAAAAACAAAACTTCTGTACCTGACTAGCAAAAGGTACAGTAACTAACTAAACATGTTGGAATCCTCAATCAGCAAGACAAGGACTGAGGCAGATCCATACACAGAGCTGGTGCCTCCTGCTAAAGACCTTAACCCAACACAGCACTTAAGTGTCAGCACAATGTCACCCAGCATGGCCAGCCCTGTACTCCTCAGAGCCAGACACTGAGCATTCTGCCAGCACTCAGCACCACTGCACCCTGAGTGAGAATAGCAGCCTGCTAAGGAGCTGCATGTCTGCACACAAATCCTTAGCAGGATTGTTTGGCTCCTGCAAGACCAGCTTCTCAAGTGAGAATTTCAGCTATACAAATTCTGCAGCTTAAAAAACCAACAGGTCAAAGCAGTGAAGTTGAACTCATTGTTTAAATTATTGTGCCTAAACAAACCCTTTGGTCCTCCAGAAGGCAAACCAATGACTTTCTTAGAACTTCTTTCATGTCTGAGAAAAAACTCATGCAAGGCTTGGTCTACATCATTCAGCTACTGGTCCAGAGATACTGGAGCACAAAGGACATATGTACTTGTATGCTACTGTACTTGAAGCACAAACTGGAAAGGCAGGTCTGTCACAATACAGAATCAACCTCCCACAGAGCAGCTGAAAGCAAAAGTAAAACTCAAAGTGCCATAAGCTACTGCCTTGGTGAAGGACTATCTTTTCAATGGAAATAGCAACAATATGGAAAGAACCTTCCAAATCTCACCAGCTGAAGGCACAGTTATGAAAATTTATCTGGTATAAAAGCCGAGTTTAAGAAAATTCTTGCATCCAGGCTGCCCTTCCTAACCCATACTTACAACCACCTTGAGAAGCAAGTTTGTTTGACTCAGCTTCTGAAATTCACAGGGGAAAAAAAAGTATTAAAGTTCCCGAGGTTCATTCTGGTCAGCTGTATCACACCAGGCAGCTGACTGGGATTTTATCAAAGCAGGAGAACACGTGAGGCTACTAGGCAGGTTAATAGACCCAAAACATCAACAATGGAATTGCCCTAGGATGCCAAGCAGCTTTAGTGCAATCTGGAGAAAAGAAACAGCGTCCACTTACACTCCAGCTGGGAGAGTGAATTCAATGGCACTTGTGAGAAATGTGCAATGACAATGCACACATGGCCGAGGAGTACACAAGACTTAAAAGGCAAGTTTGTTTCTAGCTACTAGACACTTTAAAAAGGAAAGTAAATAGAGTTATGTAGAACTTTAAAATTATTTTACAAGTATAATTTTGAACTGAAAGACACAAAAGCATAGTGCATAGCACTTACTTGCACTTCCCTGTGGGATGAAGCTGGATGACAGGTCCTGCGGCCCCATGGATTTCGTGCTGTCGGCAAATGTTCCTGGGTGGTTTTGCTGCCCCAATCACATAAGCCATTTTTACTTGCCTGCCTAATATAGAAGCAAGGAGCAGAGGATACATGACTTTTCACTTCCATAATGTCCAAAACTCTTTGCATTGCAGCTTAGAATCCTTAGTCCAACCAGTAAGGTAAGATTTTTCTAATGCATAATATTTTCAGGATACACCAATGTATTGTATTAATGCATCTGTTTATTTTTAAGCAAATTTCATTTTAAGTGTAACAGTGTTTGTTCTTGATGATTTCTCCTGGAAGTACAGCATTAGTATTCACTGCAAAGAAATCACTAAACCAAACATATTGTCAAGGGGTTTTGTAAGTGGAAGAGATAATCAGAGATTTTACCTTTTGGTTTCTCAGACTGAGCTGAAAGAATAGTTTTTGTAAGGATCTTCAGTTTTTCTTCTCTCTGATTAAACAGTCTCCAGTACATTTCACGCCAAGACTCATATTCCAGAAGGCTCTCATTTTTAAAGTCTCTTTGGCAGTGTTTCTTCCACAAGTGGTCAGTCTCTTTTATAAACATCTAATTTAAAGCACAGACATCTTAAATCAGAGATTTAAAAATAACATTTTCAAGAGTACCTATTCTCTGAACCTACAGACACAACCCAAACCTTTGGTGGAAGAAGGTGCAGAGCAAATCCCACCACACGTGCTGACCCAGGTACCCACACTGTGGCAATACCATGCAGGGACACTGACTGCAGCCTGGCAATGACACAGCTTGAAGCAGCAGAGCTGGAGTCAGTGAGCACAGTTACAGACCAGACTTGTGTCTGTAGTACAGGCTCAGGCCACTCCAGCTCTCAACCTGAGGCACACAGAGGAAAGGCTAACTTGCCCTACAAAGGGCTGCACGCTCAGTACATCAATGTCCAAGTGCATCATGGAGCTCAGGTCCTGACAGTACAGACAAATCTACCACATACATGCAATCTCACAGCAGCTACTTCCTGACTGATATGTGTTGCAGGCTTAATATTTTGTAACTTGAACACTGTTGGTTCTGACTTTCCCAACTATTTCATTGGTAAATACTGTGGTCATCTTTTTTCTTTCTTACTATCAGAAACACTCTTGTATACACACTGTCTTTCACTTAGTCATCAGTAGTAATTCTCCTGAATGTTTTAAACTTGAGAAAGGGGAACTTAATAATGACAGCTGAATTCAAATAAATTAGCGTGCAAGACAGAAAACCAGTGCAGCCCATGGGGTTAGGGAACTCTGTAGTTTCCCAAATTTAACAAGGCAGAATTTACCAGATTACATTTCTCTACTCGAAACAACTGCTCTGGTGTGCAACGTGTTAGCACAGGCTCAAGAATTTCAAAGGGCACACCTCCTGCTTCTTGTAGCACTACAAAAGAGGACAGTACTTTCAGTATCTCACTTATTTTACTCAGTGGGTAACACCATTCAGCTAAAAAAAAATACAAGTTAATTTTAGCAAGCACAACATCCTATGCCAGGCTATGAAAATATTTATAAATCAGCAGTTCCATACTGACTAGCAGTTATACTTGAGGATGGATAAAGCATCTTTGAATAGTAATTGCCCCATCTTTACTGATATACATAATTTCCTCCTCTGCCTATGCAATGAAGAATGTCTTGATCACAACAAACATGGGGGTGGAGGGGCAGAATTTTTAGTTTATCATTTATAAGACATTATAAATATATAAGTAAACTTTGATCTTTATAAATTGTAAGCTTGCAAAACAAAGCTACATTTTAGCACAGTCATCAATCCATTCCTGCAAGTGCTTTTCATCCTGCTCCAAGTCACCATTTGTAGGGAGGGACAATATATTTCAGTAGGCCAGTAGTTAGTATGGAGAAATAAAAATCTCATACCCTTAGAGTCACAAGTGCTACAAATCCCCTGAGGTACTCACACTCAATATTGTTGTGAAGCATGCGGACACACTGCTCATACAGTGTAAGCATCTTGGAAAGGCAGACTGCCTTGGAGCCAGAGTAAACCTGCATTTTGGAGTTCAGTCTCTGCCCTGTGAATTGAACTATCTCATTGACTTGCTGGGGTGCTTCTACAGCAGGTACTGTGAATGCTGCAAGCAAAACATCAGGCAGGTTTCACCAGGCTTTAAACATTCAGCTCTGAGATAAACATAAATGTCTTTTACTTACATATACAAACTATTTTCTTAATACAAAGTTACTGCATGACAGCATGGGACCCTTGCATGTATTGTAAATTGCAGAAGTCCATTCACCATCATCTTAATTCCAAGATGTACAGTGCAAGTGAGCTGCACCAACTCAAACCAGCCCTGCATTATTTATCTCCAGTCTACATGAGCTGTATTCACATCCCAATTGCTCTGTTACCCATCCACAGAACTTTACTAATCCTCCTGATTTATCTTAGAGAAGCCAGAAGCTTCAGTAGCAGCAGCAATGTTTCAAGATCCTAGTGGTAGGAAGCCACATGAGACGAGCTGCTAGGGGAACCACTGGCACTTTATGTCACCTACCTATAATGATACTAATGGTTCCTATGCCAAAGCTGGACCTAGTGCCTCATACATTTGTTTTACCTAAGATCATTTCTGCTACGGCTTTGCCTGCTCTAAGTATAGACATGAGTAAAGATAAATGGAGCCTGTAGAAGGGCCACTTGGTTTATGCCTTCTCTAAGTCTGTTGTAACTTTCCTCAGTAAGCCATTAGAAGGAAGGCCTTGTAACTCCCTTCAGCTTCAACAGAGTTTCTACACATGAGGAAGTGAGGCCCTTCTCTGCCACAGACTGATGAGCTAATACAGTTTATTGGAAAAGGGGATAAAACATTTCTATGCAGAGCTATAAACATCTGCACTATTTCCCATTTATCAGTCTTGTGTATTACTTACCTGTAAAGTCTGCAGCATATGGGGGAGATGATTCTGAGATGTCTGGCAGAGTTTTAGGTAGTGGAGTATTAAGAAGCTCTTGGAGGGATGCCACTTTGGCCTGTGCACAGTTAAGGAATGATTGCTTCAATATTACAAATTTGGGGTTAACCAGGCTTTAAACAAGCTACAATAAACCCCCAAACATGTATGCAAATCCCAAGATTAACTAGGATAACTAGAATTCTTGCTTTTCTACACTAACATTTATTCACAGGATTACTTTGCAGTATATCCTTTCATACTCCACTAACCAAGACTATACCACAAAAGGAACTTACTGGGACATCTGCAATCAGCAGACAGAAAGATTAAAGAACAGAGTAGGTATGCAGAGCTAACGAGCTTTCAGATAAATCTCTACTGAGGCATTCAGCAAATGAGGCAAAACTGCAAGATGAAAAAGGCATAATTCTAAAAGACAAGAAACAGCTTTACACCTAGTCCTGTCAAGTCTCCTAGACCACACTCAGTAAGCCATTCAGCCTAAAACATTCACAGCTAACTCCCTAAAAAGGGACTTAAAGATGCAGCAGCATGTTAAGTATGGGTCCCTACAAATGGATCAGCATCCCTACAAATGCATCAACAACTAAATTGCATCTCGGGTGTCCTCCAATTGCAAGTCAGGCACTTACAGCCCAAAATTTGCATTCCCTGCACTTCATTTAAGTATCTATAGTAACTTTTCACAACTGCTTGAATATCTGAGTATATATAAGCCTCTACATTAATATTTTCCCATCTGGGACAGAAGATCCCACATTCAGATTGCAGATCTTCCATAATAAAAAAAGCCTAAAGCTTTCACATCACAGTGAAGATATAAGTCTGAAGATAACCCTAATTTTCGGTGCACAAAAGGTCTCCATTTAAAAGGTCTAATTAAAACATTTTTTGCATACATATTTCCGCAGAGGAGTTACTTAAGCTTTTTGCATTTCAAGACACTAGGACAGCTCAGAGTATTATATGTATGATATAGTTTTATATGCAATAATGCATTTAAAGAATGTTCAGTTCCACTGCAAACATTAACATTCACTATTAAAGAACCATAGCATCTGACAAAAGGACTGTTCTATACAAAAAGAGCTGCAGCAGCCACTAACCAGGATGGTCAAGAAAGAAATAGGTGGACATCTTTCCAAAGGTAACTCCCTTTGCACTTTGCAAGTCAAATGCAGATTAGTTGGTAAGGATCAGATACCATAGTAATATTGGAAACAATGCTAAAAATACAAGTAATTAAATTTAAAACTGTGTCTCTTTTCTACCCATTATTGCCATTACTGGCAAATGCAGCTGATACATCAGGGTCATGCAATCTGTTCCTTAAAAAAAACACAGATAAATTTCAGTGAAATGAAAGTCTAAAGCACTTGTTTGTCTGCCATTTATCTGCTTTTATCTCAACCCTGTAGTGATTTACCTTTTTACTTGGAGTTTCTGATTGATCACTCTCACATTTTTTTACATCTTCAACTCCCTCTTTTCCCTGAGAGAGTTTTGAAGTCTTTTGTAGTAATGAGCTGTTCTCTTTACTGCACTTTTTTGGCTGTGGACCTGTAGAACAAGCTTTTCTCTTTCTTTTGTTGGTAACCTCATCGTAAGTAAGATAAGACTCAAAAGACATAGTAGGGGGTTCAAATTCCTCATCACCAGATGATTTGGCTTGGTCTTTCATGACAAGATTTTGTTTTGGTTTCTTCACACATTTAGGATTTCTCTGTTTGGAAGCATCCTTACTAGGATTTTGTTTCAGGCACAATAAGCCTTCATTGGCTGCAGAGGAATGCTGCTTTTTTGAAATTTTCTTTCTCTCTGTGGAGGTGCTCCCTTTGAACTCACTTTCTTTAGCCTGAGAATTGGTACCCTGGGAAGCATGCTTAGAACCACTGCTGCTACATACTTTATTATCACATTCTTTTGGAGACTCAGAATTTGTACTTTGATGGGTCTTTTCATTACAAATATGCTCCTTATTCAGCTTTGTACTAATGGGAGCACTGCTGGAACTTGTAAAGGCTGGGACAGATGTTCCAGGCTTCTCTGAAGGCTTAATCTCCTGGGAAACAGAAGATTTCATCTCATGTTTTTCTTTTCCATTATTTTTTCTTCCCCTGTGATCACTGCAACAATAAAAAAATTACATCCCATTCTGTAGTTGATGCTAAATTCTTAAACAATCTGGTTTTCCGATATTAGTAAAACTAAAAGCATAAAATCACACCATGTGTCATAGTTTCCCAAAACCCAGAACTTAGTTCTGCACTGTGTTCTTACTCTTCCTTTATCAGTACAGAATCACAGAGCTCCTGGGTCCAGCACTGCTAAATATTGAAACAATAATTGATAGCAACACAAGTGGGGAGTAGGGACATAAACCTGGCAGTACTATCTGCTTATAACATGCTGGATACCACTTTTCACAAAGCTTCCCTGCATGCTTTATAACAAAGACATGGTGCTTGAAATAACTAGGAGTCAGAAAAATTTACAACATGTTCTGTAGGTGAAACAGATTAACAGGTCAGCCTTCATGATTTGCTTATCACAGGTTCTAGTATTTTACTTCGCTGTCATTTGAACATTTTCAGATTTAAAACGCACTTTTTAGTCAAACTATTCCCTTGGCTTTCTCAGCTCAACTGTTTGGAACTGCTGGAACTCCATGAAACACCTAAAGCAGAGCAGGCCTGGCCATGGCAGTGGTGGCTGTTTCAGTCTCAGAAGAAACTGCATATCTTCACTGTGCCTCCTCCAGTGTTGGAAGGCCCTCTCAGTCCACAAGAACATTACAAGAAAAACCTCTATGCAACCACATCACTGGAGAGCTGCCTTATTTAACCACCACCTGTGGGAAGAAAGAGCAAGTTTCCCAACTTCCTCAAGTGCAGAGCAGTGCCCATCAGGTTTAGTCCTGTTAGCACCAGCTGGGACCTAAGAACTTGTGCCAGTCACAAAAACCAGCTGAAGTCAGAGTACCAACTGGCTAGTTGACCAATAATGGTTTGATTGTTTTCCTCATATTTTACAGCTGCGTTCTCTCAAGTCACATTCCAATTCAACATACCTGTGTCATTCCAAACACCTTCCTAAGTTTCCAATCTGTATTTTCAAATTACACTACAATATAATTAAAATCAAAGAAAAAAGTTTACACCTACCTTTTACTTTCTGGAGAAATAAGCTTTTCCCACTGTTTTAACAGACTTTTAGCTACATTCCCAGCAGTGGCATGTTCCCTAAAACTTTTAACGGTTTTGTCCATGCCAGTTTCCTGTTGAAGATAGTGCAAGAAAGATGGGCAGAATAAATCAAAACTCTCCTCCCAAATAAAACCTCCTCTACAACTGCTACAAACAGTATTAGCCTCATATTCAGAGCAGTCCTATGGCAGCCAAAGAATAAATGCCCTCTTTATACAGCAAACAAATTAAGGAAGTAGTTATTTATAACCAAATATGGGGAACAAAATGAAGGTTTAATTCATACAACTGAGATAAGTAATTTTCCTCCATTAAATGTACATATTTCAGGAATTTCACTTCTCTCAAATGCTTAAGCCCAGAACATGCATCAATTCAAATTTCCTTTAGGCTTATGAAGTACATTTGAGCATATTAGAAAGCATATATGTTGGGCATGGTGTAATATAAAATACATCTCAACAAGCAGTACAGGGTTGAGGGGTGAGAGCAGCAGAGTTCTTTTCACAGTACCATTGTGTCTTTAAGTCTCATTCTAGTGTGTTTTGTTTAAGCAAAAATATCTTGCAGACTTCGAGCATTTGTAGAATCACAGGTGATTTTAATAATGTATTATCAGTAAACATCTGATTCACAAGCCCTCACTTTTAAGATGAGGCAAAATGTGGATTTGAGTAGGTTCACTGCAACCTGTGAATGCTCTTGCTAACAGCTACACTCCTGCCAAGTCTGAGCTATACACATTACTCCCACATAATCAGCTCCGCCTCCAGAAGGGGCTTCCTTAAATTCACTTCAAGTATATTTAGCTTGTATATAATTTGAGCAACCTGATTTGGTAAGTCAGTCATTGCAAACAGATGGAAGAAATCTGGTGGGACTACTTCATAAATCTATTTATGTTCTTCAAATGCATTAAAATATGTGGAGCCCTCTGCTGTAAGACATCACTTTCCTCTATTTGACTTCCATCAAAGTCTGTCCCATTATAAAGCATGCAAAAATTCTGGGAACATGAATCATCTGCAGAAACCCTTTGTCATTTTAAAGCACTAATTGCAATGTGACATTATGTATTTTTATTGGAAAACAAAATAAATATTGCTTCATTTCAGTAGAAGTCTGCCTGTGCCTAGGCAGACAAATGCCTTTACCTGAATAGACCATTCAAATATCTTGGCAACTATATTTTTCCTCTTGCTCTTCAAAGAATTCAACTCTCACAAAACCAACATTTTTCTTCTTTTCAAAACACAGACCATTGCTTATAATAGCTAGAAGCTTCACCGACCAGTGTGAGAATATCTAATATAGAATTTGACAGGATGCAGCTTGGATGAGGATAGAATCATTACTGGGGATTCCTCCTCTTTAAATGCAAGAAACTACCTTTGAGCTGCTAATGAAAGATGGGAGAGTTAGACAACTGACTTAAAGAATGGTTCACCTGTATTTGCTTTAAGCATTGATTAAAGGCAGTTTTACACTGAAAAGAAGCCATCCTGATTAGCAAAGTGTCCTCTATGTGCTCAGTTCTATCACTGTTGACATAATACTGCATTCATCAAACTGGATGACCAGCTTCTGGAAAATTAATCTAACCAAACAGGATATAAATTTAAAATTGTAAAATGAAACATGTTCACCACTTTCTACAAATGCACACTCTTGGCATTTACATAGTAATTCACTATAGAAGAGTGTAATGTATTATTACTGATCACTTACCAGTAAAATATCCAGTGATAAATCCAAACCTTGTAATACCTTAAGTGTTTTTATAATCTGGAAGGAAACATCAGATTTATTGTTTAAAACAAATACTTGGAAATCGTATTCTGTTCTTCTCATCCTCATTCACATATTTAATCCAAAAATACCCAACAGTGTTAAAAGGAACATCCAGTAACTCCTGGAAAACATGAGCACTCCTTTACTGCACATCAAGCAGTGTTTGCAGTCAGTGCTGTGAACCAGTACAGTCCTGCCAACCCCTCAATTTCAGTAACAACAGAAAATCCAGTAAGTAGTTTGAAATTCCTGCTACAGAGATTACAGTAAATATCAGTAGCACAGTAGTAGAGGCTACATATATATGCCTACTCATGCTGTGGCAGTGGCCCTCGTTTGCCACAGAGCCAGTACAAAAGCTGCATTGTGCAAAGCCACCAAGCAAAAACCAGCAAGCCTCTCAGTCAGCAGCACTACTCCATCAATCCAGGCCAAGAAAGGACCACAGAGCTGGTGCAAGCCCAGACTGCACAAAATAAGGTTTTGAAAATATAACCGCAATTTGAATTTTAACAAAACAAGCTTGAGCTAGAACAACTGTTTTCTTTTCCACTGTCAAAGCTTACACCTGTTAGCAAACTCAACACTTCCATAAAAGCAGGAAAGTTTTTTTCACATACAAAATGCTCATCTTTCTATGAGAAGTGTTTTAATAACAAAGAAGTCACATTTATGAGCCGAGTATAAATTTTGACAGCAGTATAACCCAATTTATTTGGCAATGGGTAGCATACAGCACCCCAGAGTCTTGCAGCTAACCATACACAGCAAATTTGTCTTATCTTTCTGTCATTGTTTAAGAATGGCATTCCCCCGTTTAGTGTGGCCACTAAAACACTGCCAACCACACACATGAAGCTATGCTACAGAGATGACAGAATTAATGCACAACTGAAATAGCAGCATTTCAGAGGGCTTTCACAAAGCCTGAAATACTAGTCAAGTGTTTCAGATCATTGACACTTCTCAGTCTAACAGCAGGAACACAAAACACACTATCCAGAAATCTTCTGGCAACAAAAGCAGCTATATTAATTTAAACAACCGATGAACTGTCATTTATTATATTAGATACTGTTTCTGAAAAGGCATTGCAGGAGGTGGAAGAGGTACTAAAAATGAATAGCAAGCTCAAAGAAACAATTTACAAGTTGCACTCCAGAGATATATTGCTCTACTGTTGCTGTAAGTCTCATTGCTCCTACAATGCATTTGAGTAGTGGAATCCCACACTTGACACTGATCTTCATTGTGTTCAGTGGGATCTAACTACACGCCTGCCATGCAGCTCTTCTGTAAATCTTCCACCCTGAAACAGTGCTTCTGGGTCTAAACAAGCACAGCAGAAATGCTTCACAGCCTGGGAAATTGCGAGACAAGGTAAAACATACAGCTAGGACCAGAGGCAACAAATAAAATCTCTCCTAAAAAAGTTCAGCTAGCTACAAAATGGCAGGACACCTAAAAACAAATTAAATAAAATAATTAATTTTAAAAAAAGCTTCCTCACCAAGATTTCAGAACCAGCACAAAAGCCATACGAAGTTCTGCTTATCTTAAAATACGGCAATCCCCAAGAAAAATTGTAATTGCTCACAATGTTGACATAGTTTTTAATGCTTGAGATGATCAGTGTCAAGTTAGTTCACTTTTATTTAATTTAAAAAAATTATATCCTCATTGATTAAATTTATTTTGCAATGAAAAAGGAAGTAGCCCACTGCTGACATGTTATATTGGGATATTTAACATGTCTAGAAAATCAAGCAATGCAAACCACTGGGAATAAATCCCATTTACTTTGCCAGAGACAAACCTATTTGTGGAAGAATACTAAAGGACATTTTCATCAAAATACAGAGATCAAGGGTTTTGAATAGTTTCTCTTGATGGATTTTGGATTAAGTTAACTCATAAAGCCAAGTTTATTTCAGAAGAAAAAATTCAGGAAGCAGGCAATTACTATTCATACAACTTCAAACCAACAGGCTAAATTACAAAAGTACCTAGATGACAAGCATGTTCAAAAGCAGTCAACACATTTTAATGAAAAACAAAACTTTCAAAGTCTTCTAAACTACAGACCACATTGCTCATTTTGGTTATTTGAAATGTGTATCACATTGGGAAAACTAAGACAAAAAACACTGTTTCATTTTGAAAAATAGAAAAAATGGCCCAGACACACTGATAAGGTTTTTAGAAGTGATACCAACCACTGAGGCTGCAGGGCAATCAGCAGTTCTGCACGTGCAGGACTAGTACAAGACTCTGTTCTGTACCTGGACAAAGTAAATGGCTGCATCCAGCCTGCCAGTAGAAATCACACATCTCCAAGTTCTTGGGATGTAGAACCAAACTTACTTACAGAAACGATCAGAAAATAAGCAAATGTAATTTGTGGCAAGCATCTGTAGCAGCAGAGAAACATTGTGTTTATCCTATTTGCTAGAGATCTGTGATTTCTCTACCAAAGACAAAGCACAAATACAAATCTCCAGTATTATATATTGGGCTTTGGACAAAGGTATACTGTGATCCACAAGATACAGAAAAGTCTGTCACCAAAACCAGAGCTTGCTAGAAACACCAACTTTGTTGTCCTAATACCTATATATAGTATGCCATTATAATTATTGCATAAATAAGGCAAAATGATGAAGTCTGTTCTGAGCAGGCCTTCAAAAACAAAATAAAGACTGACTATCAAGGGATCTGTCTCTAACCATTTCTTTCACCACAACATTTGTGGCCTATTTGGCCCTCATCTCACTGGACTGGCTCTAGCAATTTCTTCAGGGAAGACCTTCCATATACACACAATACATATGTAACCCTCCACTGGTTTTCAGACTATTTTACCTCACATATCACTATCAGCTATATCCTCGTGGAAAAACTATCTACTTTAAAAGAGATTGTAAACTTCATAGAAAAATTTTGAAGAAAATTTATCTTCATATACAATTCCTAAACTAGTCTACATAATTCCTAAATACTGATTTATAAAGAACAATCAAAACCCTATAAGACAGGGTTTTTTCCCATAAAATACATTCCAAGAAAAACCAAGACCTAGGTCTTCATGCAATATAAACAGGCAAAGCCTCATGGACAAACAGAGAGCTGGCATCCACATCGTGGTGTGAGACAAAAGCAAAGATGACAGGAGGAACAAAAGCAAGCAAAGATGCAGGGAAGAAGGGAAAGCAGGCTGGAATTTGGAAAGCAGAGATCAATGGTAATAAGCAATGGGAAAGAAGCATGTAAGCAAACAAAATTTTCCAGAGCCAAAACTGAAAGCAGAGTGGTAACACAGCTGCCAGGTGCACTGGGTTTGGTCTTTCCCACTACACCAGTGTTGCTCCATCATCTTTCATCCAAGTGCTGTAATCTCCTCTTATTTTCCTCTCTGAGACTGGAACCTCAGGAAGGATGGGACCCACTAACAGGTTCCCAGACCATCTGTCCTGGCTGATTACATTTCTCTATTGTAACTCCTGTTTTCGCTCTCTTCACTCAATAGCTGCATTTCCCTTTCACAGAGATCCATATGATTCTTTAGCTTATTCTCTTCTATAACAAAGCCTGTGAAATTCCATCATGTCACTAACTTCTGGCTGAGCTAGACAACTCATCTGAAAGACTACCAGGACTTTGAGGAAAACACCTTAGAAAAACCCAACTCTGTCCCAAGCAGATAATCCCTATGCCCTCAGCTAACAAAAAAAAAAAAAAATCCTGAACAAATACCCTCTCAAGGCAAGCACAGCTGTTCACCTAAAACAATTTCTTAGTCTTGTGTTTAGCTACTAAATCTAACGATCTGTTAATTAACTAAAGAAGCTTTCTTCCAATCATCTTACACAATACAAAAATAAATGTAAATACTAATCACACACTTTACCTTGGCTCTTTAGTTTCATAAAGTTATGCTAGCCAGAGCTACAGCCATTCTCTGGCTATCTTATAATCTTTCCAGCTAGGCCAGTGATGTTTTTAAAAACAGTCCTCAGAACAGGACATAATATTCCTGTAATTGTCCCTCTAATGCTATATAGCAATAATAACATAACCCTGCTAAGCTACCCAAAGATAGCATTTACCCCATAAGCCACTGCACTCTGCTGCAATTTCATGCTCAACTGGTAATACATCAGAGCTCCAAATCATTTTCTGAGTCAATGCTTTCCAAAATACAGTCTCCTATTCTGAATGACCTATATTCATAGCTCCTAGCTGTGACTTTCCACTGAGCCATGGTAAAACATGTGTTGCTCAAATGAATGTAGCCTACCACATGATCAAATTTGGTTTCTAGAAGGGACTCAATTTCATACAAATGACTTCAGTATGGGTAGCATTTCCCTACAATGTTTGTTGTCTTCTAAATTAAGTAAATTTCAGCAGCATCACGTCACAAAGAGATGCATAATCAGTCTCCTACTCCCCAAAAACCACCACAAACCCACAACCCAGCACTGTTTCCTTATGAGGTCTGGCACTTATTTTTGGCGAGCACAGCTGAAATCAGTTTCATGTATTTTATCAGGCCCATGCCTCTGCTGCTCTAATCAGCACCATACAGAAGCAAGTCAGATGCCTTGAAGCTTGCCTACACTAATTCACAACAATTAGTGTCAGCCAAATACAACTTGAGATAGATTTGGCAGAATGTATCTACATAACATCTCATGGAGTGGTAAGGATCACGGCACCACCCTTCAATTCTACATCAGGTACAATCTTAAGCTCATGCATCGTTCCTGTATGATCAATGCCAATGAAGACCATCTCACTGACCTTTAATGCTAGCACAGTACTTTTTTCTCCATACTTTCCCTAGAACCATAAGCATCATTCAATAACTGGTTTTTCCTTTGTTAATTCTCTCAAAACTCAGTGGGTACCTATCAAACCTCACACAACAGGAAGCTTTTGAAATAGGCAATTGATGTTCTTTGTGGTTATCAAAAACTTTTAAGCAATATTAAAAAATCCAAAGCTAAATATTCTCAGTATGGAACAGAAGTATTTGACAACAACAACACTAGCCTACATACACATCTGTGATATTGATTTGCAATTCTTTTCACAAATTTCTAGAACTCACCTTTTTGCCTTTAAAGATACTAACCACATGATTTCTCTTGTTAGATTCAACTTCTGTTAGGAGCACCTTTCATGACTGGCAATTTACAGCTATCAGTTTCTCACTTTCCCTGCCACTCCTCAGGCTGTTACCCATAAATACTTCTATTTCACTAGACAGTTTTACCAGGGACAGAAGTGCTGCAGCACCACCATTAGCTCCATTTTATGCAGCGCCTGTGAAGCTATGTCATATAAAAACATTGTATCTTCTCCCTCAATGAATCCAAATTGGCCAGAATTGCTCTGATTTTTCACATTAGTAGAATGCTTTGAAACTTACTGGTTTGAGGTTACTTAAAAAGTTATTACTTCTAGAATTGTTTTCTTTTCCTTTGCTACCTCTTGTTCAAATAGCATATCAACACTAATCCCGAGTACAAATTCAGACACTGTAATAGCTGATCGTTTCTGTAGCATAGGAAGAAATCTTAGGCTCATTGAACTGCATATTAAAACTTCTAAGAAGCACCTACACAGATATTTGCATTTTAGACAGATATTGTCTACATCACAATTCAAGAAGATAAACCATTATTGGCTATGAAAACCAGTATTTCTTCTATCTGTATACACACATACTTTGAAAACACGCTGTAGACATGATTAATAGCTAAGATTCTCATCAACTACAAAATACAATGCCATTTTTACCGCCGCCCTCTGCCTCCAACCACAAACTTCTATCAAGTTTTAATGCCTTTGAAGCCCATAAAGATAAAAGCATCCTGTATTTTCAAAGCAAATGTGACCCTCCAAAAATTGAATTAAAAAAAAAAAAAAAAAAAAAAAAAAAGAAAACAAAAAAAAAAAGCAGAAACCACATCACTGTTTCGAATACACCATCCTCAGTCAAATATAATTTATTATTTCACAAAACGTTGAGGCCAATTTGGCACACACTACTTTGCTCCTATTTCCTTGGGAGTGCCGGCTGCTGCTCAGAGAGAGCGGGGCGTGCCTGGGTGTCCCCTGTGCCCCTCAGCCCGGGGGTGTCCTCCCTTCCCCACGGCACGGGAGTGTCCCCTGTGCCCCACAGCCGGGGGTGTCCTCCCTTCCCCACGGCACGGGAGTGTCCCCTGTGCCCCACAGCCGGGGGTGTCCTCCCTTCCCCACGGCACGGGAGTGTCTCCTGTGCCCCACAGCCGGGGGTGTCCTCCCTTCCCCACGGCACGGGAGCGTCTCCTGTGCGCCTTGGTCCCCTGTGCCCCACAGCCCGGGGGTGTCCTCCCTTCCCCACGGCACGGGAGTGTCTCCTGTGCCCCACAGCCGGGGGTGTCCTCCCTTCCCCATGGCACGGGAGTGTCCCCTGTGCCCCACAGCCGGGGGTGTCCTCCCTTCCCCATGGCACGGGAGTGTCCCCTGTGCCCCACAGCCGGGGGTGTCCCCCTCTGCCCCTCCAAAGCCCGCTGCAGCCTCTGCCCCGGCTCTGATCGCGCTCCCCACTCATCTCTGCCTGCCTCAGGTGTCCCTCAGCTACTCCTCACAGCTACTGAGCACCCCGACACCCTACAGGGCTTGTTTCAGAACGGCTTAGTCCAGGAAGAACAACAAGGCAGGGCGTGACAGGCCCCGCTCCTCTTTGTGCGCCGCTAAAACCAAGCGGAAGCCCCTATTTCTCACAACAGCCCAGCAGGTGCCACGCTCGGCCGCCAGACCGGGTACCTCTGCGGGCTGCTGTGCACGGCGCAGCCGCTCCTGCAGCCCCAGCAGCCTCCGCACAGCGCTCCGCCCTTTCTCTGCCATGGCAGCACCGCCACTCCGCCCCTTCTCCGCCACGGCACGGCCGCCGGCACCGCTGCCGCTCCGCCCTTTCTCCGCCATGGCACCGCCGCTCCGCCCCGTCCCCGCCTTGGCAGCGCCGCGGGGGCTCCTCTGTTGCCGCCCGGCGTTCTTGTAGCCGCGCCCACTCCGCCATTGGCCGTTCATGCCGGCCGGGGTGCTTGTTGGCTGCCCAGCTACCAGCAACAACAGCGCGGGCTGTGTGCTTTCCTCTGCCCCGCTGGGCTCCGTTTGCTCGCACAGTGCGGTACTGAGCAGGCGGTACTGAGCAGGCACAGCGCAGCTGGGGCGAGCCCCTGCAGAGGGGTCAGGGAGCGGCCTGCCCAGGGAACGCCTCGGCGCGGGCCCTGTGCTGCGTGCGGCAGGTGGGACACGGACAGTGTCACTTGCTGGTACCTGCCCTGTTACCTGCAGCAACCCCGAGGCATCCCTGGTGACTGTGGCGGCGAGGCTGCCCTGTGGAACGGTGCTGTGTGTTGGGGTGGCGAGGCCGAGCCGTGAAGCCCGCAGGCAGCCCACTGCACTCCTGACCCGGACTGAAGGGGACACCCTTTTCTTTAGGTTCTGCTTTTTTTTTTGCCTTTTTTTTTTAGGGCCTGAGCCCTTCTGGGCTCCGCAACTTCCAGCAGGGCTCTCCCATGGACTACCTAAAAAGCTTGTGACAAGGAATCAGTCTTTGCGCTGTGTGAACTGCGCATCTGAAGTGAGATCTCTGCCGTGGAACTTGCTGAGGCTGAGCATGTGCTTGTGAGACTCCCAAGATGAATGAGTCCTTCCTAAAAATGTGTGTTTGCAGAATTGCCTGTGAAGTTACTATAGATGTAATCAGACCAGGTGCACAGACCCCCTTTCACCTTTAAAGTGGTGTTTGAGGGAAGTGTTAAAAAAAATTGCATCCAGTCTTAACTACAACAGAATTTTAAGTAGGCAAAAGTTGATATTTGCACGTTAGGATTGCTGCTCTTGCAAAATAGATCTTATTACAGCTTGGCACACTTTATAGCAAACTCTTCACTAGAGAAACCAAAATAGCTGATAGGGCAATACAGTAGGTAGAGCACTCTGGTTGGAAATGGAAAAAATAAATCCAGGTCCCTGATGCAGACTGTCTCTCCAGTTACCATACTCATGTTTTTATTTTACAGAAATAATTAACTCATTTTCACAGAATGTAGAGACTTCATCAACCCTACCTTAAAATAGGCCATTCACAACTAGTCACTCTTCAGTTTTCTGGCCCAAATAATATAACATTATTTGTTCAGAGTGGCGTTTATGCCAAAGAAATCTTCAGAAAAATTCAGCCCACACCAGCATTATGATTAAAGTCCTTATTGAGTAGGGAATTTGAGGGTCAGATTGTCATATGAATTGTGTGATTGAAGCTGGAATTCCTCTGTGTTGTTTGAAAGCCTAATTATCAAACTACTGGGTTTCCTGGGATGAGGAGGATGTTCTTGCTGCCCAGTTATTCTGCAAAATAATGATTTCAGGACAGTGAAGACAATATTTAAAATCTCAATAGAACAAAAAAAATATTTTTAGCCCAGACCTAACTGAAGCATTTTTGGTATTGCTTGTCATAACTGTCAAGAGGAAAGAATTCCAAGTTTACTCAGTCCTTCAAAACTGCAGCCAATGCTGGTTATTACAAGGATTTGTTTGTTTGGCATTGATGCATGACTCCTCTTAGGAAGAAGTGGGCTTGACATACACATATTGCTCCAAAAATTGCTCTGACACTCCATGCTCAAGGGATGTGTTGTACCATCAGCTCTGCTGAAGGCTTGCAAACTCTCTTCTGACCTTTAAGGACCTCCCTATGCCCTACTTCCAGTGCTTAGTGAGTTTCCAAGGAAAGATTGAAACCAGAAAGAGAAATAGGCTTTGTTTGAGCTCAGGGGAAGAGCCTGGTAGAATTTCAGGGGATGGATCAATGAGGCTTGACTGGCCAAACTAGGCAAGGAGGTGAGAGGAAATGATCAAGTACAGGGGAGGTCTGAGTGGCCCACTGGGGCTGGGTGCCTTGCTGAACACCTCTGTGAAATCAAACCCTGTGCATTTGTTCCTAACAATGTTGTTTTTACATTAATTCAGCAGCTTAAAACCCCCACATTTCTTTTCCATCTATTTTTTTTAAAAAGACTGCAGTTTCCACTGAAATTCAGTATGCTTTCACAGTTACATCCTGTAACTGCGTAAGGAATTTCATCCTTCCTAAAAGGTATTACTGGTGTGATTACCCAATGCATTCAGATTAGTGCATTTGAAAATCCACCTGCAGCCCATGGGGATCCACAGGGAATGCAGAGATCCACCCTCAGCCCGTGGGGATGCACAGGGAATGCAGAGATCCACCCTCAGCCCGTGGGGATGCACAGGGAATGCAGAGATCCACCCTCAGCCCCTGGGGATCCACAGGGAATGCAGAGATCCACCCTCAGCCCGTGGGGATCCACAGGGAATGCAGAGATCCACCCTCAGCCCGTGGGAGGGGTGCCCATGCTGGATCAGGTGGATGCCTGGAGGAGGCTGAGACCCAGTGGGAGGCCCAAATGGAGAGGGAGAGCTCTTGCTTCCAGGCTGGAGCAGCCTGTCCTTGGAGGAGTGCACCCCAGGGAAGAGAGACCCACGTCACAGCACTTTTGGGAGGACTGCTTGCCTGTGGGGGAGACTCACAGTGCAGCAGTTTTGGGAGGACTGCTGCTCATGGGAAGAGAACCATGCCAGAAAAGTTCATGGAGAACTGTCTCCCATGGGAGGGACTCCATGGCCTCACAGGGGAAGGACTTCTCTCCCTGAGAAGCAGAAGAAAACCTCAGGTGATGAACTGACCAAACTCCCATGCCCTGTCTTCCTGCACAGTCAGTGGGAAGGAGGGAGGGGCTGGGGCAGGAACAATGTTTTAAGGGCTTATTACTTCTCATTATCCTTCTCTGATTATTTTAGTAATTCACTTTGCAACTTAAGTTGAGCCTGGTTTGCCCTTGAAATATTTCTCCCAGTCCCTATCTCACTCATGAAACCTTTGTTATTTTTGTCTCCTCTGCCCAGCTGTAGCAGGGGAGGGTGAGTGAGCGACTCCTGTGGGTGCCTGGCATTTGGCCAGTGTCAAACCACAATAACATTGTAGATGGAGACTCCCTTTTTACAGGAAATCACAAGGAAAAGGTGAAGGGGTGTGGCTACAAATTGCTCCTGAGGAGATTATGATTTGACACAAGAGGAAAAATTTTCACAATGAGAATATAATCTCCCCAGGGAACTAAGTGGTGGATTCCCCAAGCTTGGACCCTTTTAAGATTTGTAAGAGGGTACTGGGCTGTGTGGTCAAGACAATGATTTTGCCAAGAAAGTTGGAACCAGGTGATCCTTGATATTCTCTCCAACCTGGTATTCCATGATTCTATGAAAATGAGGCTTTGTCCTTAGTTTTTTGTAGCTGTGGCCCTGTTTTTCAAAAGGGAAGCTGGTTACCTTGTTGCTGTTGAGAGGGCTGAGCCTTATGTCCCTCTCATCCACTCTCATTTCACACATTTGACTGACTCTAATTTCCTATTCTGTTTTTTCATTCTTACCTTGTGATGTAGCTCCACCCATACAGTGATGCCCTTTTGTTCAAAATGACAAGTGTTACTTTGCAACAGATGTTGTAAAAGCCCATCTGAGCCTGAAGGCAGCCAAATAAATCTGTATGATTAAGCATTATACAAAGCACATCCAAGAGAAAGTTTTCCTGTTCTCAGACTTCCACTTCCCCCAGCACTCTTCCCCTCCCATGCAGACACATGCACTCTTTTTATCTCTCCTGTGGGATGAAATTCTCCTGGGATATGGAGGTTTGGCTTTATATTATTCCTGAGGTTGCCTGGCAAGGATGCGGACATAAATTATTCCAGTGTATGGTATAAGCCCCAAGTCAGGATACACACATGAGAGACAGAAGATCAAAGTTCACATCTCTGAAAATACATCAGAATGTGAGACATAATCTTTGAAAGCTGAGGCAGGTCTTTATGGAAGCAGTGACCTAACTCCATAAAACAGAACATGACTGAATCCCCATCAGCTGGTCTCCTTTCCTCTGCCTGGAGTAAAGCATGGAAAATCTAAGAAAGTGTAAAGTGCCAGAATTTTCATGGTGTTTTCTGTGGGTTATTTTTGGTCATAGAATAATAATAATCATAGAATGGGTTTTGATAGGACCTTCAAAGACCATGTAGCTCCAACCCCCCTGCCAGGGGACATCTTCTGCTAGACAAAGATTTTTAAAGGTCTGTCCAACCTGGCCTTGAACATTTCCAGGAATGGGGTGATTCCACCACTTCTCTGTGGATCCTGTTCCAGTGCCTCACCACCTCATCATAAAGTGTCTTCCTTATGTCCAGTCTAAACCTGTGCCCTTCCCTAACCATAGGGCTTTCCCAGTGTTCACCCTACGCTTACCTGAGGCAGTTATTACCTGCTGTAGTTATCTTCACCTTCCCCTCCCTTTTCTCCCGTGTACCTGTGCATTTGCAGGGTCCAGGCTTGTCCTCCTGATTTCCAGTGGCCAGGCAGCAGAGGGAAGCTGAGCTCCTGTGGCTGGGCAGAGGCAGGGAGCAAGGCATGGAGAGGAGGGGTCACTGTAAAGAGCACTCGAGCACAGGCTCCGGTCTCTCTTGCTCGCTGTGACAGCCAAGTGCCTCACTGAAAACCAGTGAGCTGGGACTTAAGTGGCCTCTGATCTTTCTCACTCTTTTTCCCCACAATTCCTCTCTTTTTGTGTTCACGTTTTCCAAGGAAGAGGCATTTTCACGGACAGCTCTGGAACAGTAATCTTTCTGAGGAGGGTAAGAAGTTTTTAACTCCTCACTTTGATAGTTTTTAGAAGGTGGCATTTTAAAGCAGGGGGGAGGCTGGTTGGTATAATGCATTGTTTTGGGACCCCAAGTGTCCTTTGGCATGACTGGTACTTAAGCTAAAATAAAGTAGGTGAAAGCAAACAATCATAGAAAACCAAATCGCTCCGTGTTTTCAAAGTTCAGTAACTTGGTTTTATAGCATTGTTTGAATTGTTTCAGTAGGTTTGCATGTCCTGTCACTTACAGTGCAAGTACACTAAGCTATCTTGTGAAATTTCTGCTGATGAAAAAGCATTTCTCAGGAAAAAACTTTGGATAGTGAGCATTTTTGAACAGAGAGCTTAAAATGTTGTATTTAAATGAGCTCTGCAATGATGCAATGAGACAATAAACATTAAGTGCTACATATATTAAAAATTTTAAGTTACAAGCCTCTAAAAATACTTAGAACAACAGATAAAGCTGCCAAAAGAATATGCCCTCTCCAACTTTAAAATTGTGACTATTAATAAGCAAAGCTGTAACTATGTGTGTAACATACAAAGTTATCCAAAAGTTTTGTTTTGCTTCTTTTTCATGCCAACAAACATATGCGACACTTGCAACATCATAGTGTTTTTGCAACAAAAGTTGTGTTAAACAGCCAAGTATACTAAAACACCAGCTATACCTTCAACTGAACCTGTCTTAAAATGGCAAGCTGCTGGGAGGTTGCTATTCTGGGAGGTGACTCTGATAGGTCTCAACAGATGCGGGCCTGGAATGCAGCCAGGGCGGGGGAGCCGGGCAGCAGCTGACCCCTGCGCTGGCACGGTGGCATATCAGGGATCGCAGCTCGCGTCAGCGCAGGCTGACACTGACACTCCGGGCACACATGGCCCTCTCCTCGCCTGCTCTGCACATGGCCGGCACCCAGCAGCAGCACAAAACTGCTGGTGCTCACAGGCAGCAACCATTCCTTTCTATAATTAAATTACCATTTTGTTACATGCTCTGTGCTTAAAGAAGAAGTGGTGTGCTGAGATTCTAGATTGAAATATTACTGAAGTTTTTTTGATTTAATTATCTGCAATAAACCAGTCATTTGGTTTATAATTAATTAACATCATTTTTTCATGTTCATGTTTTTATGACTGCAAGGATCACAAGGAAAATTAGCATGTGTTAATTGTTCTAAAATCAACACTGGAGATAAATGCTGCATTTGAATCTATTTGTATGCTGATCTCCACAGTTCTGTTTGAACTGTGTAATTGAAGATCGGTGCTTTCCTTCAAGTATATTTGTACATACATATATTTTTTCAAAGTAACTCCTTTGTTACTAGGGGCTGTCTCACATTGCATCTGACAAAAAAGTGGCTCTTTGTTTCATTGAGAGCTCGCCTAGAGCTGATATATATAATTTAAACATGTGTTCTAACATAACAATGGGACTGATTCTTACCTTTCCATGTGCAGAACTTGTTTAAAATAACACATCCTGATAGAGTTTGTGTGACATTTTTCAAATAGAAGTTAGACATCTTCTCCTAAATCTCCACAAAATCCTAGAAGTGTGATTATAGATTTCAAATTACTGATACTGAAAAGCGATCCAACTATGCTATGAGCAGAAAATATTTGCACATCTGACACAGGAAATAGAACACTATCAGTCTATAAAACCAAAAGTTACAAAAACCTGGAAGTAGTTTCAAGCAGGACCTAAATCTGAAATCAATATGACATCATATTACAATCCTCTTTCTCTTTATGTCTCATCTGGCTTTTGTTTCTTAAATAATTTTTCCCAGTCTTTATATTTCCTGCTCAAATTCTGAACTCACCTGTAAGTCTGTAGCTCTCGAGTAAGGATGAATGAAGTTGGGGGCCCATTTTTTTCCTGTGCTTCAGGCTAATGAATTCAGGTCTAGAACCTGTCGAATTTAAATAAATATATAAATTTGTTATATAAAGTTAAATTCTAAATAAATATATACCTTTATTATATAAAATTAAATTCTCTAAATGGGTTTGCCAGAATGTAAAATTTGGCAAACCCATTTGGAGAATGGATTTGCCATTCTCTAATGACAAACTCTAGCAAACCCATTTAGAGAATTTAACTCTCTGAATGTGGTGATAATAGGTGAATGTTAATTTATGATCATGTTATTTAAAACAAACAGGAATTACTGAATTACTTGTAGGTATATTCTTTACAGTTGGAGTATTGATTGTTACTAATAAGCAGCCATGCTGCAACCTAGAACTTAGGAAGACAGATTATCCTGTGTGTTTGGTTTTGTGGCATTATACGTGTTGACAAAGGTTAGATTTGTTGCATAATCACTTAGCTATTAAATTTCACAACTGTGGTGTTTAATTTTATTTTTAGCAAGTGCTTGGCTGTAATATTTCATTGCAGTCATGGCTCCCAAGAAGAAGAATGTGAAAAAGAACAAAGCAGATATCAACGAAACAACTATCATTGTGGAAGATAGCCCCCTCAGTAAACTAAATGGCTTGAATGGACTCTTGGAAGGAGGAAATGGTTTCAGCTGCATCTCATCTGAGGTTTCTGACCCATCATACTGCCCAAACCTCTTGGAAGGTCTAAGCAAAATGAGACAAGAAAATTTCCTTTGTGACTTGACTATCAGTACCAAAACCAAATCTTTCAATGTTCATAAGGTAGTGATGGCTTCAAGCAGTGAATACTTTCACAACATCTTAAAGAAAGATCCGTCCACTCAAAGAGTGGACCTCAATGATGTGTCCCCAGTGGGTCTAGCTACTGTTATCACCTATGCTTACACTGGAAAACTTACTCTCTCACTTTACACAATAGGTAGTATTATTTCCACAGCCATTTATCTACAGATTCACACCCTTACAAAGATGTGCTGTGATTTTCTAGTCCAAGAAATCAGTGTTGAGAACTGCATGTACATTGCAAATATTGCAGAAACATACGGACTAAAAGCAACCAAGGAAGCAGCGCACAAATTTATTAGAGACAACTTCATTGAATTTTCAGAAACTGATCAGTTCCTAAAACTTACTTTTGATCAGATTAATGAACTTCTTGCAGATGATGACTTACAGTTGCCTTCTGAAATTGTTGCATTCCAGATTGCAATAAAATGGCTGGAATTTGACCAAAAAAGAGTAAAGTTTGCTGCCAACCTCTTAAGTAATATCCGTTTTGGTACCATCTCGGCCCAAGACCTTGTCAATTATGTTCAAACTGTGCCAAGAATGATGCAAGATGCAGACTGCCACAAGCTCCTGGTGGATGCCATGAACTATCACTTGCTTCCCTATCACCAGAATACACTTCAGTCCAGAAGAACAAGGATCCGTGGAGGTTTCAGAGTCTTAGTCACTGTTGGGGGACGCCCTGCTTTAACAGAAAAGTCTCTTAGCAGAGACATCTTGTACAGAGATCCTGAAAACGGATGGAAGAAGCTAAGTGAAATGCCTGCTAAAAGTTTTAATCAGTGTGTCACAGTGATGGATGGATTTCTCTATGTGGCTGGTGGGGAAGACCAGAATGATGCCAGGAACCAAGCCAAGCATGCAGTCAGCAATTTCTGCAGGTAACTGCTATTTCTTTAAAAGGGATGTAGGTATCTGTTCCACAGAAGGCAGGTAGATAAACTAACCTGGCTTGTGTCATGAACCACTTGGATAAAGAAAAAGGGGACAATGTAGGGGGGGTATAGATGCTATTCTATATTAAACTTCGAATGAACAGAAATATACAACTGAAGTTATGCAAAAAATTTCACCATGGTTACACATGCACACTGAGAAGTGAGGAAAAACTGAAGAAAACTTATTCCAAGTGAAGGAAATAGATAGGAACATAAGTAGGAAGTCATGGGATGATCTAAGAAGACTTCTCAAATTTTCAAAACCTTTTGATGCCTCACAGAAAATTTGGAAAAACATCTTTTAGATATAGCCTTCACTTTCTGTTCATTCACCATATTTTCAACAGCTTTTGTATTGAATTTCATGTCCTCTTTTTTTAATTATTATCATCAGGAGTTTAAAAACAATGGTACCATTGCTTGAAGGCTGTCTTTTACAGTGTACCCCAAATAAAACCTTGCTTCTAAAATTTTGCAGTTCCTATCTATAGTCATCCGAGACTGCACTGGTGATAGCAAGGTCAGAAGAGTGCATGCACTAATATGCAATGTCACATGTTTTTAAATAGTTCAGCCTAAAGGCTGGCAGTGCACAGCAGCTTGAAGCAAAGGCTGGAGGTGGGAAAATTTTTATCTGCCTTTTATCTACTAACAGACTATGGACATGCAATGGCATTACACAGCCACAGTCCTACCAGTGCTTCCTTTTCTGCTCCCAGAAGGAACAGTCTGCTTCTCCTGAGGACACCAGGAGTTAATGAATGAGGAACATTCTCTAAATCAATTTTATTGTGTAATCTACTTTGTCAGAAAAATATCTGCTCTCTTGACCTTCTGCCCTTAAGCTATGCCTCAAGTTGTCACAAGGAGTTGTGTCCTCAGTGCTGACCTTGGTTGCAGGGAGTAGGTGGGGGAATCCTCGTTGTGCCTTTGACCTTGAGCATGTCAAGTCACATCAGTATGTCTGTGGACTTGCAGATGACAATGCTGAATGCTGAATGATAATTAGTATTTACTTTCCCATAGTCTTTTTCTCATGTGGCTCTCTGATCCCCTTAGCATGCAGCAGAAATGTGTGGGTCCGCTAATGTACTTCACGTAGCATCTTCAGGAGTCATAATTTGCCATTTCTTATTTCAAAGTAGGCCATTTAAATGCCAAGGACAAAGAATGTTATTTCAGATAGCAAAGGTGTTAGGAAGCACAGATGCTCTTTCCACATAAAACTTACTCCATGGGAGTGGCAGGGTAAGCATACTCACCATTTAGAAAGCATAAAGAGGGTGCAAGTATAAATCACAACCAAAAGTTTTTAAAAACTCCCTGAGTAAATTTAGATATCTTTGCTGTGGGTGTGAATTGCAAAAGAACTTCTAAAATTTCTGTTGCATCTTGAAATTTTCTCTTCCCAGTATTCTAATGAAATTATTGTACAAAATCAAATTACAGAAGAATCAGATTTACTTCTTTAAAATAATACCAGGTTTGAATGATACAAAAATATTTTTTCTCCAATCAAAAGGTAAATTTATTTTGAAATTTAATCAGGAATACCAGTTTCATTATGCTGACTTTTAATAGGCAAAATAACTAACTAAAATTCTATCAACTTTGCTCTTGCAGCAGCGGCATAGGAGTCCTGTATAATTTAGCAGAGCAGTAAGTAAGACTTATCTTCTTTCTTGAATCCTTTCAGATATGACCCTCGTTTCAATAGCTGGATTCACTTGGCAAACATGAATCAGCGGCGCACGCACTTCAGCCTGAACGTGTTCAATGGGCTCCTCTTCGCGGTGGGAGGCCGCAACTCCGAGGGCTGCCTCTCCTCTGTCGAGTGCTACGTGCCTGCAACTAACCAGTGGCAGATGAAGGCCCCGCTGGAGGTGCCGCGGTGCTGCCACGCCAGCGCCGTGGTGGATGGCCAGATCCTGGTCACGGGAGGTTACATCAATAACGCTTACTCTCGCTCGGTGTGCATGTACGACCCCAGCAAAGATAGCTGGCAGGACAAGGCCAGCCTCAGCACCCCGAGGGGCTGGCACTGCGCAGTGTCCCTCCTGGAGAGGGTCTATGTCATTGGGGGGTCTCAGCTGGGGGGGCGAGCAGAGAGGGTCGATGTTCTCCCTGTGGAGCGTTACAGCCCGTACACGGGCCAGTGGAATTACGTGGCGCCGCTTCAAACCGGAGTTAGCACGGCTGGCGCCTCCACCCTCAACGGGAAAATTTACTTAGTGGGTGGCTGGAATGAAATAGAGAAAAAGTACAAGAAATGCATTCAGTGCTATAACCCAGATCTCAATGAATGGACAGAGGAAGATGAGCTGCCTGAGGCCACTGTGGGCGTATCTTGTTGTACTATATCCATGCCCAACACCAAGACGAGGGAGTCCAGGGCCAGCTCAGTCTCTTCTGTCCCAGTCAGTATCTAAAGACAGGTCTAACCAGCAATAAGTAAAAATGTTTACCAGCACGGCAATATAATTAACCCTTTAAGTAGAATTTTTGTGCTTATATAGAAAAAAAAATCATTGGCTTTGCAAATGTGCTTTGTAACAGTGCAAACTGGCCAGTTTTCATGAACTTTAGTACAGGTGGCATGAAACAGCACATTAGGGATAAGATCGATTTTCTTAGCAGGAAAAGAGAGTTAACCCATAACCATGAATTTCATTCTCTTCATGACTTTGCCACTGACTTACTATACTGTTTGTGGCAAATAATTTAATTTCTTTATTCCTTGGTTTCCTTACCTGTAAAATTGAGATAAACTTGCTTGAGAAGTTTGTTATGAGGCTTTTTAATACTAATTTTTAGACACTTTCAGAACCCAAAATGAAAGTCAAATATGACTAGTAGTAAATCTCAATATAGATCAGAAATGTGCCATGTCATCATAACATTGATCAGTTTTGTTCTTTTCTAAGTATTTTCTATTTTCACAAACAGAAGGGGGAAAAAAAAGGCAAACCAAAAATACCACACATAGCACGTGCATACTTTCCTTTTGGTGCAGTGATATTCACAAAAACTTCTCAAAGCATTTCCTCCTTCAGAAGGTAGAAAGAGTTCCTCATCTTCTGCCATGAAACCCTTTAATTCCTGTATCAAATGCTGTGACATGGCTTTCAAGATCTGAATCCACAAAATAGTGTAGCTCCCATAAGCACTATGGGCCAGCCCCAAGAGGCTACTTTGGGTGCCAGATGGCTCTCCTGACCTGTGTACACCAGGCAACATCACCTCATCCTCCTCCTCATGCCAGGGAGACGCCCCTCTCATTCCAGGTGGAAAAACCTCAAAGCTGAGTTCATGCCAGGAGACACCTAGGGCTAATGGCACGAGAACATGGGGAAGATGCACAGAGCAAACTTCCTTACATTACCCCAGCAAATAACCAGTTGGAATGAGGAACAAAGATGGAATAAAGACTTCAGGATCTGCCCTTCAGAATTTGTGTGGAAAACAGGAAATCATGGGAAAACTCCCTTAGAGAGTTTTAGAAATAAAGAGATACCTTAACACCTTTCTTGCCAGGTGTAGGCACAACAACACCCAAAGTAACCTTCTCCTGGATTACATAATGCATCTCCTTCTGAAGTCTTCATTAGAGCCCTTTCTTTGGAGATTTCATTCATATTATTCCAAAGGCTAGACTAATGCTCTGTGTGTTCAAGTTTTCCCAGGAGTCTTCACTCAACTTAGTTTGCCTCCAAGAACTTTTCTTCCTGATTTCAGCATGAGGTGAGGGGTATTAAGCATGAAACCTAATCCTGTTCCCATAGCCAAAGGGATATGCAGCCCATCATGTCCTGTGAAGATTTGATACTGAAGGACTGCTGTCAGCACAAAATGTCTACATCAGCATGAAATGTCTACATCCTTCTTTTGGGGAGGAAAGACAGAATACAAGGAATTAAAATGATTTATTATAACCAGAAGGGCACTCACCTTAACCTATTCATGGAGGCTTCACATTCAGTTTCCTCAGATTATCATTGACAGCTCCAGGCTTCAGTGCCAATGAGAAGCCATGCTCTTAGCAACGCTTATAAGGCAGACAAATTTTTATCTCATTTGCAAAAAGGGAACACTGTAAAATTGTCTGTCAGTGCAGATGTTGTCGAGACAAGCATTTTCAGGACTCAAGCTCTTTGTAGCTTTGTTAAAGCTGCATATTGAGGATCAGCATGAGCGTGACATGGTATTAGAGATGAAGTAATTCACTCTGTTGGTTGGGATTAAACTCCATGGTACTCAGTCCTGTTTTCCAGTTCATCTTTGCATCCCAAATACACAATTTTAAGTTTCAAATTGTATTTTTGAGTGCTGCATATTATTAGAATATACTGTCACCGATGACTTGTGGTCAGAGTAGCACTGTCTTATAATTTTGATTCATTTAATTGGCATATAGTTGTTGCAGAAAGAGCTGTTTGTCGGGGATGAGCCGTTTGTCGTGTGTGGGGAAAACTCGGACACTCAATATGAGTGTTCAGCAAGTTCTGTTTATTGAAGAGAGCATCAGACACTTATACAGCAAGTAATAAGTTATGAATATTCTGTAAGCCAAGCAATCTATTGGTTAAACTATACCATCAACTCTTCCTCATTCTTGTGGGCCTACATTCCCTATTTCCCACGTCTCTCTGTCAACTTGTTATCATACCCAGCTAGGCCCAAGGACACGCTATCTTGCAGGTGCAGGACTTGGAATTAGCCACGGCCTTGTACTTTTCCAATCTCTAGCTAGCTAAAATCCCAACATATAGTTGTTCTCTACTCTGTGTAATTCAAATAATAACAAATGTGGAACAGTGTAACAGAGTAGTCTTACTTTAAGTATGAAAATTCTGTTCTTGCTCCTTCAGTCACCAAAAGCTTTTACTGAAGGAGAGAAAAAAATTCTCTTTTCCCAAGTCATGACCACATGTTCCATATGAATGCATTTAGGAAGTTCTTTAGAAATAACCATCTGTTCCAATATTCTTTTGTAATTTTTTTAATCCATCCAGTCCAGTGAAGACACCTGTACAAATTCAATTATAACTGTATTCATGGTGTGGTTACATAGTATTTATAGCATATCCATGAGGCTGTATTTATGAATTGAAAAAACAACTATTATGGCCTCAAACAGATATTGGATGGAATTGCCATATGCAAGTGTCTCTTTTTCCCTTTAGGAATTCAGTTCCAAAATGTCATGAATATTCAGACATTGCTGCATGCTTTCCTGTATATGATCTAGCACTTCATGTACATCAACAACCATCTTGCTTTTGAGCAGTAAATTATTTATGAATGATGGGCTAAGTGCAATGAAACCTCTCTCTTACTACTTAAAGGGTTAAAAACTTTGGGGGCCAAATCCTTTTCATCTTACTCACAAAAAAGGTTCCATTGACTTCAGTGGGACTGCTGAATAAGATGTACAGGATTTTGAACTCTTGGCCAAATTCTGGCAGAACAGTAGATGAAAGTGTCATACCCAGAAGGAAGACTGCTGCTCTGCCTCCAGTGCCCTTGGCCATGACAAATCCGTGAAGACATGTCCTAGGACAGGAGCCAAATACCACTGGCCATGTGTTCCTTCTGTAGCACAAGTTAGGTACATATTTCAGGCCAAAAATCTTAGGTAGATTAACAAATTGTATTGTTACCAATAGAACACTACAGTTTGGCTTTACATTATTTTCTCTAAACATCTGTTTAGGCTTCAACTGCCCATTGAGCCAGGATTTGGCCCTTAATATGTGACACTATTAGCTGGACTTAATATTATGTTGAATCATGCTACATACTGAGCTATTTGTGACATTTTATGTGTGACCTTCTTTTGTTAGAACTGTGAAAATTACTTTTATGTTCTGTTTTATGGGATGGTGTTCTTTAATTGTCTGGTACCATATATTCAATCTCTACATGTTTAATAATGACATCTCAGTTGAACTTGAAATACTGTGTGTACCAAAAAGAAGTTTTAAAGTGCAAGGAAGTACTGTATGCGGTAATATTAAGTAGAGCAGAGGACTTCCAACTGTATGAGATGCAGACTGTTAAAGCACTAGGGATCTTCTTTAATGCTATATTAGTGATAGGAAAAGAAAACCCAAACAAAACAAATTAATGTAAGCTGTTATCCTCAAAATTCTATATAAAACGCCCATGCATTTTGTACTTCAAATAGCTGTGCTTCAAATTCAGATCTGAGAAAGAGCCTTTCTTCAGTGTGTGAGAGAAGCAGTTTGCAAGGGTTTGTTTTCTTGTTTATTCCTGACTGTTAGTTGTATGGGAGAGTGTGTTAGAGATTGTGAGGGAGGAACTTACTGTTGGAAAGTTGTGCTGAAAGGAAGATGTTGTATTTAGTTCTTAACCAAGACGAGATCATGATCATTTATTCTCTTGAAGTTAAACTGCAAGATCATCTGTGGATCAGTCAAGAGTCCAGTAAACTTGAATCTTTCAAAGAGGGAAGCAGGCAAAATTAGCATCAACCAAGCTCAGTGAGGTCTCAAAAAGGGCTTTGTGTTGAGATTTTTAAATGGCAGTTCTTGCAGGTAAAAAGGATGCAAGGAATGAAATGACTGAGTAAGAACATTTATATTATCCTGAAACCTAGATTAGTTTACCTCACAGTTCTAACTCTTACCAAATCATACTGGGTTTGGGAGCAGGTTTTCCTTAGCAGCTGGCTTGGTAATTCTAGTTGCAAACCCAGCAGTCACAGAAATAGTTGTATGAGCATGCATACCTTCTTGCATTCAGAGGGACTTCTGCTACAGAAGTTACTCTCAAGGATTTATATTTGGAAAAATAAAATATAAGAACTAAATCCATGAGCAGGCAAACATCAATGTCTAATTAAAGCCAACGTGAGGGTGTTAGACTGATCCTCAACATCACCATTCACTTACCATACCAGCCCATGGCATTTTCTGAGACTCAATTACTATATAAGGATAATATTTCCTGGGAATGGCTGTTCAATGAAATCCTATGTGTACTCCAAAGGTTTATTTTGTGCCACACACAGGATGGGAAGTGCTGTAGTCCATGGAAAAGCCAAAATGGACCCACTTAGAGCCATAAGCAAAATAAGATTTTGTTCCAAGTCCTCAAGGATGTTTGAGAAAAATGTGCTGGAAAGAAGCACCTACTTGAACATATCCCTTTCCATAAGCAGCTTTGCTTATGTTCCAGTACTGAGATTTTCATCATCTTTCTGATAGAAAGCAAATATCAATTTTCAATTGTCTGTAACTTCAATTCTCAGTTGAACTGAATTTTCAGTCTGTTTTAACTGTTTAGCCAAGCTGGGAGATGTTTTTCAAAGTCTGAATTCACCTGCTCAGAGAATACAATTGGAACCAGTAGTCCTACTATAGATTCTTGACCTTTTTACAATGAATCCTCTCTTTTGTCAAAGATTTGCTTTGTATAAGTACTCATTGTAATGAGTATAAGCACATTGTAATGCACAGATTTATACTTTGGCTTCTCCTTGAAAGAGGAAGATCTCTTGTCTCTTTTAGTTTCTCTTTTCTTATCCATAACTGAATGACTACCAGAGCACCAAAGAAGATGCACAGATGTGAACAGTACATAAAAACTCAACTGTGAATCTATAAAAATCTCATTGCTGGTGGCAACAATAAAGACAAGGAAACATTCTGAAATGCCTGCTGGATAAAAAGGGTGAAACATCACAGAATCACAGAATATTCTGAGTTGGAACGGACCATAAGGATCACAGAGTCCAACTTTTAAGTGAATGGCCTGTATGGGGATCACACCCACAACCTTGTCAAGAAATGAGTTGCTGGTGCTCATTTGCAAGTGTGACCCTGCACAGAGCTCTGTTCCCAGAAGTTCCCTAAAGAATAAAGGAAAATACATGCAATTCTATACAGCTGGTGTGAGAGATTTGGTTAATACCAGATAAGTTTTGCCGTGCCAAAGACATACTTGTCTCAATGAAAATTTTCAGTAACAATATAGGCAATTAATAAAGTTATGAGGAATAGGCAATTTCTATTGGTAAGAATGGGAACACACACATTTAGATACACTGTGAATGGAAGATGTTGTTACTCTAATTGCAGTCTTATCAGTTTCTTTATTGACAAGAAAAGTTAAAAATATAACTTATTTGTATAAAGCATTTTCCTGGCTTGTAACTGTTAGATTGCTTATACAGAAGGGTTTTCTAAGTGTACACTTTAAAGATGGACTGTGATAACACAAGGGAACATAATACAACAGAAAAAAAATCTGTAAGTGTAATGTGAGAATGTTACGACTTAAAAACTAAAATTTGTGGTGCAGCAAGTTGTCATTAAGAGGAAAACAGCATGTTGGTATTTTTCATTGTGTGCTTTAAATAAAACTGTTGACACATGGCACAAACAAATTATTGTAAAATCAGTTGGAAACTGCGAGACTGCCTTTCTGACAAACGCCTGGTTGCAGTTGAAATATGCTTTGTTTTCTGAGCCCTGGGCTGATCCTTGCTTTCATATCAGCCAACTGGAATGTTTGTTACACCCAGGCTATCAAACCACCTTCACAATAAGGGGCACAATGTGACACTGGAGCCACTTTTATTTTTTTCATTTTATAACAAAGACAACAACTTGCTTTTTTACAATTAACTTCACAGTCTTTTGTTGTAATCAAAGTGCCTGACAAGAAGTGATGATAAATCAGATGTCTGACTAGCAACTGAATATGTTTTCATTTTGATTGTATGGCTAACAGTACCAAAAATAAAACCATCTACATTTCAAGGAAAAAAAAATTAGTCCAAATTCTGAAGAGCAATTAAGTTGTGCCACAGATGAGAGGGTTTGAGATGTCAAAAATTGATCCCTGTTGTGTGACACCAAAGACTTGGCTCAAAGTGTGATTCTATAGGTCACAACCTGAAGGGTTGCCTGGCCTGTGGCTGTGCAGAGGTCATGACTGTGGGTTACTAAGTTTCCATAACACTCAAGGACACAGAGGCTTTATCCTCTAAAATTTTCTACTTCATTTCAGATTACCGCAAAGATAACTGCTAGCAAGTATACCAATAGTTATTACAGCCAATATGAAGATCAATAAAGTGAATATGAATGAGTATGAATGAATATGAATGTCAAGCTATTACAATTATTATCAGCAATCAATAATATCAGTCAATAGTATGGTGTCAATCAACACTAGCATCAAGCAGTATGGTAGTACACCAAATGACAGCAACAGCCAAGTAGGTGTGTGCTACTGCAATTACTGGAGCTTGCCACTGAAACAAACTGATCAACAATAATATAACACCAAATATGCTTAATATATATAATATTTACATTCAGCAAATTAGCCAGACTTAAGAAGAAGCCAAACCAGCCCAAAAGGGAGAAACATACTGATCCTGGAGGGGACATCCAACCATCCCCAAAAGAGGGGAAGAAAGATCCAAGTAGTAAGACAACAGACAGTTTCCCTTCAAAACAGATCCCTGACACAGTGTGGAGTCAGCCAGCATTCCCACTGAGTCCAAGAGAATGGACAGTTCATGTGGGATTCACCTGGGAAGTTCTCAGAGGGAGACAACTTTAGTCTGTTTTATAACAGAGAGACATTAAGTGTGTGTAGGAGATTCTGCTTTGAGAATCTAATAAATGATGTTAATTTCCATTTTTTACTTATAACAGGCAATAGATGATTCTGTTTTCTGATTTTTTTTTTGCATCAATTTTATATCTCTGTGTTGTTTTCCATTTTCTCAGACAGTAAATTGTCATTACAGTCTCCTGGGTTTGCAGTTCTTCCTGGTACCTTGGGATGTCTCTGGTTTCTAGGTCGTTGGCTGCACTTTTCAAGGATGCTTGCAGTTCCCAGGCCTAGTCCTCAGCCTCACAATCCCAGGCTGGCAGACCTTTCTCGCTCGTGATTTTCAACCAACAAATTTTTCTGTACAGCAGTGTTCCTCTTCTAACCAGGTTGCTCACAGCTGGGAGAGCCAAGGCAGCTAGGTGAGCCTGCTGGCTCTGAAGCAGGACCCATGCACATCTGGAGCAGCAGCTGGGCTCCTCAGGGCACCTGAAAAGCCACTGCATGACTGTGAATGTGCTTACCTGCACATCAAGTCAGGATCCAGTTGTCTCAATGTCCCTTGTGCAGGTGCCCCAGGTGCTGCAGAGCATTTCAAATGGCACTGGGTGTCCAGCTATGGCCACTAAGTCAAGCCTGGAGAAGGGGAGTTATTGCCCCTCTGCTCTCCACACTGCAGTCCAGAGTGAGTGGCTGACCTGTGTGTATAAGTCCACTAGTCCTAACTGCCTTGGACAGTGATGAGGATTTTGAGGAACCAAAAGAGAATGATTGTGCTTCAAAATTCAAGGATGGTTTTGAAGAGTCAAGCCATGAGTCTGTATCATAAAAACTGCTAGAATTAGACTACAATTAGACTATGATATAAAAGCAAAAATATTTTAAGCAGGTCTTGACAAATGCAATATTTGCCTGCATTGCTAAAGTAAACATGAATTAAAGTAGAAACTATCTGGATCCTTCATTTCTTCTATTTGCCTTGTTACTTAAGGGCTTGAGAAAACTTATATTTCTGTATTGCAGTTATCTTTTGGAGCTTATTATGTTATCTTTTCCCTTCAAAAACAGTTAAATAGTATGAGTGAAATATTTACTTAGCAAAAGCTGGTTTTCTGTAAATTATCTATAATTTAGCACTAGGCCTTGCATAGATTTATGTTGTCCATTATAGCAACTTAAACCCAGTACATAGAGGCCCATAAATTGGTATGCTGCTTGTTTTCATGGAATGCTTATAAGATAAATTTTACTCAATCCTATGGCACCATATTCTTTTTTCATTTGAAGGAACCATGTATTTTATAAGTAAAATTCCTAAGTAGCACAAGAAATTCCACCTGAATATGAGAAAGAACTTAACTGTGCGGGTGAGCATGCACTGGAACAGGTTGCCCAGAGAAGCTGTAGAGTGTCCCTCACTCAAGAATCATCTGGACATAATCCTGTGCCAGATATTCTAGGATGACCCTGCTTAGGCAGGAGGCTGGACCAGATGATCCTCTGTGGTCCCTTTCAACCTGACCCATCCTGTGGCCCTCTGATTCTGTAGTGATGTGAGAATAGCTGAGTAGGGTCAGAATTCTGCTGAATTTAATTAGAAACAGCCAGACTGCTTTTGTTTTGTGATAGTTGTGTATGGGATAACCCTGAGCCAAATGCTAAATTTACTGAAGTAACTTCTCTAAAGGAAGGGGATAAATTCAGATTAAAGGTCTTTCAGTCTGCAACTTGTGTTCTTTTCAGTGAAAGCGGCCACAGAACAAATCATGATTTCTCATTCTGTATTGGGTAATGCCACCTTTTAACCACGGTGCAAGTGGTTATGCAGGGAATATCTTTGATGAAGTTGCTCTCCAAATTGTTACTCAGATAACCAGAAATGCCATGTTGCTTTACTGAACGTAGCAAAGCTTGTCCTTCTCAGCCTTGCTTAATGTCAGCTGGGCGCTTCTAGTTCTTGCCTTTAGTCAAGGGCACAAGGCTTGCCCGGTTTAGTTTCAGTCCTCAGTTCGGCAGCTGATGCTCACGCATCCCGAAGGATCATCACTCTGCGCGGGAGCTCGGAAGGGTTTTGCTCTCCCGAATTGTTGCGGGAAGGAGACGCTGGAGGGCACCAGAGGCCGGGGATGGCGCCGGGCTCCCCGCGGGGACAGCTGGGGACGGGCCCGCAGCAGAGCCGGAGCCGGGGCCGCGGGGACCAGGGGACCAGGGGACCAGGGGACAAGGGGACAAGGGGACTAGGGGAGCAGGGGCCGCGGGGACCAGGGGACCAGGGGACAAGGGGACAAGGGCGTCCCACCGGGAAGCTGGCGGCAGAACCAGGGAAAGGCGGAGGCAAAGCCAGCAAGTCCTGACTTCAGCCAGCGCTGCTGGCGGCTCCGGGGACGCGGGAGAAAGAGGGGAAGAACATTCAGAAAATCGAGAGTTGTTGTGTCATGTGAAAATGTGCATTTCAGCAGTGGTCTGCCCACTGTCCCTTCTCTCGTGTCCATCTGTTGTCCATAAACATCCTGGGAGAAAAGATTAACACGTCTGGACGATCCCAGCAGGCTGGTGCCACGATCCTAAAAAGGCAAAGTGCATTTCAACAAGGATGAGGTGAAAAAATTCCCATTTGCTAAAATCAAAGTGCACAGTGCATAAGGTTTGACAACACTAGCATCAGGGACATGTTTATTGGATTCAGAATGAATTTGTGGTTACCACAAGAGAGTACCATCCCTGCTTTCACAGGGAAAAGGACAGAGTCTTGACTGGGGAGGACATACATCTTTCATGGCTGGGACTTGGTTTGCATGTTACAGATACACGATCTCACCATCAACCTATCTGAAAGTTCTTCAGTCTCCTCTGTCAGAGCTGTTCCAGTTTGAATATATAACTTAATATTTACCACCCTTGTAGGGTAGGAAATACATTTCTTTTCAGCTTCCTAAGCCAGTCTGCTAAATGCTGGACAAGTTCTTGCAAGAACATATTTTGCTTTCATCCCAGTGCAGTATGAACACATTTTTTAAATTACTGACATTTAGCAGATGGGAAAAACAGTTATTTCCTATGTTGCTGGGAGAATGGTGCAGCCAACAGATTCCTGGCCCAGCTGCTGCTCTAAAGATGTTATGCTGGTCACTGCATACACTTGAGAGTTCAGCCAGTGAATTATGGTTTGCTATAATAAGAATATTTTGCTTTCCATTAGATCACACTCAGTGGAACAACAGCAAGTGCACTGAAGCCACTAAAAAGGCTCTCAGTGACATTTCAAGGCCCCTTTGCTTCATTGCTGGTGTCAAACAAGTTCTGGCAAAAGGACACCTTGGCCACATTGTCAGAAGTAACAGATCAGCTCTTCTGAAGAAGGAACAGATGTGGCAGGCCAGGTGAACTGCACAGCACTGAGACTGCAAAGGAATCTTAACAAAGCTGGAAAAATGAAAGCAAAGATCATAAATCATGTCTTAAAACTCAATGCAGAGCTCTCTTAAGGTGTTATGTGAGTAATACCACCCTAAGATGTTAGCAGCAGCTTGAATTCTTCTCACAAAATCCTTTGAAACAAAAGATACACCTGTCTCCTGGATGGAAATTGTTGCAGGGAATCACAGCAAAGAGACTGGTTCATGCAGCAGAAGCAGAACAGGAGGATATGCCAGTGGATATCCCATATCCAGAAGTGGGATCTGTTCATATGAGAAGCAAGTGTTCAAAGAATCCCCATAGGATCATATCCCTTTGGAAGGGCAGACCACTTAAAAAGGATCAGTCATGCAAGTCATGAAGCTGAGGAGTTGCAGGTATTAGCTGCTGTGTAAGCTAAATGCTTTCATATCTGCCACTGGTCCTTTGAAACACTGAGAACAACCCAAGGTCAGGAAGCATAAATTTAGACATCTATATATGCACAAGCTATTAAATCTTCAGTTACAGGCAGTACAGTCAAAGGTACACTGCCAGCCAATGCAGGCATATAAAGTGATTTATTTGGTCACCCACAAGTCCTGCTGTAGGATAACTCAAGTTGCTCCTTAGGCTTTACTGTCTGTATTGGCTTGAGACAAGATTCACACATAAATGTCCAGCACTGCCTGTGTGCTGGGTGGGTGTCCTGTCTGGCATCCAGCCATCCCAACAGGACATGGGTTTCCCTTATTTTTTAAGTACCAGGCACATCTCAGACTTCTTAAATTCATCCAAAGGCACCAACATTTAGGCAAATGAATCAAACCACTGGTTTCCACTGATCCATTGATCTCCACAGTCATAATATAGACAGCAAGCATGTTTATATCTTTACCTACATGTAGGCATGTTAATTTAAGAGCCTCTGTCTTGATATTTTCTGGTTTTCTCTGTCCTTGCAAATTTTGTTGGCTAGAAGTTTCATTCTGAGGCTGTTCTGTCTTTTAATTTTAGAAGCTCTCATGCTTTGTTTTACTCACCTCAAATATGTCCATCAACAGTTCTCATTCTCATGCCTTAACAGGCTGGTACAGAACAAATACATGTGCACACAGGTAGCTCTAGAGACTGAATTCATATTTTCCTAAATTCAAATTTTACTTGTGTTTTGCCAGAAAATCCCTGGAAGGCAGCCTTGTGGCCCTCCTTGAGTATACAGGGACAAAAATTGTACTTATGGGGAGTTATGGGTGACATGGGAATTAATGTGTTCAAGAACATCAGAAAAAAACAGTAAAATGAGTTCAAAGGAATGGTCAGTGTTAATAACCAAGGACATGTATGGAAGCAGTCAGACTGGAAAATGCTGAGGGATGAGTTGTTCATTTATATCATGACCAGAAGGCCTCTGCTCCCTCTGCAAGAGGATGGCAACAAGGATGTGACATGGGCCATGCTTCCTTCCACGGTCCCATGAGGAAGAGGAGGATACCCGAACAGAGGTATCATGGACAACAGACAGCAACGTTGCTGAAGTTTTATGGAGAACAAAGATTTTGAGGTTGAGAAGAGGATCTGGCATTCACTGATCATCATGCAGCATTGGACTCTGGACCAAATTCTGGTCAAGATCAGCTTGGGAGTGATTGTTCCAGTTCATTTGTTTTGAACTTTTTCTCCCAGCCTGCATTCTTTTGTTTTTGCTGGAATGAAACACAAAACAAAACCTGCCTGACATTCAAACTGCTCTGCTGATGACTCACTGACCCACTCCATGGCTTTAAGCTAGCAACCAGCTCACTTGCTGTCTCATTTGTGCCATCTGAAAAACAGGGTAATGAGTTTTTGCTGATAATGAAAAAGTGAGCATGAATTGAATTGTTCCCAGAAAGTAAATTACTAAATAAATATGCATTAAGAAGTGATCCCAAGACAAGAACATGCTTGTGGGAGCAACTGCATTTTCACTGAGGCCAGTCTTGAATAACACCCTGCCTTACAAAAGGCTGAGAGTCACTGTGACAAAGCACAAATTGCTACCAAGGTTATTAAGGTGACTCTTTTTATTCAGTGGTATCACAGGGATCAGCAAATGATGTGGCACATTCTTCAGTTTTGTTTCCTCTTTTGTTGTTGTCCATAGATGCCCCTTCTGCAGGTACAGCTTGATTCTGCTTCTCAATCTCCTCCCACAAACAACTGAGTGCCCAGCTTAACCAGGCAACTTTTCAGGTCTCACCACATTGTCATAACAGTTTCCAGACCCTTCAGTTTAGAAGGAACACCACTAACATTCACACATTCAGGACAGAGCTAGTACAGTAATGTATTCCCATTTATTTACTTGCATTACCATAAATTTATAGACACAGGGAGATGTGTTGACTAAGACTTTCATTGTGCTCAACAAAGAAAAGGTCTGAACAGAAGCACTTGGACTGGAAGCCATGAGGTAGAAAGTAACAGCAAACAGAAACAATCACTCTGAGGCAGCAGTTTCAGGATAGCAACTACTCGACCATCATCAAGAGTTTAACGGGCCTGAGGACTTTCAGAGAAAATAATTAGGTGGCCATGAGGTGTTTACAATGACTTTTTCAGAGAAGAGAGAAATTTACAATGACTTTTTCAGAGAAGAGAGAGTGCTTCTTGGAAAAAGCATCAAAAGCGTGTGTTTGAAAATTACCAGTTTGGAAATGGAAAATTACTAAATTGCATCATAAGCTGATCAGATGTAGGGCTTGACCTCTAAATACTGAAAGGCTTATTTTAGAAGTTGTTTTATCTGAGCAGTCACAGCACACAGAGCTGTGGTGAGTTCCTGGGAATAATCATTTCATTCCACAAACAGTAAAAGTGGTGAAGCGTGGTTTATTGTGAACTCATGTTTTATTTTCATACCTGCCCAACACAATAACCTCTCCTAAAGCTCTTTATGACTTTGTCCTCACCTCAGCTGTACTTCTTCAGCACGTTTCTTCTCATGACCTCTAAATACCATCTAGTTGAAGCCCTGACAAGGGACATGTTCTGTCTCGCAGCTTGATACCCACGGTGAGTGGCACAACCACTGCTGGTGAGCACACACTTCAGCTTTGCCTCATTAGATTTCCTTTCTTATATAGAGACAGTCTTCAGAAGTCGTGTAGAAAATCCCACTATTCTTCATCTCAGATGGTCATCCTAACGAAGCAGAAAAGAGAGAAAGGCACTCTTATTCCATGATTCATCCTATCCCAAAATAGACATCTAAATCAGGCCATTTGAATCATGGTCAAACATGCCAGCTGGTCTCCACTAACTGTAAGGGCAACCAAAGGGATTATCTCAGATGAAGACATTCGTACTACAGAAGGCTAAACTTAGGTGAAATGAATCCTACTGTAATTCTTTTGAGCTCTGTGTCACTTCATGATGTTAAAGACTGGTGGTTGGTTTCAAAGCTTTTAGAGTGGGATAGATGGATGGACACTGGGATTGCTGAGTCTTCCTTCATCTAGGCTGAAAAATCAAAAAAACTGGGAAGAGTGAGAAAACAAAAATATATTTGTGTATATTTTCACAGAGGAAGATGCTACATTTTCTACCACGTTTTTGAGCTCTCTCCATCTGTTCAACAGCCCCTGTATATGTGTGAGTTGTTAGAGCAAGGCACCTCAATGCTGGTATCACCACTATCTTCCCACCAGATAAAATCAATGAACATTGACAGCAAGTACCAACAAGTTGCCCTCTTCCACAAAGGTGAAATTAGTTCACTTACCTTTTTGGTTTTTGTAAGCTTTTCCAGGAATTAATGTATATTTTTCTAGTCGGTGATAAAGAAAGTGATGAAAGAGATATATTGGTTTCAACAAGATCAGAATATTTAGTTGTCCTGTATTGCAAAACAGAAAAAACAACAATTTACTAGTAAAGGACCTTGAAAGTTTTTCTTGCAATGCCCTATTTTTAGGACAGCCCAAGTTTCCACATGCCTCTTTCTCCAACCCTGGAGCTAGCGTGCAAAATCCCTACTATGGGCTCGTGTGTAGATGCAGAGGTGCTCCACAACTCTGACTTGGTTTCTCAACAACCAAAGAAGTCAATTTTATGCAACTTCATTGTGAAAAGCCATCCTGAACACACAGTTGTACAACAAATGCTCATGAGTTACCTTGTGGGTGAAATTCTAGGACAGCTGGGCTTGGGGCACCTCCCAGCATGTCCTACACACCATTGTGCATAGCCGTCCCAGTTTGCCACATGCCCATCTCTGCAATTTTTGTGGCTGCCTGGGATATGCTGTCTGAAGGCTCCTGCTCATCCTGCTCCAGCACTTCCATCCTGCTTGTGGCATGCTGTGGCATGGGGCTTGGTGCTCATGTGTGCACCAGCCCAGCACAGGGCAGTAAGGATCAGAAAAATTTCACAAATGCTCACAGAGCTCTGCTGGAGGTCGGTGTCACTGTCGCCAGGTTAACAGCCATTGCACACAACCTCACCCTGTGAGGAAGCACAGGCTCCCAGAGACCACCCTGCATCCTCCTCCCTGGTCTCCTGAGAGACAGTTCTCTCCCTTCCCTTGAGCTCTGCCTCCTGTGGGCACACAGGTCCACGTGGCTGGATGGAAAACCACATCAGAACCCCAAGCCAGATTACAGCTGTGGTTTTGTTCCCATTGGCTGACTTCAACTGGATTAATTCCTTTGTTGTTCAGACCAAGCTTGTGCAAACTCAGGGGAGAGGGTAGGAACGATCAGGAGGGAGGCAATACTGCATCTTTTAGTATCAATTCTGGCAAATGTTAGCTTAAAAATACAATTCCCATTCCTGAACCAACTTCTCAGCCCTAGCACAGGAATCCTTTTCAGCCTTCTCTCCACGAATGTGGAAGGCATAGCTGCTTCTGCAGCTGGGCCACCCAAGTCATAGAGCCCTCAAAGAGCAGCCATTGTTAGAACTGGAATGCAAACTGGAAGTGCCAGGAGAGGAGGTTCTGAAAGGGTTCACTTCAGACAAGTCACCAGATTTGTGAAAAGCTAAACGAAGCAGTCAGCTGCCTGTATTGCACAGGAGTCTCATGGCAACTCTCATGAAACAGTATACAGCTTTTTGTGCTATTATTTTAATTATGTTTCAATTTAGTAGTGACTGAGCAACTTGACAAACTCTTGTTCTTCTCTCTGCAAAAAGAATTAGTAGGTTTGAGCTGTATCAGACCATGACACATGTGATGCTGCTCAGTGACACAGGCAAGAGAGACCCAGACAAGGTGCTCTTGCTCCAAGAGGGCTCCTGATCAGCCTGGCCATGTGCTGGTGAACTCATGGAAAACATTGCTGCTGCACAGTGGCCTCCCCACAAATACTCTGAGGCTGCCTCCTATCTCTGTGTACCCCCTTCTCCCCACAACTTTGAAGTGCAATTTTTAAAAAAGTCACCCAAGTTAAATTCCTGAAACTACTTTTTCTCCTGAAACTGTGCAAGCTGTGCTCTATGGAGTCCCATAATTCTGTTTACATCTGCATTTTCCACTTGAGGGTTTTGGAAATCATTAATAGTGCAGAAGATTAAGATAAACCAAGTCGCCAGACAGAAGAGAAAATACTTCTTGCTGTAATTGTCCTTTTTTCTGTATCAGTATATTTCCTGCCAGTTTTGGTAGGGAAGTGGCAGAGTTGATGGTAAATTTCATCTGTCAATCCAAATGAGGAATTAAAGTCATTTAGGAATAACAGGTGCCACCTGGAAAACAAGCAGAGGACTTAAAAATAATTATGGCTAAATGTATTCATCTTTGCATTCCAGAAGGCTCCCCTTGGTCTCTCCTGAAGATAATACATTAACACTGGGATGAAATATTGGCATGCTGTTCAAACTTTTCACCTGAGATTGAATTATAAGTTACAGATGCTGAGTCATTGGTCTTTTTGTTTGCTCAGAGAAATAACATAGCATCACTCAAGGATAGAGACCAGCCAAATTTTTCCAAAGATAAGAAATGGATTCATTTTCTCTGAAAAAAAAGAATTCCTTATCTTTCTGGCTTCATTTGGTGATACATCAACAGAAAACCAATATGAGTTGATGAAAAGGATTTGTTAATTTATTTTCCTACAGAATATTTGATCCTTTTAGATTATTTCAAATAGCATCCTATTGGGTCAGAAATTCCTGACTACCAAGGAATTGGAAACCTGATTTTCACAGCACTGCTGCCATGTATTGATGTAACTTACCATGGAAAGCACCCCATATTGATTATATATAACCATAGCATGGCCAAACAACAATACAAAAACATATCCACAAATTTTAATTGTTTAAACTCCAAGCAGCCTAAGATTTAAGCAGAGAGCAGAGAATTTAGGGGAGCATGACAACAGCTAAACAGTTTTTTAGTTCATATGGAATTGTTCAGGTTGACAGAGGGAGCAGGGAAAGTGGTGTTTTCTAAAATACAGCATCTTATGGGTTTGTTATAAAAGTGGTGTCAAACTTTCAGAAGCAAAGACCCTAGTGATGGGTCACTAATTAACTTACAGCTTGATCCAGCGGAGCTCCTTTATTTGGTCAGTGCTTGCTGAAAAGCAACTAAATATTTCTGCTTATTTTTGGCAATTACATTTACTTTTGGCGCCATAAATAGCAATGCTCCATTTCAAAGTTGCAGTATCTACTTTTAGATCTCTTAGTATTTCAAAAGGATGGGAATATTTAAAATAAACTATGTCCTTAGTGCAGTCAATCAAATATTTCCCCATCAACTAGGACAGTTTCTATCTTCTGATTCCTCTCTCAGGTTTAATTCTGTTTTGGATTCTGCTACTGAGTGGCTCTGTAGGTCTTGAAGAAGTCAGTGTGCAAGTGGGACAGCTTAACAAATGCAGAAATCTGAGAAGCAGGAACTTGCTTCCTTCACAAGTACAATGTGCAACTGAATAGCAGCTATTGTCTTTATTTTACAGTGGGCAAAATCATGTTCTATTTCTTAAGGAATGATGAAATCAGGACAGAAATGAATAATTATACAAATCTGGCATCAGTGTTTACAGGAAAAAGTGTCCAGTGGTTCTCCCCTGAAGTTCTTCATTTGACTTTGCAAGACTTCCATACAGCTGAAAATTTTCACTCTTGGCATCACTAAGAGTGCCCATCATTAGAAAATGTTGACAAAAATAGTTATCATTACTGAGAACAAAAAAAGACATAAAATACACCTTCTTTATGGAGGAGTTCAATCACTGTTGAGAACATGACCAGGTGGGAAACATGATGTTTCCTAGGCTGACAGGACTACAACTGGTCCCTTGGGAAGCTCTTTGGTAACTTTGAATTTGATGAAGAATTTCCCACTTGGAAAGGCGAGGGTTGCACGATATGAGAAAGTCCTCAAATTCCAAGGGCACAACAAATATGGGCTGGAAGTGCTGAGGGGGCCTTGCTCCTCCAGTCTGTGGAGGTCTGTGAACCAAGCAGGCCCTGACAGATGTGCCATCCCCACACAGTAAGGCTGCAGCTGCTTGGCTGGGCCAGCCTTATGCTCTTGTGAAGGCTCCAAGGCAGGGATCAGCACACAGAGCCAATGGATCAGCACAAGACACACACTTATCACAAATTATGAAAAGCAAATACGAGACAGTTTTGTGCCCAGTTCATTTTGGCTTCTTCTGGAGTCGGGGATACGCAAGTTTCATTTAACAGCATATAATGTGTCAAAGGCAATGAGAACACAGATGTCTTAGCATCCTTTTGGCACAGACTCCCTGGGAGGGGCAGCCTGGCTCTGAGTGCAGTTCAAAGGACAGAGGACATGATATGAATCAAAAGCATCCTAACTTGCTGAGTTAAATGACATAAATGACAACATGAATAGTGTATTCAACCATGTGTAGAACCATGGCCAGAGGCCCCCATACACAACAGCCAAGCCTTTCCTTTGAGACACCCCTCACAAATGCCTTTGCTGATCAGAAAGCAAACTGGGCGTGGGAGGGGTGGTGTATTCATAGGAGGCCTGCATGTTCACCTTCCCAATTTTGTGAAACTATGAGGTTATTCACACACACCACCTAAGCAAAAATGGCCCTGCACTGAAAGAAAATTGTTATTGCAAAGTCAGTATCTTTAATATCATGAAATGCCAGAATTAAGCTTGCCTTTAAGGTGGCATCCTGTTGTGAACATATGATGATACACAATCGACAACTGGATCATACTTCTTTCAAGAGATCCCTACTTCATTCAGTACAGGGGAACAGATGAGATTTCTTAATGAGATTCTAGGCAGGATTTTTATTAGCACTGATCTTATACACCCTCTTTTGTTTACTGAACTGATTCCCAGTACAGCTCTGCATGGGAAATGAAAAATGTAATATTTTTTGTAATTATTCTCAAAGTTCAAGTCAACTGCATCTGAGTTCTATGACTCAGTAATCCAAGATGGTTAACTAAAAAATGCAGACTAAGCAAGCTGTGAAAACCTAGTTTTCATGTCTTGTGTCCTCAGGCTGTGTGAGATAGCCATGTCCAGCTGCATGTACTGTGGCAGTATTCTTACCCTCATTGGAAGTTCTCCACTCAACTCTAAAATCTGACGTTTCAGAGAGCAGCATATTTCAGCTCAACCCCAGAAAATACATGTTTTACTCTCACTGGGCACAGTTATACCAATGTCCTCAGGCTGACTGACTGACTGTCGAATGTGTTTGCACAGTACAGACTACAAATAATACCTGAAGGTATCATAGGGAAATATAAAGTTGAAAGCTTGAAATTCCCTCTGATCTATGCCAGGACAGACCACTGTATCCAATGCCTACGTGCACAGACAAAGAAGACTTCCTTTCTTCAAAGGAAATCTGTCCACCTGAAGGGCATAATTTTCCTTCAGTTTTGATTAACCTGTCCACTTGAAGGTGGACCATTCCTCCATTTTTCCAGGAGACAAAACATGAGGGATACATTTGCGCAACCAGAAGCACTGGGCTGAGAGCTGCCTGTAAGGCAGTGGCAACTGCAACATGGGAACCTTGACCTTCAGGCTGCCAAGATGTCCAATATGATATACCAAAGGAAAAAACCAGCACAAATTTTCCAATTTTTAAAAAAGAAGTGGAAACCATAATCCATTTAAAGGTTTCAGAGGAGAATACACTAGGGAAAAACAGCAAGTAAGTTCTCTGTGTGGGTTAGCTCTTTCACCCATGACTTCTTAACATACCAGCTCTAGGGTGTGTTTCTTTCAAGAAAGATGCAGGTTTTCACATGTAGATGCCCTCTTGAGTGCCTGGCATACTGCACCCAGCCTCCAGCCACACAGCAGAAAGCACAGAGGTCCACTAAGTCCTATTTTGTGTCTTCAGCTCTGCCACCCTCTGCAGTTTATGTCCAGGCAACTGCCTTGCTCCCCAGCACACATGGCCGCCTGTGTCGTGGCATGAACTGCCCTTGTGCACCAATTGCCCACACCACTGATGCTCCCACGTTCCTGCCACTGCACCTGCCCAGCCAAAGCAGGGTGCCAGAGGCAACAGTGACTCATTGCTACGCTCACCCCAAGACATGTTGCGTGACGAAGACAGGTTCTTGATGTGTTTTGTTTATAATAGGGCTGAAGCTGTACTTCCCACAGAGCTTAAAAAGTGAACAAGAAAGCCTCAGGTAACATTTCAAGGGAGGACAGCTTGGGAGGTGCCTTTTCTTTTAAACTAACCTCGGTAGAAGAATGAGGATATAATCAGGTAAGTGTCAAAATGAATGATGAATCCACACATCAGATAACTGACCCAGTTTGAAAAGAATATTGTACTTTATTATTTTAGATTAAAAAACAGGATGGTTCAAAACTTAAAGGATTAAAACTGCCCCAACTGTTGCCAATGTAAATATTGTCTTTCACTTCAACAAAACCAGAAAATGTCTTCAGTTAATCTGGAAAAAAGTTTGAAATGCTGGAGAGATTACTAATTGCTGCCAACCATGAACTTTCCTCCTTTTCCTCCAACTGAATTATGCCAAATATTTCATGGCCAGAATGTTTCATTGCCATTTACTTATTTACTGTCTTGCTTTTCTACAGATTTTTGAGAGGAAGATGGAAAGCTGATCTGTTTCTAGAATTTATGATAGGGGGGGAAACAGCTAAAAAATGAGGGGGGAAAAAAAAGGAGAAAGAAAGCCTACCTTCAGCCCATGGAGCTGGCAAGAGACATTATCACCTGGAGAGAGCTGAGGGACAAGCTTAAAATGTGCCACTACTATTGACCACCCTCTCTCAGAGCAAAACCTTGTTGCTGGTGTCTCATTGATCTGCCACACTGCAGTCCCAGCTTTATCCACTGAGATCCACGCTGTGAAAAGCAAAACCATAAGAACAAGGATAACATATATATGCAGGATGATGCTGGACTGTGCATTAACAGAATTTGGCCATCTGTTATTCAGGAGTAATGGCACTTCACCACAAAGAACATTAACCACATTTCCATTGCTGTAAAGCTCTTGCTTCATTTTTCTCCACTTCCCTTCCCTAGACCCAGATCCAGTCACATCCTTTGCATTATCTCTGTGCTCATCAGTACATTCATGCTTTGAGTCAACTCCATATGCTATCACAAATGATTCACCTTTTTTCCAGTTTAATATTCTTCTCAATTCCAGTAATTAGAATTGGCTTGGTGCAGGGTCAGAAAACACAAGCCAGTGCATGTAAGGGGGCGTAGGCCAAGGCAAAAGGAGGACAGGGAGAAGGGCACAGAACCGCTGTAAGTGGAAATGAGCTGTCAGAAAATCTCAAGTCCAAACGTGTAACTGTAGCTGTGGAGCTTTGCTGCAGACACTTTAATTCTTTGTTATGTGTCCTGCAGGCTTCTCCTAATAGCCATCTGCAGCCTGACAGTAATTATATAGCCTGGCTCAAAGGATTGAGCAATAATGTGATAAGGTGAACAAAAAGCACTCCAAGAGAAAGCTACCTTTTAAGTATGTTTAGAGGCCTAAAATGTCCAGTAGTATCTACTGAGGTGTTTCCAAAGCACTTAGCTATCCCTTGAGAGCTGCACATGCCTGTTTAGTTGTAGCATCTTTGTCTCTGAGAATCTATCCCTTATCTCTCAACAACCTCCTGGGTCATTTAGGACTGAATCTTTCAGCAACAAAGGCTGAGAAACAAGTGTGGTGAGACCACCAAAGACCCTGCAGCCCATGATCTATAGTTACTTCCAACAGTGCTGTTTATGCACCATGTGGAGGCAGCAGGGAGACAGCAGCCAGGAGCTGTTCCCTCACATAACTCAGTTTCTCACTGGGAAAATGCAGACCTATTCAGCTTATATTCCACCCATTTCTCAGTACCTGAAGCTCTCTCCAGAAATACAAGCTGCCAAAGAAAGATAAAAATGGAATGTAAAATTATTCAAATACCTGAACTATTAAATGGAAGGCCAATGTTATCTTTCTTGATATAGCCAGTCTATTTGCAAATTGGCAGTTCAGCCCCACTAATATTTGCTGAGCTAGCTACAGCATTTTTCACTCAAGATGCCTGGAACATGTTTAGGCTTATTAATAAATTCAATCTTCTGTTACATGTAGTAATACACAGGTTTCTACTTGGGATTTTAAACAACTCTTTCATGACATAGTTAAAGCCTTTTCCTTGGTGGAGTGCCACAGAATTACACAGCTCTGATGAAAAAGAAGATTAAAGCACACTGGAGTCATGAGAAATTTGACAAGAACAAAGGTTTCTCAGGGGGTGATCCACATGACTAAAACCTGCACATGTGCATACACTAAAAGGGAGGTTATAACCAGCATTAGACTGAATTATTTTAAGCACAGAATTTTTTGGCTGTATCTGCTGTTCTTCCTTCTTGCTCTGCTGCTGTATGCCCCCACAGCCTGCACTGAGGGAACCTTGCAGCCTCCTCTGCCTCTTTGTCCCAAGCATGGATCTGTGCAGGGCACAAACCCAACAGTGCTGCCTTGGTGCTGCTACCCAAGAGCTTTGGAAAGAACCAGCAGGCAGCAGGAATCCCACCGGCAAAACCTGGGAATCCTGGTGTCAGCACCACAGAGCGTGGGAGAGCTGCAGGTTTGGCAAGCAGATGATTGCTCTTTTACACAACTGTGCAAAGTACAGTTCTTGTGATAAAACATTACAGTTCATGACAGGTTATTTGGGGCAAGGGTTACATTTCCCTGAGTCTTATCTTGCTGCCTGATGCATTCTTTGGCAGAAATTGGAATTTGGACAAAGATTAAAGAAGTTACAGATGTGAACAACTGGGTAACCACATGGAGGCTGTACTGCTGTTACTGGCAGAATTAGGAGAGGTTAGAAATGTGAGGCCTATAATCATTTACAGGCATAGAGAGAAACCAGGCAGTTATTTTCTATAACCCTCAAATACTAGAACAATGGAACCTTGGGAAATTTGGTAATGGGAAGCATGGTTTGGGTTCCAACTCTTACCTGGCAATGCAGCTCACTGGCTCTGCTTTTATTTCCCAGCCTGTAAAAAAACTGGAGACTGAAAACTGATATTTAAAAAGATATAAAAACTGCTACTAATGCATCTTACTTAGGAATTCTACTATTTTTTTCACTAAGGATCAGGACTTTATTCTTAGCTGCTAAACTTTACATAAAAAACATGCTACAGTTTGTGTGGCAGGAAAGATGAGACAGTTGCTAAAGAGAAAAATATTATTTATTTATTCTGCTTTTCAACTAACTTACTAACCTTTGAATGCTCCAATCCACATTTAACTAATATTTGTGGGTTTGTGCATTCTTTTCAGGAGATGTTGATGATGGAATTAAGACTTTTAGGTGTGTTGTCCTTCAAGAGGATACATGTGTGCAAAAAAAGTGCACACACCTACACTCCTGCCTGTGGTGGGAGCTCAAGTAACCAAGGAGCTCTCAGTTGCTTTGTTAAGATGAACACTCACAATTCAGGCTTTTGTAAAGCTTAATTATCAACAGAGTTTTTGGAAGGACTTTGCACTCAGCCACTGTTTTTCTGATGTCTAAAGAAGAATTTCACTGCTTGTGATACTCACAGTGAATGAAGTGATGCATTAAAGACAACAACTCAACATGCAGAGAGGATGAGGAGGAAGCCATCAGCTTTGCTATCAAGCTCCTGGCCTTCTTTTATTTTACACAGGTATCTACTAAGAAAAAAAAAAACCCACAGGTCAGCCTATGAAAAAGACTATAAAGATAATCCTATAATAAAGGGTCTTCATCTTAAAAGATGCTGGAAAGAAAATAAACTGGAAAGCAATTTGGAAGTTCTTGCTTTCTTTGAAATTCTTTCTATGTTGTGCATGTCATCAAAGAGCCTCTTTAGGACAGGTTTGGACACAGTGACAGCTGAATTGGTAGGAGAGTGCACTTCCAAGGGAACTGGTGGTGGCAGGACAAAAAGGTGAACAGGATGCAATGGGCATCAGGCACCATGCCAGAGCACTCTGAGAGGGAGCAGCTCAGCAATGTGCAGGGTAATTCACACACTACAACTGCTATTACTGCCAGCAGCATTCATGGCACCATTAGGTATGCCCAAGTCAGACAAGGCATCATAATTGTGTCCTGTCCAAAGACACAGCAAAAAATATGTGGGCTACTCAGAAATGAGAAGTTCAAGTTCCTTGCAAAAGGAACATGCTAATAAAGACCAAAGTGGTGAAACAACATGATTATATTCACTTTTTACATAAATGCATGAAACTTTATAGAATGAAATGCACAATTCATCCTTACTGAAGAAAAAAACTCCAACCCTCAAAACCAACGGTTATAAATAACAATTCACAAAATAATTCCTAGAAATACACCACTTAGACTCATGCTACTACAGTCATTTCTACATCAGGCAACAGCAAGAAAAAGAAATTTTAAAGCAGTAATGACAAGCCACACCCGTGTCTCTCATACACTAATTGAGAAGTTGGCTTGGAGAGGAAAAAGTATTATTAGTTACACCAGCATAAGTCCCCATTAGTCATATTCCTCAATGCATAGCAGCAAGACTTTAACTGGAAGACACATCAGAAGATCCTTCACTTGAATATTTTCAGTGTCCTGACTTCCTTCACTCCCCAGAGAGATCATTTAATCCAAGTTGCTAGTCAGCAAGACTTTCTGCATCAAGAAATAATTGACTGAGCACAGGTCTCTCCAGTGCCTCAGGAAATGTCTGGAGGCCTCCTCACTCAAAAGGAAGCAGATACTGCATCTGCTGCTCACCTGAGTCAATTATACTGGACACAAGTGCCTACCATAAATTATAGACCTGGAAGCATAAAAATATTTGGTAAAAAAAAAATAAAATTTCTACCAAACATACAATTTAAAAACTTTGGAAGATGACTGTTTCATTTGAAATCTTTTCATTTTACTCAGAGAATAACCCAAATACAGCAATGCCAGCTCAAAAATTACCTTGAACAAAGCTGCTTTAAAATTTTTTTGCAGATGATTCATGAAGTAAAACAAATCTTTCTTTCTTCCTTCTAATAACAGCCTCATCACAAGACGTCTCCTCGCTACTTATTACTTTTAATGACAGCCAGCAAAAGAAAGGATTCTGTAGGAGTGGCCTCACCTATGAGTCTACATATCTTTCATCTCTCCCAGTGGGTATATTCTCAAAGAGCCAAGCTACTCTATTTAGATTTAGTGGCAGCTGATTTGAATAGCTTTGCAGCTATACAAAACAAAAAGTGACTTATCCTCTGTGGAGAATGACAGGAACGTGTCAAACAGCTCCTTGCTGTGCAAGCTGCAAGTCACATATTCTCCTCCAATCAACCTACCAAATTACAGGTACACCAGCCTTTCCCCTCAACTATTTCCTTTGAACCATTCAGAAAAGGTAGTTAGCCTTGGGGCTGGGGATATGGGTACAGAGTAAACCAGTAACATCATCCAAAGTACTGCCTCTATGTTCAGAGAAGCTTTTTTTCCACTTAAGTGTATTTGAAGTAATTATACATGATACTCAGTGTACTGGAAATAATTATACAACATTAAGCATGTGGGCAGATATTATACAATGGTGGTTTGTCTTGAAGTCGTATTTTAGGTGATGTGCAAATGAACATTTCTGCATGTGATGCTGTCAACTTTAGAATGGCTTAGTCCTCCACTAGGGATCACCCCACACTGCCAGAACACATACAATAGAACTGGAGGGAAAAGGTTTCAGCTGAAGGTGGTGAACACTTCATAAACAGAGCTGACTTTGTCATGCTGTTATGCTAGAGATTGCAGTGTGAGGAAAGAGTTTACATCTTTATCAGTTTTACTGGTGCAAAAGGAAAATACGTTGATTTTCTGTTACAAACAATGTATTAGCTCAATAGTTGATGAGACTAAGCACACAGGACTGGAAATACAGCAGATATTGACACTAAAGGAACACAAAAATGAGCTGAGTTTAAATACTGAGAAAGACAGGACATGGAAAATGTGCTCTTGAATTGCAGGTCAAAGAGTAGCATTAGTGATCAGCTGAAGAGAACAGACTGTGCAATAGCAGCCTGCAATACAATAAAATTGATCTTAATTTCAAAATTTTTTTATGTTGCTGGAAACATTTACAGTGCATTATACACCAGCACACTCAAAGCAGCTGGGATTATACCAAATACGCAATTCTTCCAGAAAAGTTTCTCAGTAACACAGGGCTCTTGCTGTCAGCCAAGTGAACTGAGAGCATGGACCCTAAACAGTATAGACACCCTGGCTCAGATTTGTAAGATGACAACATGAACTTTGATTTGATACAACAAGGTTTGCTCCAGACCCAGGCTCACTGCCCCAAGAGCTAGAGGGGGCTGACACAGCTGTCGGCTATCAGGTGCTCGTTTCCACTGCCAGGACTCCTGAGGTGCTTCAGCTGTAACTCAAAGCTGTGGAAAAGCTGAGGCTGGATGGCAGCATGATGGCACAAATATGGTATCTTGATATTTTGGTGCAATTGCCCTCAAACATGCAAGGCTTTGTCCCCTTAGTTCTGAAATAAAGTACAATTTGGCTTTCACATGAGGGATATGCCTCATCAGACTCTACCATTGCCAAGTGTGAGACTTTTGGCGTCTTGATGTTTCAAAAACAAAAAAGGTTATGGGATTTTTTAGCTAGAAGAAAAGATTGTTTTCTTGTCCACCAAACTAAGTCAAACAGCCATCTCCAAATCTACTATAGTACCAAGAACAGCACTGCTTTCAATCAGGCCAGCCTGTACAATTTCTGTCAAAACCATGAGGTTTTTTTTAAAAAAAAATCATGAGCTCCTAAAAAAAGGTCATTATAAATTGTTTGTTATTTTAACTATTACTCCTTGTTCTGTCAATGCTGCCTTTTGTGTAGAAACTTAAGCCATTAAAACACTTTTGAGTCATTTTACTTTAGTAGTTGGTATCTTCCACTAATGTGTTTCAGTTTTGTTATTCTATTATCTTGGGAGCTTATTCTATCCTTTAGGCACCTCATATCCTGGAATAAGGCAAACAGTTCTTGTAAGTATAGTCAGTCAGTCAATGAAATAGCTAATAATACAGTTCATCCATCAGTGGGCTACATCACAATTTAAATACCTTACTAATTCTCAAAGCATTGGATTATCACTGTACCAGCCCTGCGGCCCATGATGAGCTTTGTAAATGTAAAAATGAGGGTCCAAGAGTAATGAACTTTGCTTCTCAGCAGTGCGAAACTTTCCCTTCATGTTAACGTTCAGCCTTTGGTCTGTTCATTTAGTAACAACTTAACACTAATAAGCCTTCCTTCGACTTTTTATGGACTGTAAAATTCACGCTTTGACAGGCCCCCGCATCCTCTTTCCTGACACAATGCTGCTGCAATTCCCTCCAGAACAACCCCCGGCTTACAAACTCATTTTCAGCATCTTCACGGGCTGGGCTTACTGCTCGGCACCCCAGCACGAGGGTTCCGCAGCCGGAGAGATGCAGAGCGGAATCCTCGGGGGATGAGGGACGCCCTCTCTGGACTGCACTCCACCCACTCCGAGCACCACTCCGAGTTCTCCCCGTGCTCTGATCTGTAAAATACACAGAAGCGTTCGCACACTGTCCGCGCTTTGGGGCCTTTCAGTCAGCACCATTATTCTGGCACTCTCAGGCCCACAAGGGTCCCTTTCCCCCCGGAGCACCAGCCCGGCCAGACGCGCCCCGTCCTGCCGGGGGACACCCTCCCGCCGCCATGTCGCCTGGTGCGGGCGAGCGGCGCCTCCGCCCCTGTGTCCGGGGCGAGGGCCGGGCGTTCGGAGCAGCGGCGCTCACGGTCGCTGCCGGTGACCGGGCCTGCCTCCCCGGACTCTCTCCCGTTCGTTGCCCGGCGGCTCCGCGCCCAGAGCGCCCGGGGCCGCCAGGCCGCGCTCAGCCCCGCGCCCGGCACGGCGGGGGCGGCGCCTGCCGGCGGAAAGTGCTGAGTCACGGCCCTGACGCGCGGCCGCCGTCACGTGCGGCGCCGGGCTCGGTCCCGCCGCCGCGGCGCCGAACGCACCCGCGGCACCGAGCGCACGGCGCACGGGCGCACCCGCTCCGCTCGCGTCCTCGGCCTCTCTCCTTCCCTCCCTGCTAGCCGGCATGGGGCTGCTGTCGCAGGGCTCGCCGCTGAGCTGGGAGGAGACGCGGCGGTACGCGGAGCACGTGCGGCGGCACGGCATCCTCCAGTTCCTCCACATCTACCGCGCCCTGCGCGACCGCCACAAGGACGTGCTCAAGTGGGGCGACGAGGTGGGTGAGAGCCCTGCGAGCGCGGCCTCCGCCGCGGCCGCCGCCGCCCCCTGTGGCGGGCGCAGGTGCCGTTCCGGTGCGGCGCGGGTCGGGCCGTGCTGCCCGGAGCGGGCCCGGCCGCGGTGGCCGGGCGGGAGGGGACGTTGCGGCCGCCCGGTGCGGCTTTGTTTACCTCGCGCACACGCACCGCCCGCCGCAGTTCGTTGCGCAGCACGGCTGCCCCGCTGGTACCGCGGGTCTGAAACGCCAGAACAACTTTGAGCGTTTCCGCCTGGCACCGCTCGGTTGCCCGGGCAGCCGAGGCGTATTCCCGGGACGGCGATGCTCGGCAGCGCTCGCTCCTGCCCCGGAGTTTGTTTATGCTCTCTCGATGAGTCTGAGTAAAGCATGTCTATGCCTCGAGTCCGAGGCACTGCCTGCTCGGACTGAGACTCAGTTTTTGGGAGGAAGGTGAGGGAAGCAGGAGCGGGGGTGGGCGGGCCGCTCTGCAGTGGCAGCACTGTCACCGCGTTCCTCCTCTATTCCTGCGAGAAAGGGACCTGCCAAGCCGTGCTTGATCCCGAAGTTTCCTGGGCGTTTGGTACGAATCCGCCTGCCTTCTGAACACGGTTTAGGATGATTGCTCGGATCATGACTTGAACTTTGTTACAGGTGCTTTGTGCCCGAGGACCGTAACTTTAGTCACAGGTCTTGGGTGTGCTGCCTTGTAAACTTGCACTCGTCTGTGACACAGCCTGACAGCACTCTGCAAGGGGCAAAGGCTGCCTCCTCTGTTCATCCGTCCCCCAGGAGACAGGGAGCAGCTTCACATGTGCTGTACTAGAAGCTGTCCTTGTCCGTGATGTTGGTGAAGTCCAGCATTGGTCACTTGAAAGTATTCTAGATGCAGCTGCAGGGAAGTTGGAAGAGCAGAGTAGGATACAAGCAATGTGGGGACTTGGCCATTGACGTCTGTTTCATGTTTACTTTTTGAACAGCAAAGGCATTTGTGAGAAAACTTCATTCAGATAATAGCAGCTGTTCGTAGATGCTCTTTGCCAGAGGAGAATGCTGTTCACTCTTCTCAATGTGTGCACTCTGAGACAATTTCTGTCTTAAAGTCAGTTTTTCTTTAAATGAACCCCTTTTATACTTCAGGTAACAACAGGGCAAGCATCAGCACCCAGAAGCTGCTTCCATGAGTGAGCAGGGGCTTGGCTTCTAAAATCTGTTTAATGAAAGTATGTATGAACCATAGAGTTTTGCGCCTAGAGTGGTGTGGACTCAGAAAGTTTAAATATACTTTTATCTATCCTTGTCTGACGTTTGTGTTCCCGCATGTCTTGTATGGCTAAAGTTATGCTGACAAAAGAGCCTCACAGTCTTGAGTCCAGGAATATTGACAGTCTTCCTGTTGCTCTGAGACTTAGCTCAAGGGTTTTCTCATTAATCTTTAAGAGATGGTGCTCGTTTTTCAATGGGTGTTAGATTTTAGTTGTCCTTGCTTTCTCAGGGTGAGATTTCACAAGATAGTTAAGGCTAGCAAGCTGGTTCAGCTTCCTTCCGTGTATTCCAGGCTCCAATTTCTGCTGCCTGCCTTGTGTTGTTACTGGCCAGCTGAGTTCAAAACGTTTACCCCGGAAAAAACTCTTCTTCCATTCAGTTTTTGAGGGTGGTTGGTTTTCTCAGCAGAGCTTCAGCTCTTTCACAGTTAGGCCCAACAAGCTCTGCTTAATGTGAGGAAAGTACCAGGAGTGTGTGGAGGAAATGATCGAGTGCAACCAGCCCCTGCAGCACCCACAGCTGATCACTTGGTAATCTCAGATGCATGGTGAGGCTGGACTGTGGGAACCTCGTTCTTCCTTTGGCCTGGGGACCCTACTGAACAAAGTGTTTATGGTCAATAAACAGTGGAGCATAATGTCAAAGGAGATTCACAGTTCTCTTCTACCATGCCCCAGTGTGGCAAGAGGCAGCATTTTAAGAGCAGTATCATTGCAGACATTATTTTGCTAAGGAGCTGAGAGCTGTACTAGAAATGTCTGTGGACATTCTGAGAAGGTCAGGTAACCTGGTTCACTGTCTACCTCTTCATTTTAGCAAATGCTAATAAACTCAGGTGTGGCAACTTTGTTCTGCTGTGTTATGTGGTTATATATTTTTATGTAACATAGCATTTAGGAGTGTGTGAATGGACCAGGTACTTGTAGCCAGTGTGCTCTTGTGCAAACACAAAACTGTACCTCAGTCTGTCCCTTACTTGGGCTGTGCTGTAGATAGGCAAGTGCAGAGGGCAGTGCATTTGTTTTCCATTTTTCCCCTCAGGTACCTAGTTGTTAGAAAGTGGCGCCACATTTATATGCAGCTTAGGTGAATCAACTGACTAATTGGACTGTTTTATTAAAAAGTCTTGTTTGCACTTTGACCTTCATGTTTAAAGTTGTAGCCTAAGGGTGTTTAATTGTTTTAAAAACTTCTTGAAGATAGAAATCAAGAATAAAGATGACAGCCCTCATGTAGTGGTAGAGATAAAATCAGAATAAGCAAAATTACTTTTGTGTTTCTGTGACCGTGTTTAGTGAAAACTGTATCTTGTAAATTTTTTTAAGGAATGTTTATGAGAAAAGATTCAACTTCTGTATCACATACTGAGTGCTTTCAGGGTGTATGTGTCAATACCTGAAAGGTTTTTCTCCATCTAGAGTGGAATGATGCCACTGTGAAAAGGACGTACTGTGTTTGGTCACGAGTGTAGATTCCAGCCTTTGCTTTGGTTTTGTTCTCATTAGGACTCCCACTTCTTGGTGTGTGTTGTAAGACTCATTACAGAGCTGTGGGAGTTCCTTGGGGTGCTTGTAACCTCCTAAGGACGCCATTCACTGGGGTGCCCAGGGAATTACCATGTACTGTTTCTTGGGTGTAAGACAGGAGTGTTAAGGCTAAGTGCTAGCAGAGCATGATGGCATCTGTTTTGAAGGGAGCGAGACAGCATCGCAGCTTACATTGCAGGGTAGCATTCCCTGGTGCTCCCATCCTCGCCTGAATAAAGAGCTGTAAAGGTCAAAACACTGGTTCTGCTACCTTTGGAAAAGTCAGCTCTTTTATTGCTTGTTGTGTTAATAGAACTAAGAGCTGTTGTCTGTTTTGGGGTAAGTTCTTTTTTAGTCCATTTTTCACAACCATGAAGCCTTTGCAATGGTAAAAAACAAAAGCCTACCAAATATGTAACTGAGTAAGACTTGCTCTAAGAAAAGCTTTCTAAAGGTCTCCTTAAATTTGCATTTGCAGGTAAAGGTCTTCTGCCTCTTAATCATCCTTCTACCTCATTTAAAGCTGACAGTTGACCTCCCTGTTTATGCTTGACTTCTCCTGATTGTGAAAATACAAAACAGTGAACTGTCTCATTATCCCTCATCAAACTCCGCCTTACTATCATCGCCTTAATGCTCACAAAGTCTGGGCAACAGTTACATCTGCTGGTGAGACCCTGTCATGCTAACAACAATCTCCTTGTGTTCTCATCTTCCTCTTCCATCCAACAGTGTGTGCTTGACCTCCGGGTTGCAGAGTTGTGATGATTGTTTATTTTTTTTATTTTTGTGCAGCAGAATCAAAAACCTTTTCAGTACTGTTTCAGAGCTCCAGTACAGTTAGCAGATACTACCTGAAACAATGAGTTTGTGCAGCTTGGCAGATGCTAGCCTATTCTGCTGCTTCCCAGCTTTTATCCCAAAAAGCTCCCTTCTGTGCCAGTGTATTATTAGTCTCTCGTGCTGTTCAGCACCTCTTGTCTGCTGATTGCATTCCTCTAACTGACGGATGTTGCTTAAATTTCCCTTTGGAGCTTAATGCGGACACTGGGATCAGGCGAGTGGAATGGCTGGCCCTTGGCAGGGCTCGCTGCTGCTGCTTTGTGCTGAGTGTGCACACAAGTGTAGGGTCACAGCATGCCACACCAAACTACATATCCATGTGTACTCACATGTGCATGTGATACTTGTCTGCCACGGTCTGTAAAGACTGACGAGGAGCTGTTTAAGCATAGGAAAATTCTGAGAAAGGTGTGCCAGAAGGAGATCTGAGAAGGAAGAGATTTAGAAAGCAAGCATGGGCAAAGTGTGACAGTTTTATTTTAAAGTACATGTGAATGAAGTAGGAATCTGACTTGCAAACTTCACTTGTTTAGTGAAATTGGACATAATGACACTTTTGTTGTGTATGAGTCTTGTTCCCACCAGTGTAGGAACCTAGCACACAGTAAGCATCTTCAGCTTTTTAAAAGTTGTTTTCTTAACAGCAGCTTGAAGTGAAAATTTGAGGCCTTTAAAGAAAGATTTGATAATGCTGTGTATGAGGCAGCATGACAAATGTACCACTCCACTGCTTGCAAGTTGAAGTCTTTCTGAATTAATTCTACTTTGGTTTTGGTTCTTTGTTTTCTTTCCTTCCTTTTACCTTTCTCAGTCCTCTTTAAGCTTCTTTTGATCTTTCTTCTGTACACTCAATTAATTCCTCTCCTTATCTTTTAGTTTTTGAATTATACCTTGTAAATATGTTAAATGAGAACTGAAATGAACATGTGCTAATCAGCACTTCCTCATGCAAGAAGCAAAGCAGCCCTTCTCAGGAGCTAGGAGAGGCCAGAGGTTTCTTACCAGAATGTCCCAAAGGTGTTGCTTCTGATTAGAAGATGCATGACTCTCTTGAAAGCTTTCTCCTTTTTCTTAATGAAAGGCTAGGCTGTGAAAAGAGCTGTATTTCCTCTTGAGTGATTCTTTCCAGGGAACTAGCTATGGCATTAGTGTCTTGTTACAGTTTCTAGCCTGTTATGGTTTTGGGTGTTTCCAGGGCAGTAGCAGCCTGTAAATGGTATGGTTGGAGATGTTACATTACAGTCTGCAGAACTTCAGACTGGTAAAATTATTGCTGCATATTAAGGAAATGAATTTGGATTCAGATGTGTGTGGTTTGAGGCTCCAGTTTGTCTGTCACCCTTTTAAAACCAGGAACAAAATCTAGGGCATTTTTTAGCAATGGTGAATGTAGCTCACCAGCTGCATAAAATAAATACAGGTACTATCCCTAATGTACACAGAGGAAGTTTTCATCATCTCTTTGCTAAAAAGACAACCAGTGAGGCTTGGTGAGAGACGGATATACATCCCTAAAAATGTTCAAAAAGAGATAAGAAAGGACCAGAACTGATGAATATGATGAGAGAGTGTCATGGTGTACAGAAAGGTAGTGTTCTTTTCTCATTTTACAAGAAACTTGGCTACCCTAATGGGCCAGAAGAGCAGATATACTTTTAACATAATTACTTATTTTACAAAGCCTAGATGCCTTGTGGAACAAGGTGCCACATGATAGATTTGAAGCTGAGATAGACCTTGACTTACATGAACAACAAGAATAGACAGTTCATTACACTTTCTTTAAACTTTACATGATGCAAGATGTTTGTCCATCTATCCAAACCACTTAGATAATTGTATAGCAAGTTGTGAGGTTTCTTTAATGTTTATCTGAAACTTTCTAACTAACTTTTTGTTTTATATGTTATAAATAAAATGGAAGCACAAAAAATAGTTGTTGCATTTTCCAGAATGTCAGTAATATATGGTCTTTTAAAAATATTCATCCAAGTCATTATACAGGTTCATCATCAGTACTGTGATGATCTCACATTCTCACTTTGTACAAACTGCTGCAGTATACCAGTGTGCAGAAATTGCATTTTTAAAAGCTTTTCTTGGTAATCTTGTGCCTATATTAAAGGTAATGACAGCCTGAAGTCTTTTTTTGCATTCTTGTCATTTTAAGACAAATGCTTTTAGTCTCCCCCTGCCCCAGTGAAATTCCCCAAACAGAATACATTTTTGATTTTTAATGTAGAATTTCCTCCTGATGGCCTCTGCCAAATGTGACATGTGCAGATGCATCTCAGTGGAGCTGTCTTAATCGATGTGCTCACCCACTGGCAGCTTGGGGGAAGCAGCACTCATGAGTGTTTTCGTTATTTGTCACATGTCTGCTTATTTACCCTTTCTCTCAGAGCTTTATTTGGCTAAATAAAGGGACACTGGCATTATTTATTTACAGATAGACTTAGTGCTTCCTTCATACATCTCTTGTGTGGATACGTGCTGTTTCAAATAGTTGAGTTTTCTGAGGCTGGGTCTGAAGGCATTGATGTTAGTGCATCAGCCTGTGCTGCTTGACAGCTATGAGTGTGTGTGCAACCTCTAAAAGGAGTTGACACCAATGCACAGAAATGTAACTCTTTAAATTTTGACTTGAGCAAGATAGGTGCCCTTGAAGAGTCTTCATGTTTATTCCTTCCCTGGATACTTCAACTGACTGCCATGAAAATACTTTTTCTGCTTGGTTTTAATCCTGGCATCAGGGAAAACCTAAACTAAACCCTCTAGCTCTAAAAACATGCACAGTGTGCTAACCCCGTGATGGCTGATAATTTTGCTTCATCTCCTGCTGAGCTTTTCCAGTGGTTGGGTGATGTGTGTGTATGATGTAAGGTTGTAGTACAGCACCCGTTACTACCTGAGAGCTGTACTCCCAGATGCAAGACAAGACTCATTGCAGTTTATACTGACATGCTCTTTGAAAATTTAAATTTGTAATCAATGGAAACCAGTTTGGAAGGTTTGGGGTCTTGGTTGGTTGGTTGGGGATTTTTAGGGCTTTTTTTTAGGAGGTTTTTTTTTTGGTAGTGCTTTTCCCAAAGCAATCTGCAGTTGGTCATAAATATTGACCTGCCCCCATAGTAAACATTGATTTCCTCCTTCCCAATCTCAGATTTTAATAAGAGAAGTTTAAATTACCTACTGTTTGTATATTTTGTTCACAGTGTGTTTCCTTCTGTGGATATCAAGTGGATTGCTGTGGTTTTATCATGGGACCTTTTTTATTTTAATTCCTATTTTCCCTCAGGACCTCTTCTTGCTGTGCAGATGCATTATTTTAGTTAACAGTATGAGAAAGGGTGAGTCAGAAGGATTAGTACAAGAAAGATTTTATTGTTGATGTTGCGTGTTCAGTTGTTCAGGTTTTTTATTTTTCTTTTGTATGCCAAAGGTGAATTATAAACTTGCAGCATTTTGTTTCACTGGTGAATAAATAATGTTTTTGCTGCAGAAATCTAAAGTTAAAATGATCCTAGTCTTTTTAATAATATTAGCCTGAGGTGTTACATAGTACAGAAGTCAAAGATGTCACTTCTTTCTGAAATGCACATCTTATTTCTTTAAAATCATGCAAAAGGTTATAACTTCTCAGTTTTAATTCTCAATAACCCAGCTTCCTGGTTTGTGGTGTGTGCAGAAGGTCCTCTAGTCACGTTGTGTCATGCACAAAACAATCTGCAGCCCTGATGCTGTCACATGGAAGGGAAGAGGCAAGAGTGCTTAACTGTGGCTGGGTGTGTTGACTGAGATTGAAAGCCTCTGCATCCTCTTTGTTTTGTCTATGACAATGCATAATGTGGGATAGCAGTTCTTAACTTTTTCATTATTGTCAATGTAATGTAAAACATGAGTTGTGTTTTGTTTCTGGGACACGCTTTCTGTGAATTGGTTTTGTTTAGAGCTGGCAAAAAAAAAAGCTGATGCTTTTTAAAATGAATTGCCACTTTCAATCTGCTTGATGAAAATTAAGAATTACATTTTAATCTTGGTTCTCTTGTTGCAGATTTTTGAAATTATTTCTGTGGCAGAGAACATCCATGGTAATCTCATGAGTGTGGAAATGCTTGCCTCATGCCACTGTTCAGTGTGGGGGCTTGATGGCTAGGAGCAGGGTAATGAGCCTCTGTGGCACTTCCAGACTTGTTTTCCTCTGAAATTTGCTCCTGAGGGCATTAGACTTATTGTAACATAGAAAAGCTTTCATTAAGGGTACATTACCAGCTGTTTATTTCTGTGGCTCCATGCTTTATCACATCAGTGGTGAGAAGATGAGTGCATAAAAAAAACCCACCTTGGATATTATGTTCTACATCCATCAGAAGTATTTGTACCTACGGAAAATAATCTGTTTTTTCCATCTAACACTGAAAACTTGTGCCAGAGGTTCTTTAACGAACAGTCAGATCATTAAAACTTTGTTCTTCTTTAGACTGTCATTTCATGATAATGGTATTTTAATGATGCATTAACGGATGAATAAAGATATGGAAGAACTACTTTTTTTTTCCCATAAGTGAGTTTAATAACTAGTGAAAAGGGTATTTTCTACTGCATATATAAGGAAATAGGCATAGGCATATATGAGGCAAACTGCACAAAAATACTTAAATGTTGGTAGTGGCTTTTGTTAACAGTAAACAATGCCCATGAGACCTCATTGGATGTTCAGGAAGAATTTTTAATTTCCCTTAAAGCTCCAGGCCTGAAAGAAGGTTCACATGAGAGGACTGCTAACAATTGTTCCAGTTATGTGTGGTGGTAGCTGCCCAGTGGAGGGAGAAAGAAGCTGTCACTTAGATTGTCCATGAGAAACAGAGTGGTCACCTATGATCAGGTTTATGTAGAATCACAGAGCGGTTTGCCTTGTAAGGGACCTTACAACGGTGATCATTGGTTGGGAATAATTTTATCAGACTCTATGCCCTGGGCAAGGACATCTTTCATTACACCAGGTTGCTCAAAGCTCCACCCAAACTGGCCTTGGTCACTTCAGGGATGGGAAATCCACATCTGAGATGGATGGTCAGGAATGTGGTACAAGGCTAATGCATGTAGTTTTTTACACACAGAAAGCATGAAGCAATGCTTTTTTCATTGCTTTTCTTTTTTAAAAAAAGCTTCTCTTCAAATCATTCTTCTAAACTATTTTCTTCTATTATATAAATCTTGGCACCTTGCTTCTGAGCTTACTAAGGTCCAGACTCCGTGCTTACTAGTGTTTTCATAGGCAGAAGTTCCTCATGGCACATAGTTTGAAAGTTAAAAGCTTTTGATTTTAACATTTAACACTACAGCAGAGACTTTACTCCCATCTATTAGACAGGTTTTGTTCCTTGTGTAGTTAGCATGATGGTGTTAAATTGAGTGTGCAGGGGTGGGTTTTTATTTTGGGAAGCAGACCACTGCCAAGGCAAGTGTTTGGACAATGATATGTTGCTGTCCCTGCCTTACAGAGATAGATGACTTGTCAGTAGAATTGCTGCGTTAAAATTTAGGGCTTGACACGCTTCAGTGGTCTTAGGTCTAGGGACAGAGGTTAGCAAAGCTTGGGGAGAAGGTTGTGCTACTGATAGTGGGCACAAAGGACACAGAATTTACAGGCCACAAGGACATTTGGCAAAACTCCCAAGATAAGTAATAAACTAACAAAGCCAACTCACCAACTGTGTGGAGATCAGTTCAAACTGGGTGGAAGGTAATTCCAACAGGAAGAGATTGTCACCTCTGGTCCGCTGACTTAAGAAACCTACCAACTCAAGAGAAGTACTGAGCATGCAGACTAATTAGCATGAGAAGCAAGAGAATAATTTTACCAACAGAAGTAGAATTAATAAGTGTGTAACTTGTCAGTGAACTGTGATTTCTTTGCTAAAATGTATAAATGATATAAAGCTTTGATGATAGGAGAGCTAGCAAGCTTTTGTTGATTATCACCTAGCTCCTTGCTTTGCACAAGTTAGAACAAAGAAATATTCAGCCTTAAGTTGAAACATAGGTGTTTCAGATTAGACATCAGAAAATAAATTTCACCATTAGGGTGACCAGGCGCATTGGGATAGGTTACGCAGGGAGGGGATAAAGTCACCATCCCTGGAGATATTAAAGAGACATCTAGGTCTTGCTTGGTGGCATGGTTTAGTGATTTAGGACCTACAGTGGCAGTGTTGGGTTGACAGTTGGACTTGCTGATCCTTAAGGTCTCTTCTGATGTTGAAGATCCTGTGATTAAATAGACGTACCTCATCTTGGGGTGAACATTGGCTGTGCACACAGAGCAACAAACCCACATTTAGGACAACGCTGGCGTAGGTGACGACGTCGATCCTCCTTGTGCCTTAGAATTACCCCCTAATGTGTTGTTTTTTGTGCACCTTCACTTTCAAGAAACATTGCTTATGCAGAAATAATATGTGTAATTATGGTCAGACAACTCAGGCATTCAAACAATTTCAGACATGCTTACCACATTTCCAGAGAGCTGTCATCTTTCATTTTGCCTCCAGACAAGTCCAGCACGATTGTTTGACTTAATGAATGGAGAGTGGTTGTGGTTCTCCACAGTTGAAAGGCCTCAAGGTCTCACTTGTATTTACAGAGGGGATATCAAAGAATTTTCAAAAGCCTGAAATTTTCTTGGTAGCCAATTGTGAGAAAAGGTCATAGTGAGTGAAGTAGCAGTATTCTGGGTGCTAGCAAGCTAATGGAGCATGGTGTTTCTTGAGAAGATCCAGCAATGGAGGGGAGCAGAGCTGGCATGGAAGTACTCTGTAGATGCAGTTACATTGCAAGCAGTTAAGAGGGAGGAAATCTCTGAAGAACAGTTTTTCCTTGTGTTGGCTCATAAGTAGTTCTGATACTCTCAAGTATTTGCTTTAACTAGGATCGTATTTGCTTTTTTAATGCATTTAACTGTGAACAATAATTTGGTTTAAGCTTGCTCTGTGTCGGAACAGGGTGAGGGCTGGACTTTTCAGCTTTTGCTTTGCGATCTTGCTGGCCATACTGTTGTTCCTTTGCCTGGTGATGTACCACAGAACTTCTGTGAGGCTGGCAGAGCAGGGGTGGTCAGAGAGATTCATCCACTGAGGTTGTGCAGAGCATTGTCTGTCTGCCTGCAGGGAGCAGCTGGGATGCCACATCTTGTCCTCAGCTGCCCTGCAGCATGTGCCAGCCAGAAGCCAGAGGTGTGTAGGGTTTGCTGCACGATGAGAGCACTGACTGGAAACTTGGGTCCAGAGTGGCCGTGACAGGGTGCATTGTCCTCACTGGCTCTAAGCAAGGCTGCTGGTCAGCCATCTGCATCAGTAGTTTGATCTGATGTGTATTTTGATTCTTGCTAAGGAGCCTAGTTAAAATTATAGAGAAAAGTGAACTCTAAAGAGCTCAGCAAAATGATGAATTATGGATGTTGGGTGAAGCCCCTCACATTTGGCCTTTGGACTGAAATCTCTGCCAGGCATGCTGATTCTCTCAGCTTGGCTGCATTTCTCTGAACTTTGTTGTGGATAAAAAACATGTGAGAGTCTGTGAATGGTGACCTGAAGTTGAATGTAAGAATGTGTGAACTCTGAATTTGTTTCTTTCTTTGTAGCTGTAGGCTAAATCTTTTGATGAGCCTAAATTATATTCTTTAAGGATGCCCATTCAGTCAGTCCCTCTGTTGTCAAGATACTCTGTGGGTTACTTGGAACTGTTGGCAGCCATCTGAAGTTTTTTCTTCTCTTATTAAAATTAAGGGCAGATCATCTGTGTGTTAAGACAGCTTTGAAGATTTAGTCAGCGTTTCTGGAGGCAAAGGTAATAGTCGTTTCTAAAGCTAAGTGCATAAATGCAGTATACGCACTCCTGTACTTGAAATATGAAACACTTTGATTTTTGGGGGGTTTGCCTTCTTGACTTAGTGTTTCTTTACACTTCTGGGTTGTTTTTTTTTTTTAAACTTGCAATTTGGTTTATTGAAAAATGCAGTGTTCTCCCCATCAGCTCATTACAGCTACATTTGGAGAGGGATTTCTAGAACAGGAGGCTAATAACTGTAGCATACTCATGTAAAGGTGGGCAAATGTTCAACTTTGGGTGTCTCAACAGCAGCTGCGTTCCTGTGCTCTCCCTTCTGCTACCCACTCCCACCAGCAATGTGGGAGAGGCCAGGGATGTGGTGAGCTTGGTGCTCATTCGGTGTCCATCTGAATGACTCAGACCTGTGGACTTGCATTCCCCTCTAGATCAGGCCAGCTCCTAGTGAGAATGATAGTTTTACAAAGCAGGAGATGATGCTGAATGTGGTAGGAAACTGGAAGTCCATATTTCTTTCCAATATTCAAGGTCAAGTGACACTGGAGAGACTGATGTTGGGCAATAATTAAATCAGTGCTCAACTCTGTTCTGGTTGACTATGAACTGTAGTTATCTCAAGTAGATTATTGTGGCATAATACACACAATTGATAAAATATACCATGCAAGAAAGTGCAATCTGCACAGAAACCAGAAATCATTTTTTTTTTCTCTAGGAGATTAAAGTTTGATCTTAGGAAACATATAGCAAATGTGTATAATTGATGGATGAGTCCCTCCAAATTTTGCCTCTGATCAGATTCTGTAGAATTACAAACACTCTTGGATAATACTGCTTGTGATTTAATCACAAATCCCAAACAAGGATTATATTTTTGTCACAGTAGTGAGCAATAACTCTTCCACGGACACTGAGGCAGCCAAAGAACAGGAAGACCACAAATCTCCTTACAGTGTGCTGTAAACATGGCACAAGTTTCCTGTCTTTTGGCAAGCTGCTCTCCTGTTTCATCAGACTTCTGTACAAAATAGAAATTGCCATTAGTTGGTACGCTGCAACTTTAACATGAGCATCTTACATGAGTCTGAGCTCCTGGGACTGGAGCAGTCACCTTTGTTAAATACAGAGGGATGTGGCTCTAGACAGCGTTGGAAAATGAAACTGAGGAGCACAGTGCACTTCTGATAGTTCTAGCTGTGAAATTGCAATCTGAATTTTTAACTCTAAGTTGATGTTAGAATTAGATGATTTTTGTAGGTCTTGGAGGCAGTGGTTTGAGAGCCTCCAACAAAAGGCACTGCCTGTCACCACTGGTCCAGCTAGGGTTTGAAAGTCCTGAAAGCATTACCAGTACCCTGGTAATACATTTCCATATGTTAACTTCTGTTTTTACATGGTAGGCAACGCATCACAGCTGGGGGCTGGTTTGTCTTTTACACTTCCAAAACATTGCCAAGGATCCTCTGACCTAGAGGTGCTAGCAAATAGAGTGTCCATGGGTATTGAAGGGCTACAAGGTCCAAGCAGCTGTTGGGTTGCTGAGCTGGGTAGCATTCTGAAAGTCTTTATGGGAGCTTTGACAGCAAGGAGATCAGGAAGTTTGAGATGGGGGTGTTCCAGGTTTGGCTGCTTTCAGATAATGTCTATTAGGGGAACATAGTCTCTAGTGCTGGGATGCAGCAGTGCTGTCACAAGTGGCTTATTGCATCTCCTGTGGGCTGCAGCTTGGAGCAGGGACAGGGAGAGCTCTGGGGGCAACGTGCACTGCTGGGCAGGAGGAGGAGAAAATGTGGCAGCAAAGCTGAATCAAGCAGGGGTGAAAACCACTGTGCTGTGCCAAGAGCTGGAGTGTCACAATGACAGGACTGATGCTGTCACCAACAGCTGTGGACTTTCTGTGCTAGTCTTTAATAGCTCCAAAAAGTGATGGGTGTAAATGGATGTCTTGTAGAATAACTTTGGGGTTTTTTGCTTGTTTGGGGTTTTTTTTTGTCAGCAGCAGAGACTGTAACTGATGGGATGACAGTGAAATGTTTGTGGGTTGCATATAGCTTGCATGGAGTTTTAATTACTTCTAGAAATAATTATGAATATTCTGAAATAATTCTGAATAATTCTAGAATTTAATTCTGTCTAGAAATAATGTGGAGGCCAGTACAAATTTAGAATGTTTTTAGTGAAGTGTCTCTAGTTAGAAATGGAGAGAAATAAATTTCAAGGAATTTCAAGTCTTTATTCAAGATGAAATAAGCCTGCAGCCAACTTTGCCAGTACTGCTTACTGCATTTGTAGTTAGTAATGTTTTTGAACCTTTGTAAAGTTCAGTGTGACATATCTTTTTATTTCACTTGATGCTTAAAATTGCATGCCAATTTGTTTGTGCCTGAAAAAACCTTACTTATAATTGTTTATTTTGTTTTTATTATTTACAAGGTGGAATATATGTTGGTAAAATTTGACCATGAAAATAAGAAAGTGCGTTTGTTGCTCTGTGGTGAAGAAGTTCTTCAAACACTGCAAGACAAGGGGGAGAAGGTAAACCCCAAGTGAGTAGCTGTTTCCAGTTTCTTGTTTTTTTTAATCCGCTTGTTACGATGCTGTGCAAAATTTTGTTAACCTGGCTTCACATTCAAGTCTGCTGTTGGTAAAACTGTAAACCACAGATACTGATATTTTCAGATAAATGTAGGGGTCAGGAAGTGAAAGTTTTTGAGCACACTTGCAGGCAGTCCATGCACTTTCTGCTTTGAAATTTCTATGCTTTGAAATAAAGGAAGATGTAATGGTGAGCCCACAGAAGTTGCAGTTTGGGTGCTTGTTTTGTCTTGCTCTGATTTTTTGTCTATGTGCATGCAGTAATGCATGTCCCATAAAGTGCATGTGTACTTGCTCCTGTATCTCTTGGCTAGAAGTGTAGATGTAAGAATGGCAGGGAGGTTTTCCCCTGTCCTCTCCTGTGGAAAGCAGCAGTGATCTGTATTTTCTGGGTCTGGTTAAAACCCCAAGAAACAAAGCTTGAGACAGATGCTAAGGGTGACTGCAATTTGGTCTGGGCAAATCCTGCTTATTGTACTACACAGCAGCACTGTTACTGCCAAAGTCCACTTTGCTTTCTTTTCACCACCTCCTGATGGTGAGGTGCATTGGAAGGTACATTGTGTTCCTCTGACAAATATTAGACTTTTCTTACAAGTGGTATTAATTTCTGAAATTCTCACAAATAATTCATCAGTGGTTCTTCTTTCATTACAGTCACCCAACACTCTGGAGACCAGAATATGGAAGTTACATGATTGAAGGAACACCTGGACAGCCATATGGGGGAACCATGTCTGAATTCAACACTGTGCAAGACAACATGAGGAAAAGACGGCAGGAGGCTGCTTCTGTACTCAAAGAAAATGAGGCTGTTTGCACAGTGACATCATTTCCAAGGTGACATGGTTGTTGAAGTGTAATGCCATGTTTCCTGTTCTCCTTATACACTTTTTCTCCTTACTGCATACACTGTTCAATAAATAGGGGAAAATATTATTTGATTAAAGTACTTTGGCTTTTATGTTCCAGTCATGTTTGCTAAAATTTTTATTGCAATGAGACAAGGAAATAAGCATCTTTTAAATTTTTAGGTTGCTTCTAACCTGTGGTGATTTTGTATTAGGAGAAAATGCTGAATATTTGTAACATAAAGTGTTAACTCGTAAATAAAGAGTAGTCTACCACCTTGAGTTGATACAGAAAATTATATAGAAAAGGTTTCTCTTTACCTGTTTTGCAAACTGTGTTCTTTATGAGTAGCAGTTTTGCAAAACATGGCCAACATGATCTTTTTTTAATACTACTTTTTCACTAAAGTACATGGAAGCTTCTGGTAGTTTAGGGCACCTGGACTTAGTACTTCTATTACACAATACTCTACTTACTGAATCTAGAAAGGAGAGCATCTCTCCTGGGTTAATAATACCCTTACAGAGGATAGATTTCATCCTTTTTATTGTTGTAAAGGAGTTCTTGAAGAAATTAAATTTAGAATGAACTTCATTATCTAGGAGAAACTGTATTTTGTGACATTCCTTTGAAATACAATTCGAGGCAGAGATTTATTACATTCATTCTAATAGCCTGCTCAGTGAAGTGAATGAAGATAGTCATGCTTATAATGGTATAAAAGTTGCTCTGCAGTAGGAGAGAAGCAGCTGGCCTCACTGACTAGTTTCATGTGTAATACAGAATGCAATAGCCCAAAATTCTTGCTGAGAGGAGGAACAATATATGCCTTTGCAGCAGTGGTGCCAAAATATCTGCATAATGCCCCGCAAATGCTGTTTTAAGAATACTCTTTGACAAAATTTACTTTCCCTTTATTAGAGTTACACTAGATGTAATAAGAGTTTATTTAAAGTCCAGTGTTTAAGTAGTTATCAGTAGTTGCAGGTTCCCCTGCAACCTTACAGGTACATTGTCATTTAATAAGTTTTTCATAGAAATGTTTTGGACCCAGTCGTGCAGGGAATACAGGGAGAGGAGTTGTTTATCCCTTTGTAGATACAGATAAATACTTTCTGCATCACTGTAGGAGCAGTACTTTGGACTTCAGTGAAAGCCAGTAAGTAATGAAATGTAGTTTGTTTATGACTTATGGGTCATTCCAAACATACTTTCATCCCTCAGAGATTGCTGTCCCTAGGCTAGCCTAATTTAGTTTATTATTTCTGCCTTTTGCTGTCTTCCCATTCAAGTCCTTGTTGGTTTGACTGGAGTCTTGCTAACATGCATTTCTGAGGTTTCATAGGGTTGAAGATTTTTGCCACATTGTCTCTGCAATAGCATGTATGTATGCCTGTGTGCATCTGGGCATGTACACATGTATATTAAAATCTGTGCAATTGAAAAGACAAAAAAAACTTACTAGAGTGCTGACAGAAGAAAGGTAAAGAAGTAAGCTTATTCAAATCAAAATAATTCAGTTAAAAGTGAACTATTTGAAAATGCTTAAATATTAAAAAATTATTGCTTAGATACTAAATAAGTGTTCCTAGTTCCTAAATTTGTGAGCTGCTTCTGCTGGGCCAGAAAGTTGTTTTCTTTCTTGGGGACTGGAGGGATGCAGTTTACAGTGTAGCACTTAGGTAGGTGATGAAGCTGGCTTTACAAGTTGTAGGACAACTTACTGAAACCAGGAAGAAGAAACAATATTGAACATAAATAATATTCTCAGAAGTGTGCTTCCTGATATTTTGAGTAGTTTGTAATTTTATCAGCTAACTTTTTTTAACTATCCAAATACTAAAGCCTTTCAACATGATCTTTGCCCTTTTTACTGTTCAACATGGAGAAACTAATCTGCTACTTTACCTCAGCCTTGTCAAATGTTCCTTTGTCCCAGCTGTACTGAGAGCTTATTCTTGTTTCAGGCAACTCTGAAACTTAAAATGGAGTTTCCCAAAGGGGAGGGGTGTATTCTGATTAGCTTGCATATCTATCAGCATTTTACCCTTAATAGCTGCAATTTTTCTTTGCTTATGACTTTCGTCTCCTAGGGGTTTTCAGCATTCTAGAAGTGTTACAAGACTTAGGACATGTGTACCACTTGAAGCTACCTCTAATTCTTACAGAGTTGGTTAAGCATATCTTTTAAAAGGGGTAGATGGTTAAGAGTAGGGCTGGATAACTTTCTTTGGCAGTCAGCCTGTATCCTCAAGATAAACTTTGAAACACAGAATGCAGCTGCATGTCAATATTAATAACAAGCACTAACACACTAAAATATATGTGTACCCCACATAGTACTGAAGCTTCCTGCTTCAGCCACTGGACATATCCTTGTTTGCTGTCTAATGATAGACTAGTGGGGTTTCTTTTAAAAAAAAAAGGCTGTGTTAACTACTGTGGAAGGTGGTTGTTGGCTGGCTCTCCACTAGAATCCTAATCTCTGATCATCTGACCGTTCTAAAATCACAGTCTGTTTTCATTACAGCTTGGATCTCATTGTTGTGTTACATAGGTTAGGCTGTCCTGGGTTTACACTGCCAGATTGTATACCAACACCAGTAGAAGGAGGAGCTTCAAAATCGCTCTTTTTTCCAGATGAAGCCATCAATAAACATCCTAGATTTAGGTAAGAATATTTGGAAAATTTAAAAAATCAAATATTTTGTCTCTACCTAAATATCACAGACATCTGCAAATTCTTTACATTACTGGAATAGAGCGCACTGTGGCTAGTTGCTGCAGATATCAGAAGGACTTGGATAGAAGTGGTTGTGATAACATGAATTTTCTTTTCAAAGTGTCTTAAGAAAATTAATTGTTAAGTTAAAAGAACTTTGTATAATAGTTCACACTGTTACGGGGCAAAAAGTGTTGATTTTGCTCCTGCAAAAGTGTTTCCAGTTTGAAGTCCTGTGCCTAAATGCTTCCATCATGGTTAATCCAGCTCTCCCTAAGGTATGTCACACTGACATCTCTGAACCCAGTAGCTTGCCCTAGTTACTCTGAAATGTACTTCTCACTGTAAAGTGAGACTTCAGCCAATGAAAATCATTGTGTTTTAAAACTGACCATACCTTTTAACTTGGCCTTGTATTCTTCAGGTCTGTAGCCTTTTACTGTTTGTTAGAATAGTACTGTGAAGTCCATCAAAATAAGACTGACTTTACTGAAGAAAAATTCAGTGTTGTATCTTTTACAGTCTATCTTAAAACTAGGAGAAGAAGCATCCTGAAGGAGAGTGCTCAAAACAAATAGAAATTTGACATTCCGAAACCCTAAAAATTGTTTAGAAAGTAGGTGCAAAAATATTTGCATATAGAGAAAATTTCATATCATTCAAAACACTTTTTCTTTTCTTGTAGTACACTGACCAGAAACATTCGACACCGAAGAGGAGAGAAGGTTGTGATAAATGTACCAAGTGAGTAAATTCAGTCTGATCTTTGTTCTTTTTCAAAGTGATTGTTTAGTCTCATGCTCTGAGTTACTGAGTGCCTGTTTTTTCCACACAGTATTTAAAGATAAGAACACACCATCACCTTTCATTGAAACATTTCCTTATGATGATGGAGAAGCAGCAAAGGCAGCTAAGCCAGACTACATATATATGGATGCCATGGGTTTTGGAATGGGAAACTGCTGCCTCCAGGTAAAGTGCATCTGCTTTCAAGATGTTACTACACATTGTCTTCTCTCAACACTTCCCTTTTTAAGATTTGTCTTATGTCTACTTTCACTTTCTTCAACTGATGCATTGTACATCAGTGTGGCAAAAAGGGAGATAAAAGAGTAAGTGGTATATCTAGTATTCTAGTCTTAAAATCCAAATATATTGGGGTTTTGTTGCCAGATTTTGCTAGCAGAGGGGCTGCAGGGGTGGCTGCTCTGGGAAGATGCTTCTCCCATGAGAAGGAAGCTTCTCCCATGTCCAACAGAGCCAATGCCAGCTGGTCCAAGACAGACCCACCATTGGCCAAGGCTGTGCCCACCAGTGACAGTGGTAGCACCTCTGAGGTACATACAGCAAGAAGGAGGGGACAACACTGTGCAATGACACTGCAGGTGAAGATAGGAATGAGAGTATGTAAGAGGAACAGCTCTGCAGGCACCAAGGTCAGTGAAGAAGCAGGGGGAGGAGGTGTTCAAGGTGACAGAGCTGAGATTCCCCTGGAGCCTGCAGAGAAGATCATGGTAAGGCAGGAGGTTGGTGTTGGAGCAGAGATCCAACTGCAGCCCCTGGAGGACCCCACACCAAAACAGATGGATGCACGAAGGAGGCAGGACCTGTCACCCCATGGAGTACCTGTGCTGGAGCACTCAGTTCCTGAAAGACTGGACCCTGTGGAAGGGACCCATGCTGGAGCAGTTAATTAAGCCCATGAGAGAGGCTGCTGTGCTTTAACCCCAGACAGCAAATAAGTACCATGCCATTGCTCCCTCCATACACACATATACCCCCTTGGCCCTGGTGGGATGAGGGGCAGATCAGAACAAGACTTGTGGGTCGAGATAAAACCAGCATAATAATTGAAATAAAATAAAAAATAATGACAGTGGTAATGAAGAGAAGAGGAGAGGGAATAAAACTTGAGAAGAAAGTGATGCTCAGCAGAACAGTTGCTCACAGCCTGCAGACAAATGCTCAGCCTGTCCCCAAGCAGCAAATTGGCCCCTCTCAGCCAACTTCCCAGTTTATGTATTGAGCATGATGCCATATGGTATGGGATGGGCTCTCCCTTTGGCCAGTTCAGGTCCCAGCTGTGCTCCTTGGCTTCTTGTGCAGCTGCTCACTGGCAGAGCATGGGAAACTGAGAAGTCCTTAAGTTAGAATATGCCCTACTCAGCAAGAACTAAAACATCAGAGTGTTATCAGCATTATTTCCATACTGAACCCAGCCACTAGGAACAAAAGTAATTATCCCAGCTGATGCCAGGACAAAGACTCATGTTGGAGCAGTGAACATGTTCATTGGAGGACTGTCCCAGGGAAAGGACCCACACAAGAGTGTGAGGGGAAAGGAGCAGGAGAGACAGTGTGTGGCAAACTGACCACAGCCCTCATTCCTCGTTCTCTGTGCTGCTGGGAGGGGAAGAAGTAGAGAATATGGGAGTGAAGTGAATTTTAAGATTTAGTTTATATTTCTGATTGCTCTACTCTGATTTGACTTGTTCTGAATTCAGTTAATTTCCCCAAGTTAAGCTGTTTTTCCTGTGACAGTAACTGGTCAATGAGCTCGACCTCACCAAATTGTGTCAGTGTTGATCTGCTGGAGGGTAGGAAGACTCTGCAGAGGGACCTGGACAGGCTGGATCGATGGGACAAGGCCAGTTGTAGGTGGTTCAGTAAGAGGAAGTGCTGGGTCTTGCACTTTGGCCACCACAAGTCCATGCAGAGGTGCAAGCTGGGGACAGAGTGGCTGGAAAACTGCCTGATGGAAGAGGACCTGGGGGTGCTGGTTGACATCCAGCTGATCGTGAGTCAGTGTGAGCCCAGGTGGCCAGGAAGGGCAGTGGCATCCTGGCCTGTGTCAGCAGTAGTGTGGCCAGCAGGAGCAGGGCAGGGATTGTCCCCCTGCACTCAGCACTGCTGGGGCCTCACCTCCAGTGCTGGGTCCAGCTCTGGGCCCCTCACTGTGAGAGAGACACTGAGGGGCTGGAGTGAGTCCAGGGAAGGGCAGGGGAGCTGGGGCAGGGTCTGGAGCACGAGGGCTGTGAGGAGCAGCTGAGGGAGCTGGGGGTGTTTAGCCTGGAGAGGAGGAGGCTCAGGGGAGACCTTACCACTGTCTACAAGTGCCTGAAAGGAGGCTGTAGCAAGGTTGGGATCAGCCTCTTCTCTCAGGCAACCAGCGCCAGAACAAGAGGAAATGGCTTCAGGCTGCACCTAACGAGGTTCAGATTGGACATCAGGAAGAAATTCTTCACAGAAGGGCTGATTAGATATTGGAATGGGCTGCCCAGGGAGTTGGTGGAGTCACTGTACCTGGAGGTGTTTAAGGAAATACTGGATGTGCACTCAGTGCCATGGTCTGGTTGGCCAGGTGGTGTTCAGTCATAGGCTGGACTCGGTGATCTCAGGGATCTTTGCCAATCTAATTGATTCTGTGTTCTCTCCCTGGCGTTACCTTGATCCTTAAGCCTTCTGTTACACTTTCTCTTCCCTGTCCAGCAAAAGAGGGGAGTGATTAAATGGCTTTAGTGGATATCTGGCATCCAGCCAGGGCCAGTTCAACACACCAGGTTTATTCACTTGCTCTATGGGGTTTTTTTCTGTTAATATTCAAACATAACTGGGTGACTTGCTGAGAGAGTTTCTTGAACTGGTCAAGCCTCATTTGATCAAGAACCTGCTCCTGAAACTCCAGCACTTTGAGTGTGAAAGGTCATCCTCTACTCTGCTCATCTTTTAGGCATGACCAAAGGACACTGTGACGATGGAAACTGAGCTGTCTTGTACAAATGGGAGAGGTTTTTCACTTACTCATTTGGGTATTTTCCTTCTTCTGCACCCTTAGAACAGCAAAAGCAGGAAGTGGCAAGAGGTTGTAAGAATATTTTTAAAAATAAGTAGCTTTCTGCTTTTGTATAATTTTATTTCATTTACAAACATCATGCTATATAAAGTTTCTCATTCTTAAATATTTTTAGCTATCTGCTAAGGAGTTGTCTTCTTACTGCTTGTACCACAAGTCTACCAAATCCATGTTCTCTAACTGTGTACTGGAAGATGTTCTTGATTCTGTTTTCTCTCATTTGAACATGCCCACTTTCTATGTTTTTTAGTAATATGCCTGAGATATTCCTGTCTTACAGTATCTTCCCTTTAAATCCAGGTGCTGAATATTAAGAGTGCTTTAATCCTTTTCCTTTTCTATTTGCTTTAAATGTTTCTCTGATGCTGGGCACTACCACCTTAGGTAATCATGGTGTATTTGACTCTTGATAAAATGTGCCTGTTGCCAACACAGTCTTGGAGCAGAGCTAGGAAGAGGCTGGTGTTAACTCTCTATAGGATTAAAGGAAATCATCTAAGCTCTTCTTGTTTCATAGGAAAGACAGAAAACCTCATAAAAATCACTCCCTTTGAGAAACTACCAAAGCTGTACAAATAAAAGTTCTTGACAGGTGCTACATATGGTTTCTTGCCACTAGGGCAAATTAGGGTGAGTCTGATGAGATAGTAAAGGGTACATAATACTGTGTGGTTTTACAAGGTGTTAGTTTGCCATGGTTTGTTTCATACTCTCTTGTTTAAGACTAAGAAAAGAAATCCTTATTCAGTCATTGTATGAATTTTTAAAACATTATTAAAGGAGCACTATTTTACTATTGCATACTGCTTCATTTTATTATTACATTCTGGTAATAAGTGGCCAAATTCAAATTTGGTAGTCCTGCTATCATCAAAGGGAGAATGAAAAGGCTGGCAGCTGCTTCTCTATCTACTGATAATTCCTGATAACTGACTAGAAGAAAACCTGTATTGCCCACCTATTTTTGCAAGGTAGTTTGTAGTATATATACTTCCTTTCCTGTTTGGGGGGTGGTCTTGTTGGTTTGGTTTTTGTTCTAATTTTTTTGTACTGCACACCAAGCTACAACTTGGTTTGATGCATTTCCAGAGGTAAAAATAATGTCCTGATGAGCTTGGGCTGGGATGGCCTGCACTGGCAGAGCATGAGCCCTTCTGGAGAAGACAGCCATGCCCTTTTCCTCCCTAGTGGGACATTTGCCTAGAAACCATGTTGAATCTCAGATTTAATATGGTTTGGAATAAACATAAAAGGAAAAGGGAGGCAAATATCATTGTCTGGGGAACGAGTGTAGGTGTCCTGTGCACCCACCCCCACTCCAAGGCTGGCTCCCTAGTGCTGAATGTCCAAAATTAATGATGAGAAATCATACTTAGCTGCTTTTCTGCAAGATAATACTTAATCTTGTCTTTTAACCACTTGGGTTTTTGTTTGTTTGCTTGGTTTTTTTTTTTTCTGAAAAAACAAAACAAGCCACTTGGAGGATAGACGCAGAAGGAATATTTTCTCCACAGCACAGCTGTTTTCTAATTTGGGATATTTTAATGAATATTGGATGAAGATTTTAAAAGACAAACACAAACAAATGCCATATTTTCCCTATAGCACCATCATCAACACCCCCCAAAAAATCCATCCAGTGAACTTGGGGGTTTTGGAGGGATTTGTTGGTTGGGTTATTTTTTAGTCTTACTTGAGGGGCAGTTTGGTTTAGTGGCAAGCTGAGAAGAAAATTTGTGTTTTGTGTGTCATTCTAATTGCTATACTTGGAAGAGGAAAGCCTGTGTGCAACTGGAATTCTTCAGGACAGCAAGCAGAGCTGTTGGTTTAGAGCTGAAGCCTCTTGTATAATGTTATGATAGTACAGGTGTGCATTCCTATCTGTTTTCTTCTGATCTGTGAATACATAAACTGCTAAGACAAAGGGAGTTTTGAGACTGATCACTCTGTGCATTTTTTAAATTCATAAAGTGTTGGTTTACAAAGTCTAGAGGGTAAGGTCTGCTACTAGAAATGTGTCTTTTGTTTGATGTGCTCTGAGTAAATTTCACCAAAATATTACAAAGGAGTTACCTATTCCTACCTGTGGTAGGACTTCCAAAGCATTAATGCCTTCTGCAAATAATATTTCTTTTCTATTTTTTTTGCTGGGTTCTAGCCTCTTAATACAGAAAAAGCTGGACTTTTTTTTTTAATTAAAGTTACAGTAGACACACAGATACTCTTTTTTTTTCTCCACAGTTTTTCAGGATCAAAGGCATCTTGAAATGTTCTTTAAAACAGGATTAGCATCACATAAAACAAATGTTAAATCTGCAATAGAGTCTGACTGTTGTTCTAAGTAGGTTCCTGGCTTACTTCCTGAAGGTGCATTACTCACCCATGTGTATTCTAGATGTTAACTCAGTTTTCTTTGATTCTGGCGAGTGTTTGTATATTCAGCCTCACCATAGAAGCATTATGGTCTGAATGAATATGGAAATGACATGGAAAGAAGCTTGTAATATAAGTGCTACTGATAGGTAGGGCAGAAATGTGTCCAAGACTTAGGGAGAAAACCCACACAAAACCAAACAAAAAACCCTAAAATTTTTAGTATAGTAATAATTTTATTATATAGTTGATTTTAAATCTAGGAAGACTGTGCTTGTTGTATGATGATAGAAATTTGACAGCAACTGTACATCTTCCAACAGGTAACATTTCAGGCTTGCAGCATTTCTGAAGCAAGGTATCTCTATGATCAGCTAGCTACAATTTGTCCCATTGTGGTGAGTAATGGACATCTGTCAGATGAACTCTTCCTTAATAGCAGAAATCACTATATATTTAAAAAATAATACCCAAATTGCAAGCTCACAAATTGGGTACTCAGGGAGAAGACTAGGTTGCCGCATGGGTCGTGTTAACTATTTAATGTGCAAATGACACCACAAAAGAGATAATATCTGTTCCTTCTTGGCCCTTGTGTCTATTTCTTCCCCTCATCTCTCACTCCCACATGCGTGAGACTCTTGTTAAATAGTTTTAGAAATAGATTTGGGCAGATTTCATGAAAGCAAGGCAAGCTTGGTCTTAAAACAATTTATTAATTTTCCAACTGGTGTTGAAAACCCTCTGGTGCTACAGAGGATTTCAGCTTAAGTAATTTAAATTTGTCCCTTTTATAAGCATGTATTTGCTTATAAAGTATTTGTCTGGTTTGAATGATGAGAAGATCCTACCCTGAGTGAGGTATGTTCCAGCTGTGTTACTAAGGTGCCTGGCCAAACAAAAATAAACAAAATAAAATAATTGCCAGGTGAACTTCGGAAGTGAGCAAGCAGAATACTTGCTGATTTGTCTCAAAAGTGCTTCTGCCAGTGTCAGTTTTGCATTCCTGAGATGCTGATCTGTAGAGGTGAAACATTTGGAGAGTGTAAGAAGCCACTTTAAGGAATGCTAACCCTTGACCCAGGTGTTTTTTGGAGGCAGCAGTTGAGATATTTCTGGTTATTCGGGCTTTGGCTGGATGTCAAACTGAAATACATATACTTCAGCTCCTTCTGGATCCCTTTCCAGTGGGGTTGTACTTGCTTCTGGTTCCTTGGCCTGTCCTTTGTTTTGATGTCAGCTGTTCCATTTTAGATGGCGCTGAGTGCTGCGTCTCCATTCTACAGAGGCTACGTGTCTGACATCGACTGTCGCTGGGGCGTGATCTCCGCCTCTGTGGACGACCGAACGCGCGAGGAGCGGGGGCTGGAGGTACGCCGTGCTCCTCCTAGGCATCTGGGGCTTGGGGGCAAAACAGTTACATCTTCATTATCACAGTCTGCTTGTGCTCATCACAATCCCTAGTGAGGAAGTGTGATGGTGTTTGTGGTAAATACGGGAGAGATGGTGTAAACACTCGCCTTGGTTGGTCAGGTTGTGTTAACAAATACATACTTTTAATTAGGTATGGAATCCCAGTCTTCCATAGCTAGCTGAAAAGGGCCCCAGTGAGGAAACTTGCTAATTTATGCTTGAGCCCAAAAGGCAAAAGTTGCATTAGATTAAATAGTGGGTGCTGCTGAGTAGTATAAACTAGAACTAAATCAAGAGAGCCAGGTATAAGAACTTGTAGAATTTCTCTAAGCAGGAATTTCCATTCAATGCATTTACAAAATTACATAAAATTAATAATTTTTTAAATTTACTTGATATATTTAATTTAATTTAATTTTCTTGAACTACCCATTTTAAGAACCTCTCTAACAGTGTGCACATAGTGAAACTGTTGATATGTGTTTAATGCTTTCCAGGTGCTTGGGGTAATGGCATATTACATCAGGAAAACATTTCTACATCTAGAGAATTCTAGTAAATGTGTGATTACTGATTTTTTGCTCAGATATATATGTCTGCAAACAAAATAGTCATAATTCCAGAATCACTTTATATTGAGCCTATTTAAGATCCGTGCTTTTAATAATTTTAATTGAGGTTGTAGATTTTTTTAAATAGGATAGTAATTCTCAACTTAAGTGTCATTAGTGAGCAAAACTTAGGTAACATTGTTAACAAGCTGTTAAAATATTGTATTCTTAAATTATATAGCCACTGAAGAACAACCATTATAGAATCAGTAAATCCAGATATGATTCCATAGACAGTTATCTATCTGAATGTGGTGAGAAATACAATGACATTGATTTGACAATAGACAAAGATATCTACGAGCACCTAATAAAGGAAGGTAAGTGTTTGCTTCATTATGAGCAGGTTAAGAATTATGTTTGCAGTATGTGGGGATATTTTGTGGTTTTTGTTTTTGTTTGTGACAAACATTGTGTAGCCCTCAGAGTGATTTCCTGCTCAAGAAGTATCTGTGCAGAGTGGTCTTGAGAGTTTTTTAAAAAGGATTCTTTTGTAACAGAAACTGTCCCTAATGCATCAAACTGAGTTTCTCAAGCTGGAATTAATGGTTTATTTTTATGGAGAAAGCCAAACTGCTTTAGAAAACATGGCACAGAATGCATCAGAAAACAGGAAGAATGGCAGCCACACCAATACTCAGCTGCCATTTCCAAACAAGAGCCTGTTTGGTTCGGGGGTTTTTGCTCTTTTTAATCATTTCCTTCCTTCCTGAAGTCATCACTTTAACAGGATGTGGTGGGCTGAGGTAGCACTTCAGTGTTAGATGCTTTCAGTCTTGTTAAAAAAATTGTTAAAAAAATATTTCTAGAGCCTGTTTTGATGTGTATGAATTGTTTGTTTGAATTTTCATTTTGTAGGTATTGACCACCTTTTGGCACAGCATATTGCACACTTGTTCATTCGAGACCCATTGACTTTGTTTGAGGAGAAAATACATCTAGATGATGCAAATGAATCCGACCATTTTGAGGTTATGTCTAATTTAGAGGAATTTAATAAATATATATCTATATAATTGCTTATCTTCATAATAGTGAATTGGAGGATGGCTGTATTAGCTAAGAATTTTTTCACTTCAGGTAGTTTTTTAGCATATGACTTTGCAGTTATAAGCACATTCATTTATTCATTTTATCTTTTATTTAGAAGGTGATGGCTTATACTTTAAACTAAATAAAATATGAAGATCCTAAATTATAGCTATGTATATAAATGTAAAGGGGAACTGTCAATTTTTAAGGCTTCCTGAAACCTGGTTTGTATTTTATTTATGTAGAAATCTCTCTTTTACAGCTTTATGAGGTAATAGCTGTGGTAATATTAGGCCTTTTTAGTTCAGGATGTGTCAGCCCCTCATGAAAAAGTAAAGTCAGCTGCATGCCAGTCCCTTAGTATCTTGTGCATAATACTCAACCAAAACAGCATGAGAAAGTACAACATATTTGCTCCTAGGTTGGGTAGTTGTACTGTGGGCTTTAGGAAATTACAGCACTTACTTTGGAACCACTTCTCTAATCTGCTGCACTGTTCCACCGAAAACACTAGGACTCTAGTTATCTGCTTATTTTTCTTCAATTATATTATATATAGAATGATGTGCATCTTGATTGTGACAGATTATTTCATGTGCTTTGCAGAATATTCAGTCTACAAACTGGCAGACAATGAGGTTTAAGCCACCACCTCCAAATTCAGATATTGGATGGAGAGTGGAATTCAGACCTATGGAGGTAAGGAAGACATCAGTATGTACAAGAGCACATTTCCTTTTAAGTGGAAAAGTACCAGGCATTCTGCCATCCAGTATCAAACTCCTATTACTTGTGCTGTGTTTTCTCCCCTTTGATTTGCTGGATGCAAGTGAAGTGGACAGCAGTATTTAATCAGACATGGACTGTGGGAATGTAACTGACAGGAGAATCCACTGCAGTACATCAACGCATGCTAATGGATTTGGGGTGATGGGGAAAGGAATTAGGCTTGTATTAAAGCAGCAGCAAACAAAGCCCCATTTAGCTTCTAGAGACTGTATTTCTCTAGTACATTTCCTGGTACTGAACAATTCCACTGTCACAGTTTTGGTTTTTTTCACTAAGTCCTTTTATTCTATAGTAGTCTGTTTCTAAGCTCTCTGAATTTAATCCTTTTAGAGTGGAAATTTAAATGCTACTATACTTCTGTAATTAGAGAGCCTGAAGGTGCAGGTTATTAGTCTTTTGAAACACAAGTGTGCTTTGCATGGAATTGCAGGGTTGAGTTTGTTGCAGCCTGTGTGTGCTTTGTGCCCTGGAAGTCAGTGCTGGTGGTTGTGTGTGGGTCAGCCCTCGGCGAGGGCAGCGTGTGTGAGCACGAGTGCCAGCATGAGCTTCTGAGTCAAACTGTCCTCACTGGCCTTGCATGGGTGTGTTCCCCCCAAAGTAATTGAATCTCTGCTCCTTTCATGTCTAGGTCCAGTTAACAGACTTTGAAAACTCTGCTTATGTTGTGTTTGTGGTATTGCTAACCAGAGTGATTCTGTCATATAAACTGGATTTTCTCATTCCTTTGTCCAAGGTAGGTGTGAAAGATCAGATCTGTTAGAGCTAAATGTAAGGCATCAAGTCTGATTTTTCGTCATTTTTTTATCCCCTAGCTAGGAAATAATACTTGTCCACTTACAGAACAGTCATTTTTGTCTTCCAGTAGTTTTCATCTGTACCAGTACTTTGGATTAATTTAAACTCTACAATATTAAACAAATATTTTACTGCTGTCTCATGGAATTAAACATAGACAAACGCTGTAGGAATTTCTGTGATGCCTAGCACTGAACTGCTGCAGAAATGTTGAGAAATAGCATTGTCACAAGGGGGAAAGGGTATGTTTCCTCCATTTTATATGCAGGGGAGAAATATGTGGAACTCAAAAACTTTAGACTTATTAAAGATTAATGTTGCCTGTGTCTCATGCTCTTATTCTGTGTTTTGTTTATACATAGTGGGGAGGGAAAGGGGGAGTTCAGCATGCTTAGTGTTACACAGTATTTGAGTGGAAACAAACACTGCTGATTCTGGTCACAGCTGTGACTTGCCTTTAGACAGACAAGCCATGCAAAATGTACTTTTTTCTTTAATCTTGCCCTCACAATTGCTGAACTGTTTTGTGTGAAACTGTCCTTGCATGTCCTTTTTCTGAGGCACTTGACCAAAAAATGTCTTTTTAGATGGATATTCCTGTGATGTTATAGGTAGCTTTAAAAAAGATCTTGTAGGGCAGAAGGCTTTTGACACTATACTGGAAAATCCTGCATAGCCACAGTATCCTGTGGCTTTTCATAGAGTTTTTTTAATTAAAATGGAGAAAAATATTGAAGTCATAAATTTACAGTAATCATACCATTCATACATGGTATGATTTGGTATGACTTCTAAAAGGAGATGTCAGGGAGTTCAGACTCCATGAATAATGCAGCAGTTTAGCGGTTAGATTGCATAATTACATTGTTATTTGAGTGTCTCAAAAGCACAAAAATTTTAACTACCAGTTAAGAGTGAATAATAGATCAGGTGCTGAAAGAACCTGAACAGAATTGCAGGGCTGGGGGGCTTAAAATTGCTTAAGCTTGCCAAGCAATTTGGCAGGTAATGCAACACAGAATTGCACAACCATTGGTAAGCCTGCCTCTTTCACATAAAATAATAGGGGGTTATGGGGCTAATCTCACACTAATCTTGGCTGTCTGATTGAATGTGGTTGAACACTCATCAGCTGGGACTGGAGTTCTTTCAAACTTTCAAAACAACCTGTTGTGTAAATAGGTTTCATAATATAAAGTGAATTGAAGACAAAGGTGTGGAAGGTAAGAAGTAAGTGAAGCTTTTGCATAGCCTTTAGTTCAATATCAGACAAAGAATTCAGAGAAATATCCCTTTTTCTGAAGACAATATGGTAAAGCTAATGTCCAAAAGCTGTATGATGTTAATTACCAAAGAACTTGGACAAAATCTTCCATCCAGAAAGACAGAGCAATGCTTATGTCAGAGCAAACATAGTTTTGGGGACTTTTGAGAAGCCTGAAATTTAGAACTTTTTTTGCTGGCAACCTAAGTTTAAATACCTAACATGTTTGGAATGGAATAGATACAATTCTCATACAAACTTACTTGAATGCTGTTTCTGAACATTTGTTTAATACAGTGATAATTCTTCTAAAGACAGTGGGGATTTTGTTAATAAAAGCAGGAAATTATGGCTAGGGAAATTGAAATTTTCTTCTTCCATACTTATTTAAATTACATCTAAATATGCAAAGAAGTCTGCCAGAAGGGATATAACCTGTTGATTGTAACTGTTCCTATGTTTTCATCCAAACTGAAATTAGCATAACATGTTCTAACACAATACCATTACCTATTCTGCTGGAGACCCAGTTTCATAAAATGTCATCTATTGGTGGGTTTGTTCTGGACACTGAAGAATGAAATAAAACTTAGTTTCACAGCTTGACCTTGTGTGATGAAGTAGTAAGAAATATAGTAGATATTTCAACTTACGAAACACAAATGTGACGTTATGGTAGAATCCTACTTTTCTAAAGTATCACAGCACAGATCTCTGAAATATTTTTTTTTGCCAGGTGGATGAAAACATGAAGGTGGCCCAGAAAAGAGATGCTGTACGACAGGGAATGTTTTACTTCAGAAAAGATATCTGCAAAGGTATCACATCAAGTAATCTGACTAACATTGTTGTGGATGTTTAGCACACATCTTGCCTTTTTTACCATTTTTTTCCTTTCCCTTTGTCACACGTGAAGGTGGAAATGTTGTTTTGGATGGATGTGGCTCTGCACAGAATGGGACAAGCACTGATGCAGAAGAGTACACCTTAATGAGCATTGACACAATTATCAATGGGAAGGTAATAGCCTCTTCTACCTGGAACACTTCCTATTCTACCCTCCCAGAAACCAGAATGAGTGTGTTTTATGCTGATTCTGTTCTCTTACACAGGAAGGAGTCTTTCCAGGCTTGATCCCAATTTTGAATTCCTATCTTGAAAACATGGAAGTGGATGTGGATACAAGATGCAGCATCCTAAACTACCTGAAGCTAATAAAAAAGAGAGCCTCTGGTATGTTTGATATTTTTGGACATTGACTTTCTTGGCATTTTTCTACTTTTAATTGGATAAGACTGATGGGACCTGTGGATGTCTTGTTAGCTGTTAAATCATTAGAGCAAAGGACTCAAGTGTGTTCTCTAGCTTAAATCTTGTCCTGTCTATTTTTGATCTTTAGTGTTTAGTGATCCATTTTAGAACTTAAATTCAGAGTAACTGATAGAGTAACAATCATGGTTTAGAGGGTAGTACGTACCCAGTCCTCGGTTTTGGTTTTCAACACCATTTACTGCTGTTTTGCCACTGTATTGTCTGTCCCCTTTGCAGTAGTTTAAACATACACTAGTCCACTTTCCCTGTCACTTGAGTGTTGTAAGAGTATTTGAGGCTGGGTCTGTAGCTTGCCTGATATTACTGGTGTGACTCCAAAGCATTCATAAGTGTAAACTCAGGTCTGCTAGACCATGGGACCTAGACTTTAGCTCACTGATAAGAAGGTCCTTCTGTTAGCAGCAGAATTCCTTCAAGGGGGAGCAGAGCAGGCTCTTCCACAGTCATTCTCATGTTGCAATGTTTTTCAAGACAGGTGTATAATGACTGTTTATGTATCTTCATAAAAGGCAGCAGTATAATAAGTAAAAGATGCAGGCTAAACTTAATTCAGAACTGTGTGCTTAGCTCAGTCTGTGTCAACTTTTTAACTTTTTTTGTGTAAATCACTTGTATAACTGCATTGATGAAAATTTAACTAGATGGTTAATTTTAGCCTCCTAAGTCAAGAATGTTTTTCTCTTAGGCCTCCCCCCGCCCCAAGTTTTAAACTAAAGGGCTGCATTCCTCTTTAATTCCTGAAAATTGCTATAGAAGCTTCTAGGTAAAGACCTTTCCAAAGCTGAGGTGGAAATCAGGATTTTGTCTTATCTGGTAATTCACTACATTAAGAGTTCTTCAGAACGGTAACATGTTTTTAAACATTCCCTTGTCTGTTGTTTGGGGTTTTTTCCTTCAGAAAAATGGTCTTGAGAAAATAAGGAATCCATAACTGTAGCAGGCCTTTTCCCTAAGGCCTAGTGACCAGCTGCAGGTGTTCCCCACCAAAGAAAAGCTTTGCTGCCTGGTGCAAAGTTGCAGTCATTGCAAAAGTCAGCTCCTGTATTTACAGACCTAAAAGCTGTGAGCGTGAGGTAGATAAGAGTACAGGGTTTATAGTTCAGGTTTACAAACTGAAATTACTTTTAAATGAAGCTTCTTAAGAACTAGAATTCACAGCATAAAAAAGCATTAGGTATTGTATTACTGTGCCACAGTGTTTCTCAGCTGTGAGCTTTGGATTATTCCAGTTTACTCTTGATCTTAAATCAAATGTTCCTTATCCACAGCCTGTTTAGTATGAGTCACATCCACAAAGAGTGGCCATTTTTCAGATTTCTCAAATGGTGAGAAAGCACACAGCACTCATGAATTAAGATCACTGACACCTTAGCTGCTGTGGCTGTAACCTTGCCCTGGCATGATTCATTTGAGCCTCAGTCACCTCCTCTCCTGCAGCACAGCAGGTCTTACCCTCCTGGCCTCTGTATAGCTGGTGTGTGACTGCCACCACTCAGTGAGACTACAGATTGCTAGGCAGGCAGCAGCTCTGACCACCACCAGTTATCAATGCCAGCAGTACTGAGGTAGCATCGAGTGGTCCTTGTCCTGGTGTGCTCTCCTGGCTGCCTGCAGTGCAGTAATCACAGAGCTTGATGAGCCTTCACAGATGTGCTTTCCATGATCTTTGCCTTACCTTTCTTGAAGCAGTTACACTTTTGCTCCCCCTAAAGTCATATAACAAGAAATTACACAGTTCTGTGGTATGCTTTTTGAAAAAATTAATTCTCTAGTTTTTCTCATTTAAATGCTCTTCACAGTTATTCCATGATACACCTTCTAGTTCCTGTGTTGTAGGATCATGTTTATCTTCTCACTTGTCATCAGCATTCATAATTGTGTGGACCTCTCCAGTATATTGTTGCTCCTGAACGTGCAACTCCCTTTGCCCCTCCTTGCTGGAAAGTGTCTCACACCTGTTGGCAGTCAGTGGTGCCATATGTACCGGCACAGTGTGGCACTCCTGAGGGCTGCAGGCTGTGCTCCCAGTGCGGGTGTGCAGGGTACGGCGGGGCCGGGATGGGGAGTGCCGGGGCTGCCTGGCCACTAGGGGTCCGTGTTGCTGTGCTGGACCCTGCTCCTGCAGCGCTGCGCCTGCACGGCTGCACTGCAAAGCTGTCTGTTCCTGAGCTGCACTGCAAACCTGTCTGTTCCCGAGCTGCACTGCAAACCTGTCTGTTCCCGAGCTGCACTGCAAACCTGTCTGTTCCTGAGCTGCACTGCAAACCTGTCTGTTCCTGAGCTGCACTGCAAACCTGTCTGTTCCCGAGCTGCACCCCTGCTTGCACTGCAAACCTCTCTGTTCCTGAGCTGCACTGCAAACCTGTCTGTTCCCGAGCTGCACTCCTGCTTGCACTGCAGACCTGTCTCTTCCTGAGCTTCACTCTACTCAGCTCCTGCCTCCACTGACTTTCTTGCAGGCTCCCTGCTTCTCTTTGGTGTCAGAAAGTTTGCATGTTGAGTTTTAGTGCCTTCAATAAATAAAGCCTCTTGAGTAATTTTTTTCCTGCCCTCTTATGTAGAAGTGTAAACTCTGGCCTCATTCCTTGAAAACGTTACTTCTGGTTTTTTGAAGCACATTTTGATTTCTAGTAACCTTTTTCATTCTGCTTTTCTTTCTGGTACTTTCTGCAGTTTTTCTGATTTGTCTTCATGTACATCTGTTCAAAATCACTGATAGGATATTTTTAGTGTTGGATTCTTTTTACTTTTTACTTGTGTGTTCCTTCATGCTTTCTCTAACTTGATTCCTCTTGCTTTATTATAATATTCTTAAACCGAAGACTTCTGTAGTGGAAGCCATTGACTCTTCCCACTCTCACAGTGAAGCTGATGTTCTGGTAGCTAGCCATGAAAGTTTTTCTAGGCTCTTTGAGTATCCCATCAGCCCATCTTAATGTCTTAAAACAGTCAGAATTACCTTAAACTTGTATTAGTTAAGGTTTGCTTGCATGTGCTGCATTCAGGAGCAAGATTCAGCAGCCTGGACACCGGTGTCCAGCCAGCCCCCAGCTGCAGCTTCATGGGCCTGCCGGTCTCCTGCAAGTGGTGTGTGTCGTTCAGTGACCTTTTACAGAGGTGCTGGGGACCCTTAGGTACCTGCTGACCAACCCAAGAACTGTGGAGTGAAGCAGAGGCACTGTGTACAAACCAGAAGTTGGTATAATTGGGAACCAGCCTGTTTTTTGCTAGAGTAGTTGCCAGAGGAAGAATAATAACCCAGGGTTGACTGACCAAAACTAGCAGGTCAGTTGGACGGATCAACTACAAACTTATTCTATATAAATGTAGTAGTGCAGAGGTGTCTGTTGATTCATCTCTGCCAGATTCTCTGTTAAATTAAATGTTTAAGACCTTTTGCTGTACAGTCTGTTGGTAGCACCTGTTCTAGTTCAGGTTCTACTTCTCTCTGCATTGTGTCATTGGAACATCTGAAAGCTGGAAAACTGCACCAGATAAGTGTCTTTTAGACCATCAGGGAAAAGTCAAGCTTAATTGTGCCTGCCATTTAGCCATATTTGAAAACCAAAAAGTATAGGAATGTGTTTCTCATGAAAGCATGGGCTACTCAGTAATTGTGTATATAGTGCACAGAACTCTAGGTATTCTACTGCTAAATTAGATGTATAAAGTGTGAAATTTAATTTGCTCTTGCCCACAGGAGAGTTAATGACAGTGGCTCGATGGATGAGGGAATTCATCGCGCAGCATCCAGACTACAAGCAAGACAGTGTGATAACTGATGAAATTAATTACAGCCTTATGTGGAAATGCAACCAAATTGCTCAAGGCCAGGCAGAGTGTCCTGAACTACTGGGGGTAGGTTTTAATAAGAAACAAAGTGGAAATAAAACTGACTCTTTGTAATGAACGAATTAATGCTTCTTAAATAATAAAAAGATTAAGCCTTTTAGCAAAGCACTAGCAAAGATACTGTGAATCTGGTACAGTTTCATGGTGTGAAGACCAAAACAGGGATACTGCACTATAAAATGGGCCAATCTGCCTAAATATTCATTTAAGGCATCCTAAAATAGGCATATTCTTATTGTTAAGGTTTATACAATATACATGTAAATAGTAAAATATTTTTATGATTAACATCAATGTATTTTAATAACATTGTAACTAAGGTTATTGTGAATTAGCTTGTAACTTTTTTATGCTTAATATAGAAAGAAAAATTGTCATGAACAGCTTTGTAAATGTAATGGTACTTGTATATTATATGCATTCCAGTTACTGAATGTTTACTGTAATTTTTTTAACCTGGAATGTGCTAAGTAATTTACCTTATTGTGTAAGAAAAAAAATCCTTCTGGATCTACCTGAATCGCAGATACTTCTTCCTTCCATTGGGTTTTGAAAGTGTGTAAGAACAGACAAATATACAGACAAATATACAAATCCGAGCTGTTAATCTTACAGTAGTTTCTCAGTTGCCACAAGACCTTCATCCATTTGTAAACTGTAAAACTCAGAGGAGTAGATCTGTCTTTATTCAGATAATACAAGTCAGCCTGCCTGCAGATGCAGTTATTTTCTTCCCCTCTGAAATAAGCTGCATGCTGTCTCAGTTCAGAAAATCTGCCCGATGATTTCACAAAAAAGTAATAACGGGAGATGTGTGGAAAGGGAGGAGGAAATGAGAGCTGGACATAGAGCCCTCCTCACAGAGGAACCAGAGACACCTGCTCTGGACTCCAGCCTGCTTAACTGCTCTTCTCCCACACTGCTGCTGCTGCTCCCATAGTCAGCAATGAGTGCAGCACAAAACCAAACTTCTGTCCATTCTTCCTGAAGGTTGAGTTTCTCATTTTGTCATTTTGTTAATTATAAATATTTTTGTCAGCACGTTTATTTTCTCTAAGGTAATTCATGTAGGTGGTTGGGATTACCTACATAGCTGTAGTTATGGACAATTTAATCCCCTCTAGAAAAGAGTTGAAAGAGAAATTTTGGAATGCACTAATCCTTTGAATTGGAAGCTGGTGCTGGGAGTGACTGTAATCTATTTCAATTCAGCCATTGCATCTGTAAATAAAGCAAAGTTATGGGGCCTTTTTGATTTAGCTTCTTAACTGATTTCTAAAAGTGAATTGCATTAGGGGTAGAAGATGCAAAGCTCATGGAAGCATATTAAAATCCCTAAGATCTAATGATTTTTTAAAAGAACTAATGGAGAAACTGCAGTGAGAGGTACACCAAGAAGCTTTTATGTACTGAATTACACTTCATTCTGTGTTCACAGGTGTGCTTTAGAGAATAAAAAGAATACTTTTTCTCTGCAGTGGTGAATTTGTTTTAATTAAGATGTAGGCATATGCTAATTTAGTTTCTGTAACAAGGAAATAAAAATAAAATTTGCAGTATTTGTTGGTCACTTGCATGACTTGAACCCACATTTTTAGATTCAAAAAGGAGGAGTTGCATACCTGGCAGGTACAAACCAGACTTACTTTGTTCACAGTGGAGCTGCTCAGGATTCAGACAAATGGTCTGACACTCCTACAGCAAAGAAGTCCTTGCTATTGTTAAAACTGTAGCATCTGTCTGATTACACAGCATGAGCCACTATGCTTGGAAAACCCTTAAAAATAGTTGGAATGCTTTTCTGCTGGTACTGCTTCAATACATGTCCTTATTCCCTTTCAGTTGACATTGAAGCATCCCTCTGGCCAACTATGTGTCCTGTAAGATAGAGAACATGTTGTCACGATGCCTAAAAAGTTGTGGCTGGAAATTTCCCTCCTGATTTCTTGTGTGCATGTTTCCAGAAGGGATGGGTGAGATCAAACACAGAGCTGCTTCTGTTTTTTGAGACATGCATGTTTGCAGTCAGAGTTACCTTAAACTTGTAGAAGTTAAGGTTTGCTTGCATGTCTAAGCATTGTACACTCACTAGGTGAAGAGTTCATGTATGTGATCCAGCCTGTTCTTTCTAGTGTGCTGAAGGCTGTCAGCGCAAACCGGAGTTGCTGCAGGGACAGGGGGCAAGCTTTGCCACTGTCTTTGAATACAACTTAGAGGTGGCTCTGTTCTGTCTGTGCCCACTCTGAGATGGAGAAGCAAACCCTAGTCCAAGCCTCAAGCCCTGGCTGGCCTTTTGCAGAGAGCATGAGAAGCTTCTTTGGGCTATGCATACAGGACTTTTGGTTCTGCAGTCATGAAACGCTATAGTGGAAATAATGACCTTTCCATCAGTCATGTGAGCAAAGGGAGGGGAAGCAGTATCAGCACTTGAGGTGAATTGTGATTGATTCCTTGCCCAAAGACTGACTATGGCACTTTCAGTGATCGTTGTGTTGGTCTCAGTTCAGCCCCAGTAGCACCCTTCATGCCTACACTCCATTTTCAGCTAGGAGCTTCCATTGTGATCTTCAGAGGTCTGGATGCTATGAAATCTGATTCCAGTTTTCTCTTGCATCAGACTATTTATGTTCAAGTGTCTTTGTTTCTGGGTTATCATTGCCATACTTATATCAGGGCCTGCATCCTTAAAATGTCTCCTTTTGTGTGTGCACAGAGCTCTGCAAGCAGGTTGCCTTTCTCACAGTGGTGCAAGCCTGCTTCAGCCTGGGTTCCTCCCTCCACTGGGCCACAGGTCCTGCCAGGAGCCTGTGCCATTGTGGATTTCCCACAGGATCACAGCCTCCTTTGGGCATCCATCTGTTTTGCTGGGGGTTCTAGGAGCTGCAGGTGGATCTCTGCATCACCACAGGCCTTCATGGGCTACAGGGAATCTCTGCTCTGTCACCTGGAGAGCCAACACTTTCCCCTTTTCCTTCTCTGACCTTGGTGTCTGCAGAGTTGTTTCTCACACATATTCTCACTCCCCTTCTCGGGATCTCTCTCTGGTCAGAGTAACTCAGAGAAAAGTTAGAAAGTCTCTTTTCCCAGCCTGGCGCTCAAAGAAGGAGTCCGAGCTCTGCATTTCTCGGTCTCAAGGTTTATTGTTCCTTATCTATAAAATATTTTCTCCTGTCCAGCTGAGGTCTGTTCAGCAAGACAGTCAGAGGCATTCTTCCTGCCCCCAGGGCGGTGTTATGTCTTTATACTAAAAACTACGTATACAATTACCTTCCAATACCTATCACCTATGTTAGACAGTGAGCTTCTACTCTAAACCAATCTAAAAGTGCCAAGACCACAGCAGAAGATGGAGGCCAAGAAGAAGAAGGAGAAAGGCTGGACACACCCAGATTCCTCTATCTTGCCCTTTGAACCCCCATTCTAAAAACCCCAAAATCTCCTTTTTTACCCCGTGATAAATTCACTATCATTCAACTTAAACTCTTAGGGCTTGCAGATCTTCATCCAAGGTTGGTAACTTGCTCCATGGGTCATAATCAAAACCACAGGCATCTTGGGCTCTGTGCCAGGGTCTCTGAGCCCCCTGGCAGGGGTCTTGGCTGCTCAGGACAGCCAGAGGGATGTCCTGGGTTCCAACATCCCCTCTTCCAGCTGAGTGCTGATACGCAGTTTGTTCCTTGTTTCTTAAAGTACTATTCCAGAAGCACCACCACTGTTGATGATGGGCTCAGCCTGGGCCAGCAGCAGGTCCATGTTGGAGCCATCTGTCATTGACTCTTGCACATGGGGGAAGCTTCCAGCAGCTTCTCACACAAGCCACCCCTATAGCCTACCCAATACCAAAATAGGGCCATGCAAACCAAATACAGTGTTCCCTGGAATAAGATTCCCTTAGAAATGGGAATCTCCTGGTAAGGTTCTCCTAGACAGGTAAAGTCAGGAAGGCTTTGCACGCTACAACACTTTCTGCCCATTCCCTCTCAAGCATGAGGATTCACTCTACAGCAGTGGGAGCAGTAAATGCAGGCTTCTGCAGCTTGTGTAGCAGCATTGTGTCTCCCTCTGAACAAAGCAATGTCTTTCCTGAAGAAAAGTGTAACTGTAAATGCTGCCTTAAGAACTAAACAACTAGGCAAGATACTATGGCTTATGTTAAGCAAGAAATGGCTGTAAACTCTTCTCTCAGTCTTCGAAAACGATGTTAATTTAGCCATTGAATTTAGTTATGTATCACAAATTTACCCCAAAGTTACATCCCTGTGACATGACACAAAGGGAAAACTAAAGTCATGCTGACAGTGAGAAAGTAAAAAGTAAATTTTCCTTCACTTCCCAGTGAAGGAAAGTTAAAATAATACCCAGAGCCACATTGTGCCCAAAAAAAAAAAAAGTTGGTACGTGATGGCTCCTCATCATTGACTTCTAAGAGTTTGTGTTCTGGCCAGAAAAAATGCTAGTTTATAAAATATTTAAGCAACAACAATTGTTCCTACTCTGGCAAAAGTCCAAGCTCGTATTAAATGCAATTAGATCAAAAGTAAGCAGATTTTTATCTGATGGTACAGGGTGATGGTACAGATTTTGATGAAAGATCTTAAGGAGTGCCTTGACTACAGCCAGTCTGTGTGGCAGTGAGGAGTTGCTTGCTATGTGTTGCTCTGGCAGATCATGTTCAGAAGAGGTGACTGGGGACAGGGAAGAGGAAAGAATGAAAGAAAGAAGCCTATTGCCATCCTGAGGGGTTCCATTTTTCTCTCTACTCTTTGATTTGTGCTGGGGAAGCATCTGTGCCAAGACGACCTCAAGTTCCCCAGCATTCTTCAGTTAGGTTTCTTCTTTCCCTTCAGCCATTTTCTAGCTTGGACTATATTCCTTCCCGTCTGTTCCCATCTGTGCATGCACAGGCAGAGCTGGACATCTAATCCTTGCCAGCTTACTCACCACATGGGCATTCAGAGGCCAAGAACTTGGAGTGTTTTTCTTGGCACCACAAGGGACTGGGACTCCTTGCCCAGAGACCGTCACACAGCTGCCTAATGAAAAACAGGAAAGCCTTCCAGCAAAAAAAATACCTCTGCTGAGGGGAAACAAGACTTGGCATCACCCACATTTCCTACCTTTCATCCCACTCTGCAGCATTTCTGTGTGTTATTCATCCCACTGGCATCAGCTACAGGCATCTGATTCTAAAGAGCAGTAGGACAGAGGATGGCATGGGATGTTAGTGGAGGCAGGCCAAGCTGGCAGCCAGCTCTCTAGACCCCCCAGAATGGAGAGCAGGAGATGGGGCTGTTGTACTCTGTCTCAGACACAAACTGCACCACTGAGCACAAACCCCTTCTGCCTGTAACTTCTCACCCTGGCAGGGTGAACCAGAGCAGTGCAATATAAACTCTGATGGGATCCCTGGGCTTTGGCAGCGTGACCACTGCCAGCAAAATGAAATCACCTGGGCACAGAGAGCAGGAACCAGGCAGAGTCCTCACTGGGGTGTGCTCAAGGCACGGGGATGAGGCTGAACAGAGCTCATTGCTAAGGCCAGAGCCAGCCCTAGGTGTCCTCCTAAGGTAAAGAGTCACTGCAGTGAGCTGGGAGGAGAACAGCTGTTCTCAGCCAAATAAAGGGGAAAAGGAGCCAGAGCCACAGCAGAATTCCAGGTCCAAATCCTCTGTGGATTTGTGCCCCAGACGCTACTCATGGGTTCACCCATGCACTCTGCCCAGTGGGGTCGCACAGCAGAGCAGTGGTTATTCCTCTCCATCCCTGCTGCCTTCCCTCTGGGAAGGGGCAAATGACAGATGAAGCCAGTGGTGGGGCTGCCTGGGGACAGCCCAGCTGGGAGCCCTCCAGGCAGCTGTGCTTTCTAGATGCCCTATAAGCAGGGCAGACCTCTGTGTGTGTTTAAAGAGCAATCCAGACCAAACTTTTCCAACATTTACCCACACAATTGCTGGCAGCAAAACTGCCATGGTCCAAATTAAGACATGTAACATTCCAGTGCTTCCGGACATGACACATCCTGAGCAACCGTGTGAGGTGAAGAGGTGAATGCCCTTTTTAAATGCTCTTGCTCTTAAAATAATCATTTCTAGACAACAAACTTCACTCAGTCTTTAAAAAAAAATCTGCTCAGGACTCTTTAGAGAATGGCATAAAACAACATATTTCAGATTTTTTTCTTTTTCTCTTTACTTCCAGTGCAGCCCAATTGGCACACATCCCACAGCTTCTTGTGGGGGAGGGATGCAGCCATTTTTAGAGATGAATATGAAAAGCAGAGCTCCAGGAGGGAGTGCCGACATATCCCTGGAATTTCATTCTGGCTTTCCACTTCCCACTCATCACAGCACATGTGGTGTCATCAGTATCTGGCCATTCCCACTCAGGCCACAGGGACTCAAAGAGGCAGCACAGTTAGGAAGGGAGAAGGCATCCCACTTAAGTCCCTTCAGCTGTGACTCATGGCATGTTTGGCCTTGTGTGTAATTGATAAAGTGTGATGCTTGCTTGCCCTGAACCTCAGCACAGTGCTAAGACAAAACATTTCTCATCCTGCCTCAGAAAATCAAAATCCACAGAACAGAAAGGAAACTTAGAGGATTACAACTGTACAACAAGAGTATCCAGGGAAAATCCCCGCAGGCTGCTGTGTTTCTCACTGTGTGCCTTCTGTACTCATATCTTTGCACAAAGCTCTGTGTTGGTTTTCAAGATATACCACAGCAAGCTGCTCTCTGGGAAGAGGAACACTTCCTCCAGGACCACACTGGCCAGAGGGGATCATGTGTTAGGCACACCTGTTGTCAGGACATCACCAAATGGTTAACTGTTTCCAGCTCTACTTTCATCCTGAAAGGGAGGGGTTTATCTCCTTTTGTCCTGATGCAGCCAACAGAGTTTTGTAGTGTGTCAAAACTTAGGTGCCAAGCACACTTACTGTTACAATGCCACGTACAGCACCTCACAGCTGGCACATGGCAACCAAAGGCACAGTGCAGGTCTAGAAGTGCCCACTGGATCATGTGAGGTGGTGAGTCTGATGCTCTAATTGCAATTAATGTGTAAAGCATTATGATAAATTTTATCATAAACTGCATTGTCTTTACAACTCTTCCTTGGCTGTGCCTAGAGTTTGAGAGAGATGACATAGTGACAGCCTTGCCCACGCATTTTCTATCTTTTATCATCAACAAATGCAGAGCGTGTATAAACTTGGTTTGTCTTAGCTACTTCATTGTAAACAACTTTTACTGGTGGAGCCCACAGGCTCAAAATCAGCCAGACTGGAGATTCTCCAATACCTGTCATGAAAAAACACCTCTGGGCTGTGTCCTGGGACACTGCAGGTGGCATGTGCCTCCAAGAGGGAGTTATGGACACTTCAGAAATCACTGAACGCTAGTGCTGTGTCTTCATGGCACACCTCCAGTTGGAGATGACAGGCTCTACAACAGGAACTGGTGATCTAACAGCTACTTTCAAAAACTCTTTCAATGGGGCAGGAAGCACTGATGTAACACCAAGTTCCCAGTTTTGAAACTTGCCTGATGTTTTCTGTGGAGATAGGAAAGGGAAAAAAATCTGAATCACAAGTACCCAGCATATCCCAGCTTCTCTGTCCAAGTGTTCCCAGGAGCTCTGCCTGCTCCAAGAAACAAACCTAGTCAAGAGAAACTGCAAAAGATGTTTTCCAGGGCAAAAGGCTAGCTTCATCATTACTTCCCTCTCTGCCAGCCCTACCTTCTCCTTCAAGACCACCCCCTTCCTGCCCCCTCCTTTCCCCAGACAGCACATCTCCCTGGTTGAGTCTCTTGTCTGACTGACTGCTTCTTTTGCTCCTAAGTTCTGCCTCCTGATTTTAGCCTGCCTGCCTGCCCCTCTGCAGCTCCATGTCAGCAGCCCCACACCCATGGGATGCAAAATGGGAGGCTGTGCCTGCTTCCACTACCCAGGTGGTGGAAGAGACACAAAAAACCTGGGAAGCCAGACATGGGCATGAGCCACAGGAGAGTCCTCTTAAAATGCCTCATTACTTAACACCGTGAAGGAAGACTGCAAGGCTTATGCAGCCTAGACTTGAGGACAGAGTGCACAAGTTACAAGCTTGTGTCTGGCTTTTTTTGTCTCTGGTTAACAGGAAAAAAAAAAGGAAGAGGGAAAAGAGGGAGGTGTTAAGGAGCTCCAGTTTGTCCAAGTTCAGTTTATCTGGCAGCTCAGATTTCACTGTGGGCAGAAGAAGACAGGTCTGGTGTAGAGAGCGAGTTGTAAATTGTCTGCAAGGAGACAGGCAAAGAAAATTCTGCATTTATTCAGAGACAGGAGAATAGACAGATGAAATGGAGACCAGCAGGACATACAGGGGTGGTGTGAAGCTGAGAAGACCCCACCAAAGTGTTAACCCACCTAATAAAGTGAGGTGGTAGTCAAGAGGCAACCTAAGAGTGGGCATAACAGGAAAAAGTCAGAGAAGATTTAAGATTTATATAGCAGGGGGAGTTTAGTAGTGTCTGTGAAACCTGATGGTCCAGGCAAGATAAATCTGGCATGTAATTTGGGATGGAAGACCTTTTTGTGTTTTAGAATTTTGTCTTAGAAAAAAATATATTAAAAAAACTTCTCTAATTTTGAGCCTCTCCTTCCATAAAGTGATTGCCAAGGAATGCTTTAATATTCTTACCTCATTAGCTTTGGCACACAGCAAGGCAGGCAGGAACTGCTCTGTGTCTGGCTCCCGTGGAACCAGTTTTGGACACGCAGCTGGCAGCCCTTTGCTAGGCTAAGAAAGCCGAGCAATTCCTTTTCCCCAAGAAAAGCTGGGGGTCCTGTCCTCCTTCTGCTTCTTTCTGTGTGGCAGATAGAAACCAAAAAAGAGTGAAGCATCACTGAGGTAAAACAGTCAAAATGCCAGGACTTGGTGCTGAAGAGAGGGCGAGGCTGGAAAGCAGCTGGGTCCAACATGACAAATGCTCACTGTGCTGATGGCTGTCAGCCATGGGACAGCAGGTGAAGCTTTTGGCAAGTGGCACATTGCTTGTGCCACTGATCCTAACATGAACTGAGGCTTCTGCAGACTTACAGCAATGTTTTGTGTAGATTGGGAATGATAAAAGTCCATTTATGGTGACTTTTTTTTCCAAGATGGGTTGAGGCATCAGACCTTTGCTCATTTATTGTCTTCTACAAGGGTCTGACCTCCAGACTCCTCCCACTTTTGACCTGCCAAGTTTCCCAGACATCTCAGCACACACCTCTGCAAAGAGAGGGGACCACCGAGAGACCTGTGTAGGTCCAGTCACTGACCAAACCAGCGATGCTCAAGTCCCATTCCAGACTGAGGGACTCAGTCTGGAATGAAAGCAACAGGCATTTCACCAAGTGCACTTTTTCAAGAGGGGCTTAGCTTCAAAGCTATTATGACACCCTTGTGGTTAGGGCATTCTCAGAAAGTGGAAGTTATATGGTGGTGCTTCTTGGGCATGAGTCACTTTCTCAGGCAATGCTCCAAAATGTCTGGCTTCTGGCCAGTCCCAAGCTCTTCTAGGATTCCTGGGAAATGGGGTTTGTTGTGTAATCAATGCTACCCACTTACTCCATGTAGCACTGGTTGTGTGAGGTGTTGAGGGGATGTTTCCATTAAACACCCAGTGTAGAATGGCAATCATGGTGCCAAGAGCTGACAAGCTTTTGTCCCAATAACTTCTGAGGCAGCTCAAACCCCTCTAGAGGCCACTAATATTGCTCTTTCAGCTGGAGTATAGCAAGCCTCTGATCCTCCATAACTCCAGCTCCAAATCCCTAACGGATGGCCTCGGGTTTCTCCTGAGGTCCTTTGCCACAGGCAACGCCCCTTGGTGGAGGGAAGGAATGTTACAGGGACAGTGCTGCTCAGCAGTAGCCAAAACACTGCTGTGTTATCAACGCCATTCCAGCTACCAATGCCCAGCACAGCACAGTGAGGGACAAGGGAACTGTCTCAGTCAGACCCAACAGAGATATGCTGCTGCCTCTGAGGGTTAGCATACACATAATCTCCACCCAGAGTACCTAAAGCAATTCCTTAACATAGTTTTCAAAGAGTCTCTGGTGGAGAGAGAGGAAAGGATGGAAATTCTCCAGCCTTTTTACTGGACTTTGCTACCACAGAGAACAAAAGAGTGCATATTTGTAAACCTCTGTGTAATACACGTTGTGTGGTGTGAGTGTTCTCCCTGCCTAAACTCATAACACATAAACAGAGCAAGAGATGGCCAAGGCCAAAGGGGAATTTTCAGAAAAATAGAAGGTCTATCATAATGATGCAGACAAAATAATTTAGAAAATTTTCTCCTGAAAATAGGTGTCTGGGGGATAAACATGATTGAATCACTTAAGTAAACTGTGGAACTGATCACTGCAAGAGGTGAAAATATGGAAGGGTTTTCCAGGTGATCAGCAAGATGAGTAGAAAGATGTGGCTAGTACTTCGATAATGGCATCATCATCATTGTCATTGCTATTGCTGTTATTATCTGGCTTAATATTCAGTGTTATGGTTACCATTGCCAAGGAAATCCAAACTCATGGGATGTTGGAATGGTGTAAATAAGCCAGGGAAAGATCATTTTGTACCAGCTGCTCCTTGTGCTCTTTCCCTAAGCATCCACATCTACCAGGGAGAGAACATTGGCTTTCTGGTCTGACTCAATTATGTTCTTACAAAATTCAATGTTAATTGAGAAGCAGGCATAGTAGAAAGGACAGACTTCAGCCTATCAGGCACTGGAAGCTGGATGGAATTCAAGCGGTCACTAGTAGAGTAGGGCAGGGAAGGGAATCGGCAGCTCAGAAGAGGGCCCCTAGCAGGTAAACTCCCAGTCACCGGCATGCACATTCCCTACTCCAGGGGGAGCCTTGCCGTGCCTGGGGGCTCCTCCTCGGCGATGGCTGAGCTCAGTGAGTGGCTGAGCATGCAACTGAATTAAAGTCCCCAGCTCTCTGGGTGGGCCCTCCAAACACAGGAGCATCGCACAGGAGACAGTCAGACCAGCTGCAGCCCTGTTAGTGTGCTCCTTGACAGCAGGGTGGAGCCTGCCCAGCCCTCTCAGCACTCACACAGAGCAGGCAGGTGCCTCTCCTGAAAGGACTGAGGCCTCTCATAGGGCTGCCAGCCCTGTCTAGCAGGGACCTTGACTATGCAGAATGTAGAGAAAGCCCTGCTGTTCCCCACTGACTTTGCCATGCAGCAGCATTTTCAGCTGTTCTGCTCCATGCTCCTGTTCCAGGTGAAAGGAGTGATTCACATCATCTCCCTAACTACTTAAGTAATGTATTAATCTATCTCTAGTTGCTCTTGCTCATGCCCTGACTACTTTCCCAATGTTTTATAACCCGAATAATGGGTACAGGACACATCTTGGGCAACACTGTTCTAACAGCCTTTTAATATTAACTGGACACTTTGATGGCATTACTTGTTACTTGGAATCATGGAATGGATACCCAGCCCTACCCATCAGGCAGAAAATATTTGGGGCTCAGATACAGTCTAAGGAATGCATAAACGACCTGTCTGGTCAAATATTTGTACAAAAATATATGGTTAGTTTATTCCCTGCATGGTGCTAGCTCAAGCTCCCCTGCACTCTGCAGGCACAGCCCACGAGTCACCCAGGCAGGATGCAGCCACACTGTTCAGAGGCAGGTAGAATTTACCTCTATGATGTTGTGGTCTAACCCCAAGCCAGCAGCCAAGCCCCACACAGCTGCTCACTCACTCCCCCACCAGTGGGATCAGGGAGAGAATCAGAAAAGTAGAAGCTAGAAAATCTGTGGGTTGAGATAAAGACAGTTTAATGGGAAAAGCAAAAGGCACACATGCAAGCAAAACAAAACAAGGAATTAATTCACTGCTACCCATGGCAGATGCTCAGCCATCTTCAGGCGAGCAGGGCCCCATCACATGTGACAGTAACTTTGGAAAACAGATGGCATCCCTCCAAATGCCCCCCCATCCTTTTTCTTCCCCCCAGTTTATATACTGAGCATGATGCCATATGGTCTGGAATACCCCTTTGGTCAGTTTGGGTCACCTGTGCCACCTGCCAGCTTCCCATGCACCTCCAGCCTCCTCGCCAGCGTGGCAGTGCAAACAGCAGGAAAGGCCTTGGCTCTGTGTAAGCCCTGCTCAGCAATAACAAAAACATCTCTGGATTATCAAACCTGTGTTCAGCACAAATCCAATACACAGGCCCATACCAGCCACAGTAAAGAAAATTACCCTAGCCAAAGTCAGCACACGGACACCAGTAAAGCTGGCAGGTGAATCAGCCCCCCTGACTACTTCATTTACTAATACAGATGTAGCTTATGTGCCTCCCATCAACTTTGATTGGCAAAACCAGGTTATATCTATAAATTTCACACAATGACATCTTAAATTGCATGTACCCAAATATTTTCTTTGTTTTGTCACCTGACTCTCTACAGAACTAGAGGAATGTTATGCCTTTGGGGTTACATCCAGCACTACTTGATGACATATCATGTACTACCCAGGATCAAAGGAGCCCTTCACAGATGAGGAGGCTGGTCAAGCACCATAGCTCCAGGCAATAGCAAAGCCTCAGAAATTTATGATTCAACCTTGTGTAAATCAGGCAGCATTTGAGTCTCATATAGCAAATGTTTTTTTATATACATTGTCTTTACATCCAACTTTTTCTAAAACATCTAAAAGCTATATCCTCACTTTGTGTCTGAAATAGGAAAGAGAGGTTCTCATGCTTGGAGGGGGTCTAATATCTGTAATGAGGGAGCCTGTTACCTGCAATGTGGACAGGATCCTTTCCTGATAAAGCAAAGTGCAGTTCAAGTGCATAGCAATTTGGAAATTAGGGAACAGAAGCACATAACAGTTGAGGTTGGAAGGGAGCTCTAGAGATCATTTAGTCTACTCCCTAGCACCCTTTTTAAGGCAGGGTCAGCTAGAACACTTCACCCAACACCATGTCCTCATGACTTTTGAATATCTCCACAGAGATTCTTCTGGAGAATCCACAGCCTCTCTGGGGAACCTGTGCCAGTGTTTGGCCAGCCTCACAATAAAAAAGTGTTTTCTTATTTCAGATAGAATTTCCTGTGCTAGAGTATGTGCCCATTGTCTCTCATCCTGTTGATATCTGAGAAGAGGCTCTGCTTTCTTCATATTGTCCCATCAGGTACTTCTGTCCAATAAAAAGATTCCCCCTGAGCTTTCCCTTCGCCAGTCCAAACATTCCCAGCTTTCTCTGCCTTTCCTCATGTGACAGTTGCTCCTGTCCCTTAACCAACTCCCAGATACTTCATGGGACCCAATCCATTGAGGTCATACCTTTCTTGTCCAGGAGAACCCAGCACTGGAATAGCATGCCAGGGCTGACATGCCAGTGTCATTTCCCTCAACATGCTGGCAACACTTTGCCTGATGCAGCCCAGGGTACTATTAGCCCTTTTTTGCCATGAGGGAGAATTGCTGCCTTATGGTCAGCTTGTGCACCAGGATACTCAGGGCCTTTTTATCCCGTGCTATTTTCCAGCTCGTTGGCTCCTCACAAGGAGCTATTCCTCCCCAGGTGGAGGACTTTGTGTTGTTTTTACTGAGCTCAATGAGATTCCTCTCTGCCCCTTTCCCCAGGCTGTCCAAGTCCCTCTGAATGGAATCAGCTACTCATCACAATTTTGAACCATCAACAAATTTGCTGAGCTTGTCCCATCTCCCATCACCAAAGTTATTAATGACGATTTTAAGTAATAGCAGTCTCAGTATCCACCTTTACACATTCCTAGTGACAGGCCTCCAGATGGACTTTGTGCCACTGATCACAACCCTTTAAGCCTGTCAAGTCACACAGTTATCAGTCCAGCTCACTGTCCACTTATCATGCGCACATTTCTCTGCTTGTCTATGAGGATGTTGCAGGTGACAGTTTTTTGGCTAATGCCAAGAAAGAGAACATTCACTCTTCCACCAAGCCACTCTTCTCATTGTAGAAGGTCATGAGTTTGGATAGGTAGAATTTCCCTTTCATAAATCCATGCTGACTATTCCAAATCACTTTGATCAAACAAGGCTTCTTCCACTTGCCTGAAAAAGACCTCAGCTATTACTTATTTCCAATCCAGTAATCTGTACAAGATACACACAACTACATAACCCAAGTTGGTGTGTTCACTAGTACAAAATGAATAACCATTCAGCTGCAGGCAGGTTTCTAATGTAGTCCAATGGACAATGATTGAGTTGTGGCAGAGACACACACAAACACAGGAAAAGGAAAAGATCAGAAAATGTATAATGGTTGGTCCAGAGTGTGATGTTGCTTTTTGAGATTAAGCAGTCAGAACGCTGCTGTGTGTGATGGAGCATCATAGGTCTGCTGTGAATATCTCAGACTAAGAGAGTTGAACACTAAAAGCAGAAAGGGATCTTCTCCAAGAAGAAGTTTTTTGGGCCCTAAATACTGCATCAGGAAGTTTGGGCAGGACATAAGGAGCATGTGCTTACATCTGAAGGATGTTCTGAAGGCAGACACCACCAGGAAGGATTCCCTGCTACTCCCCAATCCACTCTCACGTTTTGGGACATACCCAGGATCCATGGAAAAACACAGCACCAAAGGAGTTTTAATGGGTGTTTGCTTCCTCAAATTTGTACCACAAAGCCTGATTGTATCCATAAATGTTTTATGAGGTAATTACCTGTCAGGTAACAGATGACACAGGAAGTCACATCAAAAACTTGGTTTTAGCTGACAGCATGTGCATCTCCTCATATCTCCACTTTGTGATGATGTCCTCATATCCTTACCTCTGCTGATGCTTGCCTTCATCTTCTAGCTTGGTGCCCTTTTCATAGACTATTGGAGAAACTTTCCTGATCTTCTAAGCACAAATTCACATGCCATTCTTCACAGATTCCCAGTGCAAGACCAATATTCCATATTTCCAATGCTACTGACCTCATATTTCACCCCTCCTCATCCCCACATGGCATTTGTTTAAGAGATATCGCACCTCAGAGCAGAGATGTGTTACTTATGAAAACTATGCAGAGCCATGCACACCCCTGCCTGGCAGAAGGGCATGTCCAGAGCATTTAAAATCAACACGAGATAGGCTGCTAGATGGGGTTCCCTCCCCTGTGTTGCTGTGGATCCATGCAGAGTTACAGCACCGAGGTTCCCTCAGTTACAGCACTGAGGTTCCCTTGGCACTGCACAGACAGTAAGTGACAGCAGAGAGCCATCCAGCAGGGGAGTTTTGCAATTGGAATGGGTGAACAGATAATCTTTAATTTTTCTTGCCTGCTTATCCACTCACTGGTGATGTTGTATAGCCCACATCTGCACTCAGGGTTTGTTTAAATGTATGAAGGCAATACCCTTAGAGTCCTTTGCTAATATTTTGGGTAAAGTTTTGTTCAACATTTTTAAAAGAGGAAGACAGATCAAGAGTACAGCATGCCTGTTGTCCTGTCCTGTCCACTACAGCAGTTATTAGTATCCAATGGGTAGAGAGAGAAAGCTTTTTCTGAGGAGCATTTACCCCTTTTGAATATTGCATTTGAACTGTGCAATTACAAGAACAAGGAAAGCAACACAAAAATCACAAAAAAGGTGATTTTGATAAAAGGTTCATCCTTTACAAAATATAGAAGAGATAGCAGGTGACTGCTGCATTTAGGTCTTGTCCTTAATAGTCTCTTTTGCAGGAGGTGTAAAAAATGGCATAAAATTTCAAATTACTGCAAGAGAGGAAAGTGTTTATTGCTCTGCTGACACATGTACTTACACACATCTTTCTGGCAAGATAAAACAGCCTGCAGTGTATCCACATTTTAAAGCCTCTTCCTACTACCAAAGGACACAAAAGTGTTGCAAAGTGCTTTAAGTGGTTTCTCAAATTATTCTCATCTTCTGGTAGGTAGGATTACCACACAATTTAAGATTTTATGTAAAAACTATTATTTTGTCCTGTTTTCATAGCAAAACCAAAATCTCCTCTTGCTGCAAGCTAAATTTCTTGTGGATCCTGGAAGAAAGAGTAAGAAATCAAGAACAGGATTGTGCAGACATTAGAGCTCATTCTTGTGCTTTCAGTAAGGCCCTCTGTGGATGACAAAAATACATCTGTACCTATCATCATATGTTTGGCTTCTTCAGTTGCTGCCTGGAAATAAATATTGCACTAGCATGTGTGGTAGTATTGCAAAAAAAATCACAAGAGCAGCTCAGGAATATTTCAAAGTTAATAATACCTTGAGCTTGTCTAACAGGCTTACTCAGTGACCTCAGAGCAGGCATTGAACTCTACAGCTGGGAGGGAAAAGGGGAAAACATGGCTTTCAGGAGGAGTTCAAGTGTGCCCCAGCCATGGCTGGCTGTTTGCCACAGCTGGGGAATAGTTCACTGACAAAGATGGGAAGTGCCAATGCCATTTTCCCCAGCAAAGCATTAAAACTGTTTCCCCCTGCTGCCAATGGCACTGCTTTTGACCATGCATTGAAAACAAAGGGCATCTGTTCTTATGGATTTAAAAACATAGTTTGCTTTATATATAGAAAGAATAAATTGTGTAGTTTTTCTTCATTGTCAGACATGACTCTCTTTGGGCTTATGGCCATGCATGTTCAAACTCCAATTGTTTTCCCTTGTATTTCCCAAGTGTTATTTTTATAAAGCAGTTGTTCCTCTCTAACTGGATAGCAGCAGAAGTAATTCAGCTTCCACATGTTGAGAAACAAAGGAACAATGAAACATTCAGCCAAGCTTGACTCAACAGATTACTCTATTTTTTTTTTTTTAATACTTTCAAGGCAATTTGAAAGGAAAACTGCCCAAGAGCTCAGAGGATTTGGGAGGAGGTACTCTGAGCAGCAACTGTGACTCTCCTGGGAGATTAGAGGCCATATCCTTCCCTCATTTAAGCTCCTGGGAATTGTGCAACTGCCCAAACAGAGCTGGGAGAATAATTTGATCTGTTTTCTTCAGTGGTACGCTGAGGGTAAATTACCGTGATTAAAGATTTATGTTTGTCAGTTGAAGTGCAGTAATTTGGTATATATATGACAGCAGCTCCAAATTTCTCAGCAGAATAAGCAAAATTCAAGCATGAAGATACTCTTCTTATGGTTCTGGGGAGAGGTGAAAGAGCAAAGTGGGATCAGAGCCACCAGGTGCCAGGATTTTGGGAGTAAGTGCAGCCAAGGTAGGCAGCCCACAGCTCCCCTGTCTTGCTGCCATGGCCTTGCTTGTAACATTGATGAGTTCTGCTCTGCCTCTCAGCCTGGGGCAGTTGTGAAAGAAGACTTGCTATTTTCATTCCTGCAGCCAACAGGTTTTACATGATCATCCTGTGGGCTGACAGCAAACAGGCAGTGGAGGCCAGCTGTCACCTGGGAAGCTGACAAGGCACTTCTGTTCAATTGCCTGGACACACACGTCCTTAAGTAGTAGATGGCACTCATATGCAGGGTCTCTCCTGTCTGGAAGCACACAGCTGTTAATAAGGCTAGGGCCATATTTTAGACCTTGAAAGTAATTTCCAGTTGTGTGATCTGAAACCCAGCAAAATTATTAAGCACCTTGCTCTAAGACATGAAAAAGTGGCAGAGATAAAGAGAGGAGGGCCTCACCTCCATGCCTTCAGTCAGGAGCTGCAGTAAGGACATGGTGCAGACACATCTCCCCAGCACTCCTAGGACATGCAGAGAGATTCCAAACCTAGCTCAAACTGTTGAAGATAATTTCAACAGGCAGAAGGCAGAAAACAGCCAAGGTGATGATTAGCACTGGACAGAAAAAGGCACCAGGGATCAGCAATGATGTGGGCTATCTGATGAGCTGCTGCTGGCCTGGGAGCACAGGGTGCTGCATTTCTCACCGTGCTGAGCAGTTCTCCTGCCGTTTGCCCTTTGCACAATGACCAGCTGGAGAGCTGAGCACAAGTGCTGGCAGCCCCTGGCATGCTTCCCTTCTGGTATTCTGCCTTTCTTGAGCAGGGGGAAGGTTCAGGTACTTGGCAAAGCCAGAGAGATGGTTTACCTTCGGCTGGCTGGACTGCTGGTGCTAGCAAATATTTCCAAGAAAGTGAAGTTTACAGCTTCTTTGCCATTTTAAAATAAGATATGGTTCTGGGTTTTGCCACTGGTATTTCAAAAAAGAGAATGTTACAACAGATTTTATATGAATGGATGTATTCTTTATAGTTCTACAGTTTATTTACACTGCTTAAATTGCCATCTTTTTTCCAGGCAGCATTTCCTCATTAGCATCTCTTCAGACTTCATATGATTTCTCTCTGCTCCTCAGCTCTGCCCTTAGGATAACTTCCTTTTGTTTTCTCACCAGTGTTCTACTAGCTTTCAGTTTTACTTTATGACCTTCTCTTTTGATTCTTTTTCTCAGCTAACTAAACTGAATAACCAACCCCATAAATATTTGTGACTTTGGTGATGCTATATCATGTAAAAAGGAGTGAGGTACAGGAAGGAAGTATATATTTTTAGAAGAAAAGGAGGATGTTCTGAAAGTACCTGAAGACAGATGCCAGCAATGCCAATATTGAAAAAAAATAGCATATGCAATGGGTGAATGTTTTTCTGAGCTGAATTTATCTGAGGGATGAAACATGGTCTGATGGAGGAACTTTGGTCCTAACCACAGAATTTAAGATGACAACGTGACCATGCAAATGTAGTGTGAAGAAAGAGACGTCTGTGTTCCTCTGGTGAACAAGGCCCAAACATCCCCATGCTGGGCTGTCAGGGGGCACTCAATATTCAGGGTTAGAAGAGCACAGACTGACAGACTGGAAGAGAAATCAGCCAGTGGACAGTCAGTGGGGGGAGAAAATGCCAAGCAGAGGTTCATGTTGCTAACACAAAACTGACCTGCAAATGGGCAAGACCAACAGATAAAGGTACTGAATGAGGCTGGAAGCAATTTGGGTCCCAAACTTCTGTTCAGCTCATGTTCATTCAGCCCCAGCCACTACCCTTCCTGCCAGGTAAGCACAAGTCTCCATAGTGGTACAAGCTGAGATGCTGTGGTTGGCATCATGACAGCCACATCTCTCACTGCTTGCTAGAATTTAAATAATTAAATTCAAATTTTAACAAAAATCTGAACCATCTAAACATAAAAAGATATTTGTAGGTGTCTCACCAAGCAAAGCTACTGTACAAATACCATGCCCAGAAAGAGGGCTCCAAATACTGCCAACTGCTTTTCTCCCTTAAGGTCCAGCAGATCTGCTGAAGAAGTCTCCTAAGACACAGGACACCTCCTCTACAGTCTTTATTTTCCTTTTCAAGGCCATGCTCAGGACTTCACCCCTCCTGTCGGTTCTGGGAGCCCTGTGCTCCTTTCCCGTCTCATGCACACATGATGCTTTGCTGCAGCCTAGGTCCCTTGCCCCTGGCCAGGGCAGGGCACATTTGCACTTCAGCTAAAGCAATGTGAAGAGGGCATGGCATAAATAATTAGTCCCTACATATCTTCTGGGATGTTATCAGCACCCCAAGCTGCCCCTCGGGCACCTCCCCAGGCACTCCCAGAAGAGGAGCGAGCGTGAATCAAGCCCAGCACAACCTGTTCATGCCTTCAGCCAAAGCTCCTTGACCTTGCCAGCAACAAAAAACCCCCACGCCTTGAAGTACCTCAGGGAGTGGCCCGCAGCAGCACATCCTGAGGCAGAACTGACTGTGGAAAATAAAACACGAGCTTCCCGGCAAGGGCTGGGCCACTGCCGGCACCTGAGTCACCGCGCCTGCCCTGGGGTGCCGCCATGGGAGCGCTTGCTGCCCTCAGCACGGGGAGCCACAGAGCCGGGGGGGACTCTGCCCCCCGCCATGGGAGCGCTGCTCCCCACAGAGCCGGGGCACCCTGCTCCCCGCCATGGGCACTCTGCTCCCCGTCATAGGCACTCTGCTCCTCACAGAGCCGGGGCACCCTGCTCCCCGCCATGGGAGCGCTGCTCCCCACAGAGCCGGGGGAGACTCTGCCCCCCGCCATGGGAGCGCTGCTCCCCGCCATAGGCACCCTGCTCCCCGCCATGTGCACCCTGCTCCCAGCCATGGGAGCACTGCTGCCCACAGAGCTGGGGCACCCTGCTCCCAGCCATGGGCACTCTGCTCCCCGCCATGGGAGCGCTGCTCCCCACAGAGCTGGGGCACCCTGCTCCCAGCCATGGGCACCCTGCTCCCCGCCATGCGCACCCTGCTCCCAGCCATGGGAGCACTGCTGCCCACAGAGCTGGGGCACACCCTGCTCCTCACCATGGGCACTCTGCTCCCAGCCATGAGAGCTCTGCTTCCCACAGAACCGGGGGCACCCTGCTCCCCGCCATGGGCACCCTGCTCCCCACAGAACCGGGGGCACCCTGCTCCCTGCCATGGGCACCCTGCTCCCCACAGAACCGCGGCACCCTGCTCCCAGCCCTCCCCCCTAGAATCTGCAAGTGCACTCCTCCGGTTACAGCTTTTACAGAATGCAGAATGTTGTCTGGTAGATAAAACTGAACTGAGTACAGAATTTGGGGTTTTTCCCCTTCACAAGACATGGGGATTTTTTTTTTTTTCAGATAAAACAGTATTTAAAAGGAAATATGATAACTATGGGGGTTTAAAATAGCTTTTACCCAAAGTGATGTAATTAGTCATAATCGAAGAACAGTTTTCCACACAAAATCCAATCTTTAGTTGTTGTCTAAAATCAATATGAGGCTCATTCTTTCTACTGTTAGAATCAATGGCAATTTGAGTTTAAGAAGAAGATGGATCCTGCTTCTGTAAAAATGTAGACCAGATCTTTCCCTCTTTGCCATGATCTTTTTAAAAAAAGAAACCCATCACACCTTAGCTATGTTAGTTAACTGCATCCTACCCAGGCAGGTTGCTGACACAGTTCTACTTGTGGGCAATTGTGCTGCAAGCACCAACGAGGGATGAGTATTTTATAAAGCCAACATTGCACATCATTCATTTGGGATTTGCAAGCTTCCCCTCTGATTCATGTCAAATCAATTCTACATACCGTAGAGTACAATGGTGCAGTAAGAAACACTGATAACTGTATTAAACAGAGGCACTAGTCTATGGTGCCAATACACAGAGTGGAGTTCAAAGCCCCTCAGTGCCTGTGTGGCCCATCCTGCCACCCCTGGGGACAGTCATCCTTTAAAGCTGCAGCGCTGGGAACGCTAAGCCTCTTTGTCAGAGCAATGTTCCAGAACAAATCAGATGACTGCAGCTTTTAGTCAGTCTGGCAGAGGCTGGGGTTGAGGAAAGGGCAAGGGAACAGCAAGCACCTTGAAATAAAACACAGGATCCAAGCATAACAAAGCTATGTGTTGGAAGCAGGAGGGGTGGTAAGTAGTCTTGCCCACAGGTCACATCCCATGGAGCTCCTTGTGGATGGGGCAGGACCTCTCTAAAGCAGGCACAATACAAACACAGTTGAGGAAGAGATCTGCTGCCTCAACCCACCCTGGCATCCAGGCACTCATGGGGCAAACATACAGCGCTGCTTCTGTGTCAGAAATCTGCCAGCTTTATGAGCTGAAACACACCTATCTGCCTTCCTTTAAAAAAGACAACTCTCCACTATTAAAAGGCAAAGCTGGACTCAGTTATTCTGCCATTCTGATTTTAATGGGCTTCACGCTGTTGGCATTATTAGACAAGTCTTTACAGTGTGGGTTGAAGCAGAAAGTCTGCCAAGAGCTCCAAAACTATGTGAAGAATGGGGGTTTCTGATAAGAGCCTCTGATGATGAATCTCCTGCTACTGCATTTGTGAGAACAGGGCAGTAGTCTGAGCTCTGCACTACCTTTTCTCTGCTGACAGTGCTCTCACTGCAGGGCTGGAACAAAACTGCAATGATTATAAAAAGTGACACGATCAATGATCCATACAAGGGATATAACAAGGCAACTACCTTGTCAAAATGATATGAGGAGCGGCTATAGCAAAAAAGCAAATAGACTCAGTGATGCTTTTTTTTTCCTCATAAAAGTAGGTTGAAAAAACCAGGATACATCAAAGCTGACAGTTCATTGAATTTGGCAGCAGTTCAAAGCTAGAATGTCTTGTCCATACTGTGCAGGGCTCACACCCACTATCTGCAAGAGGTAAGAATCAAGGAGCATGGACACCTCACACAGAATAAAGGAGTGAACTGATTATTCTTCCAAGTTTCAGAGGATGTTTTATGCAGCCCCCTACACAGAAAATGCACATAGTTAATGAGAAACTACTGTAATAAAATAACAACTCCCTGGCTGGCATAAAGGAATTATGTAAAAAAGTACACTCCATTGAGCCTCTAATGCTTTACTGGTGTACAATAAAAAGACAAGAAGAGCTGTTTATAAAGACTATCCATGTGTGTTAAGTCTGTGCAAAAAGCTTCATTCAAGTGAAAGGTGAGGAGGGTGTCAGCTATCTGGAGCTAAAGCTTCAAAGCAGTTTTTCTCAGTGATAACTGCATCTGGAGTTGAGTGCATTTCAGCTCAGACAATTTTTAACTTGTCTAATTTTAACATGTTGGTAGTGATACTATAATTATGAGAACAGAGGCACTCTCGTATACATGCCCAGAAGAGTTGCTGGTGCTGAGCAGAGCTGGTAGCAGTAGTAAGTGTCCTCAGCATACACTGCACTACTTTAGCTCTTGTTAAAATATACCTAAGGGCTCAGGTGCCTGCAGCTGACCAAGTGCCTGTGCAGAAACAGGAACTAAAAGCTCTCAGCAAAAAAAAGCTCTCCCCAGCAAAAGCATAGCATGGTACCTTTGATCTGCAAAGGTTTAGACTCATGCACTTCTCATTTCCAACAGAAAGTAAGAGCACAAACAATTCTGTGGCTTGATGTGGTAATTCATTAAAGACCAGTAATTTGGCATTTCTGAGTTCCAGCTGTTTGGTCCTGACACAGAGAAGCCATCCTGGAGATGAAAGGCTCTAGGGACATCCCACAACAGCCATTCTCATGCAGAGGCTGGAGGCAGCAGTGAACAAGCCGCAGCAACTTTCAATTTTAGAATAATTTAGTGAATAAAATTACTCCAACAATAAAATAAAAGCAGCCTTAGTCCAACTATACTAAAGCACTTCCTTTTAAATGAGAAAAACACAATTACAATAACACAGAATGCCTCTAAATTCGATTAGATAAAAATTTGGTATTTGAAGGTATCAAATCATAAGAGTACAGCAATTAGACGGTGATACAGCCGAAGCAGAAAATGAGATCAAGTTCAGAAACAAAATACTTTGTCACAGAAATCATGAAGATAAACCTTAAATGCAAGAGACAAAACTGTGGTAGGACTCAAAAAGCAAGACTTGCCTCATTTAAAATGGAGTTATGTGGGAGAAATAAGGACAGACAAAAAACAAGGACTGGTTCTCATAATTCCAATACTTTCATAAAGGTGGCTGCTTAGAGGTGTGGATGCATTAGCCTTCTACTCAGGGAAGCAGTCAACATGACCTATCCATCACATCAGTGCCATGAAGCTAAGTAGGATGGATATGGATGTGAAAGGTCACTATGTAGATTCTGACAGTAGTGTAATCATGCCGTTCTCCTTTTAAAACAGACCAACAAACTAAAGAAACCCTAATAATTGTTTGTCAGATATTGCTGCTCAAGTTGAAATGAAAATTTGTGTCAAAGGATTGGAAACAAAAATTACAGCAGACAAATAAACAGGTTTTAGCAGTCTGCAGCTTGAAAATGTTAAAAATGCAATAAATTATGAAGGCAGGAAGTTGTAAAGAAGAGTACAGACCAATGTAGTCTTGTATGTATCAGAGGCACAGAAAAAATGTTAGGTGTCAGCAGAATAGGTGTAAGGCCTAATGAAAAAAAGCATAAAACTAAAAGACAGGACTGTAAGTTCAAATGTATTTATACGTAAAAGACAAGTCTGGAGAAATATCACATCAGCAGCATTAAAAAAAATGTTTCAGAAGCAAACCCAAGTATTTTAAATACTATTTTCATGCTGAAGTAAGTAGACACTTTGTTTAAAAAGAGTTGTGAGGAAGGCAAGACACAAGAAACTAATGAGACTGACCAGAGCATTGTTTTAAATAAAATTTATTTTCAAAAGTGTCAATCAGGCTTGCTCCTTTGAAGACCAGTCCCCAGAGACTGCAGCCTCTGCTTAAAGCAAGAACTCTTCTTTCCCAGGACCCCATCATGACCTTCTGTGGTCTCTGACATGGCTTTGGTTGGCAGGCAGAGTCCCAACCTACACACTTGGGACGTGAGGATCTGTGGGGCTGGGATGTTCTTTTTGGCTGCTGACCTTGCACAGCAGGAACAGTTCAGTATCTTTGGATATGCAGAGGAAAATCTCAGTCTGCCTAAGGGTGAGGGAATGGATTCAGCCATCTCTAAGACTTTTGCTTACTTACAACCTCATGATGAGCCCATGAGGCTGTTCTGGATAGTGACCAGGAGTGTACCCAGTCTTCCCCTAGAGCTCCTTGGGTTATTATCAAAATTGCTCCAGGGATGTGACATTTCTATACCCTTCTCCCACCTAAGTATTTGAAGTGAACTATGCATGCACATAGTGGGAAAGAGAGCCTGCCCTGAGTTTACAGTGGGAGTGGTCAAAATGAGATAAGAGTGAGGGAGGAAGAGAGGAATATCCACCATTTTTTATCTATCCATATCTTGTATTGTTCACAGCTGGGAAAAAAAAAATGCATTCCTAGGAGAATAAAAACCAAACCACCCATCCTTCCCAGGGAAAGCCAAAATACTTTTCATCTGACAAGAAGCAGGGTTATGTTAAAATACCTCCCACACAAAGCCTGACCAAGATTGGTTGCTGTATCACTCACCAAAGATTACTCCCAATAGCTGGCAGGTTGCTGCTGGTAGCTTACAGCTGAGGAGCCCCCCAGGGCCCCATCACAGTTCTCCTGAGGTCAACAGCAGTCACTGCCTTGAGTGACTCAATCTTCAGCTGCACATCTCCAGAGGGCTCTCTGAGGATGGTCAGTGAGAATGGGAAAAACTCCCAAACACCAGTTATTTTATATGTTTAATTTTTAACTTGACTTTTTTTTCCCCAACTGCCTGTAAAATACATTCGCAACCTCCCTTTTTCCCAGGCCTTGTGAGTGGAGGTGCCAAGAAGGCTGCAAAGACCACAGAGCAAAGGCAGGTTCTGCCTTCCCAGGTGAGAGCTGGAATAATCCTTAAAAGTGGGAAAGGATATCTGAACACTTTAGCTGAGCAAGCAGCAGAGACAGCACATTGGATTTGCAGGTTCTGCTGGGAAGATGGGCAGGGGAGGGCCCAGAGCTGGGTACTGAGGCTTCGGTATCCTCCAGCCAGGAAGGCAGGCTGCAGGCTGGTCTGCACAGACAGTGATACTTCAATAAAACACATTATTGAAGCTGTATACAATAGTTTTAACCCAGGACAAATGTCTAGGTATATGGTTTTCTCAAAATGCACAATAGACTTTCTATGCACACTTAAAGCTGAAAGAGGAAAGGACTTATATCAGGATCAGAGTGCTCTGTAGGGAAACAGTCTCCTCAAAAACACGATGACAGTGATCACTTAATAACTATCCTGACTATCAGGAGCTGGAACCGTGAGGTACACCAACAAAGCAGTTTGAATAGATTTAATACTTTAAAAATTCCAACATGTAATGACCACCATTCAGATTCATTACATGTTTTCAGACAAACCAGAGCATTTATAAAAATACTTTCCCTCATCTCTTTTTAAAAAACATGATTCACTGTTTGCTCTAAACAGTAAGACAGTGTTTTTTCTCAACAACAGGATTATCTCAAACAGTTTACACTGGTTGTGATTAAAGAGAAAGGGATAGGCAGCATGGAGCATGAAGAGGGATTGCAAATGCTGCCCTTAACTGATTCTCTAAATCAGAACACCTAAGACTCTTCATGGAAATACAGTGTTGCTCTCTTATCAGCTCTCTTATATTGAGTTATATGATAGGTCCAAATCCCAGTCCCAGTTCGGAGATTAGGAAGAAAATTGTTGTCAGGCTGCAACGGACAATGATGGATTTATGATTTTTTGGAAAACCACACATTGTTTTGAAGGATTAGACGTTGTAATCCGTTCAGCAAGTCAACAGAAATACACCATAGCAGGAAGAGGCAAGGAGCAAGGCATCCAATTACTAATGCAAAACAATGCAGTTTATACTTTGTTTACCCTACTGTGATTAGCATTAGCTCATATAAAATCACTCTTCTCCAGCAGAACCTGCTTGCTATATGAAGTGAAAATAAACTTTCCCCCTGAAGAGCTTCTACTCTTCCCTGCAGATGTGCCCAGATTTTGAGGGGCATACCCACAGCAGGCAGGGAAGGAGAGAGCTGGGCTGGGCTCCTGGGGCTCTGGGGTCGGAGCAGAGCAGTGGGACAGGGGCACACCGGGGTGACTGTCCCTGCTGCCCCTCCCTGGCACACTGCAGCCACCAGCCAGCCCCTGGGTGGGCCAAGGTGGCCATGCCCTGCCACAGCCTGGCTCTGCCCCAGAGACAGAGATGTGGGTTGAGTTATAAACCACTCAAAAACCTGTGGGCAGGGTTATAAACAATCCAGTACCAGCTTCCACCTCTCCTGCAGCCGCTGAAAGAGGCAGCAGGTTGCGGACAGACAGCACTGGCCGCGTTAGCTCTGTTAATTGCTGCGGAACTCTGCCTTAAGTGACCTCTTTCTTCCTGCCCGTGTTGGAAGTACTTGTCATTCTTTCTGTGTCTCCTATTAGCAGCCCCACAAGTGTCATAGGAGCAAACTAGCTGCTATATAGTGGCAAGATTCTTGGGACTCATTATTTTCTGAACTTGGGGTAGTTAAAGCTGTATCAGCATTGACAAGAGTGGACTTCAATCACATTTTCTCCCTCTGAAATGATGAACATGAGAAAGAAGAACATGCTAACACCAGTGACAGAGAAAATTCCATAATTATTTGACCTATTTTACAAGAAACAAAATATTTGGGTCTTGTGGGACAATATTTGGGTTAAATCTGGCTCTTAAAATACATTCTAAGTTTGGTGAGTTGGCGCAGGTCTTCAATCCTATTCAATCATTTGCCTACAGTACCACACACTGCAGGGAGACATAAGAGGAAGAGGAAATGCAGAATAGTTAACTACTGTTAATGTAAAATGCACGAAAATGGATTCAAACACAGGACAAGAATTTTTTTCCACTCTAGCCCATACGGATTTTGCAAAAAGCTAAGAGCAGTTTGTAACGTGATCATGCCACAGAACAGAAAGTGAACGTGTTCACCCCAGTTCTGTGTTAGAGTCTCAAAGCAACAGCTTCATCCAGTCACTTGCTATGAGTCCTGAAAATACAAAATTGTGAAGAAAGACTTGCTTGCAAGCTTTTTCTACAACAGTCAAGTACTTACAAGTTAGACAAAGCTGTACACACAGCATGAGGCGTTTGTCATCTGCACAACAGAAGAAAACACCATATTTAGGAGAAATAGATGTTGCAGTTTAAGCCTGACTCTTTAGTCCTGTGTTTGATCTAGGAACAGTAATCACATCCCATTTACTGAGCTGATAAAGAACATGGAGCTGCCACAGTCAGTTTGGATGGACGCCAAGGCAAACTCAGGCAGAACTGAAAAACCCCGTTAAGATGACTGAGTGGCAAATGATGGTTATTTATTCTAATCAATTTGTTAATTTACTTCTGGAAAATCTAGATTAATTTGTTTCTAATCAAAACAAGGACCTATTCATTACAGTGTGTATGATGAACCACTACTACACAGGCATAGCTAGGATTTCTAACAATCATTTTTTTGAAAAAAGAAGACGGATTTGGTAACTCACCCCCCAAAAGCAGACCATGTGGGCTTGTTTCCCTGGAGCACACGTTTCTAACCCTATATCCAGGCTAATTTCAAACACCATGCTGGTGGGCCTTCCATTCCAAGCTCTTTTGTCCTCTCAGTGCTGCAGTTCTCACTGACTTTTCACTCTACTTCCAAATGTTCCAGCTGTTTTCTTCCTACCCATACTCTCAAACAGTAGTTTCTATTTAACCTCCTCCCTTTGTGTACCATTGATTAAGTGAGGATAGCCCTATCTGCTGAGGCCTCTTTGTCACCTCTGCTGCTGCCACTGCCTAGGCTGGCTCACCTAGGACTTGCCTTTCCACAGTGCTCAGATTCTGCCTCTTCTCTCTCAAAAAGCAGGAGTACAATACAATGAGATACAGGTTAAAATGATATGCAAGATATAATTTATTTTACATAAGCCCTAGCAATCCTTCTGTCTAAATCCTGAATAGTGTTTCATTTGCCCTTCTTTGAGCCCTGAAGCCCTTCCTGAGCAAACATACCAGCAGCAATTTCATCAGTGCTCAGTGGAGAGGTCAATGGTAATGTCTTCACTCCTGACAAACCTGCAGATTCTGCAAGAAGATGAGGATGATGCTGGGCCTCAGTACATCTGCTGCCCAGAATGACACTGGCCAGCTCCTACCCTTATTAAATGCCAAACATTAGTCCCAAAACATTTGGCATTGTTTGCTTAGTTCTCCCAAATGGGAAATTCTGGAATGACATTTCCCATGCTTGAACATTGCTCCTGTTCTCTGACTGGTAACAGCATGAGCACTTTGGAGAGACCTGGAGAGGGATGAACCAGCAGACCAGCTGGCAGTCTGGGAGTCTCACACTGCAGCTGGGCTGGCAAACCCAAAATCTCACCCCCCAGCCTCATCGTTTCCTCCATCAGCTGTTGTGTGGTCCCTCTCCAGTGCCACTTACTTGGCACCCTGGGCATACAGAGTCTCATTAAAACCCCACCACCAAACAAGAAAGGCAAGCTCCACAGTGAAGGGAGGCACAGCAGGAACGTGCCAGCCTCTGGTGGGCCTGGGGCACTCTTCCCTGCCTGTGGGAGGCAGAGTGGGGACCAGGAATCAGCACATCCCCTTCCTGCACAGGGTGCTGCTCACTGCCCAGCTACACTCTCTGTGCCCCACTCCATCCCTTTCTGCATCTCAAGTTCTTATTTTTTATTTTTAAACAGCCAGATTGAGTCTTAATTATTTAAGCACCTTCCAGATTTAGAAAGCTGTTTTGGCTGTGAAAGTAACACTCACTGCAATCATCTCTCATCAATAAACCATGGAAACAAATGTGTATGCCTGTTGGGAAGGAATTTTATTTAAAGCACACTGAAAAGGGCTTTAAATAAAGTGTGGAAGATGTGAAAAGACCTAATGCTGGTCATGTTTCAGTGAGCTCAGCACATTTTAGCTCCAGTGAGAAAAAATGGGATCTGTGCCTTTTACAATTAGGATGGCTTGACTTCTTACAAATAGGAAAGGATGCCTCAGAAACATCCAAAACACAAACTTGGGCGAAGGGCCTTCAGAGAGGCACACTCACCTGACAGTTGTGCTGGTTTTTGTAGGGTTTGGGTTTTTTTTCCAAAGTGTTCAAACACATAGGCAAGGGTTTGGTCCTTCAGGGAAATAATGATTTGAGCTTTAAAACAAAGAAGAGGAAAAAATACCTGGAACATCAATCAAAGAGCATCCCTAACATCTTACTCTAATAAAAGAAGTAAGATTAAAGAACAGTGGTGAAATAAATAGGGCAGGAGATCTTTCTCCTTTTTAATGCTTTTATTAAAAATCAGCTCGGGTGGGGAGAACCGACAGGTCGTGCACACACCACCGCTGCTCCCAGGAGTGGCATGGAGGAGGAGGAAGAGTGCAGCTGTGTCTGCTGGTGTGCAGGCAGAGCTGGGGCTTCTGTCCTCACGAGACCACCAGCAGATTCCAGCTTTTTCGGTTTGACGTTCAAGGTCCTCTTTCTAGCCAACATCCTTTTAGGTTAGAGTGAAAGGTAAAAAGGATCTCAGCAGACACTGAATTCAGTTCCTCACCTCTAGACATCACTTAGATCTCTTAATTCCATGGTGGCTCGTTGTTTTAGGGTTTTTTCCTGCTAGATTTGGTGAGGTGTTTCTACATTTGTATACCAGCCCCGATGTCACCTCCCCCTCACAGTCCTGGGTGCCATTTTCCAGGAAGCAGCAGGGTGATACTTGATGAAGAGGGATTTCTTACCATCAACAACAATTAAAGAAAAACTATTAACAATGGGTGATTACGATATCAAATTATTAACAACAAATAGTTAAAACTCCAATTTAGCAGCAATTGGTTTAACCTGTTAGCTCTGCAACCTTTAAAAAAAATGGACAACTTTTCTACTCAGAACAAGTGGCATAGCCTCAATGCTTACTTTAGTGAGAGATTTTGTCTTATCCCCAAAGAGCTTAAGGAACATAATTTCTGATCCCACTGGGAAACACTCTGCATTATTGTACTCATAGGATCATAATATATCCTGGGTCAGAGGGACTCCCCAGGATCATTGAGTCCGACTCCTGAGCCTGCACAGGGCATCCCAAGAGTCACACCATGTGCCCAAGGACATTGTCCAAATGCCCTCTGAACTCTGTCAGGCTGTGCTGTGACCACTGCACAGCTGTTCCAGTGCCCACCCACCCTCTGGGTGAAGAACCTTTTTCTGATATCCAACCTATACCTCCTTTGGCCTGGCTCCATGACATTTCCTCAAGTCCTGCCTCTGATCACAAGAGTGAAGAGATGAGTGCCTGCTCCTCCACTATCCCTCGTGAGGATGTTGAAAAGAGCAGTGAGGTCTCCCCTCAGTCTCCTCCAGGCTGAAGAGACCAAGTGACCTCAGCCACTCCTCATATGGCTTTCCCTCAAGGCCCTTCACATCCTCGTGGCCCTCCTTTTGATACTCTCAAATAGCTTGATGTCCTTTTTATATTGTGGTGACCAAATGTGGTAATTGCTAACTGCTTCCCATAGAGTGGAGATACTTGATCTTGAATTAACCCCATGCAAATTGCTGCTTGACTCCTCTACTTTGCAAAGCAAAGCCTCTTTATTTACGTAGCATTTTCATTTAATTAACAAAGAGATGGAACAAACTCTTACGGAGGGGAAAAAATTAAAAGGTCATCTTCCATCACGAGTGAATACATGAGAGAGGGAAAGAAACAAACTGGTTTCTTCCTGTTGGCCATAGGAACATCGAGCACCTTCACTTGTCCCGTCAGGACCTCGGGGAGGCAATTAAGTGTCTGGAGAGCACAGACAGAACTTTTCTTCCTCTGTTGAGCATCCCTGCCACTGGAAAGGAGCCAAAGAGGGTGCTTTGAGATTCCTTCCTCAGACATCTGACACTGCGGGGACCAGCTCAGCATATGCATGTAAATTACACGGCAAAACCAGCGGGTTTATTATATGATTGAGTTAAAAATACTATCTACTTAATTGCAGCCAGAGCTTACACTTAAAAATGCTGTCACGTTGCGAAGCCCGTTACTTCAGAACACAGGAAACAACAACTACATCTGCCCGGGACCGTTAATGTAGGCCCGCGGCTCACCTCATTATGAGAGTCTTTAATTACATGGTCCGATATTGTTTTTCACAGGGCCCCCCGCTACCATGGCCGGGCCGAGAGCCCTCAGGGCCCGGCTCTCGGCTCCCCGCTCTCCGCTCCCCGTCCCGCCCGGGACCTGTTGGACGCTCCGGCCCTGAGCCCCGGGCGGCACGAGCCGCTCCCGAGCCGCCCCCGCCGCCCGATAGGCTCTCTGCCGCCGTGACGTCATAGCGCCCCTCCGCCGCCGCCCGTGAGCCCCCCGCACCACTCTGACGTCACCGTCAGCCCACGGCCGGCGGGGGGGCGGGGCCCGCCGCCCCGCGCCCGCCCCCCGGCCCCGCCCCGCGGCTCGCAGCGGGACAGACCGGCCGGTGCCGCCCGCCGCCCCCAGCGCCGCCGCCGCCGCCAGGTAGGGCCGCGTCCCCGGCCGGGAGGGAGCGCAGCGCCGGGGCTCCCCGCCCGGAGACGGGATGCGGCGCGGCCGCCCGGGCCCGGAGGGGGATGCGGAGGACGAGGGGGGCGGGGGGCACGGCGGGCGGGGGGCGCCGCTCCGCGGGGCGCGCAACAAGTGCGGCGGCAGCGCTGGCCGTGCGCGGAGCGGAGGGGGGGCTTGGTGCCCGGCGGGGTGCGGCCGGGGACGGGGCCGGCAGTGGCGGGCAGGCCGGCCGGCCGGCCGGGGAAGGGAGGGGACGAGGCGGCGGAAGGGACGGGGCTCTCGCCCGGAGCGTCTTTTCCCCGGTTTTGTCAAAAGCATGATGCAATCCCGCATTGCCATGGATACTGCATCCCGGGCGGCGGCGGCAGGCCCTTTCCGCCGTGCGGGGCACGGGGTGGGGTGAAATAACAGAGGCAGGAAGGGAGGAGACCCCGCACCTCAGCCCCGTCCTCGGCCGTAGCTGCCTTCCCGGGGAGCTCGCGGAGGGCTCGGCGCTGCCACGGCTCCGGACAGAACCCCTGACCCGTCCTGTTCGGCCGTGCCGGGTGTGCGGGGTGTGCCGGAGCGCATCCCGCCGGCCCGGCCCGCTGAGGCGGCCGCTGGCGGCCGGGGAGCAGCCCGGCGGAGAGGCACGGTGTCAGCGGAAGGGCTCGTCGGCCTCGGAAGGGAAGGCTGTTACTACTTCTTCCCTGAGCTCTTGCCCAGCGCCCCTAACCGCCTTGCTGGGTTAGAACTGGAGCCGCTGGAACGGTAGTTCGCGGGTCTGAGTGTGGGACAGGGCGCACGCCGCGTTAAACCGGCAAAGAACTCGGCCCTGGAGATATGCAGTGCTTCTGAAAGGGGCCGGCCCGTTTAGAAACCTATGTGTTTAAAGCGTACATGCCTTAGGAAGTGAGCAGAAAAGGAAGGGCAGCCGACAGAAATGTGTCAGTGTGTCAGATGCCTGTGCAGGGACTTTCTTAAAAACTTTATGACTTTGCTTTTATCTCTTCATCTCCTGGAAGCCCTCGGGCACCAGCAGCATTAGAAGCAGTGCCTGGCGTTATGTGAGGAATTCTCTTGGGCAGTGTGTTTTCTCCTTCTCTGCCCCGTTTGTTGCTTCTCTGCCCTCATTCCTTCCCCCTGATTCCCAGAGATGGAGCATCTGAGGATCCCGCTCCAGCGAGCTTTTCGCTATCGGTCTGTGCTGAGTCTGCAGACGAAGGGTCAGTTCTGCAGACCCCTGGGCAGGAGCGGTCGCACCTTGGCTTGCTCAGCACGGGGGCTCCTGGCGCACGAGAGGTGTTCCTCCGTCCCTCCCTCCCTCCGGCAGCCGGGTGCGCTGCCCGCTCCGTGCCCCAGCCGCCGCTGAACGGCAGTGCCCTGCACGGCTCATTTGTATGCTCAGTGCTTCTGGTGCTCTCTGAGGCCGTGGGATTCTGTGCCATGGCCGAGTTCTCGTGGCTGTGACAGAAAACTCCAGCAAAGAGCTCAGCCGGCTCCCAGCCGTGGCGAGGGAAAACAAGGCAGGGGCATGGCTGCGCTTGGGATGCTTCCCATCAGGAAGCCTCTAAAACCGCTCTGTGCAGATGGAAACACGCCCTGCAGCTGAAACTAGAGCAGGATGAGCGTGCAGGCGCTCCCGTGGCGGCACAGCCTTTCGCCGGAGTTTTGGGCCAGGTTGCTTCCAGGGTGAGGTTATCTCTGCCAGAGCAGCTCCTGCCAGCACTGGCGGCCGCGGCTGGAGCTATCGCCGCCGGCCGCGGCTGGGTGGAGGGCTGGCGGCTGCCAGGTTTTTGTACATGAGGGCTAGTGGTGCTGCTGCATCAGTATTAAGCTGCTAGCATAGAGGGAGGGGATTTATTTGGTTTAAGTAAGAACTTGTGAATAAAGCTCAGGAGTTTTGCGATGTATTTCACTCTAAGTCCTTGCTCTTTTGGTGCAGTCACAGCCCGAGATTTTCCTCTGCTGTTGAAATACTCCATAGCTAGAGATAAGTCCTGGTGCAGGCTCACCGCTGCTAGCAGCAGCTGAAGCTGTGTCGGGGAGAGTCAGCCTGTGGCACACGTGACCGTCTGATGCTCTGTAGCAATAAAAGCTGGAATTTTTAATATGAGTATTCATGTATTTGTCGTGCGCTAGAATAGTCTGCTTTCAGAGCAGCAAGTAGGCAACGCATGTACTCTGGCTGGAGGCAGCTGTTCTTGCACAGAGGAAGGATTTTACCTTAAACTTGTGGTACCTGGAGATAGCTGGGGTCAGCTGGATGGAGATCCCTTCCTACCTTTATGGGAATTTAGGAGCAAATTAAAAGGACCAGTGTGCTGAGTTTGCTGAAATTAGGCTTGGATTTGCTCTCAGGGATGCTTGTGCCAGCTGATATTGGTCAAGAGCACTAGAAGAGATGCCAGAATTTTGCTTGACTTTACTGAATTTTGTACAAAGCACACATTGCATATGTAATGCATGCTAAAAGTTCTTCGTATTTTTTATTCATAAGTAGCTAAATGAATGTGTCATGTGTTCTGACTTAAGTCTCCTGTATTTTAGCATTCAAATGCAACTAGAGAGAGCAGCAGTGAAATGAATATGCAATGTGGCTTTGTCTTGCAAGCTGGCGAAGGTCTGCCTGATGGTCTCTGTGCCTCATGCTGCTTTTTAAAAAGCAGATGCACTATGTGAGTTGTTAGCCTTTACCTAGCAGCAGCTGATCAGATGGACTATCTTTGATTAAAACTCATGCATATTTGGTACTTAAATATAGCATCATTAATGATACTTAGTTTATGTGCTGTCTGACCAGTCTCTGGGTTTACTTATTGCAGTATTTTTAGTAAGTTGATCTTGTTCTTAAATTTCTCAGCATGAATTCTTCTTGTTACATTCTTTGTCTTTAGTACAGCCAGAATTGAAATAAAATATTTTGAATTCTTTAGTGTAATCTCTTCTTTCCCTGCTTTCATTTTGTATTTCATTTGTATTCATTTCCTTTCATTTTGTATTGTGTATAAGAGGAATTAACTGAAAGATAACAGAACAAAAAAAAAGAAAATTTGAAATAGTACTGTAGATCCATCAGGCCTCTGGACAGTTCCTTTATTTGCATTTTTTTTTTTGCAACTTGCTAGGAGCAGATTTTTGAAAATATGTTTGAAGATTCAGATTTTTGGGATTGAAGGTGAAATTGATAATATCTTAGGATTTCAAACTGATCTGGTGCTCAAGTCCAGCAGCCACAGATGGAGATCCCAGCCTAAGTGATCCAGAGCTGCCCCTTTGCAAGCATACTCCTTCTAAGGGACATTCAGTTGCTAATTGGTTAAGTGCTCTCAAGTACTGAGCTGACCTCATTCCTTTACCTTCCTCATTTTTGGGGCAGTAAACATTGCAACATCAAAAGCTTCTGTTTCTGCTGAGCTCGGTGGAAAAAACAGACACCCAGACAAAGCACAAGGTTAAAATACTTGTCTTCTGTCTTCTTCTGGTGGTCTCAGCAACCCTCACTCGGTGGCAGACAAAGCAAATATCCCAGTTAATGCTGTCTGCATCCCACCTGAGAAAAACTTTGGGAGAGAAAGAGCAGGTACCTAGAGTGCCCTGTTGAAACAGTGTCGTGCCTCTGTCCTGTTGTCCCCTGTGGCCCTCTTGGACCTGGGGCTGAAAGGATGTCACCAGTGAGCACTCGGTCGTGCTGCTGCCTGCCCCGTGCCGGGCAGGAGCAGTGTGCTGGCTGTGCTGGTGAGGAGCAGTGGCTGGATGGCAGGGTGGGCTCAGAGCCATCTCAGTGTCACCCTGCTGCCCACATGGCAGGGGACTTGGCTCTCTGGGTCTGGGCTCCCCCACAAGGGCAGGAAGCCAGAGTGCCTGTGCTGTGCTCCCTGTGACAGCTCATGCCAGGAAGGCTCTTTAGGACTGAGAGGGTCCTTTGGAGTGAATGGGCTCTTGGTGGTGTGTCTTTGGTTTTTTGGGTTTGTTTTGCTTTTTTTTGTTCAGGACCTGGAGGTTTTGTTTCCTGGCTTTGAACTAGGAGAGGCAGGGGTGCTCTTTCCTTGCTGAAGAGAAGAGCCACAAATACCTCTACCTATTCTTTCTTGGCATGTTGTTTTACTCCCGCTGTCTTAAAGTGAATCACAAGCAAAATGTTGGCTCTTCACAGCTACAAAAGCTCCACTTAGATTTGGCAGCTCTTCCTTTAGGGTGAGAAGGCATGTATAGGTAATTATGCTGTTTACTGTAACCTCCCCTGCATAACAACTCATTCATTTTGTCTTCTTAATGTCAATCCTCTTTTGTTACCTTCTGTCATTACCATGTCCTGAATTGGTTGTGTGGGGATGAGATCTATAAAACTGTTTTGACAGGAGTACCGTGGTGGCTGTTGGTCTCAGCTCTTGCAGTTTTTGTTTTTCTGCTTTTTCAGTGTACAAAATGACATTCTTCCAGGCTGCAGCATAAGCTTTTCAAAGCTGTTTTGCTGTATAATAGACTGAAGAAATTGATGCTTTCTGCATGATAGTCAGAGCACACTTCTCCTTGTGCATGCAGACACTTCAAAAAACTGACAATAATCTTTGTAATATAGTTGCTAATTTGTTTTGTGATTCTTAAATGTGCTAAAAATGCAGAGATTCCTGCAGTTTATGCACACTAGCATTGAAAATGCTTTTTCCCTTAAATGGAAGAACACACAAGGACAAATGAAAAGGATAATCAATGAATTACACAGAAGCTGGTCTGTTTAAAAACTTTTTTCCAGGTCAGATTGCTTTGCTATGACCTTTCCTAAGGCTGTTTAAATTTGGTATTGCAGCAGTACAGTTAAGAGAGCATTGCTTGGGCTGACATCCCTGCAGTTCCTGAGTGCTGATTGGTAAAAGTGATTTATGGCTGGGTTTCTGAGGGCACCAAAGCCTGTTCCCATCATCCAACAGAACAGCAGTTAGGTCTTTGTTTGATGAGGGTAATGCAAACAGTGACATGAATTGATTTTTTGATTGACAAATCAAATAAATGCTGCCTTCAGTCTTATTATGGAAATAACTTGTAAAGTTGCTGTTGACTGTGTATGCATTGGGTCTCCTTATATCTATTTAATGAAATCAATCTCCTGAAATTTATTGCCTTGGTTTCTCTGTTTGTGTTTTGGCATTTAGAACATATTATCTTACAGGGCAAATAAGAGCACAAGAGCAAACTTGTCTGAAGTATGTGGTTGGTAAATACTTTCCTACTGTATTGGATGCATTGGAGAATTATTTTCTTGGTGAAATAGTAGACTTGTGTGAAACAGGAATAAGCCTTCTTACCAGGTGTAGAGATTTTACAAAAAATGTGTGCTGCTAAGTGCAATTGTCACTTCTCCATGAAGAAATGAATCACCCTACTTATGCTGAGCTCAGTGCTGTGAGTTGAGCTGGCCTTGACATCCCATTGCAACTGGGTATTTTTCATGCCCTTATTAAAACGTTATTAACTATAGAGTTCGTGCTTCATTAATGATAGCTTTGTTAATGACCAATGGCATACTGGGCAAGTAGAAATATACAGACATTCCTTGAGCTTGTATTTAAGCTAAAGTTGTCTGTGTTTAATTGACCTCTATGTCAAAACTTTGTATCAAACATATGCCTGTCAACTGATATGCTCTGGGCAGTGGCTAAATATGCTGACTTGCCCTAGAATTTTCAGGAGATAAAATTTGCTTGTGCAATACAACAAATGTGGAATAAACCTTTCTTCCTGCATTTTCAAATTGTGCCCTGCACTTTGATCCCTGCATAACCCTCCTCTTTGAGACTCTGGGTCAGCGATTTGAGCAAAGTGACTGCTCTTCTGTTATCACTTGGAAGCGCTCCTCTCCCTCTTGACCTTGAGAAAACTGTTTTTCCTCTTGCCAGCTGTCTTTGCAGCGACTGCAGGGTAATTGCTTTCTTCCTGTGCGCATGTTCAGGCTCTGCTTTAAAACATCTACTTGATTTCCAAAAGGAGGTAGTCTTGATTTCAGGTAACACCCCAGCTTTTCTGTATGCCAGTGGGAGTTTTTGTTTGTGTCACCTTAAGGATGTCATCAGGGTTAGACAATAACAAGTATTATTTTGCAGAATAATGTAGTTTAGTTTATTATATGTTCTCAAACCTCATATGTTTGTTTAGCTAGTTAATTCATAAGCAAGCAAGTTTACCAGTTCGTTGTTTTTTTTCCTCCCTCACTTTTTGCTGTTAAAAGTTTGCTGGGAAGCATTTTGGGTTAAAGCAGTATTTCTGCTGTGCCTGTGTTGCCTACAGAGCCCTTGGCAAGTGCTAGTTGTGGGAAAACACCTTCTTCCCTTAGATGCCATATGGTTAAGGTTTGGAGCAGACCACAACTTTGTGGAGGAGCAGCTCCTCTGCTGAGTTAAAATCAGCTCTTAGAAATTAATAAAAGAAATTTAGATTTGCCACTACTGTATCATTGTCCCCATAGTGATCTGAAAGTAGAGATCTAGTCCTTGAGCTGATCCTGTGTCCTCAGGTTTGGGCTCACTTGAGACATGGAAGATTTGGGAAACTATAAGCTTTTATACCTTAATCTATGTAGGCTTCCCTTTAGATATGCTACTTCTGTGCACATAATTGAATCGGAAACCTTCAGTTAACCTCTTCCTGAAAGAATATTTCTTGCTCTTGGGTTACTTTTAAAAATACTACTGTTTCAAATAATCATTTTGAGAATCATCTCCTTGCCAAACAGTAGGGAGAACCTTTGACTTAAATAACAATAATTAAACGTTTAACTGGTTAGGAGGATGACATTCTTCAATGTTTAACATCATCCTGCCCTTTAGAGAAAAAACTTGAGAAAACTTTCTGCATGCTGAAGTTCAAATGTCATGTTACTTCAGGGGCATGGCCTGTGTGCTTGCTGGAAATGCTCTGTGGGTCAGTTCATTCACATGGCTGCTCACATGCTGGTGAGGAAGGGCCACTGTTGGGAAAGGCACACCAATCTGGATTTGGCTTTGGAGGACGCAGTGAAGGTTGTGCTTGCATTTTATGTACGTGCCTCTGTGGGTTGCAGAGCAGCAGATGCTTATGGTGAATGTCTGATTGTGGTTTGGTGGTTCATTTTTGTTTTGCAGTATTGATGTGGAGAGTTTGCTCTTAGCTGATCACAGACCCTGTGAACTGGTGCAAACTCATGTGGTTGTCCTAAATTAGGGTCAAGCATTTATCCCTTGCATCTTATATTTATCCCTTGATTCACTTGGTGTACAGTGGCATTTTGGCATGTTGTTAAGGTTTGCATTAATCTTGTGAGCATGACTTTGTGCATGCATAAAACCTCATTAATGGGGAAAATACCTGTGTTTGTACAGCATGGTGCAAAATATTCTTTTTTAATCAACATATGTGATATAGTGACAGAAAGTAAGCTGCCAGTCCAGTAGACCTGGTTACTTATGGATTTTTTTCTCTGTGTCTGTAGCACACGTAAGCAGAAAAGCCTCTTTCAAAAGATTTGAGCAGGTTTTTAAATATTTTTTTGAATTCTGACATGTTTGCCACCCAGAAGGTGCAGCTTAGACCATGGCTGCCTCTGCAGCCTCTTGTTTTCTCTGGCTGTAGGAGGGGTGGGTGGGTTTGCCAGGCCTCAGCCACTGGACTGGGAAGGTTTATGTGAGTGTCTCCATCACCTTCTGCAACTGCTTAAAACACAGTGTGAGGACTAGAGGAGAACACAAGTACAAGGGAACACCAGCAGTACAGGGTGGCCGATCCTTGCACAGAGATTGAGAGGGATGGCACTGAGCAAGTCAGCAAGGAGTACTGCATTTGTTTGTTCAGCTGAAAAGGAGGAGTAAAATAATAGTAATACAGGTGATCACAGAAAGGCCACTGTATTTCAGTGTAGATCATTGCCCTGCTAATGCATGAATTGTTGCTGCAATTTTCATTTTCTACTTTTTTATAAGTAAAAGTTGTGCATGGCTGTAAGTAATTTTTAGAGTTGACAGTGTCAGACCCCTTGTCATGTGAGTTTAAATAGTAAGAGCTGCGTGTCCTAGTTTCATCTGGAATAATTTTCTTCTTAGTAGCTGGTACAGTGCTGTGTTTTGAGTTCAGTATGAGAATAATGTTGATGACACGCTGATGTTTCAATTGTTGCTGAGCAGAGTGTACTCTAAATCAAGGACTTACCACTGTTCCGTGGTCTACCAGTGAGCAGGTGCATAAGAAACCAAGAGAAAGCACAATTAGGAACAGCTGACCCAAACTGGCCAAAGGGATATTCCACACTGCAGAATGTCATGGTCAGAGTGTAAACTGAGGGGAGTTGGCTGGGAGGCTCCAGTTGTGTTCAGGGATGGGCTGGGCATCAGTCAGAGCAGCTGTAATGTGCATCACTTGTCTTTCTTAGGTTTTATTCCTCCCTCTCTCTCTTTATCTCCTTTTTCATTATTATTATTGTTGTTGTTACTGTAATTGTTAATTTTAGTTCATTTATTAAACTGTTCTTAACACACAGGCTTTACCTTTTTCTGATTGCCTCCCCCATTCCATCAGGTCTGCAGAGGGGTGAGCAAGCAGCTGTGGGGTGTAATTTACCAGGTAGAGTCAAGCCATGACACTCTGTCCTCTGGTTTTGCAGCCTTCATTAGGTTCCCAGTAATTTTTTCTAGAGGCCATACCCAATTCTCCACTTTTACTTGACAGGTTCCCAGAACCTCTAACTTCTTTTTTTAGCCCTTTCAAAACCTTCATCATCTCCCTTTGAAGCATACAAAAGCAGGCTGCAAGTCTGGTCATGCCTTGCAGAATAAAAATAATATCCTTTGGTACTTCTTTGTATTGATTTCTTGTTCCATCACCACTGCTAAGTGGCTGCATTATGGTGCAGGAAGGGACTGCTAATGTTGTTTTCAAATGCTTCTCTTTTTTTTTAAAGTCTGTCTTAATTGGCTTATACTTTCTAAATTCAGTGCTGCACTTGTTTAGATCAGAGACTCAAATCTAAACTCTCATTGAACAATTGCAGAGCTATGATGAATTTCCAGTTGTGCAGACTGAATGCTTCTTGGTTTCACAAAACACGTCAGGCTCAAACGATGCATCAGCTCAGGTATCTGTTGCATATAGCACAGTGCACTTTTCTAAGCATCTGTGGGATTAACTTTGGGTCTTAAAATATACATTTAGGAAGCTGTTAAAGTACAGTTTTGCATCCTTGAAGGGTGAGAAACGGAGATGTTTCTCTGTGAGAACACAGTAATGTTGCCAGATTTTAACTACACTTTACAGTGTATGAAAAACAATCCTCTTGGAGTGTTTTATTTACATCCTTTAGTGTTGTGTTTCCTTCAAAGGAGAGATGCATGGCCTTGGAAGGAGATGACCATCTTTGAACCTGCAGTGACTGAGTGGCCAGCTGCACGTGTGAAGAAGCCTAGCAGAGAAGTGATGTGGTTTTGCACCCCTGTCTTTATTTAATTTTTTGTTGCTGCACCTTTTCACACTTTTGTATGTCTGTCTGTATCTCTTTTTCAGTCTTTGGTTTTAAACTCTGACTCACCCAACACCCTGAAGGGTTGATTTGCAGAACAGAGGAGCAAGGCTGGGTTTTGCACTGAAGCTCTAATCAGCCATTGGTGCTTCTGGCACATCCTCACTTTTTTTTACAAGAGCATCACTGCTCTTCTAAGATTCTTACCAAATTAATGTCAGTCATTAACATGAGAGTAGAATATTAACAAAGGGTTTTTTGGTAGTTTTTAATTGTTGTTTTTTACCCTACCCTTATTCCTCCACCACATACCAGTTCCAGTGTGGGGATATGAACTTGAGCATTTAACTCCCTGGTCAGGAATAACAGGTCTGTTTAATTGAAGGGTCCTTTTGCTGCTGTTTGGTTTAGAGATGACACATCTGTGTGGAGGGTTTGTATTACGCAGAGATAAGAACATTGTGGAAAAATAACCTGCAACTATAGGAATGGTGTTTTGACACTTGAAAAATTGCTTAATGAAAGAGATTTTTGCACAAAAACATGTTTTCCTTTTAGCACACAGTAAAAATAGAGATGTGGTTGTGGTGAGATTCCAGAGGGGAAGACTTTGAGAGAGCTGCTGACATGAGTAAGCAATTTAATTGCCTGAAACATTATTCTGTATCCTACACAGTCTGTACAAAACATGTATGAAATAGGTACACTCAGAATAGTACTCAGAGTGTATTCAGGGTTTACTTGCTGAGCAACTTCTAATATGTTGACATTTTTATAATTAATGTGTAGAGTCTTAATATAGACGCTAAAAAGCACGTCTTTTGCCTAGAGTTTAAAGAGTTGCTTTACAAGTGTTGGTGATGAAACACTACTTGATTCTGTCCTTTCACTCCTGGCAGAACATGAGCACTTACACACTGTAAGTTAGGTTTTCACTTTGCTGCAGTCAGCATTGTTTCCTATGTGTAAATCACCAATTGCACAGCAATGTGTTTTTGCCATCTAACAAATTTAATAATAAGCTTTGGGCACCAAGTGAAAAACACTTGGTATTATCAGAAAGTCAAACTTCCAACTGAAATTTAGTCTTGGGTTCCTGTGTTCAAGATGTGTCTCAAATCACTGGTAGGGTTGTTGTTTGTTGTCTCTTACAGCATAACATGTTTCTTACAGTATAACATATAAAACTGCGAAATAAAGGAGATTCTTCCCCTCTGTCCTCAAGCCCCTCAGGCCAGGGTGTAGCAAGAGGTTTTGGTCATATCCACTGTCTGCTTAGCTTTTTATTTCAGTCTTTTTCTGTGTATTTATTTTCATTAGCACCATTTCTGTTGGAATACTTTAGCTGTGATTGAATAAAACATTCAAGTTGGTTCTTCATGTGTTTGCTCTCTTGATGGTTACCTTGTTCCCCCTTCCCTTGCCTAACCTGCCTTGAGACCATCCTTAGCCCTACAGTTATCAAGACAGAAACAGGCTAACACATCCTAAAATCTGTCTCTTTCATAGTTTGAGCATATCAAGGTTGGGATTTTTTTTGGTGTTTGCCTTTTACAGTGCAATAATCTGTCAGTTCATGCTGCTACAATTATAATTAAGAAATCTTCTAAGCTAGCTCTGCCTGACATATCCTGTATGACCTTTTGTTACTTTGTGCTTTCTTTTTTCTGCAAATTTTGTACTTATCACTAGAACCATTCCTCTATGTAAAATGTTGGTTGTGCAATGCATTTTATTTTGGCCTCCTCTTAATAGCATTTTAGAGTTCTGCATCTTGCATTGTCTGTTTAATTCGTCTTTCTTTCTGCTGTGGTTCCTTGCTGGGTGCAGTGTGTTGGCTGTGCTCATCTTCAGCCATGTAAGACCTCTTCATCACCCACATGTTCTCATCATGCTGCTGCTTCTCCTGCAGTAAATCTGCAGTGGGATGAGCCCAGCTGGGAGCTGATCTTCTTGCTTGGTTGGTTTCTTTGGGGCTACTTCAGTTTTTCAGGTTCCTTCCACCAAGGCCTGGTAGAGAGTAGGGAAGGAATGAAAGCAGCCTTGCAGCTGTGTCACATCTGTTCTTGCGTGTTCCTTGTTCCTGCACATGCCCTGGGTATGGCAGTGTAGATGGTTATGTGGTTATGGTTGGTTATAGATGGACCAGGCTGAATGGAGAAGCCAGAGCAAGGATCAGGTGCTGTGATGACTCTGAGCTGAGGGCTGCTGATGGGCATGAGCTGGCATCACAAGGGGATGGATGGAGATGCGTATCTTCAGGAGAGTGAGTTGCTGAAGATGGTGTTTAGGAGGCTTTGTACACATTGTGAGGCAGGGGAGGCATGTCTGGGGCCCCCTTTTCCAGGGGATTGCTGCCCTGCAGAGAATGGGATAGCTGCAGGGTTGGGAAGGAAACCTGTCACCTGCTGTTTGGCTGGATATTGCTTTGTCCCTGTATTTAAAGCAGGTACATTACATCAAGTTACAGTGCTGACCCTGCTGTTGTTCCAGTGCTTGTGAAAGTAGGAAGCAAATTAAGCAAAACCTTCTGCATCTTGGTGCTGGAGCTGGGGGCTCAGTTTAGCTGTGTTCTTCCTTGGAACAGACTTTAATGGCAGCAGGGTTTCACTGCACCAAGAATTTGATACCTCTAATTGAAAGAAAAGAGTGGCTAAACTTTGGAGGAAAGGTACCTTTTCCTAGAATTCACTGCCTGATTCTGCAAGTAACTGAAGCCTTTATATTATGAGTTTGCAGAAAACATCTTGGAAGTTGCCAGATATGTGGAGTTTTTTCCTGCAATAGTCTTATTTAAAGTTCATAGAAAGAGCAAGTGATAAGATCACACACAGCTGTACCATTACAGAATTTCCTTTTAATTGGTTGGCTGTTCTTTCTACCCTTAAAACAAATAATAAAATATAAGAAACCACAGTACTTGCCTCCTGGAGCGGGGTCTTTTGATGAGGTAACACTTCAGAAAGTGCTGCCAAAATCAAACAAAGGAAATGTGCAGGTACCAATGCTTTATTTTCTAACTACTCCAGGAGTCAGTTTCATGTGGCCCTTTGTTACAGCCATGATTTGGTATGATTTTGGTACCCCAAAAATTCTCAGCAGAACTTGGTTTGACATGGGTCTGGTACAGGCAAGGATGTTCAGCTCCTTAGGACTCACCAGGCTTTGCAGTCCTGGGCTTCTGTAACAGAAATGCCATCAGCTGGCTGCATGGCTTTGGCAGCAACAGCAGTTTACAGATGTGTGAAGTGTTGTACCACAAGGGAAAGGTATGGGGGAATGATCTGACAAATGCACCTGCAAGAAATCTCCTGACTCTTTGCTTTCTGTCCCTATGCTGGGACATGTCATCTTCACTTTCAGTACTCCTTCTGCTACCTGGGCAGGAACAAGGTCAAAAACTTGCTTTCTATAGTGTTAGCACCTTTTTCCATTAGAAAGGCAGTTAGATCTTAAAGGTAGTTGATTTTCTGAATAATGGGCCTTTTTTTTTTTTAATTTACTGTTTTGAAAGCAAGGGGTTTAACAGGGCATATATAATGGTGAGGATTCTGTTCTGAGCAGTACAATACCATGGCACAACATTTTTTGTTCCTTTTATTTAAAGTTAGCTGTCATTCATACCTGCCTGACCTCTGTTAGTACTGTTTACTTATGTATGATGGTGCAGTCTGGCATGATGTTTAGCATCTTATAACGAAGGCACCAAGTATTGGTACAGCTGCAGCCACACAGGGTCTCACAGGTGTACAGCCAGAACATAGCAAAGTTTTAAGATTGACTTCTCATAGCATGGGTGACTGTATAAAGAAAAGGGGTGTATTTACAGTGCCAGTATGCATACTTTCTTATTTTAGGTAAAATTACAGAAATTAATTTGAGGGGTGTAACTACTTCAGTGTATTGCATGCAATTTTGTGTGCTGGGGCTCTCCAGAGAATTTCACTTCTCCCACAGCACTCCAGGTACAACCCCACAAGCATTGGAAATAGAGTAAGCACATAAATAAATACTTAACATAGTGTAGCTTGCCTAAGGGTGACTTGTTTGTGTGCTTTTTCAGTGTGATCTGGTTTCCAAAACACAAGTGGTCCTCTGAAAGGTGTCAGTTACCCACCTGAACACAGGGGTTGTAGTTTCACATCTTAGCAGGGCATCTTAATTCAGGTTTTATGTGCACTCTTATCCCTGTACAAGTCAGATTTGCATGGTGTAGCATTACCTTTGTGACTGTCATGCTCAGCTTTCATGGTCTTCTAATTCCTCCACTTTTCATTGGATTGCTGTATCTAGTCAGCATGTGAACCTGAGATAACCTTTTTATAGCTAAGCTTTGTTTACAGAATAACTGCACACAGCCATTTTTTGCTTCGTACAGTGTTTCACATGTGCAGGAGAATTTTAAGTACTTTTATAAATTAGATGGCAAACTTTCATGTGTCAAGCTACTAAATGCAAAGGAGGTAACCAAGAATTACATATCTCCATGCTTTGAGTTTCATTCTTGAGATGTTCCCTGGGTTCAGACCTCAGTGCAGGATTTTGGCAGGAGGAAGTGGGCAGGTGGATGACAAATGTTCTTGGTGTTCAGATTTGGTGGTGCAGCTGCAGGTGTTGGAGGAAATGAGGGGCATGTGGATGGAAAGTCCCACTTGTCATTCTTTTTTCCTACTTATTTTTAAATTTTATTATGCAATTATAAGGCATGGGCATTTAAAGAAAAGGTAAGTTGAAGCTTACTGTCTTGAGTACACAGTGCTCTTGAATGCAATGGTCCTGCAAGGCTGGGCTTCTCCATTTTTGGTCTTACTGACTGTAGTCTCATTGGTTCTGTTGTTAGAAAATGCAGTGTTTTGACCAAGAAGGCTCATTAAAATAGGTTTTGGGGAATGTAACTTTTTCTCCTCTGTAATCACAGAGTTTACAGGAATCCCATTATTAAAGGAGAGAAAAAAATGTTCAGGCTTTCTTGCAGGTGGCTTTTGAATGAAAGATATGAAGCCAGAAATGAAAGGTAAAATCCTTATGGCAGGCTGGACTTAGCTTTTTCCTTTCATCTTCTCAACTCTCTTTAGCTTCCCAGGCCTCCTGAGGCTAATTCTCAGTTGTGAGCTGCAGTTATCACAGAATAAGCTGAGGTGAAGCTGACCCACAAGGATCATTGAGTCCAGCTCCTGGCCCGGCACAGCACCATCCCCAGGAGTCACACCCAGTGCCTGAGAGCATTGTCCGGACACTTCTCAAACTCTGCCAGGCTGTGCTGTGCCCACTGCCCTGGGGAGCTGTTCCAGTGCCCACCCACCCTCTGGGTGAGGAAACTTTTTCTAATACCCAACCTACATCTCCTCTGGCACAGCTTCAGGCCATTCCCTCAGCTCCTGTCACTGTCACCACAGAGCAGAGATCAGTGCCTGCCCCTCCCTCCCCTCACAAGGAGCTGTGACTGCAGTGAGGTCTCCCCTCAGTCTCCTCCAGGCTGAACAGACCAAGTGCCCTCAGCTGCTCCTTGTACAGCCTCTTCTCAAGGCCCTTCACCATCTTTGTTGCCCTCCTTTGGAAGCTCTCAAATAGTTAAAATATCTTTTATATAGTGTGGCACTCAAAACTGCCCCCAGGGCTCAAGGTGAGGCCCCAGTGCAGAGCAGAGCAGGACAATCCCGTCTCTTGCCTGGCTGGTGATGCTGTCCCTGATGTTCCCCAGGACAGGATTGGCCTTCCTGGCTGCCAGGGCACTGCTCACTCAGACTCAACTTGTCATCAGCCAGGACCCCCAAGTTCTCAATTACAATGCAAGCACAGCTTTTGTAAAAAGATGGAGCTTCAGGTTCAAAAAGTAGCTGCTAATAAACACTGCCCATAGTGCTTTGGGAGGGGGGCTTTGAGCTAAGCTATCTAGCAAATGCTGTGCTTTGGCTTTTCTTACAAAAACTCAACCTTGCTGCTCTTGTGCCATGTACATATTCCCCCTATTTCATCTAACCTAGTTTGTTACAGACACTCTCTTCTGTTTCACTCTTCTGTTTTCGCTTTCTTTTTACATAAAAAGGAAGCAGTTCTTAAACCCTAGGCAGAAGTTCTCTGCAGTGTCATTGCTGTATATTACAATTACAGCAGTTGAAATAAACCTGCATGCTTTGCCTTTTCTTCCTCCACATTTTATTTCTGTAGATGCTCCTTCAGTCCTGGCTGTGTTGCTCTCACAGCACGGGCTGTAAGCTGGCAGCCGTGAGGAGGTTTCCAGGATCCCAGTGCTGGGGTATGGGCACAGGATTTACCCCCTGGACACTTCATAGCAGGAAAATGCATCCTCTTGTGAAAACCATAGTGCTGAGTGATGCCAGATCTGCTGCTGCTCAGGGGGCTCTGCAGCACGAAACGTCCTTGTTTGTAGAAGGATGCTGGATACATCCTTCTGGCATGTAGAGGCAGTCATGGACCATTTTTCTCTGATTCTTAACACTTCCATGAGTGTGTTTGTGTGCTTGTTTCTAACTTGCTCCTCCTGCTTGGCCATCACCCTTGGTGTTTTCCCTCTGTCTGAAATCATCCCATGCCATATCAAGAGCTGTTGAGTGCAAGGGGATGAATTTCATGTGGGTGTTCTAATCCCAGGACAGTCGAATCCTAATTTGAGCTATTTTAGATCTGCTGAAGGTGTAAATAAAATTGCAAGAACCTATCATTTATCTTAACTTGCCTATCTGAAGATCATTAGATTCTGATTTCATGAGGTACTGTGTACTGAGTGCAATTAGTTATTCTGTTTTACACTATTCTTTCTTGTATTTATTTCTGTTCTGTAAAATACTTTCTTACCACATCTCTCTTTATGTAATAAGGTAACTATTACTGAAGGATTTGAGGGAATGGAATGACAGGAGAAGTAATGTCATGAAATCACACACACATATATATATATATATATGTAATTTCATGACATAATTTCTCCTATATATTACCCCCTATATATACCCCTTCCCAAAGTCTTTCTTTAAACCATGCATTTTCAAATGGTTTGAAATCCCACCGAGGTTAAACTGTTTGAAACTAACTTCTCTCCTTTGTCCCACATTTGTGACACTTCTCTGAACTGTATGCTAATTAATGATTTCTGAACTTTCTTATGCTGGTGCTGCTGTTGAGTGTGAAAGCTCAGCTCTGTGGGTCCTGGAGGGTTTGCTGCTGATGCCAAGGGGCCAAAAATCTGAATCACATTGCTAAAGACAGAGATTCAAAATAAAGTTTAAAAATATCTTCTTGTATTTTAACAAAACTTAAGTGTTGTTAACAAAATCTGCAGCACCCATGCTTCACCTGGTTTCCCATGAAATAAATATACCCCCACTTTCAGATCAATATGGGCTATAGCTTATTCTGAAGTCCTTTCTATTGCTAACATTGAGCGTGGTTGGGCCCTACGAGGGTATTTAGAAAGGGAAGAAAAGGGTAATCTGGAGTTGGCAGGAAGCTGAAAGGCAAAGGGAACACATTCAGGGGGTGGTTTGGGCTTGGGGAATTGAAAGGAGAAACTGGGCAATGGACAGAAAACGGTGACAGCTTTGATTAGCAGTGTTGTCTTCCAGTTCTCAAGCAGCCAAACATTTTCAATTCCAGTACATCTACAAAAGCAAACAGCAGTGTGATCACTGGGTTTTTGGAGGAGGGATAGTTTGTACTTTTGGAGGAAAAAGAGGAGTCACCTCTGCAGTGGCAGGGACTGGGAAACATTACTTTAAAGAGAAAACACAAATCAAGATTTCCAAAAGCAAAAGCAAGTGCCTAAATTTAGGCTTCGAAGTCCTAATTTAAGAACAGAAAGTGGCTGTTTTCCAAAAAGGCTGAGCAGCCAGGCCTGACAGCACATTTCTCTCAGAAGCCAGAACAATTATTTAGATGCCTATTTTGGGGATTTTATTAGAACTCAAGCTCAGGCACTTAGCTGTGAAAACTGGGATCTGTTTCAGGCAGTTCTTGAGCAGCCGGGTGAGAGCTGGAGGATGCTTCTGAAAGGGAGCAGGGTCCCAGTGCTTTGAACTTTCAGCTTAATTTTTTTTTTTTTTTTTTTTTTTTTTTTTTTTTTTTTTTTTTGCTGCTGTTTGATTTGCTTAAAAAGGGTGCCATGGGATGGAAATCAATACTTTTATGCATCATCTTTACACCTGGAAAATTACTCCAAGAAGAAACTAAAGAAACACCATCAAAATGTGATGAAGAATTCTTAAATTACTTCATAGCATAAACCCTCTAGAATGCATTTTTGTGGAAAGCATAGGGGAGAATTTCCTTTGAAGGGCAGAAGCTGGTTGAAATCCTCCAGTATGTAGTAGCCATTTCTTCTGAGAGTAGTTTACATGCATTAGAAGAGCAGGCTGTCATTGCTGGTAGCCTGTATGAAACACTTTCTATAAATAAATTTTTGAAATGTATTCTACAAGAAAAGCATGTTTCTGTGTAGGCTTTAAACTGTATTTTTGATTATTACACCAAGAAGCACCAGGGCTGTCAATGCCTGGACTGAGCAGTAGGGCAGAGCTTCACATCTTCTGCCCAAACATTTGTGTGGTTGCTGGAGCATAGTGGCTGTCTCAGCTCATAGTGCCAGAAATGAACCCAGGATAACAAAAGATCCAAAAAAACCTGTCTGTCAAAATCCAGAGGATTATTGAAAATGTAGTATTATAATGATGTTGCTTAATTTGTTGGGGCAAGGTGCAAGTTTACCCTTTGTTATGTTTGTGTTGCAGAATTAAAGTCCAGTAATTTTGTTTGTTAAAGCATCAGATAAGGTTTTTTTCTGGATTAGATACTTGGACTTGAAGGAGTGAAATGTCTTCCACACTCTGATCCAGTTTGCCCTGGTCAAGTGCCTTATTGTGCTGGTAGAAATTGGTGGCAGAGAGGATGATTTATTTTTCCATTGTAGAAAGGCAGGTTAGGCAAAAATAACTGATGTATATAGAGGTGTTTTAAAAAGCATTGTGTGGCCCAGTTGGGTGTTTTTTCCCTGACTGTAGGTACTGAATAGGGCTATGGATGTAATCAGTCATTCTCTACAAGGCCTTTGACACAGTGCCCCACAACATCCTTCTCTCTAAATTGGGGACATATAGATTTGATGGGTGGATTGTTCACTGGAAAAGCAATTGGTTGGATGACCACCTCCAGAGAGGAGTGGTCAGCGACTCTGATGGCCGGAGTGGTGTCCCTCAGGGGTCCATGGAGGGACCAGTACTGTTCAGTGTCCCCATCAGTGACATGGACAGTGGGATTGAGTGCACCCTCAGCAAGTTTGGCAACACCAAGGTGAGGGGTGTGGTTGACATGCCTGAGGTGCCATCCAAAGGGACCTGGACAGGCTCAAGACCTGAGTCTTGGGAGCCACATGAGGTTCAGCAAGGCCGAGTGTGAGGTCCTGTTCCTGGGCTGGGGAAGTCCACAGCCATCAGCATGGTTTGGGGATGGAGGGATTGAGAGCAGCCCTGCTGAGAAGGTCTTGGGGGAATTGGTAGAGGAGAGCTGGCAACCTGTGCTTGCAACCCAGAAAGCCAGCTGTGTCCTGGGCTGCATCCAAAGCAGCGTGGCCAGTAGGATGAGGGAGAGATTGTGCCCTTCTGCTCTGGTGAGACCCCACCTGGAGCACTGCATCCAGCTCTGGGGTCCTCAGCACAGGGAAGACATGGACATGTTAAAGTAGATCAGAGGAGGTTAGAGAGCTGGAGCATCTCTCCCTGTGGAGACAAGCTGAGCAAGTTGGAGCTGCTCAGCCTGGAAAAGAGAAGGCTCCAGGGAGATCTTGCTGTGGCCTTCCAGTACCTAAGGGGCCTACAAGGAAAATGGGTAAAAACTTTTTAATAGGGACTGTAGGGTTAGGACAAGGGACAATGGTTTTGAGCTAGAAGGCAGATTTAGACTAGATGTAAGGAAGAAGTTTTTTCAGTGAGGACATTGGAGCACTGGAACAAGTTGGTCATAGAGGTGGTAGATGCCCCATGCACAAAACTTCTGAGATTGGATGGGGCTCTGAGCACCTTGAGTGGAAGATGGTGAGGTAGTTGGACTTGATAAGCTTCAGAGGTCTCTTCCAAACCAAACCATTCCATGATTCTGTGAATAGTGTGCCTTGTTGTGGGATGGCTTGTAGGTAAAGAAGCTGCTGCAGAATATGCTTACCTTACTTTTAGTATTAGGAAATAGGCCAATCACAGTGTTTCAAATGGCCACTGGTTTAATTTTTCTGGGAGTCGATGTTTCTCTGAATTGGGAAACTATTCTAATTTAAAAAGAACCCTTGTAGTTGCTGCTGTTGAAGCAGTGTTTAATGTTGTGTGGCTGTTGGCAGGAGACTTGATGCATTTTCACATGACCCCTTCTCGAACAAAAGCAGATTGTTTCCTTCTGTTTTTCTGTTACACAAATGAGTTCCTTTTGAAACAATTTCTTTTTCTGCAAATTCTGGAAATCGACACCAGGAGTAGTTTTTCCTTTGCTGTGTCTTTTACAATCTGCTGTCGGATAATGCTGGCACAAAAAGCTGCTTTGGGGTACCAGCCCAAAAAAGCTGAGACCTCTGCAGGGAGCCTCCTCCTCTTGGGCAATGAGTTTTTCTTTCAGTTTTATGGAGGACTTCAATGTGGACTTTCATTTCTTGCTGTCTTTACTATAGCTAGGCAGAGTTTGTTTCTGGTTTCTAACTTGTTTGATTTACATATATGCATTTTTAGTGTACATAAATGTAGCTATGTATGTAGCAAGTCACTTCTGGCATGAGCTTTTTTGTATATTTTAGTATAACAAACCTTTGGTTTTGTACCAGTCTCTGCCATCTGAAGCCTTTGCCTGTGAGAAGCAAGGTTAAAGTCAGATGCAGATTATTGGCTGATGCAGTGCTGCATAACTAGGCCAATTAGTACTGGATCAAAAGAGCAACAAATTGTTTAAGTGGGGATCTCAAACAACAAAATGAATCATCCAGCAGGGAGTGGGTTCATGGCAATATTTAATAGCTGACAAATGAAAAAAAATGATGGGATGATAAAAAAGGTGCTTTCTCTAAATATCTTTTGTTCTCCTTATAATTATATACTCATTTCTCACAGTCTTCCTGATGTTTGTGCTTCTGGTGACACAAGTTATGTTTCCTTATTCCTGGGACACCAGTGTGCCAGTGCTGTGGCCATTCACACAAGTGCTCATAGTACCATAGCTGGTGAGGTGACATAATCCCAAAAATGCACTTTATTCTGAAGTGTTTGCTTTCTTGGGCTGGGCTTGCTAAGTCAGAAAATAAAACCAGTACAAATTAGGGCTGCAAAACACTTTTAACACTTGTGGGAATTTCAGTCAAGCCCTTTTGTTTGTGCCTGCTGACCAGATTCCAGTGATGTCCTGTGGCTTTCTGTAGTCCCGAGCACTGTGGCATGGAAGTGAAAGTCCCTTCAGTGTGTCCTGCGAGCCCTGCAGGGCGCGGTGGCTGGAGGTGCAGGCAGGAGCGCCCAGGGAGCTCGGGGGGTGTTGGCCTCCTGCCTGGGGCCCTCAGTGGAGGGGGAGAAGACCACAGAGTGGAAATGCATGACCCGAGCCCCTTGCGTTTGCTTGGTCCCGTGGGAAATCAAAGCCCCTGCAGGCCTTCCCGCACTGGCTCCCGGTTCCATTTGGGACTGAGGAGAAAGCATAATTTGGATCCTGCTTGGCTTTTCTTGTTGGACTTGGTTGAAAGTGAGATTTCAGTTCCAGCTGACTAAAACCAGAGGATATATGATTCATTTAACTTGCATAAATCAGAAATCCCCTAGAGACGGGATTTGCACAGGTGGAAGGGAGATATTTCTTTTGGTGGAACTAAAAAAAAAAGAATATACCAACTTTTTTTTCTTAACAAGTACCTATAACCTTGTGTAATTGTTTTGGTTGGTGTTGTGGTATACTGACAGCTTGTGCTGCTGATGTTATTTTCTCATAGCTAAAAATTGTTCTTAATATTAGTATTAGTATAGAAACACCACAAAACGAATACCATTCTATTAGAAGTGGATAAAATTTTATTAGTGAAAGTACAGTACAGTTCTGGATAGAAAAGAAGAAATTGTGAGAATTGGGGGTTTGGTTTTTTGGTTTGGTGTTTTGGTGGATATTTTTTGTTTGTTTTTTCTTAATCAAGAAGAAAATTACTTCCTCTTGAGAACAGCTTTGTGCACAGTTGTCCCTGCTTGTGGCCAGTGTTGCTGCTTCTCTCCTGCTTTAGCCATAGTGAGGTACCACAACGTGGGTGCCTCCATGTACAGAGCAGGTGCTACCCACAAACAGTGGCTGTGCGAGGGCCTGACAGGTGACATTTGAATCACTCTACTGATGTTGGACAAATTTTACCTGGTAATGTCTTAGCAGCAAGCAGTTTCTGGAACTGGAGATGCTCATGCCAGGAGGAGATGCTGTATTTTCTCCCTGGACTCTGCAGCCCTCTCTCACTGGTGACTGTTGATCTCTTGGTTTTACGGGCTGTTAATCAGAGCTGTAATCAGTCACCTATCTGCAGGTGATAGCAGAGCCGCTCTTTATTTTATTCCTCCTTTCTCCTCTTCCCTAGCTAGTCTTGCTAGTTATTTGAGAGTCTTTGTTCAAAGAGCTTCATAGTCTTTATCTGAAAATTTCAGTGTTGCTGGCTTTCTCAAAGTCCAGTCCTCCTCACTGAGGGATCTTTCAAGATACTGGTTTTTATTTACGTGTACAAAATACAGAACTAGAAAGAACTTCAGGTTAATCTGAGCTCATTATTTTAAGCTTCTGTGATTAATTACTTCAGTGGGAAATGTAGCTCGTACACCAATGACTCTCTGAGACTAGAATAAGCTCCATGTACTTAATATATGCTGAGAAAGTCCATTGTGTTTGCTAGAATTTTTGCATACTAGTATTTTCTTTGTTAACCCTAACAGAATGTGTTCAGACGCTGAACAGTAAACTATTTTCCTGAGCAGAAAAACTAACTCTCTCCTTTTCTTTCCATTTCAGTAGGTTGTATAATGGAACTTGTGGATAAAACAATCAATAGTTACTTTGATGTTTGGCTTGGACCCAGAGGTAAGATTTGTCAAAAGCTAATAAATAAATGCATAAATAAAAATAATATAATAACTGCATAAATTAAACTGATCTTATTAGAACATAAGAAACATTTTTCCTCTAACTTGACACTGACAGGTAACTACTTTCTTTAGGATCTGCAAAGCATCAAAATGTGACAGTGTAATAAATAAGAGTCTATTCAATGCTCCTGATCTTTTGACCTGAAGAGGTCATTCTTACTGTCAGTTAAGCTCATGTTGTTTGTCTTAGTGGGTGACTTACCTCACTCAGATCTTTGCTGCTCTTTTTTTTCTTTTTAATTTAATAGCTTTTATTCTAAAAAAGCCACTTTAATTTGCATTTAATGAAATAAAAAATACTCTTGCCTTCATAATTTGATCTTCTCTGGAATTTTTCACTAAAAATATCTATAGTTTTTGGGAAACGCTGCTTCTTTGAAACCATTCTTTTTTGAAGAAGCAAAAGGTTTGGTAGGTTTTACCCAGGGAAAAACTCTGCAGGTGGAGAACTGCGGTCCTGGTCAGTGTGAGGAAGCCAGAGACTCTGGTACCAGGACAAGCAGTGGCCTCATGCTGCAGGCTTGGGTAGGATGGTCCAGTTCCACCTGGTTCTGGCCAGGGGGATTAAATGGCTGCATCCTGCACAGAGTGTGCAGAGCAGTGCTGCTCAGTGGCGTCTGCTTTCTTCTTCTGACTGCTGCAGTAATGCCTTTTCTCTGTCCCACTCAAGATCCAGTGATGGTGCCCCTTCTTCTTAGGAGAAAGTCCACAGGAGATGGAACAAGCCTCTGATTCTTCTAAGTGTGTTTTCTGTTTCCTTTATTAGTATCTCGGTGCCCTTGTTGCCTCTCTCTTCATGCTAGGCCTGTTTACATCAGAACATCCAGGCTAATTTAACATATTGCATGTGCTGGCATATGGTCTCTGTTTGCTGTATGAGAAAATAAAGGTGGCAAATCCAAAAAATTCCCTGCCTTGCCTACCTACTTTCCAACCTGCACCTTTAAGGCCTCCTTTCATACATTCAGGATCCATGTATGACTCCTTTAAAATTAAGTCAAGACTGTGAATGACAGCAATACTTGAATTGTTCATTCATAGTTTGGTTAACTTGGTTTCAGTACTTCGGGCTGACTTTAGTGAGAGGAGTGAGGTACTGTGCTGTTGCTGGGTGTGGACAACACAGATGTGGTTCAAAAGGATCACACTCATGTTCCAAGTAGTTCCCTGAAATTCCCTGATTGAGGGTTGTTTATGTGCTTTCCCTGAGAAGCTGCTGCGTTGCCAGCCAGACTGGTTACTCAGGCAGGACTGACTGCTCTGTGTTCCATTGCTCATACAAGGACTCCAAAATTTAATTCTTTCTAATAGCACATACATAAGTCTAATTGTGTTAGGATTGACTGGAAAATAATTATCAGGATCATCCACCTATAACTACAGAGGCGTCTGCTTCACTCCTAGGTTTGCTGACTCTAGGAAATAAGATGTGTACTGTCAGGAAGGGTTCATTTGAGAAAATAAAGGGGAGAGATTTGTTGAAACTTTTCTTTATAATTATCTGTGGTATTCAAGTGCGTGACAGTTCTGAATGGTAATGAGTATTTAAAAATAATAGTGGTAATAACTTAAGAATAGTTTTGCCTTAGGAAAAGAATTATTTCTGCTTTCTTAAATGCGTAAATAAAATGTTGTTTGTAATTAGCAACGTGGCCATTAGTAAAAGGGCTTGCTGCACTTCCTTTGTCTTTCTTTGGTGTTCCAGCACTGGAATAATTTTGGGTACAACTATTTTTAGTTGTATTGAATTCTCTCCTTACAAAATCTAAGTGTTTGTATGTTTTTGTTTGTTTGTTTCAGACCCCAGAGTAAAAGGATGGCTGCTTCTGGAGAACTATACACCTACCTTTATCTTCTCAGCCTTGTACTTACTAATTGTATGGCTAGGACCAAAGTACATGCGGAATAAGCAGCCGTTCTCATGCAGGGGTATTCTAGTGATCTACAACCTTGGACTCACACTGCTTTCTCTGTATATGTTTTATGAGGTAAGAGAGAGAGGGTTGCTCAGGCTTATTTTGCAGTATCTGTTTTAATTATGTTGGCTCATGTTGAAAGTAGAGCAGTGCCTCTGAATTCGGGAAGCATCTGCAGAAATGGTGCAACCATTTTCAGTGTCACTTGTCAGGGGAGAAAACCCTAATAGTAATGTTACCTCTAAGGATGTGTGAAACAAACCTTCCCTTAAACATCTCTGCTGACCTTGGGTAGCAATGTTTCAAATGCACTTTGCTCAGTCGGTGGAAGTGAAGTCTTGATCTTTCAGCATGAACTTGGCTACTCCTTCAGTAATGTCGCCCTGTTCCATGTGATTGTGCTGGTGGACAAAGTTTTGCTGGGAAAAAAATGTTGCTGAAACAATGCCATTGTGATTCATCTGTTTATTTGAACTTAAAAATCTAAACATACAAATAGATTTCAGACTGAATTGACCTTTCTGTGGACTTATTTCCTTTCATAAAAACCGAAATATTTAGGCAGTGTTAAGTCTCCACTTTCCCAAAGAGCTCTTTAGCTGCTTTTACTCAGAACTGCCTGTTTTTGTTCAAGTGAAAATGAAGAACTATGGTAGTGTAAATAATGATGTGGTCAGAAAATTACTCTTTTGCTTTAATGTACAGAATATTCTGGCACACTTTTAATCAAAGTATTTTTTCTTTGTGTAAGGAGATATTTAATTTTCAACATCCTCTTTTCAGTTCTTTCACTAGAGTCTTTTCAAATGCAGCCTAGGACTAAAACTACTAATATTTCTTTTTTGTATGAGCTTAGAAGTGTATATAAGCTGCAATTCTCCTTTAAGTTTGTAGTTAATTCTATAGTGTTTTACAAGGTGAGTGTTTAGAGATGAAGTGATTGACATTCAATGTTATTTCTCTTGTGTAGTGAATTGTCTACTCAAAATTTATTGGGTTGGTTTATTAAGAAATTTGGTGCTTAATTGTTCAGTTGGGAGCAGTTTTGGATTCAGTAGGTAGTTGGAACGACTTGTGTTCTTGATGTGCTTACATTTCTGAACTCCTTTTCAGTATGTTCTAATCCAGCAAATATGTGTTTTGATCAGTTTCATTTGTTTAAATGTAGTGTTGATGTTGACTTCAATGTCCATCTGCATTATTTGATGCAAGTATTATTTACAGTTATATAATGATCTGTTGTTTTAACCTCCAGTAATGTTATTGAGAGCTTAGAAGTGCAGACTTTTCTTCAGTTGTACCAAGTGGGAATACTTGGAATAATACTCATAGTTTCTAAATTACTGTAACATTCTGCTCTGTTACAAAACCTGCTGGTAAATTTAAACAAGAGAAAATATCCAAACTGTTGGGTATCTTATAAGTGTCTTTTTCTTGCTAACAATAAACTGGTTACCAAGGGAGGACTGTTCATTATATGCTGAAGAAGTCCTCATACTTGTAACCAGATAAATATTATTTTATATTGTGGAGCAATGACAGAACTAAAATGCAGTGAATATTGACCCCTCCTTCCTATATAATGAAATACTTCCTGTGAAAATGAGTGTTGCTCTTAATCTAGTATTATCCATATGGAACTGTTCATTAGTATTGTAAATATGCCTTCTCCTTGTAAATGGGCATACACAAAGCCTAGAGCATTATGAAGATGATTGAACACATTATAGTGGCAATAAAATGTGGTTGGCAGCACTTACAAGCTGAATTTGAGGGCAAGTGATGCCCTGCAACAAGGGACTGATCCCATAAAAATGCTGCAAAGCAGAGAGCCTTGCTGACATAGCACCACACTGCTTGGTGTTTGCAGGGAGAGAACCAAAGGACAGAGGGAAAAATGGGTTCTTGCACCTCTAGGTATGTTCTCTATCTGAAGTACCTGCACAGCATGTGATACCCTTGCTCATATCTCATCAGTCTTGGAAGTTTTCCTTTGAAGGATTAGCCATATATCAGTACTTTATAGTGCACTTACTGTTTTTAAGACAGAATGATGAGGAACAGCATCCAGAAAACTTGAGTAACTCCCTGTTCTCCTCCTTGTTGTAAGGAACTCTCAAAACTCCATTTTGAGTTTCATTTGGATTAAAATTTTTCAATCCTACTGTGAGGAAAAATCATAAAATGTCACCATTTATGAACTTGTTTAGTAGCGTGTCTGAAAAGAAGTTGCTTTAATAGCTTGTGTACAGTACACCTGAAACCCTACTTTGAAGTTTTTCCTGAGTTACAACTGTGGTGATTCAGGTCATGATTCATAGCATCACAGCTCAGTTTGCATATTATGTGACCAAAACAAGATGTTAAAGTGAGGTATCCTCCCAACTGGGATGAAAAGGATGACCTGCTTGGTTTTCTGACCTTTATGTCTGAATGATTGTAAGCAGTAACATGGGGAAATTTGGCATCATAGGATTTGTGTAACTCTAGGTGTTGTGTACTTTGGTCTAAAATCACTAGAAATTTTAGACCTGTTATGTGGAATTCCTAATAGTTTCTGTCTGTGCTTGCTATACCTTTTTTATTAGGATATTTAATGACTTGACTGGGCTTTGGTACTCGCAGAGAAGAGGACTGCTGTTGTCCCAGACAATATAACAGACAAGGCAGATCTAGGGGAGCTGGAGAGGTTTTTCCAGGCTAATTTGTCACATACTTCAGGAGGACAGGATGTTCTTTAGGGACAAACAATGCTTTATTCTGTAAAAATGTACAGTGCTTGGACTTTAAGGAGAAATAACACTCTTATGTCTCAGGCTGGGGCATAAAGGAATGGGTTCCTGCGTGGTGAAGGTGCCTGGCAGGGGTTGGCAGCGGGGTTACAGGGTAGGGGCTGGCATGGCTGTGTCTGGGGGAGCTGCAGGAGCAGCTGCAACAGCAGAGGCAGCGCTGCTTGCCCGTGCTGCTGCTCCGTGCTGGCATCACAAGGCTGTGACCCCTGCCCGTGCAAGGGCCCCTGCTCTGTGCTTGAGTCTCAGCTGGGGAACTGAGCTAAGGGGGAGAGTGCCAGGTACCCAGTTACACTGCACACAGACCTGTGCTATTATGGGGGTTTGTTAGCAAAACTGCCCAAGTGATCTGGAGCACCTGGGCTTACATTAGAGAAAACTGGTCAATAGTGAAGGCTCACTTTTTAAAGTGATCTCTTTACTGGCTCTTTTCTTCATCTGAAAAATTCCCTACTGAATCTGCCTGAGAAAAGTCTTAGATTTTCCTGAGGAGTGTGGTGTTGCATAGGCTGTAGGAAAAGTGTAGGAAGCAGGGGACTCTGCAGAGGTGCTGTGTCACACGAGCCATGGGTGGCAGCTAGGCTGCTCTTTCCTCTCCCCTTTCTTTCTCCACCCTCCTGAAACTCTTATCTCTGCCCTGGGGTAACTGCATTCATGTAAAGATAAAATTCTGTATCTGTGTGGGCATTTGCTTGCTTTGATCAACCTCAACTTCTGTTTCTCTTCATTCTAATCTAGCTGTGTTTTGAGCCTTGTAAACCCATCAGCCTTGACAGTGTGATGCAGCGCTAGGTCCCTTATCTGCCCCTCTTCTGCGAGTCTCAGACTTCAGTTTTATCATGAGAAAAAAACAAAGTCCTCCACAGTAACACCTCTCCTCCACCCAGTCAGACTGGCATAAGTGTTCTGGCCTATTTTGGTAGCAGAGGTGATAAAAAAGCATGTGCCACAGCATTTCAAAGAATTCAGCAACAGAATTACAAAATGAAAGCAATAGGAGAAAAGAAAACTTCATTGCAGGGGAAGAAAGTGTGGGTTGTTTCAGCACAAATGGAATCTTGAGCTGCAGGTTTTCCCCTGAGCTGAGGGGCTTAACATTGAGTTTGAGTACCATTTAAATTGGCTTATGGACTGTCTTTTTGTGCTGCTTAGAAACCATGTGAAGTGATTTGCTTGAGTGCAAATGGCTATAATTGGCCTTTTCTGGACATGTTAATTTCTCAAGAGAAGATTTTCCTGTGGTTGTCCATCAGCAGTGCCATCAGCACCCTGGACTCCTGCCAGCCTGAAGATGAAGGACTTCTGGAGAGAGCGGGCAAGGAAGGAAGGGCAGTCCAAGGCTGTGTGGGCAGAGGAGCCCCTGCTCTCTCTCTGGGCAGGTTTCACACCTCCCGTACAGTGGTGTAAGGAGATCTTGGAAACGCTGGCATCCAGGGAGCAGCCCACAAGTGTGAGCAAGGGCTTAAATGCACTGCTGGAAATTTCCCACCCCTCCTTATTGCTTTTGGGGTGGCAGGGAAGCAGCTTCCTGGGACTCTACACCTGTGCATAATGGAGCCATTTGTGGTCATGTTTCAGAGTGATCTCTTGGTTTTGTTTTCTGAAGCCTTCCAGCATGGCATGAAAGCATTGTGGGTGCAAGAAATAATGATGCCAGGCAAAGGAGCAGCTGGCTAAATGAGGAAGATTATTTACATGTTGTATGTTGCAGTGAGTAAGGTTTGTGGGCAGCAACAGCAGTTTGTGGGCAGCTGTAGCAGCTTTTAACCAATTAGTTCCTTCTGGAAAGTGGGGAAGGAAATTATTTTTGTAGCTATACTAGCTATTTATATGATGAAACATGCTGACATTTCCTACAAATGTTGCTTTTCTTATGTAATTTGTGGCTGTGAGAGTATTACAGTTGCTAGCATACAATAATACATTCTTTTGTAAAGAAGGGAGCACTCAGGTTGAGGTGAAGGCACTGCTCATAGCCACACTGATGCCATTGTCCCTTAGAGAGGTGGGATCCATGGAGACACCTTTGGTTGCATTACACTTTAGATGGTGAACCTGTACTGCTTGCAGGAAAAGAGCTGTGGATTCACTATGCCAGCCTTTACTGGGAAGAGCTTTATGGAGTGCAGCATTAATGATGTATGTTGTTTGGATTAATTACAATGTAAACAATGTCATTATCCTTCTATTTCTTACACTTCCTTGAACTATGAGAAGTGTATGAGAACATCTGTAAGCTCTTAACATGACCACAGCACAGTGTGGTGTTCTGTCTGAGGGACTGGCAGGCGCTTGAAGGCGTGCAGGCTTTCCCTCAGTGGCCTGGTGGTGCCTGGGTGCAGAGCTTGCTCTGGGGCACAGCTGGTCCTTGAGCAAGGTACCACTTCCAAATGTGTCCCCTGCAGAGCCCTGCAGCCAGGAGAGGAGCCCTTGCATGGCTGCCTTCCCTCTGTTGCTTGGGCAGGGAAGTGCCTGGCTCTGCTGCTGATGTGCACGCTGCCCTGCCCTTGCTGTGGCAGGCTGCTGTTGATTTATCTCTAATACAAGAGATACTTTCAGGTCTGTATATTATTATATAACTAGATGTATGTTTTTCCCCCTAAATCACAGCAATAATACTATCTCAGAAGGTCAAAAATAATGACCTAGGCTGGCTGAGTATTTTAAAAGCTAATTTAGGAGGAAAATGAAGCATGAAGGAAATAACATTGGGGATAGGTAGATCATTTAAGTTATAATCTTTATTTAACCTTTTTAAAATTACCTTCCTTTTCGCAGTTCTGAGCAGCATTTAGTCATACCTGTTATTGGAGTCCTTTAATCAAGTGATCTTTTAAAATTACTTTTAGTACAAGGAATTTCTACTGTGGCTTTGCAAAACTATTTCTTATCCTGCAGGTAGATAAGGCCAAAAACATACAACTTGCTTTTGCCTTTCAGATGTTTTATGAGATACCAAACAATTTTTTTTCACTTGGGAGTTGCCTCAAGTTTTTACTCCTCTCCTCATGCTATTCCCAAGAGGAAGAACATCTTTATAAACAATGTTCAATGATTCCTTCTGTTGAGATGCTAAAGGGGATCTTGTTCATGTTTTTGCACATGCTCCCTTCTCCCATTCAAGTCAACCTGTCCTACCATCTCCTACCACCTGTGAAAGAGTGAGAACATCCAACATGGACCTTGTTTCTCTAGAGATTAGAGCCAGCCCCTCCACAGCAGACACCCTGTCATCTGTCATGGCTAATAGCTGGTCATTACTCTTTATTGTGACTCTGTTATGTTTGAGGTGTTACTTGTTATGCCAGGAAGTCAGGAAGGCAGTGGCATATCCTGCAGAGGAAGTCACTTATGGTGGGAAGGTTGTAATGTGCTTGCATGAGTGAATTGCTTAAAAAGATCTTGAAGAATGGCAATGCAGTGAAGCATGTGTTGTTAGCTATTAAGGAGAGCAAAGCTGAAAATATGCTTTGTCACATGGCTGAAAAAATTGTAGGCACATCTCTTGAGTACAAAATTTTTTAAAGATGTAGCTTTTTCCAAAAGTAAGAGCTCATCATCATCAAAAGTAATCAGAAGAAAAATATATTTACTGGACTTTGGTTATGTACTTTCTTTACCAATGAGATCATCAGCAAAGGAGACTTCACTCTGCAAATACTCACACTGTGGGATAAGTGGGGATAAAATGTTTCTCCTGTTTTTATTCTGGTATACCCCAGTTGGGAGAATTTATTAATTCATCCTTCACTATGATTCAGTCACTGCTTGAAACTTGAATTCAACCTAATGCCAGCCTCAGGTGCCCAGGATTTTCTTGACACCAGATGTCTGGGCAGAGCCACTGTGGAGCTTTGCAGGTGCCATGGAGCTCAGCCTTCTCCCCAATAACACTTTATTTTTTTTTATTTACTCAGCTGGTGACGGGAGTATTGGAAGGAGGATACAATTTCTTCTGTCAGGATACACACAGTGGAGGAGAGGCTGATATGAAGGTACTGTAATGGAGACTTAGAGCTGGAAATGTTTCAAATTGTGCACTTGAGTGTAAGTGGAGAGCAGAACAGTATTGATTATGCACATTTTGGTTAAACTATAAGCTTTTTTCCTTCTTTTGCAGTACAATAGACAATGCACTGTCAGACATAATAGTTCATCTATGATATATTCATGGTTGGTATTTTTTTGAGTAATTATGTGCAAATTTTCAAGAGTCCCCAGATCAAAAAATAAGGACCTGGTGTTCAGACTGTATCCAACCACTCTGTGTTGAGACTACCCTTCTCTTTCTGAGATGTGGTGATGATTTCTTCTGGTCACACTTCTGACCTCTCCTTTACAGAGAGCACTGCAGCACCAGCTCTGGTTAAATATTTTCTTATTTCTCCCAGGGCAACCCAGGTGCACAGCAGTAGCCTCCTGAAGCAGACTTTGTCATCCTTATTTCAGCTGTAGCTGTAGATTTGTACCTCGATCTCCTATGGAGAAACCTGAGGCAGAAGTATTTCAGAAGATCCCAGCAGTGTCTTCAGTCCTAGTAGTGCAGGACAGAATCTGGATTTTAATCACTTAGATAACATAAGAGTTGAAAACCTCCACCATGTGCAATGCTTCTAAAACTTGTTTCCTCCTTCCAGATCATACGTGTCCTCTGGTGGTACTATTTCTCCAAACTCATTGAGTTCATGGATACCTTCTTCTTCATTTTGAGGAAAAATAATCATCAGATCACTGTTCTGCATGTCTACCACCATGCAACAATGCTGAACATCTGGTGGTTTGTTATGAACTGGGTGCCTTGTGGTCACTGTAAGTACTGGGTGATGGTGGGGGAACATCTGCATCAGGGGCCTTATTCTGGTGGTCTTTTAATCAAACCAAACATCTCTGGTAGCTTCAGCTGCAGGATTTGTTCTGTACCATGTTAAGCTGCTTTGCTGAATTGCAACTGTTATAGATGGTTGCAGGAATTAAGCTGCCAGCACAGCCTCTAGGAAAGGAATGTCTGTGTAGATTGAAGAATTTGTGTGGCAGTGTGACATTTATCAGGTGCATTAGCCCATGTCAGATACCCACCAACCTTGCTCTTCTCTATTTTTGCTGTAGTTACAGACCCTTTGATGAAACAATGCCCTCTTTCCAGGTCGAGCCAGAAGCTTGTTTCAGTTGTAAAACAGCTAAGACTGACTCTAAGTCCTTGTATCTGTAAAATTCACTTGAGATATGACTTTCTTAATTTAATCTCATTATACCACTGGCCATAACAAATGATTTCAATTAAAATCTTGTCCCCTGACCACTAATGAACATGAGCAAATGAATCTTAAGTGGAAAATTTCCATGTCTCTCTTGTCTAAATCCTGCTAACCTTTGGCAATCTGACTTCAATTCTTCTACTGCATTTAGTTGGCATCTAGTTTCTTAAATGCATTATCATGGCTTAGCTGTGGTTAAGATGTGCAGCTTATAGATACTGGCTTTGTTGAACACTCCATTCAGGAGAAACCTTTTCAAACCTCATGGATGTGAGCTACTGGCAATGCAGGCTGCATTCCTCAGGAGTCTGGTCTCTGAGCCAAAGAGCATAGAAACTTGTATTTGTTTTGTGTTGTCAGCACAACAGTGAGTAATACTGAACTTATAAAAAGTCTGCATCTGGAAACACGTTCTCCTCCAATTGGGAATTGTTCATACAGCAGTCAAAACTGCGTGTACATGGAATCTATCTTGTGCTCATGTGGTTTGAAAACACTTTTGTGCTATTTCTAGTCGTGTTTTTCTTCTTCCATGCTTTATGTTCTGTTACGTAATCACAGCTCGATGCAATTTGGTGTTAAGCTAGAAGTTTCTTTAATGACTAAAGGTGCTGTAAGCAAGGACAAATAAAATAGCTAACTTGCAGTTTCTGAAGGTATCTGAAGCTTTTTGGTTGTAAATGGCAAAATTGGCTCCTGCCTGGAAGGAAGTGAAATCAGCCTAAAAGTAGATAGGTGAAGCTATTGATTGTTTGGTGTGTGAGCATTCCTCCTTTTTATCAGTTTCCTCAGTTCCCTTGAGAAACCATAATGTAGATGTAAAAAATAGTAACTTGAGGAAACAAAACCAGAAGGCTGGTGTAAAGCACAAAGCTGCAAAGCAGCTCAGCTACTCCATTGGGTAGGCAGAATAAAAACCAGAGTGAAAAAAGAACCCTCTTGCTTTTCTTCTAAGAGAAATAATATTTTAAATAGTAACATTTTGAACTTGTTATTTTTGTAGGTTCCATGAAACAGCATGTTCCTTCCTGGTAATGCAGTGTACTTGCTTTTTCCCTTGCCCTTTTTTTAGCTTACTTTGGTGCCACCCTGAACAGCTTTATCCATGTCCTCATGTACTCCTACTACGGACTGTCTGCTGTTCCAGCAATGCGTCCTTATCTGTGGTGGAAGAAGTACATCACTCAGGGGCAGCTGGTGAGTGACTTGCTCTTCAGTGCTTCAGCAGGCTCTTTATTTGTGATGAGGTCCCCTTGTCTTTACCAAGTCAGGAGATTTTGGCCGGGGATAGAAGAAGAAGAGAGAATGAGAGCTAGTACCATCGACACCTTGTAGTGCCTACATCACCTTAGAAATCCAATTTCTGCATGTGTGTTTGCTCTGTTCCCAGGACCATGGGGACTGGGGATGTGCATGAATCAGTGCTGAGGTCTGTGGGATCCATCTCCCCCACCCCATGTTGTGTGGCTAGATGCAGTTGGGAATTGCAGTGCTGGGATTTCTGGGGCTCAGTAGCCAGGGAGGAGGCTTTTCTTACAAGCCCTCTTGAGCTAGCCTGCTCTTCCCTGTGCTTGCTTGGTCAGGCTGGGACAGACCAGAAAGCCAGTGCAATGCCATCCACAGCTAACAAGGGCCATTCTAGTCCTGAGGGACAATGCCTTTTCTGTCCTACTTTTGCATGCAGTTGCAAATGGTTTATTAAAAACTATTCAATATTTCTGCTCTCTTTCTGCACTTTAAATGGGCAGATTTTTCTCTTGTAATTCTGTGTTGGACTCCTTGTATCAGTTTGCATTGTTTCTAGTGTGTGTGGTGATGAAGCCTGACCACTGTATGCTGGAGGTGGTAAAAGCAGTGAAATTCAGTAATACAGCATATGCTGAAGTGATACTGCACAAGAACCAGGTTTCAATGTGTACAGAACACCACAAGGAAATGTGCATGAGTGTTCTCTCTTCCCCATTTTGTGGGTGGGGGGAAACTGAAACCTAAATTATTTTGTTATATTCTTCCCTTCTTCCCCCCTACCCCACCCCACCCCTTCTCAGAACTGTGAATAGTTTTAATAACATTTGCTGGTGATGATTAATAACATTTACTGCCAGCAATTCACAGTGTTGATTCTCAACATGTTTTTTTTAGCACTGTTCTTCCTGAAGGATGGCTAAGTATTGTAGTTAAGGGCTCATTATTTTCATGGGAGGCATGGGGTTGCTTTGGTTTGAGGTTTGTTTCTGTTTTTCTTTCCAGATTTAGGCTCTGTTCTTCATCCTGGTTGTTCAGGTGCTACAGAGGGCAGTGTCTTGGTGCTTCAGTTGCTCCCCTGGCTATTGTCATAGCTGCTTTCACTTCCTTGCCTGCTCTGCATGCATAGCTGTTAGAGCAGCAAAATAGCAAAGCAGAACAAACAGTCTTTCCCTTTTAAAATAAACATTCCCTAATCTGGTAGCCTTTATGTGAGGATGAATTTTGCTTAAGGCCCTCTGCATCGCATAAGCCCAAACTCTGTTTTTCCAAAAGAGATAATTAAAGATAATTGAACCCTTATCCTCCTCCCTGGCTCCCCAGCTTCCCTGCAGCCTTCACCCCAAACATTCTTCCACTGGAGCCATGTCAGACAGTTCCTGTCTGTGGGAAGGGATTGCAGGGGTCTGTGTGTAGACCAAGTGACTCCAGGTCTTTTGCAGCTGAAGCAGTGAGATGCAGATCTACTCCATTAGGATGGTAAAGTCAAATCCCACTGAACTCCTCACTAGGAAGAAGGTGGTCTTTCTTCCTTGGGACACTTAGATATCAGTTCTGCCTAAGTTACTCTGATGTTCTAAAATGGAAAAATAGAAATAAACACACTTAACAGGATACCACAATCTGAATGTCTGCTAACTCAGGTTTACAGAGAAAACTCTTGCCAAACACACAATATTACATACTATTTACTTGTTTTGGAAATAACTGTTGAGATTTTGGTCACTCATGGTTTTTTTCCTCCTTCCATTAATGTGCTCCATTTCTCTTATTTTGTTTTCTCTCCCCAGATTCAGTTTGTCTTGACAATCTTCCAGACCAGCTGTGGTGTTGTTTGGCCATGTGCATTTCCTCAGGGCTGGCTGTATTTTCAGATTTCTTACATGATTTCTTTGATTATCCTCTTCACAAATTTCTATATTCAGGTAAAAGTAACATTCATCAATTCTTTCTAGCATTCTGCTGGCTGTATCTCACTGGAAAGCTGTGACAGAAAGATATGCTGGAAATGTCCTTTTGCTGTCCTTCACTAACATGCATATGTTCTTGAAGTACTACACTTGTTGATCCACCCTCTACTTTAAAATCTTCTCATGAGTTGTACCCATCATTCAGAATGCTTGGTAATTTCAGTAAGCCAGTTATACAAAAAAATGGCTTATTGCAATGTTAACTGCAGGTAAGGGAGAGGAGGAGCTTTATGTAAGACAAAGCTTTCCAGTCTGAAATAAACCAGCAGCATGTGAAGCACCCGAAGGAATTGTTCATTTCTGCTTTTACAAGGGGAGATGCTTGGTTTTTATCCAGGGAAACTTCCTAAACTCACAACATGCAGAAATACAGATTTTGTTCACTTCTACAGGCACTTTTTTGTATTTTCATACAGAAAATAAGTGGGTTTCGTTGTGTTTCTACAAATCTGATTTCATGTTTGAACAGATCCAGACTTGGTATGTGTTATTCTGAGCAGTTCATAACTGGGCTCTGTGCAAAGATGTGCAACTACTGTCTACAGAAAATCATGTACTTCTGTCTGCAGAAAATCAAACCAACAGCCTGCTGCCCCCAAACAAGCAAACTCTGTTATATGTTTCAAATGTCATTTGAGAGATTTGGGCATTTTGGTTTCTATGAGAATGATTCATGGGGCGAAACACAGCAGGCTTCCCTGTCTGTTCTTCTGGTACTTCTTAAAGTCAGTCCCATGATTTCTATCACTTGCTGCATATGAACATGCTAATTGAACATTATAGTATATTCCAGATATTACTTGATTTTCTTTGTCAATTTTGCTTATATTTTAACTTTTAATTGTTTAAATTTCTTTCACACAGAAATTTTGGGAAATCTGCTTTTGTCAGGCAGCTGAGTCCCTTTGAAAAAAAAATTATGTATATTTTACTGTCTATAATTTTTTAAACAGTCTAACCAATCCTGTTAGTTTTTGATTCTTGTCTTAGCCAATGGAAATTCCCATCACATTTCTATCTCTGAACTTCACTTGCTTTTATTGTTTACCTACCTCTTGTTCTGGCTTTGTTCAAGGTACTGTCACCTGCAATGCCTCAAACCTCCTTCCTCACATGTCATTTTGAGTGTTTTCTTATTCCATAGTCTGCTCATAAAATTGCTTCCCTTGTTTCTGATTTACTATTAGGATAACACTGCCATCATACTGCCAAGCCTTTTTCTTTTCAAGTGAACTACTCCTCTCACTGTGATGAATGAAAGGCGTAGTGTAGTCTCATACACAAAAAGTGGTTGAGCTTGTTAGACTCTTTCCACCGGCACAAGGTCTTTAGAAATGATGAATGCAAGTTTACTTTTGTGTTTCTAGAATTACTGTGAAAAAGTGGTTATTTATATCCAATTAAACAAAACCATGTGTCTTTCCATGTATTTTAGACTTACAACAAGAAGGCATCCTCGAGGAGGAAAGAGTATCAGAATGGCTCCACGGCCATTGCAAACGGGTACACAAACAGCTTTTCTTCCCTTGAGAACAATGTGAAACAAAGGAAACAAAGGAAGGATTGAAGACCAAACTGAAAAACCATTTTGATAACCCCAACAACAAAATCATCTGATTGTAAGCACAATGAGAGTTGTGCACTAATACTCTAATGGCTACTGTAACTATTCCTGCCTAGAATAGTGTGATTTATGTAGGACTTAACCAGTGCAAACACCCTAGAAACTGTATACGGAACATTAAAGTAGGTTAAAGTTTAAAAATAATTCTGGGCTGTCACTGACCCTGCTATAGACTATGGAAGGGAGTATTATCATATTATCCAACACTGCTGTTGCCTTACTAGTCAATATGATAGGTGCTGAATTATGATTCACAATTTGAAAACACTGTAATCTAAACCTCCATTTTTTAACTATAGATCATGCATGTGATTGTAGAGGTAATTTGTATGATGCTGGTTTCAGTAGATAAACACACATGCCTTAAATTAAAAAGCAGGGCCCAAAGCTTATTACTGGTTTAAAAATTAGGGTATGTTTCAACTTTTCAGTTGATTGACTTTTTATCAAAGTCACTTAGAAGAATCCATTGATCATTTTACTGTTCTGTGTGTGATACACGATGCTACGTATCTCTTACTCGATGCAGTGAAATTGGAAATGGCGCATTTAGTTTTGTATATTTGGCTTTAATTGACTCAGCAGTCACAAAACAGATGGAAAAGTTATTTTACCTTTTTAATAGATCTTATTTTTTTATTTGAAGTACATCACTAACATAAAAGTAATTGGCGCTTACACCGTCGAGTAAGATTTAAATATTGTCTCTAAAGTTTAGAGCATATACAGGGTGGACCCATCTATTCTTTTTACTTTTTTTCTTTTTTTTTTTCTTTCTTATTTCTGAGAATTCTTAAATGCTAAATGAAGAGTGGTTTTTAATATGAAGCTGGCAGTTTCAAGTGTTATTACCATAGCCATATCCATATTTTAGGAGCTGCTGTTTAAGTCTTTGACATATCCAAAAGTATATTTAAAAGTGGAGCCAGAAGGATGCTTTTCTGATGGAATTGTCTGTGTGTAAGTTGGTATCTGAACTGTTCTTCATGTAGCATTCACTTTCAAAATGTGCCTAACACAAAGATTTTTTTTTCCCAAATAAGCAAGTTTAAACAGTTAAAGTCATAGCTAATGTTTTTAAATGTTACTGAAATGTGCTGGAAATGTCTGTTTCTGTAATGTGAGTTGTGTATATCACTGGTAATGTTTTGGCTTGTTATCTAAGGATTTGGTTTGAGTGCTGGTTAAAGTGACTCCTTCTTGTAAAATCCTGTCTTGCACATATGAGGAGTCAGTTGCAGGGCCAATATCTGTTGCTGGTATTCTGGTATCTTCCATGATGGAGTCCATTAAGGTCTGAAAAATTAAATTGTGCAAGACATTCTGCTGGTCATTGCTCAAGTTTAACTATTTGGTTTTTTGATATTTATATAAATGCCAGTTTTAACACATTTAATTGTTTTAAAATATTTTTTAAAATTTTTGCACATCTCTTAAGGAATTAATAAGTTCTCTTACTAGCCTTGTGGGTTTTCATTCCTCGTTTTGAAGGAGACATTGTCTGTTATGTTTACATTATCAAAGCTTGTGCGTGTGTCTTCATTTCTAGGTACTGGTTTGCAGAGTCTTTACATAGCTCAGTACAGCAGCTATAATGTTCAAAATAGGCTGTCTAAATGTGCTAGAAATAAACTCTTGGCTCATCTGAATATACTTCATTGTTAATGTTTGACATGGTTTAATCATTAAAACACTTTTGATGATCTCTGCCTGAATTCTGTGGGTCTGTACAGATTCAATGCATTGCCCCATCCTGTGTCAGGCCAAGGAGGAGCCACCATGATGGAAGAACAGCTGCAGATATTCAGGAACATTTAGTGTACCAGAGATTTGGCAGCACAATCTTTACAGAAACCTTTGGCAGTTACTGAACACAATTCCCTTGCCTGGCTGTAGAAATACTGGTCTGTGTGATGGATTTCACTCCCGCTGGGATTACTGACTCACTGAATGCAGAGCAGCCCCAATAGCCTGAGATGCTGAGTGCCAGGAGCAAAGCTTAATGTGACTGAGAGGGGCTTCCTGCCTCAGCAGTCCTGTCTGTAGAATGGGGATAATACCTCTCTCCAGAATGAGAGCATCTTTGCAATTCCCTTTTAGCTCCCTTTGCCCCTAGGTGATTGTTTTAGAACCCTCTCTGATGTCAGTGTTTAACATTGCAACAACCCCAGATAGGCTGGTGATGGACTTGGTAAAAGAGAGCTACTTACATGGCTGGCTGTCTTCTCCCTTGCAAGCTCTTCAAACAAAAAACATAGACCAGGGAAGTGAGTTTACACGTTGTGTGAAAGGCTCAGAGGCTTCATGCTCTGTTGGTCTCTGGGAGGGTTCTCTGAGTGCCTGAGGTAGTTGCTAAGACAGGTTCCTCTCCTTCACGTGCCAATTCAACTATGTAAGTTGAATTATGCTCAGTAAGATGCAGTTCTTTGGCTGTTAGGCCAAATCTCCAGGAGGGTTCCTGAAAGGCAGAAGCACCAACCTGGGCTCCCTGTGTGAGCCAGCAGAGATGGGGCTCTGCTGCAAACCTCACCTTCAAGGTTAATGGCACGTGGTGACAAAACCCAGTGACTTTGTCCAGAACTGGCAGGAGATGTGTGACCTTGGGAACACCAGCAGTGTCTACACCTGTGTGGCAAAAACTGTGTCTCCTGGATGCTTTTCTACAGTCTCAGCACCAGCTGAAAAGTGAGAGCTGGATGGCTTAGATCAGACATCATCTTGCCGTAATTGATGGACCCAAGCACGAGCCTTGGGTTGGCCCACCTGGCTCAGCTTCCAGTGCATCATCTGACCTGGTGTAAGTAACAGCCTTTGGGTTGCCTCAATTCCTGATCACTTGTAGTTTTCCTAATAGCTGGGATTGGTGCCTGGGACTATGAGAGAGTCCTCAGAAAGGACTTCTTGTGTTGTTAAGGCAGGAGAGCTGAAAAGAGATGAACTGCTGCCAACAGGATGGAGAGGTTTCATGTAAAGGTGGCTGAGGAGAAGGACACAGTTCAGTTATTTGCAGAGAGAATGACCAAGCTACAAATCATTAGGTTGAGATCTTGTGCAGTTCATGAGCTGACCCAATCCCTCCCTGCACTCAGGCTCTACAGCCTCAGTGATGAAATGTTAAGCTTTTGTTCAGCTGTGAATGGGATAGGTAAGCTGAAATGCCAGAAAGCAGCTTTGTTAGGGTGATCCTGCTATTGACACTGAGTGCTGTGTCCGGGATGTGCAAGCCACCTGTGGGACTGGGATCACTCAGGAATTGAGATTCTTAGATTGGCAGGAAGAGAAAAAGCAGAGAACAATTATGGAAATCTTTGTGGTTGACCATGTATTTTACTTGATGCAAGAGAGATACTAAGTGTTGGAGCTTATGATAGGACTTACAGCCCCAAAACTCATAGAGAGCTGTTCTGGGGGTTGCCTCTGCCTTTGATATTTGGTAGCTGTCTTGTGTTTAGGTTGATAAAATGTGTTCCTTGTATGAGACTGGAATATGTGCTAAAACATATACATTTATTCAAAAAAAGAGATGCAAAAGTAAGATGGATGCCAAAGAGAAGTATAAATAAAATCAGAGGCCAAATTACTTGAGCTGTGTGGGTTCTGCAGGGAATCCCTTTGAGGCAATGCAGGGAATGATGAAATACAGTGGAGATCTGTTAGAGAAATGCTGCTCCAAGTTGTAGTGGTACAGAGGATTAACTTATATTGTCACTGTCATCCTCTTGCCAAGAATTCCTGTACCAGCAAAAGTGATTAGTCGAGATCATCAGGATGTTTCACAAACTGATTTATAGAGCAAACTTTTATTCCATTTTTGATTTTTAATTCATTTACTTTAAATAGATGGATATACGAAACAAGGTCCATACGTTTCTCAGTTTCAGTAGAATGCATTTGTACAAGCAGGGGAACCTGGAGTCCCCAGGGCCTCCCATGACATGACAGTAGCAGAGGCATTCATTTTTATGTCAAATGTATTAAAATTATCTCCAACAGAAAGGAGGGAAAAGAGCAACAAAGGTCCAGTAAAAAAAAAAAAAAAGAAAAAGAAAAAAAGTGTATTATGTTTAAATCAGTCAAACCGGGATGTGGAGAGACTCACACATCTTGTGTTTCAATGATATATAATATAGATACTATATTTTCTATAGGAGGAATGTAAAAAGTCTCTGGTAGATGGCGGAGTTGATAGTCTGATTTCAGAATAAATGTGAAGAATGAGTAAAAGGAAGTAAAAAGAAAATGGGAAAAAATGTAACATTGCTTTTCTGGAAGTAATCACATCTGATTGACCCATATTGGTTTTTAATTAAAAAAATACTGTGTAGACAAAGGAAATATATCTTCCATCCCTCTGGAATAGGTAGTATTTTTAATCTTGGAAATTATTATGTAAACTAGAGGGTGTGGTGACCAGCAACAGGATCCATGGATAAGCAAGGTCACACTGATGAGCAGATGCTTTGTCTCAATGCTTTCAGCCAGAACAGAGCCCATTAATAATGTTTTAGGAGAAACCCCGGTGTAAAAACCAGGACTATTTGCAACAGTGTTTGGAGATGACAACATCAGAAAGTACTGTCAGTGCCAGGAAATATTACATCTCTTCAGCAACTACCTTGCTGGCTGGAGTAAGGAATGGAATTACTGTAAATCCCCCTTAGGCACCAGTAACAGCTGTTTCCATGAGAGTTCCAGTTGGACATGACTGAAGAGAAGGAAGATATATTTCAAATCATCTCTTCAACAACTTAAAGCTGCAACTGTGGGGGGAAAAAAAAAAAGGAAAAATCTTGTGCAAAGAAATGGAGAAGTTCTGCAAAACAGATGTTAAACAAGAACAGTGTTGAGAAGGCATGTAACCTCAGCCAACACAGATATCACATCAGTAGATTCAAATTTTTGTGAAGGAAAACTAGCTATTTTAAGGGTATGACACAAATCAAATTGGTATAAGCTACCCAAGAGTCTTCCTAGGCTACAAATAGGGTGAGTGCTTTTTTTTGGTGAAATATGGCTCTGGAGCAATTTTCCCATAAGAGTAGTGTGGAGGTCTGGGGGATTGCTTGAGGATGGGTCACTGACCACTTCTAAAGCTGGTAAAACCAGGCATGGGACCCCTGGTGTGCTGCTCTGCATTCTGGCAAAAAGCAGCTCTTGGTACCTCTGTGAAAGTATATCTAAGGAAGGGCAAAACAGAGAGAGGGGTGATGACAAAAGGGTGAGAAACAGCCCTGCAGACACCAAGGTGGGGGAGGAGGTGATGCTGGAGCAGATTCCCCTGCAGCCTGTGGAGAAGCCTCTGGCACAGCAGGTACCCACATGCAGCCCATGGGAGGCCATGTGGTGGAGCAGGTGGAGTGCCCTGAAGGAGCAGCAGCCTGTGGAGAGCCCATGCTGCAAGTTTTGCCTCAGGGACTTCAGCACACGGGAAAGGCCCACACTGGAACAAGAGTAGGAAGGAGGAGAGAGGAGCTGCTATGGACTGATCAGAACCACCCCCACAGCACTTGGAGCATGGAGGAGGTAGAGGAGGTGGAAATGAAGGAGTGAAACAGCCTTGGAAGAAGGGGATAAGGAGGAAGCGGTTTAGTTTTTGTCTTTGTGTCTCACATTCAGCTCTATTTTAATTGGAAATAAATTATTTTTCCCAGAATCCATTTGGGCCATGATAATTATTGCTGAGTAACCTTCCTGTCTTTATCTCAAACCTCAACCTTTTCATCTTATTTCTGCCCCCAGTCCTGTTGAGGAGGGGGAGAGAGCAGCTGGGTGGGTGTGTGGCAGGTGGCCAAGGTCACCCCATGCCACAAGCCACATGGACACTTTGTTCCCTTACAAATCAGCAGTCAGGCAGAAGGCAGCTTCCTTGATCAGAAGAAAGATCTGCCAAAGGCCACGATGTACCAGGCACCAGAAAACCTGAAGGCCATCGTGGTACAGCTGGCAGTCTTGTAGTCTGGGAAGATATGCTCCCTGGAGTGAACCAACTGCTTTGGTTTTGGTGGGTTTTTTTTTTTTTTTTGTTTTTGGTTTTTTGGGGTTTTTTTGGTAGTTTATTTGGGTTTTTCGTTTTCTGGGGTTTTTTTGGTTTGTTTTGGGTTTTAAAATTTTTTCTTCTTTTTTTTTTCCATCTCTAACACATGTTAAAGCAACACATTTTCCAGGAATCTGTCCCATAATTCTTGGAAAGTTTTTAAAGGCAGTGTAGGAACCTCCTATGTGCTAATGGAAGGTACTGCAGTGGCACACTGTGTGAAGGAAGCCTGTGTTCAGAAGATCCTGAATTCCCTTATGAGAGGAGTTGCCTCACACCTTTCAGAGGCAGCTGGAGCTCCAGCTCAAACAGGGATGGTCCAGCCATGTGACAAGAAGAAATGCAAAACCATACTCATTGTCACATTTCATTTGGGAGCAGGTGAGACTCCAAGTGAACTGAATGTGTTGCCATAAAAATGCAATCCCACAGAGTTGTTTACTCCTGTGCATTTGCTGCTCCTGCGCTGGTGTAATGGGGAATGCAAAACCCCTGGGGCACCATTGCACTTTTACTGCCTGAGACTTGCCTAAGTGGATGTTCACAGCATTTCCACCAGGATCAGTCAGCACCAGAGGTAATTTTATGTGATAAACTACTTGGTAAAAATACTTACAGGGAAATGAAGTGAATTTTTTTTCCCACACATACTGAAGCAAGGTATTGTGCTATTTGTGTAATTGATTAGACATATGGTGTCTCATCCCATTTAGCAAGCAGGAAGCATGTCTTTATCAGCTGTTCTGTCTGCTGCTGGAGGTCAAATGTTTACTAAATGCTAATTCAATTTTACCAGCTGTTGTAGGAAATCAGAATCTCAGCTCACCTACCAGAAGTAAGAGCTTTATGAAAATAAAATTTAAAAAAATAATTTGTAGCCTTGTATTAAATTAAAATAATTTAAATGCCTTTCTTCCTTTAAAATCAATGGCATCTCAATGCTTCAGTGCCTTTCTAAGTCTAACACCTTTCTGTATATTTAGAAAGGATTGCCTCTCTGAAAGATCTTCTGTTAATTTATTAAGTTGCTTTGTTTCCCACAGCACTTGGGGTTGGAAAGGAGTGTGAGACCAGCTCTTGGTGTGCTGGGCTGTTAGGGACTTGAGACATCTTTGATGCAAATGCACTTTTGCTCAGTAGAATAGTGATGAGTTTGTGAGAAAGACCAGGAAATGCATCCCATGCATATAGATGGCATAACTATTATAATCTAACTATTATCAGCTGTGCTTCCTTTTAAAATTGTTTGCACAGATTTTTTCAAATCATCATGAAAAAGACTCTTATGTTCTCAGGAGTTTTAATAATAAGGTAAGAAGTAGTCTTTACATCTGACTCTGGTTTCCATGCTAAGTAGATGTGAAGAATTGCTGCCCAGTCCTACTGTATAAAGCTGTACAAGTAGATTTTTAAATGAATGGGAACTCCTGAAACCAGACCAGGCAGTTTGGTGGTGGATGTTCTGCTTGATTTCCTGGTATTTTTGCAATATGCAGTATTTGCCAAAAGCTTCCTTGCAACATAGGAAAATAGGAATAATTAACAACTAACTCTCTCTTGCTCAGAAAAGAGCAACATACAAAGTTTCAGAAACCTCCAAAACCATGGAGCCAGCTACCTGGCTCCATCCATCCAGAGCACTTGGGAAAAAAATTATAGTCAATGTGAGATTTTACTTTTTGAAGTAAAAGTAAAAAAGTCCCAAAACCAAGTAGACAAATACCCACCCCCAGCTGCTCATAGCCAAACCCCATTCATCTCACCTTGCAAGGATAATACTAAAACTAAACTAACAAACAAAAAACCCAAACACAACTATGTTCAGTTTTGCCTTCTGGCCTCAAAATTGGAGAGAGTCGATCTAAACAGCATCTGCAGAGGTGTTTTGTCCCTTAGGCAGATGACTTTAAGGAGGTTCAAGAATGGTGTAAGCAAGCACTGGGGTTTTAAAGCTAATCCTGCAATAGTCAGGACTGGTCAAACCCAGGGCTGATGTCAGCCTGGCTGGCTGAGAGGGGGAGTGCAGGAGGCGGCGGCGGGGCCGGGGAGTACGGGAGCATCCCGGGCCAGAAGGGCGCGGGGCTGCGCACCCCGGGGATGCGCTGTGAGCCGATGCCCTCTCCTGGCAGCACCTGAGAGGGGACAGCCGGGGACACAATGCTGCTCCTGCACCCGGAACCAGGAGAATTTCATAGCAAGATGTAGCTGATACCAGTGACAATTATGCCAGCATTTAGTACAGGCAAGGACGGCAGATCGGTATCTGTATAGAAAGACAGAGATTTCACAGGCAGAGACTTTTCCCTGGCGATTGCACTGTAGTGTGTTCTTTGAAGATCATATTTAGCCCCTTCTTAAAAGAGGAGGACTGGGCAGAGAGGTGTTAGATAAACAGAGCTCCTGACCTGTATTGGAAACATCTGCACAGAAGTTCCTGGTAGTAGTACAGATGATCAAATTGTTTTTGAATACCACATACAAGAATAAACCACTGGGTTGTCTTTTATTTCACTCTTGCAAAGACTTTGTAATCAAGAGCATTTCCTAGTGTGGAAACAGGGATCATAAAGGGAGAGGAGATTAAAAGCAAGCATATCCTACATAATGCCTTTTATAATGCACCTGACCTTGATTGCACAAATAACCTTGGGAACTTTGGCTTTCACGGAAAAGCAGGAACTGTTTTGTTTTGAATTATCAGAATACTGATCCATGCATCCTCATACCCAGGAATATTTCAGAGCATTTTATAGGTAGAGGTGAATTTATGCATTTAAGCAGGAAAGAAAAAAAAGAACAAATTCATTAAACTCAGGCCAAATCTCAAATCAAATGTATTTTCTCATTAAAGCTTAGCCTGTAATGGTTACTAACATAATACATCACCAGCTGTCCTGCACATACAAGTGACTGGTAGTTATTTAAGAGCACTCAGTATTCACCATGCTTTAGAGTAGATAAATTTAGGACAGCAAACCCCAAAATGTCTGGCCTTGTAAGAAGACCATGAAGGCTGGTGCTAGGACAGCAGCTCCTCTGCGTTACAGAAGACAGCATCCTCCCTGCTCTGACACCTCAGTAACAGAAGGCTAGTTTGGAAAAAATGAGGAAACAGTCCAAAGGAAAACATATACAGCAAGCAGAAAACACACAAAATGGTAGGAAAGAAAGCTAATGGGGAGAGAGGCTCTAGCAGGCAAGAAAGAAGAATGCCCTCATGGCAGTTTTGAGAAGAGGGACAGGAAGAGAAACTGGAGAATATGAACTGAATTGCTCTCATTTTCAGCAAGGCAAGGGAGATTGTGCAGAGATGAGAATGTGACATCAGATCAGTTTTCTGACTGGCTGCAGTTACTGTCTCTCTCAGCAGTAGGTGTTTGAGTAACACCCAAAACCATCCCTGCTCTCTGCAGAGCAGCCACAGCTCAGCTTGATACAGAGGTAAGTCTCCCTCAAGCAGTATTAACAAATGCGTTCCCTGTCTTTACTCCTTTCTTCCTTTGGTCTTACCTCAGAAGACCAGGTCCCCATCCAGGCATGGATTTGCTTCTCGTGACCTCAGTGTGGGTCTGATGATTGCTGGGTCTGCTGCCACCCCACTGAGCCTCCTCCTCTCTCTGCCCAGAAACGTGGGGCTGCACTTCCACACACATGGGGATGTTGCTGTTTGCTGCAAGCATCTTCTGCACTAGGCTACCTGGTTGTGTTTTGTTGGGCAGGAGCTCCTCTGCATTTCATAAGCCTTTTCTCCAGACTTGATGGCTCTTGCTAAGCAGAATCATTTAAAGCACCTGTAGAGGGAGAAATAGGTTGACATCAGAGAGGCATGAATAGAATCCCAATACTGGTGTTGAAACAAGTGCCACAGATCTTTGTGGCCATGTTAACCCTTGATGTCTTTAGCAGTGCAGCTTTGTGGGAATACCTCTCTCCAGGCACTTGGCCTCTGTCCTGGGCAATGGGAGCTCAGCAAAAGCTGAGACCAATCCAGCAGGAAAATCAAAATACAGTGCAGTATGGGAGCAGTGGAAGAGGTAAGAAAATGGTTACTGGGCTTCCTCCTCCCCTCATTCCCTCTGATCTGATCTTCCTAGGCCCATCCCCAGCACTATGCTGGGCTGGATTATCCCCTGAGGAAGTGAGGATGGCCAGCATCTGGGAGTGAGTGTTCAGTCTGTCTCCTCGCTGAAGCTCCTCCAGTAGCATACTGTCCCTTCAGCTGCTCCTAGTGACAACTTCCCTGGGAACCCTCCCCCAGGGAATATCACATCCATTGCCTGAACACCAGGTGTCACTGAGGCCCTAAGGTAACATTTCCTTGCTTTTTATTTCAGACGGTATTTTTCAGTTATTTTGTTGAAAATATCATGGGTTTTTCTTCCTCATGGAAATAATACATTACTCCATTTCTGTCAAAGTGATTTATAGAAAAACACAACACAAAAAATACTCTCCACAAGCAGCACTGAAACATAACTTGAAAGGGAACACACTGCCTTCAGTGTCCAGAAGTCTGCTTGATATTTGTCATACTAAAGCAGCCATCTATAAAAGCAAGCCTTGTCCAGCAGCTGCTGAAAGAGCAATTCACTTCCGTGGAGCAACTTCTTCTCAGAATAATGATCAGAAACATATTTATGATTGGACCAGAAGTGCACATTTGTTGCAGAATTGTAATAAACTTTTCTGACTATTGAGATGCAGGATCCTCTCAAGGGAAAGGTTACACATCAATCATTTAAGGTATAACATGAAGAAACGAGGTCATAAGGAGACTGAACAAGTTCTAAAAATAATCTGGTGGAGAAATGAAGAAGTCTGCAAGATGCAAAATTAGAGGACACTCTGACTTCACTTTTTTGTCCTTTGAAACTTGAAGATCCCAGATCAAATTCTGACTGGATCTTTAGGAGTATAAGAACTGAATATGTAAAGGAAACATCCCAGGTTTAACTTTTAATTGAGTGAGGCTATGTACCCTGCCCACCAATGTTCAGTAAGGATGACCTTTTTTACCAACTCTCCTGGACTTTTATGCAAAATGAGATATTTGGAAGTGGCTTGTCTATACCTAAGATGTCTGAAGTCTTTCAGTTGTCCTCACTTTTTGAGGATGCCTATTGGCAAAGGACCTGCGTTTCTGGGTCCTTTGTCGGCCAGAGAGCACTGAGATTCAGGGAGCTGCAGAGTAAAGAGGGGGACACCTCACTGCTGTTCTCAGCTGCCTGAGGGTTATAAGGAGGAGGATGGGCAGAGTCTTCTTGGCAGGGCCAGAAGAGGACCAAGAGAGAATGAGGGGACCAAGTGGACCAAGGAGGTCCAAGAAGTGGACCAAGGAGGAGGATGGCCAAAGTCCTCTTGGCAGGGCCAGAAGAGGACCAAGAAGTGCAATGGAATGACAAATGCATAAGTTGCAGCAAAGGAAATTATGATCAAATGCATGAAAAAAAAAAAATCCTTCACAATGAGAACAAAGACTGGCACAGGCTTTCCAGGGAGGCTCATCTCCATCCTTGGAGATGTTCAATGGATCAGGCCCTGAGCATCTTACTATAACTTTGAAATTAGCTTTGCTGTGAGGTGGGGGCTCTCCAGAGAGATTCTGTATCCCAAATTATTCTGTGATTGTATCTGTGCAGAGAGACAGAGACAGACATCTAAGATTTAGTTTACAGGGGGGAAGCAACTGTGATAAAATCACTACTCTGAAAAAGTGGAAACACAGTGCCTTGGACTCAGCCCAAACCAAGCATGCCTGAACAGGAGTGGAAGGCTGGTGACAGCTTTGTAGCATATGAACTTTGCATATATGAACTCTGAGAGTGACTGAGAGAGGGCCTGCTTTGTAACCAGCACTACTGAGCTACCCATTAGTAAGCCAGTGGTGCCTTTTTGTTCCTCTCTCTGGGGTGGTTTGACCAGGAAGAAGTGGGAATTCTGGGATGCTGTGGTCAAAACAATGGGTGCTTGGATTTTGATATTGGCACCTGATGTGGCCAGTGGGGTTTGGACACACCTCCGAGAACACCCAGGGGTTAAAAGCAGAGCTTCGGCCCTGGGAAGTTCTCCTTGGGACTTCGAGGGAAAGAGGTCAGATCGCCCTCCCCCGTCCAGCTGCTGCTGCTGGGCAGGGGAGGGACAGCCATGTGGTAGGCCTGGGCCTGGACAGAGATGGGAGTGAGGAGGCCCTTGAGGATGGAAGGGTGGAGGAGCCCCAAGAGACATCGGGCAGCCATTCCCCTCCCCCCAGGAGAGAGAGGGAGAGGCGGCGACGATGAATGTGATAGCAGCCGGCCCAGGAGGAGAAGGAAGGCGAATGCAGCGAGGAGGTGCCGGCCGGAGCAGCAGCAAGTGTGGGAGTGCCAGAGATCTGGGACAGACAGAGACTGAAATTTTTAACCCTTTTTCTTACATGATTGGGACCTTGCAAAAATGCTGATCCTCCTCGGAGCTGAATAAGAAGAAAGATAGGAAATGAGATAACCAAGAACTAGGCCCAAAGGACATGGAGAAGACTGGCTGAGTGGGGAGAGAGATGATTGGAGTGGCCTTTTGGCTAGACTTTTTTTGTGTAGCCATAGACTCACCCAGTTTTATTCCTGTGATACAAAGACTGCATTTAGGGGGAGGCAGTGCCTCAGAACCAGGAGGGTTCATTGTGGGGGACCCCTCGGCCCCAGGGGGTGGAAAAAAATGGGGGGGACAGATGTCCCAAAGCAGAGACTGTGCCTTTTTGGAGTGAGACAAGGCATCCTTAAAAGCCAACCCTAAAAGCAGCTCTGGTCCATGCACAGTGGTGAGAGCACTGGGCATGGAAGGAAGATGTCACAAGCGGCAAAAGGACTTTCCGGTTGGTGCCGAGTGACATGGAAGCACACGAGGTTTCAGCGTGTTTGCAGGGGAAGCCTATGGTGCAAGAAGGACTCCTCTCCTCTTCATGGACTGAAGTTTGAGTATTCTAAAGGGTGGTGCCAGACTGGGCAGTTGGTGATTTGGGGGAATGAATCGGATTGGGAAATTTTTGGTGGTGGGGAGGAGGAAAGTGTTTTTTGTAAGGTTTTCAATTTTTCCCTTATAGTTTTTTTCCTTCTTTTCTTGTAGTTTAGGTAATAAAGTTTTCTTTATTTCTGAGCTGGAGCCTGCTTTGCTTATTCCTGGTCACATCTCACAGCAGACACCAGGGAGGGGGTATTCTCATGGGGGCACTGGCTCTGTGCCAGGCCCAAACCATGACACTCTCCTACAAGGATTCAATCAAATAGAAGAACAAGCCTTAAAGAAAGGCAAGTTATAAGCATAAAAGAACAAAGCTGGAAGAGAAATGTGTTGCACACTTGGGGATAAGGAGAGAAAATATCGCCAAGGTGATGTTTTTTGGAATTTGTTTCACCAGGGGAACACCCTGCCAACAGAAATTAAGACATTTATCAAAGATACATTGGCCTTCTTCATCAGTGCTCTCTTGGATTGCATCTGGGAGATGGTGCTGTTCTCTGTGACAGAATGGTGGCTGATGTCACCTACAATTCCCTCTGTTACTGATTACACGGAGTGCTAAAGCAGGCATGTCACCTACCCTTACCCTGGCGTGCCTCAGTGTCCTGACTGTCAGTGCTCGCTGGCTCCAGGCTATCAGGAAGGCAGCTTTGTTCCTGCCCTGGGACGCTTTGTTCTGCTCTGCCAGAGCCCCACAGCAACATTGCTGACTCCTTCCTGTAATTGCCTACACGTGGCAAAGGCAAAGACTACCAAGATGAGGGAGCCTAAATCATGTTTTGTGGGGTTTTGCTTATTTTTTCCCCCCTCTTTTATGGTCTATGTTCTCGTTTCGTTCACAGACAGTAAAAGACACAGATCTCAATCAGCTCGATACTGTTAGGAAAGTAAAAGCTCATGAAGGAGAAGGAGAAGGAGAAGGAGAAGGAGAAGGAGAAGGAGAAGGAGAAGGAGAAGGAGAAGGAGAAGGCGGGGAGGGCGGGCAGGGCGCGGTGCGCGCTCACCCGTGAGCCGGGCGGGCCGTGACTCACTGACACTGACACTGACACTGACACTGACACTCACACTCACACTCACACTCACACTCACACTGACACGGGCGGGCCGTGGTTCACTGACACGGCAGCGCCGAGCACGGGCAGCGCTGCCAGCCTTTCCAGCTAGCCCGAGCATTTATTGCAGCGAAATGATTCAGTGACCTTAAGAAGCAGCCAGAGGCTTTCTCTGGAGACTGCTGGAGAGGCAGAGTAATCTAATAGATGGGAAACTGCACTGAATAACATTTTTTCTTGGTCTTGTTAATGATCTCAGCATGCACAGCTCATTTCAGCGCTCTGAAAATAATTGGCAAGTTGTTCCTGAGATTTTCCACTCATTTTAGGGCTGGTATTCAGTTACCGCTGAAGATGATAAGAGATCTTTTGGCTGTGTCGTGTTAGCTTCCCAAAGTGATTTTTGAGACCTTTTGTAACATAGGAGTCCATCTCTTACTTATTAAGGTCACTACAGAGCACTTTCTTCTAACAAAATAAAAATTTAAAAACCGCCCTAAGGCAAAACTAAAGCACAATTTGGGTGCAAACTGCGCACAGCTTGGAGCAGAAAGGAGCAATTCAGACAAGCAGTAGGTTCAGGTGACTTTTGAAGTTTGTTACTCCCAACTTTACAATTCTGGAACATTTTTTAAATTTCATGCAACTGTGCTAAATATGAAGGCACAGCACATGAAATAGGAGCTAGTAACATCCAGGACAAACAGACAGTGTCTGTCCAGAGAGCAATTTCAGCACCTTATACATGTCCCTTTCAAACCTGTGCTTAGGCATGGTTGCTCAAGTTCCCACACGATTCAAATGGGAACTTGCCCTTTGAGCAGCTCAGGTGACACAGTGATTCCTGGAGTTATGCTGGAGCACACACAGCATAGTAGGGATGGTTCTCTGTTCCATCTCTGTAGAAACTGCTGATTTCTCAACATCCTGAAAGTCAGGCCAAGTCTTCTGCTGCCTGTAGACTACAGCAAAGCTCTGGTTTCATACCAATGAAGAGCCAGTGGCAGGAAACAAATGCTGGAAAACTGACACAGCTGACTGCCCCACAGCCTCTCACCTGGGGGTACTTTGGGGCTGTTCAAGTTTGAAGATGGCTGGAAGTCACTTCACTTTGTGAATCATTTCCATAGTTTGTCAAAGACAGGGACAGAAAATGGATGAGAGCAATGTGTAAAGGCATTGTGCATCCTGGACCTGCACAAAGCCCTTTCTCATCTTGTCCTCTGTTTTCTCTCTGTGTTTCATTAGATGGTGGGTATGATACTAACAGTAGATGTTTATCACAAATCCAGCCAATTTTTTAATGATTTTCCCTAAGAAGTTGTTTGTTCCGAGTAAGATGACTAATTCAAGTTTTTTTTTCTTTTGAACAGTTTGTTGAATAGGAGTGAAAGAAGCAGCTTAAACTTTGCATTCCAAGTAGTTTCATGTTTCTTTTTTTTTTTTTTCTGCTGTTATGTGACTAATAGATGTTGTAATTGTTGCTATAGTCATGGCTGAAAAGTCCCTTTGCACAAATTCTTTGTATATAGATAAGTGAATTTTATGGCTTAAAAAAAAAAAAAAAGAAAAAAGCCCTAGTGAGTTCAGCTATTGCTGTCAGCAGCAATCTCCACCTCTGGGATGGTCTCTCATAAAAGTGATACTCAATCCTCACTTTTCCACATGTGCCTCAGAGAAGCTGCATGACCAAGTCTTAATGCCAGTAGCCAGTATTGCCCCTTTTGTTGATGTTGCTTTTTTCTAGTTTCCTGTACAAAATCTTCTAGAGATTCATTTCTGTGATTTGACTTAAGGGATCCCTTAAGGAATCAAGAGATATTAGTAATTCTGTGTGCCCAAATATTATGCACAATATGCAGCAAAGGTAGAAAATACCATTTTTATGTCCAAGGTCATTTATAAGAGCATCTCTTGCTTGTACTTGCTTAAAACTTACATAGTTCAAATATTTTACATTTTAAATGAGGAGGAGGAAATTAAACAGCAAAATTAAACAGCAGCTATGAATGGAAATCATCATTTGCAAAGCCAGAGAACTAAACTGTAGTCCATACACGTGGAAAGGAGAGAAAGCTCACCAGATGAAGATGAGATAGTGGGAATTTATTTCTGAGCAGGGTGCAGGCAGTGAGCTTTTGAACAAGGCATGAAAACTGCTGCCAGTTAGAGCACTAGGACACTATTTTAGCAGCTCTCTTCAAGTTGTAGTTCTTCATATGGACCTTTCCAGATCAATTTGCTGCCTTTGTCAAGGTGGAGTCATGCACATACTGTGGAAGGAATGGACAAGAACATTCCGACTTTCTTTGTCTTTCTCACTTTGTAAGAACTTCTGCTTAGCAGCTTTGAAGGTAATTGGAAAGGGTGTAAAAAGCAATTTTCACTTATTATCAACAACAATAAAAACATGCACTTTTTGCCACAAAATTAGATTAGAAGGAAGGAGAAGGAAGGAGGTAAAAGGCAGCAAGCAAAAAGGTAATTCAGAAAACAGCAGTAAAATTATTCCGGTCTCAGTGCTTTGAAGTGAGTTGTACAGCACCAGGGTCCATTGTTTCCATAAGGTTAAGATGCATAAATAACACCATAAAATAAGTAGGAGTTCCTGCCACAGGTTGTGGGTGTCCCTGCAGGACTCTGCCCAAACACACTAGTTCCCTGTCTGCTGCTGCCTCTCATTTGTTGCCTTCCTGTTTCTGATGGCCCCACAAAAACAACGTTTGGGTTTTCAGGACAGTCAATGACAACTTGCTTCTGGTTAATGGACACCGTGCTGTAACTTCTGTCCTTGGTCTGCTTTCCCATGCTGATGCCAGTAACAAAGTCCCTGGTCTGTGGCACCAGCACCTCATTGCACAGTGCCCTCCCTCGCTGCTGTGACAGATCCAAGTCCAGAGACTTCAGTTTAGTGCAGTGCAGAAGAAGCTGCTTGCCTTCTTCTTCATGAAGGACAAATGGACAAGCAGAATAAAGAGAAAAGGAAAGACAGGCTTGTCCTTCTGTGCTGAGAGGAACAGGAGGTGTAAGGAAACCCAGTGGTGCCTACAGACTCCTGCTGCAGTTTGTGCCTCAGCACGACAGCAGATACGTAGGCAGTCACTGGGGTGTGTCATCAGATTACCTGAACATTGCTGCTCCGTGTTATTAGATCTGCTGAAAACTGTACTGGATCTAGTTCCAAATGCACAGTCCATCTCCTGAGAGGGCAGTGGTTTCTTTGGAGCAGTCTCAGAACAACCTGCAATACCATGCCACTCATGTGGTTGGGCTTTTACAGCAAGGCTGTACAAAGTAGAGCCAGCAGAGCTGAGTAACCTCGGCAGAGCAGCCTGGTAATGCAGCTGCACAGCTCCCAGTGCCTGACCAGCTACCTTGCTTTATGGAGGCATACCCACTTTTGGTGGAGTGGGGGATCAGGTTGCAGGAGTGCCTGACAAGTCAGTCAGTCATTCTGCAAACATGATTCAGTCAAGGGAAGAGCAGAGGTCAGCCTCAGAGCTAAAGAACAAACCAGGCATCCTGGGCTACTAGCTTTGCTGCCTACTTTTCTATATAAAAAAACTACTTGGAAAATGTGTAAGTATTGTAGATTGTAGATCATTGTAGTTCACTTTACTGTGCACTCTCCAGATAGCTGGGGAAATAGGTGAGTGTGAATGGAGAAAGAAAATGAGGAAAGGAACATGACATGGGGAACAATGCTGCTATCATCGCTTCTAGGAAATGAATCTGTTACCATGTGAGGACCTTAGCTGCAGTAGGGAGTCTATTGTATTTTCAGAGAACAAGGTGTTGTCTTATGCCATTGGATTGCATTACTGGAGTTACAGGCATCCTAATATGAATCCATGCTGCCAGTGAAACAAGGTATGTTTCATTGCTATCTGTGGTAGCAATGTGGCTACCACAGATAGAACCAGGAGAAAATACAGGGAGAGTGCACAGGCAAATGTGGAGGTGAAGTCCCACCCACAGGGATATTGTAGGTGTCAGACCAGCTCATGAGCCTGAGAAATTCTGTTGTGTTCTTTCTCCTGGAGGAGATACAATAGCAGAGACAGGCAAAACCTATAAGACAGATTTTTCTCAAGCTCATCTCGAGAAAGAAATAGTTTAGATGTGCACTAGTGTGGTAGATAAGCACCAAATGAGAAAAGGGCATGCTGGCCATAATATTGACAAAGAAAGATGCAGTAATTATTACCTGATCAGTACAAGCATGGACTGCCCATGTGAGTGGACAGATCTGTCTGGATTTGGCTTGTTACCAGTTTCCATAAGGCAGAAGTGCAGCTGGCCTTTACAAGTTTTGTGAAGGATCTACAGAAATAGTTGCTGGGGACTGCCATGAAGGCCAAGGAGAAAATTTTTGAATGGAGGGTGTTGGAGGAGCTTGGAAAATTTTTGAATAGAGGGTATTGGGTTGCAGCAGATGAGACCAATGGCATGGAGGGAGCTGAGAAATTTCAGGGTGTGACAATGTCAGGAAGCTACACCAGACTGGCAAACCTAGGCTTATAGCTAGGATTCTTTTTTCCTAAAGCCAACAGAGACAGGACCTGGAACCAAATAATCAAGTGTAATCTGGCACTCCTCAAATTGTAAAAGATCTGGTCTTGTGTCTCTGTTAACATTTCCACCAGCCTGCTGCACACTGAGCCCAGCCCGATAGGAAGAGTAACTGTGATTTCTCAGGAGTAAAGAAAGCTGTGCTCTGTTTCAAAGCAAGTGACCAGAACAAAGCTGTTTCCCCACACAGTGCCCCTTCCAGTGCTCAGGCTGTGGAAAAGTTCCTCTCATTCTTGAAGGTATGGCAGACCAAATTAAACATTTACAGTTCTGCCTGAACAGTTGAATCTGTGAGATAACATGGTCAGTAGAAAGAGGAACGAACACAGGATCTCCACAGCAGCTGATTATACCAGAATCTGGCTGTTTGAAGCTAGGGCATGGTTAACTGATAGGAATTTATTTTGGAATTACCTGCAGCTGAGGATGGATTTGGTAGCTATGATACTCCACCACTTGACCATGGAGAAAAGCAGAGCGTGCTGTCGGAGATATCAGAAATTAGTCAGCTCCAACAACTCAAAATTAGAATGCATATTGCAGCAACAGAGTGGGAACAAGGAAAACAGCAATCACAGTGACATATCAAATTCCTGTTCTGAAGCAGAGGGATGTGAAAGACAACTCATTTAGCAATTACACATTCTTTAAATCACAAAAGGGAAAATCACAGAATTGTAAGGAAAAGCACTGCATTCAGTAAATGAGTGTCAATCCATGAAATGAGATTTTTGCATGCACGTGATGTTCATGCCAGGCAGAACTGCAAAATTAAATGTATTTATACCAGATGCAAAGGCAAGATAAGAAATGGAATATCAGATCAAGAGACAAAAGGACTGAATGCCTTATTCTTTGAAACTAGCAAAATAAGAAAGCAGAATGTCCATAAACTAAGGTAATTTTTAAATTGCATCATAATACTGTCACTAAGAGATTGTAATTTTTAAACATGACCTACTGAAAGCATTCCAACTAAAATTTTAGATCCATAGAAACCAGCTATTCCAGCTAAAGCATGTGAATTTATGATCTTAGTGAAAAAACCTCACAAAAACAAACAAACAAACTCCACAAAAGAGGACAGACAGTTTATTTGGTCAGAAAGATGAGCAAGTTAATCCAAAATTTTACCCAGACCTACATTTTTGCAGCATCAAAACATTAATTCTGATATATTGCCCTGGTGATTTTGCATCTGTGGAATAGCTATCATTAATTTTACCCCAGTAAGTTAATATGATGTCTAGAGCATCACACATTTTGCAGAGTGTCTGATATGTTAATACAGAAAAATTAAAGAGGTGAATAAAGTAAATAAAAACCTAGACTTCACTGCCAAAGAATTATAGACCACAGCTTTAATAATGAGATATCAAGAAATAAAGTGAAATATGTATTTTTATATACTCAAGCATTACAAACAATGATTAAAATGAGCTCAGGCCTCAAACCTTTCACTTCGAGCTATGTTCTTCACATGGCAGAAAAAGACACATTCCTAGAATTTGATAGTAAAACACTGTCCTGGAGAAAAAGAAAAAAAATATTAACAGAGTATTGATACTATTCTGTTCAATAGTAAGTTATTAAACTACCAGGCTCTCAGCCAAGAACACAGCTTGGAAGCTAACTCAGATGTGCATGGATATCAGTTTCCTCAAGAAGAGGGACTGAGAGGCCTGGCAAAAATATTTACCCTATGCAGTACAAGTGTGTGGACATGAACCTCATGTGACAGAGCCCCTGAAAAATCATGCCCCCAGCTGCATCTCTCTTCTGGAAATAGCCAGAAAAGTAAAATAGAAAATGAAAAATGAGAATATTGCAGCCAATGACTGTTCAATTGACACAGAGGAAAAACTAATATGGTTGCACGCAGTTGAGTAAGAGCTGTTCAAGAAATTACCATCCCAAGAGCAGGATTTGAATATCCCCTGAGTAGATGGTCCATGTGTCCATGCTTGGTCTGTGCAGCACAGGCAGGAACACACAGCACCTCCCAAGCGCTCTGGCAGAGACACCCTGAGTGTCTGAGCAGTGGCCTGAGCCCATGAGGGCAGGAGTGATGAAAGAAAAAGGAGGCCAAGACATGAATCAATGTTTGAGCTTTGAGATGAACTCTGTGCTAATCCGTCTGGTTTACAATCTGTGGTGTAGATATGTCTGTGTTACCTGACGTGACAACCAGAGAAGCCTGCAGACTAAGTCACCTGAGACAGTGCTCTAGAAAGAGGATGTTTAGAAAAGGTAGGAAACCAAAACTTGTTTTTAAAAGCATTTTTTAAAATTGTTCACTGAATGTGGCTGAAGCAGCAAAGCCAGGAGAACTACACCACCTACAACTGACCTTTTATCCAGAGCAGTCCAGAATTCCGAAGTATGGTAACCGAACAAAAATATGAGCTCATCAGCTGTTACAGATCTCAGGGGCCATTAAAATAACAGTTTTGAGAAAAGAATTAAAGAGAAACAAAGTATAAACAAAATCAACCCAGGATTTAAAAGTATTTCTGTCTCAAAATACGTCCATCTTCCTTCTAAGACCCAGATCACAGGGGAGAAGCTTCCACTTTTGGATACTGAATGGTGAAGATAGCATAAGCATTTCAAATGATGTTGAATATAGAGGCAGCCAATTTGAGGATATGTCAGGACAATCTGAAAACAAAGTTTGTCTCCTTGCTTATTGAAAATACACAGCATTCCCAGTGAGTGCATTTTTCCACAGGCAGAAACTTTCTCATTATAAATGGCATGTCTATTTGCAGTGAGTTGGTACTCCACATCTGGGGATAATCATATTGCTTCATCCTGCTGCCACATTTATCAAACAGTAAGGCTGAACTGAAAGATAAAACTTGTTATTTTTAAGTTTACAGAATGTATTTGAAAAAAAGAAAAAAAGTCAGGCCAGTCTGGAGCAATATTCCTCAAGGAGTATCAGTAGCATCTTTGTATAAACATGCACATTCCTTGGTTCCTGTGGAGCAGCACCATGAAACTCTGCAGTAATAGAAGTGGGATGGGGAGCTTGCAAAGGCAAACAGCAGCAGTGAAGCAGGAGAGCTCCCACAGCTGGGTGAAACTTTCAGCGTCAGAGAAAATCATGAACTGGAGGCAAGGCACAAAGGCAGCCATGGAAGATAGTGCAACATAGGCTGTTGGTGGGACAGGTCACTCAGCCCAGGTAAAGCTCCACTGACTGCACCTGACGTCACTTAAAGGTTGTCATCACTGAAAGATGACACCAAAGAGCAAAAGGAACTGATGGAAGCACTGACTAAAGAACCCTCTTTGTGTGCTGGTGAAACGATGCAAGGAAGGAGCCTGACGTGAGGTGTGCCCTGTGACAGGTGACATGCCAGCAGGACTGCAGAGCGGGCAGCTGGACAGCAGTGGGCAGCCCCTGCAGGGACAGACAGGTGACATGCCAGCAGGACTGCAGAGTGGCAGCTGGACAGCAGTGGGCAGCCCCTGCAGGGACAGCTGCTTTCCTCGGGGGCTGCTCTGCAGGGTTTGCACAGCTCTCTCCAGAGCAGGAGCCTGAGTGCAAGAAGCCTTTTACAGCTCCAGCGCTTTTTCAGTCCTCAGTCTCTTGCTGTAGATGGTTGCTGAAGAGCTGCTGAAATCCATCTGTGCTTATGGTCTGCCAGACTGTCCTTTAAAATAAGATTTTGTAGATTATATTGAATTAATTTAACCTATAGGCTCATGTAAATTGGTCATATACATAATTTATTTTAAAAATTCATAATCCTTTTCCTAAGTGGTCAACACCAAGTACTTGTAAGGAAAATAGAGGAAATTTTCCAAATCCTTGCTAGTTAAGTTATAAAATGTATGGCTTAAATATCTTTCTAAATGTATTGTAACCCATCTCAGATATTATATAGAAATAAGAATTAAACAGCAGATCTTCAGATATTATTTCTTTCCTATGTTTTTGACTTCGTCTTCCCTAGTGTTCAACTTCCATGACATATCACAGCAACACTAGTAGCAATGCTGTAGCACAAGAGTCTAGAGAAATAAGTAGTGGAAGGCTTTGCCTGCAAGTAGTTAAATATGTACGATTCTTTTGAACTTCATTTTTTGTGTGCATTATGATGACATTATCTGTGTCTTTTGTTAATCTTTAAGGTAATATTTCATTACTTTTTTAGCCCTATTAATATAGTATAAAGAAGAAATATTCTATTTTCTCTAATTAAGCAAATTAAAAATCAATTTCCAAGCCATCTCGTTTAGAAAAGTAATTTTAAAAGCAATGAGACTGTAATTTTGAATTGTGTAACAAATCAATTTGTGTTTTAGAGCACACAGTAGTCAAGGGTGATTCGTTTAGCAAGTTCAACTCGGTTTTCTAATGCACCTCGTATTTTGTTTGTCCTGACCTTACTATCTCCATTTCATTGTAGCACAGTAGGAAAATACATGGAGACCTAATGTTTCTTACAGAGGTTTTTATTTCTGATTTATTGTATTCCCTTTTCCTCGGTACTAACATCTCATTTGAACCTGTTGGTTGCCCTCCCAGTACAGTGCCCTCAGTTCAGATCCCTGAGTCTGGGGCTGACTACCAGGCCCCCTCTGTGGGAGTCTGTTCCCATGGAAGAGGTTTTGCTTCTTTTTCCCCCACAATCTGAGCCACAACATGGGGCAGTGGTGCTCTGACTATGCTGCCAGAGAACCACACAGCCAAACATCTCAAGTGCTCTGCAAAAACCCACAGAGTCTTCCTTTAGAGGTGATAATATAACATGAGAAAGTAAGATCACAGGTATTTTATAAATGAGTAAACTAAGGGCATAGAGGCCAGTTCACTTTCTGAGAGCCATACATATATGAAGAGCCAGAAATAATAATGAAATACATTATCCTTTTGAAAGTCTGTGTACTAGACTATCAGGTCGATTTTACTTCTCTCACTACTCAGTAGTCTTTAATAAATGGCATAACTATAGCGACCTTCCTGAAAACACAGAAACTTCCCACTTTCCAGAAAGAGAAAACTGATTCACCTTTTCTCTCCTTAGCAAAGGAAACAAAGTTTTTCATGCATGGGATCCCTGAGGATCAAACTCAAACACATCTCTGCATTATCAACCCTGTGTTCAGAGCAAATCACTGTGAAGAAAATGAACTCTACCCCAGACAAAACCAACACAATGCAGCCACATACTTTTAAAAATTTCAGGGAAAACCTGTTGGTTTTAACAAACATGCATTGGTGGGATTTTTTTTCAGTGTGCCATTGAAATAGGAAAATGCAGATAACCCAGTCTCCTTTTCCATACTTCCGTGGTGCAACTGGTAAGCCCTCAGAGATACCAGCAATATTTGAAATGGTGGAGCATCATTTCTTCTGAAGGGGTGGAGCAGACCCCTCTTTTGCCACCTTTGTCACATGCAGAGTGAAAAATATGTAACAGGTAAGGAGAGACTCAAAGACCCCTCAACAGCTGCTGAGCTGTTCAGTCAGTTTGGCTCAGGGAGAACAGAGCCAGGGTTGGATCAGATGTATGAAGAGCCTGTGAGCAGAGTTACATGGCTATAAACCTGGCATGAGAGGAGATTGAGCAAGCAAATCAGATGCCACAAGCACGATTTGCTTGCTGCCAATGATGTCTCTGTAACATCACAGGCTATCTCTAAGCTATATTTTCCACTGCCTTGCTGGCTTGCAAAACTTTTAATGGAACAAGTTTTTCTGGCATAAGAACACTGATTTTTATCTTTAATGAGCAGCCTCTCTATCATTTAGCTTCAGGAAACAGCTTCCTGGTTGTAAACTGCTTGAGACTGCTGACAGCCAGGCAACTTCAAAAGCAGCCAGGAGCAACTTTCTTGCTAACTTTGGGAAGGAATTCAAAAATGCTGAAAGGTGCAGATGATTCTGTTATGGAGCAGGAGGACTCTGCTTCCCAACATGGAGAAATGACGAGTTGGGATATCAATGACATCAAACTTCCTCAGGTATGTGCCTGTGTCGTAGAAATTTATTTAGTTCTGACCAGTCATCTCCACCACTGATCTTAAATGCTTTCTCAGTCATCTATGACTCATTGCCTTTATTCTCTTTGTCACCTTGAGGTATGGGGGAATTTTGCTAGAAAATATTGAGAAAATATTGACATTTCCATGCATTTCTCCTTAAATGTATCATTGAAAGAACTGTTGATGGATGAAATACAGCAACGCTGCAAAGGCATTGTTTTCACTGGTGGATTAAGTGCAGAGAAAGCAGAGGGGAAAAAGGTGCCTCCTCCTGTGGGCACTTAATTAGAGCTGTCCAGGACTTGCTTTTTGCCCTGGGTAGTGCCTTTTGAGAAGGGAGCACAGCACACACCACTGCCTTGCTACTGTGGGTGTTCAGTGTCGTTGCACATTGGGCTCCAGTTCCAGAGCTCACAGGGAGGCAAGTCTCTTGCCTCCCATATGGAGGCAAGGCTTTTCTTGAGCACCTAGAGAAACCTTCCCTCATGTTTGCAGAGGTTTGCTGAGAGACGCAAGAGTGATCTTCCCCTCCCTCTGTCCTTTTCTAGTTCTCTTAGCTAAAAGTTTCAGCCATGCTCTCCAGTGAAAGCCCACACACCCTGCACACTAATGTCACCTCCCTGTCCCTCAGCTCTGCATATTTCTGCCAGATTCCTCCTGCTGCAATCCTTCAGCATCCAGCTCTGCCTTTCAGCTCCCAGCCCTGCCTTCTTACTGGATCCCAGCCTCCTCCCTGCTATAACAGTGCTGTTTGCTCAAAGCCTCCATGTTCCATAATATCCCCTTCCCTGCCCTTCAGCCCAAGGTCACCTTCACCTGCACTTCAGTCTAGAGGCATCATGGACACCCTTCCCTACACTATCCAGTAGCTACCAGGGGAGCATGGAAATTTTTCTCTTCTTGGTTGATGTTCTTACTGCTGCCATGGCTCTCAGTTCTGGGATTAGCAATTTAAAGGAAATTTCTTCTAAGCGTTTGTATCCCTTACAAGAACTTTTCCCTCAAAATCATCATCAGGTATGGTAGATGCTTTACAGCTTACTGCATTTTACTATATTGACTGTACTCACTGATGTACACTGATGTGATGTGTACATCACATCACATTTGTGATGGTGTTTCATCACATCACATCACATTTGATTTGGGTCTTTGGAGTTTTTTCCCCAGTTTTATTTTTATTGCTCCTTACTCTGTTGTCATTGAGGCATGGTGTTTGTTCTGGGGTGGTTTTTTTGTGTTTTTTATTCTTTTTGGTTGGTTGGTTGGTTGGTTGGTTGGTTGGTTGGTTGGTTGGTTTGTTGGTTGGGTGAATGAGAACAAGCTCCTGGCCAGGCCTTCCCAGTCCTCTGGGGCCTGTGGGGAGCCACAAAGATCTGTGTTTTTCCTGCCTTATCTCCACCGCTCCCTCCTGACCACCAGCATCACCTGCTGCGGTGCTGGAGTCACCTAGGCTACAGGAAACCCAGCAGAGGTCCAACTCTGCTCTGCTCCTGGACAAGCTTTTCTCTTCCCCAGCCTAAAATGTGGCTTGCTTTTCTTTTTCCACAGCATGTGAGCCAGACAGACTGGTTTCAAGAATGGCCAGATTCCTATGTAAAGCATATCTATAGCTCAGAGGATAAAAATGCTCAGAGGCACCACAGCAGCTGGGCAATGAGAAACACCAACAACCACAACTCTCGCATCTTAAAAAAGTCCTGCCTTGGGGTGGTGGTTTGTGGTAACAACTGCTCTACCTTGGATGGGAGGAAGATCTACCTAAGACCAGCCATATGTGATAAAGCCAGGCAAAAACAACAGCGTAAGTACGAACATGGCAGTTCATTGCAGCTCATAAATGAACACATCATAGAAATCAAAGTATAGGATACCCTTTGGATTACCCAGCCTTCCCTCTGCCATTCCTTATATTCCAATGCAACTCTTGATTTGGAACAATGCATTTTACACTTCTTATTGTTGGAGAGTAGTCATCTGCTTGTTCATTTTCTTTTTTTCCCTAAACATTTTTAAATCTCTATTTTTGCTGGCTAGGGATTGCTTCCCAGCCTTTTCAGGCCCATTAGTGATGGTACTGAGAAAGCTGCACAGTGCAGGCAGTTCCTGCACTGCCCTGCTGTTCCTGCCCACGAGAGTGTTGGCTTCATTATTGCACTGGCCCAGGAGGCAAGTCTTGCAGGAAAGAAGTTGCTCATAAACTGTGATGACTGGAAAATAGGCCCCACAGTCACGTCACTGGAGCCAGACAATGCAAACAGAGAACATGAGCTGCACGCACATTTTAAACAAGACCATTCCAAACAATTGTGATTGCTCAGTAGAGCTAGCACATACTGATTTCTGGATCTGATGTACATTTTAACTAAAGAAAGGTATTACTCAGGTGCTCACTGGGGCCAGAACAGTGTTCTCTAGAAACACATATGACATTCCAAACACTGTCAAGAGAAAAGCTAAAACTGACCATGATAATAAATGATAAGATTGTAATAACATTGTAATAGAAATAATTTTTGAAGGCTAGATTTAATAACAGACAGAATAAAGAATAAAATCCCTTCTATGATTAGTTTGTTTATATTGATTTTTGCTTATGTTTGGAAGTTTTTCACATAGTTTCTCTCAGTGTAATTTCTGAGCACCAAACCAGAAGTGGCAATCTGCCAGCAATGAACCATTGTATCACATGGGATTCATCTAACTGGTGTTGTATAGAAAATGCTTCCCCCTCCCCTTGCTCCAGGGAAATGCTGTCCAAACTGCAATGGACCACTGCGGCTCCTTTCCTGCCGAGGCCACGGTGGTTACCCAGTTACCAACTTCTGGAGGCATGAAGGCCAATTCATATTTTTCCAGGTCGGTATAAAATTACTTAACATTATGCAAGTTAATTTTAAAGACTGGTATTTTAAGTTTTATTTTGCAAATTTTTTTTGCTCCAACAGATAGGCGTTATTGAATATGACAAGGTCAAATGACTGTAAGGAGAAAAAGTTTTCACAAGGTCCTAAGCAACCTGATCTAACTCTGAAGTTAGTCCTGCCTGAGCAGGAGGATGAGCTAGAGGGCCCTTCCAGCCTAAATTAGCCTATGCTACTATGATTTTACAGCACAGTGTATTTTTTATTTAGGCTTCTGTGAAAACTGGTTGATTTTGAAGTGTTTTGCCTCAGGTACATAGGAACCAACAAATCCTCAGAAATACCATATTATGTCTTCTCCTTATCCAAGACACTATGCATAATCCTGAGGGAATCTTGGAAGAGGAGATGGTTGTACCCAAGGGACTGTCTATGGAAAATGCCATCTATGTATTTTATGTAACTTATATCTGGAACACAGTGTGTGCAAGTGTTTAAATAATGGGCACTATTTCTGGAAGCTGTAGTCCTGGTTTAGTAACATTACCACTTGCCTGCTTTCCACTCTTTCACTTATGTGCAGGCTAAATAAAATTAATTCTCTGTGGAAGGTAATGAAAAATAATGTTCAGATAAATATGTCTAAACTGTAAGAAGAATTAAAGTGACTGCAGAGGGTTCAGCTGGGGCTCTGTTGGGGGAACTGTCTTCTACAAATAAATGTGGTGCACTGATTTTATTATTTCAAAGGGTTTCTAGCCTACCCATCCCACTTCATCTGGGATATGCTTATTATTTGAGCTCACAGGAACTAAATCCCATTAAATACAGAGCATTAAATTAGACCATAATATGTGATTTTGGCCTGTGGTATAAATTCTGTTCCCTTAAGATTATTAACAAGATTGCTTCTACCTTTAATGTACCGTAATTACTTTCTAAAGTGCAAAGGAGCTCATGACCACCCACGTCCAGAAACAAAACTAGAAGCAGAAGCAAGAAGATCAATCCAAAAAGCAAAGACAGCTTTTTCTTCATCTTCTCTAAGACTAAAAAGAATCCAGGAGATGGAGGTAACTCTTGCTGTTGGTCAATGAAATTTTGGTCAGGCAGTCTGTGGTTCAAGGCATGGTGGAGGCTATCTGGGCTTTGGGTCTGGGTGGGAGCAGGCTTTACATCTCCACATTCTGCATGCCCATGATCAGGCCAAGAAGGACCAGGGCTGTCCTGAGCATCCTGCTCTCCTTAGTGCTGTCATGCACTGCCAGCACCTCCTCTCCAGAGGAAATTTGCACCTGGTGGCAGCAGGAGATTGCATCTACACTGGTAAACAAAGCAGGGCTGCAGGGCAGGCTAAGTTTCATCACCATTCACATGGAGCTTCCTGTGCATAAGTTTCTGCCCAGTGCCTCTTGACCTATTTCTTGGCACTACGGAGAAGGGTGAAGGCATGCTCCACCTCTGCTTGTTCCCCTTGAGTTTCTGCAAGAAAGGGGGAAGGTTCATAACCTGTACCTGGTTCACCTGGTTTGAAGGCAGAAGAGTGCTTTGAAGGACTTTGTGCAGCATTGATGTTAAAACATCTGCTCTGATGGGTGTGGAAACACTTGTGAAAGTATCTCCAGAGATCCTTGGGACTGCCTCATGACAGATGGAGGGAATCCCAGTGACTTTCCTGCAAAGGCTATGTTAAACTCAGTTGTCATCACCAGTATTCACATGCAGTTTGTCTTTTGATATGTTAGGGGTGGTGCATTCCCCCAGCCTGATATTGGGGATAGTAATCCATGCCCTTTCAGCCACAGACAGAAAGGATAATTGATCTGAGTGGGGACAGATTTCTTAAATGGATGACATGGAGAAGGAAGGGGATCTGGGAACCCAAGAAGCAGGCAAAATGTGCACACAGGAAGTTAAACCCATTTGAATAGAATGTGAATATAGAAGCTGCAGCTATTTCTACTGGAAATACTCAGGAGGACACTAAAAACCAGAACCTTTTGACACAAGTGCCTGGGAACAAAAGCATAAGAAAAACCATCTGATCTGTCTAATTGCCTAACAAAAACAAAAAAAAAAATGCTTTTCCTATCACTGGTTTAGTTCTGTCTGCATGAACACTGAAATAGTTTCCACCTAGGAAATATGACTGAGCCACATGGCTTTCTTTTATAGCTGAGCCTGCTGGTTAGCCTACTTGCTTAGGTCAAGTTTCCTGTAGACATGCCTTCATCTTTCCCTTCCTCAAATATCTTCCTGAGGCTTTCACTTTCAATTGTGTGTGATTAGAAACAGACTAAAGATGTGACAAATGTATAATAGTAGAGCCTGCTTTTCAGCTGTTCTGACTCTACAGTCAGACCTAAACCATTTATCCTTGTTGGTTTTCCAGTTCATGGCTCTCCAGCAGGTTTTCCATGGGAGTAATCCATCATATTCATGTTTTGCCAAACTAGCTGTGGTACAACTAACACAGGAGTCTGATTTGTCACACAGAACCTATGTTGCTCAATCTGCAAAAATGTAATCCAAAAAGATTCAATTTTAATGTGTTCAATCTGGAAAACGTACTCTGAAAAGAGTCAGTTTTAATGTGCTCACATGAAATCAGGGAGTAGAACTTTGGAAAAAGGTATGAGCCCAAAATAGAGCAAGTGATTTATAGGATGGTCTCTCTATGGCATCTATGGCAGGTCTGTAGCTGAAGGTGGGCTGGGTCCTACACCAGATTGTTGGAATTTTTTCTCATGGTAAGTAGAGAACAACTGAAAGGCACTTTGCTGCTCCAGCAGTCTGCAAAACCACTATAATTAAATGGATGAAAAAGCAGAATTATAAAGAAGAAAGACCTGCAAGCACTCATTAGAAATGAATGGTCTGAAAGGAATTAAAGTTTGCATAATTATAATCCAATAATTGGAGCAATTAAAGAAGTTGTGAAATATCCAGAACAGAAGACCCAGAAGAATAGTTCTTGTGTGCTGATCCCTACCTGAATGAAATTTCTGTTTGTGGAGTAAAAAAATGTAAAGATAGGAAAATTAATTAATTAGAAATAGACTCTAGTAAAGCTGAAGAATATTTTTGTAGTGAAAAGATCACTTCAGAACAATCAGGATAAAAAAATCATACTTAGCTTTTCCAGTCTGCACAGAAAAAGAAATCTGTGGTGTCAAAGGTATTAGCATAATTTCATTTGTAGGTCCTTCTTCAGTATATGCTGGCAGTGGACCCAAAGGTCTAAACAACGCTTTCAGTGTAAAACAGGCTTTGGGCAAAAACTGGTGAAACAAAAGCCGAGCCAAGAGCTGGGAGCTGTTCAGTTTGCCCCCACAGCCCATGGGCACCCCCACTATGGTGGGGGAGGCTCTGCTATGCCGTCTACTTTGTTACCTGTGTTCACAGAACCACAGGATGGTCAAAAAGACATCTAAGGCCATCAAACCAAACCATCGTGTTAGTTGAGTGCCTTTGTAAGCAGCTCACAGAGAAGTGCTACACCACACCACGTTTTACTAACCCATGCCTTGCTTTCCCAAGTCTCTGACAGGTGCAATGCCGACACAGGAGCCTTTGCCTTTGCTTCTTTCCGACCCGGACGCTCACATGCCACCTGCTAATTTCAGGGGACACTTGAGCAAAAGCTCCCAGGAGCCAACGCTGAGCGGCTGCTCTGGGCAGCTTCCATTCCCGAGGAGAGCTGGGGAGGATGGTGCCTCCGGAGAGGCTCCCCCCTGGAGCCGAGGCCTGTCCCTCAGGGGCACCCCCAGAGCCGAGAGGCTGAGCGGTGTCCCTGCCGTGCCCAGCACAGCCCCTTCTCCCCAGCAGTGCACCCACCTCAGCACCCAGCACGTCCTGCCCATGGCTGAGGGTGGCCATGATCCCTTCAGGGATGATGTGGGCCCTTTGGGAGATGGATCCTGTGGGATGGAATCCCCGCTGGCCTACGGCCCCTGTGTGCCGCCTCCCGCTGCGCCTCAGGCAGGGCCCTGCCCCATGGCGAGGGGGGCACAGCCTCAGCCACAGCTCCCACTGCCTCCACGGGGAAGGGAAGGACACAGGGGTGGGGGAGGGCACCAAGTCTGTCTCAACTACTGCAGCAACGACATGGTTTTAAACCTGTACCCATTACAGTGACTTTGTTCAAATGTCCCTGCTCGACCCTCCTTTGGCAATGGGTCCAATTCTCCACCCCTCTGGCAACACAGATGTCAAAGTGCTACCACAACAGGTCTCACTTTAGCTCCTCTTGCAGGCCCCAGAAGGGGCTTTCACACCTGAAGGCTTGTCTTTGTTCCTTTTTATTTAACAGTCTTATTTCCCACCACTCTTTCATGGATCTAATAAAAGCTATCAGCTCCTCTTACAGACTGCCTCGCTGCCATTCTGGTTTGGTAGCATTTCAACCCACCTCAATACATAGCTTGTTCAAGCCTGTGGGACTGTGGAAGGTGTGGATGGATGATCTCAAGGATCACAACTATCATGTGCAACCTTCTGCACTCTTCCAGCTTCTTCAGGCAGTCCCTCTTCAGACCTAAGTGCCTGCACTGCAGAGCCTTGGACACATGTTGTATAAAGTTGGATCCAGGACTTCATATAGGATCTCATAAGAGTGGAGTAGATGGGGATAATCCTCCTCCTCCACGTGTGGCCACATTTCTTTTGATGCAGCCCAGGATATATTTGGGCTTCTGAGCTGCATATGCACATTGTGTCCAATATACCAACTGCCCTAAGTCCTTACCTGCAGGGGTGTACCCACTTTCATGTATGTATATATTCAAGGTGCCTTGCTGCTTTTTCCAGGCACTTTTCATTTCTTTCATTGCAGACTGTAAAGAATCCTTCAGCATCCATTCCATACATCATCCCCTTTGCTGATCACTACCATAAGCTGTATTTCAGCAGGACCCATCAGTTCTCTACATTTGTTTAAAAAACTAGGGCGCCAAATAGGAATTTTCTTGCCTGAACTTAATAGCTCAGACACCTTTGGCAAAGATTCCTTTATGCTTTCCCATAACTGACATCTGCATGGCTTTGCTGTATGACTGGCCTCTGCTGCTCTCTGGACTGGGTTCCAGGGACCACCAGCCTCCCCTGCAGAGGCAGGCACTGACACACAGCCCTGCTGCCACCTCTGCAAGAAAGAGCTGAGGGATGTCATGTACGACGTATGGGGCCACATTGTCTGGGAGGACAGTATTACAAAACAAGTGGCAATAAAAACTTCATAGTACCTCAGAATGGGATGTATAACATGTACATCAGATAGTTTCAGTCTTAGCTTTTTTTTTTTTTCCCCTCTAGTTTTTATATTAGTTGCTACGGAAACTACTCTCCTGGTGACGGGTGTAGTTCAGAGACATTTACAAGACAAGAATGAATTGTATTTATAGAGTGTTTCAAAATGTTTATTGGAATTTGTGAAACGGGATGCACAGTGATTTAAGTGGAAAAAAATCTAAATGTAGATCACAAAATAACAGTGTACTATTATACATGAAGGTCAACTCACCAAACTTTTTTTTAGTCATTGAGTTACTCCCACACTAATTCCAAACTTGGCATGTTTTATGATTTTTCAGGTCATTAACTCAAAGAAGGAAACTTTGATCAACATTTGTTACAACTTGAAGACACAAAAAGAGAAATTAATAGGAGCCATGAACACTTGTGCTTCAGGAGGTGAGCAGGAGGATTAGGGACAGGCAAGGCTGCTGGGGCTGGTGTCCCATAGCTGGGATTCCTCAGTCCAGTCACAGAGGTGAGGGACTGCACAGGGGATGGCCCCTGCCATGGCCATCTGGCTCTGTCTCACCTTGTCTCTCCTCTGAATTCCTTGCCTCTCCACTGCAGTGCTGCCAGCACCACCCCTGAGCAGTAGTGCCATTCAGATGTGTGGCTGGGAGGCTCCTTGGTAATTGTTTCCACACCAAAGTTCTATCAGTTCCCCTTACACTCATCAAACACTTCCTCTATTTTTAGAAACTTCCAGCAAAGGGGATTTGATAACCAATCCTGTTCCATGGCTTCTCTGTTCTAATCCCAGCTGTTAGCATTTTTTCACTCATCTGACTTTCTTTCCTGCAAATCAGCCATTTCTTCAACTCTTTTAAGATGGGTAGAATCCAGTTACTAAGTTTCACAGGCTTCCTAAGGGTCTATTACAACTGAACCTCCCTAAAAGATAATTACTTCCAACCTTTCTCCCTGCCTGTGAAGGAAGAGCCTTTTTGTTGGTTTGCCTTTGAGTCTGAATCAAAAGGTTTTCAAAATGAAACCTATTCCAGTGATCTCAGCTCCCCTGAGTAGCTCCCTGCCATAGAAGAGCCATGCCTTCTTGCAGTTTCCAGGCTTGTAATCCTGCACAAGCAGGACTGACCTGCAGTTTGGGGGGACCCAAAATTCATGCAGTGTTCATGCAGCGTTCATCCCCCCCAGCCTGTTTCCAACAGAAACACATTTCAGGCTCAAGGAGGACAGGTTATTAATTTTTAAAAAGGAGGAACTAAACCTTTATGATTTTTCTAAGGTTAGACACAGAAAGTCTTTCCAGATTTATAACCAGGGTCATTTCCAAGCTCTTGAAGCAACTTCTATACTGGCAGCAGCTCCTTCCACTTCAGATACATTCAGCACGATGGGTCAATATAGCACCAAATTCATTTCTGTTTACAAAGATACCAACCCCATCTCTGACCTTCACAAAAATTAATTTTTCAAAGGGGATTGAAATTAATTTTTTAATTTGGGATATGTGAAAAAAACCATATATGTATCATTGCTTTAAGCCTCTTTTACCAGTTCTAGCTGGGCAGTGATAAGAACAGTAGAATCATAGGATGGTTTGGGTTGGAAGAGACCTTAAAGACCATTTAGCTCCAAACCCCACTGCCATGGGCCAGGACACCTTCCACTAGAGCAGATTACTTAGAGCCCCTCTAGGTACTGGAAGGTGCTGTAATGTCATCCCAGAGCTTCCTCTCTTCCAGGCTGAACAGCCTCAGCTCTCTGAGCCTGTCTTCATGGAAAAGGGTTTTGAGCTCTGTGATCAACTTAGTGGCCTCCTATGGACTCATTCCAAGATGGACAGGTCCATTTTTCTTGTGTTGGGAGCCCCAGACCTCGATGCAGCACACCAGTCTAGGTGGAGTCTCACGAGAGCATAGTGGAGAGGGAGAATCAGAGCTGAAAGAGCACTGGTTGGATGCATGATCCTCTGATCCTATATTTAAGAAAATGTAATGAACACTCAGGTTATTCAGATTAACTTCATTAAGAAACACCAACTGATCTGTGAGGATCCACCCATAGGTAACCCTGTGACCTTGTTCTCTCCAGCTGAAAATGGTTTTCTGCAAGGCCCAGGTGCAGCAAAGCATTAGGGAGCCAGCAGAGATGCAAGGAGGTTAGGATGTGGATGATTACACAGGCAAAATTAATTCTGGCTTATTGCTGTTTCTGATGTCTGTAGCTACTGGCAAAGCTAACACAAATCCCCATACATGGCATGGATGATGATGCTACATTCCTGAGCTCTTAGCTCTGAAAGCACTGGCCTAAGTATCTAAGGGCTAATTTTTTGGGAGCAATATCTATGCTTGCTCTGAAGCAAGTCTTTTTATATATAAGGGCTTTTTTGAGGCCCTCAGAGAATTACAATGTTCCTCAGAGTCCTACATTAGCCAGGCTGTATCCTACAGAAACCTAACTTCGATGTTTGGAGGATTTTGACTCATGCAGCATTTAAAGGTGAATTAGACACATAATGATAAGGAACTATAGGACTGTGCCCCCTGTTGACAGAGTGACAAAACTATCCTTTGTCCCTTTAAAAACGAAAGAAGCCCAGAAGTTTCTCTCCTCAATTAGGTGAAAAAGCCACCTCATAGGCCTAGAGGACTTCACCTCAAACTTAAGGATAGCCAATTGTACTGGAGCAAAAAAGTCCCCCCTGGGCAATTTACTAGAAGAAGAAGAAGAGAACAAAAAAACTAATTGCTTTTTAAGGTGTTATACCAGGAGCAAGGACCTCCTGCACCTGGCTCAGTTTTTCTCTGTTCGTTATTTTGCCTTTTATTAAACCTTTTTGTTTCCAACACTGCAAAAGAAGCCCTCCTGCTGGTTTTTATGCCTCCAAGGGTAGCTGAGCTATCTAGGGTGTGTTATAGGCCTCCAAGAGCTTATGAGACAGGGCTCGAGGAGGCTACTATAACAAGGAACTCCCTACAAAACAGCAACTGCACACCTGAATTTATTAGTGCGTTTATCCTGAGAACATCAGATTGAGAAAGGGTAATGTTTTTGTATCAGTCACAGCAAAGGGAAAATGAGAAAACAAAACAGGGATTTGACCCACATCTCTCCAGCCCTGGAAACATACACTGTGTTTCTTCTGGCTTTCCTCTCCCCATGACCTCTACCTTTGCATGTGAAAAAATTGCAGGTCAGACTGAGCAAAGACATATTTTTCTTTTCAACCCCTCGTACCAAGCTCCTGCCCCTGGGAAGATTGGTGAGGTGTGGAGGCCCTGGAGGGGCTTCTCCTAAGTTACACCCCATTGGCTCCTTCCCCTGTTCCTATGCCTGAACACAGGTGCTCCTGAGGCTCTCCCTCCCTTTTCCCTGATTGGGCCTCACCTTGATACTGCCTGGAGACCAAGGTCAGCCAGGAGGCCCCTGGGGGAGAGAGCAGGACCCTGGTGGGGAGTGTGTGTAGGAGAGGAGAACATCTCACCGCGCGGCTGAATTAAACATCTGTGGATATTATGCAATAGCCTTTTTGCTTCTTTACTCTGGACTTTACTAGCAGCAATTCAGGCTGCAACAGTGAGGCTATGGACTATTTTCTACAATATGGTCCTAAATGCATTTTCTATATTTTAAATGAAACAAGGTTGTCAAACTTCTGGTGCTAGAAAAAACTCCAGCTGAGGAAGCTCTCCATTCATTGTAGAGAGCTTTTCTTTCCTTGTGGTCTTTGGGATATTTAGTAATCTATGTGTCTGGTATTCCTGGCAATTTTGCTCTGATTTCCCTCAGGGTATTAATTTGGGAATTTTTAATAACTATGGTTCAGAAGTCAGTGTTTTACTTTATTGCAAGCAATATGTAGAAGTGACCCCTGTGGTGGATCTCAGCAGGGACATGGCTGGGAAAAGGCTCTGTACTGAATCAGGATCAGTCAGCATAGATTGCACAAGTCAGGTTCAACTTCTTTGGGTGTTTAGATGTGCAATTTCAATTCCTATTCATGCTCTGCTTTGATTATTTATTGCATCTATTTTAGCCTGACACCAGCTGACTTCCTTAATTTTTCTTTTTAAACGAACTGTATCATTTTCCCATCCTCCTCTGCCTCTCCTGGGTTCCCATGCCGTGTAAATCCTCTTCCTCCCTGAGATGCTGCAGTCCCCAGGCACTAAGAGGTTTTTGTCATTCACAAGGTGAACTTTCCCAGCATTGCTTATGTCCTGAACCAGGAGGACTCACCATCAATGCAGGGGAAACAGGTTAGGGAACACTTAAACAAGCTCAACATATGTAAGTCCATGGACCCTCATGGGATGCACCCATGAGCACAGAGAGAGCTGGCAGGTGTTATTGTGAGGTCACTCTCAATAATCATTGAAAAGTCATGGTGATTGGGAGGGTATGAAGACTGGAAGAAATCAATGCAACTTTTGTCTTCAAGGAGAACAAGAAGGAGGATCTGGGAAACTACACACTGCCCAGCTACACCTTGAAATGTGCAAAGGTAATGAAAAAAAATCCTCTTCATTACTTTGCAAACCACATGGAAGACTAAAAAGTAATTAAGGCCAGTCAGCCTGCATTTATGAAAGGGAAATTGTGCTTAACCAACCTCAGAGCAGTCTACAGTGAGAGAACTGGCTTGGTGGATGAGGAGAAAGCAGTGGGTATTTTTTATCTTGTCATTAGCCTGCCTTTCAGCACAGTCTTCTAAAACATCCTCAGAGACAAGCTGATGAAGTATGGGATTGTTCAGTGGATGGTGAGTGGACTGAAACTTTTTGTGATTCTGGTAACACCTGGGATCAGCCACAGCTCTTCTTATACTAGAGAGCTGCAGTCTCCAGATGTTTCTGTTTGAATTAGCCATGTGCAGTGTGGCGTATGCAGAAAGTTATCTGAAATGTGGCATATGAAAGACACCCTGGGGCAGCAGGACACAACCTTTGTGGCCCTGAAGACAGCAAGCATCCGCAATGTGATTGCCACAAGCATGCTTTGCTCTCCTTATTGGATTATTTGATTTCTGTGAGCAACATGAGATGATCTTCTCTACAGCACAGATGATGTCTTAGGGGACAGGACAAGTGAGGAAGGTCTTTGGCCAGCTTTTCACTCTGAGCTCATTTCTGCTGTTTTCAGTTAGTAAGTGAGGAAGCAAAACTGTCTTGGGGGGCACGTCTCAGATGAGTGTTTTTCACTTCTCCAAATCAGATTTAAACGTCACATCTTTTGGCAATTGTGTCATCAGTGATGTGGCTTAAATATTTTGTTTCCAAGGGTTGTCCAATCTATTTGTTCTTCTGAAGACAGATAGAAGGCTGGGGTGGCCTTGACAGCTTGGTGAGGTTCTGCCTCTCCACACAGCAGATCTTGCCTGACCCCAAGAAAAAGGTCTGGTTTTGCTCTTTCCTGTAAAACGAATGCTTTCTCAGAAGGTTCTTTTCTGGATGCCTACCAAGGGAGTGCTTCAGTGTTTTTAAAAAGTTGGTCTCTTGAGAGCCCTATTCTTGTAAGAGGAAAAAAAATCTCATTATTCAGAAAGAAGCGTAAAGTTTTTCTAAGCAGATCTTTTTATCTTGTCAGTGGGTTTTTCTTGGCCTCCCACACCCCCTCAAACAATATATAGCTACTCTTCTCCAAGCTAGATCACTCCTTTATACTGGAAACCCGGTGTCCTGAACTCCAGACAGCCTTCTCCCTCTCTCCTGTCATTGCACAGAGTGGACTTATAGTTTTCTACACTTACTCTCGAAGATTAATTTCACTTGTAGAAGCCCATGCAAAATTTTACCTACTTGACTAAAATCTTGATCTTACATGGCAGAAATTGTGAAGCTGGGCTTGGCTTCCTCTGCCAAACTCTCCCTTGTGAATTCTTCGAGTTCTAGTAATGGAACTGTATTAAAGTATTATAAAGATAACTTGTGATTATATAAATAAAATCTGAAAATAGATGTTGTATAACAGGCTTTCTTCCCATGCAGATACCAGAAATGTGTCTTTCCCCCATTGTCTACTTTCATACTTTCATCATCGGAACTTGGTGCAACTGAATCTTTGGTCCATCTGTTCAAAACTGGTCAGCAAGTTCAAAAGCTTTTGGTGGAATCTGTCAGGCATGACAAGATGATGGGTTAACATTTGTTTTGTTAGAGAACTGTATAAAAGGCTCTACAGAGGCATCTGGACAGGCTGAATTGATGGCCCAAGGCTAATTGTCTGAGGCTCAACAAGGCCAAGTGCTGGGTCCTGCACTGGGGTCACAACCACCCTGTGCAGAGCTACAGGCTGGGGGCAGAGTGGCTGGTTCTGTTGGGTCTTTTGGGGAACTTTAACTTAGGCTTACTGGAAACTGGGTATAACCTCTTCTCTGTTCAGGTGCCATAAGTTTAAACTTGGTTTAGGTTACAATTTTCCTATAGCAAACCATCCTCAAGCTTGATGAGAAGCTGAACTGCAATTTTAAGACAAGATGATCAGGAATGCTGCTGTGCTGCAGCTCAGTGATCACCAGTTGATAACAGTGTGCCTCACTGTTATTTTTTAAAATTCTTGTGGACATTAGCAATGACATGCTGACAATACACTATATGATGATGGTTTCATAAAAGACTCTGAGTCCTTCAAGAAGAAAGAAGAAAAACTTGATTCACTGTGTTGCACACACCCAGACAAATATTCATCTTGTCATTAGACTACTTTTTGTGGTAGTTTTTCAGGTTCTACAGACTTTGGGGAGCTGTTATGTGAAATGTTTAAAAAGGCACACTTTTTAAAGAGGGAGTAGATTTCAAACAAAGTTGCTGGCAACTGTGTTAGCCCCCCACAGTCTTCTCCCTCTATTACCACTGGGAAATGTGGCTGACTTTAATATCTGTAAGTTTATTTTTCTCAGACCTTACTTGCCAGATCACTATCTGTCTAGACACTGTCAATTACTAATATGTGTACTCAAGGCAAGTGTAAGGGTACTCAGTATTTTCTTTCTAAATATTTTTATGATTGAATTTACAGGGAGAACAGATCTAACCCACTATATTCATGTTTGTCATTTAAGGCAGATGCCAAATTGTCCAAAAGAAATTGAAGACCTTTGCATTGATTCAAAGTACAGAAGTTGTAATAAGTACTCTGAACCTCAAAGGTCTTGAAATTTATATAATAGGAGCAGTATTTTCCTTGGGTATCCCCTCAACTCCCCAAAAAAATCAGTAAGGCGTGGGAAGGCCATACCCATTTGGATAAATCAGCTAGTAAAAAACCCTTAAATCCCCTGATAGATATGCTCTTAATGATAACTGTAATAATAACCTATTATTACAGATCATAACTGTATCACTTTCATACACATTTTGTCAGTTTTCCTTTATATGAAGACATTTGTGTATTTTACTCTACACTAAGCCACTGCATTGTATTCCCCAACCCTGAGATGTCTGCTCCTCAATTTTTCTTGAAAGCAAGTCAGCTCTTCGTGTGAACACTGAGTCAGGAGGCAACAGCAAAAGGGTTCTACTGAAAAAGGAGAAAAAATTGTTATGTTTGTAGGTTTTTTTCTTGAAATATGAAACTGAGAGCTAATAAAATGTGATGCCCCTATAAAATATCTTAACTGGCCACCTAGGTTAATACTCTGAAGTGTGAAATACCAGACCTAAACCAAATCTCTTATCAGAGTAGATAAAAAGGAGCTGCCTTGATGCTCCTTGCAGTAAGAAATCCCTACAGTATCCTCTTAAAAATATGAGAAAGGATTACTCCTTTTTGCTCCCCAAAGACAGCAGGTGATGCAGCATCAAACTTTGGTGGAGATACACATCTTCAGCTCATGGGTTTACCTCTCTGCTCTCACCGAGGCACCCCATTCATATCCATGTTTACCAGCTTTACAGGGTTTCTGGGGACATATTTGTTATTCCTCACTAAAGCTGTTCTATAACAAATGATTAATTGCACATACTGCAGGGCAGGATGTCCAAACCCCCAAAAGCATGTCTGCTTGGCCCTGGCTGGGACCACCAACCTTGCCCCAGCAAACTTGGACTGGACAGAAATGTTCAGAGCAGGGCAGGGACTGAAATGATGACTCCTGCTTTGGGAATGTGCACTCTCTAAGTGGCACTTCTTTTCAGTGCATTTTCCTTCCTCATCTAACTTTTCATACTGGCTGCCTCAGATCCCATTTGGAAGCCATGATTCTGAGATTCAGATTATTAAAATCCCTTCTAAGGACTGGCCTTTCTGTTTATTCCCATTCAGCTGTGTTATCGTGAATGTCTTCCTAGTGCAGAAACATCAGGAGATGAAGGTTTGCCAGGCTAAATGTAATGTGTACCGATTGCTTGGTCCATTTCCTCTATTTTTCCTGGAATGTTCTCAAACTTTAAATTGTAGGGGAAAATAAATATACTTAGTTTATGAAACACAAAGAAAAGCTTCACACTGTGGCAAGCCACGTCACGGCACAACAGCAACAGTGCATACCGCCCTGGGAAACACAGGAAGCTGCATGTAAAGCTCTTGTTTACTACTAAGCTGCAACAACCTGCAGGGGCAGCACTACCTCAGAAATTAAATTTAAAAAGAGGAAAAAAAATCAAGCTGGCAAATTCCTTTGCCAAAAAAAAAAAAGTTTGTAAACTAAATATGGGCAGAAAATTTGTTTTAGCGACTTCAGCAATCTCTTACCCTCATGGAAGTAGAATTAATTAAAAGTTGTTTACTTAGTGTGTAAATTTAGTATGGAAACATAGGGGTCATGGTGCTTGTATGTAAAGGGAAATTCATTCCTTCAGAAATAAAATGAGTGGAAAAAATGTCTACTCATCTTGGCCTTTCACATTAAAGAAGTATTTAATTTGGCAGCATTTAATAGTCCTAGTTTCCTTACCTCTACATCATATCCAGCTGTTCCTCATAGAGCATTCTGAGGCTAAATTAATAAACATCCTACAAGTATCTTCAAAAGATGTCAAAAAACTTGCAGTTGCCAAGGAAGGATACCAATTGCCAAAGATGCAGGAACGCTGTCTTCAGAAGCAGTCATGCTCATGATTTTTTTTCCTATTCATACTCTGAACATGTGTTCCATGGAGCTGCTCTGCACTGTAAAGTTAACATGTCTTTTACTGCCTTGAATGAGAGCTTCACACCAGCACGGTGCACCTTTCAAATGGGCTACACTACCAGAGCTGAAAGCAGTCCTAGCTAAAAGAGAATGACACTTTATATACATCCTCAGAAGGTCCATTTGATAAGAGTCTTGTTTCTCCTCCCAATCCTTTGTTTCAGTCAGTTTTAGATAGGACTTCTGGCTCTTAACAGTTATTTTAAGGACTCAGGAACTAGACTCTGACCAGGCCAGAGGCAAGGCAAAGGTGTTGACTGTTCCTTTTAAGCAAGAAATTATACAAATTATTTCAATAAGCAAACTGCTAGTCTTAGCATAAAGGACAAAGCTTGAATCCAGACTGAACAACAATTAAATGGAAATCTTTGATTTCTCTACAGGTGTTAGTAATACTAAGTAGCATAGGTAACAGTAATTTCTGAAATCCAAATTTCACAAATGTATGGCAGCTTTTATGTTTTTCTCATATTGGACCGTAGAAAAAATGGTGATGCACCTGAGTACTTCAGGCATTTTAAAGCCAACACAAGTTTCCAAGTACCCTGGCACACATTCCAAGGGAATTCTGAATTAAAAAATAAAAACAATGAACAAAACAGATTCTATTGTTCTCTTCCATTAAAGAACCTCATGTAAACACCACATGTTTTTTATATCCTGACCAGCTTGGCTCAGGGCTATCGAGTGACTGAGGAGCTGAACTAGCAGCTGGACAATGTCTACTTGCTGGTTCCTTGCCCAGGGCAATGAATTACAGAGTCTCCTTACACAGGTTTAACTGATGCTAATCTCCAATCAGACTGAGACAAATCAGTTTAACACTTGATCACCTGAGCATCTTCTCTACATGAAACAGTGCACCCTGCTGTCTTTAATTCAATGTATACAAGAGATCTACAGCTCCAAGAATTATGTTTCTGTCACCTTTTGTAGTCTCCCTTTGATTTTTATAAATTAACTTGTCTCAACGCCTTCTGTAAACTCTAGGGAAAAAGGACTCTATAGGTGCACACTTTTTTCTTTTAGTCAAGTTACTAATTCAATTAGTAAAGAACAATTTCACAGCAGTAAACTAGTTATACCAACTAATGTCATTATAATTACAAGGACAATAAAACTAAATTATAAAAACATAGAGCCTCTAGTAATTAGAGCCCTGGACTACTGAAAAACACTATACAGAATGAAGGAAAAGCAACAAGTCACCAATTCTTTGCTGAAGCAGGTGCTATTTTAATAGCTGCACAAGAACAAACAGTAATAGTATCTGCTCATTAACCATTTCAAAATACAAAACTAACTCGACTCTTAAATTCCTTATTGCAAGCATATTCATCACATCTCAGTCTCATAGATAGGAGGTTCAGATAATTTTCTTGGTGAAATTCATAAAATCTTGGTGATATCATGACACCTCAAAATAAGCATTGCTTGAGACTTCTGTTGAATCAACATCTCTATTTGTAGCTAGCTATCTTTTCCTTACGCTCGGACAAATACATGGCCAAAGCAAGGAAAAACAAAAGGTCAGAAGAAGCAACAAAGCCTTGGTATAAAAAGAGCTCTGAGTTAAAAAGCTCCTCTATCACATCCAACTTGCTTACTGGACAAGGCTGTACCTAAACTAATAATCACTATCACCATCTGACTCTTCTGGCAAAACTTTGACATTTTTTAGCAGGCAGAATCAGACCTTTACCTTTCACCCTCAACAAAAAGCGTAGGTAATTAACACATTTTCCTGTTCACAAACTTTGCAATATTTCAGAACCTCAAGCAGATATTTTAAGCAGTTGCTTTTCCTTTGAGTAATGAGAACACAATAGACTCTTTATTAAACATTCTGTTTATGAAGCGCTAAGTGAAACTGCAGTCTAGGGATGCAGACCAAAGCCTTGTAGGCAGAGCCTTACTACAGTAGCTAGAATCATCATCAACTTTTGAGATATACACATCCTTATTGAGAACTCATGTACCTGAAAACTTCTCTGCTTTTCTCAGATAATCTGTAAGTAGTGAAATAAAAAGTCATTAAGAGGTTAATTCTACCTGTCAATCTTGCCTGGCATGTAGTTTATGCATGGTAGCTCATAACTAATCACCATTAACTGTATGACAATAAGAATTTATTGGGAAAATAAGAAAGTGCAAGGGATTGCATGTTCAAAATCATAATTTATTGATGTATTTTTTAATCATGTAGCTCCTTGCAAAGATACAGTTTATAAATTATAGAACAAGTATAGTTCTTTCCACAGCTTCCATATTTTAGTCCTCAAGTCCAGGTCAGTATTTTAAAACAAGACGGTCAAAGGTAAATAATGCAAAATGGCTTAAAAAAAACCTACAGTAAAAAGCTTCAGTTCCTCCAGGATCCAAGATACACACATAATAAGCAGCATTACAATGTCTGCACTACACCCCCAAGCGATAAATGCAGGAGAAGCAGCGTACAGTACCTGTACCAGACCTCAAGGAACACTTCATGATTAGCAGTACACAGCACCTGAACATCTACAGCAGCCTCAAAATTTATTTAGTAAAACAAATGCTCAAAGGGTTTACAGCATGTGTGGCAAGGTTAGATGATGGGTTGTAGCAGGTAACAATCATGTCCAAGTGAGCCCTCCTTACCCGTGTATTCACAGCAGGCCAGTGCACAAGCAGTACACAGCACCATTTCACCCCTGCACTGTGACACTGCCCAAGCAGGGCCATGTACCTGCAAACTCATCCCACAGTACAAGGGAACAATTCACTGCCTGGATCCCTCTCCCCTCCACGCACATCCTGTGGAGAAGGCAGGCTCCACTGAACTTATAGCAAGATCTAATTACACTGATGTCAAACTGACATGACTGCATTGGTGGGAATGTACCTCTGCAGTTAAATTTTATATTTTGTGCTTGCTCGCCATTGACGGTTTTTCCTTAAGGTTGATGTCAACAAAATGCCAGATCTTAAAGGCAAACAAAAAAAGTTTAATTTAAAGAAAACATTTATTTGAAGTTCTTTTAGGTCACAGAGTTTAACAGATGAAAACTTTTTTCCCTTTTCACATTTCAAGTCTTCAGCAGAGACCATACACACTGTCCCATGAACAGTGACTTTTTGCTATTGATTCCTTTTGAACGAATTGGCGTCTAGGCAGATGAAGATTCACATTTTAAGCAAACTGATTTAAAAATATTTAAAAAAAAAAACCCAACACAACAAAACAAAACTTTATCAAATTCTTATCACAGATAAAAGGTGTTTAACACTCATAAGCTTCTCAAAACAAAAATCAAAACAAAATCTCAAAACAAAATACCAGCAATTTAATCAAACAGAACATACTGCCTTCAAGAAATTTCCCAGAATTTTAAAATGCTCCAAATATATACACATTTATAACTTAAGTGCTTATTAGCTACAACCTTTTACTCATGCAAAAGTTGTGAGAGGAGAAGGTGTTTCTTAGAGCGGCTTTTCTGAATATGCAGTAAAACTCTTCACTCGTGCAAAGAACAAAGGGGTGTACATTTTGTCAATGTCGAAAGTAGTAACAGCTGTCTCACCAGTTGATCTGCAAAGAGCATTGTAAAAGTTAAATGAGACACAAGTTGCTGTTTGAGTCCCTATGTTCCATAGTACAGTGAGTGCATCAAACTACAGTTGGGATAAAGTGTCTTTTGTAATGTCTTTTTCTGAAAGCATTTGACTTTTAGCTGAATTACACTATACAGAATCCACTTCTACATTCAAACCTAAGAAACTACTTTCTCTTTCCAGTCTTATTATGAGCTCCAAGACCTGAGCAGTACAGAAACTTCATGCTGAAAAGAATGTCTGCAATATAAACTAGGTATGACAACACTAGCTTTTACAAAAGCAATTTTTCTGTTTATGGAAGTTACCTATACTCTCAACACCCAAGTAGTTTATTTCCTGCATTTTATATTCTCACAGCTCAATAGCTAAGCTATGTTCCAATGGAAAAACTGAATATTAAGAACACTGAAAGACAAGGACTAAATCCACCCTAACTGCCAACATCAAATATCTGGAAAGCCAACTTGCCAGTAATTTGGAGTGTCAGGTACAAGAACAGAGGTCATGGCTTCTGCCTGGCAAATGATCAGAAGGGCTGGTCACATGCCCATATTCTGCACTGCTGAATTATATAGTTAGTAACATTAGAATTCTCATGTGAAAAGTACAAACATCTTTAGTCTGCACATCCACAGTGGAAAAGATATATATCTTAATGAATACATACTTTCCATACCCCCTCACTAACACCACATTAAGTCATTCAACCCTGATTCAGTTCTGAAATCAAACACTCTGCATAAATCCTTTAAAATCTAAAAAACTATAGTTACACTACTTAGGAAACTTCCCATTATAATTAAAACAGGTTACTAAAATCTTGGGATTTCTTTACATGAAAGTTCATTATGTATTTCAAATCAGGACCAGTTACTGTTTTCATTACATTTTGTTAAAGCCACCAAAGTCTCAGACTCTACATTTTCTGTACTTAGTACTGGACAAATTAATGCCACCTTTAATGCTACAGTTCAATATCTTTGCTCTTGTTCTCCATTTACTCACCTGCAAGTGATGTGACAAGAATGATGTATCCACACAAGTTTGTTGAACCTCTGGCGCCCACTGGAGCACAACTGCAGTCCTACATGGAAACTGTGATCGGTTTCTTGAGCAGGAACTCGGCGGAAATACCTGTATTTGTGGTAATCAACTGGTTTCTGTACAGAGAAATAAGAAGTTTCGTGACCTACAAAGAACACATTGTGCAACTATTTATCCTAAGTAACTGTGAGACCAGATTGGTAAATCTCTCATACTTAAAAATAAGTACTACTGTTCCTTCAAAATACATAAATGTGCATGTTAATGATGGAAGAAGTTTTCACAGAAAGCAAAAGAAGCATGCAGGACACCACCCAACTGTGCACAGTCACTGTAACACTTCCTCTTCAAAAGTTTTTCTTGACTAGCACTTTGGTCATCAGAAGAATTTGTAAGTAAGTGGACCAAATAATTCAGAGTTCAACTAACAAATATTGCTTATCTAGTTTTACTAAATGTTGTGGAACATATCTGCACACAGTCAAATCTGTTCTCAGAAAATGACCTGTTCATCCTTCTTTCCCGTTAATGATGCTGACACCTAATAGCACCATAAATGGAAACTAAGGGGGAGAACAACTGTTTCAATTTGAACCAGGTATTTATCTGCCTTAATAAATTATTACAGATCTGGGGACAAATGTAAGTGACATCACCATGCTTATTTATTTATATTTTATTTTTAAACTGTTTAAAAGTTTTTTAAAATTTTTTGGTGTAAGGCAAATCTTTGGGTCCCTTAAAACACTCAGTCTGAGTAAAATCTTGTCAATCTATTTCTCCTCTATTCTATTTTTCTACCTACCTCTTCTTTTTTCTTCATTATTACAGCAAATATTTTGGTTTGATTGTCTGTTTCCTGGGAAAGGCGATAATGGCCAAGCAAGATTGCATCTGTTCTGGAAGGTTAAAAAGGAGGATAATGTCAAGGACATAAAAATATTCTGTGTCGCAAAAGTGTGATCCTCTTATAATACAAGCATCAGCAATGAAACAGAAACTGACTACATAATAATACAAACTATTTCTTATTTCCATTCAGTAAAGCCTAATCAATGATATTAAATGGTGAAAACATTTTGGAAAACTTGCTTCTAATTTTCCCAAACAGGACAGTAAACCTAAGTTAGTTGGTTCTACCTAGCCTACTGCTAAATATTTACAGATTTCTGGTGAACAGCTCAAACCTGTTTTGAAGCTGCAAACGATTTTCTATGTTTTTATGTCCAAACATCAAAAAGCACTAATTGCAACCTATCCCACTGAAATCTTCACTTTCCTTCTGTTAAGGAAGTGTGAGAAGGCAGGCAGTAATGAAATAGTATCTTTAAAAGGATTATTCCATCTACTTGCCTTAAAAATTTCAAATCACCTAATCCACAAAGGAAATCTAATTACAATATCAGGACCCTAAAATGAAAGATATTTTTGCATAAAGATCAAAATTATTTGTAGTTCTTAGGAGAGAATTATAAATATCTATAACACAATATAAATAACATTGTTTTGCTTATAAATAACATTGATTTGCTAAGATAGGATATAGAATCTGAGACAGAAATAAATAGAAATTGCTGGGTAAAAGCAAAATGAAAACTGCAAAGCCAAATACTTTATTGGAATAACCTTGTGTTTTTAGTCCGTAAGCGAGGAACTATAGATTGAGGATCTTCAGGAGTTGTTAGCATCATAACTTGACCATCTGGAAAGAATCTCAAATACCTGCAAAAACATAATTACACAATGTAAACCTAGAAAATATATTCTTTTCCTGTTTTTTTTCCTGTTTGTTTGCTTTTAAAATCACAGGATGTTACCCAGAAGGATTTAGAACTTAATTGGTAATAGCATTTGAAAACACATTTCTTCACACATAACAGAAAATAAAAGAGATCAGAAATCAAAAGAGAGTTATGAATATTAAAAGAGGAAGTTATGAAGAGTTATGAAATTTTGTCACCTCTACCAAAGCAAGGTTGCTAAAACTGACATCTGGCATGAAAACTGACATCAAAACTGGCATCAAAACTGACCTCCAAGTTTCTCCATTCCTATCCACTGAGACCAATGCAACAAAATCTCAATTACGGTATCAGTACAAAATTAGTAATGTCCTATGGACTTTCTCAGGTTCAGGAACCTGATGGATTTTTACAGTACTCAAGTACTGTGCTAATATTTGAGACTACAGCAATAGCCATCAGGTTCAATGGTTTCTATGAACAGTTTCCAGCCTCAGAAGAGACAGCAGAATGAAACAATAAATGCTGGGAGCAGCAAGATGAACACCAGCAAAAAATCAGGCTGAGGAAATAAATGGCAAGGCATTTACAGCAAGATGAGAAAGCTCAGCCTCTTGATTTTTACAACTGATTACACATATGCTAAATGACTGCTCTTGTATAATCACATGTATTCTCTTTGCTGAATTGTGTCATGTGTTGTATCAGACATGTAAAACAAAAGTTGTTTAGGAAAAGAAATCTGCAGGTAAGTATTAACTGTTATAAACTTTCATCATGTGACATGGTTTAAGTGAGCATGAAACATGTCTCTAAGCTCATTTCTAATTATCATAGAATTCTATTATTAGATCTATTATTAGATTCTATTTCTAAAACCTATTCTCAAAAAACATTGCTTTACACACTGCAGGAGCCCCATTCAGTTTTACAGAATGATTATTGTCTGTGATAGCCAGGGGTGGATTTAAAGAACTTAAGAGAGAAACATTTCACTCACTCATTGTACTACAGCTCTACCTGTAATATTCCACTTGGTGCCATGCTCTGTAGAAACCATCAAGAGACTGCTCTCCTTGACGTATGTATTTTGTCTTGCTGACGTATACACCTACAGAAAAGGAAGATATACAAACAGAAACTAAGAACATAAAGTATTTATGATGAAAAAGCCAATAATCTAAAACTTTTGAGTATGGTTTTGTTACTTAAATACATGGAAGTTTTTATTTTCATCCCTTGCACCTTTCCCTTCTATTTGCAGATACTCTACAAATTGAAATGCACAAACAAATTGAGACTAGGTCTAACAACATCACAAACATCAAACCCACCTGACTGTTTCTGTCACACAGTCACAACTATTTCCAAAAGTACAGCTTACCATCAAATCGAACGCGAGGCCTTTCCAAAAACATGTCCCTCCAAGATGCATATGGAACAAGTTTATTGCAGCTCCTGCCCCATATTTTCAAACAGACTTGATGCCAGATTTCAGGATCTCTAGTGAAAACAAGAAAAAAGCAAACCCCATAACTTCCCTACAAACTCTGTTTAGCTTTTATATATCAAATAACACTTTTTTACTTAGTTTGGATGCAGATAAAAGAAACTTTCTTGAACAAAAATAGCTCATAATTTAAAACCCTTGACTAATTTACTTCATCCTGAAGTGTTTGAAAGCCTTTTCCTCTTCCCAGTGAAACTGAGGAACAGAATGACAGAATGTCATTTTCATCCAAGTACAGAACCACAACATTGCAGCAGCCCTGCACATCTCTGTGTGGCTATATGAGCATGACAACAATATTCTACAAACCTTAAACACCAATTTACAAACAAAGTAGAACAAGTAATACTTTCTGCTAGATTTTTATTACAGTCAAGTAATCTATCTCACATTTAGTAGTGTATTGAGAAACTGATTAGCACTGTGAGGAGCTTAACATGAGAATGTTTGTGGGAAGGAAAAGCAGGATATACTAGTGCAAAAAGAGAAGCTTCATTCTAGATAAATTATCTACAATACCTGGCACAAATGTAAAATCCTCGGCAAACAAGAGATAATTGCTCCAATGATCTCAGATCCAAGTCACTTGAAACCACCCATCGGAAAATGTACATTAGTACTTCCATAGGCAACGCTAAAGACAGAAAAGAAATCCTTTTTAGATGCAACCTGTAAATCAACAGGTTATTCATAATTCCAGGTCTGGCTTTTGACTTTCCATTAAAAAAATCTACTTTTCACATTGTAGCCCAATGCCAGAGAACAAAAAGAAATTAACTTAAAAGGTCACTATAGATAACATGTGATGTCCATAAAGGATCCTTTTGATCCTTTTTAGCCTACTAACTTCTAAAGCTGATGTGATTTATTAAAAGTTTTCTTCCTGCTATAAAAAAGTCAGTAACAAAGATACTATAACACAGGACTGGCAGGAAAGTACAATATAAATCTAGAAAGACCAACACTGCTGTTGGTCTTGTGGTCCTGTCCAAGGACACATGTCCTGATATAATTTTAGAGTAATGCCTGCAACATCTTGTCTTTACTGGTAAAAGAAGAAAATACATTTTCCCAAGTGCACAATGCACCAGTTAAAATAAAATAATGTTGAAACCCTGTTTTCTTTATGTTTTGATTGCTTCACTTACTTTATTTTCTTTCCTTGACCAGATAAAAGGAGATCAGGCCAAGATTTCAAAGTGCAACTGATAATTTAGGATGCAGAACCAAGCCATCTGTTTTTAAGAGAGATCATAGCTCATATACACTCTCTACAATTTAGATCTCATAAAGAAGTCTCAGGATAACTGTCCCAGAACTGAAGCACCGAAAGTCATTAACCTTCAAAAGACTTTGTTATTTAGTCTTTCTGACCCTGAAAACATACTTGTTGCAAAAATCTCATATAGAATCAAAAGAAATCAAGAAATGTAAAGATGCATAGTCTACAAAACAATTGTTTCTTACTCAAACTTAAAAATTGTAGTAATAACTGTATTTTCAAACCAAACCAAAAGAACTGGAAAGAAAACTGGAATACGCTTACTTCAGCAAGTCCATTTCTAGAAGCTGCAACTTTTAAGTATGCCTCTGATCTACTCAGAAATATTACTTGGAAAAAGCTTGTGTGATAAAGACAAGATCTTGTACAAGAACAACATTGTTTACCTAGCTGATAATTTTTCTCCTTTGTATCTAGCTGCAGAAGTAAATAAAGAGATAATGTATGCACTTCTTCAAAGGTGACTCTTGAATGAAGGAGAGAAATGTTTTGATAAAGTGAAACATAATATAAATTCTGCCTCTCAACTCTTACAGAGTACCTTAACTCTTACCTGAGATGTGGGTCTGGTTGACATAAACTTCAGGCTGACAAAGTTTGACTGAAGATTCCTGAAGAGTTAACTGCTGCTGGAAATCCGTCAGGAGATCTGCCATTTTGTCATCCTCTTTGCTATCCTCAACACTAGAAAAGGGGCAATGCCAACACTGTAACATTGGATAAAACATACCAACAGATGTCCTCATCTTAGCATCAATCCACTGCCATACTCCCATTCATTAGAGTTGTTTCCTGTACATTTTTAAAGCAATCACATTTCATCATACAATAAAACAACTACTGAAATATGATTAAGGTCATTAAGACATTGCTGGAATGGCTCTGAGAGTAACAACTGGGGCTTTTTCATTAAATTCCCATTCCAGTTTTTTATTTTGTATTTCAGTTTTTTTATTGAAGTTACTGAAGAATTTCTTGACTTCATGAAAAGAAAAATCTCATCTTTCTTTTACTTTGTCTAAGATATGGCATATGCGGGAGATAAAGTGTTGTTAATGAAAGTTGCATTTTGTAATCCTTCTCAAGATGTAAGATATTGGAAACAATTAAGGATTATTTTTCATGTTTGTTTTATTCACTGAAGAGTGATCCTTGGTGGGTATATTCAACAGTAATGAAGGAAAACTACTTTTGTACCTATTCTGTAAATAGGCAGAAATAATAAATTTCAGGAGCCAGAACAAGATTGCAGAACAGAAACAACAAGCTTGCTACTCATCAGTAAATTTGAAGGATTACTAAGTGATAGAAGAACATTACCACATTAATAAAAGAAATCTAAATTTAACTTGTATATCATAATATGATCTTTTAATAGCTGCCTGCTTGCTTGCCCCAAATACCCACAAACGACACAAAACTCCCTGAGCACATCACAAACCATGTTTCTTTCCCTGACTTGGTATACAGCTGGTTAAGAAATCTTAGTTACTTTTTAATACCATTCAATTCTACTCTAAACAAGCTACTAGAATGAGTTGAAAATATAAGCAAGCAACTGGTAGACCTAGCAATGGGTTTTGAAGTATCATAGAGAAGATTATTATGTTTGGACCTGTCCTAAGACTACAGGAGGAAGTTGCACTGAATATACCTTCCTTTATTTTGATGAGTATGATGGTCAGTCCCAGTACCTACAGGCCACACTGTAAACTGGTTTTTCAAATCTAATTGTGGAATTTGATTATCTCATCAAGACTCTGTGAAACACCTACAACACTAATTCAGAAAGCACAAACTAAAATCTCTCCCAAGAAATACATCTCTGCAAATACTGCTTTTAAACAGTAAAGTAACAGTTAAGACTATGGGTTGTTTTTCCCTCACTGCCACAAAGTGCTCAGAACAGTACAGCAACACTTAAAAAAACCAAATAAAAATCCACAGAATTGTAGAATAATTTTGGTTGGAAAAGACGTCTGAGATCATCAAGCCCAACCATTCACCCGGCACTAAACCATGTCCCTAACTGCCACATGTCACATCTTTTAAATACCTCCAGGCATGATGACTCAACCTCTTCTCTGGGTACCCTGCTCAAGTACAGCTTGACAACCCTTTCTGGGAAGACTTTTTCCCAATATTCACTCCAAAGCACACCCTGAGGCCATTTCTTCTTGTCCTGTCGCTTGTTATTTGGGAGAAGAGACCAACCTCTACGTCAATACAAATTCCTTTCAGGTGGTTGTGGAAAACAGTAAGGTCTCCCCTGAGCCTCCTCCTCTCCAGGCTAAACACCCCCAGCTCCCTCAGCTGCTCCTCACAGCCCTCGTGCTCCAGACCCTGCCCCAGCTCCCCTGCCCCTCCCTGGACTCACTCCAGCCCCTGAGTGTCTCTCTCACAGTGAGGGGCCCAGAGCTGGACCCAGCACTGGAGGTGAGGCCCCAGCAGTGCCGAGTGCAGGGGGACAATCCCTGCCCTGCTCCTGCTGGCCGCACTACTGCTGGTACAGGCCAGGATGTCACTGCCCTTCCTGGGCACCTGGGCACACACTGGCTCATGTTCAGCCAATGTCCTATCAAGCAGGACCCCACAGTCCTTTTCCAACTGGCAGCTTTCCAGCCACTCTGTCCCCAGCCTGTAGCTCTGCATGGGGTTGTTGTGACCCAAGCACAGGATCCAGTACTTGGCCTTGCTGAAATTCACACAACTGGTCTTGACTCATTGATCCAGAATATCCAGATCTCTCTACAGAGCTTTCCCACCCTCCAGAAGGACCACTCCTGCACAACTTCAGCCCAGAGTCTTAATGGAGTAGAGAAAATGATGCTAAAGTAAGAAAATAATTGTATAAAAACCAAGGTTTTTACATGACTATAGCACATGATTCAGTAGTTTTCCTAGTGCACAAATGCACAGCAAAGATTTCATGCCAGCAACACATTCAGATATGAAACTAATGGATGGAAATAAAGCACTTAGCCCATCCTGCACTCTTTTATATTAAGTCAACAGCTGCATTGGAGCTGTACGTCCTGGGGCAACAAGACTGAGCTAGTAATACCACAGTGACACAGCTGTGCTTTCCTTTTTCATTCTCCATGTTAAAACTCTGGATTTTTTGATGCAGCTATCAGGAGCACCAATAGCTGCTATGAGCAAGCAAGAATTTGGGAAGCTGTTTCATAAACTTGCCTATGTTAGGCTGCAGGGGCTGGAACAGAAGTTGTGGCCCTCCTTAAACATGAGTTTTGGACTCAAGTTAGGGCAGCCTTAAGTCACAACACAAAGACTAGACTACATAGTTTGCAGTCTCTGAGCTTCTAAATACATTGCCCTACTGAAAATGCTCCTGTTTGGCTGTGTTGGCACAAGAACTGATCATTCCTTTGCTTAATTAAGATGCTTATTTTATTAGTATGAAGCTTTAACTAATTCGTCTTTTTGCCATCCACAACTTTGTATGTCATCCTAAATCTGAAAATCAAAAATCAAAATAGTGACTGATGCTTTTTTTTATTAAGTAACAGCATAAGTCTTTGTAATCCTTCCCCCTGAAATTAGCTAGCTCCAAACAAGCCTGTTACTGTCTTCAGAAAATACAGTCTACTCAAGTGAGAGTGGGTAAGTCTTCCAGATACTAAGAGACTTAAACCTGCTTATTACAGCAGAATATTGATATCCTTCAGAAAAAAAATGTCATGTTTCAGTACTCCTACGCACTTAATTAGTAAAATTTCATACTCACCACCTCTTTCCAACTCCATCAGCATCTGGGGACCGTGTATAGGTGATCTTAAATTCTATATCAGGTACAAGCTGCATGGCTAGACGATAAAACTTGATGGCTGAAAATAAAGGTTTGATGTTCAAATATATCCCATGTCCATACTAGCTTATCAAAGCAAAGACTATTTTCAGAGAGACAGTACTTTTCACCTAAAAGTACTAAAAAGGTGGAAAATGCCCTTGCCTAGGAAAGCTTGTTTAGTCTAAACTGCTAGGTTTAAATTCAATATAGAAGAGAGGAACACTGAAGACCTGTTTTCAAAACTAAAAACCTCATGCACTTTTTCAGAATAAAGAGTTAGCTCAGCTTTTACAGATTTACCTTCATTACCACAAATTCAACTATGGAGTAGAAAATTTTACACTAGAACATTCCAAACTCCTGATGTTGTTTGGTGCCCGGCACTTGCAAAGATTTCCCAGAGAAAGAGGTTCAGGAACATCACTGTGGCAACAAACTGTTATTTAAACTGCAGAATGTCTTCCTCCTGAGTCAGCTCTGTGAATCCTTCTTAATTTAAATTAATTTGATGCATGCACATTCAATCTATTTTAATACCAGTAGTAAAATCATGTATGCATGTATATGTTTCTTTGTATTCTGACATAATGATACCAAGATCAGAGGGCAATTCTTCAGCTTGGACTCTTAAAACCAAAACTCAAATAGAACATCAGTGAGCATGGAGCTCAGAATTTGTCTGATGAGTCTGAGAAACTTGAGTTTGGGACTAGTAAATGTTCCTATTTCCTTGAGTTCATGTCGGGGCCAGTGACTGACAAATCGTATCCTCTGGCAGTTGAGGATTGGAAATACCAGGAGCCAGCTAAACAGAGATCAGTCTCAACTTTAGCATTTAATCTTGCAGACAAGGCCTCTACTGTACTTAAGCAAGAACAAGCTGCAGCACATAACTGTCTCACAAACATCAGGTATCAGCAGATTTCAGAAGCAGGCTTGGATTCTGGTGACCTGGGCCAGGTCAGCAAATAAAATCCTGGTCTGAAAACAGATGTCTCAACATGTGCTCAGTAATATATCTGTGTCTGGCATAAGACCATGCCCCTAAGGTCTCATGGATCATATAGATCTAAACTAAAAACTTCATGTACTTTTTCAGAATAAGGAGTTAGACCATAGGGATCTATGTGTAGAAATAGTTCAGTTTAGTTTATCTACCTTTCAAGTCAAATTCAATTGAGAAGGATGAATCCATATTCACGCAATCCAGATGTCTGAAAGACTTTTGTGACTGGAACTGTTAGATATTAGTATTTCTTTCCTGCTTTTTAGTTTTAGATTTTTAGTTCTGACATATTTTTTACTGTGCATTTAATCCTTTACCAAACACCCACCAGATCTTAGCCTAAAGTAATTGTGCCCTGTAAAAAAATGTAACAAACTAGAAACTGAGACAACTGATTTTATTAACTACAGAGGACTCATATTTCTCTCAGCTAATATGAGATATGAAACAACAACCAGAAATCCCTTGAAAATGAAGGAAAATTCCCATGATGGAGTGAAAATTTTGTATTCAGCACGTGGCTGAGTTCAGGAGCTTCCAGAATTCTCTCAGATCTCTGTATCTTGAATTATTTTGCACCTGCACTTTAAACACAGTGGCCAAGCCCTCTGGTGGATGAGCAGGATGGCACATACATTCTGCTTTGCTTTCTTTCATGTGAGAAAGAAACAGAAAATTGGCATCTCCACTAATGACCTACAGAACTTGGAAGTTAGAACAGTTTTCTTACTCTCTAGACTCTGAAAACTAAATATAAGAAAAAAACCTTTGAATTTCCATTTTTACTAGTGCTCATAGCAAGAGTGCAGGTAAGCAAGCTAAGTACCTTAAATATTTTATGACAAACCTCAAAGACTACCAGATTTGAATGTTCACTGCAGGAATTCCTGAAAAAGCTATTTTAGCATGCTGTGTTAATAAAAAAAACCAAAAAAACCCCCAAAAACTCCCAAACCCAAAGAGACCTCTCCAAAAAAAGAAAAAAAAAAACACCAAAAAACTCCCAAAACCAAACAACAAAGCGTTAAAGCAGTAAATTTGTCCACAGTAGAATGATGAGAACTGTGAGTACAGGAAATAGTTTAGTGCCTTAATTAATTATTATGCTAATTTCAAGTTGCAGAAGTCACATAAAGAGGCATTCTAAGATACTGTTATATTGCCTGAAAGTTAGAAATTCCTTCCTTGATGTAATTTTTACTTTACCTCAACCTTAGAACTGATATAATGGTTCCTTCTATAGCATGTCTGTTTGCTTATCTGAATGATGGAGCTCTCAAACCACTGTTAGTCCATAGTTTAGGTTCACTGGCACCATGAAGACTTGCCCATAAATCTACAGGTGGTAAATTTCTCTACAATAAGGGTGTTCATTGTAGACTTTCATATTACCTTCATAAAGGGCCCCATTTCGTTCTTCTTCCACTGCCTTCAGGAAAAGCTCTTTTGCCTGCACAATAAATTACACAGAGCAGTTCTTTACTCCTTATAAACAGGAGTCACTTGACTTAGAATTATTTTTGATCTTACCTACTGTACCTATGACAGAGATACCAAAATAAGACATTCCCATATGCTACAAGACATAAGATGACTGAAATTCCCAGTTAACAAACTAACTGTATTCCTGCTGCTCGCCCCTTTTACACACAGTCTTTCAGAAAGCAGACTGTGAAGGTGACACCAAGGCAAACATAAAGACCAGAAAAATCACTGCAGGATTATGTAGACATTAGTATGGAGACAACGAGACAATAACCTCTGTTGTTTCTCCAGATTTAATTCAGCATCAGCTTTTAGAAAAGTTATAGTGGAACAGTAACACAGACAAGTAAAACCTCAATATTATGCAATTTTTCTGTACCTTTTCCTCTTTTGCTATCTCCTGTTTTCCCCTGGCATCGACAGACTTTAGTCCAGGTTCTCTTGATGATGCTCTGCATGGCAGAGGTTCCAACCCACTAGAACTCACACCTGGGGCAAGCTCAAACATCCACTGAGCTCTGAACATCTGGAGCTCTGCCTAAAAAACACGATTAATTCTACATAGTATCACATATTCAGAAAATACATCTTCTGAGGAGAAATTATAAAGTACAAACACAAAAAAGAATTTCAAAACTATGTTTTCCAAGTCTTGATGGCTTCAGTGAATTTAGGGACAGAGTGTTAGCAGTTGTTTTATGGTAAATTAAAACAAAAAAGTGCACAAGTACTTTTTCAGTCTCATTCAATAACTAAAGTGCTTTTTTCTGGACTGTTCACCTCAGAAGAAAAACTGATGTTTCAAGAAGTGCTTGTTAGTACTATGGTTATGACCTAAGATTCCACAGAAAATGATCTTTCCAGACATGATCATGTTTGTTCTTGTTCATGTAGAATTATCATAAGCAATAAATCAATTAGCTCTTAATATTAAAATTTAGAAAATCCAGGTTTTTGTACACAAGCATTCCAAGTTATCTAACATTCAAGACGGTGATTTATATAATATACAAGTAAGACCTTACTTCTTTCTCTTTTAAAAAGTATGGACTATGCTCTGTGAAATAATACAAGTTGCAATTCCTGTCATGCCTTTTTTTGGAGCATCTTTGAAGTTACACTTTACAGGTCTCTTGCAATCATCACAACTTCTGGGGAGCACCTACACAGAAATCTAGTCTCGTAGGAGAACACACTTTTCTACTACACTGCTTTTATCAGCTTTCTGGTCCAGTAGAAAGTGACAAGTTAAACTGGAATTTGATCACAGAAACTGCTGTCCAAGTTCTACAGCTCTTCAAAGAAATTCCAGATCTGTCACAAGCTTTCTTTTCATCTACAGAGATAGCTGAAGACTGAATCTGACACTTGGAACACAATGCAAAATTTATCTCACTTTTGGAGGGGCAGGAAGACTAAGCATTTGTCAGATCAACAAATGTGTGGTAAATAAATGAAGATAAGTGATGCAGTTTAACTCACAGCAGTACTATGTTTGTAAAATCCCACTAGCATGAGGGACATACCTGAAGATTTGCTTCACCAGATCTTTCACTGTCATCAGTTCTTACCAAATCAGCGTGACAATCTTCTTCAGCTTCTGCCTAGTAAAGAGCAGTCAAATGTCATTACAGGGTCTGCACAGTCCCCACAGCACATTCACAAGAAAAACTGATATGGACACACATTAAAAAAAAATTAAGCATGCTTCCCTTTTGATGATAAAAATTAATTTTAAAACTAATGAGATCAGTTGTACTTCCATATTAATGAAGTTCATATTTAATGAAGATGGGTTTTGCATTCTAATCCAATACAGATTAGTTGTGAATCACTTGAAGGCTTCCATGCTGCAATACACCAGCATACCTGACTAAATACACTGTGTCTGTGTCAAAGCACAGAGCAAAAGCTTCAGTATTAAACAATAATGTCCTTTGTCCAACAAATTAAAATTTAATCACTATCTTCTCACTGTAAAGATAACCAGTAGTTTTGATTTGTTTAATATTTGCAAGAGCACAAAAGTGCTTTGAATCAACAATAGATACTTCACATATGCATGTGAAACTAAACAAGAAATGTACTGGAAAATAAAATAAAAAGCTATCATGAGAGCTTGACAGTTGGTTTTATTTACAGTACAGCTGTGAGACAGGTTAAACAAATAAAACCTGAAACAAGACCTTTGCCTAAACCTAACATGGCTCTACATAGGAGGTTAAACTAGCTAGTTTAAGAAGAAAACTTAAAATATGAAAATTAATTATTATAGCGAAATATACTGAGATTTATGGAGTCTATACTAAAAGAAAGGAAAACAAATTCTAAGCATTAGTGAGAAGCCACTAAAATGACAGCAACAGCAAGATGCCAGTAACGGGGAAAAACCACCCCAAAATCTCAGCTAAGACATTTGTTTAAGGTTCTTCCTGCAGCTGAAGCAAACCAGTTTTTCTACCATTCTGCACTGAAATTCACATCTATAGCTCTGCAAGTAGATAATGCAAAGTGAGATTACAAGCAGGCAAACCTAACATTAAGATTAGCACAACTACTTAAGAAAGTTTTATTTCCCACTCCTTCCTATTGTACTCGGTACTCAGAGACTTGAAGTGACATTCTGTCAGTAAGATTCTACCAAGCTCTCAAAAAGAAATCTCTACCTCCTGCACAGTAAAAGTGCAGAAATCAAAGCATTCTTGTACTCAGAAAATTTATACCATTTTTAGAGCACTTGGAAGTTCTGATCAAACTACAGAATATTACCAAATGTGATGGGAATGCAACCTTTAATCTCTCTGTCTTGGTGACAAGCACCTCCCCAGAGTTAGCACATATCTTCAGATTGCCCAACAACCATAACCTTACTGGTTTGTCATTTCTAAAAGTGCTTTCACTGAGGTTTCAGATAATTTATCATTTACAATTGACAGACATGGTTGGTTGGCTGAAGATAAACAGATATTCAATCCACTTCTGCATTCTCATTTTTAATTTCCGTACATTTTTAATTTCCCAGTAGAGGAAACAGGTGAGCCAGAACACTATCAAACAGTAGTGGCATTAAATCTCAGCAAGGAGCAAATAACTTGGAATTTAATGGGCTTTGATTCCAGAATTTAATTGCAGGCAGTTAATGCCCTATGAGTTGTGACAGTCCTACCACATTATTAGCATCCAGGAATATTTTGTTGGCCAAGCAGAGGCAGCCTAGGAATGAGCTAGCTCTGAAATGGGTGTCTGTAAGTGCATTATTATGGCAGTGGGCTGACAGAATTAAGGCCTAATTCTGTCTGTGCAGAGTGCAAGTCTTCTGGTTTGCAGCTGAATTATGTCCAGGCAGCTCTCCAGTTTGGGCAGATAAGCCTGGTTTTATCTGCAAAATGCAGAAATTACCAATTTCTGAACTAAATCAGCACTATCTTCTGGTGCATAAAACCACGCCCATTAAAACCTTTAACTCCTGAAGTCTGTAAACAAACTGATTTAAGCTTTGAAACTACTCAGGTTAGGAAGCTGGATGAAATTTACCTCATTAAAAAACTTTACATTTCACTAATCTGCTCAACTCTTGATTTTCAACACCTCCTCTCCATTCAGCTGCCCTACTTCTTCATTTCTGAGTCACAATCAGACATGGTAGTGGACCAACTGTACCTAAAATCTCATTTGATGCTCTTTGAAACTTAAATATGCTCTCAACTCAAACCAAAAATACTATGAAGACCTGGCCTACAGTCTAAAAATTGTCAAAAACCATCATGAAATTGATTACAACCAAAGTGCTGTCATTACCTTCCCTATATTGTAGGCATGTGTGACCACTTATATCAAAGGTCTGTCTTTTGGCAGTAGTAGCAGCCTAAGTGGCCAGCCCTCTGAACTTACTGGTAAAGCAATGAATTCATTGCTACTGCATAGGAATGAGCTGGAGAACTGATGTCTATTAACAACCTTCCACTATTTATCTGACCTGCTGAAACCCTATGATTTTGCTGGGACAAGTGAATAAACACAGGTACTGTGAAGCAAGGACCTTCACCAGCAGACAGCTCATGAGATCACACCTAAAGCACTTCACAACGTGTACAAATTGGCTCATTGCCCCTACTCTGAGAATACTTGTGTTGTGCTTACAGTTTCTAAAATCCACAAGAACACTGTGCTCTAACTGCTACTTAGGGGATATACCTGGATAGTTCATCGTTGTGCTTGCTGGCCTTTCCTCTGACACAAGTCAGCTGTCACATGAAACAGTGACTTCATCCTGATTGAAAGGAAGGCATCATACTGTGTACTGGCTGACTGGCTTGATTAATTTTCCATGGGGAAAGTAGTAGTCTATCAAGCCACCAAAAGGTAACATGTCAAAAGTAAACATCTGATTTAGGTGGCAACTCATAAAAAATGAAGTCAGCTGAGTAGATTCAATTCTGATTTGCTTGCAAAGCTTTAGAAACCATTTGCCAAATGCAGAACTAGTTTATTTGCACAGTTCAGTTTTGTCTTGCAATCAGTAATTGCATGCTGATTTCCTCATACATTAACCGCCCACTAAACTGTGTGTAACGCCAGGACCTTTAATAGTTCTGATCTCTGTTTCAGCAAAATAAAACCAAGATCAGAAACAGTTCGAAGCTGAGCGTCACCAGTTGAACACGGCTGTGTTATGTGTGAACCATACAGAACTCAGGGAGGAGCAAGCACGGCAAAGCAAAACAGTGACTGCCAGCTAACATTCCTCTTGGTTTTATAAAAAAATCAGAAAGTCACCCTCTCTTTCTGTAAATGTGGTAGAAACAACACTGTGTTCAAAAACAAGAGTTTCTATAACCGTGGTGAGACATTTTAACAGCTCCTGTGTGATATAAACGGTTTAACTTTGAATGATCGAGTTCTCATCATGGATACTTGAATCCATATTGAGACGCAGTCAATAAAGCAATGCCGAACCAAAGAGTATTTCTGATATGTTAAATGACAAACTCAGCTCGAGTCCCTGGCCCACAGAGTCCTTTAAATTACCGACTGATTTTATGCCACCACATTTTTGATGGAAGAAAGGGAAAGGAAGGGCACGCTCCCCGTAATGACACAGGGATTTTGTTCACGCGTTCCTACGGAGGGCTAGATCGCTCCAGAACCAAGCAGCCCCACTCATCAAAACCCCCTGCGGGAGGCGGCCGTGGCAAGCCGCGCTGGGGCGGGATCACGGCACGTTTCCCACAAGCATCGCCCGGTGCCCGGGGGCGGGCAGGGCAGGCTGCCAGCAATTCGGCCAGGGAGCCGCTCCCACGCACGCCCCCCTCGTCCCGCTCCCGCCCGACCGTCCGTGCCCGACAGCCGAGCCCCCGCCGCCCGGGCCCGCTCACCATGCTGCCGACGCGCGGGCGGCGCTGTCCCGTCCCGGGGGCTCTGCTCCCCCGCTTGGTCCGTGTGTCCTCCCTGCCCGCGAGGGGCACTTAGCAGAGTTCTCGGTCGGAGAAGCGCACCACGCAGCGGGAGTCCCTGCGGGCCCTGCGGACGGCAGCCATCTTCCCGGCGAGCAGGGCCGGCGGCGGGAGCGGCGGGACACGGCCCGGGCGAACCCGCCAGGTCAGAGCGCCGCCTCCCGCGCGGGCCGCTACGACGCGCGACCGCACGGACTCCCCGTCCCAGAGCGCACCGCGGCCCGTGCCGCCTCTGCCGCCCGCGCTGGCGCGGTGCAAGGCCTGCTGGGGAGCGTAGTCCGCGGCGCACACTAGGGGAAGGGCGGCAGAGCAAAGGCTGCCGGGAACTGTAGTGAGTGGGAATCCCGGCAGGCGCGATCCCAGGAGAGGGAGCCGAGGTGAAGCGGCGATGTCCGGGAGCCGCGATTTCTGCTGCGACTGCCGTCAGGCCGGGAGCTTGGCACAGGCAAATTGCCGACCAGGTAACGGGACAGCGCTCGGTGCCGCACTGTGGAGATAACAGCGGTGCCGAGGCCATTGAATCTCGTGGCCGTGGTAATTTGCCCGTCCAGTTCAGTGAGCACAGTTATCACCTGCTGTCAGGACACGCCTTGTCAGGTTTTCTAAAACTGAAATTTGGACGAAACCTATTTGTCTAAAAGCGTATCACAGTCTTTTTGTTCTAGAAGAAAACCACGTGTATGGATCTGTGAACCTTTGTGCATGTCTACTGCCCTGAGCGTTTTCAGGAGGAGGATGAGGAGGCGTGTGTCTTCTCTGGAGGGGCAGGTGAGCGCTCAGGCTTGGGCAGCGGGCCCGGGAAATGGGGCTGCAAGGGCTCTGGGAGCCGGCATCGGCACTGGCTTTCCGATCCAGGTGACCGTAGCGCTGCTCTGTGGAGAGGAGACAGTGAGAGGCAAGGGGGCTGTGACAAGGCCGGGCGGCGATCCCTGGCCGGGCAGCCGGGGCTGGTGCGGAGCGGGGCGCTGGGTGCCGCTGTGGGCTGTGCGAGCAGTGGGGGTGACGCGGCATGGCCACCTGAGGATTGGAGATGGGGTGCTCGTGGCTACGACTGGTTATCAATAGTGCTGCAGCTCGTTTGGAGTCAAGGCTGATTTTCTCCTACTGGGTGTGCCTCTGCTTAGATACTAAATGTTACATTTTAGTAAAAAATCCTTCAGTGTGAGGGCGGTGAGGCGCTGGCGCAGGTTGCCCTGAGAAGCTGTGGATCCCCCATCCCCGGCAGTGTTCAAGGCCAGTTTGGGTGAGGGTCTGAGCAACCTGGTGTAGGCAAAGGTGTCCCTGCCCATGGCAGGGAGGTTGAAACTAGATGATATTTAAGGTCACTTCAAATCCAAATAATTCTCTTAGTCTATTGGGAATGGAAAAGCCTTGCCTGTAACAACAGAAAAACGGCATCCTGTGGCTGTCGCAGGGCTGAGTGCTAATACGTGATTGTGCACGTGGGCTGTAATATGGGTGGCTTAAGCAGAAATCTCATGTAAGTGAACACTGCTCCTCCTGGCTTCACTGAGAATCATGCCTGTCTGTTGAAGGGAATTTGAGTCTTTATGATATATTCCTGTAAATATAAAGATTAGCCTCTGACTAGGTGGGGTGCGGGAGGCACCCAGGACTTTGTTTTTCCCCACACCTGTTTTAGCACTGAATGACATGTCCTACACTGTACTCCTGAATTACAGCACTAGCTCATCCTGTCTTTCCAAACCCCGGGAATTAACTCTATATGCTTTACTTTTAAAACCTAAGGGATGAAGTGTAAAAAGAAGCTGATATTTCCTGAATCACTGTTACAGTCCTGATAATCAATTGTTTTAGATCAAATTTTTGTTCCTTGTTTTCCTTTTACTGCTCTTCCCATTATGTCTTAAGCTCACCCTGGCTGTCAGAGCCAGGGTGAGCTGCTGGTGCTTGGGAGAGGAAGGCACAGGCCCCCCTTAAAATGTCAATATTCTTCCCATTTGCTCACAGTATGGTATTTCTGCATTCGAGTTTTGTTGTTTAAACTCCTCCCTGAGATGTGAGACGCCCACCAGTGTGAGGTTCGTGTTTGCTCGGCTGGGATTTGTTTTCACAAAGATCACAGAACTGTTAGGGTTGGTAAGGTCCTGTGCAAGTCATCTAGACCAACCCCTCTGCCAAGACAGGGTCACCTAGAGCTGGTTACATAGGAACACATCCAGGGTGGCTTTTCAATGTCTCCGGAGAGGGACTCTGTGACTTCCCTGTGCAGCCTGTCCCAGTGTTCTGCCACCCTCAATGGAAAGAAGTTCTTCCTCACGGTTAATGGAACCTCATGTGTTTCAGTTTATGGGTATTGCTCCTCGTCTTGTCACTGAGCACCACTGAAAAGAGTCTGGCACCATCTTTCTTGGCACCACCTCTGAGATACGTCGACGCATTAACGAAATCCCCTCCCAGTCCTCTCCAGGCTGAACAGGCTCAGCTCCCGCAGTCTCTGTAAGAGGGATGCTCCAGAGATGGTTTGTTTGTTTCTTTCTCGTTAACACCCAGCTCAGCGCCCCCTCTGCGAGGGGCCCGGCGGCTCCCCGGCCGCAGTCGTGGGGCGCTGTCCCCCCGCGGGGAGCCCCGGCGGGCCGGGGGCGCGGGGGCCGGCCCGGGGCCGCTCTGGGCCGAGCTGCTCCGCGGGGCGGCGGCGCCGCCATTCCGGGCCTGTCCGCAGGCCGGGCCCCAGCGGGGACACGCGTCCGCGGTGAGTCCTGCCGGGCACGGGCACGGCGGGCCGGGGGACCCGCGGTCCCGTACGGCGAGGAACGGAGGCACTCGAGTGTACCGGGGCTGGGGGTCGGGCGCCGCCGCAGCGGAGGCCGGGCAGGAGCCAGGAGCTGGCCTGAGCGGCGGACCCGCCATCGCTCATCTGTCCCTGCCTGCGTGTGCGGCTCATGGGGCACCCCCGGAGCTCTCCGTGACAAACGCGGCACCGCGGGCACCGCACCAAAGGCTTTGAACCGCGCCTTTCTCACCGCTGCCTGCTTGCAGTACCTTCGAGTAATTGCTACGGCGGAGGACGAGTTTAGAAAGGCACATGCTGTTTGTTTACTGTCTGCGTTTCTCGGCTGTGGCACAGTGAGCCAGTTTCGCTTTCAGTTCTCGGTGCTTCAGCGCTTCAGACTGGAGTGGATACGTATTTAAAGGGTTCATAAGCGACAACAGTAGCTTTGAGTTGTACTTAGTTAAAAAGCATTCTCGATATATTGAATTAGACTTGCTGTTAAAGGCGTTTTGCTGTTCGATTTCTGAGGGAATAAAAGTATAGGTGAGGTAACTCGGAGTTACAACACGGTGGAAATAAGGGGTTTACATTTTACTCTGTAGTATCAACACACTTTTTGCTTTAAATTATTTTTGCAGTTTATATTTACATTCTCTGGTGGTGCGAATTTGTGTAGATTGTATTTTTAGATTAGATGATACGTGTTGTAGCTCTGCAGACTGCTTGTTGGAGACTCATGCTCTTTTCAGTAATTTCAGTGGGGCTCGGGTGAAACAGTCTGAAGGCCAAGTAAAGTAGATTTTAAAACAACCTCACTATTAACAAGAAATGGTGCTGATTGAGTTAACCAGAGAAGACTTCATTTAGGCTTTGTCAGTGGGTTTTCACACAGGTGGATTTGTGCTTCCAGGGGAGCCAGGTTAATTTCTATGCATCCTGGCATGTTTTATAGCATTAATTCCTCATTGAAATAAGTGTTTTCTGACTGATTTGGTTTTTTTTTTGTTGTTGTTGTTTTTTGTTTCCTTGGAGTTTTTTGTTTGTTTGTTTATTTGGGGGGGGGTTTGGTTGGTTGGGGTTTGGGGGTTTTTTGTTTGTTTTTTAGGGTATTGTTTCATTTGGGTGGGGGTTGGTTTTCTTGTGTTTTGGTTTTTTGTTTGGTTTTGGATTTAGGGGGTTTTGTTGTTTTGGGGAGTTTGTTTTTGTATGTTTGGGTTTTTTTGTTGATTTGTTTGGTTTTTGTTTTGGGTTTTTTTTCTCAGTTTTGTTCTTCAAAAATATTTCAGTTAGTCTGTTTTGGTCACATTTGACAATTTCAGAGATAATTTCATACAAGTCTTTTTGAAAATTGGTGGCTGTGGGAAGGAGAGGCACTTAATTAGTATCCTCAGTAATAAATAAATAGTTAGGTTCACCACTTGCATCTGTTCAAGAGACATCAAACAGTCTATCCAGCCATTGGTGATTATTGCTAGTAGTGTTAAACATCTTTAGTTTTGCTGTGGTTCTCAAATACGAGACAAGGGTGCTCCTCCACTCTTCAGTTCCCTGAAAGGGATATGTGAATGGTAAATCAGGGACAGCATAGGAGTCTGAATTTTAAGACATCACAGCTGTTAGGATCACAGTTTCAGAGCTGTATCATCAGGGCAGTGTGTGCAGGAGAGTCCACAAGTCCCAACTGTGATGATTTGAAATTACTGTATAAAATTGTTTGGATATTAGTACATTTTAGGTTTTCAGACTAGGAGAACATGCAAGACGGTGTCATTGTTTGGAATCTTGTTGCCAGGGATCTGAATAAAGGCTTTTGAGCTGCCATCCAGTCACTGACCAGTTGGAGTAAGCAGGTTAAAGCTTTTTAACCTGGATGTAGACCACTGAGCATAGCTTTGTGCTATTCAGGTGCACAGTCTGAAAACCAGCCAAAAAGGAACTGGTACTTGAAACTGCTGTTGTTAGGGACAGGCTCTGTGTTCCTTGGCAAGCAGTACAAAATGTGGGGTTAGGTCTCTAGTGTAAGGTGCTCAGTCCTGGGTCTCTGTAGTAGTGACTGTGTGGAAAGAAACAGATACTGCTGCAGGGCAGTTCCTCCTGCCTGTCTGAGACACTGACCGGTGTCTGAGATAGATTTAGAGACGTGCTGCACAATGGGTAGATTGTCAAAAGGTCTTCTAACTTCAGATTTCCTGGTCTTCATTCCTGTATCAGTATTAGTGGGGCTAGTAGGCTTAGAAGATGGAAAAGAAAGGATGTTCACAACATCTTGCATCTACAGGATTGTGGCTCTGCCTTGATGTCAGTTCAGAGTTCCAGTAACATAATCCCATTACCTCTAAAATCATAACACAACTTTGTGAAATAAGGAAGATACAAGGCTACTACAGAAAAAAAAAAAAAAGAAAATGTAGTTAAAATACACATTACAGAAGGCAAAAGTCACAAGTCATGAGTATTGTCTTTTTAAGGGGTGAAGAATAAGATAATGCAAGTGACCAAACCTTCATTGCAGGGGAATTTTATTTCAAATGTATGATTAGTTTACATAGAATAGATTCCATTTTTTCTAAACTATAGTGGAGGAAATACCAGCAACAATTACATTAAACTAGAAACAAGAAGTTTTTTGCTTTATTATCCAGCAGAGATTCTGTGGATGCCCCTGGAAGGATTCAAGGCCAGACTGGGTCAGGCTTTGAGCACCTGGGTACGAGAAGGAGTCTCAGCCCATGGCACAGGGGTTGGAACTAGATGATTTTTAAGGTGCCTTCCAATCCAAACTGTTCTATGGTTTTTTTTTTTTTTTTTTTTTTTTTTTTTTTTTTTTTTTTGTTTATGCAGTGTCACAACAAAAGATTAGGTAGATAATCTGGTGATGCCACTACTTCTAGAGATTGATTCATGCTTAGAGTTACTGTAGTAAAATACATTTGGTCTTACCTGACATGAATGTAATATTCTTCCTCTGCACACTTTGTTTAAAGGAATGCATATGGCTATGCTCTCTCACATAGGACCATATGGAAATTCAGAATATTGGTGTAGCTGATGGCAGTGTGACTTGTAAGGTGATGACTTACACACCTAAAAATCTGGCTAGGACAGATCCCGTCCTATTGTATTGTAAAGCTTAATTTTTTCTGCTAGCAGATGATTTTGTCCAGGCCATGAGACTTTATCCTGTGACTTTAGCAGTAGTGTCTCCCTTTAGGGCTGCCTGCAAGCTTTCTGTAAGGTACCTTTAGCTTTAGCTTGGGACTGGCTTTGGGGATTATACCCAGTTACACCCAGATACAGGCTGGCCCTTTCTGGTGAGGCTCCAGGACAAGTGTTTGTGTATGGCTGCCAGGGACTGCTCCCTTGGAGGAGAGTGGAGTCTGCAAACAAGCAATCTCAGAAGGGTACAGAAATCAAATGGATTATGTTCTGTGCTTTCAGACCGAAGGCTAAATCTTGAAAACATGATTCCTGCAACTGTTCACACTGTCCTGAGTGCTCTGTATTTATGCTGCCACAGAAAGAACTGGTTACACTTGGAGGAGAAAAACCACAGGAAACGCCGAGGACTGAAATGCGCTTGCAGCTGAAGTGCCCTCATCATGAATAGGTACAAAACTATCAGACAGCTTGGTGATGGGACCTACGGCTCTGTTCTCCTAGGGAGAAGCATTGAATCTGGAGAGCTAATAGCCATTAAAAAGTAAGTGTTCTCATACATTACTTAATAATGCATAGTCCAGGTTTTTCCTTTCTAGGTCTGCATCAACTTGGTCATGCTGGTTTGAGTACTTCACATTCCGTGCAGCTTTTTAGTGTGGAGTTGTATTTGGGCAGCATGAAAAAGTGCCTTGTATCCTGCAAAGCCTCAGCAGGAGATAGCGGGTGAGATATATAGGCTTATTGTGTAACAGCACACTGCTGCTATGTGCAAACGAGTTTTACATATTACTTAGAGTATTCTGCAGTGCTGCTTTGGAATCTACAGCCCTTTTGCTGCTGCATACATGGAACATATATTTTGTAGTCTAGTTTTCAATGCAATATTAGTACTGCAGTGATAATTACAACAACTGATCTCATTGCCCATTATCTGTATCTTTTATGCTATGACATACTGGTCTTTTCAACTTAAGATTTTGTTGAAATCCTTTGAGAAATACACTTGATTTTTCTCTTCTGCTTCAGTAGTGACTTTAGTTTGTAAATGGCTTATTTGTCCTAGCTTTGGTAAGAGACAGCTGTAAAGCATTGCAGGCACCTTCCTGAAATACTGACCATGACAAGGGACAGACTTGTCAAAAGAGCTTTTAGTACAATGCTGTTTTGTATGAGCAGCCAACAGCTGGCTTTATCAACTTTCTAAATCCCCTCTGCTGAGGGTATTTTGCCTGTATCAGACCTTGCTTAGAAGGCCTTGCTTTAATTTTCAGTTTGCAGGATGGGAAAAACTCAGAAAAATCAGAACAAATCAGAAGTATTCTCTCACTTAGGTGTTAATGCTGATCCTTTGTTGAAAACACAAGTGGCCTGGTAACTGAGTACACAAGACAGTAACTGCAAAAACACTGCTGAAAAAAAATCCAGACCCCTTAATGGCATGAAGGGCTTGTAGTTCTTAAACTACTCTAATTGTGAGAGCCCATCTCAAACAGGAAACTTGCTGCAATAATAAGTAATACTGAATTATCATTAAAGGCAAAGGCTCAGATCTTCAGAGAGTGCTCAACTCCCTCTGAAATCCAGACTCTACACAGTTGAGTATTTTTGTGAGTTTTAATCTGTGATCTTCTGTGTGCATGTATGTGTGAGTCTTCATCCTTTTGGTCCTAAAGCATAGAGTTACATCTTAAAGAACTGAGTGGTGATCAAAATCTGTATGGAAATACAGGACGATACATTACACACAAATATTGTGTTCAGAGTTACAGTCTGGCTTGGGAGAAAACTTCCACACACTTTGTTTCTGTTGAAGCAGAGTTGCTTATAAACTTGAAGGGGAAAGCAGAATTTGAAAAGCTGTTGGCATGATAGATGCACCTTGCAAGGGAAGTAGAAACATGGGGAATAGTGGACAAAGGAAAATGTGGAAATACAGCCAATTACTAAAATCACAGAGAAATCAAAAATAGAGAAGAGGAGCAAGGAGAATATGATAAAATTGGAGATCCAGTGAAGTGATTGGATCTTCATTTGAGTTGTGTCAAAACTGTCAAAACTACCCTTGTTCTTTTCACAGTTAGACTCTATTCTACCACATTGTTATATCAGAAAGAAAAATAGCATGCCTGGGCCTGTTGAAGGCTCTGAATTACTTTTAGCAAGGTTTATATACAGAAAAATGCAGTCCTGTGTAATAGTAACTGTTAATTTGACTGTAATTCTATTTGAGTGTGTATTCTAGTAAATCAACTTGACTATACCTTGTCTAGAGATGTAAAGTTTTTTGACAAATGAGCTAGTGTCTTAAATTCTGATGGAAGAACTGAATTGTTAATATGCAGTGAGGCTTTTGGTTCTAAGAACAGCTGATGTTTTCAATGCATTAGTCATTCTTTTCCCTCTACTTTTGTAGAATGAAGAGGAAATTTTATTCCTGGGAGGAGTGCATGAACCTTCGAGAGGTTAAGGTACTTGTTTTGTTCAGTGGTTGACTTCAAATTAGGTGATCACTGTCACATCAAATTCCTTACAACTCTTGTGTCAAAACACTACTCCCAAAGTGAGCTGTAGCATATGACATTACTGTTCTGTTTCCTGACTCTGCATTAGAAGGGAGTGTCTTATAAAATTATTTAGTTGTAGAGAGCTGCAGTGAGGAGTGTGTGAGTGAGAGCTGCAGTGAGGAGTGTGTGAGTGAGAGCTTTCCTGTCACAACACCTCGAGTTGATTGGTGCTTGTTTTTCAGAGCTTGAGAACACATCCCTTTGTGCAGGATTAACTTTTGTACATGCAATTGTTTCTCTGTAGTTGGCTTGGGGACAGACTTACAGCATGAAATTCTGATGCCAACAAAACTTGGAGGGTGAGCTCTAGGGGCCTCCTTAATTTATGGTCAGCACTGAAAACATGCAGAAACATGCCTAGGTCATTTTTCTTACAGTACCCTGTAAAAATGGACATTGAATGCACTGAAAATCTAAGAACAGAAGGAAGACCCAAGTTTGGTAGTTTTAGCTAGGGTAGAGTTAGTTTTCTTTGTAGCAGCTTCTATGGGTCTGTTTTTTGCATTTCTGACCAAAACAGTCTTGATAATACAGGTACGTTTTAGTTACTGTTGAGCAGTGCTTTGGCAACCTCAGGCCCTCTCTGTTGTACATGCTTCCCTGTCAGTGAGTAGGCTGAAGGTGGGCTAAAGGCTGGGAGGGGACACAGCCAAGACAGCTGACCAAAGGGACATGCCAAGTGACATTGTGCTGAGCAATAAAAGCTGGGGAAAGGAGGAGGAAGCACAAGACCTTCAGAGTGATGGCGTTTGATTCGCCAGGAACCATTACATGTGATAGAGCCCTGCTGTAATGGAGGTGGCTGAACACCTGCCTGTCCCTGGGAAGCAGTGATTGAATTCCTTAGTTTGCTTTGTTTGCATGCTTGACTTTTGCTTTACCCATTGAACTCTGTATCTCAGCCTGTGAGTTGTCTCACTTTCTGCCCTTCTGATTATTTTCCCCATCCCACTTGGGGGGTTGAACAAGCTCAGCTGCCTGCAAAAGTTAATCCACAATACCAAGGAAGACTTTCCAGGGATCCTGACTCTAACCTGACTGTAGCCAGTGCAGGTGCAAGGAGAGTGTAAATCCTGCCATTAGGAAGTCTCTTACAGAGAAAATGCAGTTGTTTTGGTGCTGACAGTGACAACAGATATCTGGCTTTTGAATGACCAGCACATTAAATTGCTGTACAGACTGTATATGCATGTTGTAATACTTGGAGATCTGGTCTTTGTTCTCAGAGCTATCTGATTATTTAAGACACCAGAAAGTTTTTGATGTTAATCCTTCTGCAACAATGAAATAAGTTTGGCTTTTTTTTCTCCTTCACTATATTAAGACCCTTGTAAAATCCTATTTGTATTTTCTGTTTCTAGTCTTTGAAGAAATTAAACCATGCCAATGTGGTAAAGCTGAAAGAAGTTATCAGGGAAAATGATCATCTGTATTTTGTGTTTGAGTACATGAAGGAAAATCTTTATCAGTTAATGAAAGAAAGGTATGTTACAGCATCACCTATTCCTGATATAAATTAATTACTTGTGTAATGTGCTTTTAACACCCCTGATACTGTTCAAAGGACTTCGGATTATTTGTTCAGGCTTGGATCACTATAGCTTAAAGCTGCAGGCTGCAGCAGGAGCTGTGACTGTCCCCTTTGAGCATATCCCAGCCAGTCTAGTGGGAGCTTCCAGTGCCTTATCCCACATTAGTGTGGTAGGGTGTTCTTTTGAGAGGTAGGAACTGTGGGTTTTACTCGTCCTCACACTGAAGAGGCCTTGGACCTAGAACTTCTGACTTCTATGTAAGTACTCCAGTGGTGCTTTTTAATAAGAAATTGGTATCACCATCTCTTCTTTTATGGCTTCCTCAAATAAATGAGTAAATAAAAAGTAGTTGGAACAGTAATCAGGAGGTATCAAATTTTGGATTGCTTCCAGAAATTATTTTTCCTTGCTGTTTGAACTGACATGACCAAAGACTGCTTGTTTCATTTGTCAGCATTCTGAATAAAATGTAGCTTGGTATTTGCTGGACCATTAAGAAAGTCTTAATTTTAGCCTTTGGGCCATGATAACATCCACTAGAGGATAACTGGGAGCAAAATTTCCTGCTTTGAATTGTTTCTCTCTATGGACCATAGTATGAGCCTGGCAGATGACAAGAATCTTCCTTGATTTAAGAAAGTAAGGTTATAATTATAATATATCTATGTGAATGCTGCATGAAATGCCTTTTTAAGCATAAAAACACAATGCTTGTGCAGGGATAGAAAACTGTAATTAAATTGGGCACATATATGGATATATATTATATGAAATAATGAACTTTGGAGAAATTGTTCAAGTCTATAACAGAAACCAATTATCTTTGGGAATGTCACAGAAATGCTTGATATCCTACCTTCTTACAAAAAGCCCAGATGTTTCTAAGAGTATGTTTTGCATCATACTCTACAGTTTAGCTAGGCCATGGACTTGTTAAACACTGTGTAAGTCAGACCTTTAAGAATGTGAATTATTTCCTTAATTCTTAGCTAATTGCCAGTTTTGTGCAAAGGGACTGTAGAATAAGAAATAAGAATTTCTTCTGTAACAAGAAAAGAATGTAAGCAAATATGCAAAGCTGACTAGCAGTTTTATTTGTCATTGCTACCTTTAATCTTTGATTCTTTACATAGCATAAGCTAATGTATGAATTTAGTAATTAATATTTTTTTCTTCCCTTTTATTCCACAGAAACAAACTGTTCCCTGAGTCTACAGTTAGGAATATTATGTATCAGATCCTGCAAGGGCTTGCATTTATTCATAAGCATGGTAGGTTACGTTTTTGCTATAAACCTTCTGAATTAGAGAGAGATAGTGTTTGTGTAAGTTTTTAGATCAATACACAAGCAATTGCATTACTAACTTCAGTAGAAGGAATGATCAAAAGAATGGCTCTGTGTGAGAGATTCAGATGATTGAAAACACCTGTATTTTGTAGTTGCCTAATACTTCATTCTGGAGGTTTTCTCATTCCTTTTCTGTAGATTTCCACTTTCTCAGTCTGGCAGCTGGCCACTCAAACTCATTGGATGTTAATGAACACATTTCTTGATAGATTTAAAGATCCCCTGAGACTGAGAATAAAGAAGAAATTACTCTTTTTTCCAGGTACTAACAGACACCTGAATAAAACACACATTTTCTATAAGATATATTTAAAGTAATAAAGTCTGAGTGACAAGCAGCTTTTGTTGCATGGGCTTCTGACTAATATTTATAACAATGGTAAAGGGTAAAGCTGATGTACCAGCCAGTAGTAACAAGACCCACTTAACTAATAAAAAAATCTCAAAACAAACATCTTATTTTAACAAAAGCTTCCGCACTGTTTTTTGCTGACCCCTGCAATTCTGTCCAGTAGATAAAGTGAGGGGTCTGGTGCTGGGCAGCTCTGTGGGTTATCAGAGAGAACTGACATCGGTGGCCAGAGTCCTGGAAGTGAAATGCTTATAAGGACCAGCATTACAGTTCTCTTGAAGAACACATTTAACTGTGTTTTGCAAAATACTTTCCAGCTAATTACTTTATTCACTCTTCTAATGGGGCTTGGATACTCATCTGAAACCTAACTATAAATTCCAGTCTGTTTTGGTGACATACATAATATGTGAATATTCATAATATGTAAACATACATATGTAAACAAAAATATGTATAGAAAAACGTTATGCTTGATTTGCAAAAATCTAAGCCAGCTTTTTTCAGTGAATTGTCAAATGGATTGCAGCATTTCAGAACAGCTTATATTGCTGTTTAGCTTACTATAGCTGTTGAGACTGAACAGTTCTGTGTCAAAGCTGCCTTCCTCACTGACCTGCTACCACACTAGACTTGTATTTCTGCCAAGGTGTTGCAAATCTGTAGTTAAGAACACCTGGAAATATTTGGCAAGCTCAGCAGGATGGTTGTGATGATACTGTGGCTCACAGAATAAGAATGAGTATCCCAAGATTCTCTCCACACCAGTTTTGGAAAAAATCACATGAGCGTTTTTTTCCCTCTCTCTTTTCTCCATTCTGCTCCTGTGTAGCATAGAAATGCTTGTCAGGTAAACTTCTTACATTCTTTGTCCATCCAAACTCTTAAGCATCTTTTTATATTTGAGTACACAACGGATTGCTCTATCTACAAGTTTGTCATGAAATAAATTGCCTCACAGACATTCTGTTGGTGCGTGTCTGTGCAGCAAAATACAGAAGTGATTGTACTAAATGCTAAGAACAGCCTTGATTGATTTGCCTGGTACCTTTCACAAAGAAGCAGTAATTCAGTCTGGCACCAGAATATTAACTGAACATCCCTAGGAAGGATGCAGTCTCCTGGTTAGTAGATACCTACAGCACTATGTCTTCAGTGCTGTTATGCATTAATCTAATGAACAGAAGCTAATCTAGTTATACTGGACAATGTGGAAATATCCTATGTCAATGTTTAGTCCATTTTCTGTGGGAACATATTCAAAGCCATGGAAAAAGTAAGTATATTGGAGTCTTTGGAAAGGAGCTGAGAGCTTCAGTTAGGTACTGCAGAGGGAGCTGTGTCTTGGAACAGTGGTTCAGGTACTTGCAAGAAAGAAGCAGGACAAGATTTCCAGGCTAATGGTGGAAGCAAATTTCAGAGACAGTAGTCACTGGTACACCAGCCCTCTTCTCTCATTTGTATTAAAAGAGCTCTTGCCAAGCATTCATTCATGATCAGTTTTTGCTGAATGCAGGGAACACTAAAAAAATACACTGAGATCTCCTTATGTGGTGTTGAGTAGCTCAGTGCTTGCCGATTGTGTTCTCAGATTAAAAAAAAAAGTTTGAAGTGCAAAAAACCTCCTCATTTAAGTTTATATTCTGTTTAAAATAAAATTTTATATAATTGATTGATAACTTCATTGGTCAGTTTCCAGTTAGAATGAAACTAGCATTAAAATGGTGGAAATTTTTTTATGTTAGAGAAGTGTCACATGAAAGAGAGCTGTCTGAATAAATGCTCTGAATTGTTACAAGATAGTCAACTTGTGTATACTTCACTGTTCTCACTGAACAACACTGTACTGATGAGCTCTGCTGATCACATAGGACTTTGATACCTGTGTGGTGCTATTCCAGCTTCAATGATAAGAACTAAAGTGAAACTATCCAGTTGGAAAATAAAGGATGCAGCTGAGAGTGACATTGCAATCCACATCAGTATTTCATTTGAATTTCAGGGTTCTTTCACAGGGACTTGAAACCTGAAAACCTGCTTTGCATGGGACCAGAACTTGTGAAAATTGCAGATTTTGGCTTAGCCCGAGAAATCCGATCTCGACCTCCTTACACCGATTATGTATCCACAAGATGGTAAGTGCTAGTGCTCAATTACATTGTAGGAGCTTGCAATCAACACTTGAAAGTAGTACAGTACTGAATTTGTGCTGACTGTTGTACTACTTTTGATGCCTCCTCATTAGGAAACTGTTACTTAGGCTTGGTATAATTTGAAAAGCTTCAGTTAGTGCAAGATAGTTTACAGATGGCAACAGCACTGGAGCAGAGCGGGAGTGTAGTAAGGCAGGTTGGAATGTGCTAGGATTGCTGTGTCAGGAAGGTGTGAGAGAGTTTACAGCAGATTATGTAGTTTTAATCAAGAAAAGAAAAAAGTGTGTACAGGAGAGGAGAGGAGGTTTTTAAAGAATGTTTGCTCTTAATAGCAAAGAATGAAGAGGTGAGCAATTTCATGTATGTTTGAATTGTGTTGATTGTTGGGATTTCCTTTTCTTTTTCTCCTCTACAGGTACAGGGCTCCTGAAGTACTTCTGAGATCCACCTGCTATAGCTCTCCAATAGATATTTGGGCTGTTGGATGCATAATGGCAGAAGTTTACACGCTGAGGCCTCTCTTCCCAGGCGCCAGTGAAATTGATACTATATTCAAAATTTGCCAAGTCTTAGGGACGCCAAAAAAGGTAACTGAAGTGATACTCCAGACTGCAGTAATCCTGCAGCTGTTCTACAGTACACAATGGCACAGTAGCAGTAAGCATAAAAATAATACATTTTCCTCCTTACTGTTAATTTATGCTGTTGATTTCAGATACAGTAAACAAAATTAAAACTTACTTTCTGTGCAGTAATTATGCTATACCTGACACATAAAGAGGAAAAATAGGCTCCTGCGTAGCAAACAAAGTCCTTAGACTGTGATTTCATTAGGTGGGAATTGAATTTTGTCTTGTACATTGCATAAAAACCTATGGTTTAAGAGGTTAAAAACTGGGATCATGGTAAGATTCCTACTTCCTCATTTCATTTGTGCCCTTGACTCTTGTCAGATGTACAGCAAGACTCACCTCTTACCAGAGGTTTGGGGTGAAGATTCATAGTAAAATTTTCACTACAAGACCAGAGTAAGCTGGACATGGTCTGTTTCAGGTAGAATATGTGCTAGTGTGCTTAGGGACTGATACTTTACAGCTGAACTTTTTTTGTGTTTGAAAATCTCATTCTTGCAGAATGACTGGCCCGAAGGCTACCAACTTTCAGCTTCCATGAATTTTCGCTGGCCTCAGTGTGTACCGAACAACCTAAAAACTCTCATCCCTAATGCTAGCAGTGAAGCAGTGCAGCTCCTGAGAGACATGCTGCAGTGGGACCCCAAAAAGAGGCCAACAGCTAGTCAGGTTTGATTTTATTTTCTTTTTGTCTGCTTGTGATTTTTTTCTTTTGCAGCAGGGAACAGTCATTTAGCAGTTGTTCAGGGGTGCAGTTCTTAGAAGGGAGGAGAATCCAAGAACAGTTTGAAAGACAAAGGAGGGTAATTAAGGGAGAGTAATTAATCTTTTGCATGAAACATCAACTGCTTGGGGTATGTCCTTAATAATCAAATGTATAAATACACTTGAATTAAGTGTAATCCAGTCACTATGAATAGCAGCAGAGTGAAGGTAGGATGTATGGCTGAAGGCTGAGCTGCTGTTCTTTCATTGTGGTGTGCCACAGAATGACTGGAATCTGGTTCAGTCACCTTGCCCTAGGCAGCCTGTGCCAGTACTCAGTTACTCTCAGAGTAAAAAAATGTTTCTTGATGTTCAGAAGGAGCTTCCTGTGTTTCAGTTTGTGTCCATTGTCACTGGGCACACCTGAAAAGAGACTCAGTCAATCTCCTTTGCACTTTCCCTTCTGCTTTTTGCATACTTCGATAAGATCCTCAAGAACCTTCTCCAGGTTGAACAGTCCCAGTTCTCTGTCTTTGCTCATATGCAAGATGCTCCAGTCCCTTAATCACCTTTGTGGCCCTTTGCTGGACTCTTTCTGCTATGTCCATCTCTCTCTTTTTCTGGGGAGGCCAAAAATGGACACAGCAATCCAGGCATAGCCTCACCTGTGCTGAACAGAGGGGAAGGATCACTGCTCTTGACCTGCTGGCAACACTCCTGCTCAGGCAGCCCAGGACTTAGTCTTATTTGCAGTAAGGGTGTATTTGGTAGCTGTTCCATGTTCAGCTTGGTGTCTACCAGGTCCTTCCCTGCAAAGCTGCTTTCCAGGTGGTTGACCTCAGCATGGACTGGTGCATGTGAGTATTCCTTCCCGGGACTTGGTATTTATCCTGGTTAAATTGGTGAGGTTCCTGTCAGCCCATTTCATTAGCCTGCCAAAGTCCTGTTGGGTGGCAGCACAGCCAGCCAGTGTGTCAGCCCCTCCTTCTACTTGTGTCACCAGCAGACTTGCTAAGGGTGCACTCTGCACCACCAGCAGCATCATTAATGGAGGTGTTGGAACAGTATTTGCCCAGTAATGACCTCTGGGGACACAGATACTTCCTGGCCTCCAACCAGAACTTTGTTGCACTGACTGCCACCTTTTGGGACTGACCTTTCAGCCATCTGTTAGTCCACCTTGCTCTCTGATCCTCCAGCCCAGTGTTGCCTGGATAAGGCTTGCTTTTGCTGGGCAGCCTCAGCTCAAGTGCGTTGCAGATATGTTCCAACATCCTGTGCATAAGCCTTGCCCAGGTCATCAGTATTGCACATACAGGTGGTGGTAGCTGCTGGTTTTGGGTAGTACTCAACTAATACAATGAGCAGGGCACCTTTATGGAAAACAGATGGGATTCTTGACACTTGACTTCAAGGGCCATAGCTGAACCTTTGTGATTTAATTAGACCTTCAGTATAAAGTGCAGTTAAAATCTTGAAATTTAATGAAAACAGTTAAAAAATGAAATAGATTATGAGCTCTCAAAGGTAATGAAGAACAAAAAACCACGGACTGTAACAGTATTAAAAGCATTAACAGATGTTTTACAGTAAAGTACAAATAGAGTGAGGAATCTGAGCTTTTAGAAGCGTTTTGAAGTAAGAAGTCTTTGGGAAGGGAAGATGAGTGTGCCTGAAACAGCAAGATATATTAATTGCCTTTACTGACAACTTCCAAATTACTTGTAAGGCAGATAAAAGTACTTTTAGTAACTATCTTTACTAACTTGTCAGAAAAGGTAGAGGCTAATTTCCATAAGGGTTGTGTTTCTTTCACTAATTCAGTCTCAGAAATGGAGAATGGAGCTGATATATCTGGGGTCATTGAGTTTTGCTGGCTGAATCTGTAATGATGAGGGGGATGTGTTTCACACACACACATATGAAGAGACAGCATGTAATGAAACATGCCTTTAGCTGCTATATACCTGGTTAACTATCTTAATTCTGCAGAACCTTTCCTTCTGTAGTAGTCCACAGAGGATTTGATAACTCAGTATCTCTTGAAATTTCTCTACTATTGCAACACTTTTTTGAAGTGGATTGTGCTCACTGGAATCTAGTGTTGAGAGATGGGTCTTCTATTGTTTCCTATCCCATGAAAAAAGGAAATTAAATTTATGCTGACACACAGGACTGGGGTAAATAAAAAACTTTGGTTTTCTAAGCCAAACATCTTTATTACTTTTTAGGCCCTTCGATACTCATACTTCCAGGTTGGGCATGCCTTGGGCATTCAGGAACTGGGAAAACAAAAGGACCTGCATAATAAATTGTCTCTGCATATTAAGCCTGTCCCTCCAGCGCAGCCCCCTCTGAAACCTCATGCCCGAATTTCATCAAGGCCTTTTCAGCAAAGCCAGTCTTCTCAGCACGTGGTGTACTCGTGTAAGACAAACAACTCTGGGGCTGAGCACAGTAACTATGCACAGGAGGACAAGTCTAACCAGGTTCTTCTGCCTGCAATACACAATAAGGCTCCTCAGCAGGTAAATACCCATCTAGCATAACATAAGCTTTCTGATATAGTGCCTGGCTTCTTTCCTTGTGTTTCTTTTTCTTGTTCTCTTTCAAGATGCTTGTACTTCACTAAAAGGACAGTGAGTGGAACTAAAGTATGGTTCCATTGTTCCAACTTTTCTGCTAGAAACTGGAAGTTTCTCTCTTGAAGTCTAAATCCAGTTGCTCTAAAACAAGCAAGTCAGTTTCTCATTTTAGAGCCTTTTTGTGGTACCCTTTACACCCGCACCACTTACAGGATTACACTGATTTCATATGAATAAAACGGATGTACAGTGTTCAAAATATTAATGGAATTGATGCCAGAGAGAAAAGTATGAAGCTAAATAGTATTGAAATGAGGGAGACTATTGCCTTCACCCATTTAAGACATCCAGTTTATTGACTGGGAATAAAATAGTTTGGTCTTCCAAACTGGACATGGAAACCAACAGATCCTTCTTGCAGCATGAGAATGTACCCTTTCTGTCTACTAATGAGGAGACTGGATTCATAAAGTAGGTGATGAGAGCAGACAGTGTGAATGCTACTGCTGCAGGGTCAGTCATAAGCAGTCTGTACTGACCAGTGTCACACAAAGTCAAAATGTACTGCTGAGTCTGAATGACTGAAGAGACACAAATTTGTGCCTGTGCTGTCCTGCAAGAGAAAAAAAAAATAGGTGTCTAGACACAGGCTTGTGGAAACATAAGCATTCATGCAGTTTTATATTCCCAGCATGGGTCTAGAGTAAAAATTGAGCATAAGGTAATGGTTTGGGAGATGCATACTGGAACATGAATAGAATTGCAATTGAGACCCAATAAATTTCTTCTTGTATAAATTCAAGATGCTTTATTGCAGGACAAAATGCAGAAGATCTGTAATAATGTCAGCAGGCTACAGATTGTGTTCTTAGGGTGTTTAATGAAAGTTGAAGATTGTGTTGTTACAGCTCTACTATCACTGTTACTCTTTGAGATAGAGGAAAAAAAAAGTCCTCTTTGTTCCTGTCACCTAGATTGTGGTCTAAGCATGTAGGTTTGTTTCTTTTCAATCTTTGTAACAGAAAACATCTGCTGGATCTGAGAATACAAATGGTGAACTTAAACCAAAACCTAGGCGAAGATGGGGGCATCTGCCCAGGACAGTTAAGAGTTCTGAAGACTGGGATGATTTGGAAGACCTTGATTTCAGCTCTTCCATCATGAGAATGGACTTGAAAAACAAGAGGCAGAATGATGAAACTCTTTGTAGGTAAGGGGGTTTTTGTGTATATGTGCTATTTGGTCTATTTCTTTGCTGTTTTCCTCTTTCTTAGTAATGTTACTCTTCATGCTTTCTTTGTATCTAGAAATGTATATCTCAACAATTTCATGTTCTTTTTTTTCCCACTGAAAATTATAACTGGTGTAAGTCTCCCAAAGTTAATTGTTGAATATATACTTTCAATTTTATATGTGAACAATTTTGACATATTCCACGCATATAAACTGTTTCGGATAAGTCTAAGCTGCAGTTTCCATGGATGGTATACAGAAGAGAGAAACTTGCTAACTTTAAAAGCAGTATATAAGGGAACTAGAAGCACAGATCTGATTTTCAGGGGCACTTGCATGACTTCAGGTTGATAATATTCCCTGTTGCCTGTGTGTTTATGGTGTAGCAAACACATTGCAAGGAAATTATTCCTGGAGATGGGGTATAGTTGAAAAAGCTGTGAATAAGCATGTGCTATAAGAATTGGACTATACATACCAATTTTTCAATTACAGATTTGAAAGCATTTTGGACCTGAAGCCCTTGGATGCTGCAGGCTCTGGCAGCAGTGCACGAACTTCCCATGCGACCTTTTTGCGGCAGGACACTCCTACATTGCGAGTTTCTGCAGCAAAGCAGCACTACTTAAACCATTCTAGGTATCGACCTGGTTAGTAAAACACTTTCCTTTTCTTCCTGCAGTTCCAACAGGAGTATGAAATAGTCATTGGTACATTAGCTCTTACCCTTTGAACTTGTGGAGGTGGGCTACTGCTCAAAGAGCACGAGGACAGAAAGAGCTTGCAGTGTAAATGGCCACGACACAAACTGCATTCTAGTAGTCTAGCAGTACAAACAAGGGGACAGGACTGTTGGTACTTCTTCCTCCTGATGGATACTTTTATACTTGGAAGTGCATTAGAAAATGTCTGTATATGTGCCATACTACTCCCTGTCTTCCTAAAAATTATAAGACTGGTCTTGTGGACTGGAAAAGAAAGTGCTGTGTGTTTACCTCATGAGCGTATAGTACCATGAACAACAGGCAAACTAGTAGTGGGAATAGAATTACATGCCTGTCTTCATGATAACCTCTGCTGTACTGACACCAGTGCTGAGGCAGGATGAAGTACAGGAGGCAGACAGCATTTAAAATGAGATGAATATAAGTATACTATTTCTCATAATTTCTATTCATAATTTTTATTCATTTGTAGTACTACTTCTTCAAAATTAATTAAGTAAATTTGAAGGTATTGTGACAGCAAACTCAGTCTTTTCTCATGAAATAATAATTGACTTCAAATTGTCTCACTTAGAGTTTTGGTAGCTAAAACTTGTTTTACTAGAGGAAATTGTAAAACATATTGATCCCAATACTGCTTTTAGCCATATCCTGAATTGTGAGTGCATTCTTGAATGTTAGGTACCCTGCTTAAATATGGGAGCAACAAATAATAGGTGTCATGTGAACTGTAGTGCAAACTGTTTGCATAATCTGAGGTTTCAGTAGAGACAAAGAGTACAGTACTGTGAGAAATGGAATTGCCATTATTGCCTCTCAAGTTATCTTGTTGCTGTTAGGCTTTCATTGGAAGCACAGATTTCATGTACATAGCAAGGTTCACTTTCTGTGACATGAGAGTGTTTGTGGCCTTGATGTAAGGACCCTCTCCTGTGATATAAGCAGCCATTGATGCTAGTGGAGCTGCTTACATTATGATGTCTGCAGGATTAGGGCCTGTGGCTAGTTCCAGCATTCCTGTATAATGAGAGGATGGAGAGTGATTCAGAGTTACTGAGAGGGGAGAGGTTTTGGCTAAATTGAACCAGACATCTGCTCTAAGATTGTGCATTAGGTGGAATGAATGCAGGCCTGTGTGGCAACAGGGATTTTAGTGGAGTAATCTTTGCATCTTTGCAATATAGGAATAAGCACCAGGAATAGCATAGTCTCCACTTCAAGCAAAGAGTCTGTTCCATCTAATCACTGGCCCAGTTCTGATTTGTCTGGGAAAACCTCTGGTTTGGGAGGAAGTGCTACCAACAGGATGAATTCAGGTAAGAAGGTGTGCTTAAAACTCTGAGGAATGATAATAAGTGATGTCTGTGCAATTTCCCAGCAGTGTATTTTGGAGTCATCCATTTCCAAAAGGTCAGTTCTGAAGACTCCTGTTTACCCTGTCTGTTCTTTGTGTTAAAATCAATAATGAGTGCTCTTCTGTGGGAGACTGCCTTAAACTGAAACATAGTCATTTCTTCTAATGAAACGTCACAAGTCTGAAGTACCCCATGCAGAGAAGGCTGGACAGCTTAGGTCCCTTCAATCTGAAATTCTTCCTCCTGCTTTCAGTTTCTCTCTTCAGTTTTTTTAAGTCATGTCTTCTCGTTTCCAATCTATTTTAGTCCACCTGGTACATAAATCACTGTAATTACATGAGGAAGCTGGTATAAATTGAACCAGCCATACACACCACTCTCGTTACATGAATTAAGCAAAGAAATTCTATTACTGTGTTTTTCAGTTGATGATGTTTAAAATAATGTAGTAATTACAGTTTAAAAATTCCAACAAAAAGCAAAACTCTTCAATCTTTCTTCTTCAGTTTTTTTTTTTGGCCTTTGGTATTTCAGGTATTTAATCACTGTTTGAGTTGAACTAATTAATTTGCAGATTTTTACATTAGTTTTTATCAGATATAACATGTTAATAACATGTTGATGTTTTTAGATTGTATCTATGTATTTCCTCTCTAAACCATGGCTTCATGTTTTCACGTGATACAGTTCTGCAGTGCCATAATTCTTTTACATAAGTTGTTTTGAAAGTGTTTTATTGCCAAAGTTTGTGTTGAATCTTGGCCCAAAGAAGCATTTTGGGCCTCTAGAAAATCACGTTAAAAAAACTCAAAACAACAACTTAAAGTTTTGGATGTAATTTAATCAGAAAATCACTCTTCAAAGATTCAGGATGGGAGGACACTGTAAATAGCTAACCTACATGAGAACCTTTACAAACGTAGAGATTTTCCTTTTTTTTTTGTTTATTACCATAATTTCCCACAATAGGCTTTGCCACTGCTCTAGTACAGCATAGGCACATGTGTGATGGCCCTGTTCTGTGCATGATATCTTGTTTAGTGCCCCTCTGTGCTATAACAACTCTAGACTGTTTTGTTCCATTTCTATGGCTTATCCTACAGATCAGTCAGATATGTTCCTGCTCATCTTAGGGACAAGTTTTGTAGCTGGCTTTCAAAATCTGAAATGTGAATCTGTACCACATTTTTAAGCTGTGCTCTCACAGGCTTCACTAAGAGCTTTGTGTAGCACCAAAGCCCCAGACTCACTACATAGAAACCATGAGTCAATATATTCTTATCACATAGTTGCTGAAAGTCAAGCAAGATAATTCCAATTGAAATGCTAAATTTTGAAAGCTTTGAGAAACCTTGAAAAAGCTGAGATGTCAGAGAGAATTGCCATTCACTCTGACAGGTACAATTTGTACATGTTTTCCGTTCATCTCTAATGCAGTCTGATGCTGACGCTCTCCTGAATGCAGGTGTTTATATAGGAGCTATAGGACTTCAAGTCCCTTCAGTTAAGTTCTTTTTTTGATCATTTCATGATCAGCCTTGGTCTTGAAAATGATCCTTCAGGGCACACCTTTGTCTCCTGTTGACAGTATGGGAGATCCATTGTGTTCAGGTGTTCCTTGCCATTTCTTTCAGGGCCCATAGGATCAAGTGGTCTAACAAATGCTTATGTCCCTTCATTCCTGAAGAAGGAAGTAGGTTCTGCTGGGCAGAGGGTTCAGTTAGCACCAGTTGTGGACCCATCTCCTGGTAAGTCCAGTACTGAAGTTCTCTTGATCCCTTGGTCAGTACTCCAGTAATGCTGTATGTATGCAGCACTGAACTACCTATCTTTGCTTTATATTATTTGTCAGTATATGACTGACTAGAAGTGTTCTTTGTAACCTTGCAGAACTTCATATAGAGAAGGATTTGGTTTGTGTTTACTTTTGTTTATTAAATCTGGGGGTTTATCTACAGCTTATTTCAATGGGACCTATAGATTGCTGTGAGAGCTGGTGTAGAATTCACACTTGCCAAATCAGTGATGTCAATACTCTTTGTCTGCTAAGGTTTTAGGGATTGGATCCACTATTGTTTCACATCAGCAAACTTTGTTAAAAAAGGAGACTTACCTCCTGAAGAAGTAGGGATCTGAAACTGCTCCCAGTTGTTGCTCAGTATGGACAGCTCTCACTGAACCTTAATATCACAGAATGTTTTGTCCTTTAGATTTTGCAGCTCTGACATCGGTCAGGCCCCTTCTCGGGTGGCCGTCGTTCAGCTCACCCACCAAGAGCTCGCCGCGGTTGCTGCCCCTGCCGCCGGCAGCGGAGCCCGTCCACGGCCGCGTTGACTGGGCTGCCAAGTATGGCGCCCCCCGGTGACCTGGGAGTGCCCTCCGAGCGCTGCGTGCATCCCGGAACCGTGTCCAGCGTGGGACATTCCATACTGCTTCATATACCTGTGCATTGAAAAGGAGCACATCTTACACGAATGAGGCATTTTGGAGGGTTTTTACTACTTTGCATTAATCTGAATGCAATCTTGTACCGTTTTGTATAAAAATGTTTTTGTTGTATACATGGGTCCAGTTATTTTCATAAAAGTGATGCATTTTGTATATAAGGCTTAGGGTATTTGGCATTTTTATACAGTAAATTTTTATAATGAACTTTTAAAAAACTTAAATTTTTTATGAGACTCAACTTTTTTTTATAGAAGTGGATTAAAAAAAAAACGTGGTGCAATATTGCAGTGAAGAAGTACTGAGGAAGGGGCATTCATTAGACATTTTCTGAAGTTTTATGTGCTAATTGAGGCTGTGTAATTTCAAGTGATGCCATGTCTCAGTGCCACACTTCTGTTGTCCTATGCTCATTGCTTCGTACTGACATCAGAGTGAGTGAGTGAGTGACTTAGCAGTGTAAACTCTCCTTCACAGTCGCTGAGAGGCTGCAAAAAGATAGTGGGAGGCACCTTTTTTTAATTTATTTTTGCCTTTGAAAGGTTTTTTGTTGGACTGCTATTCAGATTTATCATATCTTACTCTTGTTTGGTGAAGGGTAAATACTCTTCTGTAGATCCGTTTTCTGACACAGCTTTCCTTTTTCCTGTTAAAAGTTGTTCTTTGGCATTGTTCACAATGAAATAGAACGTGGACCTACCTCTGTTAAATTCATGTAAAGGGTCTAATGATTTCTAAGGAGAAAAAAGAGATTCTGTTTCATCATTTTCTTTTGTTGCAAATGTAAAAGCTGGAGATAGATTAAGAACATATTAACAATAAATTAATAGCACTAATAAAACTGGTTTCAGAGTAACAAAATATTAATGAAATGCCAGCAACATAGTTTAAGGAAACAAGATCTATGCAGCTGACTTAATTTTCGCAATTGTTCTAAATCACTTAAGGAAAAAAAAACTTGAAAAACCAAAACAACCCAGAGGAAATGAGTTGGTCTGACCTCACTTACGTTTATACTCAGTTCTTCTTCACTCAATACATCTTTTACAATGCGAAGAATATGTCAGCTTCCATAAATTAGCCCCAGAGGCTCTACAGGAAAAAATGGGATCTTATGTGGTCCTGTTAAAAAATGTAAAACTGTGGTTGATTTCACTGAAATTGATAAATTTTAAATTGGTAAAACTGTTCTTTGAAGAGCAGTTTAACTCAGTTTGTGAGAGTATGATTTATATCAAGGTATAGAGAAAAGGAAGTAGCCCCATAATCTGGTTTAGTTCTACTCTGGAAAGGAGTGCCAGAGTCCAGCCATCAGCAGAAGATTCTTTTAGAGCACCGTCAGCATTTGTCTGTTCTGCACCTCCTTCTACAGAAGAAAGATAAAACTGTTCAGTGCTGTGGGAGAGGAATTTCCATAGCTGCATTCTGGAGCAGTGCTGCCAAAGCTGAAGTGTGCTGAGAAAATGCATCTCCCTGCAGAAGTGTGCAGAAATACTAATCTTACTGAGCTCATTGTGTGATCAGCTCAGGAAAATAATTTATTTATGAGACTTAAATCCAGCCTAAAGGGATCAGAGCAGGTGCATTTCTCAGCTTCCAGCCATTTCACAGGAATTGAATAGTTTCTGTGTCAGTGAGATCCTCTCCATGGGATCTGCCAGCACAGAAAAGGGGCAGCTGCTGTGGTCGAGACTGAGAACATATTCTGGCCTTTTCAGTGCTTCCCATGGTGAATGTGTGGGATTTTGAGGAAACTGTACCCTAGGGTAGGCTGCTGGCTCAGTGCTACAGGGGGAACCACAGGGAGCACTGCTCACTGTTTGCTTTTATAGGCTCAGCCCACAGTGAGACAGTACAAGACAAAGAATGAACAAAAGTGTTCATGAAAGACTTACACATTCCAAAGACATCTTGTGTGTCCTGCTGCCCTATTATCTGGGCATAGCAAATACTAACTCTATACCTAACTGCTTCCACAGCAATGATGCCAATGCTTAGCAGTAAAGTAAAGCAGCCATTTGATTTCTAAAGTGCACACTGATGGGTGTCTGTGGGTAAGTAGAAAGGGAAATATGTATATTTGTCATAGAACTGGAAAGACAGTTGTTTCTCTTGGAAAGAAATACCTGTATTTATGTCAACGTATCATTTAATTTATTTTATCACCAGGTAATTTGTCTCAAGAATGAACACCCTGAACCTATCCCAGTGTCCCTAGACCTACGTAGGCAATGCAAGTAGTCTGGTCTGTACGCTTAGTTCCTACAAGTGGAAGGAGACAAGTCATGAGAACAGGCAGCTGAGGCTTGGATTCATCATCCTAAGTGTGAGCTCCTTTGTTGTGAGGTGACTCACCCCTGGTGAGTGAAAATCATGCCAAAAGAAATCTGTATCATTTGAGAGCACACTAACATTCTGGAGATACCTGAGTGTCTACTGAGGAGGGGGACAACTCTGAGAGATTTAAGTAGTGCAGGATGAATCTGAACCTGGCCTGTAATCTCTGAATATTTATCAGGCCATCAGTGATTCTCTTGACTATAGCATTCAGGCTTTAGTTGGTCCAGTCAAAAGATTAGAAAAGTAAGTTGTACTTATAATTTTCTTTTTTTATATATCTCCTGCTTTCCTAAGTTAAAGCCTTTTATTTTTGGGAAAAAAAGCTAATAATCCTGACATTGAGAATCACAGCTAGTTTTAACTTAGTGAGACAGAAAATTAGCTAGATGTAATGGCTGTATCCTTTACTCAAGCACATTCTTACTGAAGCTGGAAAAGTTCTTTTTGAGCAGGATAGAGCTGAGTTTAAGTATTTTACTGTGCTGTCCCTGTGCAATACAGATATGGAGAAGATGGAGGTCTTTATATATATACTGAAATCTGGACAAGCAGCATATCTGAGAATTTATGACATGTAACCTACTACTTTGTGCTTTAATATTTAGCATCTTTGTGGAAAATGTTTTTAGAATTGTACTGTTTACATTTTCTCAGGCATAACACGTAATAATAAAGGAGTCTGACAGTGGATTCATTTACCCCTGTAATCCATATTTTCCAAAAAGCAGTGTGTAAGTGCCATGATGTTTACAAGAAGAAAAAAAAGCTAGAAAATCCACTCTCTTGGTGTTCCTGTATCTGATATGGTTGTTGATATGAGGAGGATGTTCCACAATGTGAGGAGGAAAATGTCTACTGAAAGAACATTTTAGAACTTAATATGGAAGGAGGAGGTGGAATTGTCAGAGATGTGGAGAAATAATGGTTCTTGTTTATTCAGTGTTTTTGTTCAGAAGCATTCTAAATGCTTGTTTCATTCCTTCTGTGTCAAATGTCCTGCCCAGAATAAAGTTATCTTTGAGGAAGCACTGACTGACTGACTTGTTCTTTTATTCATTTTTTAATGAAAGCACTTTAGTTTTTTTTTGTTTGGTTGAGTTTTTTTTAGTTGGGGTTGGTTAGTTTTTTTTTTTTTAACAAGCTACCTTGGAGGGACACTGCACATTCACTGGCCACATGGTTTGAGTGTAAGCATGTAATTTCTGCAATACACTGTGAGCTCCCTGTGAAACTGATTGCTTAGTCTTCCTTGGCTGTCAGCTCCTCTGAAACTGCCTGCCAGACTGAATTGCAGTATGCATAACAGGAGGACAGGCAGCTGAACTAGATTGTTGTGGGTCCCTTTCTAAGGGAAATTATTCTGTTCTGTTCCTGTTCTGGTGTTCTGTGTCTTGTGTCACTCCTTTAGCCTTGTCCCCGGCTTTCAAGGCAGCAGAAGCTGAAAATAGTTTATACTTTACAAACCCAGCCCTTTTGTTAGCTGTTTAAGTGGGCTGACAAGCACTTGCACAGGTGAAGAACTAAGTGAAAAATACATTTACATTTGCAAGGATTCCAGTTTTACCTGGTGGGAAGTGGGGGAGGGAGGTGGACATGATGGGGGGGGTGGAGGTGTGACATGAGTAGCTCACGGATTTGTAGGTGGGTGAGGAATTGAAGAAGTGATACAGTGAAATAAAACAATCTGCATACACGCTCCTTCCCACACAGAATGTGCGTATAGAGCACAAAACAATGGCAAACTGCCCCATGCAGCGCCTCACTTGGATGTGTCTGCAGTCTTGGAAGCTTGACTACCCTACGTTCTCCTACAAATGGACCTTGAGCTTGTTTGGAGGTTCTAGCAGGGGAGCGCAGCTACCGTATACCCTTGACCGATGAACGGTACCGTCTCTATCGGGGAGGTCGTCCTCTTCGACCGAGCGCGCAGCTTCGGGAGGGACGCACATGGAGCGTTGAGGGAGGAAGGGGACACCCGCCTAGCCAGCCAGATCAGCCGAATCAACCCTGGCGATCAATGGGGTGACAGATGTCGCAGCCAGATCGCCCTCACATCCAGGCAATAAATGCTCCCCACCATGTATTTATAGCTCAGTACAGCCGGCGCCTTTTACGTCATGGTCTGGAAAACGGCCCAAAACCCAATGACACAACGCACGGAATCATCACTACGCAGCGACAAAACCACCTAGAAAAACCAGTTCTTAACCCAGTTAAAAAATTTTAGCGAAATTCTTTAGGGTGAGATGTCTTTCCAGAAGGCTTTGCGAAACTTGCAAATTTACGGCTTCCCATTGGCGGCTGCTCCCGTGGCCTGGGCGGGGAGGGCGGCAGGCGGGGCCGGCGGCTGAGGCTGCAGCTGATCGCGGCTGCGGGCAGGGCCAGCCCGAGTGCTCTGCCTTGGGGCGTCGTGTGCTCGCTGGGCATCCCCGTTTAACCCTGCGTGTGTGTGAGTAATGTGGGCCCCTGGGATTTCCCTCTTCCTGTTCCCCCGGCAAGCCGTGCCCGTGGGCGCTTGGCTCAGGTGAGGCGGGGAGCCGGGACTGTGCGGCGGGCTCGGGCCTGAGCCGTGGATCCGCTCCCGGTCCCGGGCTCCCCGTGTCGCAGCGCAGACCGCTCGTCATCTCACGTCTGCCAAGGGCTTGTCCCCGGGAGGGGAGGGAGCCGATGGCCCCGGGGCTGCTGCCTGTCACACGCTGCCCCCAGGCTGGTGCTGCGGGTGCAGAGTGGAAGCGCTGCTGGGCTGCTGAATGCAGGCAGGGAAAATCGGGCCCCAGAGCCCTGGATGTGCGGGACGTGCCAAGCACAGCTGCTCCCCTGGCCCTCTTCACCGATGTTCTCCTGGGCCGTGTTCTCCCTGCGTGGGAGCGATCGCTTCTTGCACTGATATTCATGTTCCCTCGTTGCCCCGTTCGCACAGATGGCCTTCGTCAATCACAGCAAGGGAACAAATTTTTCACAAAGTCCATTTTCCTGTTGAGGTGTCAGTCAGGCTGAGGGCAATGGACAGCAACCTACCAGTAATTGTGGCTCCTGGCTGCAAATTGCCACTTTACTTCTTTCTGATAAACGGCAGAGAAGGGAGAAGCTCTTTGCCCATCACCAGGGTGCTCTTTCCATCAGATTTTAGTTCACAATTTGGACTTTCTCTTGCAGTATGACATAGCAGGCTCGGTCCTAGGAACCTAGAATGCTACAGCTCATTTCAAAGTTTGTTGATCCCCTGGCATTTAAGAAGATGTTTTTTATAAAGTATTACAAAAGAAGCACCCATCATGCCTTTGCCTTGAGGTGTGTTGGGCATCAGTGACCTGCTTATGTCCTGTGACCTGTTCACTTGCCTGCTAAGAGCAGGTCTCCAGAAGTGCCACTGAGGAAGAGTGACTCTTCTGTTTCTTTAGTTTTTTAAACTGCAAGTTAAAAATCACCCTTGGCTTTTTTCTTCTTTCTTTTTGGAAGTAACTGTATTACAAGTAGCTCCTGTTTAATTCTGTTGTTTTGTGTAGTTCACAGTGATACTTTTCTAATTCCCTGCTATATTTATCAGCGATAGAGATAGTACTTGGCAGTGTTTTAGTTCCCTGTCACCTAAGAGCAATCAGAGGCTCCTGAGCAGGCAGGGGTGGAAATAGCCAGGCTCGTTTGAATTCCCATGGCATGATGCACTCTCATATTTTGTGTTCTCTTTTCATGCCTTTTGGCCAACAAGCAGATCACTTTGTGCACGCTCAAGGTCTTTTTTCCCTCTGCTTATGAAGGGGCTCTTGGAACATCCGAAACTGGAGGTTATTGTTCACATGCCAAGAGCCTCTTTTCCAGAATTACTGGAACTATGGATTGAAGTGACAATAAATCACCTTACAGAGGGAAAACAGCTCTCACCTGCAGCGAGGACTTGCTGTAAGGGAGTTCTGCATGTGAAATGCCATTGTGATTACATTTGATTGCTCTTTTGGTGTATGGCTGTACAGCAGAATCCAGTTCCTGCTGAGGCCTAAACAGTAGTCTATTCAAAAAACAATTAATAGCCTCATTTATGAAGTCATTAAAGAACTAAAATGCTGCTTGCAAAGCAGCATTGGATCATCTGAAAAGTCCATGAAGTTTTGCATAGCAACAGGGTTTATTAATAGAAAGAAATGCAGCCTGTAGAAGGATAAGTAGTGCAACACTCTGAAACTCTGTATTTTAATCTGGATTATTACAGAAGAAACAGGCCATTGTTCTAAGTTTCTACTGATCCTCATATTGTGATATTTTTGAAGTTTCTACTGATTGCTGGATCACCACAGCTAGAAAAAAAAAGTGAGAGGCTTAAAAGTACATTCCCATGCTTCACCCAAATGTGTAGAAATAATGTTTAGATACTTTTGGCATTCCTCGATACAAGGTCTGCCAGTTTTGGAAACTTGGTTTCCTGCCTCTTCTCCTTGATCAAGACTTGGCTTTTAGTGGTGTCTGTGTAACTTCAGTGCTAAAACTTCTATTTTCTAACCATTTTAAGATTTTTCTTCATGGTGATTTTTCAATTTTTTTTCTGTTATCTCCTACTTAGCAATTTGATGCTTACTTTTCCTGAATTTCAGGGGGATGAAAAGTCTACAGTTTGACTTGACTGGGCAGCAAGAAAATCAAATCAGTTTAGACTGAAACTTTGCGAAAATATTTTGTCAAAAATAAGGTTAAATTTCTGTTGCGTGAGTGACCAGTGAACCATTATTCCAGCTGCCATCAGATTTCTGTATAATTATTAGCTTACTATCTCTTATAACTCTTTTAGATAACAGAAAGTTTGAAGTCATGTCCACAAAACCAAAACTTTACTACTTTGATGGAAGAGGCAAGATGGAATCGATTCGTTGGTTGCTGGCTGCAGCTGGGGTCGAGGTTTGTTTCAGAGTTTTTAACTTCTAGCTGCACATTGGTAATCTTGTCTTTGAGGCAGATCACATGTTATCAGTCAAAAAAGAAAAGGCATCCCAAGATGCAATAGTAAATGAAGGTTGGCTGTTCAGTGTAATTAAATACTTTTACTTCAGGCACACAAAAGCATGGCTTCAAGTTGCATGTTTTCTGAGCACTGACACTGTAAGCAGTGGCACTTGCTTAACACAGGAATGTGCAATCCTTAATTAAGTTTAATGAGTTTAATCATTAATTAAGATTAATGAGCCAGAGCTGCTGAGCTGATAGATGTGTTGCTTGCATAACAAGTGTTATCTCTGCCTGATAAAACAGCAATTTACTTTCTCTAGTCTTCCTGTTTTCAGTTGAATGCTCACACAGAGATTTTTGTTTTATTTTTCATTCCACTGGCTGCATCCTCCATAAGCTGTAACACAAAATATTATTGTGTCTAGCATCATTTAGATGAAACTGAGCAGGGTGAAGTGAGCAAATTGGCCCACATGTGTAGGGAAATCAGAAATCTCTAAATACTTAGGTAAAACAGCTAAAACAGCCTTTACTTTTTTCTGATGGTATATGATTTACTTATTCATTTGCTGGCTATCTTGGTGGTAAACTAGTAATATAGTTTGAGGACACAAAGGACTAGTATTTGCTCTGAGTGCCCTCTTTTACACAATAGCTGTTATAATACATAAAGTTACTTGTGAACTGAGCCAAGGAATACAAGTTTTTTAAAAAGACCACCAGTATTTTTTTGAAGGCCTTGCCGAAGACAGAACTGTCTGCTTCCCTCCATCATTTGTTCCTATGTTTTAAGTGCCTCTCTCTTCTTTTTTCTTTTTTAAGTTTAAAAAAAAAGCTGTTGATAAGTACTAATTACTACATTTTTTTCCATGGAATATTATTTTCTCAGCTTCTCATCAGCAGAAACCTGGGTTCTGAATTTTTGACTGTGATCATCCTTGCTGTGGTTGAACATTGGCAGTGTGTTAATGTGCCTGATCTTCTGGGGTTTCTCTACTATAGCAAATCTTAATTACTGAGTGGCACAGATGTTATGAGAGAGGCTGACTGAGCAAGGCATTTAGGGATTGGTAACATCTACCATTTTCTAGGCTCCATGTTGTGCACTGATCACAGACATGTATGGCACATGCAAACACATACATGTAGATGTCTAACTTTGGGGTCTTAATCTTGAACTCAGTTTCTCCATAAGTAACACTGATTGACTGGCCATCCTCAGCCATACTGAGTGCAACTACATCCATCTGATCACCAGCAATTCTGTATCTTCCTGTTTCTCATCTTGTGAATACTTAATCTTCAGGTGTCTGAAGCATGCATCTGTATCAAACCTCGTGCAGGGCGTGCTACTCAGACACTATTTTGTAAATGCTTTGTTTTAACTTCCAAAGAATTTGTTCCTGTCTAGCTCCCAAATCAAAATATCACACAACAGATTTTTTCCACATTCCAAAAAGCATCTTAAGGACAGCCTAGTCAGTATTGCTGATTGTTACATATTATATTGCCTGTTTAATACCAAACAAACCATCCTCACTCCAGTTCTTATTGCCTGTTCTTCTTCTAGAGTTGCCCTTAGCAGCATTTATCAAGTGTGACAGTCCAGGAGATATTGCCAGCACTTCTGTCCTTGGTGTGTTCTCCCTTAGAGCCATATCTGAAATGAAAAGAACCACGATGTATATTCTTTTCCTTTTATGGTGCTTTAAAAGTTTACCTCTTCTAGAAATGTGAAAAGATTCTTATTTCCTCTTCTTCCTCACTCTCTTTTGTCAGTTTGAAGAAGAGTTTTTGGAAACCCGAGACCAGTATGAGAAACTCCTGCAAGGTGAGTCCATGTGAAACCTCAAGAAACGTGTAATCAGACTTAGAGAAGATGTGTGAAGTCTTTGAAGACTTTATGTGTCTTTCTTTCCACCCAGAAGAGTAAAGCTGAGAGTTCTGAGCAGCTGCTGAGGCTGGTTTTTTCCACACATGGACAGATGAAATTGCAAATGAGTATCTTTCCAACCTGCAGGGTTTGCCAGGCCTCTGGATTCTTCTGTTCTCTGTTTACACATCCCACCTGGTCCCACAAACTTAATCATGGGCTTCAGTAACCAGAAAATATGTATCCCAAAATTTCATGTTATGTTCTGATATGGCCTAAAGATTGGTCATAAGAGAGAAATCTGTGCATCTAACATTTGCTTAACATAGTGTTTGAATAATGGTACAGAGGGTTTTTTACATTGTTTAGAACTAGACACTTTTTACTCAGTTTAGATGTTTAGTGTGATTGTCTCTGCTGCATTTCAATTTCATTTCAAAAGCTGCTGTAAACAGTCCTGACTGAAACTTCAGTGAAATTTTTTTAAAGGAAGGATGATAACCCCCAATAATTGTGCTTTTCAGTTTAATTTGTCTACACCACTGTAATTTATTTTTTGCATGGAAGAACTCTAGTTTAATACAACAGCTACCCACAGCAAGCTCACCAGAAAAGCAATGTTCCTCTGAAGACAGCAAGAAATCTGACATGGAGTTATTAGATCAGTTGAATAATGTGTGTCTGTCCTTTTAGGTGGATCCCTTCTGTTTCAGCAGGTGCCCATGGTGGAGATTGATGGGATGAAGATGGTGCAGACCAGAGCCATCCTCAACTACATTGCAGCAAAGTACAACCTCTATGGGAAGGACCTGAAGGAAAAAGCCTTGTATGTAACAGTATTATTCTTCTTGAATTTAGTATAGTAGTTCAGATGCATCTAGAATTAATTGCATAGTTGCACACACACCTGTGCACAATCACCTGTGGGCCTCAGTGATACACAACTTGCAGTGAGCCTGAGAAGCCACAGTTAGATGCAAGCCAATTGATTTGTTCTAACTCAGTTACTTTCCACATAAAAGTATTTGAGTCATGGGTTTATTGTGCCTTACTGAAAGATTAATACAGCCTGACACAGATATTCGAGAGGTGACTGGCATGTAGATGCTGAACTACTTTTGTAACCAGAAAACTCTGGAAAGAAATGGTTAGTTTCTAACTTCTGGCTGCAAAATAAGAGCTGTCATTGATATTATCTGTGGTTGCATGATGTCCCCCACTGCACTGTAAAAAGTGTGTGGTTTAGATCTTTGGGAGCTGGGGAAAGAACAGCTAAAAGCTGTTGAAAAACTATTGGTTTCATGTGAAATAACATCCGTGTGAAATTACATCTTGATGTTGGTTCTGTGAAAAAAAAAGTATGATGGGGTTGTCTCAGTATGTAGCATTTTAAAGTTCCATCTACAGTATAGAGCCTGCTCTGATAGCTCTGGGAAAGGGACAATCCAGAGAAGTGCTATACTGATAATTTAGCTGGATGAAGAACCTGGTATACTACAGACTTCCAACCCCATTATTTATCTGTTTGGCACGCCTTGGACTTTGGATGACACTCTGAAGGTGGGATACATCCAGACAATTAAGTCAGTTGGGAATGACTCCTTGTGGTGCTGTGTGTTTCTTTGGTGATTGTGAAGTGATCTGTAACACCAAAGGTACACACTTAATCTCTGTGCAATCCTGTTTAAACCTGCTCAATGAAGCAAGTAAAGAGCCAAAATCACTACAAATACAAGTAAGACACCCACTAGGACGTATTTTTTTAATTGCAGAAATCATTTCCATGAGGGGGTGTGTTTGAGATTGCTTAAAAAAGCATTGCTCAGATCACACTGCAGCCTGGAAAGGAGTTAGGGGGGAAGGCACCACAACAGGGGGATGGGAAATTCAGTGTTTACTATCCTAAAACAAATATAAGGTGATTTGGCTTGTGAAGATGCCTTCTATTTAAGGTTTTTGTTTGCTTTGGTTTTAAGGATTGATATGTATGTTGGAGGAACTGATGACCTTATGGGCTTCATTATGATGTTCCCTTTCTTATCAGCAGAAGATAAAGACAAACAACATGCTCTCATAGTTCAAAAGGCGACGGGCAGGTATTTCCCAGTGTATGAAAAGGTATGGAGAAGGATCATTTTCTTCCCTGATTCTGGAGGGATAACAATAGGAACACTGGGTGTTTGACCACAACCAGAAGCAGAAGTGTCAGTGCAGTACTTTACACCAGAACATCCTTACTGTCTGTTGGCTGGAGGGGGATCAGAGCAATATCAGATATGGTGGGGTGGGTCAACCCAAGAGACTTTCAATGTATTTTCCTCCCCATGTTCAGGTGAGGAAAGCAGTGATACAGCAGCTTTGATGGACTTCTGGTACCCAGCCAAGGTCAACCCCACCACAGTAATTTGCATTGCAAAAGCAGTGCTAATTGTCTTCTTTGTTTAACATTTCAAATACATCTCAGATGGGTTTTTGTAAACACAGTAATACACAGCTATCACTGCTGACTTGTAGCCATACTGGAATCTTGGTGTTTCTCTAACTGATAATTTGAGAGATAGGACCCAAGAGATATTCTCAATGGAAATTAATATGCATGGACAGGATCATCTAGCGGGAGTAGCTCCTCTCTATTTTAAAGACTAAAGAGAAAACAGTTTTTCACTTTGCAGAGTCTCCTATAGGTGGTTGCCAGGGTGCATTCTGCCCTGTATTCCACCTGTTGCATCTTAGCCCTAATGCTTTAGGCCAATCACCTCTCTTTTATACTCTCTATTTTCCCATTGAAGCTGTAAAAATGTATAGAAAAATCCAGATAAATTAGAATTGAAAGACATGAATACCAAGAAGGTATCTAACCCTATAGTCTAGTACACAAGGTTACCTAGAGTTGTAGGAAGAAAGGATTGGTAAGAAAAACTCTGGGATTTGGTACTCTGGATTTCTGCTGTAAAATGATCAGTGACTGCTGGTGTAGCCTCTGTTCCCCCTGTTAGCTGCATGGGAGAGAAGGATGAAAAGGAGACAGTAGTGTTGTCAAAGAAGGTGTGCCTATGAATTTTGAAAACATGAACCTCAGCTGGCTATCCACACCTGAGTGTTTTCATCTATGACATTTCTAGGTTTTGAAAGACCATGGGCAGGACTTCCTTGTTGGCAACAGTTTTAGCTGGGCAGATGTTCATCTTCTTGAAGCCATTTTAATGGTAGAAGAGAAGAAGTCAGATGTGCTCTCAGGCTTTCCTCAGTTACAGGTACCTTGCACTAACAAGATGCTCATATGGCTGCAAATGTGATAAATTATATTTCACAGTCTGTTCCGTGTAAATAATTCCACAAACATTTGTTACTTTTTCATTGTAGTCTTGCTTTTCCTGCTTTAGGAAGAGCCTTGTAAGATGTTTCATCTAGAGAAACTGTTATTTTTTGGAGTAACCCCTGTACACATCTGAAGAAATGCACCCTTCCCTTTGTTTGACTCTCACCAGTTCTGTGAAACTGCTAAGTGGAAGATATTTTCTGGATCGCAAGAACAATCTGAGTAATGTACATATTAGAAACCACAGATAACACTTCATCCCATATCAATACAAGACAGATGGCTCATTTGTTACTGTGGAAAATGAAGGGGTTGAAGAGAGTGGGAGTAAAATTCATCCACACTTGAAACATATTTCCTGTCTTGTCTCCACATACAGCTTGTTAAAGGATGTTACACAAATCAGTAAAATAGGGGATTTTTTTGTCTTACTTTCTGTTCTTTAAATACCCTGGTGTGTTTGCCTTTTAGGCATTTAAAGCAAGGATAAGCAGCATCCCTGCAATCAAGAAATTTCTGGAGCCAGGAAGCCAGAGGAAACCTGTTCCTGATGATAAATATGTGGAGACTGTCAGGAGAGTTCTTCGCATGTATTATGATGTAAAAGCCAATTAGTTTGCCTGGCTGCAGGCGGTAAGAGAGCTGCCTGATTGCACATGTCTAATGACACTGTGAAAGAAGGCAAAGGGGTGTTCCAGAAGTGTTTCAGTGGAAGAGAGGTCATGCCCTCACACAAAATACAGCAGGCAGGTGTCTTTTATAACACTTCAGTACTAGCCTATTTTCTCCTTCATTCGTCTCGAGATTTTTTTCTGGTAATTTTAAGCAAGTGAAATGGCAGGAAGCACACTGTCTTCCTAGAGACTTTGTGGAACACCAGAAAAGAGAAATGTGAGTTGCTGACTGATAGCTTCAGTGTGTCATGCTACTTCTGAGGACTTTTTTCTAGATCCAGATCAGATTTTTATATGATGATTGCTTCCAATGTAGGCCTTTATTCTTCTTTAATATCACTGTTGGCAAATGGAACAAGTGGTTTTTAAAGAAAGTGGGAGTGAGTTCTTTCTCCTGCCACTTCTACTGGACATCAGTGACTTGTCTAAATGTCAACACTGTGCCTTTGTAACTAAGCTGCACTTTTATTACTGAATTAGGAAATAAACTGACTGCCAAATGATGTTTTTGATTAACTGCTATATCTACAGTACCTGTACTAATCAAATAAACTTTTTATATAGTCACATTGTCCTGTTGTTTTGTGAATGAAAGCTGGGGCTTGCAAACATAATTTTTACTATTCTTGGTGGATAAATTATTTTTATTTGATATGAGGAGGGTCGTTGTTTACTCACATGCCTCATGGAAAGATATATTTTGTTTGTGTTTATAAACAAGAGAATGGAGATGTGAAGTGGAGGTAGTAAACCATCACACAAAGCTGATATAGCTCCTATTTCGTACCAACCAAACTCAAAATGTTTCTTTTCCTCTTTTTTAAAAATTCTGTGTTTTCCACAGACAGCTAGACAAAGGAATATAAAATTGTTTCAATCACTTTAAAAAATGGCACTTAGTTTATGAAAAGCTGCTCTGCAGGATGTTACCGTGGTGTTTCATATTTGTTATTTCTGGTTCTACATTAATGGCATAGCTTACAAGAAAAGACTTGTACTCAATCTCTGATTGCCCTGGTTTTTTCCCTTGTTAGCTGTGGGTTGAGAAATAATATGCTGCTGGACACTCATCTGATATCTGATGAACAATTCCCCACTTCAGAGCTCATCAGACTCCTCAGCTTCAGCAAGATCGAAGTTTTCAGTGCTACAAACACCTTCCCCTCATTGCCAGGTATACAAAGTTTGTATTGACCTACAGTAATTTATCAGCTAATGTAGTGTCAGTTGCAATTACAGTTCAGTCCTTGGTTTAATCTCAGATTAGTTCATTGGAAAAGTTTGGAAAACACTGTAGTTGTTGATCACAATTCCTTTGCTAAGTGAACTTTTTCTCCACAAAATGAGGAAAGTTTTTGTGTAATGCTGTTCAAGAGTTCCACAATCAAAGATGCAGCAGATGTAGGAGGTGCCTCTGCCAGTACTTGTTGGAGATAAGCCTAACAGCTGATGGTTATTCCTATTAGTAAATAGAGTGGTACAGCAGCAATGACTGTGAGCAGAAGAACAGCTGGCACTGAAGCCTTGTCATCAAGACTGCATCTGTTTGGAACAGGGCTAACTTCAGCATAACTGAGGGGTGGTTGTGTGGATTGAGTGACACTTAAACAGCATTTGGTGCACTCTTGAAGCACATTTTTCAGTTTAATTTCATCCAGAAAGAATCCAGTTTGTACACTCCAAGACCACACTATGATGGGAGCCAAAGCACAGTTAAGAAATTAATTTTTAAAACATTCTCCTGTTCCAGACCACTAATGTAGACATACCCTGTAAGGCTCCAGGTCTGGCCCAGGTGATGGTTCATTTCCTGATATTTCAGTAAATTGTTGATAAGAACTTCCAGTTTTGTTTCATTATTTTTTTAACTTATCTTCTTGGTTTGTTTTGAAATGAAAAATACTTAAAGGTGTTTATACATTGTGAGGACTTCATACAAAATCTACTGCCATGTTTGCTTATGCAAGGTTACCCAGTGCTGTGGGTTAACTCTGATAACATTCTTATTTTTATATTCCCACGCACGTTTGTCAATTTACTTTCTAACCTGTAAAGAGCAGCAGGTTTACAAACTATTAGTGTGATCTTCCATATTCTGGGTAAACAAGGGATGAAATCAGCTTAAATCTAAACCTTTTACAGAATATCTTTTTTCACTGAGCAACCTTGAGCCCCGGTAAGCACTCTAGCAGTAATTATTTACGGTGTTAGCTGACTTCAGTAATGCTTTTACAACACATAAGAGCTCTTCAGTTCTACTACCAACCTTCAAGACAGTGGCAAACAAGTAAAAAGTACAGATGTTTGTAGCTGTTTCTCCTATGTCTCTCAATGTTGCCAGCCCAATAATTCCTGGCTAAATATTACTTAACACACAGTAACCTCAAAATTTGTTTCACTCTTACCTTTTACAAATCACTTAGGTGTTAGGCAGTTTTGATGTGTTCTCCAAGAAGGATGAGGGGTTTTCTTCAACTCTTGCTCTGGTAACACCTATTAATGAACAAATCAGTCTGGGCATCATTCTGACAGCCAAATAAATTATGTTTGGTGGAGGTAAGGGTTGTGATCCTATACAACCATTTTTGGTTTAAAGCAGTCTGCCAATGGAATGACAAGTTCATTTCCATTGAAAACACTGGGATAATTCTCACTGATCAACTAGTGAGTACAGGATATTTGCTTTAGTACAAGTTAAGGTTTCTGATGACTGTATGTGATCTTTACTTGTACTTGATGTTTTGGTAGATTGCAGTTAATTCCAGTGGAATTCTGCTATTTGTTTAAGCACATCTGAACGTGCAACAGAAGCATCACCTATTCATAGGAATTTTTCAAGTCTCCTGCATGGTTCTTATGGCACTTCTTCTCACCTGACTATAGCAACACAGAAAAAAAAAAAAAGGCAAGATGCCAGATCCAGGGAAAACTAGCCAGGTCAACTGACCGGAGGATTCTTAACACTGCTTCTAGCAGGCACTTGGCAGATATTCTTATGTTTACTATCACTTACCAATTGCCACCATAAGCAAAACAGACTTGGGGAAAATTTCTTTATTACCAATTAATATAGTTGGTGAGAAAGAAAAACAAAAACTTGAACACCTTCCTCCCACTCCTTTTCTTCCCAGACTCAACCTCCCTACTTTGTTCCAGACTCCTCTGCCTTCTCCCCTCCTGTTCGTGTGTTCGCAAGGCACTTTCTCCACTGTTTTCCCATGGCACTCTGCCGTGCAGTGTTTGGCCGCTTGTTAAACTCATTCCCCACTCCCGCCCCGGCCGTGGCTCAGCCGGGCCCTGAGCGGGGGGCGGCTGTGTCTGGCGGGAACCGCTTGTGGCCGGCTGGAACCGGCTGCATCCGGCTGAAAGCGGCTGTGCCTGGCTGTGTTCGGCGGGAACGGCCTGTGGCCGGCTGGAACTGCTTGTGGCCGGCTGGAACCGCCTGTGGCCGGCTGTGTCCGGCTGTGTCCGGCTGTGCCTGGCTGTGTTCGGCGGGAACCGCCTGTGGCCGGCTGTGTCCGGCTGGAACCGCCTGTGGCCGGCTGGATCCGGCTGGAACCGGCTGTGGCCGGCAGGGGCAGCCCCGGCCTCCCCTCACGGAGCCGCCGCTGGAGCCGATGCCCCGCACAGCCGTGCCTGGTTTAAAAGGCTGGTCCCTCTGCGGGTTCCCAAGCGGGTCGCGGGGATCACCGGGCCCTGCTGGTGCTGGCCACGCCTTTGAGGTCCAAAAGAGCAGAGTTCGCGTTCCAGAGCGTGCAGGACGTGGGTCCAGGACGCCTGGACACTATTGGTGCAGAGGAGTTCTCAGGAGGCTGCACTCGGAACCCAGCCTTGCTCCTAGGAAAGGCTTTTTTATTTGCTGCTGGGGAAAAATTTGAGTTGTAAAAAACTCCTCGGCGTATCCCCGGGTTCCCTTTAAACAACTCGGGAGCTCTGGGCGTGGAATTAGCCTGCCATTACTTTTCCTGCCCCCAGGTGGGGCCCTGCGCTTTCCGCAGGGGCCCTCGGTGGGGTCTGGCTGGAGCGAGGCGGTGCAGCCCGGAGCCATCCTCAGCCACAGAGCCCCAAAAGTACACCCGCCTGGGGGACAGACCCTGCTGCAGCAACCTATAAACACCAGATGCTCGGTTTTAAGATGTGACACTTTTGGAGTCCGTGGCAACAAATAATATTATCAGAATGCAATTTATGTGTAAGGCATGGTTAACCTCTGAGTGCCTAAGTGGAAGCATGTCTGCAAGCCGCCCTGGAGTGCAGGGCAGAGAGAAGGATGTATACACACGTTTCCAGCAGCTCCTTCCGGGCTCTGTTTCAGTGCAGATGTCTGTTGGAATTTCTCGTGCTGCAGCCTGTGCCTGTTGCCTGTTCTACTTGAACTATGGTCCTCTGAGAAGAGCCTGGTCCTGACCCCTCTGCAACTACATATTAGGTAGGTGAAGAGAGAAACCAGCTCCTTGGCACTTCACTATTTTCACATTTTTATCAAAGAGGTAAAAGAAAAATGAGCACATTTCATAGTAGATAAAGCAATAGTAAGTCGGAAAGTTGAAACTCAGTGATCTGAATTAATAAACCAGAGGCATTTAGTCTAGTTAAATGCAGTTTGCCTAAATTCCCTCTGATATGAGAAGCAGGAACTCAGAGGGGGAGCAGCTGAAGAATACAGTGAATAATCAGCCATATGCCAGCTCCCAGTGTGCCACTGACATCTGAAAATGCTTATGTGACCTTGGTGTATAGTGGAGATAGCATCATTGTATGTTTGACTCAGATGCCAGAGCTTAGTACATATGACTCCAGCCCTCCCAGCCTACGTGGATACACATTAGTTCAAGCAGAGAATATCCTTCACTTGCTTTCTCAAGGATGTAGTTATCTTATTTAACTCTTGCTATTATTCAGCAGACAGTTTTGCTGCAGAACATTAGTCAAGGGGTGATCTGGGAGACAACTCTTCTGGATTCCTTTGAAAATCTGATTGAACAGTTAGTTCTGAGAAGTTTCAGAATGGGTTGCACAGAGACATCTTTGAAATAAGCAGTATAACTTTGATACTTTTCAGAGCATCGTGTTCTGCATTCTCCCAGAGTATGCCCACAGAGCAAAACACAGCTATGACAGGAGTGTTTGTGTCTTAATTAGACAGGCACACTATTTTTCTAGTGCCATGGTGCTTTTTTGCTAATAGTAACAGGTGCTAAAATGAAGGCAGTGTAGGGATGAGGCTGGAGAACATGTATCTGCAGGTTCTGGGGGTCATTTTTACCCTTACCATGTAAGACTTCACTAGTTGGGCAGTGTCTTGTCTCTCCTTGAAGAAAGAGGAATGCCTCTTCAAAACTGACAACTGAGCTGTATAGGTTTGGGCCCCAAAGATGTTTGTGTCTTTTCTGCTCGTTCCAATATAGAAGATTAGGAATCTCCACTTTCAGCAATGAAACATATCCCCATCAACACTTTTCTAACATGAGTGTACGTCCTGTGTTTTATTATTACAACTTCATTACCTTGTGTATAAAGACCACAGGCAGTTTCAGCATGGTTCTTAGGCACACCCAAGCCATCTTTCAGTATTGGTGCTGTGGTAAGGACCGTGCAGGTCTCTGTGTACATCCATTCAGTTTAACCTCTCACCCTGCAGGCTGATGAAGAGAGGCCTCTGTGTAAGGGAGCTGTTCCTTTGTGAACTGGGCACTGAGAGCAGTCCATAGTGCTGCTAACTAGCTGGGCAAGATGAACCAGATTCCTGTTCCATTATCAAACTTGCATTGAGAACTTCCCTTTGAGAACAAGAGAACAAAAGCACATGAAGGTTTGAAGCATCTGACTCAATGCACTTATCTTTCCCTTCACTTTTTATGTGTCTTGTACTATACTGCCAATTTCTTCTGATATTTTTTTCATTTGTAGTTTTTATGGAAATGTAACAACTGTTGTACATGTGCAACCTACAGAACTGACTAAGGATGCAAAAATAAACCTGAAATGAAGGTTTAGATTGTTAATAACTGCATTGCCTCTGTTCTGGAGCAAAACTCAGAAAATTCATTAGGTTTTTAATTCCTGTAAACATTTTTCCTCTTGAATCAAGATGGTTACAATTTTTCATATCTGTCAAACTTATCTGGACAGAAATCCAGCAACTGGTAGAAGCTGTCCTGATGGTAGAAGAGAAAGTGCCCTCCATTCTCTCCAAGTTTCCTTTTCTGCAGGAAATTAAATCAAAGAGTTATGCACACATATACATTTTCAGTTTTGAGGAAGACAGAATGTTTGGCAGTTTCTTGCACTCTTACATAATGCAGATGTAATAAGAGAGAATCAGAAAATACAACCAACAGAGTAAAATACAAAGAATACAGAAGGAAAAAAGCAGAGCTGGGAAATGCATGTGAGAAGTGAATTACAAATCAAATAGTTACAAAAATTATTAGATACATTATTTTTTATGCATGTGATTTCAGTATGAGAGACAGAGAAGGGCTTTCATCTCTCCTATCTTATGATAGAAGTGGAGGAACACAATTAAATAAAAGCAGCAAAATACAAGCAAATAAAAGCAACATTTTCACACTAAGACAGTGGATCTCATTGTTAGAGGATGTCATTGATGCCAGGAATTTAAATGGATGAAAGTAATGTGAAGGATATAATGAACACAGTGAAATCTTGAAAGATACTGAACATTCAGGGGCTAAGCAGCACTCCAGTGCAAAAAGATTAAACTGTGAAAGGCAGGTTATCCCAGTATTGATCACTGTGTGGTTTTAAACCTTGTGCTGTAGGCTTGTACCATCTGACTCGTACCTGCTTTTCTCTCTCAGCAGTTGGACCATCTGCTCTTAGGAAATTGCCTCCTCCCTCATCATCAGCCCTGAGCCACCATCTGATGAAGCTGATTTCACAGGCTTTTGTTGGCTTGATTAAAGGTTTTCCCACCCTATTCTTAGTAGTAGAAAATAAAAATATTCTTTAAACCTTAGTTTAGGTTATTAGTAGTTTTAGTTGTAATAATGCACATAAAGTGAGAGTCTTAGAAAGACCCCCACACCCCTAGACCCCCAGAACACAACAGATACCACATAGAGGAAACATACACTAATTTCACTAATTTTGGTAGAAACACAAGTTTCTACCAAAATATGATGCAATTACAATACATGAGCTATTTAAGTTAAATATTTTACAATTCCATTTGTAAAATATACTAAAGGTCTGTTTCAGTTATCTTTGAAACCTTGATCTTGCCTATCTCACACCTTGATAAAGCAGCCCTTTGACCATGTTGAGACAGATCAATAAAGACTAAACCATCCAAATAACAATGTACTAAAAACCAGATCTCCATTTAAACTCTCCTCACAGCACTAGAGTAGGTGTAAATTTACAGTGGGTGTAAATCAGAATTAGGGTTATTGTTTTCAGACTTTCCCATGCCAGTGGTCCAGCTGAGAGTCAAAGAGCTCAGGGAAATATGTGTGAGGGTTACTGCAGGCTTGGTTAACCTTGGTTTGGGCAGTCAGTAAAGCTTCCTGCACAGAACCAGAGCAGTCACTGAAGGTTTGCAGCAAGGCTTGAGTGATTCATGATTTGTTCAAACTATTCATGTGGACTCAAAGTATCTTTATCACAGTGGTGTTGTGTGTCAGCAGTTTAGGAGCTTGCATGTTTAGGAGTGCAATGAGCAGCATGAGGAGAATCCTCCTACACTTCTATGTTTAATTCTTTGGTGGCATTTAGTGTTGTACCCTGTGCTCAGCTCTGAGAGGATGCTGCACTCAGGCATCATTCCCCAGGCAGCTGCTTGGTGTTTCGTGAGGATTGCAGGGAGGTACATTTTGAGAAGACTTTGAACCTACCTCATCTGCAGCACAAGGAAGTGTGTCTGCAGAGCACAGTGGGAAGGTGACATGCCAGGGCATGGAATGCTCACTAGTTAAAATCTGCCTTTGCCCAAGCCCAGATCCCTTCAGCAGCACCTGGGCCCCATGCCCACTTCTTGAATACTCATGGGTGTGTCATGTGTAGAAGAAACTTATTTTCTTTTCTGCTCTAGAGGTTTACAGAACACCCATTCATGTTATAGATAACAGCAACCTCTTTGATATGATTATCTTCAGGTTCCAAAGGAGCTTTGTAATTACATTATGAAAGGCTGTGCTGGAAGCAAAATAAAAAGAGAGCAAGGGAGAAAGTCTTTCTGCCAAACAAGAATGGGTACAAGGGGAACAACAGACAAATCTAGATGTGGCCATAGTCAGCAAATCCAAAAAGTATCAGAATGCTTTGCTTGACCACTCAGTCATCCCTGACCCTTAAATTAGGGACCTCTCCCTCCCACTCTTTGCCACCAAGCCTACTGCTGTCCTTGGCAGCTTTTGCGACTGCAGAGAGGACAGAGACTACAGTCACATGCATGCTCTTCTGTGGTGTCTGTTCCACACACTCAGGTGCATGCTGACATTAAACACCTCAAAAACAGGACTAGATTAATCTTGATTCAGTACTGGATAGGTATGAACAAATGCTCCTTTCCTACTCAGCTATTTCTCTGTGTGCTGCATTCCTACTGGAGCCACATCTGTATTGCACGGGGATCACCGTGCCCGTGCGTGGTGGAGCATGCATTTACATAATGTTCAGGTAGTCCAAAACAGGGTACCTATTCTGCCAGCTGGGGATTGTTCTGGGCCTCTGCTGGACTTCTGATCCATATTTAGGATTTTTCTCTAGGGTAGCCTGCTAGTAACTGGGTTTGACATAGACAAAATACAGACACATGCATTTAATGTCATGCTTTACTCAGTATACTATGAACTTATGAGAGAGTTAGAAGTAGGCAAAGTGTAAAGAACCACTATACAGTTGGGTTTTGCTGACAGCATCAACCTCTGAAGCACATAAATTACAAATTTGCAGGAAGCCTCTAAGGGAAGTGCATCCTCTGAAGAAACTGTGAGCAATTACCAGGCAGAAAAACCATTACAAAACTCCACCTGAGAGGAAAATGTTACCCGGAGACTTTTGTCCTGAGATTCCCCATAGTGAGGTGCTGTGTTAGTAGAGCCATGGCTTTAGACAGACAAATACAATTTTGATAACAGTGTGGGTTCTATGAACAGATCATCAGATTAATTGTACTGATGTTTGCTGCAGGGGTGTAAAGCAATGCCCAACATCACATGTGGGTCTGTGCTAGAGGAAAGAACCTTGTCTTGGCACCCAAATCCCATTTCCCATTTGCTGTGCTATCCTTGTGTCTGTTCACATCCACTTTCAGTTTTGGGATTTTTAGCTGAAATACAGATAGAAAAGCTGAAACAATTACTTCTCATGGGTAAGAAAATTATCATTTATTTAATCTTTGAGTGTTAGCCATGTACATTCAATTTCAAAAATTAGTGCTATTGCCTTGAGACATAGGGTGGGTTGTGACATAAACTGCTCGTCCATTTTCTATATCAAGTAAGCTTGATACTGTATTTCAAAGTAATTGAGCCCTATTATTCCATACTTTGAGTAACTTCTCTATGCCATACAGCAGCAAAAATAAAGACCTGCCAAATAATTAAATAAGCCTAGAAACTTTAGTGTTTTTTCTTTAAATTATTACTATTACCTTAAATATGACCCAGGAAACATCTATAATTTTCTCAGTGTTTTCAAATGTCTTGCTCTTGTATTTGGGTAAAATGCCCCCAAAATTCCAAGAGAACAGTTAGAATAGATGGCTACCTTAGAAACTGTGAGGTTGGTATCATGGTGTAGTCAAATCAGCAAACAAAGACTGTCTCTGCTTGGGTGTCAGTTTTCAGACCCATACCTCTTTAAACAGGATAGTGTCAGTTTAAGAGCATTGGAAGGCTTTTTTCTCTTATTGGGTATGGCTGGAAACTCCCCCAAGCTGCAGAGTTTAAACAACCCTGGGGAACCTGCCTGTGCTGGGTGGAGTCTGAGTTAAGGTCAGAAGGTAAGAACTTAAAAATTCCTTTTTAAAGTGTTTGCATGACTATTTTAATGTGACACAACTAAGTTTTTTAGGGCATCTGCTGGTCTAATGTAAATTCTCTGCTTTCCTTAGTTGGTCTGTGTGCCAGGTAGACTAAAAATTGCTTGAGAGTTATTCACCAGTGGAAGCTGCAGGAGAGAAAATGCCAGAGAAAGGTGTGTTTTAATCAGGAAATTAATTCTGTGGTGCAGTCTAGAGCTGACAAAGGCAGCCATGAAACAACTGAGAGGACAAAGTGCAAGTCTCGAGCACTGTGTTATTTCTTCTGGGTTTGAGCAGGAGAGCTGGTCCGTGGGATATGCTGGACTCTAATCTCAGCTCCAGGGCTAAACAGCACTTCCTGCTGAGTGCTCCTGGTTTTGGAAGATGATGATCTCTTAAACTGGTCTTGCATCCTTGAGATGTATGCTTACAGAAATTCTGGACAGGCATGTTACTGAGGCTTACAAAGCAGTAGGAAATGGGATAGAAATATGGATTTTAGACAAAAACAACTAAAAAAATTGTATGTAGTCAAATTTTGTGTTGAGGCTTTTGCTAGATGTCAGGGCAGTGTATGCAAGATGCAATTATTTATTGTACTGCAGCATAAATTCATGACATGAACCAATTCTTCAGCAGTGTCTGGGTTAGTGCAGTAGTCCCCATATGTCCTGAGTAGTGTTTTGGCTATAGGGATCAGATACTACTTAATTAAAATTAGAAGGGTTTCCATGCCTGTTCTCAACAGTCCCTGGACATGTGGCCATTTGTACCTTTTGCAAGAGTCAATTTTCTTCAGCAGGAGAGGTCAGACATAGCTTTTCAGGAGCAAGAAACACCAGTTCATATCATGGACTACTTGTAAGCCTGGTGGTTTGTACTGTTGTTATACAATATATGTTAGACCATTTCCTATCTCTTTTTTTGTCCTCCTGCCATATGGTCAGGCTGATGAATGATAATGCATTTCTGTGACAACTGTAGAACTTTAACAGTTCAGTCATTCATGGAGCATTTGATAATTTCTTCCACAAGAAGTCATAAATCCACACAGCTTCCATAGCTGCCCACTGGCACAGCACACTCCAAATGCATACTGAGAATCAGCATAAATATTTACAGACTCAGAGCAGCTTATAGATCTTTGTTAATGCAATTAATTCAGCTGCTTGTGTGCTCAGCTTTGGACTGAGTGGTGGAGTTTCTGCTGCTTCATTCTCGGTAGTTAGTCAATAACCTGCATTCCAGGTTAATAATAATGTGACCACCCACAAATAACAATTCCAGATTGGTATTTAGAAACAGCACATCTGGTACATCTGCTTGAGCCTTTTAGGGTTTATGGCGGGTTACTGCACAGCTGTGATGTCATTGCTTTCCCAGGTGGAAGGAGTAGTGTAGTGGGATTTGGCATGTCAGTTATTATCCCAGAGGCTGTTTCTTGCCCTTCTTGTGCAAACAAGGTGAATGATTTACCACAGTGTGGCAGTCCCAGGACAACTGCAGCCAGCTTCAAAATCTTCAACACACAGCCTTGTGTGTTGCCCAGTGAGTGGGTCCTTCATCACCTTAGGTTATCAGTATCAGGGGTTTTCCTATTTCCTTGGAAGAGCTGTCTGGCACTGGCAGAATCCTACAACTTCTGAAAAGTGTTAGTTTTAATACCTGGTCTTGGAATGTTTTGAATTGTTTTAATATGATTTTCAGATAATAGCTACTCAACTTGCTGAATGTTGCACACATATTCTGTACTTCCCTTACACAAATTGTAACTTATATAGAAAGGCCCAATGACCATTTTTAATTAAGGCAAACAATGAGGAATGGGCGACAGCTGTACAAGATTACTTGGCTACTAATAAAGTATCAACATATTCTATCAAAAATTGATCAACTTTTTTAAACAGTACATCCTGAAAGTCTCTTAGTAAAACTAGAAAAATAGTGAAGGTCTGAGTGAAATCCTGAGGCCTTGGCTTTGTAGGCTGTATCTTTCCCCAAATAAATGAAAAAAAGTGTTGAGAGTCTGGATGAATAGGTTTGCTTTTTTAACGTAGAAGTTGCCAAGTCTCTAGTTAGTCGAGGGTTGTATCTTCTGATCTTTGGGAATCTCAGGTGTCAGTACTCACAGGGGAATAAGCAGCTAAACTGAGCCCACCAGACAGGACTCAGGTCCAGACCCACGAACTGAAAGTAGCTGCCTGTATGTGAGCTACAGGTGTCAGCTCCTGTATAGTCAGGAGATAGCGATGCATTCAGCAGATCTAAAGATTAAGGTGACTTTTAACCAAAACTCAAGAGGATTTTTTTGTTTGGTTTTGTTTTTTAGTTAGTTTGTTTGTTTTTATTGTTTATTTTTTTTTTCTGTGTTGGAAGCTTAAGGTAGGTAAAATCCACTCAGAGCTGACAGAGTTTTTTTAGTTAAAAAAAAAAATCTTATGGCAAAATTTAATTCTATGTTTGTCATTGTTCTTCTCACATAATTTAATGCCACATAAAATCTCTTGTTCATGTGAAATGGTAAAATGATGCCTGAGGCTTCTTACTCCTACTCTTCTTCTGCAAACAAAAGATAATGTTTCCAAGAGGATTGAGGTTCATATACTTGTTATTTCAGTCATTGGCTTTTTTAGTTAAAAGAAAGGTCTTATTTACTGTAAGTTTCTGTGCGTTACAAGTTGGGCCAATGTGTGTTGACATGATAGAGATGCAACGAAGCTGAAAAGTGTGATAATGAAAGAAGCACTAGCTAGTTGTTGTGAACTATATTGATAAGCTGCCCTACAGTGAAAAGTAGTTTCTGCATCACACAAGATGCAGAAACTAATAAAACACTGTCCCTAGAGCCAGACATTGTAATTAGGAACAGCTATTCGCACTTTAAAACTGAACATACTTTTTTTTCCATCATGTGTATTTGGATTATGTTTATTAAACTACCCCAAATATCCCAATTTATTTTAGTAGCATGACTTGGTTCTTACTGGAATTGCTCAAGGGGGAACTCTCAATCTTGTTTTTTATTTAGGTGAAGTTTGGGCAAAATATGTTCCAAATGTACTTTGTTTTAAGTACATCTACAAAGCGCTGTGGCTTGAAGAAAACATACCACTGGAGTGTACTAAGCCTGATTCAAATAGGAAATGTCAAGTGGATGCAAGGTGTCACAGATGTAATGCTGCAGCTTTGGCTTTAACTCTGGGGAAAACTGGAGTAATCTGGAAATTTTATTAAGTAAGGCACTCTGAGCCGTTAGGATATGATTAGAAGATCTGTTTTAAAGGGTTTTGTTCCTTCTGATAATCAATGTATGATACAAACATCTTTGAAGGGGAATGCTATTTGTGTTCTTTCAGTAATTAGGGCACGAGGCACAGAGCAATGAAGGCCTGGCTGTGGAGGTGCTCATGCTGACATCTGAGCACTGCCATCCAGCTGCTTGCCCCGGGTATGCAGCAGCGCGGTACGAACGCGCCGTCTCTGCCGTGCTCTGGGAGAGGTGCAGGTACAGCACAGCAGTGACAGCCTCCATGTGCCAGTGCCCCTGGAAACACAGGGCCCCCGTGCCCAGGGGATACTTCTCAGGCCACAGGGAGCCAATGCAGCTCAGTTCCACATCTGACTTTGAGGGACACCTCCATACATAGCAAGGAAATGGGCTGTAGCAATGCAGCTGGCTACAGGAAGATGGCCAAGGAAGCTCATCTTTAATGGAATAAAGGGAATATCAACAATTCATTCACCCCTCTTTGAGGAAAGAAATGGACTGCCTATGAAGCTGCAAAATGCACGTATGGCAAACAAAGCTAGACAAATTTCACCCTACTGGTAAAACATGTTTTCCTTTTCTTCTTTTCAATGATGATGATAGACAATGAGGTTAGGTGAGTAATTTCCCTGAGGATGTGGCAGGATTTTCAGTAGCTTTGTATAATTGTCTTCATACAGCAGTGTTCCCCCTGTAGCTAGGGACTCATATCACTTGTTTAAACAGGTCTGTGTTTGCTTACAGTCATAAGAAACCTCCCTGGCAGCACTGGGGAAGGCTTTACAGATTCACACACCTTTCCTTTCCTAGCACTGGCTGTGTGGTGACACTGGCCTGTCTCTCATTTTATGTTTTGAACCAAATGAAATTTAAACTCCAGCAGGTATAGCAAGAATAAAAGGTGCATCTCCCCTCAAAATAACGGTGCTTAAAACACCAGTTTTATGAGATACTGTTTTGTGCTTAGTATCTTTCAGGGAACCAGGAGCTTAGGATCATGTCAGGGAAGCCCAGGCTTACCTACTTGAATGGAAGGGGCCGGATGGAGCCCATACGATGGCTGTTGGCAGCAGCTGGTGTGGAGGTTGGTTGACATTTCCAGTAGAGTGTTACAGACTACTGTTCTCTACTTTCCTCAGTTGGGGACAATTTAACATGCATATGGCAAATAAAAGCTGCATGAGGGTGGCTAAATTCTTTTGTCCAGTGGCACTGCACATTTGTAAGTACCTTGTTCCATGGTTGATACTTGGGATGCAAACTCAGTGGCATTTAGAGTTTATTAGAAGTAGTAGCAATCTCCTGACGTAATTAATCACAAGGGGATAAAATGGGGATTTATTTAAAGGGCCTTTATTAATCATAAGTTATCTAGTTGTGCTAGCAGTCTTATTAAGTTTGCAGTTGCAATGTGTGTATGCTGGGGTGGGGTTAGAAATATTTGATGTGCAATGTGTTTCCCTTGGCACTGGCTCCAACCTCTTGTTTCTGTAGATTCCTGCACACTGTTTGAGCTTGGTCTTCAGTTATTTCTGAATCAGTGCACTGATGCAGAAGTATCCAGGGTGTGTGAGGGATCCTTGGGACATCTGCACCTAAACAGTGCAGCTGCAGATCTGGCCCATTACCTTTTGCTTGACTCAGTAATTCTGGGCATGGTTATGTGCTATCACTTAACAGAAGAAAAATGTCCAAATACAGCAGCTTGACACAATTCTCACTCCTTTTTCAGTTTGAAGAAGTTTATTTGGAAACAAAAGAGCAGTATGAAAAGTTAATCAAAGGTAAGATTCCTGACACCTAAGACTTAGTCCTTCAAAATAATTGTCCAGCCTAGCTAAACTTATGGTTTGAAATAATTTACTTAAACCAGTGGAAACTTCTGGGTGAACACCTTGAATAGTGCAATACTAGCTTTGAGAAACCTGCTATTTCCAGTGCCAAATAATTGGTATAAGCTAAAAGCCAGAGCTTCTGTGTTTATTGTGTTGATTGTGTTTATTCTAGTACATTAAACACGCGAACACTTCTACTTAATACAACTTACTTACCTATGCTGTTGAATTGTTAGCATGGTACCTGGCACAATTTTGGTCCAGGGCAAATAGAACTTCCTGAGCCTGAGGTGTGAAGCTTCTCCTAGTTAAAAAGCATGGAGCCAGCAGGGAGACCTGTGGAAAGCCTGGCGTGGTCAAAGCAGCATGCCACAAAGGCTTCATGCCAGCCTTGGGAGCAAGACCAGTTCTTCCCGCACACCAGTGCAAACCCCTAGCCACTGCTCTTGATATCTGGTCAGAAGAAATCCAGCAGTGAACCCCTCTACAGACACCCTGGAAAGAGAAGACCTTCCTGCCAGAGTGGAGAAGGAGTTGGGACAAGTGAGGAGCAGCAGAGAGTGCATGTGCCCCACAGTTTACCTGCTGCCCAAGACGAGTGAGAAAAACCTCGGAGCAGGCTGGGCTTGCCAAGCCATACAAGGAGGCTTGGAAGAGGTCTTGCCTGCATTGTGGCTGAGCTCAGAAAGAAAAAGCTGTGTCTAAAGAAATTCGGTCAGGGAAAACTAAAGTGAACAAAAATAAGATAGAAGTGGTATCAAGTAGATAAGAATTAAATTTGCAGGTCCAGATTGCTGGGACTCTTACAATGTGGGAGGACAGTGTAGTGTACACAAACCAATCATAGCTCCAAATGTAAGAGCACAGGTGCTGAAAGCCCAAATCTCTATATCCTTCACAAGAGTGGGTTATCTAGAAAGAGTGATACTGTAACCAGGATTGTATCTGAGCTTATTGATATCCAGAGAGAAGAATTAAATGGTTGTGAAAAGGATAGGGAAGTTTTATAAGGAAGATCAAGCATTTTATGTCTATATATTGAGCTTAAGATGGTGAGAACACAAAGAAAAAGGTGTGGTTCAATAGAATGGGTTGAAGAAAGATAGATAAATTAGTCATCCTGATAAAGGGGCCTCTGGAATGTTGCCAGTTGTGCAGGGCAGGACTCAACAGGAGGAACTCTACATTACTTCTCCCTTAAACTTTTTTCTCTCCCTACCAATATGATTTTTGACAGTTTCCTGTGTTTAGACACTACCACATCATTAGACTGGCCCAGGCATGACTTTTACCTGTGCCAGCTGATGATCCTCCAGGCAATGCCCCAGCAGTGGTGGCATTGTTCCCAACAGGCAGCTTGCAGAGAGACAGCTCTTTTGGAGGCAAAGAGAGTTAAATACCCTTGGTCTGTGCAGACCTGTACCTCTTGGCCTGTGGGATCACTAACCTGCTCAGTCTGTGCAGCCAAAGATTGCCCAGGTGGTACCTGGGTATCAGTGAGCTCTGCTGCTTGGTTACAAATAGCAGGTGATTGTTTTTTAATGTGTGCTGCACAGACCACCTTTGGAGAGCACAGCCCAATCCCTGGAATTACTGGTAAACTCCTTTTAATTCTGTATATGTATTCTGTGCTGTGAAGCAGTTCTCCCTACAAAATGAGGGAGGAGAGGCAGTCCACTACTGATTTTAAGAGGGACTCCTCTTTTCTGTATATAAGAAACAAATGGTGTATTCAGGCATATTTGCTGCGTTGCTTTTTGTCAAGGGCCAGAAAGACAAATTATATTTTTCACTTCACATATTTCTGCTGAAAAATATTCTTCCAGATCTATTAGTTTTCCTATTCTATTGCTCCCTAGATGGGTACCAAGTAATGTTTCTTCCTTAAGGTGCAGAGACGTGTTCTGGAAAGACAAGAACACACATGATCTTTCTCTGAATGTTTACAAGAAGCAAATACAAGCTATTTGTTGCTGCAGAGATAACTACTCTTTGAATTTCAACTGTAAATTAATAATGTAGAATGAGTGAAGAATATTAATTCTAGCCCAGCAAGTTATTTTAACAGCTTTGGAGAAAAAGGCAGGCAGATGTGCCTGTTGAAATGAACCTTTCTATCTGAAAGAAGGATTCACCAAACAGATATAAATTGAGCAATTAAAAGAAATGATTGACTTTGAGCAATGCAAGTGGCTGCTGCCTATTTTGTTCTGGAGTTCTGCTGTGATTATAAACAGGGCAGATTGTTCTCTAGATGCCATTAGTGTGTAGATGGAGGAAGGAGTGTCTCCAAAAACAGTGAATTAGTCCAGCAGAAAACTGGTCTAGAATAGACTGACTTTGCAATGCTAAATCTCTGTGTGTACTTAGCTCTCAGAACTGTCTCACTGAAAGCTCAGACAATTGCTCCTACCAGCACCAGCAGAAAATGGGACTGTAAAGATGTTTCTATATAGGCCTAAATTGTTGTAGAATGGCACTGAGACTAGGCCTGTAAAATCTATGGGGACACTCAAACTCTGGTCCTGAAGTGGCTGTGTGAAACTTATTCAAACACCAACAGCTGTCACAGGCTCTCCTTTAGCTCTGTAGCTTCAGGATGTTTAAAGTGGCCTGACCCTTTCCTGTATTCCTGCAGCTTGGTCTTGCTGCAGTACTGCCCATGTATGTCCCTGTCAGGGAATTGATCTGCATTCAAAAGAATTGGATTTTTTTAAAGTTCAGATTTACTAGGTATCTTCATTCTCCTCCTATTCCTTGGGTTGGAAGTGCTGGTTCAGGCTTTTCCTGCCAGCATGAGGCAGGCTCCAGAAGTGCAGAGGTGCAGGCAGGGCCAACTTCCACCAGCCAGTGAAGCTCTGTCAATGCTGTCAAGCCCAGGGCCTAGCTGTGCTGTGGTGACTTTGCTACAGGAGTGTGATGCAGGCTGTTTTATCTTCCCCACAATGTTAGTTGTCCTGTGAGTTGTACAGTTGGAGCAGGACATCAGTGGTCTCCTACTCTGCAAGAGAAATGTGCTCAGTGTCTCACTCTCCTGTACACCTTGCAGGAGGAACTAACAGGCTTTCCTTCACCTCTCCACCCTAGATGGATTCCTGCTCTTCCAGCAAGTGCCCCTGGTTGAGATCGATGGGATGAAGATGGTGCAGACCAGAGCCATCATGAGCTACATAGCAGGGAAATACAATCTCTATGGGAAAGACTTGAAGGAGAGAGCCCTGTATGTAACACCTCCTATCACTAACACAGCAGTCTGTTATTTGATAGCTACATTATATAAGCCAAATTCAATCCTGTAAATCCCATATAAAGGCATCAAAAAGGCTAACAATAAGATTTAACCACTGCTTCTGAAATGCTCCTATCAGAAACAGGCTTCTTTTCTTTTAGAAAAATATTCAGGTTTCGTTCATGACTGTGAAAATTGGCACTATATTGGTGATATAAAATTCCTGTAAGTTGACTTAGTTAATTGGAAAACAGATGAAATAACTTCTGTGCTTTTTTCTCCCATCTTCTCCTGACCAATAGGATTGACATGTATGTGGAGGGAATATCAGATCTGATGCAAATGATTTTGATGTTTCCTTTCTCTCCACCTGATGCAAAGGAGAAAAATCTTGAGTCAATTAAGGAGAGAGCAACTAACAGGTACTTTCCAGTATTTGAAAAGGTAAGTGACAGCAAGTATGTGTCTATCAAACTTGCAATTATCCAAAAAGTTTCTGCAAAATAAGAATGTGTTTGTAGTGTAGGTCAGTTCCCAATCCTCAGCGTTTTTGGCTATCAGAAAAGGGGAAATACAGCAACACATTTTCCTCTCTTTGTTTGCTTGTGTTGTCAGGACTGTGGTATTTGAATATCTGTGAAGCAACATGTTCTCAGCTGTACAGAAAAACTTTTCACTAAAAGTTTTGTGATTATTTTTCTTGAAGGAGCAGTTCTATACTTATATTTGTTTGAAGCCCATCTCTCTGCCATACTTAATTTCATTTGGAAAAGTTTCACTGGAGGAACGCCAAAATCCCTTGTACACAAATCTTGTAGAGAGGAGTACTTTAGTAAAACTACAGTCACAGATTCATAAAACAATAAACCCAACCCATATGATTCATGCATCTGGCAATATTTCCCACTTTTGTAATATTGATTTAGTTTTCATGCAAAACAATAATAAAGGCTGAACATCACACAAGTTCTTAGCACTAAAATAGTCTGTTCCCAAAGGCAGGGATTTTCTTTAGTTAGTTGTTGCAATTCTGCATTTCTAAGTTTGCTTCTTGATATCAGCATTGGACATCACTTCACATGAAACATCTAAATGGGAGTTCTATGAATTCCTTAAATTGCTTGTTGCTTCCTCCGTTGTCCCTATTTCTAATTCTAGGACTGTTACTAGTCTACTGAGGCATGTGGTTTTGTTTCTGTTCCTAGTGCCCATCATCATTCATTATTACTTAGTGACCAAAGTTTGTAGTCTGTGTACTAGAACATGAAATGAACAAAACTTCATTTTTTCCCAGCAATAATGAAATTTAGGCGCAGCTTCAGCTGAAAAGTCCACCCTGAAATTTCAGATAGAATTGCTGCTCAGCTCTGCAGCTGTGCTGTGAGGTTTAGATGCCAAGGATGCCCATATGCCCCACTCTCATCTGCAGCCCATGTTTTCTTGTCTTCTCCAGGTTTTGAAACAACACGGCCAAGACTTTCTTGTGGGCAACAAATTCAGCTGGGCAGATGTTCAGCTAATGGAAGCCATTTTAGCAGTGGAGGAGAAAGTTCCTGATGTGCTCTCAGGGTTTCCTCAGTTGCAGGTAATTTAATTACTGAGCATGCTGTATTCAGGAGCTAGAGGTCAGTCCTGAAGTAATCATCTCCCCATGCTGGGTAACTGACATTTTTGTGGCTGGAATTCCTCTCTTGCTCTGTTTTTTAATTATTTTATTTTTTTTTTAGGTGTTTAAAACCAAAATGAGCAATATGCCTACAATTAAGAAGTTCCTGCAGCCTGGCAGCCCAAGGAAACCCCCACCAGATGCCCATTATGTAGAAACTGTGTTGAAGGTTTTTAAGAAATGAAAGCCTTGCCACCTTTGGTGAGACCCAAAATGCTGGGAGAGCAGGAGAAAGCAGAGCAGCAACCCCAAACCCTAACCCAAAGAAGAAGGAAGCTCAGCAAATTAGTATTGTTTTAGTTAAAACCAGTACTAGAGGAACAAAGCAACCCATACCAGAAATAAAGCATTCTGTTACACTGGCAATGTGACAGCAGCTTTTTCTTTATTGATATGGCAAATGCTTGGCAAAACATGAAAACAAAGGGGTATGGAGGCAAAAAACTATTTGTAGGGTTGGGAGTTTACTAATTTGGAAAAAGAACAATGCAGTGTTAGTATTGGCAGAATACAACTTGTTGGAGAAGATATTTTCTACGTGATAAGAAGCTCAGAGTAACAGCTGAGGAAGAGAAGAAAGAGAGGACTTGCATCACCACTTACCCTTTAAAGAAGTTGTTTCAAATTTCCATTATCAAATTTAAAGCTTGTGGGTGAATTGGATTTTTAAGGTCCCTCAGTAAAGTTTTTTCAAAACTGATTACTTTTGTCTATAAATCAGGTATTTCAAACCTGAATGATCATACCAGCTACTCCCAAGGTGCTTACAAATACATTACCTCTTGAGAGCAAAGTGTTGTGAAAGCAAGGTGCAGTCTGCTTTGCAGACTGTGGCAAGGCAGAGGGGGTTTATTTCTACACCTTTAGGACAGAACACAGAGCAACAGATACTCACAGTCCATTTAATTTCAAATAAAAATATTACAGCAGACAATAAACAGCATTGTGAAGTGGCCTGATGCAACAGAGAAGCAGCTGCTTAGAAGGAAACTGTGTTCCAACAACTGTCAGTAACCAGATCTGATGCTTAATAGTCTATGACGAGTGAAAAAAAAAAGAAATTAGAAAAAATATGGAAAAATGAACCTGAGGGAGAAAACAGAAGAATAATATTTCCCAAAATACCTCAATGAAGTGACATTTCTGAAAGTCAAGTTATGAGACAGACTATATTGGATTTAGTTGCCTGAAATCTCAATGGATACTTGTGACAGAACAAGAAATGTCAATGTTGGCATTAAATCACCCTCTGAAGGGGGTGCTCCTCTCCCCTGCCTCTAAGGGGAGGCTGAAGGGACTGGCTTCATCAAAACTTCTAACTATCTCAGTTGAGACACAATCATTTTTGAGTATTCAGCTGTAACTGAAGAGCATGCTGAGGGATTCCTCCTGAGTTTGGACCTATTGGAAGGAGACTAGACAGCTAGACCAGATGTAGATGTCTACAGAGCTAGGTGAGATGGGTTTTCCTAAGTTGTCTACACTATCATTAACTTTTAGGCTTGAACTCATGTTTCCCTACCAGGTGATCACCAGACTCAGGATGTCTCCTAGAGTTTATCAGGGGCAGGCCTACAAATGGTGAATCCAGACAAGTTTCCTAAGAGAGGTTTGGGTTTGTGAAACAGCCAGATGAACCTTGGTGCACATGTCACTGCATGGGAACTTCAATCTCCTACAGTATCCTAGATTCTGTGTCATAAGTCATATGTGTCCAGAAATATGGGAAACACTGTTTCCAACAGTGTCAGAGGCTGGATGGAAGACCTTCCCAAAATGTAAAGAGGGGACAGAGGGACATAGAACCCTAACCAGAATGGGGAGCTACAAGAGGTGCTGTCAGTCAGGGGTCCTCTTCTGTGAGGCCCGGCTCTCCTTATGTGCCAAATGGGATAGAGGGTGTTCCACATGGGGACTAGACACCTCCTAAAAGACAATACATTGCAGTGGTGACTCTTTTGGTGCCTTGTCCTTCTGTGATTCCAGCTCTAAATAAATGATTAAGCTTATTTTCTTGTCAAGCATGGAACACAATGATGTAACAGGTACCAACAGTAAGGATTGACAGGATGAGGGTCATTTTCAGCTACCAAGCAATCAGGTATGCATACAGGAAGGACATGAAGGTGACAGCCTGCTGTACTGTAACTGCAGGTGATGGCTACAACACTATTACCCAGGTAGGTTAGATAGGCAGGAAGGTACATGGGAATGTATGCTGTATTTGAATGTATGACTTCTTGAAATCTATTGAGTTGTCCAAAGAACGCAGTCAGGACTGTGGAGTGCAGTTTGCCTTCTGATGCCACACTTCATTTACTGTCTCTTTCAGCTGTCTTTGGTGTGTATTTTCACTGAGTCAAATTCAGGAAATATAAAAAAACAAACCAACCCAGATGTCCAGAGAGGATTCAACAGAAGTCACCTGAAGGAATTTGCACTAAGCAAGGCATAGAAGCTTGTGAAAGATTCGAGCTGAATTAGTTGATGTGATTTATGTAAAATGGCTATGTGTAAAAAGTAAAAAAAACCCAAAACAAACAACAATACCCCTAGAATAAAAGTGAGATTGCCATAGCAGTATTCTTTTAATCTGAGTGAGATTTTCAGCTGTTATAATTATTTTTAGCTAGCATGGTAACAAGCAAGGAAAATAGGAGGCATATAACCATTTTGTGCTAGCACACGTTTCCGAAGATCATAACCTCTGATTTATTTTACATTTCTACATAGTCAGCATTAGTGAGGAATTTATTTGCTGCAGGTCAGAAGTAGCTAATAAGAGATAATGGGTTTTGTTTGCTCAAGAGAGAGAAGTTTCCTGTTTGCAGAGAGCTGTTTGGAACGCTCAGTGTAGGAGGGGCTCCAAAGTTATATAATCTTAAGGCAGAACTGCTGTAAGTTTTGAGTGGGTCACACTGTGCAAAGGGTAAGTAAGTTTTTTGCTTTATTTTTTCCCTAAAATGCAGGGACTTGCACATGAAACTCAGTCATTGCATGGGTTTTACAGAATAAATGTGTGTATGTATTTTCTTTAGTAATATGGATATGTGTACCAAATGTTAATACTCAATCAGCTGCTTTTAAGGTGTAGAGAATTAAGAAGTACAGATAACAAAAGTGGGGAGTGTTTCACTGCCTCCTTCCTACTCCAGAGAAGCTGACATGTTATTTACAAGGGGAATATGGTGGTGATTTGGCTGTTTTCCTTTTGCTGCTGTTAAAGCTTCAGCTTTGTTGCTGACAGGGTGTCAGTAGCTGTGAGGCTGGTACAGGCTGGGCACTGTTTGTGTGTGTTTGTGGCTGATGTGCACACATGGTTCTGAGTGGGGTGGGTGACACTCTGCCTAGAAACTGTTGTTGCTTTAAGTGTCTGCCTAGAAACTGTTGTTGCTCGAAATTCCAGCAGAGCTGGAACTGGACCAAGCAAGCATTGCCCTGAGGCTGTGCCAGTGTTAAAGGCAAATCTGATGTTACCAGAGGCAAAATTAACTTCCATTTTTTAGAGGTTTGTCTAAAGACATTTCAGAAGCATGGAGTGTTGTAAAATGGATTGACTGATGGAAAGGATACCTTCCTGGCTGGTTATAATGGAGCATAATGGCTGCTGGAGAAAGCAGAGCAATTGCTGAGTTTATAGCATGTATCTGATTAAACAGTAACTGTGTTCTGAGATAATGCCAAAATTCACAAATTGCACATGCAGCTTAGTGGTCAGAACAAAACACATTGTACGCAAAGATTAAAATACTTTAAAATCCTTGTTCTCTGTCTGGGCCAACTCTAAGTACAGAATTCTGCTTAAATATTCTGCATGTATAAGTAATATTTGAAGGCAAAATGATACATGGCAGTCTCTCAATATAATCTTTTACCTCCGCTGTTAATTAATTAAAATCTTGAACCATAAATCAGTGGTTCCAAACAAGACAATTTGAGAGCCAGTTAGAGATTCAAAACTGCAACCCTGCTTTCTTCATTGCAGATACCAGGGAATCAGGAGGTGGAAACATGTCTGGAAAACCCAAGCTGCACTACTTCAATGGACGTGGCCGCATGGAAACAATTCGGTGGCTCCTGGCAGCAGCTGGGGTTGAGGTTTGCTTCTGGTCTTTTGTACTGCGATTCTGTGACAAATATGTGCTTCTACTGTTCCTTCTGAAAAGTGTGACTGAGCAGCAGTTTCAAGCTCTGCCTTCAGTGCATTGCTGAGCAGGCCAATAGGGACCACGAGCTTGCCCTAAGCAGGGGGCAAGTTCCTGTCTCACTTGCATGCATCGTGTGCAAAGCCTGCAGGTAGCACCAGAAATGCTCCTCCCCTGTAGCTACAGAGAGAAGAAATTTAGAACCCCCGCAGCAGAACCTGGCTTCTTAATCTTCTGATTACAGAGGTCAAGCACCTGCAATTCTGAGTACCTTCAGTTAAATTCCAAAGTCCAAAACAGCAAGAGATTATTATTGCTGCCTCAATGTAGTTTGCCTTTAAACGTACTGGATATTGTAAATCACAAAGTAAATTTTTTACCTCTGACCGATTCTGATACTCAACCTGAGATGGTGTATGGGAATCTGTGTGTTTCAAGATCCAGGGGTTTCTGTCACAGTTATGGCCTGACAGCTTTCAAATATTATTTACATTTTAAAAATATAAAATTGCCCAAAAGACATCTCTTTAGGTCTTCTTTACCTAAAGGAGGAGAGGCTAAATCATGGAATGACAATAGAACTTTTCTCCCTCCTGCAGTTTGAAGAATCTTACCTGGAAAAAAAGGAGGATCTGACAAAGTTACAGAAGGGTAAGTTTCCTTCACTTTTAGATTACAACAGCAGCAATAGTAAAAATAGGAAGAATCAGAATTGAAATTAGAATTAGAGTTACTTGTCTGAGAACACTTAAGAATTGTTAAATCTTAGTGCCTTAAAAGGAAAGTCTCTTAACTGGATTTTGTACATGAGCTCTCAGAGGTGCCGAGAGAGGTCCTGCAGTTTGATAGCTGATATCATCCACCCAGTTGCTTTAATCTTCACTGAATGCCAGAAGGGCTGAGGTCAGAAGAGACCTCTCAAGATTGCCTACTCCACCTCCCCCACTTCAAGCAAGGCCCCCTCCAGCCAGTTACCCAGGACCATGCCCAGCTGGGTTTTGAGTATCTCCAAGTGTGGAGAATGTACAGCTTCTCAGGACAACCCACACAGTCAAAGAGCCTTTCTTGAAGTTCAGACATTTGACTCTCCTTTGCTTCAGTTTGTGTCCATTGCCTTCCATCCTATGGCCATAGAGACCTTTGTCTTCAGATCATCTTGAAAGTCATTAGCATCTTAGGTTGCCTACAAATTGTTGCTTTATAATCCCTTTGAAAACAGAGTTCCAGATTTCCGAGTTTACCTGTTCCTTTGCTGCATTCCTGCCTCCCAAGGCAACAACCCACCGTCCTGGCTTCTGCTTCTGTGTTCCTGGACATGATAATCATGTTTCTTCCAAACCAAATTGCATGTCTGTGCTTTTCACCTGGCCTGTGAAAAGCAACCTGATCTTGGGTTAGCATTTGCAGTCCTGCTGTCCTGTAGGAATAATCACTTGGTCCTTATGTAACAGGCTGCCTTTCAAAAAGTATTTTGGGACACAAGCATAAAGCTAAAAAAAATGTACACTTACAAAAGGGACATATCTCATCATTCCCTAAGCAAAAACTCTTGCAGACTTTCTGATCTGATACCTCTCTTTCTGGAGGTATTTCTTCTTGCTAGGACAAGGCTTCTGCATACTGGCAGAAGAATTGCATGGCTCCAGCCTCACTCCAAGTGATAATTGGGTCTTGCAGGAATCTCATGGAACTCATTTGTTGGTCTCACTTCATGCTTGTATAGATGGGATGCCATTTATAAAGTCAATAAAGTTGTCACAAAGATATTCTATGCTTTTCTATTCACTATTATTTATATATTCATTTGTATTCACATTATAAGTCAGCCAGTGATTAGAAAGTCCAGATGTATTTAGCAGAACATGACAGAAACTGGCTGGACCAGATCTTTCAGTCCTTCTCATCTCTGTGAACCTCCATGAAAATCACCTGTGTTAGAGCCATGCAGTGCATGTATTTTTCAATGTGTGACGGCTGCCAGATCTGCATTTGACTGTTGCCTCAGTCTGAAATTTCCACAACTTCATTGCTATAGTATTAAGTTATTAACATGTCACTGCTGTATGATGAGCATTGTCCACATCTTCCTGTAAGAATGAGGAAGGTTGCTACCAAAAGGGTTGTCAAGCATTGGAACAGTCTGCCCAAGGAAATGGTTGAGTCTCTGCATGTAGATGTGCACTTGGGGAGAGGGTTTAGTGGTGGAATTAGGCATTGCTGGTTTTACAATTGGATTTGATGATCTTGGGATATTTTATCCAGCCAGATTGATTCAGATTCTAAATAAAAAGGAATACATGTGGTTTCTTTGCCTAACACGTGTGGGTGGTTCTCACTGATGTACTGCACTTCTCCCTGTGTTCTTCCCCTTGGCCTAGATGGATCCCTGCTCTTTCAGCAAGTGCCAATGGTAGAGATCGATGGGATGAAGCTGGTGCAGACCAGAGCCATTGCCAACTACATATCAACCAAGTACAACCTCTACGGGAAGGACGTGAAGGAGAGAGCCCTGTACTGTAACAGTACCACCTTTGCTTGTTAGACCCCAGCCCACCCTGTAGCTCAGGGAAACACAAGGGTATCCAGCTCCCAGCTGGATTCAGTGGGAGAGGGCAGCAGTGCACGAGATCACTGTGACTGCAGCTGATGTCCACAGCAGAGAGAGCCAGCTGGATTCCATAGGGCAAGCGAGCCCAGGAATCATCAGTCAGAGGTCAATGCACTTATCAGAAGAAAGCAGTCCAGGGGGGCAGACTGTCCCACTGATGCTGCATTTCATTTTCTCCTGCAGTTGTCAGCAGCATAATTTTACCCTCCTCACATTCAGGGCAATGTCTTTTAAGGGAACAAAATCCCTTCTCTCTCTAATTACCAGGAATTAGTGCAGATTTCATAACAGTTTATTAAAGGAGAGGACTCCTGGGGCTCATGTTTTCACCTGAGGTATTTCTGAATGGTTGAACTTAATCAGCCCTGGTAAACACATGTGTCACGATATTTGCTAGAAATGGTATGGACCTGCTGTAAATCTTAGGCTGTCTTATTGGATTTTTAACACGAGTCTGGATGGCACACATGAGAATTCTGTATTCAGGTTGACAAACCCATATTCCAGACAAGAATCAGTCCCAGTAAGAAGTGGGAGTCCTACAGTCTTTAGGTTTCCCTAAGAATTTTGCATTTGCCTTTGGCCCAAGCTCCCTCCCTGCCTGGCCCCAGTGCAACTGCATTCCTGGGGGAACTTTGCCAGGGTATGTGTGTGTGTGTGGGGGACAGAAGAGGCAGGGATTTCCCAGCATCTGTGAGGTTGTGCCAGGAGTTATTGTGCTGTTCAGAACTACTGTGTGACCTGACCAAGTGGATCTCTTCCTTTCAGAATTGATATGTACGTGGAAGGAATGTTCGATCTAAATGAGTTACTCATGACATATGAAATCCAACCAGCAGACAAAAAGGAGCAGCATTTTGCAAATATGATGGACAAGACTGAAAACAGATACTTCCCAGTCTTTGAGAAGGTATGTGGCAAAGAGCTAGTGGCTAAATTGATGCTGTTACCTTGAAGCTCCATCCTGGAAGCACACTGGTTTAATGGAGGAAAACAGAAGAGAAGCTACCCCTGGAAAATCAATACTCTGGTTTTTAGTGGTGCTGGGATTAAGGTGGAGACAGGATACCACAGATGGGACAGAGGGCACTTCAAATCTGGGAGAGATGTACAGCTGCAAAAACCCAGCACACACAGAGCTCCCCAAATGTCCATGTTTCAGTGTGTGTGTTGTTCAGACAAAAGACTCTACAGCACCAGCTTTGACATCAAGGTTCCTACTAAAATGTAGATGGCCCTGTGCCATACATGCTGTGTAAAAGCATTGCAGTTCCTCCTGTATCTCATACAGCTTGGGCTTCAGTGCAGCTACAGCAGGCAAGGCAAGATGAGGCCAACTGTGCTGCCAGACAGGAATGTACAAGTGAAAGAGCTGATAGATGATGCCTAGGGTGGCAGTGCCTTCAGATCATTGTTTGTACTTCAAGTATTTGAACTGCATTTCCTTCTTTCACTGACAACTCTGTGCAATGTGTGACCCTGCTTTGAAGATATCACCTTATATACGAGAAAAGAACTGATAAAAGAGCGAGAAAAGACATGATCTTCTTCTGTTCTCTGTCTTTAGGTTTTGAAAGACCACGGAAAAGACTTTCTGGTTGGCAACCAGCTGAGCAGGGCAGATGTTCAATTACTTGAAATAATTTTGATGATAGAGGAGTGGAAGCCTGATATCTTTGCCAAATTTCCTCTCTTGCAGGTAAATGAATGGGCAGTTTGAATGGAGAATGAATTGTAAAGAGCACTGATTTAAAGTGGCTGGGAAATATGTGGGAGTGAGATGGTCAGAAGTGACATGGCAAAATAATAAAATATCCTAAAAACTTTTAGCTGGCCCCACATCCTCATTGTTATTGCCACATTCTGTCACTACAACTGCAAAAGCATAAGAGGGGAAGTGTATAGTTTCTTCTGCAGCATCAAGCTGTGATGTGACTTTCAGAACACGGATAACATTGAAATGTCTGACAGTTGCAATGATTCTTAAGCACTGTGCTGTTTTGGTTTTGTTTTGTAGAGTTTCAAAGCAAGACTAAGCAACATCCCCACAATAAAGAAATTCCTGCAGCCTGGCAGCCAGAGGAAACCACCATCAGATGACGATGTTGTAGACAAAGTGATGAAAATTTTCTACTCCTGAGCAGCACCCTAAAGCCACAGAAACTCTGTTTCATTGTATTTGCAGATAGTAGGAAGGTGAAATTAATGAAAAGAATGGAAATGTCAAATTAATGGAATAAGTGAAAAAATGTTTTTGATCTTTCCTTACCAACAGGGCTGGTTTTAGCCTACTGCAGACACTTCAGTGTTAAACTACATGAGTGTACCAGCAAAGGAAACAGTTCACTAAATAGGGGGTATATGGGACAACACAGAATGCCTTAGATAACTAAAAAGCTACCTGAAATAAATTCTTACTATTGATACTCAAAACCCAGCTGTTCATTGGTTTCTTGCTGCTACTTCTAGGCCTAAGATCTGTCTGGTTTTGTTTTTCTGCCATTCCCAAGAATTGTTGCAAAATTAGGAGAGATTATCCCATATAGTAGGCCATGTTGCAAAATTAGGAGAGATTATCCCAAATAGTAGGCCATGTTTTTTTTTTTTTTCCCTAGGAAATTCATAGAAAAGCCTGCATGTTCTGGCTAGATGAGGGTGAATGTTTGGATTCAGCTTTCCTCTGAGCTTAACTTGGAATATCCTTGGACCAGAGCTCCTAGTGTGCCTCTGCTTTGCCACTAGACACTTGAAGTCTTGTAATGCAGCTTCACCCATGTTTCCTTTATCAGGAGATCTATTGCAGCAGCTAAAAGCCCTTTGCAGACTCTGAGAAACAAATGCTGGTCACCAGCTTAAAACTTGTTAAGGAAGGATTCAGGATGGTGTCAGGTCTTAATGAGACCCTGGAATGCAGGAATCAATATTGACTTATGTCACTGTATATTAAACCAAGTTTAATGCAAGTTGTACTGGAGTTGTTCATTTTAATCACTTAAATCAAGCTCCACTAATGAGGTTATCAAGACTGTTGAATTTTGAGAAATATGTGCAATTATATAGTTAAATGTGTTCCTGTCCATGGCAGGAGGTTTGGAACTAGATGATCTTTAAGGTCCCTTCTACCCCAAACCATTCTATGGTTCTGTGATACTACTTAAACCCCAAATAAACCAAGTTTTTAAATGCAAGAGTCAGTGCCCTAAATCCAGCTACAACTAGAGCACTGTCAGTTTTCAGCTGGGCAAACTCAGGGTTCTGTAGGTCTTGCTGAAGCCAACAGTGTCATCATAGGAAATGTCATGCTGCTGGAACCAGTTTTTTCATTTAAAAAGAAAATAAACCCATGTTTTTCATCAGCAGAAAAGCATGCTAAAAGATGCAGAGAGTTGTTGCTGGAGCTGTTTCTCTCCTGCTTCACTGGAACATTTGGGCAACACTTGCAGCTAGTGTACAGTAAGGATCTGAGGGATAAAACCCCTCCTACTGTAACAAACCAATTGTTTTGTGTGACACACTGCAATTTATACAACCTCCCTGTGTAACATAAGTGAATATTCCTGCTCACTGCTATCTTTAGGGTAATTCAGCCAAATTTTGCATGTATTTTTGGACTTTGACTGCAGGAACTGCCTACATCAATATTAACCACGTAGATTAGATAGGCAGGATGGAGCAAGGAAGATTATTCTGTACTAACTGTCTCAGATCAATACAATTCTATAATGTAAGCACTCAGGAGTGCAGAGGGCAGTTTGCCATCTGATACCACACTTCATTCACTGTCTCACACAGTTCTCTTTGTTGTTGGTGCATATTTCTACTGAGTCAAAGTGAGGGTAACATTTTTTATAGAAAAAAATTCAAAACCAACCCTGCTGCCCAGAGATGAAATTGAGCAGAAGTGTCCTGAAGGAATATACACTTAGCAAGGCATAGAAGCTTGTGACAGATTTGAGCTGAATTAGTTGATGTGATGTATGTAAAGTGGCAATGTATAAAAAGTAAAAAACCAAAAGCCATTAGAATTAAAGAGTGATTGGCAGTGCAGCATTCTTTTCAACTGAGCTTTTCAGCCATTACAATTTTTTTAAACTAGCAAGAGGAGGCACATAACCATCTGTGCTAGGACAGATATTTCCAATGACCATGACCTCTCATCTACCTTACATATTGACATTGTCAGGATTAGTCAGGATTTTATTTTCTGTAGGTGAGATGTAACTTAATAGAGGTAATTGATTTTGTTTGCTTAAGAGAAAGTGATTTCTCATTTGCAGAGAATTGTTAGCAATACTTGCTGTGGGAGGGGCTATAGAGATATATGATCTGAAGACAGAACGGCTGAGAGCTTAGAGTGAGTTCCACTGTGCACAAGGTAAGTGGATTCTTTTATTTGGACATGCAGGGAGTTGTTGTATGTGAAACTAAGTCATTGAATGGGTTTTATAGATTGAATGTGTGTATGTACTTTCTTTACTAACATGATTATGTGTACCGAATGTTAATTCTTAATCAGCTGCTTTTGAGGTGCAGAGAATTAGAAAAAGAAGTGCAGATACAACAAGTGGGGAGTGTTTTCTCTCACCTCCTCCTTCCTACTCCAGAGAAGCTGACATGTTATTTACAAGGGGAATATGGTGGTGGTTTGGCCATTTTCCTTTTGCTGCTGTTAAAGCTTCAGCTTTGTTGCTGACAGGGTGTCAGTAGCTGTGAGGCTGGTACAGGCTGGGCACTGTTTGTGTGTGTTTGTGGCTGATGTGCACACATGGTTCTGAGTGGGGTGGGTGACACTCTGCCTAGAAACTGTTGTTGCTTTAAGTGTCTGCCTAGGAACTGTTGTTGCTCGAAATTCCAGCAGAGCTGGAACTGGACCAAGCAAGCATTGCCCTGAGGCTGTGCCTGTGTTAAAGGCAAATCTGATGTTACCAGAGGCAAAATTAATTTCCATTTCTTAGAGGTTTGTATAAGACATTTCAGAAGCATGGAGTGTTGTAAAAGGGATTGACTGATGGAAAGGATTCCTTCCTGGCTGGTTATAATGGAGCATAATGGCTGCTGGAGAAAGCAGAGCAATTGCTGAGATCATAGCATGTATCTGATTAAACAGTAACTGTGTTTTGAGATAATGCAAAAATACACAATGAGCACATTCAGTGTTCTGGTCAGAACAGAACACTTTGAATGAAAACTGTTTTGATTGACTGCTTTTCTCTCTGGGCCAATTGCTGTAAGGACAGAATTCTGCTTAAATATTCTGCATGTGTTAGTAATATTTGAAGGTGGAATGATACGTGGCAGTCTCTCAATATATTCTAACTTTTATATCCACTGTTGATTAATTCAAGTCTTGGACGATAAATCATTGATTTCAAAAAAGACAACTTAGAAAGCAAATTAGAGAGTTGAATCCAGGATTGTGAATGTTTATTGCACAACCCTGCTTTCTTCATTGCAGATACCAGGGAATCAGGCAGGTGGAAACATGTCTGGAAAACCCAAGCTGCACTACTTCAATGGACGTGGCCGCATGGAACCAATTCGGTGGCTCCTGGCAGCAGCTGGGGTTGAGGTTTGCTTCTGGTCTTTTGTACTGCGATTCTGTGACAAATATGTGCTTCTACTGTTCCTTCTGAAAAGTGTGACTGAGCAGCAGTTTCAAGCTCTGCCTTCAGTGCATTGCTGAGCAGGCCAACAGGGACCACGAGCTTGCCCTAAGCAGGGGGCAAGTTCCTGTCTCACTTGCATGCATCGTGTGCAAAGCCTGCAGGTAGCACCAGAAATGCTCCTCCCCTGTAGCTACAGAGAGAAGAAATTTAAAACCCCAGCAGCAGAACCTGGCTTCTTAATCTTCTGATTACAGAGGTCAAGCACCTGCAATTCTGAGAACCTTCAGTTAAATTCCAATGGCCAATGTCCAAAACTACAGGTTTTCTTTTTTTTTTTTTACCTCTGACAGATTCTGATGGTAAACCTGAGATGGTGTATGGGAATCTGTGTGTTTCAAGATACGAGGGTTTCTGTCACAGTGAAGGCCAATGTTCCTGAAAGATTTCAAATATGATTTATGTTTTAGAAATATAAAATTGCCCAAAACACATCACTTTAGGGCTTTTTTACCTAAAGGAGGAGAGGCTAAATCATGGAATGACAATAGAACTTTTCTCCTTCCTGCAGTTTGAAGAATCTTACCTGGAAAAAAAGGAGGATCTGACAAAGATACAGACGGGTAAGTTTTCTTCACTCTTAGATAATAAAAACCGCAATAATAATAATCAAAATAATCAGAATAGAAATTAGAATTGCTTGTCTGAGATCTCCTAAGAATTCTGAAGTCTTAGTGCCTTAAAAGAAAATGGCATAGACTGGATTGTACATGAGCTCTCAGAGTTGCACACTGCAGTGTTAGGTGATATCATCCACCCAGGTGCTTCAACCTCCACTGAATCCCAGGAGGGCTGAGGTCAGAAGGGACCTCTCAAGATTATCTACTCCACCCCCCCACTTCAAGCAAGGCCCCCTCCAGCCAGTTACCCAGGACCATGCCCAGCTGGGTTTTGAGTATCACCAAGGATGGAGAATGTACAGCATCTCTGGACAACCCACAGAGTCCAAGAGCCTTTCTTGAAGTTCAGATGGTTGACTCTCCTTTGTTGTATTGCACTAAATAGTTCATTTAGTTGTTGTTCTGCACTGGGTGTCTGGTAAATTGCACTGATCACATGGTCTGTCTCCTTCTCCCCTTTGCCCCCTGAGCCCCAGTAGCAGTGGTTTCTCCCTTGTCTCCTCCTCTCCTCTCCCCCTCCCCACTTGTATCCCACTGCCTGTGGTTCTTTACCTCCACTCTCCAATCTCCTGTTTAAAATCTCCCACCATCAAGCATTCCTCCTCTTTTCCCCCAGGGATGTTGCCTGGATTTCCAGGTGACACGTCTCAAGGAATAAAGTAGGGCTCTGGTCCTGAGGAGAAGAGAGCCTCGAGTCTTTTCCTTTTGTCCTCGTAAAGGCTGGGATGGGCGGGGGTCCAGAGCAGCCGGATGGCACCGAACGGCCCCAGAGATCAGCCCCTACAGTTGGCACCCAGGGGTCGTCTCCCACGAGGTCTCACTCCTTTGCTTCACTTTGTGACCACTGCTTTCCATCCTATGGCCGTAGAGGCCTTTGTCTTCAGATCATCTTGAAAGTCATTAGCATCTTAGGTTGCCTACAAAGTTGTGGTTTTATGATTCCTATGAAAACAGAGTTCCAGATTTCCGAGTTTACCTGTTCCTCTGCTGCATTCCTGCCTCCCAAGGCAAAAACCCACCGTGCTGGTTTCCGCTTCTGTCTTCCTGGACATGGTAATCATGTCTCTTCCAAACCAAATTGCATGTCTGTGCTCTTCACCTGGCCTGTGAAAAGCAACCTGAGCTTGGGTTAGCATTTGCAGTCCTGCTGTCCTGTAGGAATAATCACTTGGTCCCTATGTAACAGGCTGCCTTTCAAAAAGTATTTTGGGACACAAGCATAAAGCTAAATGCACCCTTACAGAGAGGGACATATCTGATCAGTCATCTGAGTCAAGAAATATGATTCCATCAAGGAAAACTCTTGCAGACTTTCTGATCTGATACCTCTCTTTCTGGAGAAGATTTTTTTACATCTTTCAGGCTAAGACAAGACTTCTGCATGCTAGCAAAAGCGTTGCAAGGCTCCAGCCTCACTCCAAGAGATATTTGGGTCTTGCAGGAATCTCATGGAACACACTCATTGTTCCCATTTCATGCCTAGACAGATTTAAAGTCAAAAAGTTTGATCAAGAGGAGTTTAACGTAGGGTGTGAAAGTTTGAGAATTGGGAAGTATAGTGTACCGATTTGATTGTGCAGGTGGAGGATGGCAATTAGTAGTGGGAGTGAGCTGGCCAGTGTGTAGAATAGGAGGTAAATGCCAGCGTTTAGGTGCTCTGGCTGGCTCCCTCATTGTGTGATGAGGATGAGGGTGCCTTTGTATGCGGTGTAGAAGAGCATTAGCTCTGAGGCCGAGCAGGCTAGAAGGATGAACAGTTGAGCTAGGATTACTGTTGTGGCAAAGATTCGTTTGCGGGTGATGGGTTCTTGTTCTAGGTGGTTTTGGCTTGCTATGATTATGAGGGGGAGGAGTCAGCACGAAAGGACTAGCAGGAGGGAGGAGATTTGGTCAATGGATGTTCAGGGGGTTAGGCCTTTGGGTAGTATGTTGGTGTGAGTCATTGCAGGCTGACGGTGGTGATTAGTAGGCTGTATTATGTGATGTTAGTCATAGGTGTTTGCGTGAGGAGAGGAGGGTTAAGGGGAGGAGTACTGCAGTTGGGGCGATGATTTTTAGCATTGTAGGAGGTTGAAGTTGTTTAGGTGATTGGAGTGGTGGGTACGGGTGGAGGCTACTGGTAGGGCCAGCCCTGTGCCTCCTTCGCAGGCGGAGAATGTTAGTACAAGGAAGGGTAGGATGGTAGCGGCTGCCATTTGTAAAGTCAAAAAAGTTGTCACAAAGATCTTCTTTGCTTTTCAATTCACTATTATTTATATATTCATTTGTATTCACATTATATGTGGGTCAGTGCTTAGAAAGTGCAGATGTATTTGGCAGAACATGACAGAAACTGGCTGGACCAGATCTTTCAGTCCTTCTCATCTGTATGAACCTCCATGAAATCACCTGTGTTAGAGCCATGCATTGCATGTATTTTCAATGTGTGACAGCTGCCAGTTCTGCCTTTGGTTGTTTCCTCAATCTGAAATTTCCACAATTTCATTGCTATAGTATTAAGCTATTAATATGCTACTGCTACATGGTGAGCATTTTACACACTTTCCTGTAAGAATGGGGAAGATTGCTACCAAAAGTGTTGTCAAGCATTGGAACAGGCTGCCCATGGAAGTGGTTGAGTCACTGCATGTAGAAGTGCACCTGGGGAGAGGGTTTAGTGGTGGAATTAGGCATTGCTGGTTTTACAATTGGATTTGATGATCTTGGGATATTTTATCCAGCCAGATTGATTCAGATTCTAAATAAAAAGGAATACATGTGGTTTCTTTGCCTAACACATGTGTGGGTGGTTCTCACTGATGTACTGCACTTCTCCCTGTGTTCTTCCCTTTGGCCTAGATGGATCCCTGCTCTTTCAGCAAGTGCCAATGGTAGAGATCGATGGGATGAAGCTGGTGCAGACCAGAGCCATTGCCAACTACATATCAACCAAGTACAACCTCTATGGGAAGGACGTGAAGGAGAGAGCCCTGTACTGTAACAGTACCACCTTTGCTTGTTAGACCCCAGCTCACCCTGTAGCTCAGGGAAACACAAGGGTATCCAGCTCCCAGCTGGATTCAGTGGGAGAGGGCAGCAGTGCACGAGATCACTGTGACTGCAGCTGATGTCCACAGCAGAGAGAGCCAGCTGGATTCCATAGGGCAAGCGAGCCCAGGAATCATCAGTCAGAGGTCAATGCACTTATCAGAAGAAAGCAGTCCAGGGGGGCAGACTGTCCCACTGATGCTGCATTTCATTTTCTCCTGCAGTTGTCAGCAGCATCATTTTACCCTCCTCACATTCAGGGCAATGTCTTTTAAGGGAACAAAAACCCTTCTCTCTCTAATTACCAGGAATTAGTAAGATTTAATTACAGGTTATTAAAGGAGAGGACTCCTGGGGCTCATGTTTTCACCTGAGGTATTTCTGAATGCTTCAGTATAATAAGCCCTGGTAAACACATGTGTCAAGATATTTGCTAGAAATGGTATGGACCTGCTGTTAAACTTAGGCTGTCTTATTGGATTTTTAACACGAGTCTTCATGGTACACATGACAGTTTTGTAATCAGGTTCACAACCCATATTCCAGACAAGAATCAGTCCCAGTAAGAAGTGGGAGTCCTACAGTCTTTAGGTTTCCCTAGGAATTTTGCATTTGCCTTTGGCCCAAGCTCCCTCCCTGCCTGGCCCCAGTGCAACTGCATTCCAGGGGGAACTTTGCCAGGGTATGTGTGTGTGTGTGGGGGACAGAAGAGGCAGGGATTTCCCAGCATCTCAGTGAGGTTGTGCCAGGAGTTATTGTGCTGTTCAGACCTACTGTGTGACCTGACCAAGTGGTTCTCTTCCTTTCAGAATTGATATGTACGTGGAAGGAATGTTCGATCTGAATGAGTTGCTTCTCATGTATGTTATCCAACCAGCAGAAAAAAAGCAGGAGTATTTTGCAAATATGATGGACAAGGCTGAAAACAGATACTTTCCAGTATTTGAGAAGGTATGTGGCAAAGAGCTAGTGGCTGAATTGATGCTGTTACCTTGTAGCTCCATCCTGGAAGCACACTGGTTTAATGGAGGAAAACAGCAGAGAAGCTACCCCTGGAAAATCAATGCTCTGGTTTTTAGTGGTGCTGGGATTAAAGTGGAGACAGGATACCACAGATGGGACAGAGGGCACTTCAAATCTGGGAGAGATGTACAGCTGCAAAAACCCAGCACACACAGAGCTCCCCAAATGTCCATGTTTCAGTGTGGGTGTTGTTTCACACAAAAGACTCTACAGCACCAGCTTTGACATCAAGGTTCCTACTAAAATGTAGATGGCCCTGTACCATACATGCTGTGTAAAAGCATTGCAGTTCTTCCTGTATCTCATACAGCTGAGCCTTCAGTACAGCTACAGCAGGCAAGGCAAGATGAGGCCAACTGAGCTGCCAGACAGGAATGTAGAAGTGAAAGAGCTGATAGATGATGCCTGGGGTGGCAGTGCCTTCAGATCATTGTTTGTACTTCAATGTTTGAACTGCATTTCCTTCTTTCACTGACAACTCTGTGCAATGTGTGACCCTGCTTTGAAGATATCACCTTATATACGAGAAAAGAACTGATAAAAGAGAGAGAAAAGACATGATCTGCTTCTGTTCTCTGTTTTTAGGTTTTGAAAGACCATGGAAAAGACTTTCTGGTTGGCAACCAGCTGAGCAGGGCAGATGTTCAATTGCTTGAAGTCATTTTGATGGCAGAGGAGTACAAACCTGATATACTTGCCAAATTTCCTCTCTTGCAGGTAAATGAATTGGCAATTTCAATGTACAATGAATTTTAAATAGCACTGATTTAAAGTGGCTGAAAAATATGTGGGAGTGAGAGGGTCAGAGGTGACATGCAAAATAATCAATACCCTAACAATTATATAATAGTAGAATTATTATATTATAATCAAATACTCTAGCAATGTAGCTGGCCTCACCTACTCAATATTATTGCCACGGTTTGTCACTACAACCCCAAAAGCATAAGAGGGGAAGCACATCATTTCTTCTGCAGCATCAATTTGTGATGTGACTTTCAGAGCATGGATAACATTGAAATGTCTGACAGTTGCAATGATTCTTAAGCACGGTGCTGTTTTAATTTTGCTTTGTAGAGTTTCAAAGGAAGAGTAAGCAATATCCCCACAATAAAGAAATTCCTGCAGCCTGGCAGCCAGAGGAAACCACAAACAACAGAGGAAGATGTCGCCAGAGCAATGAAAATATTCCGCTCTTGAGCAGCTGTCTGAACCTATACAAGCTGTATGGATATTTCATTGTATTTGCTGATACTGGCAAAATGAAATTAATGGAATTAGTGAAAAAAAAAAGAAGTTTAATCTCTCTTTCCTTAGCCACAGGACTGATTTTAGCCTACTGCATACATTTCAATGTAAAGCTACATCAGTGTACCAGCGAAGGAAACAGTTTGCTAAATATGGGATATATTGGACAACACTGGGTGCCTTAAATGAGTAAATACAATACCTGAAATAAATTCTTACTATTGATACTCAAAACCTGGCTGTTCATTGATTTCTTGCTGCTACTTCTATGCCTAAGATCTGTCTGGTTCTGTTTTTATGTCATTCCCAAGAATTGTTGGAAAATTAGGAGTGAATATCCCAACGAGTAGATCTTTTTTGCAATACAGCTAGTCTGTAGCTGGACAAATAAGTCTGGCAAGAATATGAAACCTAATTTGGCTCTCCTGATTTGATAAATAACTCGCTAGTTGAAGAGTGATAGGATAGATTTGAACTCAAACAGAGCACCCCAACTAATCCCTCTCAACCATAAATACAGAGACATTACTGGTCAGAGTGCTGGGCTATGTTAAGACCCAGACCAAGCAGCAGCTGAGTTCTGGTAGTTTAGAGCTGCCTATAGAAGAAACTCTGAACAATAAAACACGCGGCTTGTTGAGGACTGCTCGGTGAGTCCCTGTTGTGTGTCTGCCTCCAACTAAGCACCCATAACGTAAGAGGTCCTGTATTTTTTTCTGGGAAATGCCAGGAAAAGCCTGCAGGTTCTGGTTAGCTGAGGCTGAAAGTTTGGATTCTTCCTTCCTCTGAGCTTAACTTGGAATATCCTTGGACCAGAGCTCCCACTGTATCTCTGCTTTGGCACTAGACACTTGAAGTCTTGTAATGCAGCTTCACCCATGTTTCATTTATCAGGAGATCTATTGCAGCAGCTAAAAGCCCATTGCAGACTCTGAGAAACAAATGCTGGTTGCCAGTTTAAAACTTGTTAAGGAAGGATTCAGGATCATGTCAGGTCTTATGGAGACCCTGGAATGCAGGAATCAATATTGACTTATGTCACTGTATATTAAACCAAGTTTAATGCAAGTTGTACTGGAGTTGTTCATTTAAATCACTTCAAGCAAGCTCCACTACTGAGGTTAAGAAGACTTTTGATAAACTTGTTGAACTTAGGTAAATATGTTCATTTATGTAGTGAATTGTGTTCCTGTCCATGGCAGGAGGGTTGGAACTAGATGATCTTTAAGGTCCCTTCTACCCCAAACCATTCTATGATTCTGTGATACTACTTAAACATCAAATAAACCAAGGTTGTAAATGAAAGAGTCAGTGCCCTAAATCCAGCTACAACTGGAGCACTGTCAGTTTTCAGCTGGGCAATCTCAGGGCTCTGTAGGTCTTGCTAAAGCCAACAGTTTTTTCATGAGAAATGTCATGCTGCTGGAACCAGTTGTTTTTTTTTTTTATGAAAAAGGAAAAATCCCAATATTTTTCCTCAGCAAAGCATGTATTACAGAGGGTTGTTGCAGGAGCTGTTTCTCTCCTGCCTCACTGAAGCGTTCAGACTTGCAGCTAGTGTCCCAGAAGGACCTGAGGGAGAAAGCCCCTCCTACAGTAACAAATCAATCCTTTTGTGTGACACTCTGCAATTTATACAACCACCCTGTGTAATTTAAGAAGAATATTCCTGCTCACTGCTATGTTCAGGGTAATTCAGCCAAATTTTGCACGTGGATGTTCACCTTGACTGCAGGTACTGCCTACATCAATATTAACCACATAGATTAGATAGGCAGGATGGTGCATGGAGGATTACTCTGTATTGACATCGTAAATCAATACAGTTGGCAAAAGAAAACAGCCAGGAGTCCAGAGGGCCGTTTGACTTCTGATACCACACTTCATTCATTGTCTCTCACAGTTCTCTTTGGTGTGTATTTACACTGAGTCAAATGTAAAAACTGACCCCAATGTCCGTTGATGAAATTGAGCAGAAGTGTCCTGAAGGAATATACGCTTAGCAAGGCATAGAAGCTTGTATCAGATTTGAGCAGAATTAGTTGATGTGATTTATGTAAAGCGGCAAGGTGTAAAAAGTAAAAAACCAAAAGCCATTAGAATTAAAGTGTGATTGGCATTGCAGCATTCTTTTCAACTGAGCTTTTCAGCCATTACAATTTTTTTAAACTAGCAAAGAGGAGGCACGTAACCATCTGTGCTAGGACAGATATTTCCAATGACGATGACCTCTCATCTACCTTACATATTGACATTGTCAGCATTAGTCAGGATTTTATTTTCTGTAGGTGAGAAGTAACTTAATAGAGATAATTGGTTTTGTTTGCTTAAGAGAAAGAGGTTTCTCATTTGCAGAGAATTGTTGGCAATACTTGGTGTGGGAGGGGCTATAGAGATATATGATCTGAAGACAGAAGAGCTGACAGCTTAGAGTGAGTTCCACTGTGCACAAGGTAAGTGGATTCTTTTATTTGGACATGCAGGGAGTTGTTGTATGTGAAACTCAGTCATTGAATGGGTCTTATAGAATAAATGTGTGTATGTACTTTCTTTACTAACATGGTTATGTGCACCAAATGTTAATTCTTAATCAGCTGCTTTTGAGGTGCAGAGAATTAGAAAAAGAAGTGCAGATACAACAAGTGGGGAGTGTTTTCTCTCACCTCCTCCTTCCTACTCCAGAGAAGCTGACGTGTTATTTACAAGGGGAATATGGTGGTGGTTTGGCCGTTTTCCTTTTGCTGCTGTTAAAGCTTCAGCTTTGTTGCTGACAGGGTGTCAGTAGCTGTGAGGCTGGTACAGGCTGGGCACTGTTTGTGTGTGTTTGTGGCTGATGTGCACACATGGTTCTGAGTGGGGTGGGTGACACTCTGCCTAGAAACTGTTGTTGCTTTAAGTGTCTGCCTAGAAACTGTTGTTGCTTGAAATTCCAGCAGAGCTGGAACTGGACCAAGCAAGCATTGCCCTGAGGCTGTGCCTGTGGTAAAGGCAAATCTGATGTTACCAGAGGCAAAATTATTTTCCATTTCTTAGAGGTTTGTCTAAAGACATTTCAGAAGCATGGAGTGTTGTAAAAGGGATTGACTGATGGAAAGGATTCCTTCCTGGCTGGTTATAATGGAGCATAAATGGCTGCTGGAGAAAGCAGAGCAATTGCTGAGATCATAGCATGTATCTGATTAAACAGTAACTGTGTTTTGAGATAATGCAAAAATACTCAATGAGCACATTCAGTGTTCTGGTCAGAACAGAACACTTTGAATGAAAACTGTTTTGATTGACTGCTTTTCTCTCTGGGCCAATTGCTCTAAGGACAGAATTCTGCTTAAACATTCTGCACGTGTTAGTAATATTTGAAGGCGGAATGATACGTGGCAGTCTCTCAATATATTCTAACTTTTATATCCACTGTTGATTAATTAAAGTCTTGGATGATAAATCATTGGTTTCAAAAAAGAGAACATTGAAAGCAAATTAGAGAGTTGAATCCAGGATTGTGAATGTTTATTGCGCAACCCTGCTTTCTTCATTGCAGATACCAGGGAATCAGGAGGTGGAGACATGTCTGGAAAACCCAGGCTGCACTACTTCAATGGACGTGGCCGCATGGAACCAATTCGGTGGCTCCTGGCAGCAGCTGGGGTTGAGGTTTGTTTCTGGTCTTTTGTACTGTGATTCTGTGACAAATATGTGCTTCTACTGTTCCTTCTGAAAAGTGTGACTGAGCAGCAGTTTCAAGCTCTGCCTTCAGTGCATTGCTGAGCAGGCCAACAGGGACCACGAGCTTGCCCTAAGCAGGGGGCAAGTTCCTGTCTCACTTGCATGCATCGTGTGCAAAGCCTGCAGGTAGCACCAGAAATGCTCCTCCCCTGTAGCTACAGAGAGAAGAAATTTAGAACCCCCGCAGCAGAACCTGGCTTCTTAATTTTCTGATTACAGAGGTCAAGCACCTGCAATTCTGAGTACCTTCAGTTAAATTCCAATGTCCAAAACTACAGGTTTTAGGTTTTTTTTTACCTCTGACAGATTCTGATGGTAAACCTGAGATGGTGTATGGGAATCTGTGTGTTTCAAGATACAAGGGCTTCTGTCACAATGAAGGCCAATATGCCTGAAAGATTTCAAATATGATTCATGTTTTAGAAATATCAAATTGCCCAAAACACATCACTTTAGGCCTTTTTTACCTAAAGGAGGAGAGGCTAAATCATGGAATGACAATAGAACTTTTCTTCCTCCTGCAGTTTGAAGAATCTTACCTGGAAAAAAAGGAGGATCTGACAAAGTTACAGACGGGTAAGTTTTCTTCACTCTTAGATAATACAAGCCGCAATAATAATAATCAAAATAATCAGAATAGAAATTAGAATTGCTTGTCTGAGATCTCCTAAGAATTCTTAAGTCTTAGTGCCTTAAAAGAAAATGGCATAGACTCGTTTGTACATGAGCTCTCAGAGTTGCACACTGCAGTGTTAGGTGATATCATCCACCCAGGTGCTTCAACCTCCACTGAATCCCAGAAGGGCTGAGGTCAGAAGGGACCTCTCAAGATTATCTACTCCACCTCCCCACTTCAAGCAGTTACCCAGGACCATGCCCAGCTGGGTTTTGAGTATCTCCAAGGATGGAGAATGTACAGCTTCTCTGGACAACCCACAGAGTCCAAGAGCCTTTCTTGAAGTTCAGATGGTTGACTCTCCTTTGTTGTATTGCACTAAATAGTTCATTTAGTTGTTGTTTTGCACTGGGTGTCTGGTAAATTGCACTGGTCACATGGTCTGTCTCCTTCTCCCCTTTGCCCCCTGAGCCCCAGTAGCAGTGGTTTCTCCCTGATCTCCTCCTCTCCTCTCTCCCTCCCCACTTGTATCCCACTGCCTGTGGTTCTTTACCTCCACTCTCCAATCTCCTGTTTAAAATCTCCCACCACCAAGCATTCCTCCTCTTTTCCCCCAGGGATGGGTCCTGGATTTCCAGGTGACACGTCTCAAGGAATAAAGTAGGGCTCTGGTCCTGAGGAGAAGAGAGCCTCGAGTCTTTTCCTTTTGTCCTCGTAAAGGCTGGGATGGGCGGGGGTCCAGAGCAGCCGGATGGCACCGAACGGCCCCAGAGATCAGCCCCTACAGTTGGCACCCAGGGGTCGTCTCCCACGAGGTCTCACTCCTTTGCTTCACTTTGTGACCACTGCTTTCCATCCTATGGCCGTAGAGGCCTTTGTCTTCAGATCATCTTGAAAGTCATTAGCATCTTAGGTTGCCTTCAAAGTTGTGGTTTTATGATCCCTATGAAAACAGAGTTCCAGATTTCCGAGTTTACCTGTTCCTCTGCTGCATTCCTGCCTCCCAAGGCAAAAACCCACCGTGCTGGTTTCCGCTTCTGTCTTCCTGGACATGGTAATCATGTCTCTTCCAAACCAAATTGCATGTCTGTGCTCTTCACCTGGCCTGTGAAAAGCAACCTGAGCTTGGGTTAGCATTTGCAGTCCTGCTGTCCTGTAGGAATAATCACTTGGTCCCTATGTAACAGGCTGCCTTTCAAAAAGTATTTTGGGACACAAGCATAAAGCTAAATGCACCCTTACAGAGAGGGACATATCTGATCAGTCATCTGAGTCAAGAAATATGATTCCATCAAGGAAAACTCTTGCAGACTTTCTGATCTGATACCTCTCTTTCTGGAGAAGATTTTTTTACATCTTTCAGGCTAAGACAAGACTTCTGCATGCTAGCAAAAGCGTTGCAAGGCTCCAGCCTCACTCCAAGAGATATTTGGGTCTTGCAGGAATCTCATGGAACACACTCATTGTTCCCATTTCATGCCTAGACAGATTTAAAGTCAAAAAGTTTGATCAAGAGGAGTTTAACGTAGGGTGTGAAAGTTTGAGAATTGGGAAGTATAGTGTACCGATTTGATTGTGCAGGTGGAGGATGGCAATTAGTAGTGGGAGTGAGCTGGCCAGTGTGTAGAATAGGAGGTAAATGCCAGCGTTTAGGTGCTCTGGCTGGCTCCCTCATTGTGTGATGAGGATGAGGGTGCCTTTGTATGCGGTGTAGAAGAGCATTAGCTCTGAGGCCGAGCAGGCTAGAAGGATGAACAGTTGAGCTAGGATTACTGTTGTGGCAAAGATTCGTTTGCGGGTGATGGGTTCTTGTTCTAGGTGGTTTTGGCTTGCTATGGTTATGAGGGGGAGGAGTCAGCACGAAAGGACTAGCAGGAGGGAGGAGATTTGGTCAATGGATGTTCAGGGGGTTAGGCCTTTGGGTAGTATGTTGGTGTGAGTCATTGCAGGCTGACGGTGGTGATTAGTAGGCTGTATTATGTGATGTTAGTCATAGGTGTTTGCGTGAGGAGAGGAGGGTTAAGGGGAGGAGTACTGCAGTTGGGGCGATGATTTTTAGCATTGTAGGAGGTTGAAGTTGTTTAGGTGATTGGAGTGGTGGGTACGGGTGGAGGCTACTGGTAGGGCCAGCCCTGTGCCTCCTTCGCAGGCGGAGAATGTTAGTACAAGGAAGGGTAGGATGGTAGCGGCTGCCATTTGTAAAGTCAAAAAAGTTGTCACAAAGATCTTCTTTGCTTTTCAATTCACTATTATTTATATATTCATTTGTATTCACATTATATGTGGATCAGTGCTTAGAAAGTGCAGATGTATTTGGCAGAACATGACAGAAACTGGCTGGACCAGATCTTTCAGTCCTTCTCATCTGTATGAACCTCCATGAAATCACCTGTGTTAGAGCCATGCATTGCATGTATTTTCAATGTGTGACAGCTGCCAGTTCTGCCTTTGGTTGTTTCCTCAATCTGAAATTTCCACAATTTCATTGCTATAGTATTAAGCTATTAATATGCTACTGCTACATGGTGAGCATTTTACACACTTTCCTGTAAGAATGGGGAAGATTGCTACCAAAAGTGTTGTCAAGCATTGGAACAGGCTGCCCATGGAAGTGGTTGAGTCACTGCATGTAGAAGTGCACCTGGGGAGAGGGTTTAGTGGTGGAATTAGGCATTGCTGGTTTTACAATTGGATTTGATGATCTTGGGATATTTTATCCAGCCAGATTGATTCAGATTCTAAATAAAAAGGAATACATGTGGTTTCTTTGCCTAACACATGTGTGGGTGGTTCTCACTGATGTACTGCACTTCTCCCTGTGTTCTTCCCTTTGGCCTAGATGGATCCCTGCTCTTTCAGCAAGTGCCAATGGTAGAGATCGATGGGATGAAGCTGGTGCAGACCAGAGCCATTGCCAACTACATATCAACCAAGTACAACCTCTACGGGAAGGACGTGAAGGAGAGAGCCCTGTACTGTAACAGTACCACCTTTGCTTGTTAGACCCCAACTCACCCTGTAGCTCAGGGAAACACAAGGGTATCCAGCTCCCAGCTGGATTCAGTGGGAGAGGGCAGCAGTGCACGAGATCACTGTGACTGCAGCTGATGTCCACAGCAGAGAGAGCCAGCTGGATTCCATAGGGCAAGCGAGCCCAGGAATCATCAGTCAGAGGTCAATGCACTTATCAGAAGAAAGCAGTCCAGGGGGGCAGACTGTCCCACTGATGCTGCATTTCATTTTCTCCTGCAGTTGTCAGCAGCATCATTTTACCCTCCTCACATTCAGGGCAATGTCTTTTAAGGGAACAAAAACCCTTCTCTCTCTAATTACCAGGAATTAGTAAGATTTAATTACAGGTTATTAAAGGAGAGGACTCCTGGGGCTCATGTTTTCACCTGAGGTATTTCTGAATGCTTCAGTATAATAAGCCCTGGTAAACACATGTGTCAAGATATTTGCTAGAAATGGTATGGACCTGCTGTTAAACTTAGGCTGTCTTATTGGATTTTTAACACGAGTCTTCATGGTACACATGACAGTTTTGTAATCAGGTTCACAACCCATATTCCAGACAAGAATCAGTCCCAGTAAGAAGTGGGAGTCCTACAGTCTTTAGGTTTCCCTAGGAATTTTGCATTTGCCTTTGGCCCAAGCTCCCTCCCTGCCTGGCCCCAGTGCAACTGCATTCCAGGGGGAACTTTGCCAGGGTATGTGTGTGTGTGTGGGGGACAGAAGAGGCAGGGATTTCCCAGCATCTCAGTGAGGTTGTGCCAGGAGTTATTGTGCTGTTCAGACCTACTGTGTGACCTGACCAAGTGGTTCTCTTCCTTTCAGAATTGATATGTACGTGGAAGGAATGTTCGATCTGAATGAGTTGCTTCTCATGTATGTTATCCAACCAGCAGAAAAAAAGCAGGAATATTTTGCAAATATGATGGACAAGGCTGAAAACAGATACTTTCCAGTATTTGAGAAGGTATGTGGCAAAGAGCTAGTGGCTGAATTGATGCTGTTACCTTGTAGCTCCATCCTGGAAGCACACTGGTTTAATGGAGGAAAACAGCAGAGAAGCTACCCCTGGAAAATCAATGCTCTGGTTTTTAGTGGTGCTGGGATTAAAGTGGAGACAGGATACCACAGATGGGACAGAGGGCACTTCAAATCTGGGAGAGATGTACAGCTGCAAAAACCCAGCACACACAGAGCTCCCCAAATGTCCATGTTTCAGTGTGGGTGTTGTTTCACACAAAAGACTCTACAGCACCAGCTTTGACATCAAGGTTCCTACTAAAATGTAGATGGCCCTGTACCATACATGCTGTGTAAAAGCATTGCAGTTCTTCCTGTATCTCATACAGCTGAGCCTTCAGTACAGCTACAGCAGGCAAGGCAAGATGAGGCCAACTGAGCTGCCAGACAGGAATGTAGAAGTGAAAGAGCTGATAGATGATGCCTGGGGTGGCAGTGCCTTCAGATCATTGTTTGTACTTCAATGTTTGAACTGCATTTCCTTCTTTCACTGACAACTCTGTGCAATGTGTGACCCTGCTTTGAAGATATCACCTTATATACGAGAAAAGAACTGATAAAAGAGAGAGAAAAGACATGATCTGCTTCTGTTCTCTGTTTTTAGGTTTTGAAAGACCATGGAAAAGACTTTCTGGTTGGCAACCAGCTGAGCAGGGCAGATGTTCAATTACTTGAAGTCATTTTGATGGCAGAGGAGTACAAACCTGATATACTTGCCAAATTTCCTCTCTTGCAGGTAAATGAATTGGCAATTTCAATGTACAATGAATTTTAAATAGCACTGATTTAAAGTGGCTGAAAAATATGTGGGAGTGAGAGGGTCAGAGGTGACATGCAAAATAATCAATACCCTAACAATTATATAATAGTAGAATTATTATATTATAATCAAATACTCTAGCAATGTAGCTGGCCTCACCTACTCAATATTATTGCCACGGTTTGTCACTACAACCCCAAAAGCATAAGAGGGGAAGCACATCATTTCTTCTGCAGCATCAATTTGTGATGTGACTTTCAGAGCATGGATAACATTGAAATGTCTGACAGTTGCAATGATTCTTAAGCACGGTGCTGTTTTAATTTTGCTTTGTAGAGTTTCAAAGGAAGAGTAAGCAATATCCCCACAATAAAGAAATTCCTGCAGCCTGGCAGCCAGAGGAAACCACGAACAACAGAGGAAGATGTCGCCAGAGCAATGAAAATATTCCGCTCTTGAGCAGCTGTCTGAACCTATACAAGCTGTATGGATATTTCATTGTATTTGCTGATACTGGCAAAATGAAATTAATGGAATTAGTGAAAAAAAAAAGAAGTTTAATCTCTCTTTCCTTAGCCACAGGACTGATTTTAGCCTACTGCATACATTTCAATGTAAAGCTACATCAGTGTACCAGCGAAGGAAACAGTTTGCTAAATATGGGATATATTGGACAACACTGGGTGCCTTAAATGAGTAAATACAATACCTGAAATAAATTCTTACTATTGATACTCAAAACCTGGCTGTTCATTGATTTCTTGCTGCTACTTCTATGCCTAAGATCTGTCTGGTTCTGTTTTTATGTCATTCCCAAGAATTGTTGGAAAATTAGGAGTGAATATCCCAACGAGTAGATCTTTTTTGCAATACAGCTAGTCTGTAGCTGGACAAATAAGTCTGGCAAGAATATGAAACCTAATTTGGCTCTCCTGATTTGATAAATAACTCGCTAGTTGAAGAGTGATAGGATAGATTTGAACTCAAACAGAGCACCCCAACTAATCCCTCTCAACCATAAATACAGAGACATTACTGGTCAGAGTGCTGGGCTATGTTAAGACCCAGACCAAGCAGCAGCTGAGTTCTGGTAGTTTAGAGCTGCCTATAGAAGAAACTCTGAACAATAAAACACGCGGCTTGTTGAGGACTGCTCGGTGAGTCCCTGTTGTGTGTCTGCCTCCAACTAAGCACCCATAACGTAAGAGGTCCTGTATTTTTTTCTGGGAAATGCCAGGAAAAGCCTGCAGGTTCTGGTTAGCTGAGGCTGAAAGTTTGGATTCTTCCTTCCTCTGAGCTTAACTTGGAATATCCTTGGACCAGAGCTCCCACTGTATCTCTGCTTTGGCACTAGACACTTGAAGTCTTGTAATGCAGCTTCACCCATGTTTCATTTATCAGGAGATCTATTGCAGCAGCTAAAAGCCCATTGCAGACTCTGAGAAACAAATGCTGGTTGCCAGTTTAAAACTTGTTAAGGAAGGATTCAGGATCATGTCAGGTCTTATGGAGACCCTGGAATGCAGGAATCAATATTGACTTATGTCACTGTATATTAAACCAAGTTTAATGCAAGTTGTACTGGAGTTGTTCATTTAAATCACTTCAAGCAAGCTCCACTACAGAGGTCAAGAAGACTTTTGATAAACTTGTTGAACTTAGGTAAATATGTTCATTTATGTAGTGAATTGTGTTCCTGTCCATGGCAGGAGGGGTGGAACTAGATGATCTTTAAGGTCTCTTCTACCCCAAACCATTCTATGATTCTGGGATACTACTTAAACATCAAATAAACCAAGGTTGTAAATGAAAGAATCAGTGCCCTAAATCCAACTACAACTAGAGCACTGTCAGTTTTCAGCTGGGCAAACTCAGGGCTCTGTAGCTCTTGCTAAAGCCAACAGTTTCTTCATAAGAAATGTCATGCTGCTGGAACCATTTTTTTTTTTTTATGAAAAAGGAAAAATCCCAATATTTTTCCTCAGCAAAGCATGTATTACAGAGGGTTGTTGCAGGAGCTGTTTCTCTCCTGCCTCACTGAAGCGTTCAGACTTGCAGCTAGTGTCCCAGAAGGACCTGAGGGAGAAAGCCCCTCCTACAGTAACAAATCAATCCTTTTGTGTGACACTCTGCAATTTATACAACCACCCTGTGTAATTTAAGAAGAATATTCCTGCTCACTGCTATGTTCAGGGTAATTCAGCCAAATTTTGCATGTGGATGTTCACCTTGACTGCAGGTACTGCCTACATCAATATTAACTACATAATTAGATAGGCAGGATGGTGCATGGAGGATTACTCTGTATTGACATCGTAAATCAATACAGTTGGCAAAAGAAAACAGCCAGGAGTCCAGAGGGCCGTTTGACTTCTGATACCACACTTCATTCATTGTCTCTCACAGTTCTCTTTGGTGTGTATTTACACTGAGTCAAATTCAGGGAAAAGTTTTTGACAAAAAAATGTAAAAACTGACCCCAATGTCCGTTGATGAAATTGAGCAGAAGTGTCCTGAAGGAATATACGCTTAGCAAGGCATAGAAGCTTGTAGCAGATTTGAGCAGAATTAGTAGATGTCATTTATGTAAAGCGGCAAGGTGTAAAAAGTAAAAACCAAAAACCATTAGAGTAAAAGTGTGATTGGCATTGCAGCATTCTTTTCAACTGAGCTTTTCAGCCATTAAAATTATTTTAAACTAGCAAAGAGGAGGCATATAAACGTCTGTGCTAGGACAGATATTTCCAATGACGATGACCTCTCATCTACCTTACATAACTACATTGTCAGCATTAGTCAGGATTTTATTTTCTGTAGGTGAGAAGTAACTTAATAGAGATAATTGGTTTTGTTTGCTTAAGAGAAAGAGATTTCCCATTTGCAGAGAATTGTTGGCAATACTTGCTGTGGGAGGGGCTATAGAGATATATGATCTGAAGACAGAACAGCTGACAGCTTAGAGTGAGTTCCACTGTGCACAAGGTAAGTGGATTCTTTTATTTGGACATGCAGGGAGTTGTTGTATGTGAAACTCAGTCATTGAATGGGTTTTATAGATTAAATGTGTGTATGTACTTTCTTTACTAACATGGTTATGTGTACCAAATGTTAATTCTTAATCAGCTGCTTTTGAGGTGCAGAGAATTAGAAAAAGAAGTGCAGATACAACAAGTGGGGAGTGTTTTCTTTCACCTCCTCCTTCCTACTCCAGAGAAGCTGACATGTTATTTACAAGGGGAATATGGTGGTGATTTGGCCGTTTTCCTTTTGCTGCTGTTAAAGCTTCAGCTTTGTTGCTGACAGGGTGTCAGTAGCTGTGAGGCTGGTACAGGCTGGGCACTGTTTGTGTGTGTTTGTGGCTGATGTGCACACATGGTTCTGAGTGGGGTGGGTGACACTCTGCCTAGAAACTGTTGTTGCTTTAAGTGTCTGCCTAGAAACTGTTGTTGCTCGAAATTCCAGCAGAGCTGGAACTGGACCAAGCAGGCCCTGAGGCTGTGCCTGTGTTAAAGGCAAATCTGATGTTACCAGAGGCAAAATTATTTTCCATTTCTTAGAGGTTTGTCTAAAGACATTTCAGAAGCATGGAGTGTTGTAAAAGGGATTGACTGATGGAAAGGATTCCTTCCTGGCTGGTTATAATGGAGCATAATGGCTTCTAGGGAAGGCAGAGCAATTGCTGAGATTATAGCACGTATCTGATTAAACAGTAACTGTGTTCTGAGATAATGCAAAAATACACAATGAGCACAAGCAGCTTAGTGGTCAGAAGAGAACACTTTGAATGAAAACTGTTTTGATTGACTGGTTTCCTCTCTGGGCCAATAGCTGTAAGTACAGAGTTCTGCTTCAACATTCTGCACGTGTTAGTAATATTTATAGGCAGAATTATACGTGGCAGTATCTCAATATATTCTAACTTTTATATCCACTGTTGATTAGGCAAAGTCTTGGACGATAAATCATTGTTTCAAAAAAGAGAACTTTGAAAGCAAATTAGAGAGTTGAATCCAGGATTGTGAATGTTTATTGCGCAACCCTGCTTTCTTCATTGCAGATACCAGGGAATCAGGAGGTGGAAACATGTCTGGAAAACCCAGGCTGCACTACTTCAATGGACGTGGCCGCATGGAACCAATTCGGTGGCTCCTGGCAGCAGCTGGGGTTGAGGTTTGCTTCTGGTCTTTTGTACTGAGATCCTGTGACAAATATGTGCTTCTACTGTTCCTTCTGAAAAGTGTGACTGAGCAGCAGTTTCAAGCTCTGCCTTCAGTGCATTGCTGAGCAGGCCAACAGGGACCACGAGCTTGCCCTAAGCAGGGGGCAAGTTCCTGTCTCACTTGCATGCATCGTGTGCAAAGCCTGCAGGTAGCACCAGAAATGCTCCTCCCCTGTAGCTAGAGAGAGAAGAAATTTAGAACCCCCGCAGCAGAACCTGGCTTCTTAATTTTCTGATTACAGAAGTCAAGCACCTGCAATTCTGAGTACCTTCAGTTAAATTCCAATGGCCAATGTCCAAAACTACAGGTTTTTTTTTTTTTTTACCTCTGACAGATTCTGATGGTAAACCTGAGATGGTGTATGGGAATCTGTGTGTTTCAAGATACAAGGGTTTCTGTCACAGTTATGGCCAAAGTGCCTGACAGATTTCAAATATGATTTATGTTTTAGAAATATAATATTGCCCAAAACACATCATTTTAGGTCTTCTTTACCTAAAGGAGGAGAGGCTAAATCATGGAATGACAATAGAACTTTTCTTCCTCCTGCAGTTTGAAGAATCTTACCTGGAAAAAAAGGAGGATCTGACAAAGTTACAGAAGGGTAAGTTTTCTTCACTCTTAGATAATACAAGCCGCAAAAATAATAATAAAAATAATCAGAATAGAAATTAGAATTGCTTTTCTGAGATCTCTGAAGAATTCTTAAGTCTTAGTGCCTTGAAAGAAAATGGCATAGACTCGTTTGTACAAGAGCTCTAAGAGTTGCACACTGCAGTGTTAGGTGATATCATCCACCCAGGTGCTTCAACCTCCACTGAATGCCAGAAGGGCTGAGGTCAGAAGGGACCTGGTTGACTCTCCTTTGTTGTATTGCACTAAATAGTTCATTTAGTTGTTGTTTTGCACTGGGTGTCTGGTAAATTGCACTGGTCACATGGTCTGTCTCCTTCTCCCCTTTGCCCCCTGAGCCCCAGTAGCAGTGGTTTCTCCCTTGTCTCCTCCTCTCCTCTCTCCCTCCCCACTTGTATCCCACTGCCTGTGGTTCTTTACCTCCACCCTCCATTCCCCGGTATAAAATCTCCCACCATCAAGCATTCCTCCTCTTTTCCCCCAGGGATGTTGCTTGGATTTCCAGGTGACACGTCTAAAGGAACAAAGTAGGGCTCTGGTCCTGAGGAGAAGAGAGCCTCGAGTCTTTTCCTTTTGTCCTCGTAAAGGCTGGGATGGGCGGGGGTCCAGAGCAGCCGGATGGCACCGAACGGCCCCAGAGATCAGCCCCTACAGTTGGCACCCAGGGGTCGTCTCCCACGAGGTCTCACTCCTTTGCTTCACTTTGTGACCACTGCTTTCCATCCTATGGCCGTAGAGGCCTTTGTCTTCAGATCATCTTGAAAGTCATTAGCATCTTAGGTTGCCTTCAAAGTTGTGGTTTTATGATCCCTATGAAAACAGAGTTCCAGATTTCTGAGTTTACCTGTTCCTCTGCTGCATTCCTGCCTCCCAAGGCAAAAACCCACCGTGCTGGCTTCCGCCTCTGTCTTCCTGGACATGGTAATCATGTTTCTTCCAAACCAAATTGCATGTCTGTGCTCTTCACCTGGCCTGTGAAAAGCAACCTGAGCTTGGGTTAGCATTTGCAGTCCTGCTGTCCTGTAGGAATAATCACTTGGTCCCTATGTAACAGGCTGCCTTTCAAAAAGTATTTTGGGACACAAGCAGAAAGCTAAATGCACCCTTACAGAGAGAGACATATCTGGTCAGTCATCTGAGTCATGAAATATGATTCCATCAAGCAAAACTCTTGCAGGCTCTCTGGTCTGATACCTCTCTTTCTGGAGAAGATTTTTTTACATCTTTCAGGCTAAGATAAGACTTCTGCATGCTAGCAAAAGCGTTGCATGGCTCCAGCCTCACTCCAAGAGATATTTGGGTCTTGCAGGAATCTCATGGAATTCACTCATTGTTCCCATTTCATGCCTAGACAGATGTAAAGTTTGATCAAGAGGAGTTTAACGTAGGGTGTGAAAGTTTGAGAATTGGGAAGTATAGTGTACCGATTTGATTGTGCAGGTGGAGTATGGCAATTAGTCGTGGGAGTGAGCTGGCCAGTGTGTAGAATAGGAGGTAAATGCCAGCGTTTAGGTGCTCTGGCTGGCTCCCTCATTGTGTGATGAGGATGAGGGTGGCTTTGTATGCGATGCAGAAGAGCATTAGCTCTGAGGCCGAGCAGGCTAGAAGGATGAACAGTTGAGCTAGGATTACTGTTGTGGCAAAGATTCGTTTGTGGGTGATGGGTTCTTGTTCTAGGTGGTTTTGGCTTGCTATGATTATGAGGGGGAGGAGTCAGCATGAAAGGACTAGCAGGAGGGAGGAGATTTGGTCAATGGATGTTCAGGGGGTTAGGCCTTTGGGTAGTATGTTGGTGTGAGTCATTGCAGGCTGACGGTGGCGATTAGTAGGCTGTATTATTTGATGTTAGTCATAGGTGTTTGCGTGAGGAGAGGAGGGTTAAGGGGAGGAGTACTGCAGTTGGGGCGATGATTTTTAGCATTGTAGGAGGTTGAAGTTTTTTAGGTGATTGGAGTGGTGGGCACGGGTGGAGGCTACTGGTAGGGCCAGCCCTGTGCCTCCTTCGCAGGCAAGAGAATGTTAGTACAAGGAAGGGTAGGATGGTAGTGGCTGCCATTTGTAAAGTCAAAAAAGTTGTCACAAAGATCTTCTTTGCTTTTCAATTCACTATTATTTATATATTCATTAGTATTCACATTATATGTGGGTCAGTTCTTAGAAAGTCCAGACGTAATTGGCAGAACATGACAGAAACTGGCTGGACCAGATCTTTCAGTCCTTCTCATCTCTGTGAACCTCCATGAAAATCACCTGTGTTTGAGCCATGCAGTGCATGTATTGTTCAATGTGTGACAGCTGCCAGTTCTGCCTTTGGTTGTTTCCTCAATCTGAAATTTCCACAATTTCATTGCTATAGTATTAAGCTTTTAATATGCTACTGCTACACGGTGAGCATTTTACACACGTTCCTGTATTAATGAGGAAGGTTGCTACCAAAATTGTTGTCAAGCATTGGAACAGGCTGCCCAAGGAAGTGGTTGAGTCTCTGCGTGTAGATGTGCACTTGGGGAGAGGGTTTAGTGGTGGAATTAGGCATTGCTGGTTTTACAATTGGATTTGATGATCTTGGGATATTTTATCCAGCCAGATTGATTCAGATTCTAAATAAAAAGGAATACGTGTGGTTTCTTTGCCTAACACATGTGTGGGTGGTTCTCACTGAGAGACTGAACTTCTCCTTGTGTTCTTCCCCTTGGCCTAGATGGATCCCTGCTCTTTCAGCAAGTGCCAATGGTAGAGATCGATGGGATGAAGCTGGTGCAGACCAGAGCCATTGCCAACTACATATCAACCAAGTACAACCTCTACGGGAAGGACGTGAAGGAGAGAGCCCTGTACTGTAACAGTACCACCTTTGCTTGTTAGACCCCAGCCCACCCTGTAGCTCAGGGAAACACAAGGGTATCCAGCTCCCAGCTGGATTCAGTGGGAGAGGGCAGCAGTGCACGAGATCACTGTGACGGCAGCTGATGTCCACAGCAGAGAGAGCCAGCTGGATTCCATAGGGCAAGCGAGCCCAGGAATCATCAGTCAGAGGTCAATGCACTTATCAGAAGAAAGCAGTCCAGGGGGGCAGAGTGTCCCACTGATGCTGCATTTCATTTTCTCCTGCAGTTGTCAGCAGCATCATTTTACCCTCCTCACATTCAGGGCAATGTCTTTTAAGGGAACAAAAACCCTTCTCTCTCTAATTACCAGGAATTAGTGCAGATTTAATTACAGGTTATTAAAGGAGAGGACTCCTGGGGCTCATGTTTTCACCTGAGGTATTTCTGAATGGTTGAACTTAATCAGCCCTGGTAAACACATGTGTCACGATATTTGCTAGAAATGGTATGGACCTGCTGTAAATCTTAGGCTGTCTTATTGGATTTTTAACACGAGTCTGGATGGCACACATGAGAATTCTGTATTCAGGTTGACAAACCCATATTCCAGAAAAGAATCAGTCCCAGTAAGAAGTGGGAGTCCTACAGTCTTTAGGTTTCCCTAGGAATTTTGCATTGGCCTTTGGCCCAAGCTCCCTCCCTGCCTGGCCCCAGTGCAACTGCATTCCTGGGGGAACTTTGCCAGGGTATGTGTGTGTGTGTGGGGGACAGAAGAGGCAGGGATTTCCCAGCATCTCAGTGAGGTTGTGCCAGGAGTTATTGTGCTGTTCAGTCCTACTGTGTGACCTGACCAAGTTGGATCTCTTCCTTTCAGAATTGATATGTACGTGGAAGGAATGTTCGATCTAAATATGTTACTCCTGAAATATGGCTACTTACCCCCAGGCAAAAGGGACGAAAATTTTGCAAATATGATGGACAAGGCTGAAAACAGATACTTCCCAGCCTTTGAGAAGGTTTGTGGCAAAGAGCTTGTAGCTCAATTGATGCTGTTACCTTGAAGCTCCATCCTGGAAGCACACTAGTTTAATGGAGGAAAACAGAAGAGAATCTACCCCTGGAAAATCAATGCTCTGGTTTTTAGTGGTGCTGGGATTAAGGTGGAGACAGGATACCACAGAGGGGACAGAGGGCACTTCAAATCTGGGAGAGATGTACAGCTGCAAAAACCCAGCACACACAGAGCTCCCCAAATGTCCATGTTTCAGTGTGTGTGTTGTTCAGACAAAAGACTCTACAGCACCAGCTTTGACATCAAGGTTCCTACTGAAGTGAAAATGGCCCTGTACCATACATGCTGTGTAAAAGCATTGCAGTTCCTCCTGTATCTCATACAGCTGAGCCTTCAGTGCAGCTACAGCAGGCAAGGCAAGATGAGGCCAACTGAGCTGCCAGACAGGAATGTACAAGTGAAAGAGCTGATAGATGATGCCTAGGGTGGCAGTGCCTTCAGATCATTGTTTGTACTGCAGGTGTTTGAACTGCATTTCCTTCTTTCACTGACAACTCTGTGCAATGTGTGACCTTGCTTTGAAGATATATTTTTTTATGAGAGAAGTACAGAAAAAGTTATATTTTATGTATTTCTTTATCATTTTATATTTTATTAACAGAGAAGAGACATGATCTTCTTCTGTTCTCTGTCTTTAGGTTTTGAAAGACCATGGAAAAGACTTTCTGGTTGGCAACCAGCTGAGCAGGGCAGATGTTCAATTACTTGAAATCATTTTAATGGCAGAGGAGTGCAAATCTGATATACTTGCCAAATTTCCTCTCTTGCAGGTAAATGAATGCGCAATTTGAGTGTAGAATGTAAGGAAAGGACCGCTGATTTAAAGTGGCTGGGAAATATGTGGGAGTGAGAGGGTCAAAAGTGACTTGAAAAATAGTAAAATATCCCACGTACTGTAGCTGGCCTCAGCTACTCATTTTCGTATTTGTGGTACCTTCTGTCATTATAACCCCAAAAGCATAAAAAGGGAAGCAAAGTTTCTTCTGCAGCACCAAGCTGTAATGTGTCTTTCAGGGCACAGATAACATTGAAATGTCTGACAGCTGCAATGATTCTTAAGCACGGTGCTGTTTTGATTTTGTTTTGTAGAGTTTCAAAGCAAGAATAAGCAATATCCCCACAATAAAGAAATTCCTGCAGCCTGGCAGCCAGAGGAAACCACGAATAACAGAGGAAGAGTTACCCAGTGTGATCAAAATTTTCGACTGAGTCTAAAGCTGCAGAAACTATTCCATTGTGCTTGCTGATATTGGGGAAATAATGAAAACACTGAAAACCAAGTTTTGATCCTACCAGGAAAGGCAATAGTTCACTAAATAGGGGGTATATTGGACAACACAGAATGCTTTAAATAACTAAAGAGAATACCTGAAATAAATTCTTACTATTGATACTCAAAACCTGACTGTTCATTGATTTCTTGCTGCTACTTCTATGCCTAAGATCTGTCTGGTTCTGTTTTTCTGACCCTCCCAAGAATTGTTGGAAAACTAGGAGTGATTATCCCAAAGAGTAGATCTTTTTTGCAATACAGCTAGTCTGTAGCTGGACAAATAAGTCTGGCAAGAATATGAAACCTAATTTGGCTCTCCTGATTTGATAAATAACCCCCTAGTTGAAGAGTGATAGGATAGATTTGAACTCAAACAGAGCACCCCAACTAATCCCTCTCAACCATAAATGCAGAGACATTACTGGTCAGAGTTCTGGGCTATGTTAAGACCCAGACCAAGCAGCAGCTGAGTTCCAGTAGTTTAGAGCTGCCTATAGAAGAAACTCTGAACAATAAAACACGCGGCTTGTTGAGGACTGCTCGGTGAGTCCCTGTTGTGTGTCTGCCTCCAACTAAGCACCCATAACGTAAGAGGTCCTGTATTTTTTTCTGGGAAATGCCAGGAAAAGCCTGCAGGTTCTGATTAGCTGAGGCTGAAAGTTTGGATTCTTCCTTCCTCTGAGCTTAACTTGGAATATCCTTGGACCAGAGCTCCTACTGTATCTCTGCTTTGGCACTAGACGCTTGAAGTCTTGTAATGCAGCTTCACCCAAATTTCCTTTATCAGGAGATCTATTGCAGCAGCTAAAAGCCCTTTGCAGACTCTGAGAAACAAATGCTGGTTGCCAGTTTAAAACTTCTTGAGAAAGGAGGATTCAGGATCATGTCAGGTCTTAGTGAGACCCTGGAATGTAGGATTTCATGTTGAGTTACATCACTTTATATTAAATCAGATTTTATACTAATTGTAGTCAAGTTGTTAATTTTAATCACTTAGATCAAACTTCACTGAGGCAAAGTGGAAATTTTCCAGGATAGAAATCCATTTTGATTTAGGTGAAATGTACATTTTTTAATTGAGTCTGTGGTTAGAAACCGTAGTTATTTAGCCTAACTGCAAGGCCTAAGCTCAGTGAAGTTACTTCAGTGAAGGACAGAGATGGGGGGGGGGGGGGAGACAGAACATGATAAAGAGAGACAGAAACTGTTATGGGAGCAGGTCAACCTGACCTAAGAATTCTTTCTGATAAAAAAGAAATAGCGGCAAATGTCATGCGAAATCCATAAAAATGAATATGTATGGACCTATTGTAAAACTGTATGCATATGTATTTGAGAGGGAGATAAAAAGAGACCTGAAGTTCTCAGCGGTACGCATGCCTTTTTAAGGAGAGCAATCTCCGCATGCGTCCAGTGCTGCAATAAAACATACCAGCTGTACAACTTTCACAAATTGTGGGGTTTTTTTCTTTTCTCCGCAAAACATTATGGCGAGCCAGGCAGGAGTTCTCTGTCCCCGCAGGGGCAGGGGGGATTGACAGACCTCCAAGGTGCACCCTAGGATTTTTTTCCTGGTGGGGCTCCGCTCGTCTCGACTTGCCTCCTGTGAGGACAGACAAGGACCCAGAGGATATGGTATGTACTGAGGGGCCTCTGGGAGAAAAGAGAGGTAGGGAGCAAATCACTTAGAGATGTCTGGGTGCTCAGCCTGTGGATGCAGCTGATGGAGTAGCTGGATTAGAGATGGAGGTTCATTGTCTGATAGGGCAGAGTGCTAGCGACCCTTGGGGGTGGGTCGAGTGAACCTCTGTGTGTGTGTGTGTATTTGTGTGTGTGTGTGTGTGTGGTGTCCGGACACTCTATCACTGTATGGTTAATATATTGTGTGGTTAATTTTATTGTGTCTGTAATCGTGCGAGTGTGTGGTGTATGAAAGAGACAGTGAACAAGTGAGTTCACCCACGGCACGGGGCCGTGAGTACTACCCGTGTTTGAAGTGGCCGGGTGAAGCTTGAGGCGCCGGCTGCAGCAGGCTCTGGGGGCAGGGAGTGCCCTGCAGAGAAGCGGAACAAGTGGAGAAACATCAGTGATGGTATTTATTGTGTTTAAATGTAGTGATTTGTGTAGATTTGGTACATTTTAACTGTGAGTACGAGCTCAGAGAGTTCCTTTGCCCTGGATGTTTGGACTTGATCTCTGGACTGTGTGCTGATATTTTGATTGTGTCCAGGGAAAGCTGATGTGAGTGAATGCTGAATTATGGTATGCTGTGTTGTGTTGAGAAAAGTAGGCACTTTGAGAGATATGCCCTTTCCCAGTGATTTTGTCTGGTTATTTTCTTCCACTGCATTGTGGTAATTTGATTCTTGGATTGTATAGTGGTGTTTGTGGAGATTTTAGGCTCTTGTTTGCAACAAGAGTAGGATTTTACACAGAAAAACTATGGTATGGTGATTTATGTTTAACTATGGTAAAGTGAATTAAAGGAATTCCAAGAATTCTCCCCACCACAGCAATTCAAGCCTTGGCTCTAGTGAATTTGAGATGGGGGGGGGTGGTGCATGTGTGTCTGTGGGCATATCAGAGTTTTGGCTGTGACAAGCACAGCCTTTTTTGCAAGGCAGTAAAACGAGTGTAAGTAGACATAGTGCTTATTAGATTGTGCAAGAAGAGAACTAGAAAAGACTGATATTTTGTAAAACAGAGTTTAGATAGAAGAGATGAATGAGTTTATGAGACTTCAGCTGGTACTATAGTAAGTCTGGACTGGGAACAGCCTGCTGTAGGGGATTTAGAGTTCCCCATAATAAATGGAATAGCCTGCCTCTGCAGGCAATTCCTGAAGGCCGTTGGTGCATCAAGAGGCTGGCACGCTGCTTTGGTATTATTGCAGTGCGGAGTTTGTGAGACACGCTGGTATTGCTGTTCTAATAAGCGTCAGGGCACATGCCCCGAGTGTAAATTAAAGTTTTCTGATCAAGCTGTTTCAGAACCTAAGATCTTAAAGCTCGTGTGTGGGAAATCACATCTGATACCTGCCACCTGCAGCTGTGTGTGGGAGTGTGGGAGGAAGACTGGGAAACTACTGTGAAGGACATAATGTGAACTAACCAAAGCAAAGAGGTTCCTGAACTAGCCCCTTTTGGAAGGGCTCACTGGAACAAGGCTGCCAGTAGAGGCAGCTCAGGAAATAAAAAGTTTTATAATACCTCATTGCAGTTAATACTGTTTTAAAATGGGAAGGTAAATGGGATGAGGTTTTGTATGCTGATATGTTTTTTGTTTTAAGAAATCACCCAGAATGGCAAAGAGACTGTGGGATCAGAGCGCCCTCTGGTCTTGGCCCTTGAAAAGGAAAACAAAGCAAGGAGAAGGGAAATCAAATGTGTTGTTCGGCATGCAGCATAAGATAGCAATGTATGAAGTCAAACAAAGATTATCATGCTGAAACACAAAGCGATTACAGTTCACAAAATGAGTACATATGATTTGTTAAAGGCTCCTCCTAAGGTAAGGGAGGAAGGATAAAGATGACCTCCCCAAAAGGGAAGAAGACTTAGGCTCCAAAAGCATACCCACTCAAACTCATCCCCCTCCTGGCAGTTCAATTTCATCCAGAACTAGGATGTAACAGGCCCCTCTGTGAGAGGCGGTGAGATCAGAAGAAAGAAAAGGGTGGAATTTTAGTTGATACAGGGGCCATATATTCAGTTTTAAAGCTTTAGTACCTGTGGAGAATGTTTATGTTGTAGTATGGGGAACAATTGACCAGTCTGAGAAGGCATACTTTTGCAAACCTTTAAAGTAACATTTGTACTTAGAAGTTTTTGTACAATTCGCTCAATTCGCTAAACATTCTCAAATGAGGAAGATTACTCTGGAGGCAAATGATATAAAGATGTTAGGCTTAACATTAACAGCCATTGAAATTAAGAAAGACATTGGTAAAGAGATGTCAGAAAAAGTAAATAAGTATTTTTGGGGGTATGGGTCTCTGCTGTACCAGGGAGGGTGAAAAATGCCCCCGCATAGTAATCAAGCTTAAGGAAAGAGCACAACCAGTTAGAATTGAGCAGTACCCCCTCAAAAGGAAGATAGGAAAGGAATCAGCCCAATAATTGATAGTACTGGATTGAGGGCTGTCAGTAGGATAACAAAGAATTTATACCCTGTGGTAGCAAATCCATATACTTTACTAACTTGTTTAACACCTGAGCTAACCTGGTTCACTGTTTTAGGCCTAAGAGATGCCTTCTTTTGCCTCCCTATCCACGAAGCCAGCCAGAAAATTTTTGCATTCAAACACAGCTTACATGGTCCATGTGCCTGAAGGCTTCAAAAATTCCCCACTCCGACTGGAGAACAGCTTGCAAAGACCCAGAGTCCCGGGAAGCTCCACAAGAGGAAATGAGGCTGTTGCAGCATGTGGATGATCTTCTAACAGCCACTCGGATGAGGGAAGCATGTGTGGCCTGGACGGTAAGCCTTTTGAATTTCCTAGGACTCCAAGGACGCAGAGTCTCAAAGAAAAAGGCACAGGTAGTGAAACAGAAGGTAATCTACCTGGGGTAAGAAGTGAGTGTTGAGCAGCAGACTTTAAGGCAGGGAAGCCATATACTAAACCCTGAAACCCCAGACAACGAAGGAACTTCTAACCTTCTTAGGCATGGCAGGGTAGTGCCAGCTGTGGGTTTATAATTATGGACTGCTCGTCAGACCCCTCTATGCTCTTATTGCCAATAGAAACAGAGATCTCCAGTGGACAAAAGGAGCCACACAGGCCTTTCACCAGCTTGAGAGTGCCCTCATGTCAGCTCCAGCTTTAGGACTTCCAGATGTAAGTAAACCATTCTTTCTATTTTCCCATGCAAGGAATTGCCCTGGGAATATTGGCTCAGGACTTGGACCCTTACTGAAAGGCAGTTGCTTACTTCTCTAAGCAATTAGATCCAACAGCCAAAGGATGGCCAGGTTGCCTCAGAGCTGTAGCAGCAGTCATGCTGAATATTCAAGAGGCACACAAGTTTACCCTGGGACAAAAATGACTGTGCTAGTGTCCCACACAGTGTCCACAATACTGGAAGTAAAGGGTGGCCTCTGGCTTTCACCACAGAATTTTCTGGAATACCAGGCCATCCTGGTGGAGCAAGATGATGTAGAGATAGTGGTGACTAATATTGTCAACCCAGCTTCCTTTCTCAGTGGAAATCAAGGAGAAGCAGTTCACCACGATTGCCTGGGGACCATTGAAGCTACCTACTCCAGCCGCCCAGACTTAAAGGACACTCCTCTGGACGATGCAGAGACCTGGTTCACTGACAGGAGCAGCTACATTGCCAGTGGAAAGCGACATTGCAAAGTACACAGTGACTACCTGCAGAGAGGTAATACAGTCTGGACCCTTACCAACAGGTACCTCTGCACAGAAGGCTGAGATAAATGCACTGACCCATGCCTTAGAAACAGCAAAAGGAAAAGAAAATAAACATCTATACAGACTCGAATTATGCATTCAGAGTCATACATGCACATGGAGCCATCTGGAAGGAGAGGGGACTGCTGACCTCACAGGGAAAGAAGAGACAATCCAGCTGCTGGAAGCATTTCAGCTGCCTGAAAAGGCATATTAGGGCACACCAGAGAGTGAGCTCGGAATTGGAGGAAAGAAATGAGCTGGCAGATGGAGAGGCAAAGAAAGCAGCAAAAGGTGAGATAATTATGGGCAGATTTTCCTCAAAGGTAAGCCAGAATACAATAACATTAATCAAAAGAGACATACAACCACAAGGGGTGGGCTACCATTGAAAGAGAGCTGGTAATTCCTTTCCATTTTCGTGGTCACTAGTGAAGGAAGGGCCACTAGAAAACACACTGGGGCCTAACTACTTAAAAGCTTTTATAAAGTGTAGCTCCTTTCCCAAAATGACCAAGGCTGCCAGCGATACAGAGTGCATTGAGATGAAGTGTTGACTTTGAAGTAGTAATTTCGACAGGCTTTCTAGAACACACATCTGATTGAAAGAATCGTTGTCAGGAATTTATATGCCACTATCACTCAGGTGAGCCGACAGTGTGAACCTTGCCTCCAGACTAACCCCAAAATACCCCCTGCCAAAACTCGGTCAGACTGGGAGAGGCCACTGCCTGCACAGCAGTGGAAAATTACCTTTTCAGAACTCCCAAGGAAAGAGGGGTATCAGTATTTACTGGTATTGATAGATACATTTTCAGGGTGGCCAGAAGCATTCCCCACCAGAACTGTCAAAGCTCAAGAGGTGACCAGGGTATTATTACAAGAAATAATACCATGCTTCAGAGTTCCAGCCACAAAATCCTCGGATAGAGGATCACATTTCATTTCTAGAGCAGTGCAACAGATTAGTAGCCACCTGGGCATAGATTAGGAACTTCACACTCCATGCCACCCCAATCAAGCAGCCAGGTAGAGAAAATGAATCATTCGATTAAGCAGCAGATTGTAAGACTGGGGCAAGAAGCTAATCTACCCTGGCCCCAAGCTCTTCCACTGGCACTATAGCAAATTCGAACTAAATTCAGGCTAAAGGAAAGCTGAGTCCTTTTGAAATGCCTCATAGAAGACCATATGGAACACAAAAGGGAATGTCCACCCACTTTGGGGAGGTAACACTGGCCACCTACATGGTGGCTTTAAGCAAACAGCTCAGAGAAATTGAGAAACATGTGGCTGGAACTCGGAGCAGGGAGTTAGATAGCCTGGGGATGATGTATATGTTAAGTCTCTTACAGAGAAGTCTTTGGAACCACAGTGGGAGAGACCACTGCAAGTACTTCTCACCACCTTCACTGCAATCAAAATCAAGAAGCAGAATGCTGGATCCATCACTCTGGAGTGAAGAAAGCCCTAGAAGTCCCTTAGAGAGTGACACCAGGAGACAATGAACTGATACTAAAACTTACTTGGGCAAAGTGAGTATATTGCAGTTGGGGGTAGTTCATACTTTGGTTTACAGAATTGTTTTGTACGTAATTATAACTGAAGTTTTAGAACTAGAGAGTACCTCTATCCAAAGCAATGCTGAATGGCCTTGGTCCCAGGCGTTTAATCAGTATACTGGATCCATGGGAGAACCTTCTGAGATAAAGGATTTAAACCTATCCACTGTAGTAATTCATGGAGATCAGGTACATGAGGAGCAGGAATGGCAGGAACAGGAACTGTGGACACTTCAAAGGATCAGAGGAGAAAAAATCAAGGTAGAGTGCTGGATGATAAATGGGACGACTTATGAGAGACCAGATGAAATGAGTTTCGTAACCTCTCCTGGTGTATACGAACACCAGGAAGTCTGTGATAGCCTAAGTGAATCAGACTGTTGGTGTAATTTCACCTTGATACAGCCTGTAGAAGTGTCTTGCCTTTGGGCTCAGGATGCTATCGGACTTTCATTTAAATTCAAAGTAGGCACTGCACTTTTTACAACAGCAGGCCTTATACAACCCATACTAGGACTCAAATAGTTCAGACTCAACCCAAACTTGAACCTGAAGTGTATGAAATAGCCCCCTACGTAGTGAGGAATGTGGGTGAACACAACTATTATTCAATCCAGAATGGTCTCTCAAACTGTTGAGTTGCTAATGCAAATTAATATGTCAAAAATCCAACCACCCTGCTCCTCCTTCCTAAAAACATCCTTTGAGGGCTGGACAACGTGGTTACAAAGACAAGTATATCTCAGGAGCAAAATAAGAAAGGATCTAACAGGGATATTAGGGACAGGATTAGGAGTTTTAAATGGAATTGATTCAGAAATACTGATGAATAAGCTGGCCACTGCAGCAGTGGCCTAACAAAATTGAAGCAGCCTTTACAGTCATCTCTATTGGCATTAGGAACTAGCCAGTGGCAGATTTCAAAAGTACTGCCAAAGTAAGAAAGTACGAAAAGGCTGGGGACCAAGACCAAAAGTTAATAGTAGAAGCACTGGGTACAGTTCAAGATAATGTGTCTTTAGCTTTCAGTTGTATACAAGCACAGTTATAGATGCAAGCAACAGCAGCTCTGATCATACGGAGAGGAAATGAAGGAAATTTTCCAGCTGAAATTCAGAAAGTTGTCTGGGATAATGCAATTGATCTTGAAAAGAAGTTTCAATACTGGTGGACTATGGTAAATTTCACCTATGATCCTGCTTCTAATGCGGCCACTGCCTTTGTGCTTACCGTATGTAATGACACTGTTTATGTTATCCATCCCATCATTGCACTAAGATTAAACCATGAAAGAACAATACTCTACCCTTCAGAACATAGAGTGTGGATACGAAAGATGAATAAAAAGTGGCAGACAGTAAACTTGGAATCCTGCATTACTAGACTAACGATGAGATTCATTTGTGAAAGCAATACTATTAATGCCCAGGATGTGTTAAAGCGAAAGGAGATGGCCCATCCTTTGATCAGCATCGAACTTCGATTTATTGATCAACCATGCACATTTTATAATGGTGTTAATTAAGTTCATACATATTGCAAAACCCAAGCTCATCATTGGTTACAGATCAAACACTAACCCCTCCTTTTGTTTTCAATACCTGTGGTTTGTTATTGAAACCAAGATTTGTGTTCTCACCCTGATATGAACAGTTCTCAAAACCTCCATGTCTGTTACTTTTACTTTCCCAAAACAGCCAAAGATAGAATGTTTACCTGTTATGAAAAAACTGCCTGAGAACCCTACTGTTTATAAAAATGTGCCTGAGAACCTAGTTATTTACAGAAACAGGCTTGGGAACTGCTGCTTACAGCTGCCTTTTACTTTTCCATCAGCTGTATATTTTCATGGCGTCTTTCCTTCAAGCCATGTCTGAGCAAAATTCTCCAACAAGGATGTTTGTCTAGACACTGAACAGAGTATTTGCCACTTCGAAGTTCATCCAGTCACTGACCAGAAAACTCTGCTCGTATATACTGGAAAAGAGTGTATGTGCCTGAGAACTGCCTGTGCTGCTGTAAAAATTGATAGCAATGATGTTATTTTGTCTAGTAGAAATCATTCTAATTTCTGTATTTGTAATTTTGTTAAGATTGTAGGGTGTGATTTTTCATACTTGGCCCCAGTGACATCCCACCAGATGATTAAAACCAATTATACAATGTATCATGGGCTATCACCTACCCCTATTGGGAGGGACCTTACATTAGTAAAACAATTAATTAAGCACCAAGACCTACTAGAGATCTTGAAGGAAATCCAAGAAAGTGGAAAGAAAACCTTAATTACTGTCCAACATGACAGAAATTAAATAACTAGAATTCTGCCAAGAATAAAACAAAATGCAGATCATCACTGGTGGGATGTGGTCTTTGGGTGGTCACCAACTTCAAATGGAATCTCTAATAAGTTGCATCATCCTACTGTAGTTTTGTTAATATTAGTTAGAATAAGTTTAAGATTATCCATTAACAAATGTTCAGCACTAAAGTACACTTGTTGTCAAAGGAATTTGGACGAAGTAAAAGAATTTACTTCCTCCGTTTAGGAAATGGGGGAATGAGGCAAAGTGGAAATTTTCCAGGATAGAAATCCATTTTGATTTAGGTGAAATGTACATTTTTGAATTGAGTCTGTGGTTAGAAACCGTAGTTATTTAGCCTAACTGCAAGGCCTAAGCTCAGTGAAGTTACTTCAGTGAAGGACAGAGATAAGGGAGGGGAGACAGAAGATGATAGAGACAGAAACTGTTATGGGAGCAGGTCAACCTGACCTAAGAATTCTTTCTGATAAAAAGGAACTAGAGGCAAATGTCACACGAAATTCATAAAAATGAATATGCATGAACCTATTGTGAAACTGTATGCCTATGTATTTGAGAGGGAGATAAAAAGAGACCTGCAGTTCTCAGAGGTACGCATGCCTTTTTAAGGAGAGCAATCTCCGCATGCGTCCAGCGCTGTAACAAAACATACCGGCTTTACAATTTTCACAAAGTTGAGGGGTACTTTTTCTTTTCTCCGCAAAACATCACTACTAAGGTTAACAAGACTGTTGAACTTCGATAAATATGTGCATTTAAGTGGTGAATTGTGTTCCTGTCCAGGGCAGGACGGTTGGAACTAGATGATCTTTAAGGTCTCTTCTACCCCAAACCATTCTATGGTCCTGTGATACTACTTAAACACCAAATAAACCAAGTTTGTAAATGAAAGAGTCAGTGCCTTAAATCCAGCTACAACTAGAGCACTGTCAGTTTTCAGCTGGGCAAACTCAGGGCTCTGTAGCTCTTGCTAAAGCCAACAGTTTCATCATAGGAAATGTCATGCTGCTGGAACCAGTTTTTTTCATTAAAAAAGGAAATAAACCCATGTTTTTCAGCAGCAAAGCATGATGAAAGATGTAGAGATTGTTGCTGGAGCTGTTTCTCTCCTGCCTCACTGAAGTATTTGGACAGCACTTGCAGCTAGTGTCCCGTAAGGATCTGAGGGAGAAAACCCCTCCTACAGTAACAAATCAATCCTTTTGTGTGACACTCTGCAATTTATACAACCACCCTGTGTAATTTAAGAAGAATATTCCTGCTCACTGCTATGTTCAGGGTAATTCAGCCAAATTTTCCATGTCTATGTTGACCTTGACTGCAGGTACTGCCTACATCAATATTCAATACATAGATTAGATAGGCAGGATGGTGCATGGAGGATTACTCTGTATTGACATTTTGAAATCAATACAGTTGGCAAAAGAAAACAGTCGGGAGTGCAGAGGGCCGTTTGACTTCTGATACCACAGTTCATTGTCTCTCGCAGTTCCCTTTGGTGTGTGTTTACACTGAGTCCAATTCAGGGAAATGTTTTTGACGAAAAAAATGTAAAAACTGACCCCAATGTCCTTTGATGAAATTGAGCAGAAGTGTCCTGAAGGAATATACACTTAGCAAGGCATAGAAGCTTGTATCAGATTTGAGCTGAATTAGTTGATGTGATTTATGTAAAGTGCCAAGGTGTAAAAAGTAAAAAAAAAAAAAAAAAAAAAATTAAAATAAAAGTGTGATTGGCATAGCAGTATTTTTTCAATCTGAATGGCCTTTTCAGACACTATAATTATTTTTAAATGGCAAATAGGAGGCATATTACCATTTTGTGCTGACACAGATACTTCCATTGATGATGATCTCTCATGTATCTTACATTTCTGCATTGTCATCATTAGTCATGAATTTGTTCTCTGTAGATGAGAAGTAACAAAACAGAGAGAATTGCTTTTGTTTGCTTAATAGAAAGAGGTTTCTCATTTGCAGAGAATTGTTGGCAATACTTGCTGTGGGAGGGGCTATAGTTATATAATCTCAAGGCAGACGGCTGAGAGCTTAGAGTGAGTTCCACTGTGCACAAGGTAAGTGGGTTCTTTTATTTGGACATGCAGGGAGTTGTATGTGAAACTCAGTCATTGAATGGGTTTTATAGATTGAATGTGTGTATGTACTTTCTTTACTAACATGGTTATGTGTACCAAATGTTAATTCTTAATCAGCTGCTTCTGAGGTGCAGAGAATTAGAAAAAGAAGTGCAGATACAACAAGTGGGGAGTGTTTTCTCTCACCTCCTCCTTCCTACTCCAGAGAAGCTGACGTGTTATTTACAAGGGGAATATGGTGGTGGTTTGGCCGTTTTCCTTTTGCTGCTGTTAAAGCTTCAGCTTTGTTGCTGACAGGGTGTCAGTAGCTGTGAGGCTGGTACAGGCTGGGCACTGTTTGGGTGTGTTTGTGGCTGATGTGCACACATGGTTCTGAGTGGGGTGGGTGACACTCTGCCTAGAAACTGTTGTTGCTTTAAGTGTCTGCCTAGAAACTGTTGTTGCTCGAAATTCCAGCAGAGCTGGAACTGGACCAAGCAAGCATTGCCCTGAGGCTGTGCCAGTGTTAAAGGCAAATCTGATGTTACCAGAGGCAAAATAATTTCCATGTTTTGGAGGTTTGTCTAAAGACATATTAGAAGCATGGAGTGTTGTAAAAGGGATTGACTGATGGAAAGGATTCCTTCCTGGCTGGTTATAATGGAGCATAATGGCTGCTGGAGAAAGCAGAGCAATTGCTGAGTTTATAGCATGTATCTGATTAAACAGTAACTGTGTTCTGAGATAATGCCAAAACACACAAATTGCACATTCAGTGTTCTGGTCAGAACAGAACAGTTTGAATGAAAATTGTTTTGGTTGACTGGTTTTCTCCCTGGGCCAATTGCTGTAAGTACAGAGTTCTGCTTAAACATTCTGCACGTGTTAGTAACATTTGAAGGCAGAATGATATGTGGCAGTATCTCAATACATTCTAACTTTTACCTCCACTGTTGATTAGGCAAAGTCTTGGACGATAAATCATTGGTTTCAAAAAAGAGAACTTTGAAAGCAAATTAGAGAGTTGAATACAGGATTGTGAATGTTTATTGCTCAACCCTGCTTTCTTCATTGCAGATACCAGGGAATCAGGAGGTGGAAACATGTCTGGAAAACCCAGGCTGCACTACTTCGATGGACGTGGCCGCATGGAACCAATTCGGTGGCTCCTGGCAGCAGCTGGGGTTGAGGTTTGCTTCTGGTCTTTTGTGCTGAGATCCTGTGACAAATATGTGCTTCTACTGTTCCTTCTGAAAAGTGTGACTGAGCAGCAGTTTCAAGCTCTGCCTTCAGTGCATTGCTGAGCAGGCCAACAGGGACCACGAGCTTGCCCTAAGCAGGGGGCAAGTTCCTGTCTCACTTGCATGCATCGTGTGCAAAGCCTGCAGGTAGCACCAGAAATGCTCCTCCCCTGTAGCTACAGAGAGAAGAAATTTAGAACCCCAGCAGCAGAACCTGGCTTCTTAATCTTCTGATTACAGAAGTCAAGCACCTGCAATTCTGAGAACCTTCAGTTAAATTCCAAAGTCCAAAACTACAGGTTTTCTTTTTTTTTTTCCCTCTGACAGATTCTGATACTCAACCCGAGATAGTGTATGGGAATCTGTATGTTTCAAGATACGAGGGCTTCTGTCACAGTGAAGGCCAATGTGCCTGAAAGATTTCAAATATGATTTATGTTTTATAAATATAAAATTGCCCAAAACATATCACTTTAGGCCTTTTTTACCTAAAGGAGGAGAGGCTAAGTCATGGAATGACAATAGAACTTTTCTCCTTCCTGCAGTTTGAAGAATCTTACCTGGAAAAAAAGGAGGATCTGACAAAGTTACGGAAGGGTAAGTTTCCTTCACTTTTTGATAATACAAGCAGCAATAATCATAATAATAAAAGTAATCAGAATTAGAATTAGAATTGCTTGTCTGAGATCACCTAAGAATTCTTAAGTCTTAGTGCCTTAAAAAGAAAATGGCATAGACTCGTTTGTACATGAGCTCTAAGAGTTGCACACTGCAGTGTTAGGTGATATCATCCACCCAGGTGCTTCAACCTCCACTGAATCCCAGAAGGGCTGAGGTCAGAAGGGACCTCTCAAGATTATCTACTCCACCCCCCCACTTCAAGCAAGGCCCCCTCCAGCCAGTTACCCAGGACCATGCCCAGCTGGGTTTTGAGTATCTCCAAGGATGGAGAATGTACAGCTTCTCTGGACAGCCCACACAGTCCAAGAGCCTTTCTTGAAGTTCAGATGGTTGACTCTCCTTTGTTGTATTGGACTAAATAGTTCATTTAGTTGTTGTTCTGCACTGGGTGTCTGGTAAATTGCACTGGTCACATGGTCTGTCTCCTTCTCCCCTTTGCCCCCTGAGCCCCAGTAGCAGTGGTTTCTCCCTTGTCTCCTCCTCTCCTCTCCCCCTCCCCACTTGTATCCCACTGCCTGTGGTTCTTTACCTCCACTCTCCAATCTCCGGTTTGAAATCTCCCACCATCAAGCATTCCTCCTCTTTTCCCCCAGGGATGTTGCCTGGATTTCCAGGTGACACGTCTCAAGGAATAAAGTAGGGCTCTGGTCCTGAGGAGAAGAGAGCCTCGAGTCTTTTCCTTTTGTCCTCGTAAAGGCTGGGATGGGCGGGGGTCCAGAGCAGCCGGATGGCACCAAACGGCCCCAGAGATCAGCCCCTACAGTTGGCACCCAGGGGTCGTCTCCCACGAGGTCTCACTCCTTTGCTTCACTTTGTGACCACTGCTTTCCATCCTATGGCCGTAGAGGCCTTTGTCTTCAGATCATCTTCAAAGTCATTAGCATCTTAGGTTGCCTTCAAAGTTGTGGTTTTATGATCCCTATGAAAACAGAGTTCCAGATTTCCAAGTTTACCTGTTCCTCTGCTGCAATCCTGCCCCCAAGGCAACAACCCACCGTGCTGGCTTCCGCCTCTGTCTTCCTGGACATGGTAATCATGTCTCTTCCAAACCAAATTGCATGCCTGTGCCCTTCACCTGGCCTGTGAAAAGCAACCTGAGCTTGGGTTAGCATTTGCAGTCCTGCTGCCCTGTAGGAATAATCACTTGGTCCCTATGTAACAGGCTGCCTTTCAAAAAGTATTTTGGGACACAAGCAGAATGCTAAATGCACCCTTACAAAGAAAGACATATCTGATCAGTCATCTGAGTCAAGAAATATGATTCCATCAAGCAAAAACTCTTGCAGACTCTCTGATCTGATACTTCTCTTTCTGGAGAACAATTTTTACATCTTGCAGGCTAAGATAAGACTTCTGCATGCTAGCAAAAGCGTTGCATGGCTCCAGCCTCACTCCAAGTGATATTTGGGGCTTGCAGGAATCTCATGTAAGTCTCTCATTCTTGCCACTTCATGCCTAGACAGATGAACTTCCATTTATAAAGTCAATAAAGTTGTCACAAAGATCGTTTTTGCTTTTCAATTCACTATTATTTATATATTCATTAGTATTCACATTATATGTGGATCAGTGCTTAGAAAGTGCAATGTATTCAGCAGAACATGACAGAAACTGGCTGGACCAGATCTTTCAGTCCTTCTCATCTCTGTGAACCTCCATGAAAATCACCTGTGTTAGAGCCATGCAGTGCATGTATTGTTCAATGTGTGACAGCTGCAAGTTCTGCCTTTCGCTGTTTCCTCAATCTCAAATTCCCACAACTTCATTTCCATATTATTAAGTTATTAACGAGTCACTGCTGCATGGTGAGCATTTTACACACTTTCCTGTAAGAATGAGGAAGGTTGCTACCAAAAGTGTTGTCAAGCATTGGAACAGGCTGCCCAAGGAAGTGGTTGAGTCTCTGCGTGTAGATGTGCACTTGGGGAGAGGGTTTAGTGGTGGAATTAGGCATTGCTGGTTTTACAATTGGATTTGATGATCTTGGGATATTTTATCCAGCCAGATTGATTCAGATTCTAAATAAAAAGGAATACGTGTAGTTTCTTTGCCTAACACATGTGTGGGTGGTTCTCACTGAGAGACTGAACTTCTCCTTGTGTTCTTCCCCTTGGCCTAGATGGATCCCTGCTCTTTCAGCAAGTGCCAATGGTAGAGATCGATGGGATGAAGCTGGTGCAGACCAGAGCCATTGCCAACTACATATCAACCAAGTACAACCTCTACGGGAAGGACGTGAAGGAGAGAGCCCTGTACTGTAACAGTACCACCTTTGCTTGTTAGACCCCAGCCCACCCTGTAGCTCAGGGAAACACAGGGGTATCCAGCTCCCAGCTGGATTCAGTGGGAGAGGGCAGCAGTGCACGAGATCACTGTGACTGCAGCTGATGTCCACAGCAGAGAGAGCCAGCTGGATTCCATAGGGCAAGTGAGCCCAGGAATCATCAGTCAGAGGTCAATGCACTTATCAGAAGAAAGCAGTCGGGGGGCAGACTGTCCCACTGATGCTGCATTTCATTTTCTCCTGCAGTTGTCAGCAGCATCATTTTACCCTCCTCACATTCAGGGCAATGTCTTTTAAGGGAAGAAAAAACTCTTCTCTCTCTAATTACCAGGAATTAGTGCAGATTTCATAACAGTTTATTGAAGGAGAGGACTCCTGGGGCGCATGTTTTCACCTGAGGTATTTCTGAATGCTTCAGTATAATAAGTACTGGTAAACACATGTGTCACGATATTTGCTAGAAATGGTATGGACCTGCTGTAAATCTTAGGCTGTCTTATTGGATTTATAACACGAGTCTGGATGGCACACATGAGAATTCTGTATTCAGGTTCACAGACCCATATTCCAGACAAGAATCAGTCCCAGTAAGAAGTGGGAGTCCTACAGTCTTTAGGTTTCCCTAGGAATTTTGCATTTGCCTTTGGCCCAAGCTCCCTCCCTGCCTGGCCCCAGTGCAACTGCATTCCAGGGGGAACTTTGCCAGGGTATGTGTGTGTGTGGGGGGGGACAGAAGAGGCAGGGATTTCCCAGCATCTCAGTGAGGTTGTGCCAGGAGTTATTGTGCTGTTCAGACCTACTGTGTGACCTGACCAAGTGGATCTCTGCCTTTCAGAATTGATATGTACGTGGAAGGAATGTTTGATCTGAATGAGTTACTCATGTCATATGGCTACCTACCACCAGAACAAAGGCAGGAACATTTTGCAAATATGATGGACAAGACTGAAAACAGATACTTCCCAGCCTTTGAGAAGGTATGTGGCAAAGAGCTAGTGGCTGAATTGATGCTGTTACCTTGAAGCTCCATCCTGGAAGCACACTGGTTTAATGGAGGAAAACAGACGAGAAGCCACCCCTGGAAAATCAATGCTCTGGGTTTTAGTGGTGCTGGGATTAAGGTGGAGACAGGATACCACAGATGGGACAGAGGGCACTTCAAATCTGGGAGAGATGTACAGCTGCAAAAACCCAGCACACACAGAGCTCCCCAAATGTCCATGTTTCAGTGTGTGTGTTGTTCAGACAAAAGACTCTACAGCACCAGCTTTGACATCAAGGTTCCTACTGAAGTGCAAATGGCCCTGTACCATACATGCTGTGTAAAAGCATTGCAGTTCCTCCTGTATCTCATACAGCTTGGGCTTCAGTGCAGCTACAGCAGGCAAGGCAAGATGAGGCCAACTGTGCTGCCAGACAGGAATGTACAAGTGAAAGAGCTGATAGATGATGCCTGGGGTGGCAGTGCCTTCAGATCATTGTTTGTACTTCAAGTATTTGAACGGCATTTCCTTCTTTCACTGACAACTCTGTGCAATGTGTGACCCTGCTTTGAAGATATATTTTTTATGAGAGAAGAATAGAAAAAGTTATATTTTATATATTTATATGTTATTTTATATTTTATTAATAGAGAAGAGACATGATCTGCATCTGTTCTCTGTCTTTAGGTTTTGAAAGACCATGGAAAAGACTTTCTGGTTGGCAACCAGCTGAGCAGGGCAGATGTTCAATTACTTGAAGTCATTTTGATGGCAGAGGAGTACAAACCTGATATACTTGCCAAATTTCCTCTCTTGCAGGTAAATGAATGAGCAATTTGAATATAGAATGAAAGGAAAGGACCGCTGATTTGCAGTGGCTGAGAAATATGTGGGAGTGAGAGGGTCAGAAGTGACTTGAAAAATAGTAAAATATCCCAAGGTCTGTAGGTGGCCTTGGCTACTCGTTTTTATATTTGTGGTATCTTTTTATAATCCCGAAAACAAAAAAGGGGGAATCATATAGCTTCTTCTGCAGCACCAAGCTGTAATGTGTCTTTCAGGGCACAGATAACATTGAAATGTCTGACAGCTGCAATGATTCTTAAGCACGGTGCTGTTTTGATTTTGTTTTGTAGAGTTTCAAAGCAAGAATAAGCAATATCCCCAAAATAAAGAAATTTCTGCAGCCTGGCAGCCAGAGGAAACCGCTAATAACTGACGAAGAGTTACCAAATGTAATGAAAATTTTCGACTGAGTCTAAAGCTGCAGAAACTATTCCATTGTGCTTGCTGACATTGGGGAAATAATGAAAACACTGAAAACCAAGTTTTGATCCTACCAGGAAAGGCAATAGTTCACTAAATAGGGGGTATATTGGACAACACAGAATGCTTTAAATAACTAAAGAGAATACCTGAAATAAATTCTTACTATTGATACTCAAAACCTGGCTGTTCATTGATTTCTTGCTGCTACTTCTATGCCTAAGATCTGTCTGGTTCTGTTTTTCTGCCATTCCCAAGAATTGTTGCAAAATTAGGAGAGATTATCCCAAACAGTAGGTCATGGTGTTTTTTTTCTGGGAAATGCCAGGAAAAGCCTGCAGGTTCTGGTTAGCTGAGGCTGAAAGTTTGGATTCTTCTTTCCTCTGAGCTGAACTTGGAATATCCTTAGACCAGATCTCCTACTGCACATCTGCTTTGCCACTAGACACTTGAAGTCTTGTAATGCAGCTTCAGCAATGTTTCCTTTATCAGGAGATCTATTGCAGCAACTTTGGAGACTCTGAGAAACAAATGCTGGTCAGCAGCTTAAAACTTGTTAAGGAAGGATTCAGGATGGCGTCAGGTATTAGTGAGAGCCTGGAATGCAGGAATCCATATTGACTTATGTCACTGTATATTAAACCAAGTTTAATGCAAGTTGTACTGGAGTTGTTCATTTTAATCACTAAATCCAACTCCACTATTGAGGTTAAAAAGACTGTTGAACTTTGATAAATATGTTCATTTATGTAGTGAAATGTATTCCTGTCCATGGCAGGAGGGTTGGAAGTAGATGATCTTTAAGGTCCCTTCTACCCCAAACCATTCTATGGTTCTGTGATACTACTTAAACCCCAAATAAACCAAGTTTGTAAATGAAAGAGTCAGTGCTCTAAATCCAGCTACAACTAGAGCACTGTCAGTTTTCAGCTGGGCAATCTCAGGGCTATGTAGGTCTTGATAAAGCCAACAGTTTCATCATAGGAAATGTCATGCTGCTGGAACCAGTTTTTGTCATCAAAAAGGAAATAAACTAATATTTTTCAGTAGGAAAGCATGTATTGCAGAGGGTTGTTGCAGGAGCTGTTTCTCTCGTGCCTCGCTGAAGCATTTATACAACACTGGCAGCTGCTGAGTGCCACCAGAACCTTGGGCTGTGGGTCCTGACTCCACGCCATGAGGCCTTCTCTGAGGATGAGCTCCTGGCATGGCCATGTAGTGTCAGGATCCCTCACAGATATCCCAGTTTTTGGTCGCTCAGAGCCTGACCCCTGGCACAAGGAGTGCTTGCTTGGCTTGCACAGGGCCTGCAGCCCCCGCCTCCCACAATTCACACAATCGCTGCTGCCTCAGGGGCCTCCGAGCCTGTCCCCTGCTCACGGTGTCCCAGCCGTGTCCCTGATGTGCAGCTGCCTCGGAGCCAGCCCAGTGGAAATGTTGTCCAGAAAATTTAGGTTTGTTACCCAGTGTGCAACAGACCAATAATTACACACTTAATTGAGACATTGACTATTAATTTCAGAGTTGTGCAAGCCTGGTTGCTTGGCGGTATTCCAAAAATCAATAACAAATTTTTACTATTTATTCATTTTAGCAAGTAAAGGCATTAATGTTAATTGACTACAAGTTGTCTGGTTCTCTTAATAATCAATATTCTCTCTTCTATGGGTTAATGCTTCTCCCTCTTCTCATGCTGATTAGTCTACATGCTCACTGCGTCTTCTGTCTTCTTTTGACTTGGGTTTCTTGAGTTGGTGGGCTGTGAGTCAGCAGTGTGGGAATCTCTCCCTGCCAGAATTGTCTTATACCCGTTCAGAGCTGATCTCAGCACAGTTGCTGAGTGGGCTTTTTTAGTTTCTTCTCTATCTTGGAAGTTCTGCCAAATGCCCTTGTGCCCCATAAATTCTGTATTTTATGTATCCACTATCAGAGGTACATTGTTCTTTTCAAGCCTTGTTAAACTCCCCCTAGGTTTGAGATCATTAAAACATGTTCAACTCTTAACAAGGCGATTCTCATGACAAGTAATTTCTCTTTCCCACAGCTGGCCTTCACTTAGACCTTGTTAGGTAACTGCTCTCTGTTTCACAGATTAGAACTTCTCTCTTGTTGATTAGGCTTGAAAGTATACAAAGATCAAACATCAAAGCACATCCCTCGTCAAGAAAATGTATACACATTCCACATTTTGCAACAGAACTCGCCAAGACTGCAGGGACAAGGCTGGGGGGGCTTTTCCCTGAGCTGCAGCGCTGGGGGTCGATGATGCGCCCGGCGGGGCGGGCGGTGGGCACGGCGGCAGCCGAGGGGAGGGGCGGCCGCCTGACGGGGCGGGAGGATCGTGTGTGGGGACCGGGCGCTGTTTGTTTCGGTGCCGTGTCGGTGCTGTGGCGGCGGAGCGGCTCGGGCACACGGTACTGCGGCGGCGGGCGGGGGGCGGGCGGCGCCAGCCCGGTGGAGCGAGTGGTTCTGGCCGGGTCAGCGCTCCTGCCCGGTTCTGGCCGGGTCAGCGCTCCTGCCCGGTTCTGGCCGGGTCAGCGCTCCCGCCCGGTTCTGGCCGGGTCAGCGCTCCCGCCCGGTGCCGGCCGGGTCAGCGCTCCCGCCCGGTGCCGGCCGGGTCAGCGCTCCTGCCCGGTTCTGGCCGGGTCAGCGCTCCTGCCCGGTTCTGGCGGGGTCGGCGCTCCTGCCCGGTTCTGGCCGGGTCAGCGCTCCTGCCCGGTGCCGGCCGGGTCAGCGCTCCCGCCCCGAGGGCAAAGGGCGAGGTGCGTGACACACCGGCTGGCCCGTCCTGCCGTGCTGCTCCAGGGAGTTTGTCCAGGGGTTATTCCCCAGCTTGTCTCCTGCAGCAGGGATCGGGACGGGCGGGAGGGTGGGCACAGGTGGGGTTTATTTGTGTTTGGCGCTGGGTACGATCAGCGGGGAAGCTGAAGAGAAATTGCTCTTTGGAGTGCAAGTTTTGCAATCTCCGGGAGTACTTTGCCTTTCCCCTCGTCCGGACGCTCCTCCTGGCTCCGGCGGTAGAAGGAAGCTTTTCGAAGCCGGACTCGGCCCGGGCACAGCGGAAGGCGCCCGCTGGGGAGCAGCTGCGGGTTAAGGCGGTCCGGAGCGATGCAGCGCTGCGCTGTGTGGAGCTGCCCCTGCGGGACGGGGTCGAGCCACAAAGCGCTGCAGAGAACTGCTCCGGGGCCCATATCCGGCTAGGAAGAAAGTTTAAGATCTTGCTTCAGATTATGAGCTTGCTGCTAAATTCATTTACTTGTTCCTCACTGAAAGGCTCGTGCCTGAATTGTTTTGGAGAAAACAACATGGGGTGTTTTTAATACAGCGATCACAGCAGTAGCTGCCTCTCTGACACATGCGTGGCTGTGGTCCAAGGAAAGTCTGATATGCTAAAACATCAAGAAATTTTGTGATTAATTTTCAGGTCCATTCTTGCTATTCAAGAAAGACAGTTTACCAATTTTGTGACTCTTTTATCACTGCTCAGTATTTTACAAAGGGATATTCATTGCAGAGCCATAAAAGGGTCACCAGAATAGCTTGCAGCCTTATGTAAGTGTTCAGCCTGAACCCCCAGTTCGGACCTTTAGCAGTGCTTTTGCATGAGGACATTGCTGGCTTTTCAGAGGATACGTCCAGGTTTTCAGTGGAGCACTGAGCTGAGACTGGCAATCAGGGCTCTGCGTGGGCTGAATTTTATCAGCTCCAGCTCTGCTTTGTTGAGAGGTCAAGGATGTTTGCTATTTCTGCCTGTACTAGCCTGTCCTTACAGTGTGTTTCTCAGCCTTGGTCCCACTGGACCTCCCACTGCTGGAGGTTGGAGTGTTTGTCCATTCTGTGAGGGTTTAAGTGCAGTTCTCCCCTCTGGTGAAGCTGAGACCAACACTTACTTTCTGAGCATCGGGGATTGAAGTATTTCTGAGGTAAAGACGATTAGGAGCTCTCTTACTTGTTCCAGTGTAAGTCATTCATGGGAAATAGAAATGAGGTTTAGATCATGGTCCTGTGTGTGTAGGGCCTGGCAGGGAGCTGTGGCAAGTCCCTTTTTGAGTGCCTTGTTCAGGTGTCAGCCAGGCGTCCAGCAGTGCTGGAGCAGATGCCAGCTCCACTCGAGACACGATCCACTGACAAGCACAACCTTTGTATCAGGGGAGCTTTGCTGCAGGGACTGAGCTGTCCAGGGACACAGACACTGCCAGGGTGTGGTGGTTTTAGTGTGAAACTGGGCAGAAATCCTAATTTTGTGTAGTGGCTTTGGTTTGTTAATTTGAGATTTTATTGACTTTGAGATTCTTTTGGTTAATGTTTTAAAGAGTGTGTTGGGTTTGGTGTTGGTTAATTATTAATGTGTTTTTTTTTTTGTTGTGAGGTGGGATTAAGAGAAAGGTAAAGTAGGTTTAAAATTTTAAAAGTGTATAAAGAAAAGTTTATTAACAGTAACTAAAAGAAAGAGTAATGAGAATTAGAACAAAATTTTTAGAATATATATTTTAAAATATTTTTTTCTTACTGATAATGTCAAGAAACAAAATAAAAAAATAGCTTAATATTTTAATTTTTTTTTTTTTAGTTTACTTAGGGAGAGAAGTCTTTTTTGTTAATGTTATGGAGACTTTTCTGCAAGAAAAAAACCCAGTTTTCTTGTGTTTTGTTAACGAACAGTAGTTGTTCAGGGAAATTTGTAATTGTGAAGTTCTTATTTTTTATAAGCTTTCTTACAGTTTGTTTATGGGTTATGTTGATTTATGGGATTATGTTGATTTATGTTTTAAAGATGAGTTGCTAAAGGTAAAAGTTTTTATTATTTATTTTAAAAATTATTTTTATTTTTAAAATAACAGATTTTTTTCTTTTTTTCTTGGGGGTAGAGGATTACTTTTTAAAAAACTTTTTATGGGATTACTGTTATTTTAATATTTGTTTATTTTAATATGGAGGGTTTTGTTTTATATTAATTTGATTTTTAAATTTTGTAGTTTTAGGTGTTATAAAGAAAAAGTTTTTTCTCTATAGTTTATAAGAGGATTTTAGTTTTAAAATTAAGGTATTTATGTTTTTTCTCTGGATTTGATTTTTTTACTGACTTTGTTTTTATGGTTTTTTTGTATGTTTGTATTTTGAGGGTTTTTTTCTTATTTGAGGGAGGATTGAAAGGGTTAACGTGTTGCTTCGGTCTTGTAAATGGTTACTTGATTTGTTGGTAACTTGTGAAAGAGAAAAAAGGAAGTTCTCAGGGTGTTTGTCGTGTCTAGGTTTTTAGTGATTGGAAGCTTTGTATTATTTAAAAAAATTCCTCTCTTGCTAAACTATGACACAGGGCTAGGCGGAAGCTGAGCAGTGGTTTGGAAGAGCTGCATTTTGGATGGGGGCACCTCTTTCTCCTGTGAGTCATTGCTGGCAGAGTGATGGCTGAGAGCTGTAGAGCCTGTGGAAGACAGCACCCATCACAAAGGACTTCAGTGGAGTGGCCCAGGGATGCAGGCTCCCCTGACACTGTTGTGCTGTCTCTGCCTCTTTATTGATGCCTTGGGATTATGGCCAACATTTTTACTTAGTGGCTCAGCTATGTATTGTGAAGTCAATGCAAGCATAAATAAAAGCCTGCCTGTGAACTGACAAACCTTGGGCTTAACAATGAAGCATTCTGTCAGTCTGTGCCTCTGTCTTATGAAATTTGCTTCATTCTTCTGTGACCCATTAGGGATAAGAGTACAGTGTTAGCTTTGTTTCCAGCACCAGGCAAGCTCACATCAGCTGCCCATGTCATACAGTGGCATGTGACTGCACATGGCAGGGAAATTTGAAAGGACCAAGTGTTTCATCTCAGCATCATCATCTGATGGGCTGACTTGAGCCCCCTGCTGCCAGGGGCGTTGCCCAGGCCTTATCTGCCCGACAGAGGTCAGTTCCTTCCATTTGGTTTTTGATTTTAAAGTTAAATTTTCAGGGCAGATAGAATATAAATCTCTGTTACAGTTTGACTGTAGCAGCTGGATAAGGAATGTAGAAGCCCTGGTGATATATGTTGCTTTTAAAAGCATATTTGTAAAGGCACAGGAGCTCAGGGCTCTGAATTGTCATATGAGAGAGGTGAAAACAGTGCTGGTGACACTAGTTTGGTGTTCTTTGGAAGCCATTCATTTGATACAGTACATTTTTCAAGTATGGTACGACATGTGACAAAACCAACACCTACTGAAGAGATTGCATCACTGCAAGGTTAAAAATGTGTTAGTTCAGGAGTACCCTACAGTTCTGCTTTGGTTGTAAAACTCAGTAAGCTGTTCAAACTACAATAATATATTATTTAGGAGATGCTTATTGTCTTGATGTGGCTGAATGGCTGCACATTCTGGTACTGTGTAGTTTTTCTTTTATTCCATTCCTTCACAGGAAACTTGGTTGCATTCTTCTACTTTCTCATTTATCCAACTGTATTTAATAGTTTGGAGTGAGACATTCAAAATGCTAATTTAAAGCATGCTTCCATAAGATTATCATCTTGATTTTATCAGGAAGCAAGAACTCTGAAATCATGGCGGGGAAACCCAAGCTGCACTACACCAAGGGAAGGGGGAAGATGGAGTCAATCCGATGGCTGTTAGCAGCAGCTGGGGTTGAGGTTTGTACCTTTTTTTTATAAAGTGACTTGTGATTAAAATAGGTATCCTCTGGAAGGGTTTCCCAATTGCATCTGTGCTTAGGGATATGCACATCATGAAAAATTGTGATGCAGAATGCTTAGATTGAGTGATACACTCTTGTGTTTTATTTCATGTATTCCTTGAGCCATAGTTACAGAGTGAAGAGATTTTAACATATAAAGAGAATTGATGGCTGTAATTTTTGAAACATACTTTAAGATGAGATTGTAAATTGTCGCTACAGACAAAACAGTGACTTTTTGCCAATGCTCAAACTTCCCTGTATCTCATGAGTCTTCTCCACTGAAAGACCATGCATACCACGTGAAAACTTATGAACATTCTTTCCAAAGAAAGCACCTTTTGTTCTTTGGGTCAGGACCTGAGTAGATCAGCAGATCTGCCCCAAAGGCAGTGTTAGGGGACCTATCTAGATTCACATAAGGTGAAGGCCATCCTATGACATCTTAATCTCTACATTAAGTTTTTGTTTGAATATGTTTTTTTGAAACTATTTATACTCTGTTGGAAATAAAAGGCTTTTTTAAATGGTGCTCACTTGAGAATATTGCTGACAGAGAATTTGCAGAACACAAGTGCTGAGGAAACCAAGATCTTGTCCTCATTCAAATGTCCTTATTAAAAAAAAAGTCCAGTGGATTAAAGATGGAGATAAATGCTGTGTAAGAGAGGCATAATTTACAAGAATTTTCTCAATATTTCATGTGGCATCAGCTGCTTTTTAATTGCATTATTTGGTATCAGTTTATGGTTCATGCAGGTGACTGTGGTCTTTATAACAAGGAAGTTCTTTCTGGAGCTTAATGCTTTGTACAGTCCTGTGGGGCTGGGGACACCAAAGTCTTGGGTTATTGTCTCTGCTGGAGCAGAGGTGAAGTGGAGGATCTGTTAAGGAAACTTTCCTGTCTGACCATCCAGGAGCCTGTCCATCAGTCCTTAAAGTAATTCAATATTGGTGCAACAACAGAGTAACATTATGCCTCCAGGGAGGGGCCTGGAACAAAGGAAACTGCTGGTCTTTGGTACCCTCACAGTCTAAGTGAAGCTCTGGGGTCATGGGCTCCTGCTGTGGCTCACCTGGCCAGTGCCACACGTCCCCATGCCCTGTGTTGTGCAAAGGGAGGCAGTTCCCAGCTCCTGCCTTGGGCTCCCAGGGCTCCATGAGCAGCTGGAACTGCAGCTGCTCCCCCAGCTCCTGGCACTGAATGGATTCCTCACAGGGTCAACACAATGAGAGAAGTGTGGAGAATGGTGTGGAGAGGTGAGCTCTAACTGCCAGCCTTCCTTCCACTTCTCCACTGCCATTGGAGTGACAGCATTGTTTTCTATTGTTGCTTTTCAGTTTGAGGAAGAATTCATAGAGACAAAAGAAGACTTAGAAAAATTGCGCAATGGTGAGTCTGTAAACCGTCCCCTAAAGAGAAATTCTCACACACAGAACAAAAGAACAAAAGAACAACAGGAGGGGGTTTTTTTAAGACCTGCAATATGATCTGACCTGTAAAGAAGAACTTCTTCCTTGTGGATGCTTTCATCCCTGAGAATTAGAAATGTCTTGTTCTCTTACCAGGTCTCTTCCTTATTTTCAGTGTAGTATTTCAGCAGCCTGAGTAGCTTGATCCTTTTTCTTCCCTAGATGGAGTGCTGCTGTTTGAGCAGGTGCCCATGGTGGAGATTGATGGGATGAAGATGGTGCAGACCAGAGCCATCCTCAGCTACATTGCAGCAAAGTACAACCTCTATGGGAAGGACCTGAAGGAGAGAGCCTGGTATGGTAACAGTGTGCCACTTACTAACACTCCTCCATGCCTCTTAATATTTACAGAAAGAATGTTGCTGTGAAGTATCTGCAATAAATTTGAGTTATACTAGCAGACTGTCACTTACTGTAGAGAGTTTATTTTGTGAGAATGGAAGGGCACCTCCAGAGACTGTGGAGATTATTATGGACTGGCAATTTTTAGCCAGCATCCTCTCATGATTGGACCTCAAAACTAATTTTTTTTTCCCTGAAGTGGTTTGCATCTGCAGTCTTTTCTCCCACAGCATAAATGAATACATTATTAATGGAAAACAGCATGAATTCCACTTTAAATACATTACTTGCAGACTTTTTTTTGCTTATTGCATATACTGTGAGCCTGTTTTACAGTTTGTGCTTTGAAAAAAACTGAAAGTTTTCTCAAAGTGGAAGAACCAAGAAACGAAACCAGTGTATTACATTGCAGTGTATTACTCAGTGATTACTCTGAAGTAATCACTGAGTAAAATGTTTATTATTCTCTAATAAAGATTTTACTCAGTTATCACTTCAGAGTTGTGTTTCAGGAAAAGAATCAAAATGGAAAGTTTGAATGATATATGTTGAACAAAAATATTTGTTTCAGGATTGATATGTACGTGGAGGGAACTACAGACCTAATGGGAATGATCATGTATCTCCCTTTTCAACCAGCTGATACAAAAGAAAAGAATCTTGCCTTAATCATTGAACGAGCTACAAGCAGGTACTTCCCTGTTTATGAAAAGGTAAGTGATAAATCACCAGCAGTTCACAAAGACAGTGAGTTCTGGGCTCCCCTTCCTACCCCACTCCCTCACTATTCCCACACAAATACTTTCCAGAAGGCAAGTGACAGTAGAACTTTAGAAATGTATGATTGACCAGTATCCAGCAATGTGAAAAGAGGGCCACAAAATAATTTTTGGGGTGGTTTCAGTACTGGGTCTCTTTGCTGTCTTTCTTTTCCAACCTAGCTTAGTGGCTGATGGCTCCCTAAATGCACCATTTCAATCCTTGTGCCAGCCTTCAGTACTTATTGCCTGGAAGTGTAATGTGTTACAGAATTGTTAAGGTTTGAAAAGACCTTCTAAAGATCATTAAGTCTAATTGTCAACCCAGCACCACCACCATATTCACTATCAAACTGTGTCCTCCTGTGACACATCCTCATGTTTCTTGAACACTTTCAGAGTTGGTGAATCCACCAGTTCTCTGTTCCAGTGCTTTGCAACCCTTTACATGAACAAAAATTTCCTCAGATCTAATCTAAACCTCCCCTGGTGCAACTGGAGTCCATTTTCTCTTGTCACTGGTTACCTGGGAAAGAGGCTGGCCCCCACCCTACTACAATGTCCTGTCAGGGTGTGGTAGAGAACAATAAGGTGTCACACTCAGCCTCCTTTATTCTTGCTATTCAAAGTAAAATATCTTTGTGCTTTACAGCTAAGGATCTAATTCTATGATCTTCCTTAAATCAATTGCTTAAATGTATTATATTTAGAGACTATGATTTTCATTCTCTGAATTGCTACTTGGGCATCCTTAGGTGTGCACAGAGAGGCTCTGCAAGCAAGATACATGTAGCACAGAAAGCATAAAGCAATTATTTACTGGCTAGCATGCACCAAAGAGCCTGAGCTGTGAGGGAAGGCATTCCTGTGCCTGCCATCCCCTTAGAGCACATGAGGAGGCTTTCTTGGCTAGGGAGGAGTTGGTCAGGAGGGGGTGGATTGTTCTTTTCTTCTCCCTGGAACATTGCCTGGATGTTACTGAACTGCCATTTTCCACCAACTTGCTGTTTGTTTTGTTGTTTTATTTCTCCTGTAAGGATATTTTAAATTTTTTTTTGTGTTAAGATTTTCTTGTTTGAATTGAGCCAGCTGTGATCCTCATCTCACAAGTTTGCTTCTGTTTGTAACTTTTCCTTTGGTGCCAGTGCTTTTTCAGGGCATAGTGGTTCTCCTCAGAAATCTGCCAAGGGTACAAAGCTGTGCTGTTTCTGAGCTGAACTGGGTTTCCTGCTTGAAGCCTTTGTTACCAGGCAGCTGAAGTCCACTCAAAAACTACAGGACTTGATGCAATTTCATGTCTCACTTTATTAGAGCCTTAAATTGCACAAACAAAACCCACAGAGGCTGCCCTGTAAAATAACAATGTAAATGATAATCCAGCACTTCTGTAATCAGAGTTCATATATATCCACTCCCATAGCAATGGAGGGCTGTGCTGAGAGATATTGATTACACACCCAAATCTTTCAAAGTCTGATATGTATTTTAAGTTACTAAACAATAAAAATGCACTAAAATTCTCTAAGCCTGTGCTTAGGTGGCATAAACTACTGTAATGATATGTTTTAGCATGTATGCTTCATGTAGGAGAGTCTTTAAAGTAACCCCTATTTGCTAATATAAAGACACAGCTGAACTTTTCCATTATTTTAGCCTAGTTAATTTTGTTAAAATGGTTAATCATTTTCTTTCTGTACCAGCTGTTTAAGATGTCTATTGATTCAGCTTCTCAGGGTTTGCAGTCTATGTGTTACTCATTTTGGAAGCTGACAGGAAACATACCTAGCTGTGAGAGTTCACTTTAAACACTCAGCAGTCAGATGGAGCAGCAAAAGGCAATATAAAGCCCTGCAGGCAATCAGATGCTGTGTTTGGAGTTTCCACACGGTGTGATAAACAAGCTGTGCTAGACCTTGTTAGAGCAGAGTAGGAAGTAACTATGTGAAGGGCTCAGCTGTGACTCTGCCCATGATTGCTGCCTCTATGGTAGAACTGGCAGATGGGCCTGGAGAAGCAGTTGGCTTCCAGGGTCACAGACTGATGTCTTACTGAACATTTGTTAATTTGGAGTAGCCTTGGTGTGACTTAGGCACAGACATGGCCTTCTCTTGCTCCTGATGGGAGGGTGACAGTCTTCAGGTGAAAGGCAGGCTGGAGAGCTGGTGACTGCTCTGAAGCTGTGCTGCAATGTTCATCTCAACTTGTCTGCTACACTTGTTAGATTTGGCAGGCTGTGATTCTTGCATCAGCAGTTTGCCATAAAGGAGTCCTTCCTTATGAGATAAAGGCTGGGAGGTTGTAATCCTTCATTCTGGACATATTTCAAACTGTAATCAGCAGACTCAAATTTTGCTGAAACATCTGGAAATTCACTTAACTTTTTTCTTAAAAATTAGAGGTGTGCTTACATGTAAACTGGCCTGACTACCTCTTCCAATTACTTTAGTCCTGTTCCTTTTGTGTGATTAAGTCTTTCTTGTAGTACTCGACTTGGTATACAGCTACCTGGTGCAGAAGGTTAGAGTGAGAGATGGGACTGCACACACTGAAACATGAATTCTGATTTAATTTTTTGTTTAAAGAATACGTATCGCTTTCTGACTTCATAGGTTCTTGCATGGCCTTGCTCTGCTGTGTTTTTGCAGAAATCTGTCTGCAATGAAATACCTAGATAAAATAGTTACATCCCATGTGAATTTTTTTTGTTTATTTGTTCATACTTTATAGGCCTTAAAAGATCATGGACAGGATTATCTTGTTGGCAACAAATTAAGCTGGGCAGATGTCCATCTGCTGGAAGCCATTTTAATGGCAGAAGAATGTAAGCCTGATGTACTGTCTGCATTCCCCCTGCTGCAGGTTAGCAATCATCTACTGTCAATATGGGAAGTAACAAATTTCACTGACTGTTGTTGGAAGATAATTGATGTTTACATATTTTGAGCCATTGTACTGACACTTCTCTGGTCTGTTTGACTACAAAAACCTGCACTCAGTGCACTGCCTTGCCCCAGAGCTGCTGGGGACTCACCTTTCTCCAGTTCTGCTTTTCCTAGTTGTTCTCAGCTGGCAGGAATTCACTCACTAGTGCTACCAATTTAGTCCTTTAACTGCTACTTCCATGTCTTCAAACACAGCAGCAATATCCAGAAGGAAAGTCTGTGGCCTGATGTGTCTGCAGTTCCTGTCCTTTACTTTTTGCCAGCAAAATTATATTCTTAAGAAATCATATACAAAGAGCAGTTCAGTTTCCTATATCTTGACTTCTGTAGTGCTTTGCACTGAGATATTCCTGTCTTTGCCTCTTTTTTTTTTTTTTCTCAAATATATCTGCAGGATTGCTATGTGGAGTTTTTTCTTCCAATTTTTACTAGATGAATCTTAACTCTTTAATATTAATTTTTCCCATTCCCATCTGGAAAACAAAGGTATAGCATCAGCATTACAGATCAGAAAAAGCTAATACCTTTTACTGTTTAATAAGTATGTCTGACAAGTAAAAATCCAAGTCACCTGATCTTTAAACTATAAAGGATGGAATTATCATTTCCTTAATCTCACTGGCATTACTGTTGCTTCTTACAGGCTTTTAAAGGAAGAATCAGCAACATTCCAACAATCAAAAAATTCTTACAGCCTGGTAGCCAGCGGAAGCCACCAACAGATGAGAAGTTTGTTGCTGTTGTGAGGAAAATATTCAATATCTAATCTGATGAAAATAACCCAACTGTAGTAGATTACCAGAGCTTGCTTTGTAAATTTCATAGATGTGCTCTGTAACTTGCATCATATGGCCAGTGTTGAAACCATATACTCTGAATACACTTTTAAATTAGAGTAAAAGGCTAATTTGGATCTGTTGCATCTAGAAAGAAGAATTTCATGAAGCAGTTATATGAAATAAAATATGCTGACACTTGGTGTGTGTTCAATTATAGTTCATGCCTGGTAGGGTAAAATGATCAGTTGTAGCTTCTGGAGTACTGTAGAAATGCCACATGATCCCCAAACCCATTTTAATAAACTGCCAGACTGAGGAGTCACACCCTGAAAACTGAGAATTCATTTAAATTCAGGCCTAGAATCTTCTGGGTTGGTTCTTCAGGAGGTCTCCTAGAAAGTTCACTGTATTTCACAGCTTAAAAATTAAGGAAATAAAAACTTTTAAAATAAAATTAAAATTCATGATCCTTTTAAGTTTATGGGCAGAAGTAAAAAACTTTTCTAATCCCCACATGAATCTCTTAGGAGTGATTTTTTCACTGAAAGATCAAAGTCCTTGTGTTTAATTGGCCTGCTGTGATTTTCATCTGCTGAGAGCACTTATTCCCTTGCTTTTCTTTTTTGCTGCTTGGCTGGCTGGTCAGTGAGGCAAATGCCCCTTGAGTGGTTTTTTTATAAGGTTTTACGTTCTGCAGTCACTTCCCACAGTTATAAAGCCAAGTGCTGTGGCTGCTTACCTTTTCAGTAAGTGAGTTTTACCTCAACAGTGCTTAAAGCATGCACTACTCTGTCAGATTCTTTACCCTAATTTGATGAGAGCAATCACTGTTCCCTTTAAGAACATTGCCATAAGCCATCCTTCTTTGCACTTAGTTGTTTCTCCTCAGCAGGACTCCAACTGATTAGGCAGTCAGCCAGGGTGCATGAAGAATTGCTGCCCAGCAAAGTTAACTCCTTCCCTGACTTGTGCCTAAGAAGAGCCATGTGCATCTCAGAGGTACAAACCACACTGCCCCACTGCTGACCTCCAAACAGGTTTACATTAAGATTACCTCAGTAGCTGGAAGCAGTGCTTTGCCCAGCACAGTACTTGTTTCACTGGGCTATTCCTCTCTTCCAGACAAGTGCTATGATTTAGGAACCATCACAAAGGAGGTATCATGATACACAATAACCTTCATAAGCGAGCTTTGTGTGAAAAAAATGAAAAGCAGCAAAGTTTCTGTTTGTCTTCGAGAGGGCACCCACCCATACTGCTTCCTAACGATTTTCCTTATATTCCCTGTACACCAGAAGACAGTCTTAGCCAAGCTGTGAGACTTCAGGAATATTTATTTTGTACACAAATCAAAGCAACTTCAATCCCTGAATGGTTTGTGACTGAACAATCTCTTCTGCTTACCAGAGGGGAGTTCAGCAAGATAATCTGTGAAAGAATGAATGGCAAACCTATCCCAGAGCACTGAGAGCTTGCAACCTCTCTGTGCAGCATGATGACAAACCTCAGCCATGGTTCATGTCACTGGCAATTTACAGCATGGAACATGTTTTAAACCACTACTGAGTACACAGCAGAGCACCAGACTCTTTCATTGACAAAATGCCTCACTCATCTGCTTAAAAAACTGATAAGCTTCAAACCTGTTACATTTTATTTGAGCACAGATTTTTTATATTTAGAACCAGGAGAACAAGAGCGTGGGTTGGAAAGAAAGTTGTTTTTTTAGTGCAACACAGTACAGGCCCAAGACTTTTTTGATTTAGAACTGATTGTTTAATCTCAGAAACTACAAAATTATACTTCAATACAAGATAGCTTTTTAGCATAAACATGTATTTATAGATATTCTTTCAGAGATACAGTGCAAGAGTAATTCAGTTTCCTGGGGTGCTCTGCACCCCTAAAAGAGATCAAACTTACAAAGAAAAATCCCATGAGTTAATAGACTGCTTAAAAGAAAGTAGATCAAAATATAAGAACAAAACACTTGCTTTAGTTTTTAAAAAAGCTTTTAAAATATCAACAACATATCAATAATCGATTAACAGGTACAGATCTTTTTCAGAAAATATAAATGCAGCGTAAGACTTGTGTTCAAACTTGTCTTTCAAGTACGGAGAGCATGTCTGTCTGGTGGTCATGGCAGTCATATTCAGTTCTAAATTCTCCTACAGCAGCATAAGCCTCAAAATCATAAATAGGCTGAAAAAAAACCAAAACAAGAAAACATAAATATGGCTGTCATTAATAAAATCAGTGTAAGTCATCATTAAATAACAGTGCATTCATAAGTAGCTGACACTAGAGTCTCTATTAAGCTGTCTTTTCAGGTGTCCAGACCTCCAGTCTCAGTGTCTAGAAAAGCAAAGCCCACCTAGGCTGGAAAAGCAATCCACAATGGACAATAACATTTTCCAGTGTAAGTCCCGATTCTTAAATTTTTAAATTGCTTCTGATTTTTTCCTCCCTGTATGTAACTGAAGTAAAACAGAATGGTGTTATATTAAATCTGTAATATTTAAATGAAAAAGCTACAGTTATTATTCCTTCAGGAGATGGGGATTCTGATTTACACCTGGAAAATGTTTTGCATTACAGATTATTTGGGAAAAAAGTTTTGAATTTACTCCATAATTTAATTCCAAATTAAGAGATTCAGAAAATCATATTTTCCAGAATGCTGAACAGTACCAATAAAGCAGCTGGAACAGCCAGAATTTTTTTAAAAATTTGCATTAATACTGGCCAAAGTTCTTAGGTCAGGTCTAAAATGTGCTGGTTTTTAACAGTACTGTGCTTCCAGTAGTTTTGAATGCAGCACTTCTAAACCAAAGTGTTAGCCTATTTTTTTTAAGATGACAGTGTTGTATGAAATTAGACTAATTTTATTTGTATGTGTTTGAAAACACTAAGGCTTATCTAGGTTGTTCCAAAAGCCTTATCAATATGTATTAGTATTTAATTGCTGCCCTCTCCTTTCTGTGCTGAGAAAGTCACTTCTCACCAGCTGTATCTGCCTAGTAAGATGAAAAAGCTGCTCACTGGAAAAAGGACTGTGACCTCCAAACTAATTTCATTTAAACTGTGTAGTTGCTGAATGACAGTGACTTCCACCAACAGTGTCTTGAATAGGGTGTGAAAGGGCAACTATTTGATAACCTGTGAAATCTTTACAATAACATCTGCAATATGTATTTACCTCAGGCATGCTACTAGTCCTGGCATTAATTTCTTGGACCTCTTGAACCTCATTCCCATTATAATGGTCAAAAGAAAAGATGAAACTGTAAAAGACAATTCAATATGTTTATGTTCTCACTTTTCTCAGTGGACCACTCAAGAACACGCAGAGTTATCAAATGCCATTTCTGTTTTTCTATGAACTGCAATTTAGTGAAACATTAGATCAGAAACAGAGTCTATAAAGACATTCTTGCTTTTCCAAAATACACCATTATGATTTCTTTTAGCTACAAATAAAGCTTCCCTGTGCAGCACAATGCTGAATCCTATTCCATGAAGACTGGGTAAGTTTGTCAGTCAGTCAATTCTACTCACCCATATCTAAATTCATGGGGATACCAACAAAGTAGAAAGAATCTTGGCCATGGCAGTCACATGAATATTGAATTACAGGAATAGTGTCTCATAAATCCCACCAGTCTAGATCACTGCAGCTGTTTTCAAACTATTCAAGGAGCTAGAGCAGTCAACTTCTTATCTGTTTTATTTTTAGGATATTAGCTCTTTAATTGCTGAGCCTTAAAAGCTATATTGGAAGGTTTGCCACCTGGTTTTGCTACAGAATATGGCTATCAACATCTTCTTCATGACTACAATTCCTCTTTTGCTATGAGGGAACCTTCCTTGCCTGTGGGCAAGAGGTGGGCAGCCCAAGAGGGCAATAAATGCAGCACAAGCAGCAGAGAACAACTATGAAAGAAACTACAACTTCTTCCTGGAGTAGTCTAATCTAAAAATGGAGGCACCATTGAACTCATCAGGCATAGGGATTTCACTTTGAACTATGGCTGCAGAGTGCTACATAAATGAGAAGATTGAGGAGAACACATGAAACTGCAAAGATAGCTACCTTCATTAAATAACTGGCACTTGAAATGCTTCCTAAAAGTGGGCAGAGAGGCAGGACTTCTCATGAGCAGCTGGGCTTTGTCACTTGCACAGCCAAAGTAATGGCAGTCACACAGATCTCCTCCCTTTTTATGGTGTAGTTAAACCATCTGGCTAATTCTCTTCAAATTCCACTGTCTAATCCTGGGGCCAGTCCTGTGTTCATAGGTGTCAAAAATTAGTTTTAAACCCACTTCAGCATACAAAACAAGCCCTGACAGTTACAAGTATCTTACAGAACTCTGCCAACTATGTGCACTCATCAAAGATGTGCTGCGAAATAAATATTATGCTCCATTATCCATTGCTCTTATTTTCTAGTCACATAGCCTTGATCCTCTCAGGAATGTCTCAAGGAGTGAACTATTCCACAGCACGTGTCTTGCCAGAGTCCTGAGTATATTTACAGTTTATTACAAACTACAAAGCACATTCACTCTGTAATGTTCTTTTTTCCCCCATTGGCTTTTCATACATTCCAGAGACTTTTTAATGCATTCAGCTTTCAGACCAGATTTCAGAAAGTGCTATACATTCACTGTTTCACCTTAAACCAAAGAAATTCAATAAATCAAGAGCAATTCAATCCAGTGAATCACACACAGATCAGAATCAACTTGCATTATGAATGCTACTAACTCTTGCATACTGAGATTTGAATTTCTAAATCTACTTCAAACACATAAAAATGCATTAAAGTAGCCAAGAAAACACAGAGCTTATTTCAGGTGAAGTAAGAAAATGCTGGAAATAGTAATGTATAAAACAACTAAGATAATTTGCCTGGGGTACCCCTTGGCTACATACTCTTTGTACATAGAACAAGTTACAACACTCTCACTATCAAGGTCTTGTAGTAGAATATTACCTAAATTACTGTAGGAGAGTCTTGCATAGGTGAAAACTACTGTCAATAATTCTGGTTTGGATGGATGGGTTGTTTTTAGATTTCCTAACCTTTTGAAGGTTTGGGCGCTTGCTTTATTTTACATTGTAATTTATTGTAGTGGTTTCTAAGTTCAGAGTGGTCACTTCCATGCACTTAATTTCCATCTTTGATTTGTGCTCTAGCTGCTTTTCACATTTTGGCATGTTAGGCACAAGTGAAAACATTCTAGTTTTCTACAAAAGCAATACACACTTGTAATAAAAAGCAATTAAAACCTTTCTTTGTAAACATTCTAAACTAAGACTGCTTTAAAAAGTCTTTGTTCCTTTTACTTTATGTAAGAAAAACTTTCTAAGGCAGTTGTAGTGAACTCTATCTCAACTCATTGCTGTAACTTCTGCTAAACAAGTACTGTACATTTCTCCAGTTGAGAAACTCCTCACATGCCTATGGCTACACTAAATGTAAAACACTGGGTATTTTAGATATCAGACATTCAAAAGCACATTAATGGAAAATTTTGTATTAGTCCCTTCAAGACCTGGGAATTGGGAAATGGGCTGCATTTATAAAGTTTTAATGTGTCTTCCATAAATTCTGCATCTAATTTAGTGACTAAATTGACCCATAGGAGTATAATAACATACACTACTTAAAAGCATCTCACACTAATGTGATTATAAATGTACATATATTTAAGGCTATGTCTTCATTCCAAAAAAGTTTTGGGTTTTTTTTAAACAGTGGGATAACTTAATCTGAGCAAGGTCATGGTGGCAAAACTGGAAATCCAATTTAAGGCCATCTAGGAGCAGATCAGGTCCACAATTACCACCTTTAATAAAGAACTTGCTGGGAACACTTTGCTGTCAATGCTACTCAACATTTTTTTAAAATAGAAATTTTTATAACTGTGATTGGTGCAAAGCACAAAGCCAGAATGAACAACACACCACAAATTCTAAGCTGAGAAAAACTAATTGTGTACTCACACAATCTGGATTTAATGCATTTTAAATGCATTTCTGCATGTGAAACCACAGCCTAAACCACCTTTGCTAAAACCATGAGTGAGACAATCTCCCAACAGCTCTTATTGCATATTCACTTGTGCAAGGTTTATGTCCCCCAAAAGATTTTTAGATTTGTAGATTTTTGCCACCATGAGGGTTTCATGGCAAACTAGCTGCCATGACAATTATTGCCCAGTCTGTATCCTGTCTTCTTTAGCAGCAAAGGAAAACCCCTAAGTTGAACTGTTCCATTCCCTGGGAGCTGAGGATACATTATGCAACAGTGGATCCCCACCTCCTTTATTGCTCAGATTGCAAAATTCAATCTGTAATGATTTTATTACAGTACTATCTCCTGTTTATCAGCTGGATTTCGCAATATGTGCAATGTTAGGCAAACATCTCATAAAAGGAGGGGCTGCCAGAGGGTAACACACACCTACTGCCTTTGTGTCAATGATCTGCCTTACCTCGTAAATGGCTCCTGATGTTTCCAAGCTAGGCTGAAGTGCTGAACTCTAGTTAAAACCCAACATTTAAACCAAAGCAATACCCAAAATTTACTAAAAAGAGAATTTTACGTGCAGTTCAGGATGCTGTTTGTTTGTTTGTTTACTGTAGTGAAACACTTACACAATGATATCTTCACATTTTTGGGATCACATGTTACACAGAAAGCTCCATAAGCAGCCACAGAGCCAAAGGTGAGTCCAGCAGCTAAAGAGATTTTACTACCTGCAAGAAACCATTCCAGTGTTATTTCTCAACACAAGGTCTTTAAGCTCAATCTTTATACAGCAGCTGTCTCTCTACAATAGAACTGATTTTGCCACATTCCAGCTTACCCAGTGTGAAGAGAGAGGTAATATTTCTGTAACTGGGTCATTCTAATGTGTGGGATTAGGGGCAAAGTCAACTAAGTTAGAGGGAGATGATCAAGATCCAGTGATACTTGCAACTTGGGAAAAATATAACCCAAAATTTGGCTGTTTTCTCTATCACACTTAAGAAGGATTTTTGTAATTTCTCTGAACTGTATGTTCATTTTAACTATATCTTAGAGCACTTAGAAGTCTACAAAAATGGTAGAAATGTACCAATATATATAAAGAGTAAATTGGAGAACATGTGTGGTCATAATGTCAGGCCTTTCAGTCTGACATCAGTCCTGGACAAAGAAATGCTATCACCAACATCCCATTTAATGAATAAAGAATGAAAAAAAAAAACCCAAAAAATGGCAGTGAGGATGAAAACAAGACTTCTAAAAGTACCTTGACATCTTCTTGCTATTGAAAAACTGATTCATAAATCCCAGATATATCCCTAATATTTTAAATTTCTGAACAGACATTTGTTATATGATAAAAGTGTAGAATCTGCACAGCAGACCTTATTTGAATTAAACTGATCCCCAAATGTTTATAAATAAAGAATTCAGATCCCCGATGCCATTTAGTTCCCAATCCTTTTGAGTATTTTTAATCAAGACTTTGCAACAAAATGTAAATCATAACCAATAAAAAGTCAGCTAGATCTGCCACAAGGATCGATCAAGTATTAAAGAGTGAAGAGAACAGGTGAATGGGATAGTCAGCGAGTGCAGCTGGCTGCAAACACAAAACCACAGCGTTTTCAGAAATTCAGAGATGAAGCCGTGTCTCCGAGAGCAAGGCATGGGCACACTACGAAGGGAGACGGTGGCCCCGAACCACAGGAATGGTGACGGACAATGGCACAGGGGCGGTGACCGATGCGTGCCGGTGCCCTGCGGGGAGCGGACGGGAACGCGCCCGCAGCTCCCGCCCGCCCGTCCGCGGAACCGCTGCGACCTCTGCCGGGCGCTGAGCCGGGACACGGGGCCGCAAATCCCCGGCAACACCGAACTAAGCTTTGCGGTACGCTGCCACCTAAAACGGACTCGTGAGCTTACTGTGAAAGGCACCATTCTAAAGTACCAGAGAATTAACCATCATGAGTAGAGGGCTTTCTCCCACCGTGCATCTGGAAATGTCAGAATCAAACCTGGATTTCTCTGTAGAAAATAAGCTTTAATCAAGGATATACTGTGCTCAACATAGGAATGATTGAAAGGTGATGAAAAAGCCCAAAATGTATTTAAGGTCAAAGATAACATGACAACCACCACTCTTTGCCCTGAAAACAAGCTTACTTAAATGCTTAAGTTGGCTCAAGAACATCTCATGAAACTCAGTGCATTTACAGCAGCATATGATGGATGTAGAATGCACCTATGCTAATTACAGCAAAGTTTTAATGTCTCACAGTGCACAGAAGAAATCAAATGCTTCATTTCCAAATCCTTCTGTCCCAGTACTAACCTTTACGGGTGTATGCTACAACTCCTCCAAACACCAGCAATGAAGCATACGTAAAACCAATCCAGTCAACAGCCATGGTCCCAGCCCTGGAAAAAACCAAATATATTGCAACTGAAGGCAAACAAATTCCTTCCTCCTGGTAAAAAAGAATTCATTATTTAATGGGTTCTAAATAACACTACACTCTCCTAAGTCATGTTTGGCATTGTGTCAAAACATTCAGAAGGTGAAGGTGTGCCTGCTGGCTATTGCACCATCCTTTCACTAACTGCTGCCCTTCCTCACACCCCACTATAGGGGTATACTATATTTCCATTAGGAGTTTTTTTGGGATATATGTGCCATACATTTTTCCCAGCCACAAATACATGTATGCATGCAAAAAGCTTGACACCATCCAAAGCATGTTTAGTTGCACTTGTGTCACGCTGCTGAGCTGAGAGCACACTATGGATACGTACAGGTCTTCTGAGTGCTCAGCTCAGGGCTTGCATCTCCTTTCACCAACACTAGACCTGGAGCACTTCAAGAGGCATGTAACAAACACTGCACCCGGCAAAAACCCGAATTTTTAGAGTCTATTCCAAGTTTCCAGACAGAAACTTAGGCTGTTCTGGGAAGCTACACATACAGGTACTTTATCCTGCATCTATGCCCCTTTTATTTCACCTTTACATTTCGATGCATCGTCTGAAGTTAGGCTTCTGTTCCACAGAAAGCATTTAAGGCTCTGTTGTGATGCTGGTCCCTACTTCGCTGGCAGTGCTGTGTAAAGGCAGGAATGGCAGTGCTCAGCAGCCAGAGGGCCCCGGCCTCTCTGCCATCAACGGTGGGACACACCTTTGCCCTCCTCCTCCCAAACTAATTAATCACATCCTTCTTTATACCTCAGCGTCGGTGCCCTTGACCACAGCGTTAAAGGGTGCTAGCAAAGAGTGCTCACTCAGCATTTCACGTCAGGCCTTTAGTATTTAAAGTAAGCAATTCGCAGCGAGCCCACTCCTCCCCAGGTCGTAACCCCTCAGGACAAAAGGTGGCGTTAGGGGGCCATGGCCCCCCGGAGACCGAGGTTTGCACAGGCGGGGCCAGGGATGCAGGGGACAGGAATTCCCAGGCCTTTGATGAGTCTGGCCTTCGTGGCCGCCTCCCGCCCAGGCCCCCAGCCCGTATCTCGCTTCCCAGCGCCGCGGCGCAGCCCCCGGGCGAAGGCAGGCGCCTGCGGGGGGCGGCTCCGGGGCATGCGGCCCCCAGGCGGAGGCGGCCCCCAAGCGGAGGCAGGCGCCTGCGGAGGGACGGCCCCGCGCCCCGCCCAGCCGCCCGCTCGCCCCCCGCTGTCCCCCGGCAGCTCAGCCCAGCCGTACCTCGTCCTGCCGCGCCGCCCTCCGACCTGCCCCGGCCCTGGCTCCGGCCCCGCCTCCCGCGCCCGTCGGGCTCCGTGGGGCGCCGGCCCGGCTCAGCCCCTCGGCGGCGGAAGGAGGGCGCCTGTCGCCGTCATGGCGGCGGCTCGGGCCGGGCCGCCCGCAGCGCCGCCGGCGGAGCGGTGGCTGGCGGCGCTCGGCGGAGCTGGGCCGCGGGGGACAAGCGGGTGGCAATGAGCCGGCAGGGCCCTTGTGGCCAGGGGGCAATGGTATCCGGGGATGCATCGGGAAGAGCGTGTCCAGCGGGAGGCGATTCCTCCCTCCCACTCGGTCCTAGTGAGGCCACATCCGGACTGCTGTGTCCATTTCTGGGCTCCGCAGTAAAAGACATGGAACTACTGGGGAGAGTCCAGCGGAGGCCACAAAGATGAGACGGCATCTGGAGGATCTCTTTTATAAGGAGAGGCTGCAGGACTTGAGTCTGTTCTGTCTAGACAAGAATGAGAGAGATCTCATTCATGGGTATAAATCAAAGCTGGGTTTTGGGAGGGCGGTGCCAGACTTACTGGTGGTGTGCAGCAATAGGACAAGGATCAATGGCCATAAACTAAACCACACAAAGTTTCAGCTCGGTTGGACAGAGCATGGTACTAGTAATGAACTAGATGGTCTGTATGGGTCCCTTCCACCCCCAGCAGTTCTGTGAGTCGTGGCTATGCTGGTGCAGTAGGGCAGCACCCTCTGTTGGGGCCCCTCAGTTACTGTGCCCTGCTTCAGGGTGGGCATCTCCTGTTTGAGACTCCTTATCCGGTCATTCAGGCTCTGGAAAGGTCCATGGATATTTTACTCTTTAAAGGCCAACCCCCCTTGTCATGTTTAGGATGGAAGAATTAATGAATGGAGTCCCATCTGCAGATCCACTTGTCCCCAAAGTGCGCCCATTCCACAGAGACAGGGTGAGGGGCTGCTGCCTGCAGCCCCCACAGTCGCCCTGTGACTCAGCAATGGGCACTCATTGCTGTGTCAGGCACCCTTCTGCCCCCTGCCCCTCTCATAAGCAGGTTCCTCTCTCTCCTTGCTTGTGTATTTTCAAAGTCTGAGAGCTGCTGCATGAAGCCAGGTGAGCAGGCACGTAGGCTGAATGCTCGGATGTGTTTGTCAGGGTAAACATCAGGAACAAGCCCTGACACTCTGATACTAAACACGTAGCTCATTTATGAAACTGCTCGATGTGGTTATTTTAACACCCTGACTTCTTGTCTGCTAGCCCTTTTTGCTGGACCTATTCCACTGCAAGCTATTTTTGTCCATATTTTGTCCCCCTCCGCAGTGTTTCTTCAGCTTTTTCTCAAGTGAGCGATTCTTGACCAGCACAGGCCGTGTCCTTCGGGGGTGATACAGGGGTGCCTGTGTGCAACGTTCCCCACACTTCCCTTGTTCCCACAAATAGACTGAGCATAAACATGGCCACAACAGGGAGAGACTCACAATGCCATGTGATAGGACTTGGATACCTGCCTCCTTCAGGGGTCATTTGAAAATCTCTGCCAAAATCCTGTGTTTCCTTTAGATTTCTTTGCTTAAAGGTGTGGGAGTTTTCCGCTCCAAAGAGCTAACTGGAAAGCAAATCAACATTCTCATTAGGGTAAACATATCTAATTTCCACTCCTAACATTCCATTTGTTTTTTTCTGGTAGTGTTTAACTGCTGCAATACAAACCCACTCCATGTGAGCTGTCCAAGTCTGTCTGCTCAGTGGAAAACAGAACTGCTCTCCTTATCTCACCACAGTGTCTGTGGGAAGGAAAACTTAAGGTACACCAACTTTGGAAAACAAACATAGGACACTTGAGGGCAGGATGGCTCCAAAATGCAAACAAAAAGTGGATTCATAAACTGAAATCCAGAGAGTGGATTTCTTGATGAAGTATTATGAGACTTGCGGCTCTTGAAAAACACAGTAAAATAAACAGGGAATTAAATGGAGCAGAACCATGCAATTCTATTTGTGGGGATTCCAAAGTGCAACAAATACAGTATCTTTTGGCACCTCTAGGATAATGACCAGTTGTGTTCACTGATTCAATGATACTCATCACTTAATAAGACTGGGTAACCCTGGAAGTCTGAGTAAAATTTGAATTCACATAATTATATGCTGCTTATTATGTTCCCTTCAGTATTCAATTACAAAAAGTATTTTTGTACTGTTTTCCCTAAGGTTTTACTTAACTATTGTCTGATGCAAAATGGTTGCTGTATTTTACAGCACAGATGGGAGGTTTTGAATAGGAGTAGAATTAATTAAATTAGTTTTTGGTAGCATGACAAATCAAACACCTCAGTCCTTACAGAGAGCTCTAACAGAGTTAGCAACATAGCCAGTGTTACTGTTGCTGTGTGCTTTCTAGTATAGTTTTCACTTGCTTGTTACTGCCAATCTGAGCTGAAATTCCCCTGTTGGGTGTCTGCTTCCAGCTGTTTTATTTTAGTTTGTTTTGGTATTTTGTTTTGTATTATGATTTGTTTGATTTGGTTTTGGAAAGTTCCATTTACAACAATTGAGCCAGCTACAAGGATGAATTTAGGCAAAATACATGGTTTTGTCCATTATAAACATAGCCATTTCTCTGAACAGCCCCTAGCATCTCTTTGCTTTGAAAAAACAAACTTTCAAATCTGGCAAGAAAATTCTCTTAGTTTCAGGGATATATTTTTCCATCTTCAGAAAAATGTGACCTGAACAGGAAAAGAGTTAAAAGTGTTGAGTGGAGGCTTCTTAAAATTGTTCAGCCCTGTCCCTAGAAAGTTTCACCTGTATTATGAGTTACCTTGTGTTAGCCCCAGCTAGAGACTCACCTGAATGTAGGCATTCTTCCGTGAGAAAATCTGAGCTCGTGCCTTGCTTTGCTTATGTCGTGTCTAAAACAAGAAACCTCTAAGGGGCTTGTGTAACACAGCCCATCACTCTCCCCTGGAGCATTTTTGCTGAGGCTATCTGTTGTTAGAGAAGGTGTTGGCAGGAGGAAGCACATGAAAGACCCCTGTCTCTGGTGAGATGTTTGTGCTTTTTGTTGGTCTTCCTGTATTAACGCTAAGCGCTACTCATAATCGTAAGCTTCCAGTAAGCTTTATTGCTAACTGCTATCCCAGAATATAAAGTGATTTTCCAGAAGGGATCTGGAGTGGAATGGTGTCTCTGAGTGGAAGGAATGGAAGAGTGCCTCTGAAATCCCATAGACAGAAGAAAAGATACTGAGATGGGGAGAAGAGAGCAGCTAAGCACCCTGAGACAGGTGTCATTCTGGAATATTTTTGTGCAAAGGCTGTTCTCATTGGGTGGGATTATGGAAAAGGAAGAGGAGATAAAATACTGAAGTGCATGTTCAGAGGCTTCAGGTTTAATGATCTAGTTAATCAAGGAAGGAGTCAGTTGTTATATTCCAGTACAAAAAAGCAACTGTTAGGTATAAATTCTGTAAGCTTTTATATACACACTCATAGGCAGATAAGTGGTGGGAAGGACAGTGGTGTCAAAGTAACAGAAGCTTGTTTTAAAAAGCTGAGGAGGTTGATGCACAGACTGATGTACAGCTTTCTGGGCTGACTTTGTGGGTTATTACACTGCAGTTCTGAGGTGTCACTTGAAAATTTAGTATGAAAGCTTAAATCTGGAATCATCAATCAAACAGTAAAAGACAGAGATACTGTTTTTAATAATAACTATGAAGTAACCTGGCAGGCAGTCGCACAAATTTAAGGCCTTTTCTATGAATTAACATGGACTAAAGGCTGCAAAGGAAAAAGAGATGGGTTCTTGGGCAGTGATTTCAGAGGAGATGGTGCTCAGATTTAACAGGTCATTGCTGCCAAAAGGGCCTCGTCATTTCCAGTTTTGTGCTCCAGTCTGTTAATTTGTGAAGTAATTGATGAGTTTTGCTCCATCTCTCCCAGTCCTCAATGACTGAGTCAACTCAGTAGCCTGGCAGGAATATAACCAGGCAGAAAAGTTTACCACCTTTTGCTGAATTCATTCAATCAGTCATTTGTTTAAATTAGTTATGTCAGGAATCTTTACAAAGCATCAGAACACGAAGGAAGAGATGGGATTGCATGACCAGCTGGAGGGCTGGAGAGAGTCTCTGTAGGCATCACCAAAAAACAGTGAGATAACCTGAAGTTGTGCATTTTCTTTGACTTGTCAGGGAGCTTTGCCTGCAAGAAACCATTAGGTATGGCACCAGCTGAAATTCTTGGTAAATCTGGGGAAATGCAACCCATGATTATTGTTGGTCAGTGGTATCTCAGGAATCTTCCCAGATGCTGAGTCCAGCAAACACCAAAAAAAGGTGCATGCCCACAGAAACCTACCTATGGGCCTTGCAAGCTGACAATATCCACAATATTAGGGTGAGAAATTAGGTTCTAGCTACCTGTAAAGGTGGAGAGGTCAATAGTAACAAAATGCAAGAATGGGGTTGTGGTATGCAGTGGTTTGAGAGAGCATATGTTAGATTGTTTCTGCTCACCAGGCATAATCAAAGGGCTGTAGGTGGTGTTGGGAGAGAGTGGTTAAACTGCCTTGGCTTCTGCTCAATGTAGTGGTTTCATTTTCCCAGCTGAGTTCTCAAAAGCTGATAGATTTCATCTGAAGAAATGGAGGTTTTTCTCTTCAGTATCTCAGGAATTCTTGGTCTAACTAAATCAGATTAGGACCACTATCCGTTCTCTGCTACTGATATATCCACATTTTCCATCTTTATAGTAAGTATGTGGATTTTAAAGTAGTGCATGAAGTCAGAGTGAAACTCGAAGGGATTTCAGAGTGAAACTCGAAGGGATTTCACTTTATTTGAAGTGGGTTATTAGTCATTATTTGGTGTTTTCAGCTGATTGAAAATAACTCGTGAGGATGAAAGCTTCTTGGGTGAAAGAAGGGATTTGTGTGTGTGTGTGTGTGTGTGTGTGTGTGTGTGTGTGTATTTTCAGACCCTTTCCCTAATACTTGTCATCCTATGATAGACAGCAGATCTCTGATACCTCTCACCACTATGTGCTTGTACAGAAGGGTCTGTTTTCACCTGCACATACTGAGAGACAAGTTTTTCAGACAACAACTCACTGAAGGACAGAGGCACAGAGGCACTTGCCCTCTCCAAGAAACACCAAGATACACCAGATACTCCAGGAATTACCTAAAACCTGTATGTGCCTCAAAGCTTCCTGGTCTAAAAAACAGTTTGAGGCTAGGGAAGCTTTAGGATGAAAGTTCATATATACATGCCCTGTCCTTACTCTTTCCTAGACATCAGTTCATGCCTGCTGTTGTAACTCTTCCTCTCCTGCCCTTGGCCATAGACCAAGACAGGAGCATGAGCTGGCTGAACTTTGTTCAGGCCCAGTATGGGCAGGCTTGTGAACAGGAGTATCTCCACACCATAGGCATCCTCCAGATCATCCTCACACTAAAAAGAAGGAAAAGTAAGATACAACATCCCTCCCAGATGGAGGAGCTCTCTGAGATCCTAGCTTTTATGGGGTGCACAGAGTGTGGCTGAGGCTGTGATTTTGCAATAACTTATTTCAGTTTCTGAATTCCCCATTCTCAGTCAGTTCCTTGACCCACACATTCAGCAAGCTCTATGCTGAGCCATGATGATAAATCATCAGAAAATTTAGCTCACTGCTGACATTTTTGTTCTGAAACTGCAATCTTAGGTCTGATCCTTAGAGATGATCTTTGCTTATGTTTTGAAGAAGGGACTGAAAGATGGAGGGACAGTCCCACTCAAACCCACATCCAGTACTCTCATGGATCAAATACAGGGAAGTGAAGCTACTCACAGCATGATCCTCAGAATGGATGTAATCAGGATTTATACAATTAAGGCAGTGGGTAGAGTGAATAAAGATTGATGTTTTCCAAATCATCCAGAAGTAGAAGTAGGGACAGTTGTTGAAACTAGTAGGAAATTGGTTTAGAAAAGATAGAATGGAATATACTTTTTTGTAGCAGACATAATGAACTTGTGGAATTTACTGCTGGCAGAGGTTTTGGAAGCAAATGGGTCAGCACACTGGAAAGGAGACTAAACAGTTAAATGGACTGCATATTCATAGACAGATGCAAAAATAATTTAATAGGGATATGCTCCCTAGCATCCCTAATATGATGATTGTGGATGCTGGAGGAGAATAAAGGAAATTTATATGCCTGGCTTGTTCTCTTTAAATAGGATCTCTTGTTATTAAAGAAAGGATACTGGGGATAGCTGGATGTTGGTCTAACCCACACGACATCCTTTATGTTCTTTTCAGGGCTCTGATTTTGTATCTGCAGGGATGTGAGGATAAATACAATGCTGGTAGGAGTTTGTATTTTAATTTTTGAAGATGATACCTCAGGGTTCTCTTACTTCAGTGAGACCGGAACCATAGGTTGCTAAAACTGCTTTGTACCCTATTAAGGAAACATACACTTTTAATACAGTCCACATAATATCAGTGCTTAGATAGGGACTCTTAGACTGAACTATAGCCCTCCTGATGTTGCACTTTCCCCTGAGATCCTTTTGCTTTGTCTGTGTAGAACTTGATGAATACTCATGTCTCAGGAAAGATTTTGTAAGTTGTGATAGAATTTCCCCCAGGATATCAGTGTATTTTGGAAATATTATTTGATAGTCATCTGTTGGAAAATATCTAGTGCAGCTGAAGGAGAGAGAGTGCCAGATTAGACAGATTACTAGGCATGAATCCCAGCCCTTATTTGTGTGAGTACTCCTTCTCCCTTTAGATAATCTCATTAACATCAGGAGTATTGCTTACAAATGTACTACTGAGAAAAAGTGGTGAACAGGCTTAGGGCCTCAAAGCAACGTTCTTTTTCCAGCACTTTCCTTTTGAAATTCTGACCTTTTTCTCATCAGAGTTGGTACATCCATAAGGAGGACCACCCACTGCTCAGCAGCCTCGGGTAATGATTACCAACCCATCTTTTACATCTATCAGAAGTAACATTTTTAAGAGTTCAGATGTTGTTTTCCTTCCCTTTCCTAAGCTCTTCCCACACTTAGAGATACACAAGTACTGTGTTTCATGCTTGGTTGGTTATGAAGCCAGATCTTTTGTCTCTGAGGGTTTTTTTGGTGCTCCTCCAGTGCAGATGAGCCAGGAACCTTCCACAAACATGTGCTAGAGGAGCCCCCAGTGGGTGGTGAGACTGGTATCTCATGGTGGCTGTCATCAGGCAGCGTGGGTTAGGATATGTCTTGCCAAGCCTGCCTGGAGAAGCACAGCTCAGTGAGACCATAGGGATATTGCCTAATAACAGCAGTAACTTAATTTGAGAAAAAGAGAAAAAAGCTGTCTCCATTTTTTTGTGGCTGAGGATACCCAAAGGAGTACTGCTGGGAGTGCAAAGGGAAGATTATGAGCATCAAATGATAGAAAGTGGTTACATGTCTACTGTTGGGTGCAATTACTCATGCTTGGAAAAGATGGAGTAACTTTTCTTTATACACCTAAAAGAAGAAGCCAAGTTGAAGTACTTACATAATTCAGCCACAAACGTTAAAGTGTGAGATAATGCCAACAACACTGCAACATAAAATCCAGATTTCAAGCCAAACACCCATGAAGGAAGAAGAAGTATTCCATGGAAAATATCATATTCTTGCAGTCTTTCTGACCACAGAGTTACACTCATTATGGTAAAGCTATAATTGCAGCCTTGTGAATAGAGTGCCACAGACAATGGCCTGTCAGTGTTTTTCCACTATAAACTCTCATGTGAGGTTTGCAATTTTGTGAAATACAATTATCTTTGGCTGGGATATTCAGCTACATTCTCATCCCAGAAACTGACCTTTTTTGTGTGCATGTTTGTTTCCTTTACTGAGTTGTTCAAAGTTCATTGTTTGGTAAGTGTTTGAGCCTTTCTGATTGCTTGGCTGCTTGTGCCTTATCTGTACTCTGAGGATGTGTGGGGAGTTTGCTGTCACTGGTAATGCATCAATGCTTTGTAAAATTTAGGGCTGTGAGGCTGTTGCAGAGTCCACACTTTGGACCAAACTGCCTACATTTGTAGTGATGTGGTTTGAGAAAGTCAGGGCAGTGGGATTATAGCAAATTAGCACTGACTAGCATACCCAGGCATGCACAGCTAAACGTGCTTTAGGGAATACTAGAGTATATTATTACAGCTATGGAAGGAAGGAGAATTGGCCAGGCCAGCTAAATGGGTAAAATTGTAAAGATTTGTCTGTTTAAAAGAAAAAGAAATTCTGAATTGATGTTTCAAAAAAATCTTCTAAAACCTGTAGGATTAGAGAACCCCTGCAACACGCAAAAAACACTTTTGCAGTTCTGATTGTGGTAATAGAGATCCAAATCAGTCTAGTTCATTTTTTTCAAGGGGGAAAATACAGTGCCAACATTGCATGCTGATTCCCAGATTGAGGTATGTTTAGTTACAAGTGCTAGCCATGTAACACCTGCATATGAACTCCTGTAGAAATAACACATCTGAAATAACCATATGTGTAATGCCTTACTTAAAAATAATTATTTTGAGAAAAATATCACATGCACTTAAGAGATCTCACCTGCAGTTGGATACAGTTCAATAAACATGAATTTATTCAGTGTCAATCAATGCTCTCAAATAATGAAATCCTTGTGCTACAGAGATCTCTGGTTGCTTCAGCAACTCATTACAGGTTGTGGGGTAAAGCTGCTGAGTTCACATAGTTTAAATAAATATGAATCAAAGCAGTTTATTGCTTTATTAGCAGAGTGTAATTATACAGCAATCAGTGAACTATGGAAACGAGATCAGTAGTACAAATAGGCAAAGCATGCTAGAGATTTCTTCTATAACCAATCTGAGAAATATGCAGGTACACATAGGCACAGAGTTGTATGGACCCTCTCAGCTCATGGGCAGTATGGGTTACAAAAACATCCCTCTTCCCAAAGATTGCATATTTCCCTGTTTACTTGTCTCTTGTAGGAGATGTGGATCCTCTATCTTTTTACAGATCCCTGAAGTTCCCTACAAGTCATGGGCTGAACCACACACCCTTTAGATAGTTGTTTCCCTTCTGAGGTCTGTCCTGTTATGAGTTTTCACACTTCTTGAATAATTTTTTTTCAGTCTGGCTCCTGCTTTGTGTCAAGTATTTTTGTAATTCCCCAGTAACTGTTTAATCTGGCTGATGATCATCTTCTGTAACATGATCAGTTTGGGCAAATGCTGGCTGGGCAGTTGGGTGTGTTTCATCTGCAGACACACACAGATACTCAATTCACACACATCTTCATCTTCAGGGATGACATTACCTATGCCATGCTCTGCATCCCTGGCAGATCCATGCTGAGGAAGGGCCCTCCTTGGGAGGTGCATGGGCCACAGGAGCAGGGAGAGGAGCAAGGGGCATGGCCAAGCTGCCTGCAGCCATGTGGCTAGCACTGTTCAAACCAGAGTGACTTCTGTTCTGGATGCATCCCCCTCAGTAGATGGTAATGATAAGTGGGCAAGCAAATCTATTTCCAGAGTCCCTTCATGCTCCAAAATCCAAATATAAAATTAACAGTTGCTTTACTAAATGTGTTTTGAACACCTATTATGATTCTCAATAAAGGCATCGTAAATGGGATGGAAACAGCAAATTGGATCATTGGAAAAACTGCAGAGAGACCATCTGGACCTGGATCTTTAATGGATTGTGAAGAATTTACATTTCACACTCCCACAGTTTACATTTTTTTAGGTGATAAAGACATTTGGATAATTTTATTTTTTGGGTGTTTTACATAAAACAAAGAGCAATGATTGAAACTGGAACTGGAGTCAGGAAATAACTTGATTGTGTACAATGTGGTAAAGTGCTAACAAATACCCATGTGCTACATGATTAATTTAGTATAAATGCCAGTTGTGGATTTGATTTGTCAGCAGTTGGCTTGGGTTTTGAGATTACTGGCCAATAATTCAATTGATGATTTGATCTATAACAGAATCTCAACTTTTGGGAATGAAAGAGAGTTGCAGTGATAGTGAAATGCATTAACTATATGCAGAGCTGTTAGCTGCTAGAGTGGATACTGATACGTTCTGGGGCCTTCATGCAGCTGGTGAATAGCCTACAGTATGATTTATGGTGGTAAATCAGGACAGGGAATAGAACCAAGTGACTGCTATTGTTTCAATATGTCTTCATGCAGTGTTTTTGAATTGCAGATACAGAGGCAAAGCACACTCTGGGTCTGTCTATAAATACAGCTGCAAAGTATGGCACTGCTCTTGCCTCTGAGTCAGTCTCTAATCTGTGTTCTTGGCATATCAGCACTGGGCCGTAGGGAAGGGCCATCTGTCAGAGGTAATTGAAAATGGAGGCACTGACCATCTGTGGTATTTAAAGTCTCCTGACATTTTTTGTGAGCTAAAGGATAATTCAGTGTTAGAATTTATATTGTGTCTACCTATTATCATCTACATTTTTCAAGGGAATACATTACTCTTGGTCTGTTGTCTTTAATTTCCATTGCCCATCTCTTTATGTCACACAAACCTATTTTTCACCCCTCTCTGCAGTTCACTCTCAACAGAAGTGACTCCTGTAAATCTTTGTAAGTTTGAGAATTTTTCAGAAGATGTGCCGTGTAAATTACAAGTTACTGTTATCACTGGACCAAGCAGAAACTTCCCTTAAAACCTTAAGATTTGACCAGGCTAAAATGGAATTAGATCTGGTTTCTACTTTGCAAAAGTCAATCAATGCTGTATTACATTGCTTTCCCATTTTCCCTATGGTGTAAATGATTTAGCAAATGGAAAGGCCAGCTCTATTCCAAAGAAAAGATGTATAAATGTGTATAAAGGAGTGCCTGCAGACTCCCTTTATATGCGCAGCTATAGCTGTTAACACTAAATAATAATGTACAATGCTTGTGGGATCAAACTCTTGATTACATTAAGAAATTAATAAAGATTTGTAATGCTTATTTTGCATATCAAACCGCTGAATTTTATTTAAACATTTTTGGGTGTGTCAGTGTGAAAGAAACCGGCTCTGTCAGGTACACAGACACACACACACAAAGAGTAAGTTTTCTTTCTTCCAGAAAAAAAAAAAAGTTGTTGGAATATTTTTGTTAACTATGCTTCTAATCCAGGCATTTAAATACTGTACATATGCTGAGCTCACATGAAGAGAAAGAAAAGATATAGAGAATTTTTATTAAAAATGCACTCCCAGCAGGATTTGAAGTACACTACTTTGAAATACAAAGCCAGAACTTTATTATCAAAGCCAAGCAAATTTTCTGAACATATTCAAGGTACTGTTAGGGCAAGTGAAGGAAGCCTGTGAAGTTGCTTGGAGTTCAATAGTATAAAAACTAAAACACATTTATGTTTCAGCAGATGGTTGGCAGAAATCAGAATGGAGCCCATTTTTTTGAGCAGGATCTGCATGCGCACAGAATACAGAGAGGAGAGACTAAAGGCCCATTTTCTGCACAGCCTTGTGCTCTTTCCAGGCAAACACTCCATCAGTGTTAGGCAGTGGGGCTCTGAGGATGGGATGCAATATGGAGCACAGAGCAGCTGAGTATGAAGGCTGTGTATTTGTGTCCCAGAGAAGCCAGGCAGGGGATACACCAGGGTATTCCACCTTTCCCCATAGCATCCTCCTCTCCCATTTCATCTTCATACTGCAGCGCCAGGAGAAGAGTGCAGCATATAGGAGTTGCAGAGTAGAGAATGCAGAGGCTGCCCATGACATGCTCATCCCTGACACCTTAGAGTAATAGTGGTGTTGGCAGTCCTGGCCCCTGCAGTGTGCTGAGGCTGCAGTGCTCTGCACACCTGCATGAAGCAGCATGATTTGGACCACAGAGAGTGCTGTGGCCATCTGCCTGTTTATTTTCAGAGTTGGAAGCTGGCAGCTGGTTGTAGAGCTGGGAGGAAGGTGACTTTGTCACCTCCCTGTTCCTGCCACCTCCAGAGCTTGCTTCTAAAGGCCTGAAATGAGTTGCCAAAAAATTTCACTGAAAGACTGACTCTTTCTTAGGGTGGAAGTGTTCTTCTCAACCACCAGAGACTAGAGACTAACTGGCTTTGGTTTCCAACAGGAAAAAAATTTATTTGGATTTTAGTGGTATTTTTCTTCCCTCAGAAGCATTTTGAGGTAGAAATAACTGCATGAATCCTGTGTTAGGATAATTAGTCTGACACAAACTAGCTATCAAATTCATCACCTGAGGGAGTTTCTCAGCTATTCTTGGGTACCACATTGCCTCACAGAAGCTTCTGCTGTCTGTTGCATTCCTGCTGCTGTTTGCTGTCTCTGAGGAAAGGAAGGAATTTGCACTTTTTTAGGGGTTGGTTTGGAGGCTTTATAGAGGGAGGAGGTAAAATTGGTTCAGAGCCTTCAACCGCAGACTCTATGAAATGCTTGTGTTTCCAGCATGGACGTGGTGCTCGTGGTCAGAGTCACGCTTCCAATACTACAGTGAAGGAATGTACTTCTGCAGCTTCTAATGCTCTACCACTGTTATCTCTGTCACCATCATCTTCTGGGACTAGAAGCATCTAATTTCAGCCCAGTCTGTCAAAACCTCTGGTGATCTGAATTCCCTTTTTATGCCTTTGCATAGAGCAATATCTTAGCTGCATTTGATGACAGTGGTTTTAAAAGATAAGGAAGCAAATTCTCACTCTTGTTTATGATTTCAGACTCTTTTTGACAAAAGGTTCAGTGCACCCACATTTAAATGTAACTTAGTGTTCTTCCTTCCTATTTTTGAAACTTACTGTGCATGTATATTATGGAAGACGGATGTTACTAGCACAAAACAGTGTGCTTGTTATCTATTATACCATGATATATTTACTGAGAAAATTTCAATAAATAAACCACAGGCTTGAACCTCTGAACCCTTCTGAACCAGCTGATTCCCATGGTGGGTTCAGGAGTTTTTATGGATGGATGCTGTGTTCTCATGAGAATTTTACTGAAGCTCATAGACTCGAAACTGACTAGCAAGAGAATTTATGAGGTTACATGGGAACGATCACATCTTTCATTCCAACACCCTATGAGTTTATAAAATGAACCCTTCCTTAAACTGTGCTAGAAGAGTGTTATTGCAGCTTTAATAAAATACCTCATGTTATCAATGATTTCTCGTCAGTCAGAACAGCTGGTTAATTTTACCAACTTTTCAGTTTTCAGTTATTCTAGATTAGAGAGTTGATTAAAGGTTTTTTGCTAAAAATTGCGGGGGAAAAAAAAGAAAGAAGGGGGAAGGTCATAAGTTACTAAAGGCATCAAAGAACCCTTGTCAAGATGGATAATAGAAAGGGTGAATAGTGTCCATTATGCATTTGCTTAGCCTCTATTCTGTTTATCCTCTTGAATCCTCTCTAAAATTCCTCTTGTGATTTTGTTTAGATTTAGAACAATCTTGATGTTCTGTAGCTGCTAATTATCCCACTTGAAATTTAACTTAAAATGTTATTTTGCATCATGTAATTGAGCTGGAAAGTTGCCTAATCCAGGAGTTGAGGTCTGTGCTGGTGAACTACAGAGGAAGTGGTCTAAGTAAGACTCCTTTCTGGGGATATTCCAACATTTTATTACATTGTGTGTACTAATGAGTAGAGAAAAGGACTGTGAGCCAGGAAGGGCAGAGTTTTAATCAAATGACTCATGATATGGCCCTCGGCAAAATACGTGACCTTGTAATTCAGTCATCTTAGCTGTAACAGTGGGTAAAAATAGGGGTTCAGTGTAGTGTTCAGGCAGATAAACAGTTGTGCCTGCTTCAGCTGCATTCAAGGTCTGCAGTTTTTTTCCTCCTATGGAATAGATACGATGGGAAGACAGAAGATCTCCTTTCAGCTGCTCCAGAGAAGCTCAAATCCAAAAGGACATATTTTTCTGTGAACAAGAGCTTTTAAAACTGTCAGATGGTGGTCAGTCCTTTCCTCTGTCTGATTCACCTGTGAGTGATCAAATTTGTTGGCCATGGTGATGATCAGGTGCCAGGGAGACCAGGCACAAGGAGGATGAAGATGCACATTTTGAATGGTTGGTTCAAATCAGGTAGAAATTGCTGGTGCAGTTTGCCCCACCAGACAGAGCTAGGAGACTGTCTGGACTGCACAGTTTGGGACACTGATGCCCAAAGGCTGTTCTTTAATTGGTACATGATGTGCATCAGATTTCCAAGTGGCACTGGAAATGCTGGCTTGGCCACCAACAAGCTGTGGTCGTTTAAGATGTCACAAGCCTTGTTTTAAATCAAGGGTACATCTTTGGTACTTGGCTAGTGCTGTGCTATTTAGAAGCAGCCTGTTTCTTCTGCTGCTTCCTTCAGCTCTGTGTGTTAGTCCTTATGGCTGTCTTGGATCGGGGCCCCAGAACTCCACCTGGGAAGCTTCAGGCTCTCAGCAGTGTGTGGAAGCACTCACCTGTCCCCAAGATCCTGTCAGATAAAAGGTGCCATACAGAAATATCAAGGAAACCTATTATGTGTCTAAATATTTCAGGCCCTAAAAGAGGAAAAGGACTGGTTCACTTTGCCAGATTTGGAGCCACCCATTTTATTTCAGTATTATATTACACACTGCATTCTCATTGTCTTTCAGAAATGTGGGGAAGAAAACTTGGGGAGGTTCTACTGCTTACCTGATCTGCTTTCACACCTTAGAGACCTGTTGTGATGGCAGAACAGAAGGAGTTGGAGTATCCTTGGTTCTTAGCCTACAGACTTAGGAGAACTGCATTTTCATATGATTGTTTAAGCATAGGGAAAACATAATAAATATGTCCCATATCTCTAATCTTTGCTATCTCAGAACAGAAAGGAATGGGCAAGGTAGATACTGTAGTGCCTTTTGTAAATCAGTTGATCTGTGTATTTTCACATGTTTATGCAGAACAGGTTGACTAAGCCTCTTGTGCTTCAGAGAGAAAGTATCCTTGAGCTAACATTTTACTGATCCTGTTAAGATTAAAATAGGACGAAACTGTGTACAAACAGGACTACAAATCATTGAAGTTATTTAATAAGAGCAAGACACCAGGTTGGCTCAAAACCAGTCTGGAAAGGCTCTTTGCTGATCACATCTGGCCTAATTTTTTTTTCTATCTTATGTACTTTTATGAATTTGGTTATCTTCTCTTTGACATTTCACATTCATTAGGTTTCTTGGTTTTTTGGTTTGGTTCATGTGACCACAGCAGTTTTGAGTTGGATCATTATTCCTCAAGTTCTGCAGCAGTTAAGGAACAAGTGCAGAAACACTGTTTTATTATTTAATAAGGTCTTTACATTTTTCTCATGTTTATCAGCCCATGAATCCACAATGAATATCATGAATCAACAAAGAGGTTCATTTTATATCTCTGAATCACCATCAGGTTCTCATGGGACTATGTTGCAAGTAATGCAACTGTTAGGAATGGGCCAACAACAGTTTGGGTATTTGGTGTCTCTGGCAAATAAAAAGTTGTTCCCCTCATAATTGTTCCCTTCAGTCATATTGCTGATTATCTGTGTCCTTTTCCTGACAGCCCAGCAGAGGGGATGGCTGCTAAGCCTGTATCTCTCCTAGAACTGCCCTACTTTGCTCTCTGAACAATTATTTCAGGCTCTGGCAAACGTCTGTTTGCACAAGCAGCTGGCCTGGTGCAGCGTTCTGGCTGACACTGGCATGCTTTTACTGCCTTGTTCAGGTCAGCATCCTGCCCTGCTGCCTGTTTGCCAGCTCTGGCTCTGCCAGCTCCCCACGCTTCTTCAACCAGGGCTGCAAAACACAAAGCTTACTAGTAATTGTTTAGTGGCTTAGAGGTAGTTTTAAATGTAGGAAAACAGATTTGATTGTTGTGACCTAGCTAGGAATTATGATTTCAACTTGTCCTTCCAAGTGTGCTTCACTATTTTAGATATTTTCTAGTAAGATATTATTTGACCTTTGTACTATCTGTCAGTGATGAATCTCTGGCCTAATCTAGGATTGTGGTGCCCTATTCATCCATCCTGTTTATCTGCTAGCAAGAAAAGCACTGGCTGTTCCCTACTCATCCACAAAGAAGAAAAAATGCCAAAGGCCTTCTCATTAGCAGAGTTCAGGCTGAGAGAAGGGATGATCTGAGCAGCATTTCAATTTGGAGAACTTCAAATAAAATTTAAAAAGAGGAACTTCTAAAGAATGTTTTCTAATTATGGTTTCTGCCAGTTTTTGGAGTTGGAGTTTGGATTAAAAGAATGAGAGAAGGAATCTCCTTTTCTTGAGGTTGTGGAATAGCACAGAAATGTTTTGGAAATACTACTCAGCCATTTTCTTTCACAGCCAAAGAAAGAAAACCCAAGGGAACTGTTGCCTTCCTAATTGTGGAAAAGTACAGGCCTGCAACTCAAACATGCTTTTCCCATCTTCGTTTAAATTATGCATTATAGTTTAAACTTATTTCCATAGTGTGGAAAACAGTGGATAAATTTGAACTCTAGGTCATGAAAGATATACATATGAATATTTGCAGAAAATGTCCTCATTGGGTGCTGCTTCAGAGTATCATTTCAATTTTAAAATTCCACATCCTTAGAACAATTATGTCAAAGAAAGTTAATTTCATCAAATATAATTGAAGTATATAAAATGTTCTTTAGATATGTTTAAAAATATAGTCTGATAAAATCGCTTTCTAATGGCACTACCATTTTATTATTTATTATTTTCAGGCATGTTTTTGTTGGCATTTTCATCTATGTTTGGCCTCATTTTAATGAACTTTTAACTGCTTAATAGTGATTATCTGGAAAACAAGAATCAAAGGTAGTTAAAGTTCCTCAGACCTAAGAAGAATACACAGAAGTACTGCTCAGCATTTTATACAGTAAGCTGTGGAACAATGAGCTATAATTATCTCCTGTTAAAACAGCAAAATAAGAAATATGCCCGTTTAGGCTTGAAGTTGGCAGCTGTTCAGAAGGTTGAGACAATGAGAAATTGTGGAAATTCATAGCCTTATTTTTCCTTCATGCCTCTTCTATGTCAGTTTTTTAGGTTGTGTATGGATGCTTAAAACTTAGTTGCTCTGGAAGCTCTGTATTTTATCCCTTCATTGTTAATAGTGATAGCCTGAAGCCAATAAAACTCAAAAAGATGTCAGTTGTCATTTTTCTAGGCACTAGGCAAAACACAAATCAGCCTAACATAGTAGTTACATACAGTTCAAATAGATGGGAGAAAAAAGGAGGCGGCAGCGTCCTCATTTTACAGATAAGGAATTAAAATAAATTTAAAAGATGGCAAGTGTATGGCTCATCTTACTGACCTGAGCTGCAAGTTAGATGCTTTATCCTGAGCTAGCTGCTTGAGCCCCTTTCCTGGCAGACACAGAAAGCCCTCACTAATTTATCCCATCTCTCTTAAAAATCTATATTAGAATGGATAGAATGGGTGATCCTGTGGTGAGGCTCTTGCTCTATCTCTCCACTGACTATAAGGGAAGCCAGAAGTGAAAAGTTTTGTCCCCAGTCCTCTCATTGCAACTGGAGGGACTTCACGCAGGACTCAGCACTTAGTAAACATCATCTTATTGGGCTCTGCCCATCCATCCAACCATTCCAGGTCTCTCTGCAGAGCCCTGCTACCTTCCAACAGATCAACACAGGCTCCCAGATTAGTGTCATCTGCAAATTTACTGATGGAAGACTCAATCCCTTCATCCATATCGTCAGTAAAAATATTAAACAGAACTGGCCCCAGCACAGACCCCTGAGGGACACCCCTGGTGACTGGCCCAGCTGGATGCAGCACCGTTCACCACGACCCTCTGGGCCTGGCCATGCAGCCAGTTCCTAACCCAGCACAGAGTGCTCCTGTCCAAGCCCTGGGCTGCCAGCTTCTCCAGGAGTGTGCTGTGGGAGACAGTGTCAAAGGCCTTGCTGAAGTCCAGGTACACAACTCCCACAGCGTTTCCTGCATCCATCCTGCATTCTTTTATGACCAGACAGGTCACCTGGTCATAAAAGAAGACCAGGTTGATCAAACATGATCTACCCCTCCTAAACCCATGCTGGCTGGGTCTGATACCCTGGCCATCCTGCATTTTGGCCACAGTAACCCTCTGCAACATTACAGGCTGGGGATGCTGAGGCTGGACGGTGCCCAGGCAGAAAGGGACCTGGGGGTACTGCTCAATAGCTGGCTGGACACGAGCCAGCAGTGTGCTTTGGTGGCCAAGAAGGCCAATGGCTCCTGGCCTGTGTCAGGAATGGTGTGGCCAGCAGGAGCAGGGAGGTCATTCTGCCCCTGTGCTCAGCACTGGTGAGGCCACACCCTGAGTGCTGTGTCCAGGTCTGGCCCCTCAGTTTGGGAAGGACGTTGAGACACCTGAGTGTGTCCAGAGGAGGCAACGAGGCTGTGAGGGGCTGGGAACACAAACCCTGTGAGGAGTGACTGAGGGAGCTGGGGGTGTTTAGCCTGGAGAAAAGGAGACTCAGGGGTGACCTTGTCACTCTCTACAACCCCTGAAAGGTGGCTGTAGTCAGGTGGGGGTTGGTCTCTTTCTCCAGGCAGCAACCATTGATAGAAGCAGAGGACACAGTTTTAAGCTGCACCAAGGGAAATATGGGTTGGATATTAGGAGAAAGGTTTTTACAGAAAGAGTGGTAAAGTACTGGAATGGTCTGCCCAGGGAGGTGGTGGAGTCACCATCCCTGAATGTGTTTAAAAAAAGATTGGATGTGGGACTCAGTGCTGTGATTTAGTTGAGGTGTTAGGGCATGGGCTGGACTCTGTGATCTTGAAGGTCTCTTCTAACCCAGTGATTTTGTGAATATGATTCTGTAAATATGAAACACAGGAGGTACCATCAAAATACAAAGAAACACTTTTTTTCTGTGAAGGCGACTTAGCACTGGCACAGATAACCAAAAGAGTCTGGGGAGTCTTCATCCTTGGAGGTATTTGAAAGCCAGCTGGATATGCTCCTGGGCAGCCAGTTCTCAGTCACCCTGCTTGAGCAAGCGGGTTGAACCATACCATCTCCAGACATCCCTCTGAACCTCAAAAATTATGTGAATCTGTGAAATTGCAATATTAGGAAATACAAAATATCATTAAAATTATAAGGCCATTCATGTTAAACTACTGAACCTGCCAGGAAGTTCAGCAATGTTTCTGAGAATGAAGGAGGGCTGTTCAAAGGGAGCTATCAGCCACATTTTTTTCACATGACCAATACTACAGTGCTCTATGAAAACTATTCTTTTATGAGTATTGTCTTCTACTGGAATTGGACTCTTCTTGAGGTACAGATGGGTGAAATCATAGCTGCCATCCACCAACAATTTCTTTAAAATCTCAGCATGGCAGAATACTCCAGAGCAAGTGTGTTAGATGACTAGACACCTACCTCATGTTCAAAGACGATTGCCTTGCTTATACAACCATATTTTCTTGTTCAGCTTTGATGCATTTATCTAGGCAGATACTCTTAGCTGAGCTCACAAACACAGCTGTATCCAGACAACATGAATTTTATCCCAAGGAGAAAACTGAAGTGTTTGGTGTGTCCATAACAGCTGTGGACTCCTCAGTTTACACCTCTCCCTGACTGCAGCTCTGTGCTTGTGCAGAGCAGGTCAGCACTGCAAACACTTCAATGAGCCATTGCCACGGTACTCAAGCCATCAGTGCAGCACTGCTTGTTTGTCTTTCTTTTTACATGAACTTTGCAACCTCAGTACTTGGAGTTATCACACCTGGTTGTGTCTAAACTCCAGGTTTACCTGGGTGCCTCTTTATTACACTGCAATCCATACAGCAGATTTGCCCAGGTGTGCAAACAGCACACCCCCGCTGCTGGCCAGGGCTGGCATTCTGCAGGGAGTCTGCTTTGCAATTGAAAGAGTGTAAGACAATGCTGGTTTATCAAAAAAAAAAAAAAAAAAAAAAAAAGATAGGAAGACAAAAGATACTATTTACTGCTACTCATTAACAGAATGAGTCCTGAAAGCCTGCAGTTTTCCACTGTCCAATGTGTAAGAATTTCCATTGCCAGTTAGCCTTAGCCTTTTAATTTTATTCTTACCTAAACAGAAAGAGTCAGGACCAAGAGGGGATAATTCACTTTTATCTTGGACTTTACCCCAAGGCAATATTACCAAGTAAAATAAATACCTTGTATACTAAAGTATAGAGATTTGGGTCTAGGAAAAAAAAATACGTAGACAAGATTTAGATGGGTCTATGTGAAGTTGCAATTCTAAAAATTACTCTTGTTCTGCCCCAAATTTGGAAGATTCAACAGAACCGAGCTGTATTAATTTCAAGGCATTACCTATATACAGATATATGTTCCTAGAAACACACATACATCTATATAAAGAGATTTACAAACTTGAGCAGCATCACATTTGACTCAAAGAGTGAGAACAGAAAGAGAAGATCCTTTTCCCTTCACCTCCAGTGTGGACTCTCATGACCTTCCTTGGCATGGAGTGGGCAGCCCACACCAAACACCAGAGACAAGTTTCCTTGAAAAATTCCTTCTCTATTTGACACAAACACATTAAGGTTAGTTAGAATTTGTGTGTCCTTTGTGAAATATATCCTTATTTAAAAGTGAAGTTTTGTCCTTCTGCATGTTCAATTTTTAAGATATAAAATATACCAGGCATTTGTGAGGTGGAAAGCTGATGACAGTCCAACAAGACAATGTACAGACAGAAAGAGGAGAAGAGATAGAAAAATATAATGCTGAATTTTTGTGTGTTTGACTCCATGATGAGTTTTAACACATTGTTTCATGCTTTAATCTTTGTTTGGTATCTCACTTGTTATTGTAACTTTGCCTAATTTTTCTCTCTCTTTTCTTTCTTTATGCTATTTCTTCATATAAATACAAAAAGCACAGCAGTAAGCATTTAAAACAGAGAGATCAGAATGACTTCAGTTGGCTTACAGCAGGGATGAATTTTCTCCCTTGCCATAAGCAGAGCCAAGGGGAGAGATGATGTGAGGAATGGACCTCTTTAATCAGACGCAGACTTCTCACATTCAGACAGTTTTAAAATCATCAAGGCCACACTCTTTATCTGTCCACTCTTCCTTATTGTCCTTTGCTCTCACCATCAATGCTTTGGTTTTCTTGAGATACACTTTATGTCACACTGAAATGATTGAAAGATGGTTTTCTTGGTGTAATTCATTGGCTAAGAAATGAATGTTAGTGACCACCTCTCTATGGCTTTACATGTTACTTTGGAAAGCAGACATGAAACTTTACAAAGATGGCCCAGTAGCATTACAAACCTACCTGGCAGCAGCAGTTTCCCAGCTGGAAACGAACAAGAGCAGTGAAAGAGGCCCCCAAGTTTAATACCCTGGGTAGGCAAGGGAGAGCAGGTGCCCTTTGTGTGCAAGCCAGGAACTGGTTACCTTGGCAGTCACTGAAAGCCAGATCAAAAGGCTGTTTGAAAACCATGACTTTTAGAAGCAAAGATGGGAAAAAACATCTTTCTTTTCTAGCTCTGGATTTGGGAGATAGAGGAAACAATAGTTATTATATAGATAGAGAGTCATTTGAATTCTGCCTCTCTGCACCTGATCAAACAGGCTGCAGCTGAGAGGCTGATATGCCATCAGGCTTCCTGTGTGATACAAACCTGATAAAAATTGTTGCACCTGAAACACCTGAAAGCACAAAGCTTAGAAGAAAACAGATTCCAGGAAGGAAAAGTAGGGCAACACAGAAAGAGTCCTGACCCAGGGACCCTGTCATTCTGGCATGCCTGGATTTCAGAGAAAGAGCAATGGGAAGAGAGAAATGGTCTTTTCTCCAAGTATGCCTTGGATGGGCTGCACAAAAACACTAAAGACACACTTCCCACCTCACTTTCTTTAATCTTATCCCACAACACAAGTACATAAACCCCATGTACCCTTCTCTTATTAGAAACCCCCTCTCCAGGATGATAGTCTCCTACCTGCTACTCTGGAATTCCTAACATACTCCAACCTTCCTTCCTTGCTACAGCAGCTGGAATTCCATATCTTTTCTCTCTCCACAGTAGCAGAGTAGACAAAAGAGGTCTCTCAGCTGCTGGCCTGCATGCAGGGGCTCAGCAAGCACACCAAAGTGGTATACTAAACCCTAGCACCCCACACCAGCCTTGGAGATTTTAAAACCTGACTGGACAGGGTCCTGGGAAACCTGCTGTAGGTGGCCCTGCTAGATGACCCTGGACTTGGGCTGACCACTTTTCTGAGGTCTCTTCCCACCCCAACCTTACTGTGGTTATGTAAGCCCTGAGCTCCATAAGAGGCAAGAGGAATTATGAAACTTAACTGCCCTGTTGAGAGTCACAGAGGTACAATTTGAAAGGAATCACCAAGTGTCAAGCCTGGTTTTTAACCACATTTGGTGCCTAAATGAAGCCTCTCTGCAAACCTTGGTCAATTTTTCCTTTGAGAAAAAGCAGACAGGAGAAAACATGACCTTCCCTGATGCCTTGGCCAAGGACAGCCCCCAGTGACTGCCTTGCTCCTGGGCAGCAGGAGCAAGATGCAGGGATCTATGGGCTGCAGCATGAGGAATTGTGTAAACTGATGGAACAATGGGAAATGATGGGGACATGCATGGGGACAGGTGAAAAGCTGAAAACAAAATTCCAGTTTAGTCAGCACATTCAATCCTGACAGCTTTAGACAACAAAGTGTAAGTCAATACTGCATCTCCAGGGCAGCATGGGAAAGTCAGGCGGCTGTGTCTGTGTTCATTAGGAAAATAAACTCTTAAACATGATTGCTATGAAAAGTATATCCATTGTAAAGTGAAAAGGAGAAATTTGTTCTGGTAAAGAAGCTGTCAATTCTATTTAAGGGATGGTATATTCATAGACCCATTATAATCTGTTCTAGGTAAAAGAAACAAAATTACTGCATTTTCACTGAGAATGTTGTCAAAACAACTTTCAGTACAGCTATTTTGAGAAACAAAGTAATACCATGCAATTAAAAAAACATTATATTTAATAAACTTCTACATTTTATCCACTTCCACAGCTTTATCCACTTTATCAACTTTTCAGCTTTATGACAATTTCAGTGTTGGCAGCCATTCTGATCTTGCGTTAGCAGCAATGTGAAATACAGGGTGTGATCCCATATAATTTCTGTCACCACTGGGTAGGGCTGTACTGTTTATTTGCAGTGATCCAAGGCTGATGGAAACCCATGGCATGGCCAGCATCCCCTGGGCTGGGCTGGGCTGGGCTGGGCTGGGCTGGGCTGGGCTGGGCACCACAGGCTGTTAAGCAGGTCAGCTTTGCCAAGTTAGTCTTACAGGGCCTGCCTCCTAGTTTATGTTGCTCTTTTGCTTTTGGTTTTATTTTGATTTTTAAACTATAATGTTGGAGAGAGCATTTGAACACTAGAAAATTGTTCTTTGACTGAAGCCATCAGAACAGTGAAGGGAAAAGTTTATCCTGATGTCCTGGGGACTTGGAAGGGGCTGGTAGTGACATCTATGTCATTCAGGGGGCTATGAACACATCTGTGGGAATTGTACAGGATAAGCATGTTTGAGACAGTAAAACATTGTGGCTGTATTAGCATGGATTAAACACAACCTTTTAAGAATGCATACTGACAGACTGGAATAGAAGCCTCACCCTACTTGCTGGCAGCACTACCAGCCCTGCAGCTCTGTCATCAGGAAGGTGACTGAAACAACTGACAGCCTGGCTCAGACTCATTGCTCTTAGCTCTGGTCCTTTAATTTTAGTCTCACATTTTTTCCTGCTCACTCTAGGCACTGTCCTGCTGACCCAAGTACAAGCCAAGGAATAAGCTATGGCAATGGAAAGTGCTGCTGTATGACTGCCTCACAGTAGAGACTGGGCTGATAGCACTGTTTTAATAAATAAAATACTCTCCCTAATCCCATTACTTCTCTGTCCTTAACAAATTATATCAGATTATTTGAACAAAGGGAGAGATGTTCTTTGTGTTTCATAGACCAGAGACAAATATAGTGGGAAAAAGAAGAGCTCTCTATCACTGACAGAGAAAAAGGGAAATCAAATGACAAGGGGAAAAGGTGATTAAATGCAGGTTGTATAATGTGAGTTTCCCCAGAGAGCTGTAAGGCAAAATTCAGTTGGAATGTGGGACTGTGTCTATTGGATGAATACACTGCTTTTCCATAAGAATGCTGGGAAGTGATGCATGTGACCTGACCCTGTATTGCTTGGCTCTGGAAAGCTCAGGTGAGCTTATGGCATGCCCAGCTGCACACTGCAGTCATGCCAGCAGGTCTGCTCCTGGCTCTAGCAGGATTTCCCTTTGCAACCCAGGAACATCTACCTTAAAGGTTGTTATAAACTTTCTCTTCCTCATTTTACCACTTCATGCTATCAGGCTTTTGATCTCTCCCAAATTGGATTATCCTCTTATCCATTCCAGTTCCCCTGAAATCAATGAAGTCAACATAGTATAAGTGGTGGTGAGATTGTACTAGAGATTAAAGAAATGCAACAGGTTTTACATGAAAAATAAAGATCCACTCCAAGAAACAGCATGTAATTCAGGATACAAAAAAAACCCAAGGCAAAACATGGTGGAGAAAAGAGTACCTCAAAGTGAAGAGTGGGAAAAGACAGAGGGAAGGGCCAAGATAAAGTTGCAAACATACAAGAAAACAATACACAAAGAGATACATTGTGTGTTTGGCTGAGAGCAGTGCTCTATAAAGCACAAAGAAGGGAATAAAAAGAGGGAAGACAGCATGAAATAAGGATGATAGAAACAGGACAACTGAAGAGAGAAATAAAGTTGAAAGCTGAGAATGTGGAATGCTTTTCCATTTAAAAAACCCACAAGCACAGAGAAATGTAATGAAATTGTGCGCTGAATTCATCCTGTTCAGGCTCATTTTCCCAGCAGCAGTGATTACTGCAGCAACCAGAAATGGGAGAGCTCTCAAGGTCATCTCATCTGACTGCCTGCAGAGCAGAGCTTCTCAGAGCCAATAGTCTTTTATTTGATTCCCCTAGCTTTTAATAACAACTAAATATATCCCAAGCTCTTGGCAATGTGAGTTATGTTCTCTGTGAGCAGTAAAAGCATGTGCTTGATCTTGACCATGAGGGGTACATTGTGGAGGCGAGGGAAGCTGTAGGTTGCAGTGAGTATGTTGGCAAGGACAAAAGTTAGAATGATGGCCAGTTTAGAGAGAGGTGATGCTGGTTTGTCTGTCCTTCCACAGTTCACTCAAGAAGACAGGCCTCAAGGAGCTCTGCAAAGCTCTGCTCTCGTGGAGCCCAGTCCTCTGATGTGAGACAAGACCAATTCCTCCTTTTTCTGTTCCTTGGCTCTCATTGACTGTGGGCTGCACAGACAGCTGCACATGGCATGTTGTTGAGTACACACCAGGATGCCTTGGACATTCTGGCTCTGCTGCAGGTATTTCATTACAGGAGTTTGAGAAACACTATTATAATGTAATAAAATACAGCCCTGCTTTAATCATGCATCATTCTGCACGGAGAGTTAAACAACAGGAATGCTTAGGAGATCATTAGCACCACAGAGCAAGAGATCTTGCCTGAGAGGAGAAATAAAACTTGTAACAGTCCAGTGACTATAATGCAAGTTTGTTGAAAACCAGATAGGAGTAATTTACTCTGAACCCAATGGGGATGTGTCACAGCTGAGCCCTGTGCAGAGCCCACAGCCCCAGCTGTCTCATTGTGCCATGCTTTCAGTGTGAATAATGGTGTTAACCTTCAAGGTTTGTTTCTTATCATCCTCTAAGAGCACCACTGACTACCTTGAAATGCATTTTAGAAGTTTCTGAAGTAAGTTAGAAATAGATCTGCCCATGGCTTAGATTTTTCCTTCTAAAAGTAGGCACATAATTGCATTTTCTGGGCTTCCTGTTTGCTTGAGCAATAGAAATTTCTGGATCAGAGTATGGCACTTAGCCATGTAGTTCACTAGATGCAGTACATCCAACATTGCCTAACAAGACTGATCTTTGTATGGGAACATTGCTAAATATAACTCGGCTTCTGTTGGTCTCCACAGGACAAAACAAGTAGCTCCATATCAGCTGGATATCAAGAAAACAAGGGGGCAGAGAAAGCAGACCTGACAAGACGGCAGATTCCTCCCGAGCCCATCCTCAAAAGCAGGGGGGTGGGATCCTCCATGACAGGATCTCAAGACACACAAGCCAAACCACACACACCTTGCTTTGGCAGCTCAGTCTTTAACAATCCCTGGGAGGCTGGCACCCCACGTCCCCCTCCGTGCCCCGGGCCAGGGGCAGAGGGTGGGAGGGGGTGACCCCTCTGCCCAGGGGGGGCTGCACTGCCTGCACTGGCTGCAGCCCTTCCCCCTGGGCTGCAGGTGCTGATGGAGGCAGAGGGACGGGGCCCAGCACCCACCCGGCTCAAGGCAGCCCTCCTGCACCACGGGTTCTGTGCCTGAGCTGCTGGGGCTGGGCTTTCCACAGACACACAGTCAATATAACGAGTCAGGCTGGGCTGTCCTTACAGCCTGCAGACATATAATCAATATAATGATTCAGGCCGGGCTCTGTTTCATCTGGTCCTGGAATTGATGTCTAAAATTGTTCAGATGAAGGAAACACTGACATGCATTTGCTTCCCAAGGAAACACTGACATGCATTTGCTTCCCAAGTGATATTATAGAGAAGTAAAAGGGTCTGGACTCCTCTGTCTCCTATAAGGCAGTCCAGATCTGCTCTAGCTGTGTATATCATGGATATCTCAAGTTATCTGAGACAAGTGTGATGCCAAATGCTTTGTCTGCACAGCTATAGCTTGGGGACCTGCTGATCACCACCCACAGATTTAAATCAAACACCCTTTTTCTAGCTGGGACAGCCAAGAATTGAGTAAAGGAATGTAGAGGGCTTGGCATGGGATCCAAAGACAAAACAGTCCACACTAGGGATCCCTCAAAAATGAGATGAGAAAGTCTTTTTTCTGGAGGAGGTGGAAGTTAAAGCACAGGGATCTCTCTTCTCTTTGGTTTTTGCAGCAAAGTAGGAGATATGGGGCATGGGGGGGAAGTATTTTGTTCTGTGAGATTGGCTCATTTGGTCAGAGCCAATTTGGTGCTAATATTTGGTGCTAATAATGACAAGGTTGTGGGTTCTGTTCCTGTGTGGGCCATCCTCTTTAAGTGTTGGACTTGATGATTTTTGTGGATCCTTTCCAACTCAGAATGTCCTGGTTAGTCAGTGCATGGAACCTGAGGCCCAGCTCAAGAGGCTCTGCATGGGGCACCACCTGTGAGCCACCCCGTGTTTCCTGAGGCTGCTCAGTGAGCACCGCTGGGTTTGCCTTGCCTGAGTCCTCAGCCCCCTTTGATCTGGCTCAGACTGCAGCTCGCTGACCCCACACCACACACCTGAGGCCACTTCTGATTCATTGCAGACCAGAGAGAACCTCATATATAGAAATTAGGCCATGGTGCATTTATGGAGTTTCCTACATAAAGCATGGGGCATTAAGGCTTGTTACTGTCACTGATTACTAAAAGCAGCTAAACTGAAGCTCAGAACCGCTTCACATATTTTCAGTAGGAAATCATAAATCTTCTCCATCATTTTGGCACTCCTCTTCTGCCCTGCCATGAAATTCTGTTTTCTAAACTGATTTCCTTGGTTTCTGCTGTGAATCTGTCTTGCTACTGTCACTGGTTTCATTTATTTGACCATCCCACAGAAAAAGGAGCAGGCAGATCTTTTATTCCTCCCTGCAAACAGTATTTATGCCAGCATGGGAGGAGAAGCATCATCCTCTCAGAGCACCCCTCAGGACTGAGGGCTCCTTGGAAGGCAGGTTTCCAGCTGAGGTTCGGGGGTCCTGCTGAGTGCAATGAGCTCAGGTCTGTCAGACAGAGCTTTTCGGGCTTGTCCTGGTTTGGGCACATATTGCACATCACCTGGGAATGATCTGTCCTGGGCTGGGCGCATCCCCTGGGAACGAACCCGCTGGGAATGAACCCGCTGCTGATTTCCCTGGCCCTTGGTGCGCCCTGCTCAGTGAGCTCCCGGCCCCGCTCTGCGTGGGGGTCAGGGGGGCAGCACTGACTCTAAAATCCGAGGATCAGCTCCCTGCCCCTTCCCTTCGCTGTCGATGGTGAGAACGGCCCGGCGCTGGCATCTGCTGCTTCGCCACGAGATGGCGGAAGAGGCAAGCGCTGGGCTGGAGCTGCCGTCGAGCGCCCGCTTCCCTTCCCTTCCCTTCCCTTCCCTTCCCTTCCCTTCCCTTCCCTTCCCTTCCCTTCCCTTCCCTTCCCTTCCCTTCCCTTCCCTTCCCTTCCCTTCCCTTCCCTTCCCTTCCCTTCCCTTCCCTTCCCTTCCCTTCCCTTCCCTTCCCTTCCCTTCCCTTCCCTTCCCTTCCCTTCCCTTCCCTTCCCTTCCCTTCCCTTCCCTTCCCTTCCCTTCCCTTCCCTTCCCTTCCCTTCCCTTCCCTTCCCTTCCCTTCCCTTCCCTTCCCTTCCCTTCCCTTCCCTTCCCTTCCCTTCCCTTCCCTTCCCTTCCCTTCCCTTCCCTTCCCGGGGCTCGTTTGGGCACAGTAGGATTTTCTGCCAAGGGCAGGGTCGGTCACAGCCCGGGCTCCCCAGCGCTCTGGCACAGGGCTCCCGAGGGAACATCTGTCCTACAGAAAGTGCCTTCTCAATATGCATTGGCTACCTTAGAGTAGCCGCTGTGTCACAAAAGCTGTGCATGCAGGGCACCTCAGGTTTGATGCTTCATTATAAACCACACAGAAAAATCTGGGATTGACTTCTTCGCTGCCGTGAAAACCAACGTGTCCCTTCTGTGTTTGCAGCTTAATGTGGGAAAACACTAGATAAGGGAAAGGAAAAGCTGCCAGTCCTCATGCCCCAGCACCCTGCATTCCCTGTGTGCCGGTGTGCTCGCTGTGGGCACAGTCCCAGAGTGTGCGTGGCATCAGCATGGGCGTGCTGCTGGATAATCCCTGCCCCCTGACAGCTCTAGCACCCTGGCTTACAAGCTGTCATAGCTCTCTGGTCTTCCTGTGTAGCTCAATGTAAGAGCTTCTCCCGGGACAGGAATTAGGTGTGAAATGTTTCAAAAGGCTGAGCTAGCCCATGTCACTGTGGGGGCACTGGGGATGGCAAGTAGGATAAGATGGGGCATTCAGCCCCAGGCTCCTGCCTCCAACTGAGACTGAGCTTGCAGGGACGGAGTGTCACCCACCGTGACTGAGGCTTGCTGAGAGGACAGGTGAGTTTGAGTTCATTTGAGGTCATTTTCAGGGAAAAAAGTAGTTGGTACCCCAGTTCTCCAGTTTGGTGAGTGATGACAGCAGAAGTAAAAAAGGCAAAATACACAGAGGACAAAGCCTCACAGGACTGTGGTGGCCGAGTGCCTTGGAGTGGATATGAGCAAGGGGAGGCTCGTGTCAGACAATGTGTAAGACAGCATCCACACTGCATGTGTCAGCTGGGCCCAAATTCTGGGGTTTAATCCAAGATGCTGGCTGAGCTGCTGCTGTCGTGAACAAATTACATCTTAACAAACACTGGACAAGCCCCTTGGCTCATACTTGCCTCTTCACCGAGATCTCTGCTGTTTGTCTGAAGCTGCTCCTTGGCTCTCTTCCTGTGCAAACTCAACAGAGTCATTGAGGTGGCAGGTGGTGTAAGAGGAACTCTTGGATCCAGAACAGAGAAGGATATGAGGCTTGGCAGAGTGCTAGGGTCTTACAGCTCTGCTTCTCACAACCAACTCGCACAGCATGAAGATGCAAACTCCAGCTGCACTGGCAGGCCAGCGTGTCTGCAGGGCTAAGGAGGATGCTGAAACTCCCCAGAATGAACCCCATGAGCCTGAACATCCAAGGCATGTGGCTATTGCTAACATGTAGTACTGGCATGCTGTATGACTGAAGAGCTGTGTGCTGTAGGGTGCTCTTCATGACAGGAATCGCTTCTCTTTTCAATTAAAGCCTGCATTCTTTCCTTCAGCCTTAAGTCTCATGTTTCTAATGCACTTCATAATCAAATTGTCAAAATTCTTCGAGGCAGTTTGGTTACAGCAACACTGACCCCACCTGGGTGGCAGGACTGATTCCAAGCACTGGAGACTCATCAGTGCTAGATGATAAAGGTACACTCAGGAACAGTGTTAGAAACTGATACCCAGTGAATAAAACACAGTATTTGCTTACATGAGGAAACAAAACACTCAGATATTCTGCATATGACTTAGCTACTCTCTGCTTCAGCCCTTTGGTTTAATTAAACCCTTGTAACCTCATTTTTATAGCCAATCTTCCTAGGCATATTACTGGGTTTGGCTCAAGTAGCCAAACTTCATTACATGGAAAGCAAATCTGAGATATGTGCAGCCATAAAATGGATTCACTGAAGACATCAAGTTAAAAACAAAGACTGATCCAAACCACAACCAATCCCACATCGATCCTTGAATCCAAATTTTCTCAGAGTTTGAGGCTGAGGGAGGGAAAGATGCAAGCTACATGGATGGCTGATAGTGCAACCCAAATTTTGCACTGCCCAATGCATCTTGCCTTTTCAATTCTGGGATTATTTATCATTTATATATATATATATTTATTATTTCTTACTTTTGCCCAATTAGCAAATATTTAGCCACACTTTGCTTGCCAGGTGTGTGTTGAAGGCTGGGTTTTTTCAAAGTTTCAGCCAAAATAGCTCATATTTCTGAGAGCACCTTTTTTTCTTAACCTAATCATGGCCAGATTGAAGCTAAACAAAAAGTCACTTTCCCCTCCCAGTACTCTGGAAATCCTTGAAAAGCAGTGGTGCTTTTTTTCTTACTGGAAGAGGGACTTGGAACTGGACAAAATTTAACCTTGCTGTTGAGATGGACTTTTTATACTCTCAGTGAAAATTTGGCCAATTCACAGAGCCTTGGATAAAAACCAAGCCAGCTGCAGTTCACATGTGCTTGCCAGAGGCCAGCCAGAGATTGCAGGCTTTGTTCTCTAGTGAGTTCATGAGCATGGGACATGCTCCAGGACTTGGAGTGGGACTTCCCTAAACTTGCAATTCCTAACTGCTTCAGGCCAAAGCAGCTTTAAATCCAGATCCTTGAAAGTACAGATTTTCAGGTTGTTTTTATTTTTTAACTGCTTGTTTCCAGTCTACATGAAGGACATCAGGTGAACGACATTCAGTGGAGGTAAGACATGCAAGAGGAGATAATTTGGAAAAGTAGACTTGGAACAGACAAAGGGAATTCTGGCAGAGAACTGGAGGAACCTGAAGTCTGTGAACACTGAGGTGGGAATCAGGGGATGGAGAGGAGACTAAAGCACAGCAAAGCATGGAGGCAACTGGAAAGTGGTGTGTGGGAAAAGGATGTGAAGGATTTCATTTTGGCCTCTTTGCATGTTATTCTGAGCTCATTTAAGAACACTTGAGCTCACTCAGGTGGTCTTCCCATCCATTACTGACTCCTTGGTAAATAAACCTGGCTATGAAGACAGAATCATGCATTTCTTTCTGATACTGTCATGATGAATATTATAAAAAAAGTGCCAAAACTTCACAAAATAAAGCATTTGTTGAACACCTTGAAAATGCAAGGAACAGCCCTGCCATCATATTACAAACAGAAAACCAGAGTCTAGAAGTATTTCCTGATTATTCAATCCAAGAAGTACATTGTACCAGGTATAGTGATGTGTGCATGTTCATTATGTGTTGCCTTCTGCAGCAGCTGCAAATCCTAAATTCTTCTGCAAACTAGGCTTAATTTAGGTCAGGCACCTAAGGAATAAGGGAAGCTTATAACTGCATGTGGCAAGATTTGACCTGAGCTGAGAAATAAGAGAGGGATGAGAACTGCAGCCTGGCAGACCTTTATTCAATTATTCTGCAGCATCATTTGATCCCAAAATTACTCCAAACTTGGAGGGTTCAGGAGTACTCCTTCCTTTCCAGGATGTCATATAATTTGGAAAGGACTTTTTTTTTTTTTCTTAAACTTCAAATTTGTTCTACTATTAAAAAAGGAAAATGAAGTCTCTGTTTACTTCAGCTGAGCCTGGTGTGGCACGTGCTGTAAGGCCTGTGGTGCTGCCATGCCCACCCTTGTGCTGGGACTCGCTCTTCAAACAGGCACGTGCTTGTCTCACTGTGGCTGCAGCTCCCATTCCTGGCTTCTGCAGGGCCAACTGATGGGCTGCCCAGGCTTTACTGCAGTGCCCCATCCTTGGTGATGGGACATGTCCCAGTTCACACCTCTGCTTTCATATGTGTTTGTGCTGCCAAGAAGGATTGTTAGTTTTAAACAGGCTCTGAAAGCAGCGGCCAGCATTCCAAAGGGAAACACAGGATGAGCTAGCGACAGCAGCCGCTTGGCATTTCCAACCCTGCAGTGCAAAAGGGGATGTGTTCTAAGCACTGAGATTTCTTGAATCTCTTGTGATTTTGTCAGGAATACAATTGAAAGTATCAGGATACGTACGCACAATCTCTCATTACTGTTTTAACTTAGAAAACAATACCATATCCTGTGCCAACAGAACTACTATGGGTTATGCAGAATTATTTGTCAGCTCTTTGGAATACCTTTCCTTTTCTGGACAATAAAATCACCATTTCTCCATCTTCCAGAGAACTTCTATTTCTTTGTCTTTAAACACTGTGTGAACCAGGTTATTCACCTATGACTACAACCAAGTCCTGCTACAAGTGTGGCATTCCCGAAAGAAGTATTTCTGCATTTTGATTTATCTCCCCTGGCTATAAAAACAGTGTGTGCTTTTAAAGTCTTTTTAACATCTCTCAGTATGTGACCATACTAATGCAATCCTTTGTGATAAACAGGAATTTATTAAAGCATCCTGATGTCAAACCAACTTTTTTTATACCTCGTGAGACAAAAAGTGAAGACTTCTTAGTTTATAGAAGCCAAAAAATACTCATAGATTATACAGATTAAGGTAAAATTTTTATAGCCTGTTTATCATGAAAGAGTTTAAAAGACTTGGGTGCAAACTAGCTTAAAGGCAATGCCATTTTCTGAACCTACAGTGTTTCTGCTAAAAGTGCAATAGGACACTGTAGGAGATGCAAATGCCTGCTAAACCGTGACAGCCTTAAGCAGTGACTGTAATGCATACAGCATGAAAAGCAATTTAACTTAATACCTCCAGTTCAGGTTTCAGCCTTGAGAAATCTGCATGTTCTATTTGTGCTTAATGATGTTGTACAGCATTTGATACTTTTTGGGATCATTACAGTGTCAACTCTCCCATCTTGGCCAACGGGAAATTAAATTCTGTTTTCCTTGTGATCCCAACTGGATGAAATAGTTGCAGAGCTGAATAAAGCCAGGGTCTGGTTATATCCAGAAATTCAAAACTGCTTTGACAATTTCAGCCTTTGTGAATGCCCCTAAAGAAGACAGGGAAGGAGGGTCTTGGTGTGGAGTGTGGGACCCAACAAGTGTAGTGGTGACAAGATCTGCTGGTGCCCATGGTGTGCTGGACTTATTCCTAACATGGAAAGGCACTTCAAAAATATGGCACTTTAGGGTGGAACCCTTCTCCTGTTCCTTGTCTGTAACCTCTGCCTGCAGACTGGTGTGAGCCATGGGCCATCTCTGGCTCCACCTTGTTCCTAGGGCAGTTCAGAAATGTCCTAGGACCAAAGCTGAGTGCAGACATCCATGTACCCAGCCAATGCCTTTGGCATCAGGCAGTCATGCTGGTGCTATAAATCTTCAAATCTTTTCCAACCTAGCCAGGTGAAAAGCAGCACTGGGAACTCCTTGAGGGCATGGAATTGTGGGAAAAGTAAAACATCTCTGGTCTTTCTCAGGCCAGGAGTTGTTGAGGCTGTGTCTCCTGTTTCTCATCCCAGTGACTGGGCTTTGATGCCCTAAAGTAGGCATAACCCTGCAACTCGTTGCTCATCCATGCTTCAAAGCACCAATGAAGCCCAGCCCACCCTACAGAGAGAACACCACATCCTGGATACTTTGCCAACAAGCCAAGTGGGTTTTAGGACCTACCACTCTGAAACTGGTTGTACTGGCAGCCCATGGTAATGCCTCTCATGGGCTGTGATGGTGGGACTGGGATTTGAGGGGCCTATTTTCTGCAGAGGTTTTGTGGGGAGCCCAACAGTTCTGATCAGCAGCTCTGTCACTGCACAGACAGAAAACTGGCAGCAACTTCTGCCCCTGAACATCTGCATCCTCTCTAGATTCTCTGGACCTGTCAGGCAAACAGGTTGAAATGGCTCTGGTTTGAATTAGTCACACAGGGAATACAAACACAGACATCAAAATGTCCTTCGAAAACAGAGTTCCCACCGAAGATAAAAGGCTGTGGAATAGTTTGTACAAGCCTAACTAATGGAGCTTTCACATCACAAATATGACCCAGGAACAAGTCACTGTTTTTCAGGGCATTGCCTGGCCTTTGCCTTTACTCAAAGCCATGCCAAGTGCCAGTCAGTGAAGGAGCAGGCTCTGGCACAGGCAGGAGGGAGGGAGATCCATCTCAGATGTCCAGTATAGACTTGACAGAGTAGTTTGGTTGGAAGGGACCTTAAAGACCATCTAGTCCCAAGCCACCTGCCACGGGCAGGGACATGTTCCACTAGCCCAAGTGGCTCAGAGCTCAACACGCCCTCTTTCAACAGCAACACCTCCTTCCAGCCCAACAGCAACAGACCACTGCCTCTCCACTGGCCTCTGCCCACCACATGCCAGTCCTCTAAAGGAGAACATATTACAAGGACGTGGGTGGCAGTGGTCAGTCAGCAGTTTATCAGGCTGAAAACAAATAGGGGAATCCTTCAGTTCCAGAAGAATGAAGGAAACACAAGATTTGCATCAGTCTGAAAAGTTTTGAAGGATTCATTAGAAAAAAGGGACTGCAGTCAGCCCAGAGTAAGGCTGCAGATCTGGGACTGAAACTGGACAGGTGGGAGAAATATTCACCATGCTAACAGGGAAACTGGTCCCCACACAGGAAACAAATTTTCCCTGGAATCACTCAGATGTGGTCATGCCTGACTAGAGCTGATGTTTCTAATATTTGTTTCAGATTATTGTTCCTTTTCCTTCTCAGAATATGCTGTGTTTTGCTTGTGTGACTTTTGCTATTATATAAACTAAAGTAACAATTTCTTCTTTTGTCTTATGCCCAGCAAATTGGGCAGCACACTTCACTGGGACCACAGAGCTCCAAACTGATGAGACAGGCATGAAAATGACAAGAGAAACCCCACTGTGTTTGCTCCAAGCCCAGCCACCAGAGCCACTGTGCTAAAAAGTGACCTAGAATTGCAGGTTAGGACCAAAGCCTGGTTCCCATATTTAGAATGGAATTGCATTTATAAAGCAGGTGCCAAGATCTTGAATCTGTTAGCTGGTTTTCTATTGAATATTTGAAATTTCTGTCATTAAATTTTTTTTTATTTGGAGGTGGGTATGGGAAAAGTATCTTTTTCCACTTTTAACACTAAGCCAAAAATCCCAAACCTTCTCATGGTCCTCTTCATTATCCAAACACAAAATAATTACCTCTCTCTCCCTTGAAGTAAGTATAAACATTCTCTGCAAGCTAAAATGCCAAAACAATCAGGGGCCAACTTTTAAGTACTAAAGGAAGTTTTACAGGTATGCTATATTTGACTGAAAGGAGAAAAAACAAGTATTACAGCAAAATGCTTCAGAGGAGTTAGCAAAGGATTGCATCTGGGTGGAGCCCTCGTGTCCTCCTCAGCCATTTCTTCACTCCAGTATCATGCAATGTTTTGTCACTTCACTTGTTGTGCTCTCCATCACGTAGGTTAATGCTTGCTCAGCTGAATTCTTCCCCCAAAGTAAACACAAGGATTTCATTGTAGAACTAGCATTTAGTGGTCTTGCAAGTTTTACACACAGTTTGTGTATATGAACAGAGTGGTATTTGTGGGAGGGAAACAGCTCTTATCAGAGGCACTGATACAGCTGGCAAAGGCAGTTTTTGAACATAAAGGTCCTTCTGAGATTTAACACATCACAACAACTTTGGTGGCATTGCTACCAAGATATGCTTCAGGTATTTGCTTGCAATACTTCTTCCCTGCCCCTGGGTCTGTCCACCCTCTGCCAGTGCTGTCAGGCCAGGGCCTGTTGCCACTGAGGCCGATTCCTGGGCAGAAGCTGGTCCTGCACACTAATGAACATCATTAATGAGCAGCAAATGGTGCACGTGCTCAAGGGCAAAAAGCTATTGCCACTCGACTGACTTGGGGGTGTGTTGCACTGGAACAAGCACAGATCAATCCCAACACATTTCTGGCTGCATGGGAAAAAAGACAAAGTTGTTTTCTTTCAGGTGACTGCTTCTCACACAAGTCCTTCCATCGGGGACTTAAAATCACACTTGTAGCCTTTGTTTAAACAGCTCCCAATTATAAACATGAAAGTGCAGAAAAAATTGAACAAGCAGACAGGACAGAAAAGTTGAATGAGCATTGGCTCTTCTTATTTTAATGAAGAAATATTTCAAGTTAATATCAGTGCATATTTAGAAATAGCATGTGATACTCCCAATGCCAAATACGTCAGCAAATTACAGTTTCAAAACTTTATAAATTAATGGCAAGGAAAAAAAAATGATTAACATAGAGAATAAGGTTCAAAATAAACATCCTGTTTGTTTGCTGCACTGTGTCAATTATATTTCTGGTACTTAAACAGCAAGAGAGATCCAATATTTCATGTAATTAGGCTCTCCAAAATAGCAGTTATTTTCCTACAAATGAATTAAGCATTTTGCATTTATTTTTGATGTATAATTAAATGTTATTCTTAGCTGTTACAAAGAAATTTAGCCATGTCAGAATAAAATTTCATTCCATGACTGAAAAAACACACTAACATAGGAACGTTGCCTTCTCATTATACCCACTGGTAACAGTCAGCTGAGAATAGGAAGAACTACATGTAAGCACATTTGGCTGTTACATAAAATGGCTTTTTTTTTTTTTTTTTTTGTCTCACAGCCTCATAACAATACTGTTTTTCAACATTGTTCCCAGTCATTGTTTTTAAAATGGTTCATCAACATATCCTGAATCAATCACCGATATAAATAACTCCAGTGACAAAATCCATTATGGAAGGACACAGAACTGCAAACTGAAAGTTGTACTGAATGATTTTAAGGTGGAACTGTAATTCCTCTGTAATACTCTGTTGAAAACAAAAACAAAAACAAAAACAACCCCACACAGTAAAACCTTAAATCAACTGGCAATGGTGGAATCTGAAAAACTGAGATATAATTTTAAGAGATGTTTAACTCTAACAAAGCAAGACAAATCATACTGAAGCTAGAAAAAGATGCACATTTAAAGCTTGCAAGTGTGATATAAAAATATTCTCTAGTTTTTTAATTTTGATACAGGAGTCCAATTCCCTAATGGAAGAAGATAAAATACATCTTCTTTCCTACCCCATTGGTGTATATATAGACTATTCCCTAGAATCAGGAAATGGCTTTCCCCAACAATGATACCAGTCTTGGGAATCTCAGACTTTCATAGTTTGTTGATTTTGCTTTTTAAAGTATATTTTCAAGCAGGTGAAATACTGATAAGATATGCATTTCATTGATTATTATCTACTGTGCAAACCATATATATCAACCCCATAATTTCAACCTAAGTGCAGTCTGCATGGCCTAGAACAACTCAAATCTAGTGGGATACTACAGCACAAAGATGACTGCTAGCCTATGGAACACCAGGCTAGATCAGGTCAGTGGGAAAGGCACACGCTCCAGATTTACCAGGAACACCTGGAGGTTCCTCGTTACAGTGATTCCATGCACTTCTCAAACAACAAGGTTTGCTTCCAGAAAATCGTGAGGTAACGGGAAACTTCTGCTTATGGCACATACACGTGGAGGAGGAGTGTGAGCTCAGCTGAATGCTCGTGGTGAGAGGGGTAATGCAGACACAAGGGAGGCTACAGGGCTTCTGGCCAGAAACAAAAACTTCACATTTCCTTACACTGCACACATTCCTTATGCACAAACGTGAGGTGCGCAAAAGAAGCTGTTTGCTCGGTACCATTTAATGTTTTGCATATGTAAAATAATCACCTAATACTGCAATATAATCAAAAGTCATGCACTAGATAAACAGAGCTTCTTCCCCATGAACAGTAGTTCTCAGGAACATTTTATGCTGCTTCTGGTAACATCTCATGATTTGCCAGCTTACACAGTCCCTTTTAAAGAACACAGTATTTAGTGAAAACTGAAGAGTGAAATTAAGAAAAAAAAGGAAAATTTTGATTTTAGTTGCGATACAGCTGGGATAGATGCAACTGAGCTGCTGTAATGCACCAAAGAGTAACAAAAATTCAACATGAATATCAGAAGAATAAATATATACCCTAAATTAATCTCTGTAAATACATTCACAGGTCCACATAAGACACCCTTATGCATAACTCATACTTTTTCAAATCTGCAGAGAGAGATAGATGTTAGCTCATGGGGAAAGCAATTTATCATATGACTCAGTTTATCTGTCATTATTCCAGCAAAAATCAGTAGCAAATTTGAAAATCTACATTTATTTTCCCCAGACCAACCACACAGAGGCTTAAGTCACAAAATCTATTATTTCCAATATTCGATCAATAAGGCTTTATTTACACTTTTTTTCTATAAAGTCAGGAAAAAATTTGGTGTAATGTGCAAGAAAAGACTGCACATTTCACTGATTGGAGACTAACATCTGCTTATGGTTTAATGCTAACCCACAGGCAGCCAATTAAAGTTCCATATATCCATGTTTTTACATATAGTTTCCTTCCTGATTCTGTCAGAAGCATACTAGCAGTCAGGCCACCTAAAAACAGCAAAGATGGCAAAGTTTTCTTGAGGCTTAGTTTGGAATGAACACTTTTCCCAGGGAACTTATTTCTTCTTTTAGAATCCTTTGCATCATAAAATTCTATTAGTAACCTATAAGCAGAGAAAAAGGAGATGGTCAGAGTCAGACAGTAACACATTTTAAGCAAACTTACTTTCATCCAGTAACTGCTTCTAACCAAACATTTTTAGTAAATGACTTCATAATATGTAGCAGCTCCTCTGTAACAAGTTCAAACAATAAGTACACCTTACAAATATGATGCATGTCAAAATACTCAACCTGAACCCTTGGAAGCATTAAGGCCATATTTTCCTTGTGGACCAACCACGACAGTGAATATAAAAATCGACAAGAATTGATTTCATTCAGCATTTAGCAAAAAAGTCCAGAGCACTGTACAATATTATATGACAAAACAATACACTGAGCACCAAAGGAGGAGGAAGTATCTTCATAAAATAAATTAATGAATAACAAGGACACCCAATACACTGAATATATTGGAAGCTAAACATGCAAGATGCTGCATTACTGGCTTAGTAGTAACCTTTTTCCTCCTAAAAACAGTAATAAACAGTAATAAAAACAGTAATAAACGGGTCTGGAAATTCTGAGGTTTTGTTTTAACTATCTCTAAATTTGCCTGACAGACTATTTGGTCCCAGGCAAGATGTTCCAGTGAACAGGAGCTTACAATGACACATGGATGATTCAGTTTTGTTCCCTTTCATTAGATAACTAAAGGGACAGACATTGGACAGCCTTTTATTTTACATATCAGCTACTTGTCTATTTAAATTAAATTCAGACTTTCTATTTTTCAAAAGTAGTGATCCTAAATGTCTAAGACACTTTAGTAACAATGTCATGTTTACAGATAGTCATGTTAACTTCATGAATTCAAAGTTCTCAGGAGAAATGAATACATTTTTTATTTCCATGGAGTGTGAGACTGGCAGAACAATATCAAAGAACCAGGGAAATTTCTGTCTCACTCAAAGTATTCAAGGATTTAGAAAGTAAACAGATTCACCTCCCTTAAGCAGGACTTCAGATCTGGCAAATTAAACCATCATCTCTCAAAGAATACTTAAATCCTACATTTAGACACAAAGTCCTTCTGGAGAACAAGGCCCCCCAGGATCTGCTGCATATACTCACTAGTGACCTTATCTGGAGATGTTGGAGGAAGCCAGGCACTTAACTTCTGCCACAATTCAAAAATGGACAAATGAAACTTCTACTTCACCTTGTTTCCCCAGTGAAGGTAGGAATTTTGGGGTTAACTGTGTTTTTATCCAGTCGCGGTCTGGATGAAAGATTTGTAAACAGTATTGGCAGAAGAGATTAGATCAAGACCTGCCCCTCTATCACTCCAACTTAACACTGATTACAAGGGCAGAATCACACTGCTTTTTCTTGCTTGCCTACCACAGGCATCTTACATTCCTGCACAGGACTTGACTACAAGAAGATGAATGGGGAGTATTCAGATGAATGAGTCTTGCCTGGAACATGGACTCACACTTCTTCAATCTAAAGAAGGACAAAACCTGAGGAATCCCAACCTTCTCAGCAAAAGGTATAACCACAAGGCCACATTATATTGTATTATAGTACATTAACAGGAGTACCAACATCATCCCTTTTCAGAGAGCCCTATAGCAGGCACCACTTGGAACACAGAAATCATGGGTATATTTATTAGTATAAAAGCAATAAGACAGAGTCTTGAAATAGAAAGTTCTCTGTATTTCTACTCACTTATCCTTTATTTCAAAACGCTCATGAAGCCACCTCCTCATATACATCTGCTCTTCTGGAATGTCCTTCAGATCAATTCGGTCAATGAAAATATGAACTCTTGGGCATTCCTTACAAAGAAACTCTAAGAAGAGAGCAAAACAACATGACTGAGTTACAAAAACACTGAGTTATAAATACACCAAAAAAAAATCTGACTGTAAGTGCCTTGGAAGCCCAACTTCAGTGCTCAAAAACCTTCCCTCCTTATGTTTGGATCCTGAGCGCTTCACTGAACTTAGAAACCATCTGGCCTCACACTTGAAATGGTGGACCACTATCATGCACAGCATGGAAGAACTGTCCAAATATGCACCTTGTTAACTGTAAAAGGCTGTGCTTGAAAATATTACCCTCTGCTTAGCAGCAATCTACTCACTCAATAGTGTCAGATACAGCAACTTTGATGTCATAAATCCTGCAATTTTGTTTAAAGTTAGTAATCCTCCTTGCTTGTCCTTTTTAAAATCTAAATTTAGTTTGCTGCTGAATGACAAAATTGGAATTATAGTGATTTCCCAAAGCATCTCCAAGAGAAAGTATGCTTCAGTTTAAGCAATAATCTGTAATTAAAAAGTGTAATAGGATAAAAGACTTAGAACAAAATGCTGCTTTCTATATTGTATCCCTTCCTTTTTTTTTTTTTTCTGTCTCACAAAGCCTGAGACAGCCCTATTGCCTCCCCCCTGCCCCCAAATGCCATCAATTTATCCCTAGACAAACTTACCAAGCAAGCATTAAGGACAAACAAAACTCCATTACTCAAATGGCCTTGTGGGATTTCTTACAACTAACAAGTAGTAAAAATACTGGGCATGATTACTGTAATATACTGCATGTTGTAAATGTGAAATCCTGCACAGTGTGTATTGGTAACCATTCACATTTATCAGTAGCAAGGGGAATGGCAGTAACCACAGTAGCCCCGGACAGAGATTTGCATGATGTGAGGATAGAAGTCCTCAGAAATTTGGATAGGAATCCTACTTTGAAAAGAGACCAGAAGTGCCTTCCTACAATACATGCAGGCAACAAATGTAACACAGACTGGGTGGTCCCTTTAGGTTGTTGACATTTTTCGGACAGCAGTGCAGATGCACAGAAGACTTTGACCCGTAACTGTAAGGGGTATCTGGAGGAATGAATCTGCAAATAAATTGTTACAGCATGTACATCTTTATTGTTGTCTGCCAAAGCAGATATCCCCCATTTGTTTTTCATCTTTACAGGATTATTGATTTGTAAGGACTCTGCTGTAAAAGCAGTCCTTATCACATACTAGAAATTGCTTTAAGGAATTTTAAAAGCCTGTTCATGCAAATGTGTGTGTGTACTTGCACAGGGGGAGGAAAGGAGAAGAGATAAAGAGATCCCTAAGGTCTAGAGGTGCTTGGATGCAGAAATCTGTAAGGTGCTGTGTGGCTGTGTCCGGACGTCGTGCACAGAGTCCACAGCATAAAGGGAGAACAGGGCCCCACAGCATCAGCTGGGGAGCTGGATGAGGGCTCCATCCAGGCACGAGTCTACCTCTTGGCCATGGAGCAGCAAGCATCTCTTGCCAAGAGGCTTCTGGTAGAACCTTCTCCCAGCTATTAGATGGCAGTTAAGTATATAAGATGGCAAGTTAAGGACCTGGAGTCTGGAATGATGGTACATGTAGACATTTCCTTCAGATTTATGTGCAGTGCTTTTACTAACCACAAAGAAATCTATATTATCTGAAAGAAATTTTTTTTCTCTTGCTTTAATGTGAAGAAGGGATTTTGCAGGGCTGTTTCTCTAAAGATACTATCCAGGCCACTACATGAAGGTCAGTGACTATATGGGCACCTAAAAGCATTCTATTAATATCTTAAAGTGACAGATGTATTATCCATGTCTTAAATGCTTATAATGTTCATGATGTACAAATCCTCTTTTGAGTGGCATTACCTATTAAGTGGAACATTCTAATCATATGCAAAACTATCTAGAAAACAAATGCTTGGAAGCCAGATGATCTGGTCTTTCAGAAAAAGTAATAAGCTCCTATATAAAGCATCTATGGTATGCATATTCAGTTAGAGCTGAAGATTGAGCTCCAAAAGATACTTTAAAAATTCTGTGCATTGTATAGTGTATGTTTCTTTTGCTTCATAGCACATGGGCTGTTCTGCATAGGAACAAATAAGTCCTTATTGATGTTACTTATAACTCTGTCATAAATTTTTAAGGAAAATTATAAACCAATCAAAACTCAAGACATAAGTATTTAAAAAGAAACGCTTTCCCCTACCAAAGCTGAAGTGTAGCAATTCTATAATTCTACTTAGAGAAAAAAATCCCCTCCTCAAATACGTGAGTGCTGCTGCTGGCTTTCACCTCCGGCCCAAGTTCCAATGCAAGCTGATTCTTACCAGCTCCCACTCTGGTCTTCTTCAACTACTCTAAATTGAATCCCCATATGTGAAGGTCCTAAATTTTGTCATTATTTCCAACCTTTTATGAATCCCTGCTTTTTCCAACAACCTCACCCTCCCTTTTGAGTTTGACTTAGTTCAGCCTCACTCAGGACTGTGTGATCTGCTACTTCAGGTACTACCCTGGGGAAGGTCATGATTCCCACACATTGATTCAAAGTCCTTTTATCCAAAGTCTGGATATTCAGGGCATCTGCAGATGACTATAATGCATGCAGTCAGCCAAGTCAGTCAAATACTGACTAGTATTTAATTATCCAATTCATGTCAGTGTTTAATGCAACTAACCAATCTACAGTGTTACAGCAATCACATAAGAACACCATTGGATAAGGACAACATATTGGAGGTTGATTGTGAGAAGAAACAGCTGGATTTTATCACCATAACCTCCAAAAGTTTGTGGTGGTCCCATGACCCTTAATTTCACATTAGCTTAACTCCCAAAAGACTTATGTAATTAAGCTAAGAAACAAAATCTTATTGAAGCAATTTATTATGCACAAATTACATCCAACTTCAGGGACACCAGCCCTTAAGGCCAACATCTGACAAGCTTTTCAGATTCCTAAACTTGCCAGAATTTGTTATAATTAACAGCAGGAACAAGCAAGCCTGAACTTTCCTTCAAGAGACAAAACAGAAATGCACATCATACATTACAAGCAAACATTATGTTTGGGATAGCATTAGTCAAGAACCCTGTACAATTTGGGTTAAATGAACACTAACAACTTTTGTGTGGGAGCCAAATGGACTGGCTTTCGTGTGGGACATAATTTCCTAATAAAACCTTCTATCCGGCTAAATAACAGATACAAGCACAAAATGTTTATAATGCTTCTAGTGACCAAGCACAGCAGAAAGAAGGAATTGAAAATTGTAATAAAGTGCATTAAACATTTTTTGTTATTGAACTGTGACACTGAACTGTATCCCTCCTTCGGTGAGACAGGATTCACACTAACACAAGGCTTCAGAGGGGGGACCAATGCAGCACTGGAATTAACAAATGAAGTGCAACAGACTCCAGGAAAGAAATTGAATCCAAGGAATTTTTAATTGTAAGCCAATATTTGAGGCTCCTACAAAATTCTACCAGTTCTCAACTGCTCACCTTCAAATGCCAATTAATTCTCTTTGGAATTACTAACATTACCAAGGAAACTGGGGGAGGAGAGAAGCTCCGAAACACGGATTTTCTGTAAATGAGAAGGGACAAACAACAGACTACCTTCCCCTTCTGAACCACATAAATTCATTCCACCACTCCAAATTATTTGCCTTGTCCCTTAAGAAAGTTGTGACAGCAGTGTTACACTTAAACAGATATTCCAGTTTTCAGTTACTAATGAAGTCTATTTTTATATGCACTTTAAATATGACAGCAATAAAGTAGCTCAGGTTTCAACCTCCTACACCGACTCTTCCACTGCAATGTAATTGTTGCCAAAGTCCTTCAAAATTAAGAACGGACAAACTGAGGCCTTCTGTCTACTTTGAGAGCCCTCAAGTCTCTCTGTTTTAATAATTTCAGTAATATTTGTGATAAACTGATAGTGATATCACAGGAAAAAGAAATCTGAATAATGTATATTTATTCTAAATAACTAGCATTTCAAATGTGTAAAAATACATCTCTTCAGTAAGAGAACATGGTATATTGTGATTTGTATAGTTTTACAGGCATAGCCAGCAGAGTCACTCCTCTAAACTGTAGATTCTTTCCCCACTTCTTAAACTTCCATTAGTCTGGACTTCGACATTCAGCTACCAAAGCAGTTTGTAAACTACGTCCTCTTCAAAGAAAGAAACCCCATCTCTCCACTTCCATTTACTTTGTACACGAAATTAACAATCAAACAGCAAAACAAACATAAATTGAAGTGCTGTGTTGTTTCTCAGCTTCATGCTTTCCATCATCCCAAGCTGAGCTGACAGGAAACTATTTCACGACTTGCTCTAACAAAATAAAGCAGCAGTAGAGCAAAGCAGCGCTAGACAGGAAAGCAAACATCCCGGGCCAGTGGAGCTTGGTCACAGGAATGGCCCCGGGCAGCAGCAGAGGAGCAGCACCTGTGAGTACCTGTGAGTAGCGAGGACGCAGCAAGTGTGGAGGGGATGCTGTGCAGCCCAGAATGAAGCTCACAGCCAGGAAACAAGCCTGCACTTGAGGAACAGAGCTCTCAGGAATGCTGCCAGTACCTTGTGCAAGGACTTACATGCACACAGAGATCAGTGCGCGCCTCCGTGCACAAGGGGCACAGTGTAAGGAGGGTACAGCTCAGGAGATGGGGGATGTTTTGAACTGAGAAATAGGATGCACTTGCATCATTATTAGGCCAAGGTGCTGACCACGAAAACTGAAAAATCAGGGACAGTTTCTACTGGCAGTTGGGCAAGACTGAAAGTCAGAAAAAGCAACTTGCTCAGGTGGATGTAACACGAGGTGGATGTAGCTAAATTCGCTGTGGGGGCAGATTCAGAAGTGCCTCTGTACCAACATGAGAAGCCTAAATATGAGGTCATTACAAGAATTACTGGCACCTAGAAATCACTCCTTCCTGTAACACAGGCATCCTGGTGGGCTTGCAGGAGTGGGCAATGTTAGGAGACTACCAGGAATGACAGAAGAGGCTGTAAAAGTGAGGGTAGGGTGCTGTGCATGAAAGATTATATGAAGTATAATAGCTTTATATTATAAGGGGACAAAAGCACAATAAAGTCCTTGTGGATAGAAAATCCAGATTCTACTAGAATATATATATAAGATAAATAATAAAATTACTTCCAAGTAAGCTTAATAATAGTGAGCAGAAACTGTGAAACCAGACTGAGACCTGCAAGTTCAGGAATGATAGCAGGAGGCTGAGATTCTAGCTACCTTTATTGAACTGCATTGATACTTCAGCAGGATAAGCAGGGAAAAAAATCCCTAATAAACCCAAACCAAGATGACCCAAACAATTGGACAAAAACATCAGAGAAGAAAAAACAATATTTCCTGGAAGAACTAGTAAGTTAGAAAACCCACAAGAAAAGATGCTGTTGCTGGTGTGGTCTTGCTCTGCAACCACAATACAATTAATTTCAGAGCTGTAGAGAAAGGATCCAGCACAGAAATGCAGAATTCTTTGGGGTTGGCCTCTTCTCCCAGGCAACTAGTGATAGGGCAAGGGAAATGGCCCCAAGGCACAACACAGGAAATTCAGGCTGGATGGATATTAGGAAAACCTTCACTGAAAGAGTGGTCACGCATTGGAACAGGCTTGCCCAGGGAAGTGGTGAGTTTGTAATCCCTGGAAGTGTTCAAAAAATAAGCAGATATGGCACTTTGTGATAAGGTTTGGAGGGTGTGGGTGGTGTTTGGTTGAACTTCATGATCTTAGAAGTTTTTTCCAACTTTAATGATTCTATGAATTAAAGGAAGTACACAATGGGAGGTAAGGCAAAGTGTCAAAACACCCTATAATATACAGTCCAAAAGAAGGCAACCTAGAAGCTATTAGAAAACTCACCAAATACCAAACCCCAGAAAAACTTGTAATAGAAGCTTGCATAAAAGATGTGTAACACTGCAAAAGGAAAAGTCTGTGTGGGTCTGAAAACAAGCTGTATGACTTTAATGGGAAAATCAAGGAGGCTACCATGATACTCATACCTTCTTCTCCGCTCTGAGGAATGGAAAGCTCATCCAAATAAGGAAAAACCACAAAACTACTCAGGCCAAATGTAAACATAAACTTAAGAGGACTGAAAATGAACTTGAAAAATGGAAATTTTAACTTTTTTCAGTATATTAAAAGCAATAAATTTGATAAGCCACTGGTAGGACTGCTGGATGACAAAAGTGTGAAGAGCAGCGCTCATAGTCAAGTATAAGCCCATGCAAGAGAAGCTCATATATCTGCTTGCATAATTCTTTATTGTTGAAAATGTTTGATTCCTACACCCACAGCATTCTTTGTACCAGATCATTCAAAGGAACTAGATCAATAAGTAAACAGACAGAAAATATTAGACTAAATATAAATAAACAAGTCAGATGTCAGGAAGTCACCAAGACCAGACAGCATTCATCCAGAAGCTCTCAAATGTGGAATTTAAAAACAAAGATGTGTAACCTATCATCACAAACAGCCATTGTGCCAGAAAAATTGAGAGTTTCCCTTCTACAAATGAGGACTTTAGAGATGATGCTGGGAAGTACAAAAATATAGACCAGAGTCTTACATCACTGGGTAAGATAATAGGTCTGTAACAAAATCACACAGATAATCACAGTCTGTTGAAAAAGATTTGGTGGGGATTCTGTAAAGGGAAATCCTGTCCCATCAACTTGCTGGATTTCTACAACAGTGTCAAGGACCAGGTGGATAAAGGGGATTCACTAGACATGATATTTTTGAATTTTCATAAAGCTTCTGACAGGGTTCCACATTGAAGGCTATTAAAAAAATTAAGCTGCCACAGGATTAGAGGAAATGATGTTTTAAAGACTGAAAGCTGCTTAAAGGAGAGGAAGCAAATGGAAGGCCTTAGGGATGGAAAGGACTTGGCCACTGGGGTCCTCCAGGATCGATGCCAGGACTGGTTTTACTCTGTCTCATGACTGATGAGTTGAAGAAGGGAGCAAACTGTGAATGCTCCAGTTTTTCACATTTCTTTCAGAAGACTCTGAGCTCTTTTGGGTAGTCAAATGTTGGCTGAACTTCAAAAAGCCCTCAAAGCTGAACAAACAGGGTAAAAATGTGGCAGCCAAGCTTCAGTGTAAACAAACATGGGGAAAAAAAATAACCGAAACCCTGATTACATGACGCTTAACTTGGAATTGGTGGTTACAATCCGGGAGTTGCTGACCCTTCCCTAAAATCATCCTCTCAGCAGCAACCCCAAATCCCCCAAATACTGGGCAGCTTGAGGAAGGACATCAAGAACAAGGCAAAGAGAGCCACTATACAGATAAAGAATATGAATCCCTATTTTAAATATGGTGTGTAGTTCTGGTCTCTGCATCCGAAGGAGGATGTAGTGGACTCAGAGAAGGCCACAGAAAAGACCAACTAAAACATTTAAGGAGGAAAAGTACCTCCATTACAAAAAAGGAGACATGAAAAAGGCAAATTTTCAGTTTGGAGAAGGGAAGCAGAACAAAGGATATGACACCTTTAAAAAATTATATATATATATATATATATTTATGTAAAATAAATCCTGAAGATGGCAGATAAGAACTATAGATCCATAAATCCTGAAAATTCAAGGGTAAATAATCATTTGCCTGTATCTTCCTGAAGATGCTGAGATCTAAAAAATCTTAGAAAATGGTATCTATAGTTTGCTACACTGATATTAACAATGGAGAGCAGCACAGTGTCACTGTAAGTTGTCTTGCTCTTCCAAGATGGCCTCTGATGAAGACCCACAGAACTTGCACATTATAGCTCACTGAAACAATCTTTGAGTGGCTTTAATGTGTTATTCTAACAGATGCAGTCTGGCCTTTGTACTGCTCTGTAACAATATGTGAATATTGTATGTTGGCTGAGTTAGCAGGAGGTTTCCTACAAAAGTGTAACAGCTTTGATCAACAGGCTGTCAGGAACAGAACCTGGATCAGATTAGGTCTCTGGATTACATCGAAAGGGTATCCCATCACTGGTAACTAAAAGTGAGCAAATTCAGGAGATATCTGTGTCTTTCCTGGAATATTTTTAAAGTGTCAGAAGTGAAAAAAAGGCAACAAAAAATACAAGGAGTGGACCAGTTCAAAACTATGCTCTCTATAGCAAAAAAACAGGATCTGTTAGGAACTATGCCAGTGCTGCTAGCATTGATGTTTTTGCCTTCCTTTCAGTCTGTTTTGATAACAGGGAACAGCACCACAGAGTAGAAGGAAAGGATTGTGATGCATAAAACCCCCAAAAATAAACACAGACTCTCAAAGCAGCAACATATTTTTGGCCAAATCTGACGGTGTGAAGAAGTTAAAGTTGTTTTTGTTATCCTCAGGGTTTAGATACACTTTTGCATAAAGATCGGGAGTTTCTTGAGCCTTTGTAAATAAATGGCTGCTTGGGGAGTGGAATGCTTCCTCTCACATGTGCACGAGGTCCAGGGTGCAGGGTAATTTTATGAATCTCCAGTGTAAATACTTTCAAGAGCCTCTTGTGTAGCAGAGGTTTCCTGATGACCATTTGTTTTCAAATAGAAAATTCCCAAAGGGAAGCTCCAGATGTTTACCTTCAGTAAAAGCTGCTTGGGAATAACTGAGATACACAATAATCTGGTTTATAATCAGAGAACACATGCCTGGGGCTCAGAAGGAGTTGCAAAGGGTCATTACCCCCACCAAGGGGGTGTGAGCACACAGACACAGTGCCCACAGGTGTCTGTGATTTGGGAAAAGTTAGACACATTTAGGATCACCTGAATCTTACATTCTTCCTTAGGCATCCAAGATTGTCTGATGGTGGAGACAAGAAACTGAGTTACAGGAATTCCAAACACAGCTGACATCTTTGTGTCCTTGTTTTCAGATGGATAAAGAAGCAGAGGTGCTACTATGCTCAGACTGACCTTCATTTTCTCTGATGAACTACATCAAGGCTTTCATACACTCCCATAAACTGATGCTGCCCTTCAGTGACATGTTGTTTTTGACCAGAAGTACAATGTTCAATTCTTACAGTATGAAAGGTCTAATCTACATCCTTTCTCTGGTTACTCTAAAACAAATGACATTTACTCTTCAATATTCTTCCATGCAATAGAAGATGACAGCTAGCACAGATCTGAAAAGATTATTAGTAATTTATAACTCTAAAACTTCCTTTGGACTGTTTCATACTTCTGTTAATATTTATCAGCTTAATAATTTAGCTTTTTAATTCTTTCCTTGATGGTTACATCTGTATCCATGTGCTTGTTATCCTTCTTTGGACCTGGAGAGACAATGGATGTTAACAAATTTGGGCCACAGTCCAGACAAAGAATGTTTTCTATCTCTCCAGTTTATTTTCTATAGTCTTGTCTTTTCTATAGTCCCTGTCTAACTGGGTTCTAACAAAAGTACAAGCTTTTGGAAAAGTGTACTTTCCCCGAGGGAAGTTAGGCCAGTCTGACCTCCTCAAATTATACTGATCAAAGTGATGTACAGATTTTCAGAAATGCTCACATACACAGGCTTTCAAAGTGTTTGTTCTGGAACTGATATACAGCAGAGTCAATAACTCTCAAGAATTCCTCTGACTTCTTTAAGGCAGAGTCTATATATACTTGCTATTTTTATTCAGTGTTTATCATTGTCACATGCTGCTATTTCACACACTCTTTCATCTACAATGGCCAGATAAATACCATCTGGTTACACTAAAGCCTTCAGGCAGAATAATAAAGATGTAGATGTGTACATAATGCTCTTTCAGGTGCAAGAATGATAACAGTTCCCATGTCCCATGAGACCTGCCTTTTAACACCAGACAAAGCTGGATGAACGTTTAGCACATTTATTCAGAAGGGGGGAAAACCACATTCTCATCCTTTCTTCCCAAAATTATTTCTGCTTTTCACTTGATGACAGTGTAGTAAAACAGTATCAACAAATTCAAAAGTTTCTTGTCCTCCTTTTCCCTTCTAAATAGTTCTTCCAGACTTCTTCCAGACTAGGATGTCCTTCAGCTGTGCTGCAATGCCCATATGATTATTAGCATCTTATTCTAATGACCACAAATAAAGAGTGCCTAGCAGCCTGGTCCTCCCCAGGCAGGACCATGATGTTCTGGCACTAATGATCTGGACAAGCCATCTTCAGGAGTAGAGAGAGGGGAGAAATCTGTGGGAAATTGCTATTCTTTGGAAAGGCTGCCAGGTGCCAGATTAACTTCCACCAGAAATGTACCAAGATCCAAACTTGTAATAAAGGGAATGAACAAATGGTAGGAAAAAAAAAATCCATCCATTGGTTACAACTGGATGTGAAGCAACAGCAGAAAGCAACATCCCTGTGTAAAGCTAATCTAGTCTTAGTCACTGTTGAGGACTAATCAAATCTGATGTCTTCTAAAACAAACTTGCCACTGAAAAGTGCCAAAAAAATATCAACACGTGTAAGTAGTGACAAAAAGCTCAACACATTTGGAAGTATACAATTTGCCTGCTCTAAAATGGCACCATGTTATATCAGGTATGTTTGGCATATGTTTGGCAATGTTCTTATGGTGAAACCTATACTAGCTGTGTTTTAATCCTATTGAGCAAGTCAACAGTATATTTTAAATTGCTGGACTTAAAAAAAATTCAAAAATTGAATTTTGCTAAGAAAGACTACTTAGACTAAAAGCTGCATACTACAAAATTTAAAAAGCAATTCACCCTTTCTTCAGATTTTTTCCCCGTTCACATTTTCCTAACAATTTCTCAGGCAAAGTGTGATAGCACTCCTCACACTAAAGTCACTAAAAAGTTCATTTTAATCCGTTTTGTTTACTACTGAACACAACAGCCAAGAGCTGATGATGTCCCAGGTAAGTATGGGTTTTTCCTAAAATGGCATAGGCTCTTCTGAGGAATTGAGATTTATAGAATTGAAAGCAAAATGCATTTCAAGAAACACTGTATCTGTGTGGAATTCAGATTTCATTCACATGGGAAATGTCATAGTATGGGAAATAAAGTCCTCAAGTAAAGTTGTGTTTATCAGAAGTTTGTTTTCCATGCAATAAATTTCCATCAGTGTTGCTGGATTGAAAAAGACATGTCAACCTTATCTTTTAAAAATTACCAGGATTGCACTGCCATTTTATTCCGATGAGAATGAAAAACAAAATTCTCAACCAGCCCTGACACAAATATGAAATGTTCATATGAAATAAGATGTGCTTTTCATGTGTGCATAACTCAATTTAGCACTGTGAAAGAGAAATAATGCTAAAAAATGTCACATGCATAAGTATGCCTAATTCATTTCTTGTTATGTTCCTGACAGACCAGTTGCTGGACTTCTGCATAATGAATGGTGCAATGATCTTGATCTCATACAACAGAAATTGTTTTTCTGTCACTTTGAGTCTGGAGAGCCCAAAAGAATGACAACTATGTTCCACCCTGTAATTCATAAAGTGTTCCTAATCTACATAATTTATATTATATGAAATACATGTGACTGCCACAATAGCATGGAATGTGATGTTGATCTATCACGGATCTATCATTTATCTGCTCTGTAAGGGGTAACAGCTGGTTGGCTGCACTTCATTCTGTATTACTGCCTTATTTTTACCCCATGGCTGAGCCACTAATTACCCCAGCCCTAACAGTAAGCCTGGCTGAAAGATATGCCTGGAGTGCTGCCATGGAGGCTCCAAAAGGCTGGAAGTGGAGTGGCCACCCCAAAGCATCCGATTCCTGCCTGACACCAGGGAAATTCAGCTTGTTGGTTCCCCTTCCATAATTACATCATGCTTCATGCAGACCATAAGGTTCAATAGGTGAAGAGGTCTTGTAAGGAATTTGAACATTTGCCATCTTATCATTAGGTAATGACATTTTAATAGTTTAATTAACCATTAGGCAGTGAGAAGTTCAGCATGAGAATGGCTGAAACTGCCTAGTAATTAAGTCATGAAACAAGATATGCTGCAGGGAAGGAGAAACAATCCTATTTGTTTTGAAGGGGGTCTTAGGGTTGGGTGATGGGACAAGAGGGAGGCTGCTCAGTCTACAAAGGTACAATAAAAGGGACAGAAGGCATTTAAAAAAACCAAAAAACTGTAAATAATAATAAGAACTTTTGATATTAAAAATGCCCCATTAGGAACAAGATGTACATAAAATAAAACCATCCTAAGATATGACAGTAAAATACAAGTGTTGAGCTAATATACAGTGTTGACAGTGTTGTTTCTCACCTATCCTGAAGAATTTTAAACAGGGTGAAGATGTAAAAATAGACAACTGCAGAACTTCTAATCAACTAGCACCTGGGAAGCAGTGCATGTGACACAAGGAGTTACACCTGCTAATGAAGTGACATGGAAAGAACTGCACTACAAACTATTTTTAGCGGCAGAAGGAACAAGTCCCAGTGACACTGGGTGAGCTGAGGAGCAGAGAGTTAGGTAAGTTCCCTGCAGGTCTCTCAGTCTACACCGATCCCTCAGCCAAAAACTCTGGATTGCTCTGTGGAACTACTGTAGCTGTTTTTTCAACTTGGTATTTGTAGTGCCAAAGACTCAAAAGTGCCACTTTGAGCCAACCAGCAACAGACAGTCAGGCACAGATACAGCTGAGTAACACAGCAACTACAAATGGAAAGAAAGATGATACCTGGCACTCCAGTAACAGCACAGGCAAATTATTTACTTAGGAATAAATTATCAGTCCACCACCAAGCATAATAAACAGCAAACCCTGAAGTTCTCTGTCCCTGAGTTTTTCCCAGCAGAAACTCCAGAACATGTTTTCTGGTTACAATACTCAAGGAATGTAAAATCAATCTGATTTTCTTAAGGTCCTTAAAGGTGGGTAGTTTAAAGTACTAAAGCAAGTGAAGCCCACTTGCATAAAATGCTGTTGAGTGTTTGTAAGATTATTGGCTGTGTGCAGCAATTTGAAAATTTGTCAGTAGAATACTACTGCTATGCATTTTACCTTTAAAATATGTGCACTTCAGCAATTAGATGTACATGTGTATATGTATACATATGTAGCACAGCAGAGGAAGCGAGAGAGAATTTTAGATTATGCCAAATCCCAGTGCTAGAAGAAACATGAAGGTAAATGGACTCTGCTGCCTATGTCTCCAAGTTCCTTTTGACTGCAAAGGGCAATTGTATGTAGAACTGGAATAGGGAAGCAGAGGGCAAAGGTGTCAAAGGTAACTCCTGTAAAAGCCCAACGATTAAAACAATGCCCTGCCAGGAGGGTATAGGATGGCTGAAGTGCTGTGGAGATTATCTTCAGAGCATTTCAAAGCACCTGAAGTTGGTTCTGTATATAAACAAGCATACAACAGCTACAGTATGTCTCATAAACCTCAACTCACCTGTCATAGATGGTGCCAGTTTTCTTTGCCCTTTGTGGTCCACAGTACCTTCATAAGCCACAGTCACATCATACACTGCATCCAGATATTCTTTCATGGAGTCAATGGCTACATGAGTCGCCTTCACCCGTGGAGTCAGCACATGCTTTAATATAGCAAGTCCTAGAGGGAAAAAATAAAAAATAACTACAGTGTTTGAAATTAAACTGGACTATATCCACAAAAGGAACATCACACCAAGGAATGTCAGCATCTCCATTCAAAATCACAAGAGCTTTATTTTCAATGTCAATTCTCAGTTGAGAGTGTGCATGTGTACTCACTGCTTATGCTCTACTGAACATATGTAGAAGATGAAACAGAAATCCTAAAGGACATTAACAATAGGAAGGCTGCTCAGTAAGAGGGACCTTCTTTACAACTCCTCACTAGAAGTAGTGATGGTTTCAATGTGGCTCATGAGTGATGACACAGCACTTCTCTTTATTGTTTATGTGTGTCCAGCTGAGGTGGAAAAAAAGAGCAAATCATCTGAGAAATACTAAACATACATAGCACCACCTCCTGAAATTCTGTATCAGAAAAAGATTTCACAGATAATCACAGAGAATTTTAAGCACACCTAATGCTCATCCAGCATTTTACTTCCCAAGGACAAAGCAATTTAGTGAACATACTGAATCCTAACCTACTCACTATCCCAGCAGAATCTTAGCAGCAGTGGGGCAAAATACAGCACTGAGAACCAAAACCAAGGAGGAAATCTTCTGTGCTTCTCTGCAAACAATCTGTTACAATTGCCTTGGCTACTGACAAACTCTTCGCAACAGAAATCAACTTTTAACTTTTCCAGGCCAAGCCACAGAGATAGGTATGTCAAGGACACATGAATATCAGGTTTAACATCACATCACACATCTTAACAACAGTATTTCATATCCATGTTTACTTCAGTTGACCACTTCCACTTAGACCATACTTAAGAACATTAATACACATTGACCTCAAGAGTAAAAACCTGGTTCTTTTTCCAGAATTTTAATAAACAATGACTTTGCAAAATTAAAACCAGCAAGCAAATAAGCCCAAACCCAAAACCTTTTCTTCACCTGAACACAGCTCTTCCACATTTACTTGAAAGGGATTCTAGGGAAAAAAAAGCATGCTATGTAAAATTTTTCAGTATTTTTCTATGCGTATCTTTCTCAAACAGAAGTATCAGAATAAAATTGTGGCTTTTCATTTCTAGTCTATTTTTCATTGGCGTACTCTTCAGTCCATTTTTAAAGAACCATCCATTGGTGAATCTACTGGTTCCTGGTGGGTGAACAGGAAATTTTTCTGAACCAAAGTATTGTGCTATTGCTTTTGATATTTTTCTTCTTGCTAAATCAATTCAAAACATTCTATATTATGTCCTGATTTTGTACTGAACTCCCTTGCTGGATAAAACATACTTTGATCTAACTTTATGAAAATATCTAGTGAACATTGTAAGATAATACTCATCTCTACACCACTCTTCACATTCTTAAGAGTTGATCATTTCAATATAAATCACTATCTTGATTTTTTAATATTTGCTAAGAATCTCCTTGTCTAAATGCAAAGATAAAAGACTTTTTATTAGCACTCCTTCTGAAGCCATTGTTCCATGCCTTACCGGCAATAGTGATAACTGTCTATAAAAAATGTTATATGGATCATGTAAATATTTTGAAGCATAACATAGTGGTAGTGTTTTCTTAGCTTGTGAACTGTTACATCAAACAGCTAATTATGTTATGTTTCAAAATGTTTACTCTGTAAATGAAGCTCTGAATATTCTTGTGCTGTGTCAGCAATGATATTAGTGTGGACATGACACTCAACACAACTCTTGCTGAGCCAAATTCCCAAACATATTCTAAAAACACTGTCATTCCTTTCCTTCCTAACTCATCTTCCCCTTCACCAAACTATTACTGGGAGGAAGAAAAAGGGAAAATTGTGAGAACTGAATCATCTAGACAAATTATTGTTAGGTATCTATGGCTATTAACTGCTAATTATTTTTTCATCCATGTCCAGTTCTGATGATGAAGATGGTCAGTGACAATCTGTGAAGTGCAAATGAGCCACTCCTATTCCACATGCTCTCAGTGTGCTCTTGAGAGTTTAAGTACAATATGAGTATGTATCTAAATCAATAAAGTCCATAATCCATTATTCAGAAACACTACAGTGCATGATAAACATGCAGAAACACCAGTTCAGCACATCCTTTTAAAGAATCTGTTCTATAAAAACATTATCACATATTCTTGCACTTACTTATGATCTTTGCTAAAATCAACATAACAGAATTTAAATCCAAGTAGTTACAGTATAGTTACCTTGGCAAGCTGCCTGCATCCAATTCACAAAACACACTGTGCTTAAACTGTTTTTAATGTTGTGCAATACAGTTAGGACCCTCTGTCAAAGTATTTAAGGTCATGAGATTTTATTTTAAATGCCAAAGAAAATGAACTAGATACTAGTAATATTGTAATGTTCTACCTTAAAAAGCCATAGCTTTGCTCTTCTAACTTTTGAATGATAGACAGTAAAAAAAGGAAATCTGAAGAAATATGATGAACAGTGATACTTCAAAAATCATCCATTTACTACATTATTGTAAGATGCAGAATTACATCAGAAAGTCTGAAAGAAAACTGAATGAAATAAAATAATTACTTTGGCAAGTACAAAGGCCCAAATTATTAACATCTATAGAACTGATTTTTTCACCTAAACACAAAATAACAAAAAAGACACTAAACAAAACATCATTTATCTAACTTCATCAGGATGAAGTAACACATAATAGCAACTAAGTACAATTCTGTGTAGAAGATTGCCATTCTCTTGATCCAGGCCAGAAACTCAAAGAGCTGTTCAGTACAGGTAGGCCATCCACATTTTCAGAGTTGGACTTTGTTAGTTATATTTCTACCCTTGATGTGTACACACCACATTTGAAAAAGTAAACAGTAAAAACTGTCAGCTCTAATTTAAGAATACTCTATGTGTATTACATCAGCATTACCACATTTCATCAACAAAAGTTCATTACTCACTGAAAGTGGATGTCAGAATTAGTTTGAGGTCTCCACACCTCTCTCCCCTCCCCATGAAACTATGTATTGAAACTTTCATGTACACAAAAACTAAAACCAGGGTGAAAACCAATGAATTGATTTCAAGAACAATTAGATCTTTCCTTTTCCATGTGAATGTGGGTGCAGTGAAGTGATTAGACAGAAATACTAATTAGACAGAAAAACTGCAGCTCTGCAGTTATGTGCAGTGTCCCAAGTACTCACCCAACTCTTGAGCTCCCATCAGCTTTCTGGAATGCCTCCAGTGATTCAAAGCTTTACATATTGAAACCAGAGTCCATAATTAGACTTAAAAAATAACAAACGGTGGGAGAGCTCATCCATTTGTATGCTAGTATTCCATCAACTTAGAGAAACAGGACTCAGATGATAGCAGTATAAAAAACTGCATGCACTAGTAAAACTGTTTTTCTGTTACAAAAGTATACAGGAAATGCAACTAATCTCCACGGGAAGAGCATGACAGCAAGACATGGGAGACAGAATACATTGGTACACTTTCTTCCAAGATGGGTACTTACAGAAATACAATGTAGCTTCTTGTTTTCCTATCTTAATTTCCTATGGATGGCTTTTAATAACACAGACCCTTACTTCATTCTAATGCTTGGTCTCAAATGCTACTCAAGGTCCATAACCTACTCTTTTTTAAAACTATATTCTTTGTCCACATCTCACTAAGCACTTTTAGACCAAGCCTGCTTTCATGAAAGTGTAGAATAAATACCACCAAAAGCTATTTTCTTTAGAGACAATTCCAAATAACTTTTAAAGATACTGAATACTTTGAATTGCTTTAGAATACAATCGAAAACTAATGCCAAGGTCTAGAAGGGAAACATTTTCAATTCGCTCCATTGAAACACCTCTTTTTTATATGACCTGTAAAACAATTTTGAGATAAGCATATCCTGCATACACAAACATCTTAGCAGAAAGCATATTTGTCAAGCTAAGCTTAGCATTAAAAAATATTTACATTAGCAACTTTTCTGCATAAAACCAAAGAAGATAATAAATGCATACCTTAAATATTTGCTTGATGAAATGACCTTTGTAAGAAATTGAATGTTAATACAAAATTCCAAAAACGCCTTTCACCAGGGAAGATTGTTTTGTCTTCATTCAGCAAAAACAAGCCAAGTTAAACTTAAGAAGCTTCTCATCCCTTTGGCTTTGACTTTTCAGAGTTAGTAGCATTAGTAGTAGGAGGGCTTTGGATTATTTCTATTTATTTTCAAATTTTTTAAATGCCATTTGTTAACATGATAGAATTAACATTCTACTAAACCAAAGAAATTTGTGGTGTTTGGGATATTCTGTGCAGGGCCACGATTCAGACCCAATGATCCTGATAGGTAACTTCCAACACAGCATATTCTGTGATTCTATGACTGACTACTACAAAACGATAAGAAATCCACACATAGATATTTTGGCTACATACAAATGAAATAAACTTTATACCAGAAGTTCGCAAAAAAAATAACCATCGTGTGTATCATGGGGTCCAATACCATTAAAAAGACCCAGGCTTAAAAGATTTACAGTTTGAATTAAACAGATCCAATAAAAATTACCACTTCTATTATTACGACAAACTTAGTTAAATCCCTATGAAATATGAGTCCCACCTATATATTAAGACTGGACTCACCAACTCAAGCTCACTGACTAGTGGGGAAGAAGTCCTGCACTTTTAAGATTTCTAAACCCATGGAACAGAGCCTGAAAGGCATCACCAGTATGTAAGCTGAGTAACTGCATCAGACTTTGAAGACAGGAACCATGTTGGCTGACCACTCCCACACAGTGGAAAACAAAAGCAAACTTGACTACTGACTATATACTTAAATACTGGAAATTTGAATGCAAAAGCTCAGAAGACAAGGGGCAAAACCCATGCCATCATATTCTTAGCTCTTTGAGAGAGGAGAGGAAGAAATATTTGATTATGGGAATGTTGCAATATGTACCATTAGAAACATGGGAGTCACTAACCATACTGAAACATGGAGGGAGTGCCCATCCTGGCAGCAATTCCTGGAGTCATCTCACCCAGGCACCTACTTTGTGCCAGGAGAGGACAATGAGGTGTATCAGGCCCAAATCCAGCTACATGGCACACATGCCCCTTAGCTTGAAAGCCTCCACCAGAAATGAGAAAACCTAACACACATCTACGTCTGATATTGTGGCAACACGTGGCTTATGTAGCTTGTTGTAGGTGTAAAATACCAGCAAATATTATTATTTTGGGCAAAAAATATAAATACTGGATTAATTAACTTTACAAAATTCAACTTGTTCTATGATTAACTCCTGCATTAATCCTACTACAAATAATGAAACAACTTAGTTTTAGAGACTTTTGCTTTAATTTTTAAATGTCAACAAGTGTCCCAATACAACCAAACAAACATACTTTGAGTTTACCTTCTATCCCAGGTAAGAAGCTGATCTGAGGGAATCTTCTGCCACTTGCAAAAGGTGTGAGTAAGCCTTCAGTTTTTGGAGGTACTAGCATTGCCCTTAGATGACAACATTCTCAGTTCATCACCACAAAATCAATATTCCTGGAAGTAACCAACTTTCTGTTGCTAATTCTGACCGAATTCAAATCACTGTACAGAACTTACAATGGACCCACCCTGTGTGTTTGATTTGCTTGTTTCATAAAGAAGGAAACCATCTTTTCTTGCTAGAAATTGAGATTTTGTGTAGAACTCAAGCCCTATGGTAAAACAAACTGTACCATGAATTATTATTGGTATTTTTAAATGCTGCCTCTCTTTCAAGGGCTTAGAGTTTTAATTTTTTTGCTGCCTGATATCCTTCCATCCTATTCACAGACAGTTAAGATTTATTTAAATATTCATATCAGTAAGTGAACACACAATAGTTGAAATCAGGTATGTCACAATACTTCATTGTATGTCAATATCAGCTTTTCAAAAATTAATTTTAAATTTCATTTTGTTGAACTGGTCCTAGGATCAACTGTAAAGAGCCAGTAACTGTATGCAAAACTTAAAAAGAACATCAACATATGAGAGACAGCTCATCAACTGGTCCCACTAAGAGCAGGTAATTAAGTTCAGCCCAAGGATTCTGCCTAAACCAATGAATCTTATGTACCTTCTCAAGAAGAGGATGCAGCTCACAGAGAGTAAAAGTAAAATCCCACAAAAGCCTTTTTATACTTCCTCTCTGCAAAACTACTAAAACACATAAACACACTATTGTCAAAACCAGTATTTCAGACAGCATCATAAAAATTGAGTTATGCTTGTGCTCTAGGAATAGCTTTGTTATCTTTGGGGGTAATAGCTCTGGTTGTAACATTGGTTTCTAGTTTAATTCTTCTTAATTAAATCACTTTTCCCAATATTGGACTTGCAGTATTTTGTCAACATAAAATTGAGCAGAAATGTAGGGAAAAAAAATCATTTCAAAGTAAAAAAAAAGGAAACAAATTCCCCTATGTGTCGGTCAGGCCCACACTGAAGCACCATGCTCTGTAACAAATACACTAAGATGACAAGACTAAATTATTAGCCTTCAATATGTCCCCACAAAGAATGATGTGCAATTTTATTTAAACTGTAAGTTACAAGATGTCCTCCTCATTCCTCTGGCTGGCAGAACTGCTGTGTGTTACTACCCTTCCTACAAGTGCAGGAAGTGAGAAGTCTCTGGGATCTCTCGGGCAAGCACGGCAAGGTGTGCTGGCTGGAGCTCGGCAGTTCAGTGAGAGCGCTCCCGGGACACGGCCGTGGCTCAGCCTGCCCGTGGCCGTGGCACTCCCACGCCGCAGCCCAGCACCCAGCCAGCACCACAGGGACACCGGGGCTGCTCAGGGCAAGCCCCAGGGCAGGGCCAGCAGCACTGCCCAGCAGCAGGGTGGGACCCTGGGGAGCTGTGGGATCTCAGCACCTCAGGACTGATGTGCAGAGTGACCGAGACCACCCTTGGGGGGCTCAGGAGTCCTGGAATGTTGCCAGAAGTGTCTGGTGGCTGGACTTTGATCCTACACGGGAGACGACACCTGCATGAGGATGGGAGGATTTCACTGGGGTAAATGGTGAAGGGATAAGTTAATTAGAGAGTGAAACACAGGGTTTAAGATTTCTGTACAGGGGGGTCTAAAGAAGTAAGATGGAGGAATTGGGGCGTGTCCTGTTCTTCTTCTTCTTCTTCTTGGCCTCCATCTTCTGTGGTGATGTTGGCACTTTGGGATTGGTTATTACTAAAAGTGCACTGGTTAATAAGGGTAAAAGGTATTGGGGAAAACAGGTAAATATTGTATACATAATACGTTTACCTGTATTACGTATAAAGATAGGTGACCGCCCCGGGGGCTCTCAGCGTGCTCATGGCTGGCTGCTGTGCAGACCTCTGTCGGGCCGAGAGAAAATCTCTTAGATAAACAACTAATAAACACCGAGACCGAGAAAAACCCTGAAGCCTCTTCTCGTCCTTTGAAGCGCGGGCGGTCCAAGGCCACCCCAGGCCTTTCCAGGTCATTAAAACAGCCGAGAAACCGGCAAGGGTTTTTTCTCAGCACACTGAGAGCCCCCGGGGCGGTCACCTATCTTTATACTCAAAATTACGTATACAATATTTACCTATTTTCCCCAATACCTTTTACCCTTATTAACCAGTGCACTTTTAGTAATAACCAATCCCAAAGTGCCAACATCACCACAGAAGATGGAGGCCAAGAAGAAGAAGAAGAAGAACAGGACACGCCCCAATTCCTCCATCTTACTTCTTTAGACCCCCCTGTACAGAAATCTTAAACCCTGTGTTTCACTCTCTAATTAACTTATCCCTTCACCATTTACCCCAGTGAAATCCTCCCATCCTCATACAGGTGTTGTCTCCCGTGTAGGATCAAAGTCCAGCCACCAGACACTTCTGGCAACATTCCAGGACTCCCAAGCCCCCCAAGGGTGGTTTCGGTCACTCTGCACATCAGTCCTGAGGTGCTGAGATCCCACGGGGAGCTGGGCTCACATCCTACCAGCAGCCACATGGAGCTCCCCATCCCCACAGCTCCCAGTGTACTGGGATGTGCCCTGGACTGGCACGTGCTCAAGGCTCAGCCCTCAGAACAGCCTGGTTCTGCTCTCAGTGTTGGCCCCTCCTTCTCAACACACAGTGCACGAGGGATGCTCCAGTTCCCCTGAGCATCTGTATCTGTGTGGACATGCAGGTGAGCAGAGCCCCAGGTGAGCACAGACTGCCTCCCATCCTCCCCACCTAAAAAGTGGAAACAGAGGCCAACAACAAAATAATTTAGCAGTGGGGAGAAGGAGATCAAGAGGATTCTGCAACAGAATTGGAGACACTTCTTGTTTAATAATTATTTGTTGTGAGAGTTTTTAAAAGAAGTAATTGTTGCAAAATAAAATTAGATCAGTACTGGAGAGAAAACCATTACAATAAACAAACAGGTGCTCTGAAAGCACAAAAGCAGCGTTTTACTGTTTTGCAGACTGCAGAGATATAATTAAAAGGTGAAATAAAATAACAGTAAAACAGTAAGAGCCTTTTCCGTGAAGAAGAAGGTGAGGAAAAAAAACCTACCGAACAGCCCCCTCCCTCTGAACTCTCAAAGAAACACCAACCTAAATGAAACATTTGACTTTCATTTCCGACAGGAAACTGAAGCGATGAACAAATACTTTATGACTTCAGCTCTCCTGCTCATACACGCAAACAAATTCCATTCTTCCCAAGGAGAAGAAAAGCATATATCCTTTTGGACAAGAGCTAACAATACTTAATAGCTTGATTATATCAACAGGCTGATTCACAGACTTGTGAATTCATTTCAGTGTGTCACAAAGATGAATTTACCAGACCTATTTGTTATTCTTTGTTTACTTTTAGAGTGAATTATTTCACTTTTGGTCAACAGGAAAAAACAAAATCAGGAAATGTGCTCACTGAAGTGTTGGATTTAAAGTTTACGTGCCTACGATGTGAGAAAGTATGAAAAATCTTGGGACTCTTGGATTTTCTGCAAGCCTTTCTGAAGATGAAGTAATTCCATCTGTGCTATAGAGACAATGCCAACAATCAAAGCAACTCCAGAATAAAGTTCGACCATAGAACAGTGAGACTGGAAGGTGAGAGAGGAAGAAAACCAAAATGCCATAGGAGTACTAACACTAATTAAAAGTGAAATGATGGAAGACTCTTTCTTTTAAGGCACAACAAGCTTTATGCAAAATATTCTTTATACTGACTAACAACTGTAATTGGAGCTACAATATCAACTTTGATGGACCAGTGCCCTGATTCAGTGTAGGCAATTCCTACAACCTTAAGGAGCAAGAAGATAAGTAAATATACAGCTATAGGGAGAAACTGCAGCAAGCCTTCTAGAGTACTGCTACTATTGTACATTGTAAAATGTGTGAAATGTCTGTATATGAACTACCTTAATCTTACTCTGTAAGCAAAACAGTAGTTTATACTATTCTAAAGCTTTAAATACCAAGCAGGTTTAAAAGTCCAGTTAAGGTGAGACGATCTTCATATTATGTAACAATTTTATATAATATATGTTAGCACAGTAACAAAAGAATTCTTTCAAAATTTATTTTGCTTACCTTCCTTTTCAGCAAATGATTGACTATCTGCAATGACTTTTGGTATTTCTGGATTGTAACGAGTCCCCTCTGGAAAAATCACTAAATACATCTGTAGAATTAAAAAAGAAATAAAACAGACAAATTCTTATAATCAAACTGACTGCTTTTACAGAAATTATCAACACTTTATAGGTCCATATTGTATTTAGCTCACACCATTGACTACTGTAAGGATCAAAAGAAAATCAGAATACTTGAGCTAAAATTTCTTAGCTCTAAGAAACTTACTGCTCAAGGTTCATAATAATTTCCTTTGAAAATACACCATAGAATATACTCCATGTGATTTAGGAAGGGAGACAGCATGTGTCAACAGAAGTCAGCAAGTCAGGAGCAGCTGATATCAACAAGAATACCAGTTTTAAGAGATTTTGAAAAGACAGACAAATAAATCACAAAGTGACCAATTTATTTTAGTAGTGATCTTGCCTCTAGTCTTTCCTTATACTGAAATATACAATAATTCATTCATTATTAGAAATACTATAAATTGAAATTATAGGTCTGTTGGGCATTTTATGTCTCTCATTGAATTGGATATTAAATATATTAGGAACTCAAACTCATAGTTTAGCGTAATTTGAACTTTAAAGTCACATTCCTTTAAGCATGAGTGTGTGCAAGGTTAGATTTCCCCAGTAAATTAATTTCCTTGCCTGTTCAGCACCAAATCTATGGGTTCTCAAATGACTACACAGGTAAAGGTTGCCTAAGTATCTGCATATCTGACTGTAAAATTATGTATCCAAATAGAAGGAGTCAAATTTGACAATTTTCCATTTTCTTTTGAAACAGAACAGAGCGGTTTCAGGATTTTTGTGTGTGTGTGCATCATGCATAATCTCCTACAAACAAAGCTGATGCAAAACATCACTTAAACAGTGAAAATTCCATATTGGGGGCTCATCTGCAGAAGCAACTATGGTCACAAATGATTACTGCTATGGAGTTAAACATGACACATTCATAGTAAAATGCCTACTGTAAATACTTAATAAATTAGCTTTGAAGAAAGCAGTCTCAAGAAAGATATGAAAGAAAATAAGATAATGGATTTACAAAACAGTCCAAGGAATATTATCAGTGATTATACAGAGACTTTGATAATTGGAGGGCACATCACAACTCAAAAAGAGACACATAGGAATGCAACTTTGTGCTTCTGGCCCACAAAACATCAGAGCGTGCTGGTATTTGCACTTAATGATTGTGGAACAGCTACAGAAAGGGCTGAATGCCAAAAGACAGGCCCCAGCAAATGACCTCTCTAGAATCACCCCACAGTGAGGAAGGTTGAAAGATGCACTAAAATGCAGAGGTGGGAAGAAATCTAGGAAATGTGCCAACCAGAGAAGCCAGCTGGAGATCAAGAAAAAGGAGAGCTGAGTACATAGCCTAGAACCTGACAGGGAAAAAAAAAGGAAACAAACATCAAAAATAGCAAAACTAGTGTCAGCAGAGTAAAGAGAATTAGGAGAAAGACTGTACAGTATGTTTGGGGGAAACTGGCAGACTGCAGAGGCAGGTGAAGTCCAAGAATGTTCAAGGACCCACAGAAATCCAAGATGTGTATAGATCTGGTGGCGAGGGAACAAAAGAAAATGGGTTTAGGAGTCAAGGTGCTTACTTTTTCATATATAACTATAGCATAAGTATAGGGACAAGCACAGGAATCCTTAGACCCAGATGTAGTCCACACATCCCCAGTCATCTATACATTTCATATAAGAAGTATAATGTTGAAATATTTAAGTGACTAAGTAAAACTTTTCAGAGGTAGCTGGAAAGGACATTAACATTCAAATCCAGATGCATTTTTCTTTCTTTTCATATATGTGCTTATGTGCAAAACTTGTAATTTGGATGCTTAAAATGGTACCTCAAGATGAGCTGTTCTAGTTCCACCCCCATTAAAGACTGCATTGCTCAGCTCTAAAGGGTAATACAGAGACTGTAACAGGTTATAGAGCAAAGGAAATGAAGAACACAGGACAGGAATACCAGTCTCGGTACATAGCTCAGCACTTACAAGCAGGCAACATTGTTACTGGTCTTCAAAGCGGATAATCACCCCCAAAAGCTGGTTGCACAACAGGGAACAGTATCTACTTACTGCACACCTATGTGTAACACAAACCAGGGACTGAAATTGTATTTTACTTACTAGTAAACCTCTACAACACAAGCAGCCAAACAGGCTTGTTGACCAGAATCTGAATATCTCCGAGTTAAAAGCATACTAACAAGACAGAGAACTGGCCTTTGCATTAAATTCAGCATATAATAACCTACTATATAGCTCATTAGGACTGTTTTAACAGTAGAATTCATGAATGTAAATAGATGACCTACTTATACTCACATACAGTCCTGCACAAGACAAAGATACCCTGCCAGTGCCAGAACCACTTGTACAACTGGCTTTTCTCCCACCGTGGGCAGCAGAAGTTAAATCCTTAAGCACTATTTCCAAACACTGTAAAAACTACAAATCTCTAAGATTTTAATAACTAAATAAGCTCCCCTGAACTTGAAATAAGAACTTGTAGGAACATTTTAATTGCCTAGAAACACTAGCTGCAGTTTAGGCCATTTTTAATACAGATTTTTCAGTTAGGGCAATTAGCTACATAAAAGTTACACACTTTATTGCTGCAAAATACAGTGCTCATGTTCAAAACAGCAGTGACAGTTTTGGATTACCACAGTCCCTGATTCACTGAGACACCAATTTTAACCCAAGCAATAGGTCCCTATGCTCAGGTATGCATTTCATTCCATCTGTGGAACAGGTGGGTGTCAATAAACTTGGTATATCTCATCAATTTGAAAGTTTCAAGGAGTGGATCAGGATTCATTTAGTAGAACCCTACTGATTCTTGTTGGAGCCAGAAAATCAAAAAATATGTAAGTCTTTTGCATTTGGCCAATCAGGGGCTACCTGAAGAGTCCCCAGTGCCACAAGCCACAAATGCAATGAATGGAAGATGGTAGCTGCATTCTCCCAAACAGCAATGCTTCATTTCCCCAGCACTGTCAGGGTCTCACAGGCACACAGAAATGGCAATGGCATTAAGGGGGGGTCGTGCTCCCAGAGAGGAGACAAGGCAGCTGAGGGAGTCCCTGAGATAGATCCGAGTGCCACAAATTGAGCTGGTGTGGGTGGAGCACGGGAAAGCAGCAAAGTGACACACAAGTCCCTGGAATACAGAACAACCACAAACATACAGCAAGAAAAGGTGGCCAAGGGCTTTGGAGAACGTCCTGGAGTGAGTATATGCTACTCTGTAGAAGAAAATAGGGCATGAAGAAGTGGTAACTATTGACTAAAGGTATCTTGCATTCACTGTGCTGCTCTCATGTGAAAAAGGGAAAACAAATATTTTAATTTATAAAATTCAAAATTGTCTTACACAATGCATGCACTTGCTTAATTTTAATATTATTATTAAATTATTATATTTAATAATTATTTATATTATATTATTATATTTAATAATTAATAATAATTATTATATAATAATTCTATTATTATAATTATTAATATTATTATTATGCTGTTGTATCCTGACAGCTAAACAGATTCATATCTGCATCCCTTTAGACCACTGCCTGGAAAGTATGCTTCTATTGAATTGGATGAGAAACACTACTACTCAGACCAGTAACTGAAAAGCAGATGGTATGAGAAAGCCTATCTGGTAGAATTGGATCAAAATACAAAAGGTGATGTAGAAGAAGCAGGCAAGGACATCCGTGATTTATATACTTGTCAGGGATTTGCAAATTAGTAACCATATCACAAAATTATTACATTAAGCCTCATAGGAGTTGTATTAATTAAATCTCTATGTTTTTATTGTTTGATTAGCATTTCTTCATATGACAATGATTACTCTAGGACTGAATGAATGACAAAACCAAAACACATAGTAATCAGCTAAATATTGGTTGTACAGGGTTAAATCCCACATCTCAGAACACAGATTTCCTACTCTGGATGCATGATAAAAAAAAATAGAAGCGACATTTTCAGTCACCAAATTGAATAGTTTGCTGTTCAGAAGAGTTAACTTTTTTTTATAAATCAAGTAGATTAAGCATATCAAGTAACAGCTGGATACCCATTCATTGGGCTTACATTCATCTATGGCTTACATTAAAACAACATTAACACAAAAGTGTTCTTTAAACACTGTGACAGTCTCTGCTCTCACAAGACATATGATTGCAATTTGTTAGCAATCAGTCAAATTTTATGGAATTTTAAACCAAATCACATCTTGAGTGAATTTTATCAACAAAAGTCCTAACAATGCACCATTTAAGCATATAATTCAATGAGAGCTTGAAAAACAAAGTGACTTCCAGAAACAACTAAGAAAATATATTAGTTCAAGGTGCCCACTAAGAAAACACAGGTGCAGCAATGTTTCAGTCTGCTATCAGCTTTGTGCCTGTCTGACACTGCTGGGCTGCATCTGGGAAGAGGCACGGACCAGCTGCAGAGAGAAGGGGCTGCTTATAGCAGACAGGTGGGTGCAAGTCACAAGACAAGGTGAGCAAGGAGAATGATGCAGTCCACTGCTGTCTACACAAAAGGAGGCATATCAGAGCACTGAGCAAGTTATACTGTGCATGTAAGAGGCCAAGAGGCAGCCTTAGTTTGCCTGTCAGTTTTAACTCAAATGTACTTGTCATACCTTAAAAAAAAAAAATACACAGAGAAGCAGTAAAGAACTTGCTATGCTAAGGAGAACAGAAGACTGGTTCTGTTTTCCTACACATCTTCAATTTCTTAATGGGAAAAGGGATTGCTCCAGACAGACTGAACATTAATCATCTGGATTCTCTTTTTTAAATTGCATGTGGAGAGAAACTGTAAATAACAATGTGACCCTTAACACAGATTCCCGTCCATCTCTTCTTTATTGGTATATAAATCTTTCCTGAGCAGCTGAAAGGCCAGCTCATCTCTAGCACCACATTAAAGAAAGAACTCCACCACGTACACTCAGAATGACTAAGCTACACCAGCTGCCCACTACAGTGAGGAAAGTCCACCCTGAGCTGTACCATACAGTGCATGAAAATTCCAGAGTCACAGATTAGTTATTTTTGCATGAAGCTGATGAGTTCAGGGCATACTTGATCAAAATGTCTTCATTTTAAAAGCAATATGGTTGCTTGCAAATGTCATGCTAAGTTTCAGATCTGCATGAATAATGCAATAAGGACACAGGTTATCATGTTCTTCTCACAGTAGTAACTGTAGGTTAAAGGCCATTTAAGAGCATCTACATTTAAATTCTCAGATAAAGTCAGCTAAAAGAAGTTTAGTCTTCCCTCAAATGACAGCTCAATCGTCTGTGTCTTTTACCCCTGCAGATGCAAACATTTGCCTCAGTAAACAGGCTTTTAACAACTTTGGTTTTGTAAATTTAAGTGTCACTCCCTATACATTTGACTGATTTTGAAAGATTTTAAACAATTAATTTCTGCAATACTTATTTCTCTTCTATATTGCAATGCCTGATAACATGAGGCAAATGGCAACAGCTGCCTGCTACCCAGGTCCAGGTTCTGTGCTCATTTCCAACAGCACCAAACTCCCAGAGGGCTAAACAGCAGCAAAAAATAAGCATACCCAAGTGGTCTCATATTAATTAGGCATTAACTTTGATAGGTTAGGTATAGGCTTTCAATCTACACACAACTCAGGAGGGAGAAGAAAGATGATTCCACAAAGACTTCTGGATTTATTTCACTTACTAATCACATGGAAAGCAGAACCCACATCAGTTCTTATCTTTAAAGGAAAGCATTATGCTTAAACCTCTCCTTACATTCCAACTGTGCTAAAATGACACACTGCAGCCAGGATGAACACCATTTACAGGTTTCCAAGGACATAATCAGAAGAGTTTCTAGGCACATCTTCCCAAGATTGTATTAAAAGAAAAATACACATTTTTCGAAAGGAGATTAATTCAACACAGACTTCGAATTAAGACTCTTACCACAATGTAAACCTTACAATAACAACAAACTCCTGCTTTTTAGGGGGTGCAGAGGGAAGGCAGAAAGCCAGACTCAAGCAGAACCTGTCTTTTTAGCTAGCAAGAAAGCCATGGGCCTATCAGGAAAACACCTTGCTGGCTTATTTCATCCAGACTAACTAAAATGAACTTAACCAGCACTCTTCAGGGGAAAAAATTGCTTAGGGGGATGACTACAAGCATGTTTCATACATCCTGCAAGCAACCTTCACTTATTCCATTACACTCCAAGTTTTACAGCAAGTAGAATCTTTACCACTGACATATGGCAAATAATGAGGCAACACAAGCTCTTTACATCCCAGAACCCTCCCTGCTAATGAGGGTGCAGGTTGCCACCACTGAACATGACCATCTTCTCCATGGACATCATTGATTAGATACTGTTTAGTTGTTGTAATGTATTTCTGGCCTAACTTATATGCTAACAATTGGAACTTTCTTTTCTTAATTATAACACAAAAAGATAATGTTAAATCTTAACTGAAGACAAAATGAGTTTGAGCACTGTCTGAAATAGGGACACTTTACTCATTTAAGCCTCTCAGTAAGCACAAGGTCAATTTACTTTTTCAACAGAGGCACATGCACAAACATAAACTCACCATCTCCAAATAAGAAAAAAAATATGCTATTATGAATCTCAAAACAGCCCTTGAATTCTTTTTACCCAAGTCTCAGGATATAAAAGTTTTGACAATATGGGGAGTCTAAGTCCTAATAACACAATTTTAAATAAAATGGAAGTTTAACTGTTCTATATCAAGCCTTGCTTAAGTTGTTTTCTTTTAGCTTGGCCAAAAAGGAAGAAAAAAATCTAATGCACAGCAAGTAATGGAAGCAAAGCACAGCGATTCTAACCACTGAGCCACAAACCATACAGGGAGTCATGAGAAAAGTCACTTGGCAGTAACAGTCATTCTTCAAATAGAAAATTATCAAGAGTTTGTTTTCGGTATTTTTCCCTCCTCCAGGCATAGCAGACAAAGTTATTGAATTCTAAGATGTCATTGCCATTAAAAATGATTGATCATTGTGATGACTAATTAACATTTGGTAGGAAAGGTTCTTGACTTTTAGAAGTCGAGTGTATCAGTCTCTGACAAGCACACAGTAGTCAAAATATTGTCTTTTGAAACAGAGGGTTTTTCCTTTGAAATAGAGGTTTCTCAAGGAAGGTACTATAGTTCATGTTCTAAGTCCAGACCCCCCTTGTCCTCTACAGAGAGGACCACAAAGCTGCTGTCAATCATAAGGAACCAGTCAAACTTTCCTCAGTTTAATTAGAGGTATCACTCTAATCACAGAAAGTAACTGTAAAAACACAGAAAGAAAACAAATCCATGATTACCATCTTAGTAGTTTGTGGATATCGGGCATGGCTCTTTTCTCCAACAAGCCTTTGCCATTAAAAAAGTCAAAGAAATGAGAAGGAAGGTATAAGCTTACTGGAGTCTCAGCTTTCATCTGGGCCTGCAACTTCTCTCTCATTTCCTTCTCATTGAATTTGGCACTTCTTTTTACATAGACTCCTCCATGCTATCAGAGAGAAAAAAAAAGGGAAAAGGATTAAATATTTAAGTAGTTTAATGTAGAATAGCTGACAGAAGAACAAACAAGAGACAATGACAAGTCATCTTTATGACTCACGCTGCAAATTGCCTACAAGAGTTTCTCTTATCGCAAAAACATGTGAAACTAATTTTACATTTGCATATACTTCAGCTCACAAAATCCGTTTAAATAAAAATCAGATATAAACCCCCCCCCAATGCATTAGACACTTGAAGTGTCATGTTTAAAGGTGCTAAGTAATGAATTAGAGGATGGCATTAGAAGTGACCCCAGGGTATTTATTCCTGGCAACGCTGACATGCAGCTTCATTTGTATATCAAGGGAAAATCACAGAACTGAAGTTACTCACATGCAAGTACTTACAGGTCAATGCTTTCAATTCTATGTGCCCTCTCTTAAACAGTAACTAACGCAAATACTGGGAATGCAAGTATCATACTTCTACATACAAAATTTATCAATAGCATAAAAGTAACCTGCGTAGTTTTTGAAAACCTCCACGCACTTTACTAGAGAACCAGACTTTTAATAAAGAAGTTATATACCAAGAGAATAATTAAATAAGTAAACCAAAGTCTTCACAAAGCAAAGAATTCTGTAGAAGTATTTTTACTGAAAATTATTATAAAAAGTAAAACTATGTCCTGGAAGAGATTAATTTTATAACTTGTTGCACACAATTTATCACAGAATTTCAGTAAAAGTAGACACAAAAAGAAATTTGCCCTATCATTTCCCTCTTCCACCACATTGTTTTATCTACACAGAAAGAGTGTGTAAACAAACAAGCACCAGCTATGAACTACTGATACAATGAAGTCTGGAAAAAACATGATTAGCTTCCAAATAACAGAATTTCAGGTTTAAGGTACAATGTTTTCATGGTGACTCCGTAACTTGGTAATACTCTTTTCTGTTCACCATAACAATTGGTATTAGGATTTGTCAGACAACTTCTGTTCATTTATGGTTTTGCATGCTCTTAACAGAAAGATGACAGCAAGATTAAAACTACTAAGAGCTGAGCCTCACTCAAATACCTGATCTCATGAAAAGATACAGTACATGGTAGAAACAGGGCTGGTGGCTGTGTGCAGAGCTGAGTCCCTGGCATGGACAGGAATAAAATTGGAGGGGTTAGGAGGAGGCGGGCAGAAGAGATGGTCATGCAAAGTGCTTTCAGCATTTGCTTTTCATGGTGTGGAGAGATGGCTGCTTAGCTAGTGGTGCTTGATGTGACTTTTGAGTTGTTCTTCAAAGACTGCAGTGACAGGGAACAGAAAGCCAATGACCCATTAACTCCATACCAAATATTCTGTCTTAACTTTATCATGTGTGGTTCCCTCCCAAGGTGAATTAGCCAGCTCTAACACTCAGCTCTGCTGCTGTGACTGGCAGGGGACCAAAACCATGAACAGAATTCCCCAGCTTGGCTGCGGCATGGTGTTGGGACCATCCCACAAGCAGTTTAACAGTTTCAGACAGAAAGCACCATGAACAGAAAAACATTTCTGCAGCTGTGTAGTAAACAGAGCCTCATGTTATCTCCACACTCCACATGTAAGACCGTTTTCAAGGTCTGACACAATTAAAGGGAAACAGAAGCTAAAGCAGACTTAAGTACAGCTGTATTCTGACACCAAACACAACCATCCCTTCCAAAGGGGCAAACTCAGTTCGGTATGAGAAAAAATTCATCTACTATATAAGACTTCCATGTAATGGGTAGGTCATCATTCTCAGCTAGGTCAAGCCTTGATAAATAAGTGAAACCTGGAATTGAGGCATTGCCCTACCATCAAATTACTAATCAGCTGCAGTAAACTGGAAAAATACTGAACCAACTTTTCCTTGTTTGATTTGTCAACTTGGACAAATGAAGTTACTATTGGACTTTTTGGTCACGGACACACACCATGGCACCAAAGATAGATCTGGTGTTGCATGTCAGATATTTTAATGCTCAGAAATAGATTTGCACTTCTCAAGTAAATGAGCACAGAGTCATGTAACATAAGAACAGACAAAGTATCACAAGATCAGCGTTCCCTGCATTCACTCCAACTCCACCACTATGGCAGGTCCCCATGGCTCAGGGGTACAAAGCTAAAGAGAGGCAGGATATGTGGCTAAAACTCAGGAACAGCCAAAAGGGTGCACAAGTTGATGCTGGATAACAGAAAAGATAAAGACATATTCTCTGTGTTAGAAAGTCAAGCAAACTGTGGGGTATCAAAAATACTTTTCAAAATTACATCCCAGCCTCATCAAGGGCATAAGATAAACGGGAATGAATTGGATAGTATAAGCGAATAGGAGCGATGGGATGCATTGGTAGCAAATGATAGGAGCAAAAAAATATTTCAGATCCACCCAAAAATAATAAAGACAGCTTTAGGAAAAGAAAACAGTTCTACTTAATAAATCAGACTTGGAACATAATAGGTTAATTTAAGTGTTTCTTTTCTTTCCTTGCTATTAGATAGCTGCCTCAAAAAAGAATGCTAGTTATGTGATTGTATATAGCTCAAATTCCCCAACTTGTATTGTATTTCCTTTTCAGTAAGAGATCAAATATATGAACGCTCTTCAAAACAGATTTCTGGAAGTACTGTTTTTTAAGGTTATAATTTTTTTCCGCTGTACTTTAAAAGCCCCTCTCTCAGTCAACAATGGACTGTGTTTACAAATATACTTCCTTTGTGCCTGAATTTTGCTCTCCTGGACATCCAGACCACGTTTATTTCCAAACAGGATGTTTACCTGAGGAAGGGAATATGAATTCCGTAAGCATGGCGTAATTATGTGGCTCTGGAAACTTTTAGTGGAGTGTAAGTGACATCACTGACAGAACATCAACAGGAAGGGCAGGAAGTGTTTTATGTTTTTGCACTGTTTGGTGTGATAAAAACAATAAAAATACCTATTAGCTTGCACTGCAGGCCTTCTGCATCCCGTCTCGGTCATTTAGCCATATATGCATCACCACTGCCTGTCAATTGTGTCACTGATTTAAATATACATATATAAATGTATACATAGTCACCCCCCACTAAATCTTGCAGAAGTTTTCTTTTTTGAGGAGTTCAAATATATATTTAATATATACATGTTTTGATTAAAAATGTAGGTGACATTCAGATTAATTTCCACAGGAACCTCCTTTTAACAGTCAATATACAGCTCAGGAAACTGAGCACCGGATATTCCACATAGCAAAAGTAATTTTCCAAAATCTTGAAAAAAATAATTTCCGGAAATCTAGTGATAGTGAATGGAATATATATCCTGTTTGTATTTTAATTAAAGCAGACTTAAATCACAACCAGTGTAATGACTAAAGGCAAGGACAAAGAGCAAAATATTTCCATGCAGCACATCAGTCACTTTGGTGGACAAAAATTGTAACAAAGCATTAAGGGCAAGCATTAGACAATTGAGAATTCCATTTTCTCCTTATGCATACCCTTAGTGAGGTATGACAGGGTCTGACAGTTTGTAGTTATTCAGGGGACAGGGACAGCAGACCTACCAATAAAAGAAATTGTGAACAGTTTTCTCATTTTCTCTGCAGCATACACTTCTCAAAACATACCTATTTTACCAGAAACTATGGCAATCACCCATGCTCCAGCCTAGATCTATAGCCTACTCACTAAAGTGCTCATTCAAAAGACAACAAAGATTTTCAACCATCAAGCTGAAGACATTGGATGTGCTGCAAAGATGAGGGAAAGAGTAAATCCAGGAGGATTTGGACATATACCTGTAGTTGCCTACTCTTCATACACTCCATTACAAATTAATATAGTTCCAAACATACCTAATATAATATTTTTCTCAACCTTCTCCACCTTCTTGGCCTGTTGGACAGGGCTGGCAGTCAATTCAATCAAACAGTCTAATTCTATTAGAAATATTTTCCTAAGCGTGTGGGGGGTTTTGTTTTGGTTGAGATTTTGCGTTTTTGCTTGCTTGTTTTGTTGTTTTGTTTTGGTTGGTTTGGTTTTTTTTCTTAATTTTTTTTGCCTGGGCAATGGGGTGAGGGACAGAAAGCAGATTAATATTCAGAGAACACATGAAGAGAAAATGCAAAAGACAAAGGAGAGAAGTCTTATTCAATAAGCACTTTGGAACCACTACCCAAAACTCTATCCATTTCTATTCTACTAGCTAAGCACCCATCTAAACCCTGAGATAAGTACCATGAAGCCATTTCTGCTCACCTAGAAAAAGGACAGTACTTCCAAACCCTCCATCTCTACATTTTATTTTGTTTCACATAGAAATAGTTCTGCTTTCAGAAAAAGCAAAGAACAGACATGACAAATTCACAGGGGATTTTAGAGAAGTAAGCCATCTACACTGCTCTCCACCATTTTAGACTGAATATCATATCCACTCAGTATGTTGGCTGCTTAGTGACCATGGCCCACTGTTTCTCAGTATTTGTATAAAACTGAGTCACATCAGGTTGAGCTCTCAGACTAGAAGGAACAAAAGGAATATTATGCAGAAAGAGAAGAAAGAAAAAGGTAGGAATACTGTTAGACTCAGGTTTTTGCTTAACTGAAGTCCAAAATAACTATCAACATTTTCATGGACGTGGGATCTGTCTTTCCTCCACACTACACTAAAATCTAAATTTTCTCTTTTATATAGTGCTAAAACCTAAACAACTGAAAAATAAAGAAGTACATCAAACAGTAATGCCAATTTCCTTCCAATTTGTAGCATGATACACAGCAAAATGAGTCTGTTTACACCTGCTAACCTTCTGAGAGCATGACTACAAACTGGAGTTTTAGATTGTAAAAAGAACAAAGCTTTAGAATATTCTGAAATATTTAGAATATTCTGAAATACTCCTAATAGACTCCACAGCTTCAATTCTATTATAAGTATTCATTTAGAAAAATAAGCTGAATTTTTAGTAACTGTTTCTCAACTTAGATACACATCTAACTACACTGAGTGAAGCCAGTTGCTTTCATGTTCAAATAATTGAATGTCAACTCAGCATGCATGGAAAATAGGGACAAAGTACATCTTGCATGTTTGACTCACAAACAGCAAGGAAAGAGTGAAGTGGCTCACCTGTGAAAAGTACCACCCGTAGAGTGGAAGCCATTTTAAGCCATCCTTCAGGACATAGCGGACGTGCCCGAGCGCGTTCTGCCTGATTGCCAGCATGTCCGCGATAATCCAGTCAACTGCAATGACAAAATCCCAAAGCAATCAGCTAAATTACCTCCTAATTGCCACTGATGAAACAAAAAGTACATGTTGTATGTATAAATGTCATTAAAGGTTTCTGAACTAGAAGTTCTTGCTTGTTAGGGCAAGCCTGGAAAGAGACACAGTAAACAGACAAGCAGATTTTAAAAATCTATAAAAGTGTTAAGCAAAAGAAATACAAACCTGTACACTGATGATTTGATAAATATATTACATTTTCTTTATTTTTTGGCAAATCCCCGTAGATAATTACCTAAAAAAAATTAAAAAATATGCAGTATTACTTTATAATTTATTTTCATTGCATTAGGCAGTGATGAGATCCAATGCAGTAATAGGCTTTTTACTACAAAAACTGTCAGCAAGTTGGCATCATTAACAGACAAACACCCTATCACTACATCATTACCCACCACACAGATAACTGTCTTATCAACAAAGCTATAAATACCAATTAAGGATGGCTTAAGAAACTTATTCTGTTCTTGTGCCATAGCCCCAGAAGTGGATCCATGGAATGTGACCTTCAGCCACAAGCTCCCTACATGAATATAATTGAAGTTGATGAGGAATCACAGACATGTATAAAATAACCATTTAATTTACACATCTAATGAAAAAGACATGCTTTATCCAGACAACTGCCATCATTCAACCTAAAATGGTAAATTTTCCTGGATTACATCAAGAACAAAATCTCAACCATTTGCCATTATTTTAACCATCAAGAGTGAACAAAAAAAGCATGAGGTTAAGGAGTGCCTTTAAATTAGTCTGTGGCTTCCAAGTAGCAGGTTTTTTAATATGTTTTTCCTCTGCTACATTAAAGACACTTCAACCTTGTAGTGTCTCACCCCTGAAAGGTACTGGTCTACTAGAGAAATAATCTTCTGAGAGCGTGACTACAAAACAAGATTCTGATGCTAGAATCTAGGTCACCCTTTTAAAATGGGTTCATTCAATTAATTAATTTCTCATTTTATATTTGAAAATAATTTAAATTCTGAACTGAAGAACCAATTCACCTATTCAATTACCTTTAATAAACATTTTCATTATTAAATGAAGCATAGTTTTTCTCACCAGTACATTCTAGGTAGGCTTTCACCCTTGTTCTGCCAGTGGACATACTCCTTGTCTCTAGAAGTTGGTTGTATCAGACATACATGCTACTTTGAAATGATTCCATTTACCAAAAAAGCAAAGTGCTATATGGAAGGTTTACCCACTTATTTTTATCACTTCCCTAGTCTGGGCACTAACATTGATCTCTTAAATGGTATAACTTAGTATGCCAAGTCTCATATTGATCCTTACAGGAGGTCTCTACCAGTATCTCTGGAAACTCTGTGCATAGCCTGTGATACTGCATGGCTAATGTCTCATATTGTTAACTCTAGGCAAAAACCCCACCAAAACACTGTATGTTTCACATTCCTGCTGTTTCTTCTTTGAAAATACAACCACACTGTTGATCAAGTTATGCTTTGAAGGCCAAAATCAGATATTGGCAAACTGCGATACTCAGTTAATATGTGAACAAGAGATCATTCAACATTTCCAAAAATGAAAAAGGCATGCACAATAAATTCTAACTGAACAATATCTGTAACAAGTTAGTTGACAAGTATATTCTGAACAGTATCTGAGAAATTTGAACGAGATTTGAAATTTGAACAAGATTCTGCTATAGGAGTAGCCTTCTCATTGAAGTACCAGAATTTATAACTTTACTGCTGACACTAGGTACCACTCACAGTTTAGAGCAAGGTAGCAGTCTAAGGGCTGACCTTACAGTTCAGGTGCACAAATTCCTCTGAAATAAATCTTCCTACTCTCACTTATAGAGTTAAAACTTCATTTTACAAGTGTATGCTTTCCTAGCACTGTTATGCACAATGTCCATAAATTCTGTTTTCTTTAATTTCAAGTTAAGACTCCACTATGTAGTTTCTGGCAAAGAGAATTTTAGAGTAAGAGAGAAGGCCCAATACAACAAATCATTAAACCAGAAGGTCTTGAATGCTATTTGAGCTTTTCTAAAATGTAGAGAAAAAATAAGAACAAGAATAAAACAAAACTTGCCCTTAACCCCAAGAGCTGCCCCACACAAGAAAAAGGATTTGAAATACACGATTTATAACTTCAACTTGTAAATATTTCCATTTTAATGTACCAAGTCAAAATCTCAGTGCAATCAGACCCACAATTTAAAGCACTAGCTTTGGATTATTGCATGGGTAAAAACAAATATAAAGGATCATTCCCATTAAAAAATATATATTTGCTGGTGTCTGCCAAATATAACAGTTAATCTGCGTAATTTTTTATTTCAGTAAGATTGGATCTAGTTCACTTTTTAACCTCAGAGGAACACCCACTCACTGTTCCTGTAAACAACTTCTATGCACAACATTATGGCTTACCCTAAGGGTTAGATGTGTTTACATGTAATGGACCAAAATCTTTTACTCATGATAAAACACACTGCCAAACTGTTGTACAGAACTAAAAAAGGAAAAAAAAGTCTCATTTATATTAGTTCTCACTAAACGCACGAAAACTGGATGTTTCATTTCAAAGCAAAGGTAAGAATGAGAAAATCTGAAAGCTCTATGTTGCTTGCTCAGATGGCTCAGCCTAAGAGGATGCACCAGCTTTATCTGCAGCATCATCCACTTCGGCACCGCCCATCTCACAGATCTCCAGGGAAGGCTTACACAGTTCATCAAAGGCCAGCAAACAGCCATTCACCTTAGACACTCTCAGTTAAAGAACTGAGAAACAAACTTACAACTGTTACTACAAGTAGCTAAGAATGGCAGCTTCCAGCCTGCAGTCCCAAGGAGACACCTACTCTGGGCACCCACGCAGCTCTCCCTCTGAGACCATAGCATTTTTGCTTTATCAGGCTTCTGAAAATACTCACCATACACAACAGAATGGTAACAGTTAAGAGCTTTGAATCCTACAGAATGTCCTTTTCCCTTTGAGATGATGTCTGAGGAATTAACCTGCCTGTGTATAAGCAGAATAATCTACTCAGGACAAGACTCCAATTTCTGGTCCTCTGATGTGTTCAGGTAAACCAGAGCACCTCATGTATATTATAGATGCAGAAGGAAACAATACAGTACTCTTCTTCATGGCCTCCAGACAACCTTTGACTCCCTGCTGTTTTTCTTAGCTAACTTTGCAGAATTCCTTGCTGTAAAGGCTGTGCAGCCTCCTAACTCTCACATTTTGCTAGTGCAGATGTTTGGGGGCCACAGTGAATTACAAAATCACAGGATATTCTGAGTTGGAAGGGACCCACAGGGATCCTCGAGTCCACCTCTTTAGTGAATGTCCATATGGGGATCAAACCCACACCTTGGTGCCTCAAGCACTGTGCTCTAAGGCAGCACTTGAGTGACTCACCCGGGACAGCAGGGCAGAAACAGGAATCCACAGTGCCCACCTTTATTCAAGCCCCTTTGGATGTAACCTGAAGACATCAGAGTGGCATAAAGACTCCCAGCCCTCCTCAGAGGAGCAGCGCTGCTCCCAGGATGCACACAGCATCAGCAGGGCTGGTCGTGCCCCTGCAGCCAGTGCCAGGGAAACAGCACAGGACAGGCAGGACATGCTTGGGAGGCAATTTGAATTTTAGTTTAGTGTTTCACATATTTCATGCATGGCTGTCCAGGCACTACAGTATACATATATTCTACCTATCTATCAGCTTAATGAAATGAAAAGTGCCCTGTCAGCCACAATGAAGCAAGTGAGGAACCTGTTCATTTAGAATAGAATCTGCTGTTAAAAAAAAAAAAGGCACAATGAAGTCAAGCAAAGAAAACAAGTCAATAGGGAGAGCAACACAGCAAGCCAAAGTAAGTAGAAATTTAAGGGAAAGTGTTTAAAATGCAGATGTACAGTCTAACACCGCAAACATTACTTGTGTACACAACACTGAAATGTGTGCTTTTAGCCAGGTTTTGGTTGCTTAACAGTCCAGTCTGCAGTAATGGGTAATACAGTTAATGTGGGCCTTTCACATCTGTTTACACAGTAGCACTGTCAAACTCAATACAGTGAGGTCTCAAATACAGGAAACTGGATGCTATTGGATCCCTTCTGGGGATCCCTTCAGCTTCCATGGATGCCACACACCAAGCTGTTCACAGGCTCAGCAGCCACAAGACACACCTCAGGGTGTCCTGTCCAGGTGAAGCTTTGATGAATTAGCAGGAAATGACAAGTAGTTCTGCTGGGAGAATGTACTGATTCAGTGATAGGCTGATCTAGGTATGCAAATGGGAGCTCCTGGGGGATCTGGTGACACCAGGTTCAGCTTCCCTACCAAACTGCTTTTTCCAGTGCAACATACTTAACTATGGCTGTGCTAATTGTGGTAGCTCGTGCAGCAATATGGAACAGTCCTGCATGGCAGCCACACCCAAATAACCCATAATATGCACACGTTTTCACTGAAACAAAGTGGACACTCCTAATTTAGAGTTAAGAATTTTATTTCTTGCTTATGAAATCTTGACCTACCAAAGAAAATTAAATAGATAATTTAATCACATGTTAGCAGTATTAGCTCAGTAAACACTGTCATGGCAAAAATAACTGTAGGTAAAAGTAATCATACTATCAGAAGATCTGCTGGTCAACTGGTGATCACATCAAAGTCCTAGCAAAGAGATTAAATTAATATTGTAATTGGATGTGGCTCATAATGGGAGCAGTTAGAGGCTGATCTGCAAGCAGATCTTCTGATAGCGTGACTTCTGCTTCAGCAACATTAAGGCAATACAACTGGTTATTGCTGGTAAAAACTTGGGCCAACTCATCTGGTGTCTATCAGTCCACCAGCACACTCAGTCTTGGTTCCTCAGACTTCTTAATCCTCCTCCCTTCTTTATTCAAAGATACCAGATGTGAATTAAAGAATGATATCCCCATCTTTGCTGCTACTTCAACAAAACTTACGTTCACTGGAGCACTTTGTGAAAGCAAAGCACTGTGTTAAGGAAAAACATCAGCTTCAAGCACAGGCAAGAGAAACTGGGAAGAGGGATAAAAGCAGGATATCAGGGGAAGAATATTCCACCCCTCTTCTGGAGAATGAGTCAAGACATCAACACTTAAAAAGGACCACACAGACTTCCTACTCAGCTGTACAATCCTCACAAAATGCACCTCTCTCCACTTCACTATTTCTTCACAATTACTAATGGGGACTGCATGGGCCGAGAGCATCTCTGTTAGCTGGGCACTATACAACACATCTACTAAAATAAATAGTATCCTAAAACGTATTTCTCATCTGTTTCTTACAAACTCTGGATACAATTTTCTGGCGAAAGGGTGGAACTTGCATGACAAACCACCAAATCCACTAGCACGTACCCGTGCAAGCCAACCTCTGCAGCCCTGCTGCAGGCATTAAAAACCTGCCTCGTGTCTCAAGTCCTTTGAGCTCCCAGAGAAAGCACCTCACACCATAGAATCTATTTACCCTGTTTGACTAGAAGCAGGCTCAAGACAGGACACAGACAGGGAATCTCTACTTGGGGCTGACACATTTCTTAAGTTTTTAGATGTCTTACTATAAGAATTTTAAATGCTTATATTTCTTCACGGAAGACAAAGGAGCACTTTTATTCACATTTAACAGATACAGGTTTCACTTGCCTGCAGCATAAGGAATATGAATAGAACAGAAGAGGAAAGACTTTGATGGTATTAGTTGCATTTTTTCTAGATCTGAAAAAAAAAGTTTATAAATTTTCTAAAAAAACCTTTAGGACACATAGCTCTAAGGTAACGATCATACTATTGTTACATGTCATAACCTCTTTAGGGACTATCTGCTCAACACAGAATTGCACAAGTCTGAAGTCTGCTGCTCAGACAGCTCTAGCAAGCTCAGCAGCAAGCCATAAAATCACAAAGCAATCCATTTTATTGAAGCAGAGCTCATTCAAACATTCTGCAGCTATGTATTTTGCTGGGGTTCAGTGGGAAAAACCTTACTAAGAGATTAATCTCTGGAGAATATTGAAAAGATTCCTATATGTAATGTAATTAAATTTTTTAAAAATACATTTGTGACTTGATTCAATCAGAGAGCACAGAACTTTAGAAAATACACTTATTGTCGTTTAATTTCCTTTTTGTAAGAAAACTATAATAACAACCTATTTAGATGAAATAGAACTATATTATATATGAAGCCTGCACATTCTTATTTTCATACTAGTTTTTAGCCTTATGGTATAAATTGACAAACTTCTACGAGTGTTTGGTTATACTTCATTCCATGTACTAGATACATGCATAAAAGTCACTTTGTTCTGATGCTGACTGTAAAGGCTTTACAGATTATGAACTCAATTAAAGATAATTGTCCTCTGTACTCCTCAGCTCTCAGATGAATCCTTAACAAAATTTTTAAAAAGCATCTGTATATCTTAAATGTTCCAGTCTTGATAACAGTTCCAGTCTTGATAATGCCCCAAGATTTGCTATGATTTTAAGATTCTGACATCTAAATTCTGAAAAATCCTATTTTCAGTGCCCAAATAATTTACAGTTCTTTCTCCAAATTACTTGCTTTTGATTACAGCGCAGTTCAATGGCACAAATCCATTGTTACAATCAGTGACCATCTGGGAAAAATCAAAATTAGAGTACCTAAATTTCATCATAAATCACCAGTAATGAAATTTTAAAAATAATAACTGCATATACTTCAGACATATCTGAAAGGTAATTATTTGCATGATGAGATTTCAACAGGAGTGTTTTTCCGAACATTTGGCATTTTGGCATTATATAAAACCTGAACATGGCTTCTAGTACAAGAGTGGAAGTAAGTATTGCACCTGTTTCAATAAGAGAAAGTCTCCTTTATAAGCTTTTTGCATCTCTGGAGACTTCCTCACGCACATTTCAGTAATTTCCTTAAAAGAAGGGCAAAAGCAACTCACATACATGTAGCTATTGTTTACTTTATTACCCTTCTGTAGTGGAAAATATGTAACATCCATTTAAGCTCACTCTGGAAATACCCTTTGCCCACCACACAAGAGCAGGAAACCTTGTAGCAGTTTGCAGTGTTTCCTCCAGCCACAGCTCTTTGTAACGGGAACTTGGCTTTTAAATGCCTTGGATTTCACGGAGAAGTTGTTTGCATCTCTATTTGTAATATTGTTACAAGTGTTTGTAGCAAGTAGAGACTGAAAGCTGCTGGGAAGCTCTCAGCGAGTGGATATGAATGAGGATGATGATGATGAAACCTCTCTAGCCTCTGCTTGTGATTGTGAAATAGGATTTCTGAAAGCTTCTCCACACATCATCAGTAGGTATTTAGAATTTAAGCACTCTGGACTTTCACAGTAAGGCAAAGGGATCACTACGGAGCATAAGAAGATGTAGGGAGATATCTGCAACAATTCTGCCTCCAGAACTGAACACAGTGAACTGATCAGCCTCAAAAATCGCCACATTAAAATCACTCTCATCTATCTGCTCACCAGCACAGTGTGTGAATGAGCCGGTTCACCTGCAGCTTGCTCAGAACTATGCACTGTTTGCTTACTCAAAAAAAAACATGCATGCCCCCAGATTCCCATGCAGCCCTATGAAATGGAACAAAGTAACTCTTCTAGTCAATCTGTAAATTTGCCAGGTAAAATTATTTCAACTACCACAATCAATTCAAAGCAATCCAAACTCGGATTTTTTTATATCTAGTCATGAACTAAAATACAAAATTTTACCAAATCATGTATAGTTTATTTTACATTTGAAAAATCAAACTAGCATAAATGCTATTTCCTACTCCCACAGAAGATCTAGTTGTAACAGAGAAGATGACAAGTAGTATGTGACAGAAAAGAAATGAACAAAAGAAAATAATTTCCCTGGCTTTTTATACCAAATCCCTTCATAGGATTCAAACTGTCAGAAAAGAGATTAAAGAGTATTTTCCCCCTGAGAAGATCTGCTTCCTCATAGCTGTAATGTCAAAATCCCTGACATCTGAGCCAACTTTATCTAACACAACTAAAACTGAAAAAAGAATACCCCACCTGCAAGCCTACGGCAAAAAGTTTGGAAGAAGTGCACACAAATGTTTAACAATGAACAGAATCTTCTGTTGGCAAGAACAGGGTCTGATGGTAGAGCACCAGGAGAAAAACCATCTAAATTAACAATCATCCTTACATAAAGTACCTGGACATATTATGTAAGCAGAAGAAAAGGGCATGGAAGAGCACTGTAAAACTCCACAGCCCAGCATCTACCAGAACAGAGTTAAACACAAAAAGAGTATAGTGTATAAAACTAATGCTGGCTAAAAATATAGCAATAAATATCTCTTTTATTTATTAATGCAAAAAATTACACTAAGTCAGCACAAATTGTAATGAAAAATCCACAAAAATCTTAAGATATTAAAAAAAAAGTATATTTAAACAGAAAATTTTAAAACCATAAGATTGCAAAACTTACTGGTCAAATACTTGGAATCTGATTTTGTAAGAGCATTCAAACTTGTCCATGGACTCCTTAGCTTTTCCTACCTGACACATACTCTCCAATATTTTCATAAGTGCATGCAGCTAACTTAAAATGTAAACACCTATTTTTTAAGTTGTGGACTGAGACAGATAAGGCTCTATAAAATTCAGATTCAGTTGTGACTTGCCATTTATGAAACATATGCTAGGCAAATCTCCACACAAAGCTACTAGTTTATGAACCCAAACAGCAGTTTTGGTTCAGGTAGCTGATACTTGATTTCTAAAAATGCTAACTAGACCTCAGATTTTATTTATTTTATTTTTCATATATCAGGCAGTAAGTGGAGGATGATCAGAACCAGCACTGAATGCAGAACCTCTCCATACTAAATTCTTTCCAGATTGCCCCAAAGCCAGATCTGCAACAGACTGGAACTCTCGATGGTATATTGTTGAACAAGAGTCCTGAAGGACACCACTTTCACCTTCAGATCTATAGTCAAAGGCACAGGATAAAAAATGAAGATATATGCAAATATTTGGTTTGCAATATCTAAAACAGAAAGAGCACAAAGTTAACACACCTAATCTATTTTTGCTACCTCATACCACAGTTGAATGTAAGCGTCTAAAATTAGGCATGCATCTCAATTTGAAAGCTGCATCCCTCAGGCTTAGCAGGTATCACTTAATTTTTGTTCTAATAACACAGAGAACTTAGCTGTGTACTACAAAAGACATATATGCCTGGAGACAGCTGTACACTGAAATCTCTAATGAAATGAAGCAGGGTAAACCTTCTCAATGGAGCCAGAAAAATTTCATCACAGCAGAAAAATTTCACTGGGCTTCTTTCAAAAGTTTATCACACAAACATGATACACTTCCCTACCTTCTCCTAATTTCTTTCCAGTCTTTGCATTGCACAAGTCCCCACATTTCTATCACTTCCCCAAGACCTTTACTTCACTATTTCCACCATCGCAATTAAGTTACAAGCATGATTATTTTAATCTCTCAACACACCTCACAAGAGCTAACACTGTTTCACAAAGCAGCAATGTAACCAGGTACTAACTGGGGTTACTGTCACAAGCCACATGAAGGAGGAAAGCTCGAGCCCTCAGAGGCTGCTCAGCTCCAACCTGAGCTTAGAGGTTTGCCTTGATGGCAGCTCTGCACATTCCCGCTCAGCTCCCACACCATTCCAGAATCCTCCCACTCCTGAGCTGCCACACAGGCAGGAGAGCTCAGGAAACTCAAGAGCAGGCTCATATACCCAGGCTCACGCCAAAATGCAACTGCCAGCACTTTCCTTCCAAACACAACTGAAGAAGGGTGAAAAGTTCTGTTTCCTTTGGACTTTCTGGTTATGGCATTTGCCTGGGAAATGGGTCCTCATCTAAAGAGAAGCCAAACCCTGTCAGAAACCAAACCTTCACTCTGCTATGATGAAGCCTGGTTGTGATGCCTCCCCCATTGCAGAAAGGGAAGAACCAGGTTCCTAAGAAAAGAAAAACTACCCCACCAACAGCAATCAAAGCACCTCCTTGTATGCTGCAACTTGGCTGTCAAACTTGCACTACCTCTTGCCTTCCCACTTCCACCTTGGGCCCTCAAGAATTACCTGTTGGGCAGCTGAACAGCTTCAAAAGGAAAAGCAAGAAGTAAGTAAAGATTATCTTGCCTGGGAAAGTCACTGTCCTGGGAATGAAGATGGGCACAGACACTCACTTGCACTGCAAACTGGTCAACAGCTTCAAGACTAAGCATGCATCCCAATCTCAGACACCAAGCTCTCCTCACATATTTCCTAGGAAGCCAAGATATGAAAAATATCCCAGGCTCTACTCCACTGGAAAGTACTGTCAAGAGTTCTGCAGTACATTTGCTCTACAAAGTTTTAGTTTGCTCTGAACCTAAGTAGTTTTCAACCCTATTGAAACACAGCAAGTCCAAGCTTCAATATCAATCCAGGAAGCACTTCACACTGTTAAACAAGCATCTCTTGTATTTTATAAAATAATTGTTTAGCTCTACTAAACAACACTAAGGTATTATCTGATTCTTACAGCCTTTCCAGAGCCCTGTAAAGACAATGAAGACCAGAATTCAGAATTTCATTATGTCTATTAAAACACCGCTTCCAAAAACTTCTATTAATCAGGAAGTGGGGGTAGGGAACACAGCTGACACAAGTACTGAACAAAATCCTTGAGCATTAATTCAATTATGGATTTCATTCAATTGTCAAAACCTTTCAGATGAAAATGATCCTTTAGGAAGCAGTCTGAGTGATTATTTCTTCACCAGCATTCAGTACAAAATATCAAACACAATTACAACAAAAAAAGTTGAAGAACATTTAGTTCTCATCTGATCTGAAACATGTTCACAAACACAATAGGCATTAATTTCATTACCCTGACAGCAACTGGGATAAGATGCTCAGGGTCAGAGAGAGATGAGAGCATTCATCATATTCAATTACCAGTCCTTTCAGCCTTTCAACCATTCTAATCACACACACATTTGCAGCATCCTGGTTTTCACATTCTATGGCAAGACTCAACTGTTTATAGCCTGTTTGAAATGGAAGAGACCAGACTTCCCTGACACAGTAAAGAGAAAAGCAGTACAACAACCACAGTGCATCAGCTACTTGATGATTCAGAAACCTGGGGCCAAACCAACTAGCACCTGCAGATGGAAGTCCTTCAAAGTGCATGAATTGTACCTGCTTGTACCAGGAACTGCTCTAACCCATCACTGATAAAATTAACATCCTTTGCTCTCTGAGACTCTCTTAACATGGAATCCTTTTCACTTTATACAATATTCCTCCTAGAAAACAGTACTGTAGGGCACCTGCATCTTACAGCAGGACAGGTGAGAAGTAACACAGGGCCAAAGCAGGGACGTGCTCTCTGTGCCACTTTCCAATAACACTTCTATACATTTCATGACTCTGAGTATATAATCCAAGAGATTGTTGAGGAGCACTGTCACAATGCCACAGATTAATTAATTAAAAATATTTACAGCTGCTTGATAGAATTCATGGATGCCCGCTGAACTGCAATTGCACTGATAAATTTACACAGCATTATAGGGTTTCACTTTATAGTCACACTGGCTTTGTCAAGTTTACCTCACAGCACTGGGATGTTGTTGTTGCTTTTTGTACTCTCAGTACTGGTTCTTCAGTCTTCTACTGCCAACTCTTGCATGACAGTCAGCAAAAAGGACTATTTTTGGCAATTCGTTAATGAATTCTAATATTATTGGAAAACCTAAACTGATGCCAAGGAAGCTTGAGTTCTCTCAAGCTTTGTAAAACAAAATTGTTTCAATAGAAAAAAAGAGTCTGACCAAAATTTAAAAAGAGAAAGTATTTACAACTAAATACTTTTTTACTTACCAAGTAAAAAACTTTTACAGTCGCTTCATAAGCCACTCTCTAGGACCTAGAGCTCACAGCAATTATAGCTCTGGAATTATTTTATATCTCAAGTCAAATACTTAAGAGAAAGACTAATATTTCAAGATTTTCTATCATGCAGATCAGGTTATCACCTTACTTAGTCACATTTCAAAACAGAAGAGCTTGCTATAAAGATAAAAAGCCTTCCTAGCATGAACTACAGTTTTTGTTTTTAAAGAATTGGCTAAGAACTTTCAAGTCAAGAACAAAGAAAAGAAGAAAAATACACTTGTGCATGCAGTTGTGAGACAGATTTAGAAGCTTAATTGATTAACAGCAAATGATAGAGAGAAACATCACCTTTTGACAAATAAATAATTAGAAAAAAATATCACAATAGACTAGTATTTGAATCAAAAATATAGTCAGCCATGTTTATGTTCATAACCAACTCTACCCTATTAATACCCACTCATATTACTGGGAATTTTGGAAATTATTTTAGGATCAGACACTTCAAATATCCACAACTGGTTTAGCATGTTCTTGTATTGAAAAACCACAAATACCTTAAGTGTAAAACCGAAGAATGCTAAACAGTACATAACATTAAAGGCATTTTAAAGCAACAGTGTTAACAAAAAGTCACTTAAGCATCTGTAGAATCCTAATGACTTGAGTGAGACTACAAGTTCCAGTATTCTGATGGATGAGGTTGTCTCCTATTTATTCAGGTACAAAAATAAACATCCCAACACTCTTCAATTGATTGAATAAATTAACAGATTTGAAAGAGATGCAGAATTCCTCCCTCCCATGGCTCTTACGGCGCCTTAGTGCTGGTAGAGCCCTACAGCTGCCTTTATGAAGCTACTATTTTTTGCTGGTTTACTGGAATTAAGTTTAATGATGCCATACTTCTGCATCTAATTACATGCCTGAAGACAGCCCATCCACAGTGGGTCTCAGGTTACCATCCCAATCTCACACACTCAGGCACATGGTTAACTTTCCACTGTGAGTTTCAAGTTAAAACACGTGCAGCATTCACTAAAGTCGGTCTAAAAGGACACCCTGTTTCTCTCCCTTAAACAAGTGGGGACTATCTTCCAGTTAAATGACACATGGGTTTTAAAGGTTATAGCTCTTACCTCTCTACACATGTATTGTATTTTCCAAGCTTTTATTTGCCTTCCAGTCATGGTTACTATTTTATTTATCCTATGACACATGCCTCCTCCTCCACAGTTTCTTATCATTATTTGTTGCTTACTGTGACAAAGCATCTCTATTTCAATATTCTCCTAATCGATCTCCTGTTAGTGGCCTATAATTGATCATCACCATTTTTCTGTTTGTATGAAGTTTATCAGTGCAATAAAACAGAGGCCAACAGATGATGGCTGCCTTGCTGTTTCTTTTGGTTAGCATTTTCCTTTCTTTAATATCACAGGCATTTTTTGAATAATTGTTCCTTTTAAAAATTCTAAGCGTTTGGTACTGTCTGCACAACAGTTGTAAGCAGCTTGAGCAGCTTTTCCATTACAATTTATACACTGATTTTTGGCTCTCATTCTTAGAATAGGTCAAGTTAAACTTCTGTACTACTACTTTCAGCACTTAATGACCCAAGTGTGTTATTACACATTAAAGTATCTGCACTAGAGACACTACATAAAAGAGAAGGCAGCTAAAACTGTAAGTACCTGTGAACTACTGCTCCTTCTCCTTTTTTTTTTTTTTTTTTTTTTTTTTTTTTAGTATATCAAACACAACACAAGTTAGCTTATTTGGACAAGAGGTAAGGTGAAGCTACATAAATTACAAGCTGAATCAAAAATTACCACCAAAAGAAGATCTTGTTTAATTTTGTATCCGCTCTATTTACTCTGATGTCAAACTGCAACTCTTGTATCTTTAGCTGGCTTAGAGGGTTTCCCAAGAGTCAGTATGAAAGCAAGGCCTACAACTGCACTCAAGAGGGGAAACTAGGGGAGATCCAGCCTGATTCTGAAAGAAATGCTTCATTACAGAGTGGAAAAAGGCCTTAGCCATGAATATGAGAAGTCCTTATTTGTACGAGCTCTGTCATCTGTCAACATATATTGCTATTCCTTGCTCTCAAGCACCTAAAGCTGACACTATCCTCAAACAGCCTTCTGTATATTAAAAAAATTTTGAAGGTCATGTTTAGACACAGGAAGTGCCTGTCATTTATTACTTTTTAACATGTAGAATTAAAAGTCTCCTTGCCTAATTTCCAAATTACAGACAAATACAAACCTCTCAAACACTGAGCACTTTGTGAGGTATTATCATCTGAATGCAAATACCCCTCTGATCATACAAGAGAGGCCTCCAATTTCAACTTATTAACCTGAAACTTAGATTCCGAATAATCACAATCCATGACTGATCCAAAATTTAAGGGCCAAAGAGTGACATGAGGCAGACTGCACAAAAACTAAAAATCTGCACTAATGGAGAGATTAAGTGATCTATTTATTAAAACCTTGTACTTGTATTATGTACAATTATAGCTGACGACAGCTTTCTCATCTGCTGCCAATTTAATGCTACAGATGTGCAGCACAGGCCACAGGGGTTCAAAGTGTGCAAAGGCGGCTGCCATTCAAGTGCTGATAGAGCACGACCGGTGTCGCATCTCTTCCGTTTCCCGACCTGCAAAACGAACACAACACCAACACTCCGTGAAAAGCATCACCAGAGGAGCAGCGGCGGCTGCGGAACGAGGCGGATCCTCTGCGGTGCCGGGCCCAGGCCACGGCCGCACCTGCCCGCGGGCCCCACGGCGGCCGGCCCGAGGGACGAGCCCAGAGCCGGCACCACGGCCGGCCGCTCCCCGGACCGCCGGAGCCCCCCTGCCCTGCCCGGCCCGGCTCACCTGCACGCCCGTGTAGTTCTCGAAGAAGAAGAGAACCATGCTCTGGTAGATGGTGTACAGCCGGTCATCCACCTCGCGGTAGAAGCGGGCGGGCAGCACGGCGGAGAGCAAGCGCCAGGCGCCCCAGGCCAGCATGTAGGTGGGCGCCGTGCCCATCATGACGGCGGCGGGCAGCACGTAGCGCATGGAGTAGGTGTGCAGCACCAGCGACAGCAGCATCTTCCCGCTGCCCCCGGCCTCACCGGGACACCCACATGGGCGGCGCGCTCACACACAGCCCCGCAGCCCCGCCGCCCGCATCGCCCGCCGCGCCGGGCACACCCGCCAGGCGCCCGCGAAGCAGCAGCGGCGGCGGCGACCGCGGCCGGGAGGGACGGGGAGAGAGCGCGGCGTGAGGGGCACCGGCTCACGGCTCCCGCAGCGCCGCTGCCGCCACCATCTTGCCCGGCGGAGGCGGAGCCGCGCCGCAGGAAGGCGGCCCCGGGCCCGGCGCTTCCGGGCGGGCGGGAGGGGCCGCGCTGGCGCCGGGCCGGGCCCGGGCCGGGCCCCACGATCAGCCCCCGGTCTGGGACACCCGCTCTGTGGCACTATGTGCGTCCCCCGCCCCGTCCCGGCCGCATCCCCATCGCTCCTCATGCAGAACCGGCAGCAGTGGGGGCGGGCTGCTCGGCTCCGTGCAAAACGAGACACAAGTGTTTATAACTGATGAGCTTAGTTTGTATCAATTATATCTTAGCATAGGTTAGAAGAAAATTTAGTCCTTCCCCCTGGCCGTCCCCCGCCCCCTCCCCACCCTCGCACTTTCGGCCTGTGAGCCCAAAGTGGAGCAGTACAGCGCAGCTCTGCCTTTGCCAGCTCCAGGCAGCGATGCTCGGGTTTAGGAGGCATTTCACGTGCCCCGCACTAGCAGGCAGCTGCCGGCCTCGCCTCTCTTCTGCACCCTCGGCCTCTGCCCCCCAGTACCCTGTTGGCAGCAGAAGCCGGAGGCACCATCTGCTTTTGAAGAAAATGCAAGAAGTCTTGCTGAAAACAGTCTAATAACCTTCCCAGAAGAAATTGCTTATTGAGCTCTAGTCTGTGGTGAAGCGTTTATTCCTTGTCTCTAAAAAATAAGTTCTATCCTGAAGCTTGTGGAGCTCTCACTGTTTTGAAAGGAGTGGGTGTGCAATACGTTCTGCTGAGATCTGCTTCCTTTGCCAGGTTTTAACTGGGACAAGCTTTGTCCTTTGCTGTTGTTGACCTCCTGCTAGCTGGTTTTTAGTGTGCATTGAAAATGGCATCCTTCAGTTTATTAGTCTTAGGTACAAAAGATGTCTTTACCAGTTTTAAAATGTTTCATTTTTATTCCTTTGTATGTTTTTCATCGTATAACAAAGATGGCCTGTATTTTCCTTGGTGTATTTTACATTACAAGTTTTCATTTTTTGTTACTGTTTGAATTTGTTTTTTCCTTCCACTTTATGCTTTTTCAGCACTCTTAATCTTTTACCATGCCATACCACACACACATGCCCATGTTCACACAATTTTTTTCTGCTTTTCTTAAATAGATATTTTCTACAGGATCTTTTAATGTATTTTCTCTCTTTGTGAAGTATATATTATCTGACATATAGATACCATCTTAGTTACATAAAAGGTACAGAGTCCACGTACTTGGGCTTAGGGCTTGATTTACTAGTGTAATTATATCAGTATGATGTTGTAATATAGGGTTGTAATGTCTGCAACTGAATGAAACTCAAACTTTTCCATTCAAAAAACAAATACACCACCGTGATGAGATCTGGGACCCTGCCACCAAGTCCTTGCTTTTCTTGATTCACAGTTGCTTTTTATTGCAGATCCCTCTGAATTGTGCCATGGGAATTTCAATACCAGTCTTTCACCTTATAGACGTCAGAGGAAAATAAGAAGAATGTTATGATATTTGCTATAATTTGTCATTTCTAAGTCCTATGAAAGCATAGGCCCCAACTACACCTCCTTTGACCAAAATGCTCTCTGAGCATTTTACTTTCAGGTGGAATGAGAAAAATCACCCAATTTAGAGCAATTAGTACTCCTCAGTTCAGATATTAAGACTTCAAACCTGTTTTTATTTTCTTCGATATAACAAACTCAATATTTAAAAGAATAAACAATGTTTCCCCTCTGAAATTTTGGGGGAAAAGCATTAGTGAGCCATCTATAAGGTGCTCAGTCTATTTTTTGTGAACATAATTATTTGGTATGAACCTGATTATTCTAGTGTCAGGTTGTTCTGCTGGTGGTTGCCACACCTAAAGTGGCCAAGCTCACTAAGCTCTGGGAAAAAAACCAGACGTTAATCTGATAGTGAAAAATATCTGTAACTGCCTCTAGAAGGAACCACAAACTGTGTCAATAAGTGCCAGCTCTGAACGTTGAGGGAGTTTCCCCTTTTGCTACTCACAAACCCATGTTTCACAATTCCATCACCTACTCACTGCAATTGTCAACAGACTAAGCAAAGCCAGATAACATCAGATACATCAGATACAAATCAGTCTCCCTTGAGCTTTAAAATTTAAACCTTTACAGATAGTCTTATCTTCAATATCCTGGAAGATGATGTACTGGTATCAGTTCTGTTGTTAAATGAGATAATGTTGATAAAAGAGACACAGATATTAAGGCCAAAGATCTAGATCCAAATAATTCCTGAATTCCTAGAGTCAAGGACTTTGGCTGGGAGCTTGGGCTTGCTATGAAGTGCATGTCATGTGGGGAGCTAAGCAGTGCATAATAGGATCCATGGCCATCATCAGTCTGTGCAGAAAGCTGATTGCGGTTAGCAGATTCAATATGTGTTTGTGTAGGGTCAGGTAAACCCAAACAGTGAGCACAGTGGCCTGAGCATGGTCTTACAAGTTCTCATTCTGTGTTTCAGAAGCACATGTGTCCGCTTGAGACACACAATGTGTTACAAAGTTTGGTAACACACTTTTTAAAATGTGGCTAGAGAAGATACAAATAGACTTCAAGGGACTGGATTAGACGTGGGTTCAGTTTGTTGAGGGTATCAAGCTCACACCTCACATCAGTGAGGTGGGTGCCCTGCAGGGTAAGAGTGAAGAACATCTCTCATGTTGAAGGTGCATTTTTGTAGTGATTGCTTAATGTAACATAAAAAATAATTATCCTAGGTTACAATTAGACTGGTTTAGACAAGTAGACCTGTTTAGATTACAGGTCCTCTAGATGCGTGCCTTTTTCTAACAATGGCCACAACCTTCTGTATCTGTCTGCATTTGCTCGTGGAAATGAAGGCTTCCTTGAGTCCTGCAATCCTCTCCAACCTCAGGTGAGAAATGTAGTAGTTCCTCTCCATCCCTGACTCTGTCCTTGCCGGGCTCCTTCTGGTTCCTCTGCGCCACTGGACGCTCTGGCTCCCTTCACACAGAACATAATCTGACACAATATCTGACTGGTCCACCTCAACAACGTGTCTACATGCCTGTGTTCCACTTGCTCCATTCCTTACCTTCAGGTCCTGCCCAGAAGGGATGTTTCTTACCACCAGAAAAGGAGGAATCACACTGGACCAGCTAGTATTCTGAGCTAGTTCTTGAGGATGTTTTCTGGGTGGTGCTGGGCATGGATGTGTTTATGGTGGGATTTACACAGTCTTACGCTTGCAGTGATAGGGGAACAAGTTCAGCTTTACACTGATTGAGGCAGGTTTCAGCTCTTCCTGTCTTCCAGGAGATTCCTTCTTGTGGATTTGGTTATACTTTTTGCCTCTACAAATAGTAAGAATGGCAGATACAGACAAAGTAAGGATGTGGCAATCTTCTTCCAAGCTCTCCCAGCCTTCTCCAAATCCCCTTTTGTGGTTCAGGGTCTGGAGCCAGGTCTAATTCACGAACAGATTTATTCTACGTATGTCTACCCATTTTTCCCTTTACCTGTATTTGCTTTTAGCCACACTGCAGTCTGTGTGACAAGCAGTAGAATCTCCTTTTGTTTTGAACCTGCCTCATCATAATTTCATTTTATGTACCTTAGAGCTTATATTGAAAGACACAGAAACCCCCTTTCCACTCTCTTTTCAAAGAGATGATTCCACTCATGATTTTTAAAGACCTGTGTAACACCCCCTTTAGGTGATCTGTTTTCTTCATGAGAGATATTATGTTCACTCATAAGATTTATCCATCAAAATTACTTGCAGAATCTCTGATATGTGTCTAGTATAATATGTCACCATTTAATAAACCAAATGAGTAAATGAGGAGAAGCACATTTTTTCCAATGGTTATAAAACACATCAGCTGACGCCAGAGATATGGTGACTTTCAAGACTCTGCAGATTGTGGAGGAAACAGAGTTTTAAGGAGTGCACACTCTTTTGCATCAAGCTGCATCACTATCATCTTTCATCTGCCTCCAAGCCTCTGTTTCCAGTCTTCACCCATCAAACTCTCAGTCTCCCTTCTGAAATACATCCTCTGGTTCTCAGTTCTTCTCTACATAGTTTTTTCCAATCTCCTTCCCAGGCAAGCCTAGCTAATTCTACTCCCATGACTCTGTGCATCCCATTGACATTTCTCACACAATGTCCATCTCTTTTTTTTCCTAGTGAATCCTGGTTTGCTCTTAATTTCCCCTGAGAGCTCCTAATCCTGTTATCCACTCTTTTTTATGTCAAATTCTCTTTGCCAGAGCAATTCTAATTTTTACTTCCTGCCTACTTGGTCACAGTCCAGTCTTTCCTCAACAATTCTCAGCCATAACTTCATCCTAGACCAGCAGTTCTGGCTTGGCCTTTTCTCCCTCATTTGGTCAAGCTCTCAGTCCCTTTCTGTGTAACTTGTGTGGCCTCTGCCCCTGTGGCACTTGGGTGCAGGCAGGGACAGCACTGAGACAATGCCAAAATAAGGTACTGTGGCCCTCCCTCTGGTCCTTGGATGGCCTGAAAGGGCCAAAGCATGCTGTGTCTCAGGAAGGACAGCATCCATAGAGCCTGTTCTGTGAGCCAGGATTTGTGCATTTTAGCTGGTATACTTGGGTTGTGCATCAAGCAGTTACAAACAGATTTATCAGAGGTTTGTGTCTTTGCCAAAGTTGAGCCAATTTTCACAGGGGGAGGAAGAGTTGTGCCCATAGCTCAAATGCTACTCATGACCTTATCAAACAAATCTCTGCTCTAAGGCCAAAGGTAGTAAAAATTAAAAGGATTTCAAGTGGCATAGCAGAATTGCAGATTTTCTATAGCTATATTCCCTAAAATAATGCAGTTTAAGAAATTTCAACCCTCAATTTTAAAATAAGCAGGGATGATACAACAAAGACAAGCTCTTCGAAATTTGAAATTAAAAATCTGTTAATAAAAACCGACTTTGATACCAGACAATGCTACAGTTCTTACCTGCAATTAGGGCTGTGTTCACAGTGTAAACCCAGCTGAAGGATGAGTTAATATTTCTATAGAGAAGCATGAGAAACCTGGGATCATGAAAGACCTGGGAAGAGAATTAATGTGGTGTGCCTAGACACAGATATAGCTGTTTGTGTTTAGCAGAACTAGGAATACCAGTTGAACTGTATTTATGAGTGTTTAGAGAAGAATTAGTTACCTCCTTCTATCTAAAGTTTTAGTTCTATACTACCCACAACCACCTACAAGGGTTTTAGTCATAGTAAACCAACATTTTTGCATGAACAGTGTGGCATCAGAATAACAAGACTGTGGCATGGAAGTACTTTGCTGTAGGAATTTATACCTGCAAGGTTGTCTGAGTCTGACTGTGTCTTATCTGTGTATCTTGTCCACAAAAGAAACAGGCAGGCTTGCTACTGAAGTTCTGCAGCTTTAGGAACACTGGGTTCAAGATACAGGATTCCCATCTGCTGTTGTACAGGTTATTTTGGTTTGCAATTTATAAAATTAAAGTAATGCTTATCTCACAAGGTCATTGTAATGGCAAATTAAGTTTAGAGCAAAGAAACTCCTGTGATCAAGGGATGACATGAAATCTAAGTTTGCCTCTGGACTGCAGACCTGACATTATATGTCTGTGCCCCAGTCCCCTTGGTGTAAAACCAGGATAATATTTCCTCCCCACACCCTTTATTTGTTTAGATTGTCAGTAGAGCCAGTTGGAAAAATTTTGACATGTTTCTAATTGAGCATTTGCTGACTCATCAAAATCTAGTGTTTCAATGAGAACTGTCCTCGGCTTCCTGACAGCTTGCTGACCTGGATCCTTGGCAGAGATCTGGGAAGTGCTGGGAGTTGTGGCTCTCAGGGCTTCCAGGCTCATTCTTCCCTGGTAGCTGGAGCTCTCAGTGTCCGCAGCTGTGGGACAGCCTGCCGTGCGGGGACTCCCATTGCTCACAGCTCTGGGGCACAACACCTCCCGTTCCCTGGAGCTGCACTTCCACACCTTTTTTTTTTTTTTTTAATAGGGTATTGTTCCCAACAGAAGGACGTTGTATTATGAAGTAACAGAAATCTTTTACAAAACAAAGTTATCCTTCTCTATTGAGCTTTTCAGAGCAAGACTGTTTTGTTTTAATGCTGGTGCATTGCACAAGACAAAGAGAAGTTCAGCCCTCTGCTTAAAAAGCAATAAACTGTGTAGAAAGAGAGAACTATGAAGAGAGACACAGCAGTTAGTTAGTCCTTTTGCTGCTTCCCACAATAATTTTTTCACAGTTTCTGGTCTCAGAACCTCGGAGACAGTGCTCAAGCCATTTGCCTACAGATGAGACATCTGTGTAAGATCATGGGTAGAAGTAGTTGGCTGATCTTCACTCTACCTACTCCTTTTTCCTGTAAGGAGTAGGTGATACCCTTACTCAGTGTCATAAAAGATACACACATCAAAGTCACAATTTTATGTTATGTTCACCTTTAATTTGTGGATGAGTAGATGTAGCAGGATAGAGGGTTTCCCACCCCTTGGCTATAGGCCGATTTTATCCCTGTATCTTGCAAAGAACTACTAGGGGAAATAAAAATAAAATATGGAGATATTTTCATGAAACTACCATCTCGATGCCCAAAGACACTGATGGTGAAATTACCAGGCCTAAAATGCCTGTTGGTGACTTTGGCAAAAACTTTCTGTCTTGAGACAAAAGCATAGAAGTGCAAAATGATACCTTTCAGAAGATTATCAGCTTCAAGCCCCTTGCATTAAGAAAAGCTCAAATATCTGGTGTGCATCAGGAATCAGGTTGAGGGACGTGATTGTCCCACTCTGCACTGGTGTGGCCTTGCATCTGAGTCCTGTGTGTGCTTTTGAGGATCACAATATGAGAGGGTATTAAGCTATTTGAGAGCATCCAAAGGAGGGCTGCAAAGAGGATGAAGGGCCTTGAGAAGAAGCCATGTGAGGAGCAGCTGAGGGCACTGGGTCTGTTCAGCCTGGAGGAGACTGAGGGGAGACCTCACTGCAGTCACAGCTCCTTGTGAGGGGAGGGAGGGGCAGGAACTGATCTCTGCTCTGTGGTGACAGTGACAGGAGCTGAGGGAATGGCCTGAAGTTGTGCCAGGGGAGGTGTAGGTTGGATATCAGAAAAATCTTCTTCACCCAGAAGGTGGTTGGGCACTGGAACAGCTCCCCAGGGCAGTGGGCACAGCACAGCCTGGCAGAGTTCAGAAAGTGTTTGGACAATGCCCTCCAGGCACATGGTGTGACTCTTGGGGATGGTGCTGTGCAGGGCCCAGAGCTGGACTTGAAGAGCCTTTAGAACTCAAGATATTCTATGACTCACACCTTGCTACATCCTGCATGAAGTTTATTATGAGACTTCTACCCTGAAGTCTCTTCAGTCTTCTTTTTCCAGGAGCAAGTAAATTTAAAATTTCATAAATCTCTTATTTCTATGCCACAATTTCTAAATCTCTTCTCATACAACTTTTTTCTTGACTCTCCCTGTTCTGTAAGCTTCATGTTAAAGCTCAAGTTTGAAAACCTTCCCTAAGCAGAGCAGAACAGAATAGTTATTTCATGTTTTACAATGTTTTTTGCTTAGATAAATAAGAACCAAGTAGCCACAAAGGGAGAATGAAAATTATAAACCAGGTGTGAACACCCAAAAACCACTGGATCAAAGCAATAAACCCAGCACCACTAGTATTTTACCTGAGTAGACTTTTCCAAAGGAATAGTAGGTAAAAAATAATAAAAGAAAGAGCAATATTGTTTCAAAGGGGGCTGCATCCTGAGGAAGGACAATCTCCCATATACCTTGAGGACTGTAAAAGTGAGGACATAATATGCTGTAGATTTATTCTTTGTGAGATACATCTAGCTCCTCCCCTCAGATGTAATCATTCTGTTCAGAGTTCTGGAGAGGAGAAGTTAGAAACACCACAGGCTGCAGAAATGATGTTCTTACTCCAAAGGGGCCTGCAGGGAGATGTCACACTGGTACAAGAGGGATTGCTAATATAATCCAGAGTAAATGCAAATTATCCAGTTCTATCTTGGGCAATATAAAATGTATTCATTTCACATTAACCTACTTGAAATGCCTGAATGGAGGAATTTATTGACTTTGTAAATTACTGCTCATCTACCAAGAGTGCTTTCATGGTCTACTGAGAATAGGCAAAATGTGCTGTGTACATGAAGAAAACAGATTACATTGATTCTGCAGCTTGCAAGGTTTCAATATCTCAATACTATATTTAGGCAGAGTATTCTAGATAGTCTTTCAATCTGACTTCACAGGACTTAAAGAATATATTTTTGTTGGAAAAAATTACTAAAGAGACTAAAATTGTTGTAAAAGGGGATAAAATGCAAATTTCATTTTCATATTCTTTAGTAAGATAACTGAAAAATTGCAATAAAAGTTACGATCTTCTCTAGAAGACGCTCTACAATGCCAAATGGAAAATTAATAATTAGGTGGACAACCTGAAGATCAGTAGAACTGTAGGCAAGGTGAGGAACTGGCCAAAGAGGAAAGAGAATTCAGAGTTCCTAAAAGACTGGTCTTGAGCCTGATACTCTTAAATGGTTTCTTTAATGACTTTGCAAAAAAAGTAGAAGTATGCTATTGTTCTTCCTCAGTGGCACGAAGCTAGGTAGCTGATGAGGACAGAGGAAGTAAAAGCAGCTGACAGTAAGGGCCCATCAGACTAGTGCCTGGGGTGTGCTGGTTCATGTCTAGACAGTGAAATTATTATCAAAGCTCTATGCTTACTTATAGAGAAATAAAGTCATCATTCCTGTTCAGTTGCTTGCCTTGCTCATTTTGACATGGCTGACAGCTGGAGGCAGAGTTTTCAGAAACACAGCTGAGGAAAAGTTGCAGAAAATTAGCTTTACTTATGTTTTTATCATTTTGTCTGCTTTACCAGTTCTTTTTCTAAGTATTTCCTAACCATACTGATTCTTACATTAATATACTAAGTTATAATTTTTTGTTAATATACTGGATTCTTTTTGGCTACACAGTAACATTTGTGAAAATTACCCTCAATGCTACTTTCATAATCCTGTGGTGAGGTATTATTGTGATTTAACATTGCACTTCACTTCTAGCAGAACACACCAGCACTCTCCTTTATGGAATGTGTACATGTTTTTCCTTCTGAGCTACAAGAAAGATCACTCTAGGAAGTGACCTCTAACCTTGCTAGGAAAGTAGAGCCTTTTCTGTTTATCGGCAGAAGGATAATGCAGTTCTTGTGTATCAAATAAATGTCTTAAAATGACATCCTTCCCAAGGCAGCTCTGTAAAGGCAAAACACTAAAGGTTAGCAGGGTAGATGAGAACTGGAGAAATGGAAGTGGGATAAAATGTAATTGTGCAAAATGCAAGTCAAAGCACTAGAAGAGTAATACTAGGTAATGAGGTCTTCCTAACAGGTGCAGAGAGGCAACAAAGCCTAAGTAGTTTTAAGATGGTGCTTGCTAACTTTATAAATGGATTATGACATAGTCCCGAGGTAGCAGAGGGCTGGGATTTGATGATCCAGATAGTTCTATCCTAGACTGTGTTCCCTTTTTGGTGGTGGTGCTCCTGGGAGAAGAGCCAGTTGTCTCTGGCAGGATGGAGAGGTGCATATAAGGAGCTATGAACCAGGTTTCACATGGTTTTTAAAAGGTCTGGGGACTACTTAAAACCCCAAAGAAATAAAGTTTTCAGACATATGGGAAAGAAAAGTCTATAAGTCTGTCTCATGATCCATACTAAGGAATGGATCTTGATCCTAGGCCAGACCATCTGGGAAACCAATTTAGGGATACCTGGTCAGAGCACCTGGAGTGGTGTCTGGCATGGAGCACGAAAGCTGAGTAGGCAGTGGGAGAAGGGTGTTTTGCATCTGTGTGGAGTGGTGGTGTGCACCCTAAAAGGTTTTTCTAAATCACAATTTTGCAAAATCAGACTCCCCTTATGTGTAAGGAAAAAATCAGAAGTGTTTATTTCCAGAGATTTACAGGTTGTTGAAAAATATCTGGCTGATAATCAAAGGATCAAAGTGTCTGAGTCACAGGGATGGGATTTGTATGCAGCACATACAAAAGCTCCTGAAAACCATAAAACCTGATCTCCCAATTACACGGGGCAAAAACAGGAGACTGAAGTCATGAATAATTTTCAGAGTTAATAGAAAGTCCTTAGATTATAGAGACAGAGCAGTAGGATTAAGATTTGTTTTCTAAAGTGTAATTACCAATTATCCAAATTTATCCTAGGACATTTGCTAGTGGGCTATAGTAACCATTTACAGAATCAACAAAAATATACACATAACATTTCCTGTTTTGCAGCATTCTTTTGGTAAAAAAATAAGGAGCAGTATTACATTAATAGGTACTTGGAGCCATGTATTCATTTCCATATAAATTCATTTTATTTTAGTCAAGCAATTATTTAAATAACTTGTCTATCCTTTTAAAGTAACAATCAAAATATTCTGCCCTAAACTGAGGAATGCCAGTACTCTCATTACTCTCATATTTGAAAGTGAATAATATTATATCTCTGTTTTGCAGACTGAACTTTTAGGAGAATATGTTGCCTAACATTCACAAATGTAAGACATTTAAATGAAGAAAAGAATGAATGGAATTCCTTTCACACAATTATAGCACTATAATTAAAGACAGAATATATATTAATCATTTCCTTTAAAACAAAAAAGGAACTTTGAAATCCCACAGGTCATTAAGTTGGCAACTCATTAAAAACAAGGCATTTCCCATGCAGCAGCACAAGTGTACTCCTTAGTTTCACAGAATCCAGTCCTGTAAAACTAAAGTTAGATTCATAAGGGAAAAAAAAATCAATGAAAGTAATGAATACAGTTAAATTTCCATCTTTCTGTTGTACTAAGCATATAGGTGTATGAGCAGATAATTTCCAAAATGTTTCATCAGTCAGTGCCAGCACAGAAGATTCATAATGTTCATATAATTTGGCTTTGTAAATATAAAGAAACAAGTATCAACAGATCACATATCCCATTTGCAGCTGAAGGGATACATTTCCAATATTACATTGTGATTTTTAACTTTCTGTCACTGCAAGAGATATTGTAATCAAATTCTGGCCTGAGCAATTTACCAGAAACCTTACCCAGAAAATCTTTTCTCATGGGAACTTGTTTAGGGAATCTCCAAAGTCCTAATTATTTCAATACAGAAAGCCTGTGTGGTTAAACTACCTACAAGAAAATTATAATGATGGTTAATGTATCATTGGCCAAATCCCAGGTGCAGTCAGGAAGACATTTCTGCTTGTTCATACGATTGCAGGAATTTATGTCAGTGATGGTGTTTTCTCGGATGTGTTTGGCATTGGTCACAGACAACAATGGTGAATTGAACAACATGGTAACTGAGTTATTCTGGGGCTTTTTCCTTGCAGGCAATTCTACAGAGGCAATAATTTTAAGTAGGATTTAATTAGAAGTACTGTGACATGTTTTGATTGTATTCACACTGGGTGAGGAATGTCCCTTTTCCCCTGTTGGGCTGAAGCTCTGAGTGCCTGGCTCAGTAGGGAAGGGGCTGTGGGAAGTGATGACATTTGCTGTAGTTCAGTTATTATTAGTTCTACCCTGCCAGGGACACTGTGAGTTGGCTGGCAATGATATGGTGGCCAGAGCAAGCCCACTGAAGAACTGTGGTCACAGCAACCCTTCCAGGGGCTTTGTGGAGTTGAGAGATCACCATGTCAGCTGCCTGCTCCCCTCAGGGCTTACCTCACCTCCCTGCCCTGTCTACCCCATCCAGCAGGTTCAAAGGACTTTGCAGCTCCAGGGCAGCACACATCCCTCCTACACAATCTTTCATGGAGACTTTCTCACTGCCAGGGTGAGGATTAATGCACTCTGAAGCAATATAAACCTCCAAGAAATTGTATTGATTTTCCCCACCTAATTTTCAATGGCAGGCTTGCCATTTAGGAAAATGGGTACTCATTCATCTCATTAATTGCAATGTGTAGAGACTCTCATCTTTGTCCTTCACAGTCTAATGCTGAGGACTCTGATCATGCTTTTCTTATGGGGCAATTTCGCAATGTAAACTGGGTATGGAGCAGGCCCTTTCCCCACAGCCCTGTGCTCACAGGCTGCTTCCCTGAGCTGGGATTTAGATGTGACCACAAGTCGATCAAGCAGATGATTCCACAGAAGATTAACCCGTTGAAACGAGAAGCAAAGGCTAATCATTCTCCCCAGTCAGCAAGCTGATCTAGCTCCATGTGCCCATACTGGATTGGGTCCCTGCAGAGGGGGTGGTGGGCCCTCCCTTTTTTGGCAGCAGTCAGCCATCACACCGACTGGGTGTGATCTCACCTCTCTGGATGATGGCTTCCTTCGAAGAGGCAAGAAGTTCAGGTTCCTTCCCACTTGCTGAGGATTTTCCACAGAGGCTGGTGTCCATGTTCCCATTTTACCGAAATTATCAGCAGGAGCCCCGTTGCTGCCAACAGGAGAGGATTTGAGTTCTCAGCATTTCTTACAACAAAGCTGGGTATGGAAGAAGAAACTGACCTTTGTCCCTTGAAGTCTGAAACAGAAGAGAATGAGATGTGACAGAACCAACTACAAATTAAACTCAGTTTTAAAAGTAGCCTATGAAATTTCTGGGATTTCACCTTGACTGTATTAGATGATGAGATTTTTTACAGTGGCCCTGCTGAAATTCATGGAAATTCTCCTTGTATTGAGGGAGGTTTGTATTCTTTCAGTTTGCAGTCACCCAGATACATTTTCTTTGCTCCCTTTTTCCAGTATTAGTTTCCTTTTTGCATTCAAACAAAGATTTCTTTCTCTCTAAACATTGCTTTTCCTGCCTTAGGAGCATTGCCAAGCTTGTGCCCTTTTTAATTCTTTGCAGCTAGGCTGGAGCTTTTAATTCATGATATTTAAATAACATTTCAGCTTGATAATTTAACTTTTTCCTATCTCAGCTTACTGCCACATTCAGCTATGTAGTAGATCTTACCTAGGATAGTGTTAAGGCTTGAACCTTGAACCAAGCCCTTGTAGCATATTGCTTCTGTTTGGAAAACATGCATTTGGCTTTGGGGTTCTGTAAGAGCTCACTCTGTGCCAAATGGGAGCAGCATTTTGAGTTTAATCCATTAGAGTGATTTGTATTATATCCGACAGAGATAGGGACCTGCAGAGGAAAAATGCTGCACAGAAGGGAGAGGAATGAAATTGCCAGCTCAGAGGCTGTGCCTCATACTATGACTATTCAAATGAATGCTTACTAGTAAAGGAGCTCCACTTGAAAAACAAGATTGGAAAGAGAAGAAACTGGGCCAAGGAGCATGAGTGCTTACAGAATACTTTGTGACAATAAGATAGAAGCTATAAATTTTTATTTTTTCTTTTGACTTCACAGAAACTCCTGAGATTATCCTGCATAACTTCAAGTGCACTGTACTTTATTTCTTTACCTTTGTTTGGGCTTATGTTCCTACTGTCATAACAGCAGAATCATTTTACTGGTCTGCTGGTATAGGCATCTCAATTCTCATTCAAAAATACCCTGAATGAGGATACATGCTGGCCACTACATAGAGAGGTGAGGCTTGTCTTTATATAGAGGTAATCTGTGATGTGTAGAGCATTTCTAAGTAGACTATAGAGCACTGACTGCTTGTATGACTTTGGGATTTTTTGGTTGATCAGCTGTGATACAAAGATTTGTTATATTCCCACATTCTGTCTGCAATGGGTTTGAGAAAAAGAAATCTCCCGTCCCCTCCGCAATGTGAAACTACCAAAGTCTTCGAAGATGTAGAGAGAGGTGGCTGTGCAGAGAGCTCTCTTTTCCTGTGCACAGTCAGATCTTCTCTGTAATGAGGAATTTTCCATTATCTCAACAGCTTCTTTATCTGGACCAACTAAAATTGAGTCAATGTAAAAAGGAGGTATTTTTGAAGTGAGCCATACTTCATTCAGTGTACAAGCGTATAAGTGGGTGCAGAGTTTGCATACCATGTAATAAATCTGGGAACAGGCTGTGATAGTAATCTTGTGGAAACTTGTTTTTAAGGAATCAGCATTTTGGTATTGCATATATCACAGAAAATTTGCATTCATTTTGTATACAAATTTGCTATTGCATGGGTACAAATTTAAAGGTATTTTGATTTAGAGTGTCAAAAGAAAGTAAATAGGAATTCTTGCAAGCATCTCAGTTTGCTTTCATGTGTGTTAAGCATTTCAGTGTGCCCTTAGTATCAGGAATCACACACTATACACCTTATACTATGGAGGTTCTCTGAGTTCCTGGAGCTCTATGGGGTTAGGACTTTCTCTTCTCATGCTCCTTGTTTACAGAATGTCATTGCCATCTAATATTAGGAACTCAACATCCCTGCCAGTTCCTGGGCTGAATTTAAAAATGTTTGTTTTGAAACTGGTCTTTTATTATGGCTCATCTACTTTTCTATAGACATGAAGCCATGAATAAAATCATCTCATCAAACTTTTCTGTACTTTTAAAAGATATAATGGCATAAAGTAATTTTCTGTTTTTATATTTTTCACATGAACATTTTTCTGGGCTATGTAGAATAAATGGTCTGGGTCTGTCAACTGAGCTGTCCTACTCCCTGCGCTTCCTAAATTTCTGTGTGAAACCATTCCCTGTAGCTGTGTCTTGCAAATGCCTGTTCATTAGGAGGTACCTGATCTAGTGTACCTAAGAAAATAATTTATAATCTTCTGTAGTGATGAATTCCAGTCTTTTCTGATCATCAGCTTCAAATATCTTCACATCTTGGGTAAAATAGATATTGGATATTTTAGAGCTTTTAAAGTGAAAGCAGCGTGGTGGTTTAAGGTGAAATAAAAAAGGCAAGATAGAGGAAATGAAGGACAGGACTGAATGGCAGAACATAATTTAGGCCAGTCTTTCCCCCCGTTCTTGTCATCAGCTTTCCGGTACCGAACTCGTTTCAGAGCGAGCGAGCTCGGGCCGGAGCGGGAATTCCGTTCTCTGCCGCCGCCGCGGGCGGGCGCCAGGGGGCGCCACTCCCGGCCCATCCCGGCCCATCCCGGCCCGTTCCCGGCCCGTTCCCGGCCCATCCCGGCCCATCCCGGCCCGTTCCCGGCCCATCCCGGCCCGTTCCCGGCCCGTTCCCGGCCCATTCCGGCCCATTCCGGCCCGTTCCCGGCCCATCCCCGGCCCATCCCCGGCCCGTTCCCGGCCCATCCCGGCCCGTTCCTGGCCCATCCCCGGCCCGTTCCCGGCCCATCCCGGCCCGTTCCTGGCCCATCCCCGGCCCGTTCCCGGCCCATCCCGGCCCATCCCCGGCCCGTTCCCGGCCCATCCCGGCCCGTTCCCGGCCCATCCCCGGCCCATCCCGGCCCCGGGACGGGCGGCTCCGAGCGGGGCCCGCTGTAGCCCGTGTCCCGCCCCGGGCTTTGAAGCAGCGCCTGCCGAGCCCGCACGTCCCGCACGTCAGCGCGGCCGAACCCCGCGGCCCGGGGGCTGAGCGGGCACGGACCGACCGCATTCGGCCCCCGGGCATCACGGACAGGAGCTCCTGGCAAAGCACGCCTGACCCTGACGCGAAATTAGCCCGAGAGCTGCCGTAGCTCGGTCTTGCTAAACTCTCCTAATATACATATTTTCTGAGCTGTGATCTAGCATTATTCCCAGGGGTTCTCCAAGAAAGGAAGTGGAGAATGTTCTTTTCAAAAGCATGAAGTGGGAAAATGTTTAGAACTATTTATAGCTGCACTTAGGCTGTGGAAATCCCAGACATTATAAACTATTTATAGTTCTTCTCTGGGTTAAAAGGGTGAAGTCAGAAATCTTATTGAAAAAGTTGCATATGCTTCTTATCCATCAGTTAGATTAAATGAGAATTCTGAGCGCAGGATGGGGCTGGCTGAGATTGATGAGAACTGGGAGGAATCAAAGATGAGGTGGAAACACCAATGCAGAGGAACACACAGCCCATGTTGTGGAAACAGGAAGGGCCCTGGGGCACCTCTGGACTCAGCCCAGGTGGCAGGGACATGCAGGTTCCCTCTTTAGCTGTGGCTGCTGTCAGCAAGGTAGAGTATTCCATTGCCACAGGCATCCCTATCCTGCCTGTTCGGGGAATTCCTGCTTGTTAGAGTTGCTGTCTCTGCCTGCTTTGGTGTGTCCAATCTCTTTATGCTTTAAATCCTTGGAGTCTGCGCATGAGCCATTTCTTCAGTGAGCTCACTCAGGCATTGGGAGGCAGCAGGTTCCATCAGGGGCATTATTTTGTACGTTCTGGCCATGCTGCCTCTGCAGCTCCAGCAGCTGGGATTGCCTCCATGCAGATGGTGTGGGCTGGGCTGCAGGGATGGTTCCTTGGGCTGGCTGGGGCTGCCCAGCCTCACAGCACCTTGGTGACTGACAACATTTAAAAAATAAACCACCTCTAAAGCTTTTCCTGTTTTTGTCAGAATTGTCTGGACCAAGCCCGAATTTTCTACAAGCAATTAAAGAACTCTGTAGAAATATCTCCTTACTGACAGTTGAACAAAACTAGCAGATGAAAATTGACCAAAAATGTCCTGTATAATATGAGAAAAATGCTGAAATGAAGCTATTAAAACAGAAATATCATATCAATACTGTTAATGTTACTAATTTAAGGGGAAGCTTTTCTTGCTGTAACCAGCACAATGACAGATATGAAATCCCAATGATGTTTGCTCCCCACTGCTGTGCTTCTCCAATGAAGCGTGCAAAACCAACACTTGGTTTTGAAACTCCCAAAACCAAACATCACAAAGCATTACTGTTATTATTTAAAAATTCTGATATCATCCAACAGTTTTTGCTCTGCCTGAGTATCTTTCAATTAGTATCACTGAAAAATGGATTATTTCAAGTATTGAAAGAAGTATTTTACTATCTTCAGGAAAAACTCATTTTTCTTTGAATAGTGGATTTAACTCTCTCAAAGAAGAGGGTTCTATTATTTTTGCTCTAAGCCATGCTTCTCTTTGGCCCTGCCTAATGCTGAAATTTGTGCCAGTGTCTTTAAAACTTGTATGTTTGCTGTTTGCCATGATTTTAGGGTCACCAAAGAGCTGCTGTGTGGTGATGCCACAAATGAGGTAGGCAGTAACTTCTTACTTAATGTGGATTTTTGTTTGCTAGTGCTTTTGTTGGTCCTTCCAGCCTTTTGGACAAGCATGTGTGGCTGTCTATATTGCCCTACGTTCTGCCTGCAGTCTCTGAATAGAAGCATGGGATGTACAAACAAACATGTACAAACTACCTGCTTGTTCTTCTGTTATCTTACCCTGCTTTCCCCAGCTTGGCTAGATTTCTGTAGTCACCCACAATAGATCATACAAAAAGGTTTCTTGGAGTAAAAATATCCTTGGAAGTAAGGTATCCTTTTCTCCTCACTCCTCCCTCTTCAGGTATAACAGGTTTTGTATTTGACAGTGCAATTACGGGCTGATGATCACCAGAATAACACCCAGGTCACACCACAGCCTTCCCTGCTGAAAGAAGAAAGCTCTAGAGCTTGACTTCGTGCACTCCTGACTTTACTACCCTTTGTGGTATGAAGGGCTGATGACCAAACCTGAGGTAAAGTTGGTTTGAAAAAGCCAAACTCCAATTTAGGAGAGAGTTGAGGATCTAATTGGTCACAATTGGCATTTTGATAACTCCATAAATCATTTCATTAACACTGCCATGATTTTCTCAATGGTTCAGCAACATCCCACAAGAAAAAAAAAAAAACAAAGAAAAAAAGAAACCCACCCCAAGCCAAACCTCCAGACTTCAAAGGTTGCAAACAAACTTCTGTTTTAACAGACAGACTTACCAGATGGCATCCTTTATTGGCAGTAGTAAGCCATTTACAGCCTTGTTAGCAGCCACATGTACATTACTCAAGAGTTTTCTATGACAATCCTGGATGTTTCTAAAGGGTATTGTCAAATTTATTCATCTTATTGCAGAGTGCCTCCCTTCTTTGAAATCACAAATTCATCAAGAGCTGAGGTCATTTTCTTTCCCTAAAAGACAGAAAAATGTTTTACAGTAAAATATTTTAAAAACCCAAACCAAAACAGGATGTAAAATAAATAGCATCATTTGTCCATAAACCACCAGACTGTTCTGTTGGAGCAGTGGATAGACAGGGCCTGTGCTGATTCGTTTCTAATGTAGCCCTTTCCCCTTATTAAGGAGACCACAGGGCAGTGATGAAGAACCTCTGACCCTCTGTGGTACAGCAGAAATGAAGTATGGAAATAAAGCTTCTCTCTGAATTTTCTGACTTGTAAAATGTAGCTATCAGTTTTCAGGTATTCAATTAGCTGAATTATGGGCAATGATATAGGCACAGAAATCCCTTGTGAAGAGGCAGATATGAATACTTTCCTTGTGCAGGTCATGAAAAAGAGCACAGCTCTGCAAGTTAAGTTCCAGGTACCCATATTGATATTCTGCAGAAAGAGATTATTAAGTCTGTAAATATGGCTGGATTCAGTGGCTCATTGTACAGATTATCTCAATATCAAACCCACAGCAAAGCAGAGTTTTACGTCACTGACTACCAGTAATAGCAATGCAGAAGCAGAGGTGTTGAGTTTAAATGTCAGCCATGACCTGAAGCTCTCAGCATTTTCCCACACTCGATTTGCAACATCCAGTTTTCCTGAGAGACCCCTGTATTTGTACTTTCCTTGTATAACTTGGGATTGGACATTTGTATACCATTTTTTTCTCTGTGTTGGGAGCTGGAAGTCTATCTTAAGAATATTTTGTCTTACTAGGGAATAAAGTAGCAATTTTCTTAATGAATTGCTGGTTATACAGGGCCTAGCTACTAAGATAGAAATGAAAGGAAGATTAGACCACTGATATGAGTAAATTGTATTAGTTACAACACAACAGAGCACTTGTTCCTACTTTGAAAAAAACAAAGATTTTCTTACCTCAGTAACTGAAGTTAGTTCTGTCAGAAATGCAAAAGCAAAAAGTTACCAAATTGAAATTAAGTATTCCTTTGGTTATTTATTGATAAGTTCACACTCTAAAACTATTCTTTAATTCGTTGGAAAGAATTCTGATACTATTTTAGATACAAACAGTAGTGGAATACATGACACAGAGGGTTGGGAACTGTACTGGGAGTCCTTGTAAGTGAGAAAGCTCTCCCACTTACTGCATGCCACAAAGAAATGGCATCTGTGCCAGGAAAGTGGGCAGAGCTGACCACTTTGCTACTCATTTCCTAGGGTTATGTACCCATTTCTATTCCATGAAAAGAGACAGGTTTGTGCTACTCACACTGGAAGCATAGTCTCTCAGCAGTGTAGGGAGATCATACAAAGAAGACACCCCTTATTTGGTGCAGTAGTGGTGGGGCCACAAAGTTGGATGGCTAAGATTTTTTGGATGCAGACTTCCACCTCCAGGGTTGGAAAAATGATGGTTAATTAGGATGAGTAAGATTAAGATTCAACCTACACTGTTTCAGGTTGTGACTATGACAGTCACCACTGGAGCTATAGCAGACTTTGGTGCCATTAGTTTCCTTGAACTGCCGCAGCCACAGATGCAACACACATCTTCTCTGCTGCCCTGACTGATGTCGTGGGTCATTGTCAGATGTTGTCTCTCTGCAGTATTGCAGACCACTGTAGATCATCATACCCATCACTTACAGCTAGTTTTGGAAGGTGCAGAGTGTCTTGTATTAGTGCCTGGCAGCAAAAAGGCCAGGAAGCACCTGGAATCGGTGCCATCAAGACTGAGGGAGTCACCATGCCGTTCAGCAAGACTGTCCAGCCTCCAACAATTCCGACCTCTGTTGTTTTAAAATCCATATAAATTTTTAAGATCCACTAGGTTCCACAGCTTGATTCCATGTGGTGTGAAGAGTAACGCTGCCCTCTCAGCCATCTCTTTGGAAGGCAGGGGATTCCCCAGTTTATGCAAACATTTCTCGTACAGAGGACACTTTGTAGGTTTGACTTTGCTGCCCTTCTCTGAACCTTCCCAAAATATCCTGTCTCTGTTTAGACACAAGGGAGAACAGAACTGAGTACCTGTGTGCTTGGAAATGCAAAGGAAGATGCTGCTAGCTGGCAGGAAGTAAAGAACCTTTCTTGAATTCAGTGGAAATCCCCTTTTGGATTACTTAGACCTTTAGCTCTCTAATTTGGACATGAGACAAAGCTTCCTGAGATAAAAACCTCTCTTCATTAATGATATGATCTCCTGGAAAACTTCAGCTGGATTTTCAGACAATCTTTATTAGGAGTCTTTGTGCTCCTGCTGTCATTGTGCCTACCTACACTTTTATCTCAGATGCTCTGTATGGTATAGATAGCAAATTTAGTGGTATGAGTAACCCTTATAAAGGTATACAGAGAACTGAAGACCTGGGTACAAGGCCCTTGTGAGCCTGGGCAGATCCAGGCTCAGACCTCCCATGGGTGCTGTAGCTTCATAGTTTGTGTGTGTCTCACTGCCTTTGGTGTAGGTATGCAAAAGATTCCAAATGGGGAGGCAGAAGAGGAGATCTGTTTCTGTAAGAGAGGGGCTGTGATACTGTGCAAGAGAGCTTTGCTTAGAGACTATGGGTTTCTGTCTCTCATACAACACTCTTAAAATGTAATATACATGAAATATCACTGACATCAAGGGAAAAGAGAAGACAAGAAAGCACAGAAGGAGAAAAGGCTGGATAAAATCAGGGCAAAGTGAATCTCAAGTTCTAGACTTCAAATTCTTTTATTTGCAGCTATGGCCTTTAATAGCTCCTATATGGGTCATCAAAATATGTTCAGCATCCCTGCACTTAAGGACATTCTTCTCTTCATCAAGTAGGATACTGAGTGTAGCTGGGAATAAAATAACAGTGTCGATTCCCAGACTAGAGAACTCTGCTTTTAGCGTCAATCTTTTATTCAAGCCTGTGTTGCCTGGGCAATGTCAGGGAAAATATAAATCCTCTTCTGTAGGAGGAAATGCTCTTCCTCCAACTTCTAAAATGCTTATCTTTGTGTACAGCTGAAATATGATGAAGCATGTGTCCAAAAAAGTGAATTCCCAAGTCAGCATTTCAAGTGGGTGTGAATTTCAAGTTACTCAGAAATATTCAGTCATCGGTGGGGAGGAGGAGGAGCACCAGATTTCTTTAAGTGTACATTAAAAGCAGCAAAAGGACCAGCCAGGCTCTTCACAGAGGTCAAGTATCTGCAAGCTTTTAGCAGGGTTCCCAAGTGTCTTGATTTTCATATGAATTGACACATTAGGCTGTAATCAGAGCAGGTCCATATTTGTTGATTTCTTGAGCTAAAACCTGTGCCCTCCCCACAAATGTTAAGATCAAAAATCTTGAGTTTGCTCAACTTAATCTTTAAAAAGTATAATGCAGAATTTCGAATGTTGGTTTACGTTTATCCACAATGTTTCATAGAACATTTAAAGTCATGGCAATTTCCATACTGCATGCATAAAAATCATCTTGGATTTAGGCTTATCTCTAGATCCATGGGACTACTTACTTAGTAAAACTTCCCCTGGACAAATTTCAGCTTGAGTGAATGAGCTGGAATGCTTCACTCCAGAGCAGAAAATCTGGAAAATGTTTCATCTTTACCTCTCCCCATACTTGTATCCAAGTCTAACTTGTATCCAAGTCTAACTTGTATCCAAGAAGTAAAAATGTAATTTAGAGATGAGATCATCTCCTTAACAGTTCTCAGTCATGAAGCTATCTCCTCCTCTGATTTTTAAAATGTATTTCTTTAATTATTTGAAGTTTTGAAAAAGCTGGGTCTTAAGACAGAGAGAGATCTATGTACTGCAAAAAGTAACCACTTGCAGAAGAGTTTCCAAGTTTCAGCTTCAGCTGCCATGACTGTCACATGTCACATCAATAATATTGTGAAACCGCCTGCCTTCACACACTCCCTCCTAAAGACCTGGTTTTCTCTCTTAAAAGCCCTGAGTGTATAGTTCCATAAAATCTGTGATGAAGAGAGAAAAACAAATCCCAAGCAAAGCCTAAACCTGCCTGGACTGGTGGTACCAATCTTTCACGCACTCACATGTAGCCACACCTTTTTTTTTTCCTTTAAATAAATCTCTAAAACAATGTGAACGACATTGTGGGCCCTGATAAATCCCCTTGGAAAATAAACATCCCGTGGCAGTTTTGTCTCTTGTCACAGCTCAGGTGCCTTCCAGACAGCAGAAGCTACAAGGCAAACAAGACAAGGCGGCACGGAAGAGGTCACGGGGAGGTTCAGGCAGCGTGAGCCCGAGGTTCCCAGAGTGAGGAAGGTGAGGACGTGCTGGCAGCCTGGGAGGGAGGGCAGTGCCACAAATCACTCTCTGAAGGATGTTCAAGGAAATGTGCAGTCCTGCATCACACCTGGCTGCTGCTCAACACCTCAGCGTGCACAGCAGCCCGAGCCACTCCTGCGTGATCAGAGGAGTTGGTTCACATCTCTATCAACAGAAGGAAAACTCTGCTTTGTGAGGTCCCAGCAAAAGCTCTCAGCAGACACCTGTGCTGATAACAGTGGTTATTTTTTTACCACTGGCAGTTTTTAGCCACCCTGTTATCAGCTGTAGTACAGGTGATACTCTTCCAGAGCCTGTCATGCAAAGAGCTAATTTTGAAATAAAGCAATAAAAGGGGATCAGAAATAAGACCCTGTTTATTGCAATAGGACCACAGACATTTGGTTTTATTTTATGAGAGCTGTCATTAAAGACAACTGCTGGCACAGACAGAGGTTTGTTAATACTTTTCAGTTTTCAGTGTGAACAGATATTTAAGTTTTTTTGTTGTTGTTGCGGGTTTCTTTGGAGGAAAAAATAATTAGTTTAATCAGTTTTCTAGATATTCTTACTGATATACCTCAACTTTAAGCTTTGTGTTAGAAACACTGCTCCACACAGCCACAGTTCCTAATTAGAAAGACTAATTTAGAGCACCTTTGCCTCACAGTCCCTAAGGTTTCACCAAAAAAAAAAAGTGCATGTGTGTGCTGGCTGTTCCCTAGCACTGAATGTGCTGGTAACACTTTAGCACATAATGCAGTTGAGTCCTAAATTACATTCTATACAGATCAATTAGTATAACACAAGTTTATTTTAGTGGAACTATAAACAGATGATCAAGTGATGCAATAGTTTTTATGACTTATTTTTATTTAAAAAGGAACAATCTCCAAAAAGCTGACTATAGTTGAGTCAAGAAGATATCCAGAAACATAAAATAAGCTTAAAATATCTGTAGTTTAGTAAGTCAATACCAGATGGCTCATATACTGGGATCACTGTGAATATTTAGAGATTTTTTACTGTATTGATATACTTACCACAAATGCAGTTACAATCTAAAACTGATTACAAAAACAGAGAAAGGGGAAAATACTTAAGATCCACCTACCTCACTGGCATTCTTCCTTAAAACACATCCTTAGCCAATCTCACATTGTTAGTCACTGAAACTAAGAAAGTTTTTTAGATCCTAAGCTATTTTTTATGGATACATGGTTTGAAGAGGACACCAATTTTGCTGCCGTTCTGACACAGCTTAAGCAACACATTCTTCAAGGCCATGCCTGTGTTTGTCCTCAGTGTTTGTGTATTTGCCAATGTGAGTCCCCACTACATTATGCAAAGTGTGGTAAAAGCTCTTATCTCTGGAAGAGGAAAGATGGGAGGGATATTGGTGGTCTGTGCATCCAATTGGTACCACCTATAGCACCAATGAAAGTAAAATGAGTTAAAATGTGCCAGTTTACCTACATTTACAAATTAGCTCAGCTAACGTGAATCTCACAGAGGAATAATGCTTATTTTGACTTTCTAATGTATTTTGGTTTAAACATGTTCCAAATTAAGTTCAGCTATCTTAGAAAGACCTGTAATTGTACTAATGGGATTGAGCTAGAGAGCCTTTAGAAGCAGAAGCTCTCTCAGGAGACACAGGTGCTATGCTGAGTCATTTTCACAAATCACAGAATCACAGAATCACAGGAGCACCAGGTTGGAAGAGACCTTAAAGATCATCTAGTCCAGCCCAGCCCAATGAATGGCAAAGTATTCTTGCAGGATGAAAAAGGTAAGGTTAAGACAACTTCTCCTGAAAAAAAAAAAAAAAAAAAAAAGCAAAAGCAAGCAATAAAGGAAATTAATAAAAGTTAAGTAGATCTTCTCAATAAGGAGATCCTGTACCTGTCTGCAGAGGAGAGAGCCCACGGCTGTGCTGGGGCAGAATGTTCACTGACCTCTGCAGGTTGGAAAGATCTCAGAACTCAAAGCTACTCATGAATCACTGATGCTTCTTGGTGCTGGCTGTACTCTTAGAAAGCAGTCAGTCAGGGTGGACAGCAGTCCTATTGCCCAGAATGTGAGACCAGAATTTGGAATTCAATTTTCTGCTGGCTGTATCTGCCTGTCTACTAGAAATTCTGCAAGAAGAGCCAGTAGACAGGGAATTCTATCAACCATAGAATTTAAGGTGGAATTATCTAAATTGGCAGATTGTTTTGTTGGAAACCTTTTAGTTTAGAAAAAAAGATATTAGACTTCTCACTGTCAAGTCTTTACATGTGTGACTAATAAAGACCAACAAGATGATCCAAGAATTTACAACTTAAATAGCTGAGACTAATCTTAAGAAGATTTATGAGAAAGCTGATTTAGAGTGCTATATTCTATAAATTAATAGTGACAGATTTTTATGAGTAGTACACTTAGGAAATTACTAAAAAATAAAGCCAGGAGGTTGTTAAAGTCAAAGTTAAACAGTATAATTCAAACAAATGATTCTGTTATTTACTGGCAACCATATGTTCACATGCCACAACCTATATAAGAATTTTTATTTTACTATATAATACTTGGCAACTGCCTTCTTAATAAGGGGGCTCATAAGGTCAAGGCTGAAGAGTGATAATATGTTACCAGTGCTCTGAACTGAATTGGTAAATGGTTTTGATGATAAACTGTACAATTTGTAGACAGACATGATTATCAAATTTCGTATCAAATATAACCTTTTTTTATATCAAACATACTTTTCCTACTTTTCCATTTCCACTGTTAAAAAATTGCATTTCAGAAAACTAAGCAAGGAAAAGACCTCAGCAAATTAGATTTTATAGTTTACATACCAAATCCAGATATGTAACACTTGAAAATGAGGTCTTAACCTTTGGAGTTACAGGTGCTTAGCATTTCAGAAAATAAAATCAGTTTAATTTTCCATAGAAGAATCATAATGTGAAGCTTTTCCATTATAAGCATATTTAACATTTTACAGAGCAACTTTACAAATGCAATTTTTACCTGAAACAGCCTGTCACCCACAGATACTGCTGAACTTGTTTTGAAGAAAAAGATTGTATAATCCTTGTTTACAGAACTTTTATATTCAAATCTCTTCAAAAGCCCAAGAATTAGAACAATGCAATAGAATGGCAATGTTAAAATAACATAAAAATCAATTATATTTTGATTTTTCATAATATTAACTCAAAATAATATTTTTTTATACAGAGTTTGCTTTGTCTTATGCTGAGGGAACTCTGATGGGAACACTGAGTTTGGAAGGTGTGAGTTATGAGCTGCCTTTAAATTATTTGATAACATTACTCTCTGTCATGCTACATCATTTTGATGTATGGTACTTATTTGGTATTTGAAAATCTTTAAAGGAGCCTGTACATTTATAGATCAACAGGTGCTATGCAACATACTTTACATATAACCTCACTTTGTGCCTGCTAAAAACCCATCTAGAGATTAAAGAGGAAAGCCAACAGGATTCCTGTATCTGCCCTGAGATCACAGCTCCTGCTGACTGCACCAGACCCAGCTCAGGCACACTCACCCACACTCAGTGCACACCTTTTAACTGCACTGCAACATGACCAACCTTGCTTAAAGACTAGAAAATTCCACTCCTTCCCAGTGAATAGTGATTCCTCCAGCTTTTGGTTCCAAAGGTCTTCAACAAAAAAAACCAAAAGGAAGATGACTTTTATTAGGGGAATACTTTATTTCGAAACCTAAAATTTTCACAATATGAATACTTGCATATTAAAATATTAAATATATAGAAATTGTTCCTCTGTATTTATAAGTCTGCGACTTGCATTTTCTTTGGAATTTGCTTCACAGCTTATTTTTTTGTTGAATCCAAGTTAGGCGTGCTTCCTTACAACCATATGGAAACTCTTGAGTTAGCTCACATCTGAAAAATGTAGTTTTCCATAGGACATATTGTATACTGAGTGATTGAATCTAAAATAAAAAACAAAACAACAGAATTATTAAAAATAAAATGCAAAAGAAACAGATGATAAAGCAACAATGTACTTCAGAGCAGTTTCTGGTATAGAGCACTTTGGTAGAGCTGAGAACCCACAGAGAGAAAATAAATGTGAACAGTCAAATGATAATAGTGCAAGCACTTACCATTTACTTAAGTTTTAAAAGGGTGCTGCATTATTGAACTATGTGCTTTTTGTTCTGGTCAACCTTGAGTGAATTAATTGGAGCTGGTACTAATAGCAGAAAGCAGAAACTGTTGGAAACTGGATTGCAACAGTTGAGTGTGAAAGGTTAGAAACACCTTCAGATCTGATTTATTTATTTGAGACAGCAATTTATAGGTGACACTGTTCATGCTATTATGCACACAGTTGCTGAGAAAGGGGCAGAGCTTCAAAACTCTGTATAATTCCTTTAAAGCATCATATAGAAATACTTTTTTCTGAGATTGGATGATTCATCAAAATGAATTAAACCCCATTAAATGGAGTGTGACCATGCCTCGTGAGCAGGATGTAGTGATTAGAAACCAGACTGCAAAAATGAACTGAGAAATCTGTAAATGGCACAAAAAATTTAGTCTTTTGTTAGCAGCTGGATATGCAATTCCTTCAGTGCACTGATGGGCTGAAGGTGGCCTGTGCAGCTGCAGGGAGCTCATGAGATCTGGGAGTGGGACACACGAATCACACACTGCTTCAGATCACTGCATTTGTCCATCTGGAGCACTGCTATTGCAAACTTCTGTGTTTTGTCCTGCACAAACCTCTGGTTTCATTACCTGCTCACTTTTCTTTTGCACACTTGCTCTCTAAGTCTTCCTAGAAACTGGAGAAAAGTACAATAAACAATGCCATCTTCTTAAGTCTCTCTTATCAATCTTCACAATTTAATCTTATATTTTAAGTAAGTATGACATAAAATGTGCATTCAGATGATAATTTTTCCCTTATGGCTCACTTTTCCTTTCTTCTTTAATGGTATTTTCATTCAGGTTTTAAGTCATTATGATCTGACAGTATTTGAGGTCAAGAGATTAGGAATGCTTGGCTATTCCCATGTAACATCAACTCCTGTAGTACATTTGTTGCTAGGGTATGAGTGAGACATTTTCTGGAGAAGTTTGACAGAGCATATGACATAAATTAAAGCTTTTTATTTTCTAAACAAGATCTCTTTTTGGGAAATACTCTTGCTGAAAATAAGAGTCTGTCAGAATGGGTGGCAAATGAGTTGGAAAAACGATAGACTAAGAACTCAGAAACTTAACAGCAGGTGTTAAAAAGAAACTTTTTGCAAGTAAAATGGAGACTGCAAAAATTGTCTTTCATACAACACAGCATTCAGGAAAATTTATCAGAGGGTGCCAGTCCCTATATTTCAGTATTACTATGCCAATTTATACCAGTTAAAACTGCATCTAAAGTTGAAATACATGCTGTTTTAGAAAGCAATTCTCATGTAAGCATTTTCCCATAATTTAATTTGTTCTAAGTGAAACCATCACACAAAAGATACATTTGAAGATATTTGGATGATATTTGTTCTAAGAAAAATTAAAATGGTGAGTACCAGGACCATCATAAAGCCCTCTTAGATGTAAGAGAAAGATCTCACCATAGAGACAACTTTCTTGAAAACCCAGCTGTAGCAGCTGGTTCCATTTTCATACTTTCATAACCTCAGTTCAGTGAAATACATTTAATAACTTTTTAAATACATATTCTGCAATATTTTATATAAGTTGAAATTTGGTGTCTTACCTAATATCCATTTTTCTGATAAAGATATTATTTCCTGGTACTTCTTTCCTGGTTTTCTGCCTATACAGATTTTTGCCTGACGTAAGGCTTTGCATATTTTCCCTCCTGCCAGCTGTATAAGTTCAATCAGCTTTTTGCAGGGGGGCTGACTGGTAGGAGATACAAACATGACAGGCTGGTTTGAAAAGAGATTCTGCTGGTATTTTCCTATTGAGAGATGACGCTGAAGCCTGCAGATCTGTATTTGAGGAAACAAGAAAATTAATTAACCAATGTGTTACATTTCCACTCAAATTAAAACTAATCCTTGTTTTTCATAATTCAGAAAAAAAAAGAAATATATTAGTATGAACTTTATTTTTTCAGGTGTATCAGAAATTCTTGGGTAAAATATTTGAGGAATTTGCTCTACTTGATCAATACATTTCCCAAACCAGATTTTGAGATTGTTTTATTTTATATGAAAATATTTTATTTCATTTTTATATGACAATTTACATATGAAACTTCTTAAAGCACTTGACAATATTATTTTTCACCATAGTCGTACATTCTTACATTTATAACACTTGCCATGACACAGAAATCTTAAAGGATATTATAAATTATTATAGTCTTGCAGCATAAACTGTGATAGCCTTTATAATATACAATGCTTCTCGGTTTGTATTGAGAAGTTTAGAAACACATCTAACTCTGAGTTTAAACTACTTTAGGACCTCTTTTTCCCTTCTGTGCTCCACAGAAGCAAACTATATTTTTGCTCGGATGTATGCAGTAACACAAAAGTACCAGCACTCAGAGTGAAACATTTATTGTAAACCCTTTTGTGTCCATAAAACCATGAGAAGTTCTCTGTGAATGCTGTGCAACTTGTAACATTTGATCATTATAGCAAAAACCTGATTGATCTATATAAGACAAATTTTATTCTCAGCGTACACCTGGCAGAACAGTGTTGCAGCAATTAAAGCCATTTCTTTTAGCTGTAATACGCACAAAAGTAGTGCATACAGCAAGTGTACACAGCATGGTATACAAAATTAAGTTTTCATACCAAAATTTAAAAAAAAAGATTGTATTTCTTAGTGTGAGGCTGCCACTGACCTGCCAGAGCAATGTAGGTTACAGCTCTGAATTTGTATTGCTTGTCAAAGTTTAGAAAATTTACAATGAGACTGGGGTTAATTGCAAGATGAGAATAAAAAGAAATGTTTTATATTATGTGGTGCTTGGAATTTTTTATATAGATGACAACATGAGAATGGAGGCAAGGTCATTTTTCATATATTTGGTTTAGGAGACATCTGAATAGGAGACTGTAGCACGTGAGAAGGTGTGACTGGAACAGTGGAAAAAATTAGCTGTTGAGTGGATTCCTTCCACTCAACACACAAACATGCTGGGAAACTATAGGCACTTAAGAATCTAATGTGGTAATGTATGTGCTTTGCAGATGTGCAGCCAGTGTAAGAATCTCTGCCTGATTTGCAGGGGTTTATAAATCCAAATGGTTCCATGGCATGTTCACAGATAAAAGTCCAAGTGAATTGCCTTAGCACTTCTGATCAATGAGCTGGAGGAAGATTCTGCAAAGCCTGAAACCCATGGTAACACGAGGCTTCAGCTCAGTGGCTCTGTGTCACTGGCCTCTGCTGTTCTGGGGGATGGCAATCCATGCCAACCTGAATTTTGAGATCTCCTCCATCAATAAATAATTCAGCTTTCTCAGATTGCTAATTCCTTGGTTGCTTTCCTGAGAATAAAATTAGGTTGAGTCTTTGCTTTCTGAATTCACTAAGGTATAAGGACAGTGACTGCTATGGATGAACCAGGCCAAAAAGACTCAATCACAAGATAAGAAATACCCTATATTTTCTATTCCTTTGTAAACTTAGGTTTAGGAATGGCATAGCACACCTAATCCTGTCTCATAGCTGCTAAGTAATTTTGTTGATCACAGTATCATTGCAGTTATATTGCAAACTTTAGAGGACCCAAACTTATTTAATATATCCGATGGCCCTTCCTGCACCTGGTGCCTTGCACTCTGGATTTGGACTCAGTGAAGTATTGCCTACCTCCATCTGAGCAGAACACTGTTCTAGGAGTGCCTGTCTGCTGGGCATCTTGGTGTCAACAAAACCAGAAAATTAATAATTGTACTGTTTTAATACATGGTATTTGGGATTCTCTAAGAGTACTGTTTGTGATGGGTCTTGTGAGGCTTAGAGGCCATGATCTCTATCCTGACCTAGGAGACCGGGTCAGGAACAAAAGCCACTTTGCAATCTGTGATGTACAGAGCAGTGTGATTTTGGTATTACCAGGATTGCAATCATTAATCTTCATTTAAAAACTGTGCTATCGTGAAACTATGAAAGTGCTTGCTGTAAGAACTTTCAACAAATTAAAGTATGCACTATAGTGAAAAACAACAATCTCTTTGTATCAACCTCATAACAGCCTCATGACAAATGCGATGCCACCTTAGTTCATCTGACACAGAGCTCTTTGGAATATTGGCACAAATCAGACGCAACTGATAGAAAAAATACAATTCCAAAGAGGATATAGTGCTAGTTTATCTACAATAGACTAGATTAAACTAAAAAAGACAAAAGTCACACTGGTTTTGTCAACCTGAAACTCTAAGATTTTAAAGATAAAAATTATTAGAATCGATAAGTTTTTATCTAAAGAAGGCAGTAAGACTTGTATTAGATAGAAGACACCAAATATAAATTGTTGCAATCTGCTATTTTCTGCATATTTTAGGGAATATTATTTAAAAGGACTAATTGTATTCCTACTTCCTAAAAAATTTCCCCTGAAAGGATTTATTTGCTGCCATTGTAATGAAAACTTATTTATATGATACATCTTCCTATAAAAACAGATGTTGGATGAAATTAATATTAAAGCAAATGTGTACATAGCTAATCATAAAATTGGGAAACCCAAACTTTAAGTATCTAACAGCTCTCACCTCAGCTCATGTGCACAGTTAGCATGCTTTACTTATGCATTCAGTACATAGTAGGAGCACCCAGAGGAGGGAAATGCTGCTGAGCTGTAGAGCGGGTTTTCTTAAACTGCACGTACAATTCCATCTGGGTTCACTGCCAGCGCATTTGAGAGGAGGACAGGCTAAGAACACAGCCCATCCCAGTGGCAGCATCAAAGGAAGGGTTCAACATGGACTGTCACCTCTGCATTCCCTTTGTCTGGAGCAGCACCACCACATTCCCAGTCAGCTGTGCCTGGATTTGCTCAAGCACACTGGATCCCCTCACAGGCCACAGAGAGGCAAAAATCCCAGCGTTTACATTCAGAGCTCAGAGAGGAATCTGGCAGGTTGGAAGGTTGACTTTGCCTGCTGGCCCCTGGCCTGGAGGCTGCACCTCTGGCCAGCTGCTGAAGGGCAGCCAGCTGACCACACAGGCTTTGGCAGGGGCACCAGAGGGCACAATCCAGCTCTTAGCCCTGAATTGACTCAGCTGCCTTTGCAACATCAAAGCCTTTGTGGCACTCCAGGGGTGCTCCCAGTCCTTTGAAACCATACCCATTTCATGCAAACTTTTACAAATAAATAAATAATTCCTTAGCAGAGACCAAGCCTGGGAAAATATCAGGTCCCAAAAGCAACTATTTCCACAAATTGTGGATCTATTAGTCAGTAGTTATGGTTGCAGTTGTGTTAATGCCTATGAGACAGCACTGATTTTCATTTCCAATAATATTCTTTGGCAGATGAACACTAAAACAAAGTGTTATTGACCCATCTATTTAATCTTTCTGGTAAAGACTCTAACCATGAACTTCATCCTTTCATAGCTGGATGAATGGCAGGAAGACACCTTTTACATGCATACTTTTCTCATAGTTGTACCATTAATGTAGTTGTTTGTTTGAACCTAAGTTTTCAATGGGAAAAAAATACTGCTGACAGAAGTAAAACTTAAGGAGAATGTATTACAAAAAAATAAAGTCTTTCTTTGCTATAAAGTAAAAAATCACAAAAAAACTTCACCAACTATTGTCCCACCTGTGACTCATTTTCAATTCCTCCAAGCCAAAAGAGCATAAAATATAAAATCTCCTAAACTTTGTAGTTTTGTCTAGGACTGTATGAGAATACCTCCTGCTGGGCAAGGTGCCAGAATCAACACAAAACTCCACAAACTCCATAGGAGACAGCTATCAAGTGCTACAAAAGTATTATCTCTGAATAATAGCTGAATTCATGTAATATGTAAGAAAATAAATATTTTGAATGCACACTGAAATTTTTAAGCAAAGAAACTGATAATTTACTATATATAGCACTCAATTTTCAGTGTCTAATTTTCAGACAATAGTGCATGAAGAAATGTGCAGTCTGAATTGCTACTAGAATAATAATATTTCACAAAAAATGAAATAGAGTATGGTTATGATTTATTAAAATCAACAAAAATTGTATTTGTAGCCTAGAATTTATAATGTGGAGTACTGTATACTTAAAAAATATACATAATGTAGCCATCTTTAATGATTACACACATCTGAAAATTTGTGCATGCACTGTACAATCAATGTATGCATTATTAATCTTCATTCTTGATTTCAGTTATTGACTAAACACTAATAAATCTAAAAAACCCCTTAGGATTTATTTTATAATTAATATTCAAGCAATTAATATAGTATTTATGAGAACATGAAAAGCTGTAATGTCTTGGTTATTGTTACTTGCAAAAATAATTAATATATTCTACTAAATACAAACAGCAAAAAATAAAATTGCAGACACAAGTTTTAAGAGAGAAGACTGTATATTTTATGGTTTATATCTATCCGAAGACTAAGTATTATTTCATTTGAAATTGATGATCAAAATTTATTTATTGCTCATTTTCAGTAAAAAGAGAACTGACTGTTGAAGTGTTAAGGATTAGTTCACTATTCTGCAAATATTAAATGACAAAACCCCTACAAAATGGATGAATACCAAACAATACCAAATGAAGCACAAGATTTATGCTTTGATAATGTACAAATTTAGCAATAAAAGACAAAGAAAATAGCATATTAATTTAATATAGTTTACTGATGTCGCTGAGGAAACATTAAGCTCTAAGATTTTAATATTCACATTATTTCAGTATGGATCAATATACTGTCTAAGTAATGTTTACATTTTGGTTGCTATAATTATTTATGAAGCCCTTGTGAGGAACAAAATCAAAATTATATTCCTGTTAGGAATCATTAAACTTGCATGGTGATATGCATTTTCAGACTGTCATTTAGTAAAAATTTAAAAGAAAAACACATATGTGGAGCCCCACGTATATAGAGATCAAGGGCTTACATCCACACAAGTGAACCATCAGCCTGCTTCTGATGAAAAGGAGAATATTGCAGCGTGCAGACTTCTGAAAGTACAGTTATCCTGCAGTGAGGAATTTGCAGAATCTGCAGGACCCTACAGGGATCAAGGAGTGATTCATATTAACAATGCACTACAGCTGCAAGACAAAGAAGAAATGCTTTCTTTTTCATCTTTCTTAATATCAGGTTTAATAGGATAGAAGCAACTAATCAAATAGCAGCTCTCTTTTTGTAGGAAAAACATGTGCCATACATTTTTAACTGAAATTAAAAGCCTATCGTTTTAGTTTGTTGGGTTTTTAAAATTATTTTAGCACTTGGCTGAGTTTTTTTAACATGTTGGGAATACTAAAATGCAAATAGTATTCTCTAAAAGCTTTAAAAATTATATTGAAATGCTGCACTAGATAAATAAATTAGTGATGTCTGGCATGAAAAAAGCATGTTAGGACCTGGAAACAACTTCCTTCAGCAAGCAGTTTCACAAAAAAATAGATCCTCAGCTTTCAAGGATGGTGTGTCAGTTAACAGAACACAACACTGATGCAGGACCCCAGCTGGTTCTGGATGTACTGCCATCCTTTCATCTCATCAGCACCCAGATCCTCAGTCCACCCTTGGGCATGACATTGCTAGTGATGTTTTTCATCCTCAGAACAAAACTCAACTTGCAACATTCATGCAATGGAAATTAATTACAAATATGGAATATTTATCTCTTACTGTTTATTGAAACAATGCTTTCTCATTGGTTATTGATATCCTTTGGCTGAAACAGAAGCTCCCTGTTTGTCAAGGCTTCAGACAGTCAGAAGTGAGAACATTTTGAATGCTTGATAAGGCTACATCAGCCCCCAGCACACACACACACACACACATGGAGATTGTGTGCAGGCCACATGTTTCTGCAGTAGAAAAGTAGAAAACCCAGTGCTCTGAGCCAGGAGACAGAGGTGGAAGAGGATAGAGAAGAAAATTTGGTCTACAAAAAAGAAAGTTTCAATGTCTGGTCTTGGAAAATATAAAGGAAAATAAAAGGAGAAATGGCATACAGTTAAAGCTGTATTATCTGAAAAGTTATTCAAAACAGTTTCTTCCCCTCCTCTGAGACTCCTTCACATAAGAGTTTCCTGGCCAAGGCAAGGGCAAAAGCAAGAACACTTGAATCCAGACAATTCAGCTGATATTGTTTCTTTCTACTGTGTTTTGGCAGACAACCGTGCTTCTCTCAAATCCCACAGACTGATAAGAAAAGTTAATTTCACCAATTTATACTCTGAAAGACTGAGTCCCAGTGGGAATACTGTATGAAAATGTTTGGCAAATAAATCTACTGTTTGGCGGATATGCAAAATTATACTGGAAGATGTCTGAACCATTTTTTTCCGGCATAGCAAATTTTTGCAGGAAAAGAAAAAATAACTTATTTTTAGTTTAATTTCCTTGTTTTCCAGAGATAGAACTATTTTTAAAAACTACATAATTCAATGTAATCAACTATAGATTAGTAAAAAACAAATCAGGGTAAAACATTGTCTTTTCCCTTTTGAGAATAACTATGACTTGCAAATCAAGGAGCTGTATTATCAATATATATATAATTTAAAAACACTCTGATAAGATTGTAAGATAGGATCACTTTAACTACTTGCTTAGAACTTCAAAATATTCTGGAATAAATTCGCATTTGGTTTCAACACAAACTAAGTATTTTTAAAGTTAAAAAGTCCTTTAATTACAAATTGGCTAACTAAGAAATGATTTTTCAGGACTAGAAATTTAAACTTTTCTTCTGAAATACCTCAAAACTTGTCCTTCTTCCATTTCATCTTATTTCAAGAGAACTCAAGTGACTACCAGGCAGTGGTAAGAATGCAAATTGCAATTGCAAATTTAAATCAAAATTCTGCAAATTATAATTGGGAAGGGTTTTCCTCACCAAATTATCAATAAAGCAACCCTGTTTCATGCCCCATGCCAAAATGGTGTATGAGTGTGGCACACACACCTGTGAGCCATGCACCACTGGCATACCATGAGGGTTACATGAACTACTTGTGACAAGTCCTCAAGAATCCCTGTAAAATTTAAAGACAGAAGTCTTCCACCTCCATACACAATCTAGTCCAATGCTTATCTTCTCTCACAGTTAGAAAGCTTTCCTTAATTATACAACCTAAATTGCCTCTGATGCATTTTCAGCCCATTATTTCTTGTCCTAGTGCCAAGGGACATGGAGAACAATTTCTTCTTTTCCTCTTTGCAACAACCTTTAAATATTTGAAGGCAGTTATCATGTCTCCACTTGGTTGTCTCTAGACTAAACAAACACAGTTCTTTCAGTCTTTTCACTGGGGTCATATTCTGTAGACCTCTGATAATTTTGTTACTCTCCCCTGGATTTTTGCCAATGGATCCCACATCTTTCCTGAAGTGCAGTGCCCAAAACTAGACATGGTATTCCAGCTCAGGCCCCACCACTGCTCTCTGCACACTGCAAACAATTCATGTATTTTATGCTTAGCATTCCTGTTAACACATCCTTGAATGCCTGCTTCTTTTATCAGAGTATGACGGAGGTTACATGTATTGGTTCAGATCCTCTAAAATGTTGAGTTGCTCTTTGGGCAGAACTATTGCATTGTCACTCTGCAGGTGATTATTTCTCTGCCTTTGCAGTTGTCTTTACTGAACTCCATCATACTTACTTCTGACCATTTCTTCTATCTCTCAAGGTTAATTCCAGGCTGTTGTAGCTTAGCCCTGGTGGCAGCTAAGCACCACAGAGCCGCTTGTTTCCCGTTCTGCAGGATGGTGGCAGGGAGGAAATTCGCAAGGGTGAAAGTGAGAAAACTTATGAGGTGAGATGAAGACAGTTTAGTAATTAAAGAACCGACAGGGTGAATCTCCTGTTCTACTAACTTTAGGTCATGATTAATCAGACTTTATATCCTGGTAGCTTAGTAAAAGCCTAGATAACAAATTCAGTATATGGATGGAACAGTTGTACAATTTATGACAATGGTTCCCACATATGCTGCTATGGTGGCTTCCTTATGTTTAGGACAAAGAGGTCATGTGATCATTTATGGATCTTCTGTGCAGGAGATCTAAGTAAGCAATGTTGAATCTACCATTTTATATCTGGTATTATTGGTAGGACTCTCCACCTAACACAGTTTGTAGATGCATACAAGTCCATTTGTCTCAAAAACACAAAGCAAGCAAAATAAGAACAGAAAGTTTGTTCCCTTAATTCAACTGACAGTTGAACAAAGGCAGTTGAGACCGTATGAAAACCAAGAAAATCTTAACCTCCAAATAATTTGATTTAGACAACCAGCCATGACTTTAAAAGTTATGTATTATATAAATGGACTTGTTTTTCCTCACAGCTGACAAAGATCTATTCTTGATGGATCTATCCTCACAGGACCCTTGGTGAACAGATACTTACATTTTTACTGGTCTAGTTTAATGCAAATTTGAAATGAATCTGTTAGTCATTCCCATGGAGTGTACTTTTAATTCCCACTGTGGAGCAGCCATTGTGGCACACTGTACTAAATTTGGATGGAATACACTCAGAAGATGGGCTCAGTTCAGGGGGCAGGCTGGAATGAGCCAGAGCCCGAAGTATGTGTGGTGTGCATGGTGCTCTCATCACTCACTCCTCACACACTTTGCAGATCCCTTTCCAGTTGCCTGGATCACTGACTCCTAGACACAGGCACCAGAGAGCATGGAGTCACTTCTGGCAGATGTAATGGGGTAGTGATATAGGAATAGGATGCTTCTTTCAAATGGATTTATTAACTGCACAAAAATAATGACCTCAGCTAAATGTAGGCTGTCTTTTAATAGCTGCAACTTGCCCATATTGGTATCTCATAGTTCATTCTTATATAGCAACAGAAGGTGGAAGATTAGTTGCACTTTGGCATTTATTCCCTCGTATTGCAACCATTTACCCATATTTCATATAAAGTCTCCTCGAGGCTTACTGAAATCTCCCAGCCCACATAAGGCAAATTGTTTGTTGGGTTTTTGTTTCAAGAAAACCAGTGCATGAGACTAGTATGTTATTAATTTCAGCAGAGTAGCTTAAGGAATGAAGTATTAATGAAATAAATAGCAATGTTTAATCATATGAGAGTAAACACTTGCATTTTCACAGACTGAAAGAATACATTTCCAGATAACTATATTTCAGTGATGAAAGACCACACTGAAACAGAAATTCCATGAGCTAATAACATGCTGCACTTAATGGAGAGCAACTTGATACTCCCCATGGTTAAATACTACAAATGATGAAGACACAAGGCATGGAAGCATGGAAGTCCAGTATTTGCATTAAAGAAAAAAATTCAAAATTATAAGCTCATTACAACTACCTTAGGCTTTTCAGACGTTGGATCATTTTGGACAGTCTAATTTTTTTTTTTTTTTTTTAATCAGCACAGGATATTGTGCAGTGAGTTTCAAGAATGACATTTGTTTTGCTGGCTTAGGGAAGTGGGGAATCCTTCCATTTGCCTTTAACAGTAAATGATAAATCCAGTGCTGTCAACAGATTTGCTATACCTGGCAATGTGCAGATGAATAATGCTTTGATAAATAAAAGAGTTTTCTATTCCAGTAATAACAAAGTGAGCAATCTTGTTGAAAGGAGAAGCCTGGCAAATGTGAAGGGTTACACAGATGTTCCCAAATGGCTCATTCCCCAAACAGTTGTATGAACCCATAATAAATGCAATCTCAACATTTAAAATAATTGCTAGTTTTATCTTTAAAATATGAAAATGTGAGTCCTTTTGCTGTGTCTCAGCAGACTGAGTTGTTTTACAAGAAGACAGAACACATTCTTCTCTCTACTCTTCAGTTTTAGCTGAATGCCATTGCAACGCCCAGCAGTAACTCAGTGTGTGCCAAACATGAATATTTTTAAGCGTTATTTGAGTTTTAGAGGCTACAGTAAGTGATGGGAACACAGTCGTCTTGGGAATCTACAAATAACTTTAAAAAAGCTCATAAATCTGGCTTTCATGTTTAGGTTTTCAACAGCTTTATGAAATATGTCAAAGCTTGAACACAGTGAGTTAGTTTTCCTTCATATTTCTGAGGATTGACTTCTCAATCTTTTTTGATATGCTGCAGAGAAACAAATAAAAAAGGACTTGGCTTAAAAAACTTAGGCATCAGCAAATTAGATTTTTTTAAAGTTGCTTTCTTATTTTAATTTTTTGTGTATCAACAGAGGAAAAACTAAGTAGGGCAACCTAAATCAAAACAACCACAAAACGTTTCTGTCTAGCACACAATATATTACAACATACCAAACAAAATATTAACAAAAATGTGATGTATAATTAAAAGATATTTTTTCTTAAATTGTATAAAAAAGATGCATCATAATGACTAAGCACAATAGAAACCTGGAGAGCTGCATTCAGAAGTCCCATGCAAACTCTCTACTTACATGGAAACGCATGCACTCCAATGATAATTAGCAGGGAATTCTTGGTTTTTAAAATATGAACTAAAGGATCAGTTGAAATTACATCAAAATTCAACAGCAAAAACCTTTAAAATTGTCTGAGAATCACAAAAATGAGCCCACTCAAAGAGATTACCTGGCATCACACATGGTGCAACTGCTGTGGAATGCTGCCCACTGCAAAACTTGACCTGATTTGGGCTGCTTTCAGAAACTCCCAAAAGAACTGCTATCATGATTACCTCTATAACTTCCCTAAGTAGTACTCCTTGGCAGGAATACTTCTTTATGTGTAATAACATCTCCTCTTCACTTAATCTATGTCACAAATTGGAAGATCCCATAGGAAGAATGGAAAGCAGAGACATTTAATCCTCCAGCACTAAAGGTAGCAAGTGGAGTTGCCAGCACACACAGAGCAAAAAAAACCCCTACATGTTCAAATATTTGACCAGGTGGTTTTTATCAATTATGTTTTAAAATTATCATTACTCAAGAAATGTTTTTTGGAGAGGACCACTTTCTTCATAGGTGCTAAACAAAAACATGACAAATTATTTCTATTTGAAGATTATTTTAATGAATTTTTGTACTATTTAGCATGACAATAATGTAGGAACTGTGACTATATTATGACAGGAAGCTGGGACTATCTTCTGTATAATTGAGGGAGAAATATTTATGTTGTGAATACAGAGTAAGTTTAAAGCTATGGTAGGGTTGGTAAAGTTGGTAGGGTAATGGCTGAGTACCTGACACTAAATTTATTGTCTTTGCTCTTATTTCTCAAGTTAAGGGTAAGCATTTGAAAAGGATTTGTTTTAATAAAATGAAAAAAATAAATTCACAAACCATAGTTGTAAGCTGTGTGTGGTAACAAATGCAGTACCTGTTTAAGGTAACCTATTCCAGTACCTGTTTAAGGAATTGGCACTTGTGAACTTGTGAGCTAATACACCAAACACATTTGCAGCACATCACCCCACTGTTTTCTTCTCAAGAGTCTACAGGAGGCAGAGCAGACACTGACTCAGTAACCTGATCAAATCCTGGAGGAAAAGAAGTCTAACATCTTCTTGCTGCAAATAAGAAGCTTGAAACATAAACCTTATTTGGAATACAATCTTATTCCTGATTAGGATTTCAGATGCATTTGGGATTTTGACACGTAATAACATTTCTGCTTTTTTTTCCTTTTTTTTTTTGTTACTTATTTCTGATTTAACTTTTTTTCAGTGACAAAGATAATGGAACAATATTAATTTGACTTATCTGATATTTGCATTTGGTCTTGCAGGAACTGTCTTAATGAAGATAAAATAAAAGCATAACACTAAAGGTGAAGCTATTGAAGTGCTAATCTGAAGTGGCAATCTCAAATCAATTCACAAGAAAGTCCACAAGTTTACTGAAAATCTAATGGTGATGTTCTAAAAACCTTAAAAAAAAAAAAAAAGAAATATTCTTGTAGGTTCCATATGGAATTTGGGTTTGTTTTAAATTTGAGCTTGCAGTTATGACACAGTTAAACACGGAGAACTAGGCAGACTTATTATGGTAGTGGACTTTCAGTGACTTCTCATGCTAGCTGGGCAAAGTTTGTAGGGTCAAACTCCTGACCCTGTCCTCCTTTCTGAGTTCCTTTCCTATATTCCTGCTATTCTTTGTCTAAGAATGGTGCAGGATTGAGGGTCTACCACCTTCTAGCCTATCTGGATTTTACCTGAAGTGCTCTTGCTTTAGTGAAAGCAAAAAGACTTTTTGAGAGGCTGTCATTGCATAGGCAAGCAGTTGCAACTTGAAAACCAAAGAATACTCAGCAAGTACTGTCCATAAAATATGAGCAACTGGGATTTGTGCTTAAATGCAAGATAAATGTCCTGAAGCACAAACAGTCACAGTCTTCAAGCAAAAGCAGTAGTTATTTTCTAGTCACAAATCTGGATATCTTAGATAAAATACAAATGCTCAATAATGCTCAATGCTTTGATAAAATGCAAATGCTCAGTGCTTCTCTCCTGCATACTAGTTTTCTAGTAAATGTATGTAAATAAATATTTATCACATCTGGCTCTGCCCCAATCCATAATTCCCACAAAAATCCATGAGAATAAGGTGGATTTATCGGGAATACAGATTTAGTCCTATAATAAATGCAAACTCTCATGAAGGTAACTGCTTGCACACATACTATACTAAAGTATATACACTAAGAGAACGAAGAAAAAGAATACAATCTAGCTAGTCCTGCATAAGGGAAAAAGTTTAAAAATGTCCTGCACACTCACTGGATCATGTGTGTATTTTTATTTTAAAATTCTATTAAATTTAAAATTGAGGAGCTAGCATGGTAGTTCTAATGCTACCCATGGAATACTTTTTAAAATGGCATTACTGATTAAGGTGTAATGCATTTGTCCTTATGCTGTGGGCTGACACTGGGAGAGCCATAAAGCCATCATTGCTCAGACTGTTAATGGAGGCAAGAACTCACTGCACAACACTGCAGTACTCCTGGGGTTAAACAGAGAAATAGCAATGATGTGATTTGGAGGGAATTCAATTAATCCTTCTTATTAAAGAGAGGCCAGTGTCCTACAGACTTAGAAGGGAGGGGGAAGCTAAGTCTTCTCCTGAAACTCCAAAGTGGTTTTTAATGAATTCACAGCTAAACAAAACTACATGGCATTGTCATGCTCTTCTCTGCTATAGAACAGAGAATGTTATATAACATTCTCTGTTATATATTACAAAAAATTTGACAGTTAAAAATTAAGTAATTCCACACTAAACTTAAAACAGTAGTTTTATCAATTAGAACTTTATCATCTCCAGTTTGAAATAAAGCTGAAATCAGGTATGAGATGGCTAGAGAAGGAAAAATCAAAATACTTTGACTAGCCAAGTTTTATATTATTTTATAAATAAAAGGAATACACCAGGTTTTTTATGTTCATTAAAAGCTGAATATATTCACTGGGACACACTTTGGTAGTGCCAGCATGATACAGTCACAAAGCATGCACATCAGGGTGACAGCTAAAAAGCAACAGAAAGCTTTGCACATAATCTAAAACTAAATCTGTATGTAATTTCCTTCCCTTTGTTAATTGAAGATTAAAACTAAATCAAGGGGAAGCCTTCTATGAGGCTACTTCCAACAACAGATGACTCAACTAGCACCTGAGAATTTGTTGTGCTTGTGTGTACTGAGGTTCTGAACTTCCTGTTTCAATAAAATACCAAACAAGTTGTGTTTCCTTTACAAATAAGCTATTACATCAAACCCTGTTCCTATAATTTCAGTTTTTGTCCTCATTCCAACATTTTCTTTGGCAAATGTAGAAACATTCTAATTAAAGAGAGGAGAAAAACAAGCATCATTCATCATGGTAAGAATGAATGCTCGAGAGAACATCCTTACTGGTTACTTGTTCATTCAGTTTAATTTGGCTTTTTAAGTGCACTTAATTATGGCATGCAGTTCTCTGAGATAAAACATGGGTAGCAGGGTTTCCACTAATAGTGTCTTGTGAAAGCTATTAAAGGTACTAATTCCTCTAATGCCATACAAATGTAATACCACCTGTGTAAACTAATTAAAAATATTTTTAGAACACCATAATACTTTAAATATACTATTCTTTAACATATTTGACATTTGAACTTTTTTAAAGTGGAAATGTTCCTTTGTTGTCATCAGCATGATCTATAAGATAAGAACAATAAGAATCCTTTCCAATGTTATCTTTCCATAATATTCACATTTTGACCTCAGTCTACTTCATTTGCAATTAACCATGAGAAAGACAAATTCCCATGAAAAGGTAAATACCAGACCTGCAAACACAGCATAATGCAACTGTCTGCTTAAGTACAATAAAGCCTATATATTACAACATATGTGGTTTCTTTTCTAAATTTATTTAACCACAGAATTGGAAGTGCTGATTCACGCAGGCAAAAGATCAAACTTAAAAGGATACTATAATAGGAGTTATAATTAATCAAACAAATGTCATTTTGGATAAGTCCATGTGCACATTGTATCTTTGTGGAGAGCACTACCTCTTTGTCTTATAAACCAAAGGCTTCCAGCAAATGAAGCTAAAACCCCAGTCAGATGCTTGGGGTTGTGTTCTAGACAAATCTGGAATTTGACAGTAGAAGTAGAAAAAACATCCACTGTAAATGGCTAAAGCCAGTGGAGGATGCCGAAAACTCCTGATGAAAGAAATAACCACTAAAATGTCTGCAACACCCTCTGAGGGCAGCATGAAAATAGAAATAGTGCAGTTAATCCTGGAAAAACCCTATGTTTGAGGAATGATCTCATCAAAAAGGAGAATGACTTGGCAGTGCTGCTGAGAAGAAGCCAGCAGCCCTACAGCAGTGGTGAGATGCTCTTGGGGAAAGCACACAACAGGAGATTGGATGGCAGTGTGCACCCACAGCCCAGAGAGACAAACATATCCTGGGCTGCATCAGAAGCAGTGTGACCAGGAGGGCAAGGCAGGGGACTCTGCCCCTCTGCTCTGCCCTCTTGAGATCCCACCTGGAGGGCTGCATCCAGCTCTGGGGTTCTCAGCAGAAGAAGGGCATGGAAGTCTTGGAGCAAGTCCAGAGGAGATCACAAAGGTGACCAGAGCGCTGGAGTGCCTCTTCTATGAAGACAGGCTGAGAAAGTTGAGATTGTTCAGTTTGGAAGAAGAGAAAGCTTCTGGGAGACCCTAGAACAGGGTTCCAGTACTTTAAAGGGGCTATGAGAGGGCTGGAGAGAGAATCTTTACAAGGGTATGTAGTGACAGGACAAGCAGAATGGCCTTAAGATGAAGGAGAATAGGCTTAGATTAGATATTAGGAAGAAATTCTTTTCTGTGAGGTGGTCAGGCATTGGGACAGGTTGCCCAAAGCTGTGGATGGATCCCTAGAAGTGTCCAAGGCCAGACTGGATGGGACTTTGAGCAGCCTGGTCTAGTGGAAGGTGTCTCTGTCCATGGTGGAGGGGGTTGCAGCTTGATGATCTTTAAGGCCTCTTCCAATCAAACCATTTTATGATTCTATGAACCTCCAGAAAAAAATCCCACAAACAAACAAATCGCAAACAAAACCCCAAAACCAACAAACAAACCTAAAGCAAAAAACCCAAGAAAAAATATTGTCTACTTTTAATATCGGATGAACCACTACGTGTCCTTCAGCATCTCCTACATGAGTAAGCAGCAAACAGCCCAATCCACATCACAGAGAATAACAATACTTTTGGGATCACACTATGGTACTGCTTCAAGAAGCACATCTTTAGTTTCATAAGTGTGAGCTTAGCCAAACCAAAAACCCAGTGGGATGGGATGAACAGATCTTTCAATTATTTATGCCATTCCTATTTTACAGTTTCTCTTCTAAGCCACGATCAACTCAACTATATAATTCCACATAGTAAAGTTTTGTGCAAAACTTAATTAATATCATAGTTATCTACCTCCTTCATGTTAGACTAAACCGAGAACTTCAGTAATAGTACTCAATAAAATCTGTAGAGTTTGACCTTGCTTTGTATTGAAACCGCAGCTGTTTCAAGGCGCTTAAAATGTACCATGATTCAGGCAGGAATCTCTGAGGCTAGGCAAAACTTCTGGTAGATCACTAAAGTTTTGGGACAAGTTTTTCAGTTTTAACATGATAGTGAGGACACCTTAAAGCTAATTCTTACATGTATATTTTCTTTGATTTTAGAAAGTTAGTACTAAACAGAATTTTTATACTTTTTCCCTGGAAAAAGTATAAAAATTCCTCATATGTTCAAAACATATTAGTTTAAAATATAGATACTAATGATTCTAGTTACTGTTAAAAGAACCAACAAAATTCCACCCAATTCAGACTACCCATAAAATTCCTGTCCCTCAGGCAAACATACTGCTGCTAGACTTCTCTCTATAATAGATTTAAAAGTAGGCATGACATGCAGCAAAGACTATTGAAGGTGAGCAGAATCAGGCTCCCTCATCTCCACAGGTAAAAGCCTCTCATGTGAATCACTGCCAGAATTTCCTGCTTGAAATGCATTTGATAAAGCCTCCAGGCCACAAATAAATCTGGTAGAATGAAATATGGGTAAAATGTGACCTTTCAGTCAGATTGGGGAAAAAAAGGGACAAAAATATTCCTCTGAAGATCAAAAGGTCCCTGGTGCAGACACTATCCTTTGTTTTGAATTTGTACAATGTAATGAAATACCAAGTCTGCTTTCATGTTTAGTGGAAAATAATGAAGAAATATTACCTTTGTAATACTAATATATTGACTAGCAAAGCAAGACTCTTGTTTGATTGCAGCCTCTGGGACCAACTTCAGGCAAATATTAAATAATATTTTAAAAAAATTATTAATTTAGACCATCTTTTAAATACTTGTGATGAATAACTTCAATACACAGGACATAAATCATTGTAAGAAAAACATGACAATGGAACTTCTTGTCTTTGAAAAAACCTCCAAGGTCTACAACAGAAGACCTTGTGTCATCAACACATAATAAAACACAAAACAGTAAGAACAGGTAGAGAAGCATATTAATATATAAAAACATATACTCACAAGCACAGTAAGTAAAAATCATCATTTCAAAGTAAATCTGCTGATGACAGAATTTTGACATTTTAAAATTGACTTTTTTTGGTGTTTGTGTGGTTGGAGCAAAGGTATGGGAGTTAGAAATCAAAGGAGACTATTAAAATGCTTATATCAGGGAAACTAAGATTAGTGGGACAAAATCTGGCACATATTCATGGATTATTTTCTTCATATTAGCTGTGAATTACTTCAGCCTCCATTTTGGAGGACAGAATTCTGCAGTTAAGACTGTACCTTAGACACACTTATGAAAGTGCCTGAGAAGACAAGCTATATCATCTAAAATGTACATTCTAAAGCTCTCAGAAGGTGTAATGGAGAAATGCATTCAGAAAACTATCAGGTCTGTAGGCTGTGATCCTACCCTGTAGAGACACTGCCATGGACTTTCGTGTCATATTCTTTTCCAGGAACATGAACAGAGTTGCAGTACAACTTTTTGCTTATGACTAAATGAAGAAACAGCAAGGAATTTATTAAAAATAAGAGAATTTTGATTAAATAAATAAGATTCACTTTTGCTGGAACCATTGCATGACACTGTGTTTTGAGGGAGTCAGATTTGTAACTAATTTTATTGCCTGGATATAGTGTACTAAAACTATAATAAAAAAAAGCCAACAAGAGCATCTCAACAGCTCCACTAAAACAGCCAGACCAGAAACGTTCCCATCCCAACACAGCTATAAAGGGTCTACACAAAGTTCCACCATATTTTTGCTTCTTCAGCTATTTCATTTAGAACTACTGTTAAATAAATGATAATATAATAATAAGAGCCCATAATGCAACACATTTTTCCTCTTATGAAACACAGTTCTTGATATACACATTCTTCTGTGCTATGTAGAAATAGTTCTTTACAAGTTCACCTTTTAAATAAATGGAATGTATTTTGGACTGATAGCATTTTAACTATTACAGATAAACACTGCATATAAGCCTGATTTACTGTTATGCAATAAAATACACATAAACAAATAAAATACACATAAACACTTTCCTTCTACCATAACAAGTGTGAGGATCAAGTAAGACAAAGCAGGATTTCTGAAGCTTTAGCTGTATAACCCCTGTGGGGCTCCAATGGCTTAACCAACAAAAAATCATTACATGCAGGAGCCAGGAGGTTTTTCAGCACACCCTGGTCTTATGAAACTCTCATTCTTCCATTTTGTTCATATATGGAAGACAGAACTCCAATTGTTCTATCACTACCATCCATACAGGCAGTAGGTTTCACTCATAAAATACTGAACATGTACAGAGAAACATTTTTTACTGAAGGATAAAGGTATTTAGATGGCAGTGACTAAAACAACCATGATATTTCTAGGCATTATGATAATATACATTACTTACAGTAGGAAAAGAATATTAAAGCTAAAAGCTGATTATTAGCATCAAGCACTTTTGTAAAGTGTACGTGACCATCTGCCAGTGAGCTTGCAATGAATCATACAGACAAACACAATCACAGTGCAACCTCACCAGAAGAGAAAGACAAAGGCACATAAACTTGACTATGTTTTTTTCTACCGTGGAAAAAAGATCAAAGTAAAACTTTGATTGTGTTTTTAAATGATAACAGTTTCCCCAAGTGTTGGTTTTCTAGAGGTGCAAGATTACAGTTCAGATGATAATGTAAAAACATGTGTAATGCATGCATAATGTGCTACTATTGCAGCAAAATGGAAATTTACCAAATCTACATCAATAGAGCAATAGAAACATCTGTTCTTCCTCATAATTAATATTGGCCTGGGTCTGTTCTTATTAACCTGTAAACTAGTTTCAGCTTCTTTCCTGCAGTCTTTGCTTGCTCTTCTGGTACTTTGTTAACCCCTTCTAAACACATCCCAGTGTTTCTTTTAATTTAAGAATCAGATCTTTTCAAGAAACTCAGAAAACAACCCCAAAGCAAACAAACAAAACTGCAGCTTTGTTTTATGAAACGTAGTCTATGTTTATGTGCTGAGAAAATTCTGGACTGGAACAAGCTGTCAACAACTTTCGTTTAGCAAAAACTTTACATTCACTCCATGTTGGTCCAAGCTAGTCAAATGCAGAGAGGAAACTAGAGAATACATCACAACTACAGGCAAAATCAGCAGTGAAAAGTTTTTGTGACCAAAGTGTACCGAGGCAGCAAGATTCTATTAGTCAGATATATGAGGTCATTGTACTATAAGCAAGGACCACAGAGTGGTGAAAAGGAATTACAGAACTGATTTTTATTCTGGAAAATTAGCTATGTAGATAAAACAGAGCTCTTTTTAGAAGATAATTGGGGTGTTAAAGTTATGTGTAAGTCATTGCAGAACATAATCATGTGCTCCTAGATTATAGCCATGTGCATAGATTAGGCACATTAGCCACAGAAGGCACAGAAGTAGGATGGGCTCCTGAGCAATAATCAGATGCATCCATAAAGTCCAACCGGCTTCTAGAACTGTTTTATCTTGGCTAATTTGTCATGTATGCTATATATATCTAAGTATACTACATTTTTAAAAACAAATTTAGATAAAATTGGCTTTTTGACTCAGCAGGTCTTTTTGAACTGATATTTAAAGGACGTATTCCACAAAAAATTATGCTATGTCTTCCTCCTTCCACTTTCAGCCAATTTCCCTGGTATGGAAGCAGGATGTACTTCAAGTTCTCATGTCTTCACTGGTAATAAAGGATAAAATTAGTGCCAGGCTCAACAATCTATCTTTATTAAATAAAAATAGTAATTTACATATGCATCCTGAATATGCAAAATTTCCTTTTTTGTCTGTTAGCAATGTATTGAATACAGGGATTATTTTGAGTTTCACAGATTTAACGCAGACAAAGAAACAGCAGTGAAGGACTAGAATACTACAAAAGCAGCATGTAACTTGCAGAAAGTAATAGCCTGGTAGTACCTTTTTAACCTGGGATTAAAAGTGAGATGCCAAGTAGATGATTTATGCTCTCTCTTGTAACATAGTTAATATTAACTTCATGAAACTTTATCATGAAAGCATGATAAAATGAAGATAAATATCTCATGGTTCTTTCCATTAGACTGGCAGTTGACGTGTTTAAAAAATCCTCCACATGCATTAACCTGAACATTATAAAAATTCTACCTGCAACCACAGTAACTTTTAGCAAGTGAAACCTGTATGTGACTGTGCATTGTATTGCAGACAGGAACTCAATTCTAATTTACTTTGAAGTTTTCTACAGCATCCAAGGTATTGAGAGGTACAATAAACACATACATGCCAATAAAAAGGAGTTGAACAGTATTAGATTTATAAATAGATACAAGAAAACAACATCTTGAAAGCGATGCCAAATAGGCAGATGTTATCAGTATTTACTTTCATATTCTGGAAATGTAAAAGGAAGGTCTTACAATAGGACTTTAGAATTTACATTTCTGGGACTGCTAACTGAACTATTCAGAAACCAGGATTCTGGCTTTCAAAATCATGCTAAAAAATATGTTTTTTATTTACTTGTTGCCTTCTACTGCCATTTTGCAGAGAAACATTTTCATGCTTCTGCAACCATGAGGAATAGAATTATTTCCCCTAAATTTAAGCTTTCATTTCTTTCTTAATCTAATTAGTTCATAATCTAGGACATAACAGACCAAAAGGACAGAGTAACATAATCACTGGCAACACCCAAAAACAAGGCAAGATTTATCTTTTATCCCAAAACTCTTGAGAAAATTTGTAACAGCTCCAGTTACATTTCAAATACAACCTAAACTACTCAGGCACAGAACATATTAAAAGGCTCTTAGGCTTTTCCGAGCTCGTAGATCAGAGATACATTCTTACCTAAAGATGCAAAGGAAGACATACTGGGATTTTTGAAAGTCTCTAAGTCTACACTGAGAACCTCTGAAAATCTGTCATTCATTTATGAACATTAAACATTTTAAAGTTTTAACCACAAAGCATTTTAAAGTACAGAATACATGGCTATTCCAGTTCAGAGACATTGTTCAAAGTTGACTCTAACAGCTGAGACCGGAGAAGAATATAAAAATTAAAAACAGAATAAGTATTTAGTAATCACTTATTCCTCTGGTTTTATTCTCCTGCCTGCAACTTTTATTTCTGTTGAGCTTGGCAGATGTCCCACAGAATGGGGGATGTCCAGTATTACACAGTCAAGTCTTATGTCTCAGATGAAAAGCATATGGAGTATGGCTTTCTACATATTTTCATTGAAACCAGGATGATTTTCAGATGCCTGGTAAACTGGAAAAATGACACAATGTATAAGTGGATAAAACCTTCATTTACAGCAGATGCACTACCAGCTACAGTGTATTTGATATCCATGGACAGAGCTGTTACACAGTCCAAACTGTCCTGAATTTCAACAATTAGTATTTAGGATTCACAACTCTACCTTTACAGAAGAATATTAACTAGGGAAAAAAAAAAAAAAAAAAGAAAAGGACAAGATATGCAATCCTCTCTTCCTTATTTCTAATTCTGAATACTTAATTTCTGTTTTCTGTTCATTAAAATCATTAAAATTACTTCATTCCACCAGCTGTGATATGGTGCAATACTTACTAAGCCATCTGCCAGTTCATTTTTTTTGGAAACAGGTGCCTCCTTCTGACATGGAAGACCCAGAAAAGAGATGAAATTTGATGAATGAACATTTAATGAATTAATGAACATTGAGAAATCAATGAAAGGGAGCCAAGTTTCATTTACTGTAAAGCCTGATTTGGACCAGCCATGAAAGCCAACATTTGAACTAGTGGTAACACTCTGGAAAATGCTTCCAGTTGTTTAACTAGTCCACAGAATGTTTGGTGAGAAATCTGCATCTTTTAAAAAAATTCTCACAGTGTAAATCTAATGCAAAGGGCAACTGTGTGAGGATTCACACATTCTGGTTTATTTTAAAAATACACTTGCATTTCAAATATAGACAGTTCTTGGCTACTGTTCATGTCATTAACAGTTTTAAAAGCCTCGGGCCATCCTCTGCAAGCAGGCACAGGGCATCTGCAAATTACAATAATGCAGAACAGACCCACATTTTGTTTACTTCAACGGCTTCTGATCATTTTCCATGACAGATGTATCACAAAAAGGTTCTGACTGATACTAGAAAAATCTTCTAAATGAGAAGCCCCCAGTTTGCCTTTAAAGCATTACTTTTTTTTTAGTCCTTGAGGCTATCAGTTTATTGAAATAGCTATCTTAAAAGCATGTGTTATTTTTCTTTATTGGGTGTACTGTAGCCTAAAACTGTGGGCCAGCAGAGTTAGGTCAGAGCTAAGTGAGCACAGATTTTCTGCTCCCATTGCAAAATCAGCAAGGTAAAAAACAAATGTGAATACAAAGGAGCCCACTTCACATCAAATAAATGTTCAAAAATCGAGGTTTTGAAAGTAGAGAAATTAAGCTATCACAAGTTAATGAAGAGCAATCTGATTTTGATGTATAATTTGTGGCTTTTTCAGTTAATGATGTCCATAAAATGCATTTAAAAAAAATATTCACTGTAGATATTGTGTTAAAATAAGTTGCCTTTTAAAAAAATTTCTGAAAGCAAAAGCAGCAATCAAGCCATTGATAATTGAGAATAATTGGTCTGGTTGCAAACTTCTCAGCCAAGAAGGGTTTTGTGTGGGCAATAACAGTCTATGAATCTCTGTCTCACTTTCATGCTTTTAGCAATTGGAATAACTGTGTTCTTTTGCATGTCATTGATGGAATTAATAATATAAAATTTGTCCCAATAATATAAAAGTTGTCCCAATATTGTAAAGAAATCTGAAACCATAACAATTTCCAATATTAAACCCACTGCTGCCTTATATTGGAATAATTGTGCTTAACAGTTTGCAGGCATTAATATTAGCTTGTGCTTGATAGGTTTAATTTAATGTCTGTGAGAAAATGCAAGAATTATATCAACTATATTAATTATAGTTTTATCATCTGAAGAGGGATATTTTTTCCTGAAAGCACTTTTCACATGGAGGTCCAAGATAAACATTTTTCTTTCTTTCATCAAAGTGATGAGGTTTGATGAGAGAAATGAAGAGATGAAAAAGCTTATTAAATCACTTAATTCATACTGCTGCCAGCATGGGATTTTCCTTTACATTTTTCAGTGTTTTGCCATCTCTATTACTCATACAACAGGGATTCCATTGCTTCTCATGAGAGGCTTTTCTAGTCTCATAGATCATAGCTTCAGAAGATATATCTTTATACTCTGTACGAAATTAAAACAAATTTTAGGCCATGACTCCCTACAGTTTCCCTGCCTGCTGTAGTCCTGCCTGGAATACTTCCCAGCTGGCTGAAAACTCAGTCCATTGCTAGTCCATCCTCCCTCACCATGGGCTGCACTGGGGGTCCAGAACAGTCCCTGCTTAAACATTTCAACAGACATTTACCAAAGGTATAGTGCTCTTAGCCTTGCAAAATGCACCTACTGTGTAAAATAATTATGTTTCCAGGGTGATCAATCTATTTAGAGCCAATTTCTTACTGACTTGGCTTTTTTTAATCAATTCACAGTCCAAGTGAATCCATTACTGAAAGAGAAGAGCAGCAAAACAACACAGTTTGGGTACAATAGTCTGATAACTGTAATAAAATGAAAAATGCTGATAATATACTGACAACAGCATTTAAGATGAGACAATGAAACACATATGAAATCTTGAATAACCATCATTTATTTCCACAAGTTTCATGACATTCATTTCACCTAACTTCTGGTGCTGTCATCTGAACTTGTTACCCAAGTCTCCTTGTGATCAACAGAGAGAAATTTCTCTGACTCCACAAGTAAATCTTGCTTGACCTGGTACATGTATTTAACCAAAGAAGGGCACCTTAACACCCTACACAAGGATACAATCTTCATTAATGCAAAAAGAAAATATTCCAACCTGGCTGATTTAGGAGATGTCATTTCAGGACATCATCCATCCACTAAATATTTGAACAATTTTGCTTCCTAAAAATGATACTCAAGTGGGTGAACAGGCAAAGAAAAGCAGAAATTAGTAGAAGAACATCAGCTGATCACTAATTTGATGAACTAGAAATAAAGTTATTTATGTTCAAGACAAATGCTATTCACTGGACATTGCTATTAGGGCTCAGGCCACAATGCTGAATCAGTAACAAATCAGAATGTATAATTTAAAACCAAAGATGAAACTTTATTAGTTATTTATAATAGAATTTGATCACAGATTTGATCAAAAATATTGACATAAAAATCATGTAAGAGCATAAAAACACAAGCAAGATGTTCTATAATCAAGCTTAGCCTCCAGCTAATAAGCTAAGATTGAACTATTTGATTTTTAAATAAAAGTTACTTTGGCTGCAGTTAGCCTGAATGTGGATGCATATTCAAACAATATAGACATATAGACATCACCAATGTCATCTCCAAATTTCCTGTACATATATTTCTAGTGAGACAGATTAAAGATTTTTAAAAATTTGAATTTTCTGTGTAGGGAAATTACTCAAGTAATAATTCAGCTTTAGATAAAAGTCCAGTAAAAGGACTTTCTCATTGGTTTGTGTTGGGAAGAAAATATACCACTTTAATGATAGGATACTTATAAGAGATTTGGTCTTGTCTACATATTCTACTGGAGATGGAGGATTATCTTTCGAGCAAAGGATTTATTTGGAGAGATAAAGAACAGAATATTTCTCAGCCAGTGAGGTACTTACATTAATATTTACAGAGCAATAAGTTGTACAGAAGGAAGGAGACCAAACTCACAGAAGCCCTAATCTTGGTATCTGTATGCAGCTAATCTTTGTGCTGTCCCATCATGGCTTCTGATGCCTCCCTAACCAGGGAGAAAAAAATCCACTTTAATTCCTTCCTTGGCTTGTACAGCAGTAAAACCAACAACAAAAAGAATGCCCAGTTTTTGTGGCAGAATCAGCAAGAGGGTGGGCAATGTTTTTGAGAGCTATTACTGAACTATGTTTATTAGTACTGAAAAAAAGAAAATATTTATCTTTATGGAGTGCAAAAATAGTTTGCAGTTGTTCTGTCCACTTCAAATTATACATCCATAATACAGTTCAACAAATATGAATATACGAAAACACGCAGCAAATATTTTTCTTGCACTCTCCATAAAAAGGTTAGTGCATGTACTGTATTTTTTTCTTGAGGGAAACAGATGTCAGGAACTAGGTACCTTACTGTTGCCGTAAATGTCCTCTCCCTCTCTGAAAGTGTTGTTTATTCCTCTTACACAGTTTTTCACTTCCTTTTCATTCCCTCTTTGACACCAGTTTATCTTTGAATTCAGATCTTAACTTGAACGTGCTCTTGGGAAGTGTGACAAGCTGTTATTATGAAATAAGTGTGCTATTACCAGACGAGAGAACCTTCCGCTAACCTGACTGACTGCTTACAAGAGGAAGGATTTAAATCACAGGCACTGGGGTGATTTGTAAGGCTATCTTACTGTCAGCTGCTTAGACTTTTAAAAATACATTCCTTTAGACAAACAGCATATGCATTTTTCTTTAGGATGTCAGTAAGACAGACTTCTCATTTTCCAAAAGCCTTCTGGATTCTTTCAGAGTCTGCTGCCTTTTCACATCAATATAATACAGCATTCACATAATATAACAAAAGTCAAAACCTTACATAAAGATTTTAGGTTTAAATTGTCCAAATGCACAAAACTAATTTAAAAGATATTTTTCAAAGCATAGAAACAGTATATAAGCATGGAGAGTAAGGACATCTGTTAAATTTTTAACTTATAATTCAACAGTAAAGAGTAAATACACAAGTGCTATGGGAACAATTTTTCAAAACAGGTTTTAAAGGCTTTACTACACATTAGCACACAAGTTATTTCATTCAGTTTCAACCAATGATAACCTCTTTAAACAAGTGCTTTATTTTGCTTTTCTCAGTATGAGAGATATGGCACAGCACTTAACACTGTCAGATATTCAGCAGTGCAATTGTAAGATCCTTAACATTAGCTGCAATTTCCGTGTTAGTTTTGAACCCATGCTATTTGAGTTTAAGATGTAATTACACTTGCTACCAGCTGAAGTTTGTTGTCATCACATAACTCTGAAGAGAATAAGCACAGCCTTTGTGCACTACAGTCAAACTATATAAAAATATTAAGGATGAAGGACATGTAGCAACTATTCTTCATAATCCTGGGACTCACTTCCTACTTCTGTATGTGATGACTCATCTTTCAAAGATTAAAATAACATTCATTATTAGAAAATGCTCACAGTGAAAGACACTACCATCTGTCCTACAAACAGGAACTTCATTAATGCATAGTAAGAGTCTTAGATACGTGCCTACATTATTTGTGTAGACTACAGTTCGGTAGATACTTGTGAATTCCACTTTAGATATCACTTAAAAATTTGGACTGAAAAAGGAAATCACTATAAAAGTAATGAAGCAGCAGAAATTAAGAAGCATTTTGTATTTAATAAGATGTGTGGAAGTGATAATGACAGGAATTAAAAAAACCCCATTAATTCATGTTATTGTTATTACTCAGGATGTGATATCATGAAGTCCCAAGCTAAATTAAAATGACCAATTATAGTTTAGGTACAGTGGCATCAACAACATACTAAGAACATACATATATACAGATACAATTATGCTTATATAGATAATGCCTTTTAATGTTAATACAGTGTTACTATAAAAAGAGTGGGACACCAAAATTAGTCTATAATTTGGAAATATGATCAAATTAAATATCTGATTAGCTGATTAGTTTAACCCAAGACAGTCCAGGAAAGCCAATCTAGCCAGTGGCTAGAAAGAAAGCAACAAAGTTGTCATATTGGTAGGAGAGGTGCTAAATTTAGATATTCCAAATTAAAAGCAATTAAATATATAATCTACTTGTGTGAAGCTCTGATGGATGTCTAACCATCTATCCTTATGACAGCAAAGCTGAATATGATTTACTGAGGCAGAACTAACATAATAAGCTTCATAAGCAAGTTACGTTTCAAATACTATGGAGGAGCCAGAGAGTTTATGCTACAAAATTCAGTATGTTGATGATAAGGACCAAGATAGGGGTTTTAGACACATTAATGGAAGCATAGCATCAAGAAAGGGAGAGAATAAAATATCAGAGAGATAAAGGAAACATAACGGGCAGATTATAGATTTAAATGCATTGAAGGATAGTGGCAGTGTCAATTGTTAAAGAGAAAAAGAATTTACAAGGGAATACACAAAGTCTGGTTTTGGCTGCATTATGCTTCCACTGGTGCTGTGACATCTAGGAAAAATACTGTGTACTGAAATGATGGATTGGATGTCACAAGGCAAGATGGGAAAAAGCAGACTGAGTCACCAAGCCAGAGTGGTAACTGAAATTTTCAGTGGATCAGATTATTGACCTCTTGTCCCTTCTGCAGAAGTACAATATGAGAACTATTGGGCAAATGCCCTCCCTTGTAAGGAAGGGCACTTAAAGGAGACGTGATGGAACGTCAGAGACGGAACATAAAGTTGATTATGAATTCACAAGATGTTACACCAGATGTTCTGAGTGATTAGAAATAAACTGCAGCTGAGAAAGTGAGTGGAATCCTGAGACTTTGTTCAAGAAGTCATGAGAGACTGGTGCAGAAGCTCAGATGGAATAAAAATGAGCAAATGGTTGGGAAAGTAGGAATGATTGTTAAGATATTATCATTAATTTTAAAGTGCTAAAAATCTGAACTATGGGTCTGGATGAAAAGAAATTGTTTGGTTTATAGGAAAACTTAATCTATCACTCTTTGAAAAAGAGTGCAAGATCTAAAAACAGACAAGATTTTCAGAAGCCTAAAAATCCAATAGGGTCCTAGATCCTGCTCCCTTTTTATAAGTTACAAGTTCATGAGTCTTGTCCTTGTTGACATTTGTTCCTGAGAAAAATGCTAAACTACTTACAGTGAAGGAAAATATTTTGAAGACAGCAAATGGAACTATCATAAACTAATATTAAAGTACCAGGACCCAAAGGTGGGAACTTAACATTGAGTGTCAAAATGTGAGGAATGTAAATACCAGGAATATATAAAATATTTTATTAATTTATTCCATGTTTCAGATTATTTTTAATCTCAGAATTGATTTTGAAATTACATTGCAGCATTTGCATTTACATATGTAGATTAAATATCCCTGTAAAAATGAAGCACCAAAACCTACTTGTTTACATGATTTTGCCTTTAGTTTGCACAATATTTTTTGATGTAGCTTTCCCTTCCTAAAATGAGTAAACTGCTGAAATGAAAACTTATCTACCAAATCAACATCTTGAAAGTTTTAAAGTGGCAAAGTTTGCAGATAACAGACTAAAGCTAAGTCAACATTTCTTATATTTCTTAAGTTTATACGCTTCCTTTTCTATCAGAGATCTCACAAGATCTCTGTATCTGCCTGTCAAACAGAAGCTGTGCAGCTGTAAGGAAAATGGTAGTTGGAAAGATAATGTTAGCAGAATTCAGGCATCTCTCTCAGAGCAGCCTACTCATCTGCTGCATGGAAGAAACCCACGACTGGCTGAGTAAGGGAATTTACTGTTTCCCAGGAAAGGAAATTGCCTGCACACATCTGGCAAAATGTTCTAAATGTTTAGTTTTGACAAAATACACATTTCAGCTCTGCTTATAAGGTGAGTTCTGTAGAGTGGGTACCTTCTTTCTAAAAAGGGAAAAATCTAATTTGTACTTTAAATATGTCAATCCACTATTTGGTATTTTATGGCACATACTGTATACACTCAGCTCTAAAGCAAGCAGGAACTCACAGGCTGAAAGCTGTGTTTTAGTTTACAGGAAAAATGTATCATGAATGTAAATACAACACTCCATATCGATAGCAGAAATGAAAGATGAAGAGAACAACAAACATGAAAGAAATACTGAGAGGATGTGACTAGCCTGAATTATAACTTTTTACTCAGTTTCTGACATTTATAAGACTCTATGCCAAATTATTTAAATTCCTCTCTACTTCAACATGTCTGACAAAGAAATGGTCGTTCTCATAACTGGCAGGGGACAGATCTTCTCAGCCATTCAGTTTTCAGAATAAGCCTCCCTTTCAAGCAGACTTGTTAAAATGCCTCTAAGGCTCAGTATAAAGGCTGTATGCAGACATCTTCCTTCCTCTTCCTCAGATTTCAAGGACAAGAATGGATTTAACTTGCCTTACTTTTCACACCGGTTTTCTAAATTTAGCTGTTACTACTTTCTTTTTCCCTGAACTCTGACTGGCTTTGACTCTCTGGAGAGGCAGAGAAGACCACTTCCTCCTTCACAGCTGGGAAAGCTGCTCCCAAAAGGATAGAAAGGGTGAAGGATCACAATCTACTGCTCCAAAAGATGCACCAAATACGGCACTAAGCTGCAGCGAAGGGTTAAAGGGATGTGTATTTATTTCGTTGGCAAAGTGAACGATCACTAACTTTCCTGGACAGTGGGAGAGAGCACCTCATTAAAGCAATATGAGTCCATTGGACCCAGATGGGGAAACAGCAAAACTCTCTCTTGGTTATGTGTGTTTGGGGGGGTGTATTTCAGTTACTGCCCCTACAGCCCGGGATTATCAATGAAAGCTTGGGGAAAACTTTACCATGGCGCACCTCAGGGTGTTTCTCCAAGACCTAGATGAGAAGCACAGTGAGTAGAAGCTAAGTGGTGGTGCCTGCTGTGCTGGTGAGAGTCTTCCATTAGGAGTATGTTGTCACTTCTCAGAATAATACCTGTGCTTTCCTTATCTTTTCCCCAAACTGCAGACAGCTGCCATAGCAACTGGCCATTTACTCATGCATTCATTCACAACAACAAAAAACCAAGACACAAAAACCAAGCCCAGCTTAAAACACAGTAAAAGGTGAACTTGTTTCTCTTTCCAGTATTCCTACAACCACAGTTCTCCCTAGTGGAGGCCCAAGATACAGCAAGGCTTCCTAGGCAGTCTCCAAATTCAGTTTGGCTCCTGGCCTCATTACAGCACAAGGGCCTCGCAGGGTCATGCTTTGGCTTTTCATAAAGGAAAACAGACTCCAGTTCAAACCTTTAGAGACACTAGACACTCATCTCTCCTCCAAAACTCGGCAAAACTGAGCTGCCAGATTACAACGGTGCTGTGACTCATTAGGGTGGCACACAAATGGGAAGCTTTATAGCCATTCAAAATCTACTGATTTAATCAAGCCTCTCATGGAGATCCTGGCCAATGAAATCCCAGCAGATTCTCCCTTACATCTTGTCTTTTATATGTGTTCAGTGCCTTGAGTAGACTTCTAATAATTAAAAAGCACACTCCTAAAATACTACACTGCTCAGTCTCATATTTTCATTTAATATGCAACTAAAGAATTTAAAAAATCCATGAAAATATAATCAGAAAAATAAAGATTATCCTCCAATTCTTCCTCATTAAGAGACAGATATTTCCAGGGCTGGAGCAATCGAATTTTTAGCACTACTCTATTAACTATACACACAAGGTGGTGAAAAGAAGGATGACTAGTATGATATGGTCTCTAATTTTTTTGAGCTAGCTGTGCAAGGAAAACAAGGAACAGACCAACTTAAGGACAAGTTGCAATAGGAAATTCTCATTTAAATTAGCAAATTAATTAAAGTACCCAAATAACAGAAAATACTGAATTGGAATGTCTGCTTAGATAGAAATGCTTCACACAGTGTAGCGCGTTAATCCAAACCTATTTTCTGTCTTTTGGATAATAGTAGGTTGGTCAAGTATCTTGCAAAGACTGTTATTCACATGGAATTAAACATTCTTTCAAACACTTCGATTAATTGAAAATTAGAAATCAGTATACAACAAGTTTGAAACTTTGTTATCAATGCAAGTAGCTGTAACATTATCTGCTTGGGTATTGCAAGACAAAATTGAAGGGATGGAGAATGCATATTTCATATATCAAACCCTCCAAATACATAAATTTTGATGCAAATAATCTTGACTGTTCCACACATATCCCTTTGTTTCCTCTGGTTAGAAGGATGAACAGTGGCATATGAATACTCCACAGGAAAAAATCCAACAAATTGGTTTCACTCATCACAGTCCAAATATAATCAGAATCTTTCTGGAATTCACCAGAATTAAATTCTAGAGATTTTCCTTTCCAGAGGTAACTATGTAAAGAAGTATCAGCAGTTTTCAACAATCTAAGACATGAATTTTAGCTGCTACAACTCCTTTTGACAACCCCGGAACATAACTTCCATGATATAAATAAGTAAAGCCACATTAATTCACTATATATCATAAAGATAAAGCAAGTTATGTAAGAGTCTGTCTTAAGAGATCCTGAGACATGCTGGGATTTTCCTTGAATATGAGAAACTTTGGTCAGTGATTCATGTTAGTTTGACTAGCACGGCATTCCCTTTGTTTGTTTTAATTAAGAAAAATCTATAGTTTCCAGATCCAGGCTGAGCCAAAGTCTCAGGCAGTTTGTCTTCAGGAGTCAGTATCCTATCATGCTGGTCTCAAGAAGACAATTTCTCCTTACAGAGAGGTAAACTTTTCCAGAATTTCAGTGGAATGGACTCTTTCCCAGGGTCTGGTAACGCTAGTAATTTTCCACTTTTTCAAAATGACCGATCATTGCAGAGACCATGGGAGTTGGGAAGTAGTCTTTTTTACTCTTACATATAAATTTCAAAGACTTTATTAGAATTTCCCTCCCCTTTTATGGGTATTTCCCACTCCCAAGGGCACAGAATTGGGCTAGGGAGAGCTAACAGGGTAATTCCTATTCAGTCATGCCACTTCCTGAGCTATCCCTTACTGCCACTGCCTCTGGATGGTTTTTCCTCTTCCAGTCCCAGCTAGCTTGTGATTTGTAACTCTTTTATTAACATTAGCACTTCCAAAATTAGCCATGACATAAAGAAAAAAAAGTGCCTTTAAAATAATAAATAGAAAGCTTGTAAACCCTTAACTCTTGAAAGACGTGCCTAAAAAATGAGTGTTCATCTCAGAGATTCAGCAAAATACAAATTCTGCGTTCAACTGAAAACCTCTAATTACTGCCCCTCGTGTTCTCTTTGCAAGGATGTACCCAAGCCTGCTTTTGTATGCATGGGACAGTGTCTTTCTCCATAATTCCACAATGTATTATATATTATACACCATCTAAACTACATCTTGGTTCAGCACATTTTAAAGAAAACAAGTTAAGAACAAACAAGCCCAGGGACATATGTATGTATATATATGCATATATGTGTGTGTGTGTGCTTAGTGGGGGTGGTCGAGGGTAAAGAGCTAAAAAATTATTACCATCGCAAATCATTTACTAGCATAGTTGGAGGCTATCGGAACTGATTGCTCTGTCTAGGAAACTCTTAATTAGAGCCGTGCTGCAGGAATTCGCAGGGGTCCTGCCGCTGCCGGCTCCTCCCTGGGGTTTCCTCTCGCCGCCCCGCTCCCGCCAGCCGCTGTGCGCTGCCCCCGGCCCCGGCGAGCCCGGGAGGGAGGAGCGGCTCCGCTCCACACGTGTGCCGGCTCTTACCCACGCCCGCTATAAGGGCAGGGGAGCGAGTGCCGGGGCTGGCGAGGCGCGGGGCTCGGCGGGAGCGGCTCAGGAAGGCAGCGGGCCAGGCGGGGCGGCCGCAGCTGCTTCCCGCGCCTGACAGCTGCGGGCACGGCGGGAGCGGCCGCACCTCCCCGGCCCGCCCGGGGCAGGCAGGCAGGGCCAGCCCTCGCCTCACGGCACATGGCAGCGGAGCGCTCGGCCGCGCCGCAGGTTAGCTAGGGCCGGGCTCCGGCCAGCGCATCCAGGCTCTCTAGGTCCGCCGAGTTACCGCAGGGATTAAAATGCAGCTGGCCGCCTGCTTCTTTCTGGGCTGCGGCATAATCTTAGCTTCAGGATACAACTCCTTCAGTAAGAGCATGGAGACGATAGGCAAGAAGCAGTACCAGGTTCAGCACGGGTCGTGCAGCTACACCTTCCTCCTGCCCGAGGCGGACAACTGCCGCTCCTCCAGCCCGTACGTGTCCAACGCGGTGCAAAGGGATGCACCTCTGGACTATGATGATTCAGTTCAAAGACTGCAGCTACTTGAGAACATCATGGAAAACAACACGCAGTGGCTAATGAAGGTAAGGTCATATAATTTCTATCCCCAAAACCTAACATCCTGTTATCTCTTCCAGTGTGATTTATTTTTTCTTGAACTGTGCCTAAATTCACAGAGTGCATTGTCTAAGCTAAATTTCTGAATTACCTTTCAATCAGAAAGTTGTTTTGAAGTCTGGGAACATAAGGGTGAACTGCACAGTTGTGCAGAGACTGTGCCTTAAAGTTTGTCATTACATTCGAGTTGCTTGGACAAATTACATACACAGATGGACTGTGGGCATGTCCGAAGTTTCTGACACGAGAGAAGCAGCTACTAATTTATAATTAACCGGCAAGGGCTATTTTAGATCTATTTAAAGAATATAGAATGTACCTTTATCTGAGGCATGCCTGAAAAATGTTATCTGAAAGGTGATTTCAAAACTTGAATGAAGAAATTAACCTATTAAATCCCACTGATAAAGAACTGTAGCTCCAGCAAAGGCTGCAAGTCAGACTTGCAGTGAAATCAGCCTTGTGAAGAGATAGAATTTCAAGAAAATTCTTTAGTGGTTATCCTTTGCATCCTGTAACATTTTCAGTGAAATGTACAAGATTCAAGGGAAAATAGTCCGGAAAAAGTGTTACAGATACCACAGAGCTTCCCTTAATGCAATACCATTGGAACTAAGGGAAAATTGACATGTTTTTTGCCAAAATGGCAACATTTGTACCTGAAAGAGCAGGGGAAAAAACTTGCAGCATATATTTTTATTATTAGTGGAGAACAAACCTGATCACTATTTCACATTTTTACAGAAATTAATTTGATTCAAGATGCTATGCAGTTCAACAGATTTAGATTTTAAAAACCTTTATTTCACTACTACCTGGAAAGATGTTATAGTATAGTCTAATTGCATAGTAAATTTATGAGCCTTTATGTTTTGTACCAACATGCCTATCTTCCAAGCAATAAATATTTTAAGGACTTGGCACTGTATTTACAAATGTGTTCCAGTGATGCCATAATGGTTTCTTCATAATGAAAAAATCTGTGTTGCAAATAGAGAAAATTCAATTTTTACAGCGGATAGCCGTTTCATACATAGTTACAAAATAATTTTGCACTAGGACTCACTCCTCTCATCAGTTACAAAGTTACAGAACTCCTGTGATACAACCAGTGAAACCTGCTGGCGACTTTGTTAGTGTTAAACTTCCCATTCCAAAACAAACAGCAGAGGGTTTTCATCAACCTGGAAATGAGCCTTGAAGATTAAATCCAAAATGCATACACTTGAAGGCTCCAGTGTGGAATTCTAAATCTTTCTTTATAGGTTTAGGATGCTTAATTTAGAGACACAAATAATGTCAGTTCAGTAGTTTTTTGATTTTTTTTTTTTTTAACAGGGAAACTTACTTTCCTCCACATACTTACCTTTCTACTTATTAATTTACAATGCTCACTGTTGTAATGCTAATACCACAATTAACAGATGTGCAATGTAGGATGAAAACCACACAAAGTAGAACAGTCTAAGTTACCCAGCTGCTAAGCAATTTCCTAACATAAATAGTAAATCACACAACACTTCAGCCTTAAATGCCACTTGAGTAGACAAACACAGTATCGTAAGTGGCATCAGGTAAACAGAAACCAGTAAGCATCCTTATTTAGTAAAAACTATGCTTTTTCCTGTCAGCCCCTGGGAACTCAGTGCCAAGAGGAATAGGATAATATCTCTAACCCATTCTTTGGGGGATCAAAAGATAGATTCTGATTTACAAGACAGAGAAATGTTTCTTGTATTTGAGCAAAGGCTTCTAAATAAGATGCTTTAGAACAGCCTGTTGTTTTTTTTAACTAGCTCTTCCACAGCTAAACATCCTGTAAAATATCTAGTGTTTGCCTTTTTCGCTATTTTAACACCTGCTCTCTATGTCATCTGTTTTGTTCACAAAGAGCCTCCAACAAAAAGTAGCTTTTCCTCAGATTTACTTTGCTAGAGACACCTGGTTTGCAAGTGAAGATAAAAAGCAAACAATAACCTTTAAAGTTGCTTACAGAGTTTACTTGCTGTTTTGTTTAAGGTCACTAATACACATTCTTAGGTTCATATTTCAGTCTCCCAAAATGTAGTGCAAGGTCAGTCAAGATGGGGGAAAAATTGTATTTGCTTATTTTTTTTTAGTGTATTGAAAGTGTAATACAAGGTTGCTTTTAAAAATAACCTGACATTTAGCTTCTCAGCAATTGCACAAAAACCTTCACTGGGTCTTTGTCTTTAAAAGTTATTTTTGTTCATTTAAGAGGCAGAACAGGTTTTGTTTTGAAGTTGTGTGAAATACACATTACAAACTTCTAGTGTGAATTAACCTTTAAATGTTGTTCCTGAAATATTGCACATCCCCAAACATTTTCACACACCTCCCCCTCTCCTGCCTTTAATCCATCAACTAAAGGAAATGTTCTGTTTCTGAATGAACACTGGGCTGTATGAATGGAACAGCATGGGAAGTGTGTGCTTCATCTGCTTAATGGACAAACACAATGGGAAGAAAATGAGTTCGATATGTCCAGGTGCTTTTCTGATCTGCTCCTGCATAGGAAGCAAAAGATTGATTTTTTTTTTTTTCTACAGTTAGTATAAATTGCTTCTTCATGAAAACACATCTTTTTTCAATCTGAACTTTAATAATGCATTATGCCACTACTGTATGTGCCATACATAAAACTGGAGAATGTCTTTTAAAAAGCAGATTATGTTTAAGCATTCAGATGACAAGCTAGGACAAACCCTTATTCCACCTAATCCATGCTTTAGCACTAAGCCAGTAAGTGATACTTTGAAGCAAAGGCCAAAATGCTAGATCAGCTGTGCTGCAATATACCTAAAATGAACTTTCCTCTTTGACTTTTCCTATCTTGGGATCAATTTATATACTGAAGTGTAAGATTTTTTTCTAATGTGTGTATGAGCAGGGAGCGTAACGCTCTCAATAATAAAATTTTTAATTAACTAGAGATGATAGCAGGCTGGTATGCAAGTGAGATACAAGACTGGAAACTTTAAATATAAACATGAATGTTGGCTATTATACTTTGGAACTTTCAATATACAACATCAGGTTTTCAGATATTCTTAAAAGACAGGCAATCCCTCAGGTTCAACAATTTAACTATTTCTATGTGAGTAAACGGCAGCTTTACCACTTGGATCACAGCACTTGTACTCAAGGAACTGCACTTTTTCAGATATTCAGACACTGAAAAAACTGAATGCTGACTTGAATTTGCTTCTTAATATTGACTGGATCCTATGACTCAGGAGATATGACTGTCCACAGCAACAGTGTAAAAGAAATAGTCTTTCTTAGTCTTTCCTGTTAGAAACAGCTGAAAACAATGTATGATCAAATTGATGATAGCATCCGGAATGCAGGTAATTTATTTGTGGTTTATCAGCAGATCAAAAGACTAGCAAATAAAAATCAGGTTCAGGAGTCAACACTTAAACCCATTAACAGATCTTCATCCTGAATCATCCCAGCAGACCAGGCAGGGGATGCACTGCTGATAGAAATGCAGTATCTTTGGATACACTTAACTGAGATTCATTTTCCCTTGTCTTGATACCCTGGAAGGTTATAATTATTTCTGTACTGAATGTCATTTGTCAAATACAAAAAGATACTTTGACATGCTGCCATTCAAAACTATCTGCACACAATGAATAAGGACAAATATATTGAACAGAGTTGGACTTTGAAGTACTCAAGAAATGATTCTGACCCTGAATCCTACATTCCTTTCTTAAGTAATGCATCTGTTTTTACTTATTGTGAGAAGTGTTTGGTTCTGTCTATCAATGATTACTTGCTAAGCAAAAGAAAACTGGTAGGACACAAAAGAAAACACTTTCTTACTTTCAGACTAGTATGTTACCAGATAAAGTTTCCACACTACTCTGGATGATATAATTATGCAATTTATTGTTGTACTTCCAGTAGGTAAATTTCAGTGAAAGGATTTGAAATGACGCAATTGCATGTGTTTAAAAACTTATAGGAACCGTATCTGCATCATTCTGCCAATACCAAAGGGGTGCTGCAGGTCTGAAATTGTAAATTTGTAAAAGAAAATCTCATTTTCTTTGTTGATTTTGTGCAAGACAAAATTGAAATAGAGAATTCACTTCCAAGATGTTATCAGTAAAAAATGGGATAGAGAGGATTACAGAATCAGTCTCTTGCTAGCATTCAAGGTATACTTTTCTGTGCTTTGTTTGTTATTAACATGACAATAAACTTGTCATCTTTGACTAGTCCAAACAGCAAAATGGGACATTTTCTTCATCAATTATCGACAGCAAGGGTTTAATTTCCTTTTTTTTCTTTCTTTCTTTTCTCTTTTGTTTTCTTCTCTTTCTTTTTTTCTTTCTTCAATGTACTTATAGGAAATGAGCTTGAAGATTCCTGAATTGCCAGTTTCCAGTTCTTTTTATTTGCATACCCACCGAATATATAAAATTTAACAGCATTACCTTTAACACATCTTTGATACTTTGTCAGAGAGACTGAAGTTGAGGATGGTGTTTCTTTTACAGACTATTTTTGTTACGGCTCCTTTTTTCTTGTTAATTATGAAAAAATGCAACAACTTGTATCTCACCTCAAATTTACAGAGTGAAACAGTAAAATGTGCTTGATTCCTAAGCTAATATGTATGCATTGCTTAGAATGGAAGTTATTCTGAAGTCCACAGAAATGGGTTGGACCCACTTCTAACCTTCAAAATACGACAACTAGTACCTTTAGTAACTGTTTAATACTGTCCTTTACATACTACAGTATTTGCTTTTGAAAATGTACCATATTCTTTGATTTACAATATTAAGCAGCTTAGTTAGTGATTATTTCTTTAATAATTTTTTACATACTTTGGTGCAAGAACCTCCTGCTGCACCTGTTATTTCATGGGCTTCTATACAGCTTTGGCTGAAAGGGCAAAGTAAGATGGTTTTCCCCACTGCTACTATTGTTATAGGTCTAGAGAGGAAAATGTTGCCAACTGGTTTAGAAGACAGTCTTACATCTTGCATTAGTGTTTACAACAGAGAGGGGCCACTCTTGGATCTTTGGAACTTTGCAAACCCAGAGTTTCATCAGGTGCCTCAGTCTATATTAATTAGCCTCCTAGAGTAAGTTCAATCAGCCTCTTCAGCCTCAAGGAGACAAATGGAGGAATGGAAAACTTAAAAGTAATCCCCCTTGATGAGGCAGATTTTTCAGCATTGCTGAAATACTTACAAAAGCCAGCATGCTGCATGGCTCTCATCCTAACATACTGGTTTAGCACTGAAGTTTGTAGGCCTGAAAATTCAGAGACAATAGGTAGAAGGTTCAACTGTGGACTAGACTGCAAATCTTAAATGAATATATACATAAACATTATACTTCCCACTTGTTAGAAAGCAGCTTGAGTATAAGAGTCAAATCAGGATTGATGGCTTTTCCATAAGATTTTGGTGTCTTTTGCCACATCCTGAGAGAATCACAGAATTACAGACTGTTTGGTTTGGAAGGGATCTTCAGAGATCATCTAGTTCCAACCCCTCTGCTGTGGGCAAGGCTATTTTCCAGATCAAGTTGCTTAAAGACCTATCCAGCCAAACCTTGAATGCTTCCAGGGATGGGGCATCCACAACTTCTCAAGGTAGCCTGCTCCAGTGTGTCACAGCTCTTACTTTAAAAAAAAAACCCAAAAACACAGACCAAAACTAAACAGAAAAACCACAACAAAACCAACCAACCAAAACACAAAACCCAAAGTTCCTGGAACCGGAGATGCAAGTTGTACTTCAGAGAGAAATGGTTCTAGTTATGCATCTAGTTATGGTTCTAGAAATGCATCTAGTTAGCATATTAGGATACTAATGGGAGCCTTAAGGATACTTGTACAGACTGCATAAGGGAAAATGGGAAGAGATGGCTCTTGGGGAAAAAAACCAAAAGCATGTACCTGAAACAAGGATGTCATGCACAGGAAATATTTGGGTAGTCCAAATGCACCCTATGAAATATCTCACTGGTAATAACAGTGAAAACAATATGTCAGTGGACCATAAGTATCACTAGATCCTTCAAGAAATGGAGAGTTTCTATGGCACTGAATAAGAGGTTTCAGAAATATGCACTGACAATTTTATCTGTCTTTTAATTATTTGAACTTCTTAGCCTAGCCAAATATAAACTAGAGGAGGGAAAATAATATGAACATCAGATAACCAAAAAAAGGCAAAGCATTTGGGGAGAAAAAAGCATAGCACAGTATTAAACACCTGGAAAAGCTTTAAAGATATGGCACATTACACAGCATTAAACCAAATAACCTGATGCACACAGTAAGTTAAAAGTACTGTGATAATTTCATTTCCTTGACCAGACATCTTTCTAGGCAATGGGGCAGAGGAAAAAGAAATCTTATTTATTCTCTAGAGAGAATAAAGAGAAATATTTTTGGTGAACCTGATGTCTACTCCAAGTAAACCAGGCTCAGAGGAGATGTTAAAGAATGCTTTAGGTTGTAAAATCCAGATCTATGTTTTGTATAAAAAAAGAATCCCACACCTAGATAGTTCTGCAAACACTCACTAAGTTCTTCAGCTGCCTAGAAAAATCCTTAAAAGATTCTTTAAAAGAAATTCTTATTGTGTTCCAAGTAATTACTGAAAATCCTGTTAGATTTTATCTCTTTGTGGAACAGGTTAACCCTAAAATTAAGATGTTGTTTATAAAGCTCAGTAAATGTATCCTGCAATTTGTATGATGAAATGATATCTATCTATTCTCTTTCCAACTTCCAGCATATTATGGCTTGGTCTGAAGAGAGAGCAGGAAGCTACAGGAACTTTTCTGCTGTCTTTATACTGCCCATATGAAGCTTTATCAGTTTAGCTAATAATCTTCCAGGAGTCTAATAAGGTCATAAAAAAGTCTTACTACTAAAAAGAGAAGGCTGATAGAATATGCAACCATCTTTCTGCTAACTTCTCTCTCTGTTAATAAAAGTATGCATGGGAATCTTGTATTCTTCACAGAATTCACTATTCACAGAAGCTGTTAGGAAACATTTTCTTCTCTAGACAAGCAAATACTTCAGAATTCTTAGATGACAGCAATGTTTTTTCCAATTCAGCTGTCTCTGGAGATCTCTTGTTAAAACCACGCAGCATGAAATGTCATAGCTTTGCTCAAACTCCTTTTAATAATGTAGGGAAAAAATTATCTTTTAGTTTTTGTACTTGCATTCAGGTCTCAAGCATCATGATAGAGTTTTAAAATAAAACCCACAACTATACAGAGTTCCTTTACCCTCTAGGGAACAACATATCAAATTTGTAGCATTGATTTTGCTCAGGTATTAAAATCACTGTGTTGTGGTGACACAAGTGAGAGCTTATTGTTTCCAGAAAGGGGGGAAAAGCCTTCATTACTGCTCTCTCAATATTATCTACTAAAATTCTTCTATTAAGCATTGAAGTGTTAGACTGTGTAATATCTTTTAGGAATATAAATAACAAGAGATTGAAACTAGCTGTGTGCACTTCAAAATCTGTACTAAAGCATTGATGAGTTCAGAATAAAATCAAAACTATCCTATTAGAGCATTCTAGTGTGGTACAGCATAATCACACCGCTGCCATAATTTGTGTACTTGAGAAGCAAAGTTTTAGCATGTTTTTTGAATAAACTGTTTATAAAAATCACAGGAAAACACACTCAGCAAATGTTTGATCTTTATCACTCCATTGAAAAGAACTTTTTGACAGGGAGAAAACCTAAAAGTTCTCATCTTTGGAGAAAATAATTGTATCCATTTAAAAATAGTAGGATCTTCTGAAAATCTCTAGTATAAAAATGACTGAGCAGTGTCTTAAGCCCTGTCCAAACAACAGCTCTGCAGACCTGGTCATTCTCACGCTGCAGGCACTAAGAGTCATTCACCTCCTGCACTCACCGTATCAGCTTCATCGCTATGCTTGCTTTTTGGTTCAGGCCTGCACCTGATGTGTGTGATCCTGGAAGGAAAAAGCCTCTTTGTTCCATTCTGTCAGGGTGTGGGAATGGGGAGACTCCCAGCTAAGTGGAAAGGACATTTCCTGGGCAATAGCCATAGCCCCCATACAGCTCCCCACACGTGATGCGACGTCTGTGCACCGCAGGGCTCTGCTCATCATGTGACTCGATGGACAGATGTACACGGAGGTACCTGAGTAAGCTGAGAGGTTTAATTTGATCCCTGGTACCTAAAAATCATTTCAGTTTTGTCTTCCTTGACAGAACTTGTAGACATCATGTTATGACACTTTATATATTTGCTTTAGGGCTTTTCCCATGTACTGCATTATGTTCTATGCAACAATTCCCTCATTTTCCATTTACAAGGTGTAACTACCTGCAAGATACTAGTTCCAACCCACAGTTTCAGAATGAAATATAAACCAGCACCTTAAGGAGAATATGCCATTCAGTCAAGCCTCATTTTTCCGGGGTATCAGCTGTCAACTGACAATCTCAGCTGTGCAAAGTCTTAACATTCAAACACAAAAAAGCTGCATATCAAGACTAAAATACATGTAGTAATGGAAAACACACTTGCCATACTTCAGTTTGCATTAACAGATACCCTATCCAGTCAGACAATTTTCTTACTCAAGAAAATTCCCCGGTGAAGACCTAATGAAAAAATTGTATTATTTTTGCTTTTCTTTTCAGAAGGATTTTTTACAAACAGGGTAATTCAACTATTCAAATGAAACATTAGTTTCCAGTTTCTTAGTGCAACTTAAAAAACCAGATAAAGTAGGCAAAAGACAGCTTAAATGAATAAGTAAAAATTACAAAAATCTTGTGTTTTACTGCTTCTAAGGAATCGACTTAAAAAACCTCCTAAGCTCCCTTGCGTGAGGCCTGAACTTTGACCGTATTAACTATCCCTGTGTTTTCACTTATGTTAAACTGTCATCATGATGCCAGATTTTCTGTCAGATATAATGTTTGCCTATAAAGTAATAGTAAATTAAAAAACCCTATTGAAACTGCTACTGGAGCCTTACTGGGAATGTTTTCTGAAAACTACTCTGACATGATGAAACAAAGTTCAAATAACTAGAAAGTAAGCCCCTAGACCAATAACCTAGCCCTTAGAAAGAGTATAAACTACAACAAATATATAAACAATCTGACCCTGTTGAAATCTTAGCACATACAAGCAAGGATTCTGTCAACTACAGTTTACCAGCTAGGCAAGAAAGTTTAAATATATAGTTAAAAATACCATAATTTTTTTCCCCTGACATGTAAGTTTATTTGACTTGAATCTAGAAAAAACTTAGCCATGTCTTGAGTTCAGCTTCTTTGTTATGGTAAACTTTATTATTTTAAAAAGGCTCTGAGGACAGCATACAAAATTCTAGCTCTGCTCCAAACAAGTAGAAAAATTCCCACTGACTTCTTAGTGAAACTAAAAATACTTCATTTCAATAGCTAAGTATTTATAAAACAATATTGAAAAAGTATTTGAAGTTGATAATGGAGTAGACCAGTAAATCAGATATGTGCTTTAAGTGGACTACCTCTAACTAACTAAGGATCCTACTGAAATAGAAAAAAGAGTAATAATTTTCATCACAAGGAAATAAACAGTTTCTTTCTCTCGTCCCTCTCTAGTCCATGTGGGAGCAACATCTCCCAAGAGTCTCATCCAGTCAAGTCCTTTGCACTCACCATTTCCCTCAGTGAATTTTCTTCCAACTTGATAATGTTTCTTAAACTTCAAACAAAACAGAGAATTCATTTTCTCAGCTGGCTTTAAGATCAGCCTTCCAGTCCCCCTTTGCAGCTTACTGTCATTAAGAATTCCTATCCCTATTCCTATCCACATGCACTTTTAAAATTCTGCTCACACAGATTCATTTTCTTTATTTCTTTCCTTCTGTTAAACTTATGCAGCTTCCTGGCTGTCCCTTTCCTCTACATTCCTTCTACTTAAACCTATCCTCCTCCAGTTTACTTTCCCTCTTGTCCAGTCACTACATGCTTGTGTGAAAAGTCCCTCTCCAGCTTTCTCGTAAGCCCCCTTTAGGTACTGGAAATCTGCTCTGTGGTCACTAAAAACCTTCTCTAGACTGAAAAATCCCAACTCTCTCAACCTGTTTTCATAGAAGTGCTTCAGCTATGGGATCATCTTTGTGGCCTTCCTCCATTCAAATCCCTTCTAGTGCTGTGGGACCCAGAGCTGGATGCAGCACAGGTCCAGCTGGGGTCCCACCCGAGCAGAGGGGCAGAATCCCCTCCCTTGCCCTGCCGCCCGCACTGCTTTGGTACAGCCCAGGATACAACTGGCTTTCTGGGCTGTGAGCACACACTGCCAGGGCATGCTCTGCCTCTCATCCACCTCCTCCAAGTCCTTCTTGTCAGGGCTGCCATCAATCCCTCCACTGCTCAGCCTCTGCTTATGTTTGGGATTTCCCGGATCCAGGTTTAGGACCTTGCATTTGGCCTTATGGAAATGTACGATATTTGCACGGGCCCACGTCTCAAATGTAAGATAGATAGCTTTCTTTTCTGGCTAGGCGCATACAGTATTGATGTACTTTCTCCACTGCTAATGTGCTTACTCATCTTGACAGCAGAGTTTTATATCCAAGAGTCTCTGGAAAGCATATTTAAAAGTTTCCCTCTTCAGTGGCCCTTGTCAGATCTTGACAGACAGGGAACAGTGTCCTCTCATAAAATATCTATCCTATAATGAGTACAGCTTTGGTTCTCAGACATTTTTTCTGACACTTTCTCCTCTTCTCTTATGGTTAATGCCAATAGCATCATTTGTTTTGAGAGGATCTGGCTTCTGGTCTTTCTAGAAGGGCACATACTGGCAGCTGTCTGGTGTGAATCTTTCAGGAGCACTGACTGGAGCTCAGCTCAAGAGGTGACTTTGCATCACCACCTGAGTGCTCAGGAGGTACCAGAGACAAAGAGGAAATTTTGAAAGCAATGGATGAAAAGACCTGTCTTCATGTTTCTGTTCCGAAAACTTAAACTGTCTGCTTTTAGATGGATTATTCCAGCTATTGAGACCAAAAAAAAAAAAAAAAAAAGAAGTATTTTTAAATCAGGATTACATAATTTAATTATTTTTCTGCATCACACACTATGTTTTGTTTCTGCAATAGGCTGCCTACATGTTCTGATCTTGCTTCCAAATATTTGTGTTTGTCCACTTTTAACACAGTAGCTTCCTGGTTTAACTTTCAAGCATGGAATTCCTCAGAAACTTTTGCACTAAAGACTCTTAGCTGGGCTAATGGAACAGTACAGAGAAATAAATAAGTGGCATTTGACAAGAACATATAAGGACCCTAATTTTTTTAACTAAGCAGAGGTGACCATCTGAGCTTCTCTTTTTCAAGGCAGCCTTTAATTTTTTCTGTAGCCATATTTAAGGCTAGTTGGTTTTTGGTTCCTGCTTCCACTGCCCAGTGTTTTGGAAAGTTTGGGAAGTTCTCTGACAGGTTTGGTCCAGCAAGTGAGGAATTTTCAAGCTGGTGATGTAAATGTAGCAGTTCTCCAGGCACTCCACTTCCCCAGTCCATCTAGAATATTATCAATTGAAACAACAGTGAGAAAGATGCAGCACATCTTAAAAAAAGAGCTACAGTACTTGAGCATGAATTACTTTCTCTTCTCCCCTCCAAAATCAGTGAATAGGTTCTTAGTAAAGAAATTCAGTCCCTCAAAACTGAAATCAACAGCTGACATGTGCTTCCCCAAAGTCTTGAGCATTCAACATTTGTCAGGCCTTCAGCAAAAATGACTGGTTGTCACTTGGTAGCATCATTGAGGCTTCTTCTACAAGAAAAAGAGCTCATAAAAACTCAATAAACTATGATTAGATGCCAGTATGTTGCAAAGCTTAAGAACTACTAAAAATGCTTTCAGTTTCCTTAACCTGTGAACTTTAAAAAGAATCTAATTTTTGTCATGCTGAAAGATTCTCTGTGAACACAGCTTTGAAACCGGAGACACCCAGTTTTATAGCTCACAAAAGGGACTAATTGTGTACCATAGCTTCCTAACTAGTTTGATCCTTGAACTCCAAATCATTCTTCCTTCTGGTTGGAAATGGAATGCAAGATGACTGCTTCCCTAGAAAGCAATGCTGAGAATGAACTGTAAATGCCTATCTCTTTTTCACTTCCCCAGTAACATGTTTTGAAAAGTGGAATTTGCTTCATATTCGTCAAAAACTTGATCTCTGATTTGCTTCACCACATCATGAGCTATTCTCTAAAATAGACTTGCCCATTGAAAGATTAGTTCATAAAAAAACACTTGATATTGTTTGAGATAAAAAAGATAAATGGCTTTAAGTGTGACTGATACATTTGCTAAATATTTTTCAAAATTTATAAGGCTACACAGACAATGTTTTTCATGAAAAATGTCACCAGCATATCTGATAGTAAGTTTATTTCAGTTGCTCAGTGGAATGGAAAAAATACACAAATGAGAAAGGATTATGAGAAATAAGATCTGGGACAGCAAGTGTTTATTCAGATGTCATCTTTGTAGGGCACAATCTCATCCTTACACTGGTCTGGTAAAGTCCAAAATCTGATTGAAAACATATAGGCTTGTCTCAAAAGGTTTGAATATTCAATTTGGGAAATTATAGTCCAATGCCATAACCTAGTTTTTAAAATTTAAATATTGATTAGCAGTATTTCCTACACTGTTAATAAATATGGAATCCTAATTTTGAGTATTGGTGGCTTGTTGCATATAATGAAAATATTTTATGCATTTCAGTGAATGGCTGAAGCATCACTGGCTTCTTGTCTTCTTGGCTTCAGTGCTACTGAACTTCGGCAAAATGCCATTCATGACTCACACTATTTATTTATTTATTCTTTATTTTTAGACTAATGGGAACTTTATGAATTCCTTCCCTGATTTTTAAGAGAAATACCATAGCAGCTATGGTCCATAAAAATGGTGATTCAGAATCTTAAATTATTGCCTTAATGAATAGCCTTAACTCTTATTGAGTAAGGGTAATCACCAAATAATTGATTTTAATTTTGAAGATACTCTTGTTAAATTTTGTTTTTATTAAATTTTTACCTACCTACATAGAAATTGACACTGTTAAGCGGTTTGTCAAGTTTACTGTTTAGTTTCCATTAGCAGTGCTTTTTTGCAAAGAATATTTTTCATTTGCAATTTAATGCAGAAATGCACCATAGAAAGTACATGTATCATTTACAGTACAAAGAACCCATGTCATCCTCCAAATGACAACACACATGTGTAGGTAAGAAAGCAGTAGTGTAGTGTTACATGGACAAAACAAGCTCAGCGTCTGGAATGTCTATACTAACTCAACTATACCACAGCTTTTGGGAGTGTTTCAGCTGTCAAAGTCTCTTCCCTTTTCCTATGTGCTCCTTTGCCTTTTCAACATCATCATTTGGATTGTAACTTTCATAGTTAGTTCAGAACATACAGTAGAAAATTCAATCATCCTGTAATAACTTTTAGAATTATATACAGAATACTTCCATTCAGGAACACAGATTGAAAGTAATTCTTTATAAATATAAACTTGTATAGAAAATGAAGACATTTCATACATTTTATTTCATGTTACATTAATGAAAATTTAGTTTTTATTTAAGTGGAGTTTTGCCAGTAAAGGAGGGGAGGAAAATTTTTCTTCTGCTAGCAAGTGTAAATTATAAAAGTGTAAGTTTCCTATAAATGTAGTGTAATCAGACAGGAGAATAGGCTGGTAAGCTTTCATTTAGTGCACAAGTGTCCCTACCACAACCATCTGCATATCATTTACTTCAAAGTCTGTGTTTACTATTTTAAGAGTTAGCATTTAAACCTTTAGTATTTTATTACACAATTTTAGCTTCAACATTTTCCAGTAAATCACAGCTCACTTCCAGATAGTATTCATTTATGATGTTACTTTCACCTTTTGTTTGCTGACAGGAAAATGAGATAAGAGAAAAATCTTAGCTGGAGGTCTGGACAGGCAGACATGTTTGATGGGGCATAGAGACATCTCAAGCATTCCCATATACATTCCCAAAAGATTTTTTTCCGTCCCTTGAGAAATAACTCATAGACCATTGGGACTTCCTGCTCTATGGAAAAGGAAAAAAAAGAAAATTTTAAATGTCTCTTTTTCAGACACTCTTATTTCTGCAGCGTACTAATTTTTTCCAAAAGTTACAGACTCCTAAAATTGATAACTTAGTTCCAGAAAACATGAAGAAATAAATTATTTTATTAAAAGTTGCTTTAAAATAGCTTAAGGTCTGATTGATGGAGATTGATGCAATGCCCTTAAAAATGTGTTCCCTTAGGTCTGTCAAGATAAATGACTCTTGGAAAGGGTAGTGATTCTTCTATTTCCATCCTGACTTGAAGCAGTAGGAACAGGGACAGACTGAAAATAAGTATGAAAGCTATTTTAAAGAGAACAAAACTGTCTGCAAAATTGAAATTTTGACAATATTTTGCCTTCATAACACCGATGTATTCATGTGATGTGGAAATACAAATACGAGCACAGATGGAGTGCCTGTCAATATGGTTACACACACGCACATTAAGGAGCATGTGTAGCATTATACATTGGTAAAATACTGCCTACCTGAACAGCTGTAATGAAATTGAGGCAGTGTTTCCTTCTCTTTTAAAAAGTACATTACTGGATAACATTTCACTGTTATTCATATCCAGTAGGATCCAAGGTGGCTGATACCAAGAAAACCCTCCTAATGTACAAACTGCAATTATACTACAAATAAACAATTTAAATATTTACTATTTTAACTGAAAATTAAGTCTGTTAAAATAGTCTGTGAAAAAACCTACATTTTTGTCTTTATATTAAAAAAATGTATCTGTGAATGAGAAATTTAAGGATTCTGTGTCATATAAGGATAACCTTTTACAATCAGAAAACTGCACATTGACACAGCATCAAAAAAAAAACCCAGTCCAAATTATGGGCTAAATTCTACTTCAGATGACTCATGAAGAAATCAGATGTGGCCACAATCCAAAGAACACTGCCACTCTGAAAAAAGGGCAGGGCAACTAAGACCAAGCATTACTAGGTTAAAGATACCTCAAGATATCTGGAGTATGAGAAGCAGGAAGGTTGCATCTATACTCTGAAAAAGTATTCCCAAAGGAACTAATGAGACTCAGCTTTTCTTATTTTGACCAGTTACTAAAACTAAGCAAATCTGCTTATGGATGCTTAAGTAAAATTTCCATCTTGCTTGCTTTTGTGTGTATAATTAACATCTTGGTGAAAAAAGCACCTGGATGATGACCACAGGTATTGGAAGAGCTGATTAAACTCAAGTGGTTTAAATTTGCAAAGATAAGTTCTAAATAAAGCTCATGACATTTTTATCAGGGATGTGAGAACTATAACTCAAAGTTTTTGACAGCTTAATATATGTGTAACATTGTCACTTCTTTGTGGAAGGGAGTACTCAAAATTTCTCAATGCCATTGGTCAAAGAAGAGTGGCAAAACCCAAAGGGGTCCAAAAGAAAACCATTCACAAAGTTTTATCAACAGACCACACACTTGGCACTGAAATATGTTTGCCCCTATAAAGAGAAGTGAGATAGGAGAGGAAAGGGGATCACCATTTCTGGGTCCAGCACTGATCCAGCCAATAGGGTGTCCAAGGTCCTGGTGGTGCCACCCAAGCTTTGTAGAGGCACCGTTTTATAGGTAAATTTCCCTCTCCTGGGACTTAGGTTTCTCACTCTTTGTGTAAATAAGTGAGCAGGTGCAGTCCATTCTTCTGGACCTTTCTGGAAATGGGTTGAGGGTCTTTGAGGGTCTTTTGATGGTCTTGATCCCCCTCTACTGGATTGACCCTGAGCTGACAGTTCATGCCTAATTCCTGACCCTGATTCTGCTGATGTGGTCACCACAGACCAGAAGTAGGAAGTGGGTTCCAGAAAGGTGCTGCCCTACTTTCTGACAGCCCCTCTTTCTAGCCACATCCTGTTCTTACTTGCCCACTTGAATGGCCATTAGCATTTGAGGCAGAACAACACATTAGCTCCTTACTGCCCAGGTATCTACAATATACCAAACTCTGTAGCTTCCATGGATATTTAAAAGGTGCCTAGGTGTAAATGTATCTTTTGTTGCTAGGTTTTCTACTGGATCTACTCCACTTTTTAAAATCCAAAACAAAAGTTAGAGGAAAATCACTATATATGTGTCATTAGCCCTGCAGTTTCCTCTGTATCTACATTAGATGACTAAGCATGCAGTATGTGTTGTAACACAACCTGTTCACACAGGACACAGCGCTGTATAGAAACTCATTATTAACATTACCTCTTGCTGAAAATAAATGTTAGACTTGACAGAATCAGACTATAAACATTAAGAAAATCACCAAACTTTATTTGGAAAGCCTGCTCCAATAACTGACAAATTCTATAAAATAGAACAAGCACCCAGCACTACTTGTACTATTAATATGGGGTAGCGTTGGGCAAAGGAGGGATGTATGTACAGAGCTTAAATGCTGCCAGGAACATGACTGTTTAATTAGTATAGATTAAACATTTGGCAGCAAAGAACAAATGCAAGACATCATTCATAACATAAAATGGAAAAAAATGGTAATTCAGTTGTCTATAAATGCACAAATAAGTTGTTGATTCTTTGAAAAATTCTTTAGTATGGACACAAAATATACAATCAGGAAGGTTTTTCATTTGACTGAGTATTGATAACTCTTCACAATGGATTATTAGTACCTCTAGCAATGGTTAGAAAATGCACTTCTTTTAGTGCGTACTCTACATGATGTCTTCCCTTTCTTGCCCATTTAAAGCTTGTTTGAAAAAAAAGCCTTGGCTATAAAAGCAATGTGTTGGAATGTGCTGCAATATTATTGACCTGTCCTTGTTTTTTTGGCAACTTAGCTGGAGTATTTTTGCCAAATTTTATGATTTTATGTGATTTGAAGTAATAAAACATGATGCAGTCCCAAAGTGGTGACCTTAGAGAATTTTTTCTCTCTAAAAATCCATCACTATAACTTTGTAACAAATCTTAACTGTAAAAGTATTTCAATTTTCCCAGCTGTTTTTGCAATTTAAGCATATTTTGAGACATGTTTTTTCCCATCTGTGCTTTCACTTTTATACTTTGTTCAAGAATACATGCCAGCCAAATTCCTACACAAAAGATAGAATATTTAATAAAAAATTCCAAGAAGAATCACTGAAATGCTATCAGTTAAATAATCCTTCTTTCAAACATTCCCTCTCCCTTGTATTATCTTTAAGATAGTCATTGATCAACTTACTCCCTCAAAAGCAAAATTTCTGAAAATGCATCACTAATAGTCAGCTACTAGGTTTTAACATTTATTTTATTCAATAACCACAATGTAATCATGGTTAACACAGTTCTCATAATATTCATATATGATCTGAATCAAAAAGAGATTAAACCATAGCTAGTGCCGTGGCAAGATAGAAATCTGGCAAATAATCCCTGTTTCACCTTCCAGATTTGAGCAAAATATTGAAGAAGACAGACATGCTGTTCAAACTACCAAGCCTCCTGACTGATGGCTGGGGAATGAGGCATTCATTCCCATGTCCTTCCCTCTTTCAAACCTCTTTTTTACCCAAGCTATTCTTCCCCCTTCAGAAACTGAGTGTGCTACTGCTTACAAAGAAAGGAGGCTCCTTGGCAGGAGCTGATGAATAGTTTCTACAAAGAAATGTGCCACAAAGACCAGCAGTTCTGCAAAAATGGCTGCTAATCCTCAGTGTTGTCAGTGTAGCTCAGTCGTGGCTGTGGGAACTGGAGCCCTGTTAAAAAAGTTCTTCCACCACCCTGTCAGTGAAACCCAAGGGCTTTGCTTGCCGGGGGTATGAGCGGGAACAAGTTCTGCTGTCATTAAGGTCAGTGCAGGATGGTGAGGCATTTTGGATGAAAGTCATTCTTTTACTTTTTGAAGAAGGATGAAAGTGAGCACCTGCCACTAAGAAAAAGTTGTAGGGGTGTAGCTGTAAAAAGTGCTACTTACTACAGTTTTGCATTGTATGATGAAGAGAGAGGGGAAATAAGCAGAGAGGGATCAGTGCATTATCTTGGTTCAGGTCGGAAAACGATTTTATGATGTGTACATGCAGAGAAGGTACAAAAGTGGGAGAGGATTAGTGAATATGAAGAAAAAACCAGAAGTGTTCTATGTAATCATGCTTTATAGGATTTTAGGGAAAAAAACACAAGAAGCTCCAAAGCCACTAAATAGGTCATTATAATTTTGATGCTTCATGTTGCTCCAAATTAGAATAAATGAGTCAGATAATAAAACTGGCTTTAAATATGAAATCCCTTTTGGTATTCACATTTCATGCTTTCAAGTAAGAACAGATACCATATTCCCTAAATTACATATTTAATATTTTTTAAGTTAAAAAACAGATGTGAAGACAAACTTAAAACTGGAGTCAAGAGAATACTTCAGTGATTTGGAAATCCCCACATAAATAAGAAATTATTTGAAAGAGATCAGATACTTGGAGATATGCTTATACTTACAGATATTCAAATAAGACAAATTATGAAAATACAGATCTGTGTGTCCAAACAAAACTGCTTTCCAAGGTTACAAGTACAGTGACAAGGGGTATAAAAATCTGGCAGCCAGAACCACCAGATGCCTTAAACTGTAATCATGGGTTTTGCATACTGTATTCAGAGCAACCTTACATCTGTGTGTTTGAACTGGGCAATTGCCTAAGCCCACCATAAAATGTTTACCTTACATTTAAGCCCAGAATTAACTCCTTTTCTAGTAGTGTGTTTTGGAATAACTCAGTGATAACAATTTCAAAGAAGTCCTGCAGTTCTGCAATCCTATATGCAGAGATGACTTTGCTCAGATTCTCATTCTGCTCTCCCTTTGGTGAACAAAGAACCTTGAAGAATGAGGTTAAATACCCACAACTATTTCATGAAAGAATCAAAGCTCATGAACAGTCTTTCTTTGTTGATCTATTTATTACTGTCTTCCTTTTAATTTTGAGCTTTTTTTTCTAAATTAAAGATGATGCAATATTTTCAATGCACTGACAGGTGAAGCCATATCCTTGATCTTGATAAAGGTGTTTCCTTACTTAACTGTATACTGAGGCAAATAAAATGCATTCTGGAGATTTCACTTCATAGTCTTTTAACAGAGCTGCATTTGTGCAAAGTTCTTTTCAATGTTATCTATAATGATGTCCAGTCTTCCAGATTCAGTTGCTAAAGTTAATTTGACTCATAATAATAACTTAAATTTTAAATTTAAATTTAAATTTAAAAATAATTTAATTCCCAGACATCTAGCCTTTTCAGAGGGATACATATTAGCTGTTATTGTTGGCCATCTCACTTCAGTGAAAAATTACTTATTTTTATCTATGTAAAAGTCTGCAGAATTTTGCCAATGGCGCACCAAATATCAATTTGCATTGGTTTTTAAAATAAATTATCACTATATTCTGACATCTCACAGTGTAATGATCAAGGACTAAAGATACCTTACTACTACTACTCAATTAAAAGGCACTGATTGTTGTCCAACATTAAAGAAGAAGCTGACCTAAAAGATGTCACCAAAGAATTAAAAAAATTCCAACATGTTTGGTCAAATAAGATTTGTCAATGGGTGGAGAAGCTTTTGAAAATGAGGAATAGCATGGAGTAAAAGGTAACACTTAAGAATCAACCCTATGAATAGTGAATAACTGTAATTATCATAGTATGATGGCAATTGAAAATACCCATGTACAATTATTATGCCAAAATCCAGTTGATTGTAGGCTTAACTCTAGTATTCAAAAAGATCATTATGCAAAGAGCATGTAAAGGCTTCCTAAAGACTGGCTTTACATCTTTGTGGTAGAAAGAGAAGTATGTTTATGGAGAACAGTAGATGTGGGTCAAAGTTTATGCTGGGTCAGAAATCTCCCTGTTGTGCATTGCAGTTCACCAGCTGCATGGGGAGACTGGAGTAAACAAACAAATGCTGCTTTGACAGTTTGGTCACGCTGGGCATCAAGGAATAGTGGTCACTTCAAATATAAGAATATACTACCAGTTTTAGAGGTTTTGATTTCTTAAGATACCTTGTTTTCTCCATTTGCCACTTTTAAAAAACAGATCTGAAGTAAGAAAAATTAACCCAGTCCTTGCTTAAGTAATATTTAAGGGGAAAAGCTTAAATATTCAAAGCTGATAGATCTGCCCATTGTTCTTTAGCTGGTTGGAAGTGGAATGGTTATATCTGAAGAGTGGTTTACAGAATATTAAATCACAAGATAATTTTTGCCCACTGATATAGAAAATAGCCATAAAACAAAGTTCAAAGTGTCTCATTACTACAAGCCACCATTCATATAAAGATAGAACTATTAAAATATTATTTTTTTAAAAATCAAGTTATCACCCTGTTTTACTCAGATTAGGAATTGGTGATGTATTACCATTTGTGCTTGATGACACTAGCTATTTTTTATTAGCTAGTATCCTCTTTGTAGGTAGAGCATGAAGCTCAAAATTTATTATGGTTCTCTTGATAGAAATGTATTGGAGTGAAGTAGAAATTTGGTTCTAGAAATTTCTTCAGTCAATGGAAAAAAACGAAGTCTTGTGGCCTGGACTGTCATGAATTCAAACATATGCAATGACACATCAAAGAACTGTGAGATATTTTCAATTTCTGACAAGAAATAAAGAAATGTGAAGAAAAACCAGACTGCTTTTTCATAGTCCAGGCAGGTAGAAAGAAAGATTTATGCAAAAGGCTACTTTAATTTTCTCCTTGTTACTTCTTTTTCCTTACTTTCCTTGAAAGCAGGCTACTTTATTATAAAATATCTACTAAAAAAGCCATATTAGTTTAGACAGAAATTATTTCAGAGTCAAGTATTTTAAACAACTTTTGCATTCCTTAATATTAAGCATTTAAAGTATTTATAGGTTTTTCTACTATTTTGCGTCTTTATTTGAAATTCTCTCTGATAAAAATGCACACATAACAGTGTTAAATGACATCTGACCTCTTTGAATTCTAGTCATGTAATGAATAATAGCTTTTAAAATAGTTAAGTGTAAATACAGGAAGATGACTAAACTCCTAAACTTTTATCTTCTAAAAAATTCCCATCACTGCCAAAAGCTGGTGAAGCTCCTCTGATGGTTACAATGGTGGGAGCACTAGGGGAGAAAGGCTTCCAAGTGCCCACAAGCACTTTCATCACTGTACCTACTACCTACCCCCTGCAAATCTCTGTTCCTGCCTTTGGAAAATGAATGGCCACACATTCCTTGTCACATTTGGTTTTCCTCTCACAGAGCTTAATGTTGGGAAACTTAATATAAATACATAGCAGACAAGGACAAGGACCAAATTTGTTCAGCTAGGCTGCCAGCAGGCTTACTGTACTACACCCTTTCCAACATTTAAAGAATGCAACTATCTTCTCTCTTTCCTTTCCCATGTAGCTTGAGAATTACATCCAAGACAGTATGAAGAAAGAAATGGTAGAGATCCAGCAAACTGCAGTGCAGAACCAGACTGCAGTAATGATTGAAATAGGCACAAACTTGCTAAATCAAACAGCTGAACAGACCCGCAAATTAACAGATGTTGAAGCACAAGTAAGTAATGAATTTCAACCTCAAAATGCTTCTGCTTCCCAAATACTACAGCCATACATTTAACACTGTTGAGTGTTAAGTGCTTCTGTTCAACAATTAGAAGTCAATCGTTGTGATCAGCAGTTCTACCCAACTTAAGAAAACATTCGTATTTGGTAATACATAGTTCCATCTCAAGCCCAGTGCTTTCACTGGAGTGATTTTCATTACAGTAGCATTTTAAGTAAGTCTAGAAAGCCAACTGCTAAATTAATCTTTAAATAGAATGTATTTAAAACTATCATACTATATCCAGGCATCAGTTGGGTCCTAGTGTGCTTTATACTCACATTACTCTCATTACTAATCTTAGCTAAATGAGTCTCTTCAAACTGTCTTTACTCCATTTACCAGCCTAATTGCTTTTTTAAATGAAATCTTTCCTTTTTTATTTTAACTTATCAAAAGAACTATGTCTTTTTAATTAATGTTTTCACAGATAACTCTAAGTGGGTAACAGTTCACTTCCAGCACAATGCACTGCATTATGGTAAACAAAGGGACACATAAATCTGAGATTAATAAAGAAAAAAGAAATTAGGAGACTGCTAGAAAAGTATATTCACACAGAAGTAAACTTGTCTGCTGTACATTTGCTACCTTCAAGCAAAACCAAATGTGTTTTAATTGAAAAGCATTAAGTACAATAAAACATTCTGTTAAACAGAATGCAGATATTAGCAGAAGGATAAATCCAATCCGTGTAGAGTGGTATGTATTTGTAGTTTTGCAGATATGGTAGGAAGATGCAGATCTTTAATTGCCAAAACAAATAATGGGTATATCATGCAGCACATAATATTTTGTATAATATAAAAAGTATGCAAAGCCTAAAATCCATATTAGATGTTTTAATATCTGTAGAATTCATCCAATGAATCAAATTGAATTTTTTAACCTAAATCAAGGCTTTGTGAACTCTTTGATAAACTGAAAATTCATAGCTTATAGGCATACTGAGCTGAACTTTTATTGTATTATTCAGGAGCCTAATATTTTGCACATGTTGAGAGAATGTATTTATTAATTCACAGTAATGTCTTTATGGAAATTACTCAGTTATTTTCTGCTTAGAGGAAGAAAATCATCACTGTAACTTTCCTTCTCTGCTTGAAATTACTGGTGACTCGGTTAAGGGCTTAATTAGCAACATAAGGAAATTAACCAAACAATTGCTCTCTCAAGGACACTTAGTTTTGGCAATAATTTTCAATTACACTTAAGTGTGAAATCATGTCCTGAATGACTGTTTAACATGAAGGACATGAGTAATCAATTCTTCCTGTCAAGGAAAGCCAAATTCTGTTGAATTAAAAAAAGCTATTCTAAAACAATGAGAAAATATTTCTAGAAAACTTGCCTTAAAGCAATGCAATACAAACCATAGAGTATCATGTTTCCCAGTATCTGCATTTCTTCGTTTAAAGATGTAAATAAATTGTAAACTATGCATAGAAAAAAGGTAATATTAAAATGCAAAGAATGAATTGACTAAAGGGTGGTCACTTTAGTTGATTTGCTTCATGTGTTTCATGAAATATTAGTCATGTGTTTCACATGACAAACGCTTCAAAATATAATTTGGGATTGAATAGGAGAGAACTATCAAGTGATTTCACAACTGTGCCAAGATTTCAGCTAGAGACTTACTTTCAGCGCCAGATGGGGAAAACAACTCAACTCATTCTTTGAGCAACAACTGTCACAGTTCCAGTAATGAAATAAGAATTATCATAACAGAGGGGAAGGTATAACAACAAAGTTGAAGTACACAGTAACTCTCATCAGAAACATAGTGTACTACTGAAATATTCCCAATTATATAGTGCAATAACAAAATTAGTTCAACTCTGTGTATTCTTCTTCATTCTGATTCAATGAACATTTGTACCAAAATTAAGTGTTTTTAAGTATTGAAAAATATTTTTAATCATAGGTGTACATAGAGATTGACATTATGTCACAACATAACAAAATGACAATTTATTTAAAAGGCATATCTTTTAAAAGAAATTTCTTTTTTTGTAAATTTTTTTTAGGTATTAAACCAGACAACCCGACTTGAACTTCAGCTTTTGGAACACTCTCTTTCAACAAACAAACTAGAAAGACAGATTTCAGATCAGACCAATGAGATAACTAAATTACAAGAAAAAAACAGGTAAGTTTGTACAGCCCAATGAAATGCTATTCCATGAAGTACCCTTCTAATAGTTTTAGAAACAAATCTACTCAAGTAGGAAAATAAGGGTTCATACACAAGCTCTCCAAACTGATTACAAAATGTTACCCACACTCATTACAAAGGTCATATATTACTTAAAGCCTAGGATTTTCATGTAGGTTTATTCTTGTATTCTGTTTATATATTGTTCTTCACTGTCTAAAGTTCTCCTTTATATGAGGAACTTAAGGCTAAAACTGAAGCAGTACTTCTGTTGTACCCAATTTATAATCTTCTTTAGACTTTTCCATATGAATTTGATGTAACCTTGATTCAAACTAATTCAGTGTAACCACATCTCCAAAATTTTATTTCTATGTAGTACATAGCTATCCTAATGATTAACCAGGTCATTGCTACAATTTTTTTACCTAATGTAGCGAGAAAAGTAAAGCACTGATCATATTCAACGTTCCTCAAGAGTCCATGTTTTGAAATTGACCAAAATCCGACCATTACTCCTATCCTCTTCTGTACTTGGCTGTGGTCCAAAGGCTCATACCTTTTTTCAGCTAGCTTCGTTTCCATATCACCACAGTATTTTTTTACTTTTGGCAATAAATAGTTTACAGAGGAATCTAAAAGCAGCAATAACAGTAAGTTTTCTCCTTCAAAGCAATGTCTTTCAATGAGAACCATATGTGCAAAGTGATTTTCTTTGAAAGAATTAGCTTAAGAAACCCAGGAGACATGTTTTGACATTTTTGTTCACTACTCTACTACATTTATGTATGTTCCCTAAAGGTTTTATCTACCAACTTAAGAAAAACAAGCATCCTTATCAAATGGAAAGCAAAGGAAACACTGATTTTCAAAAGGTCATGTTTTTTGGTGTTGAACTCAGCAGACTTTAGACTACCCTTGTAACATGCACATAAAACAGAAAAGCATTGTTTCTCACTTAACAAAGTAAATCTGCATTGAACTAATCTGCTTGAAACATAATTATATATAAGGTTCAGGATTTTTTTTTTCAGTAACAGCAATAGATTTTAGGTGAATTTCTCTCTTCTGGCTATGCACCTTTTAAGATCAGCTTTTTCAGAGTGTGTATCAGAACAATTAGCAGTTGTTCCCAGCCAGTTACCCAATGTTCCCAGCCAGCTACCCGCTCTAAAATTTAGAGCTACAGCTCTAAAATACCAGCTCTAAAATTGGAGAAAGGTAACCCATCTTCAAGCAACTATTTGCATGTTTCCCTGTCTTAATGCCATAACATTTATGTTAAGTATGTGTTTTAATATAGGATATTTGAAATGTTCATAGTTACATCTTTAAATAAGTTCTATCTTTTAATAGGGTAAACCCATGATAGCTTAGTCACTTTATCTTTCCTTTAGTAATGTTGAATTATCAAACACCCAATTATTACATTTTTAAAGTCCGCAATACACACTGTAGTAGATAATGTTGTTTATTAGTGCACTTACATAATAAATGAAAGCATATGTATCAAACTAAACTTTCATTTAGTTGTCTACTGCTTGCATAGCATTAGGGAATGAAGTTGAGTGTTCATGAAGAAAGAAACTTATAAAATATGCTTGATTCTCTTGTCATCAGCTCAAAATTGTAATCTTTTATTTAGCTTTTTAGAAAAAAGAGTTCTTGAGATGGAAGACAAGCATATGCTTCAGCTGAAGTCAATAAAAGATGAAAAAGATCAGCTTCAAGTCCTAGTAACCAGACAGAATTCTATTATAGAAGAACTAGAAAAACAGCTAGTTACAGCTACAGTAAACAACTCAGTTCTGCAAAAACAGCAACATGATCTGATGGAGACGGTTCATAGCTTGCTTACTATGATATCGACACCAAACTGTAAGTCAAAGCAGACATGCTTTTATCATTTCCGTGCTATTTCCTAATTTGTGTACACTGGTACCTACAGTCTTACAACTAGTTCTGACACACTTCTGCTTCTCAAAAAGTCTGTATTTTTTGCCTTAAATTTTGCATCCGAGTTAGTTAACCTACTTTTTAGGGGGTGGGAGAAACAGCCACATTTATGTGATTTCTTTTCAATATTTTATTTATCTTCTCTGTTTATTTATTTTCTTAACCAATTCTCTAGTGGCTCAACAAAATACAGAGAAGCCAAGTATTATTCATCTCACATGGCATTCACATGTGTGGCAGTGTACACTTGCTTGACCATATATCTAGGTGAGACTGCATATTGTAGGTCTGCAACTTTTCTTCCTGGCTCACAGAGATTGTTTCTGCCACCTCTCATTGCTTTATAACAGAGTTTATCAAGGAAAGGATGAATTATAGTGGTTACCAAAGGCAAAGAAATAAGCACAGGCATAGTTTTTAGCCCCCCAAACCAGAAAGCACCAGGTCTGGGCAGCAGGTACTCCAACAAGTTCTTCACCAAGGTATCCTTATTCATCCTAAAAATCCCTCAGCCTAGCAAACCTTACAGGCAATAATCTCACCCTTAAATGCCTGACAACTCTGCAACAGATCATAGACACCAAGCGTAGCTTTCAGATTTATGCAGATTCACGTGTGCCATAAAAACCCCACACAAACCACAAACTAAAAGTTATGGCTACACATGATTTAAACATTCCCTGTCTTGATTTTCGTGTCTAATATGGAACTTGGACAGATTAAGAAGCTGTTCTAAAAGACTGTAGAATCTGGCACAGTTGCCTGTAAAGTTCTCAGGGCTGAAAATATAGAAATATACAAAACCCCTAAAGAAAGGATTTAAAATTAAATACTGGAAAAAAATATTTGAAGTTGTCATTAGAATTTAAAGGACAGTATAGGTGGTCTATGATATATTACTGTAAGGTGGATCTCAGACAAGGAAAAGGGTGTTTGGAACTCCTCCTCACTTTTAGTCTTGGCCTATATGTTATTATCATAACATAGGTTGTAGGTTTTTCTAAACAAAGTAAATTCCAAGCTTTTTTGTCTTCATAACTGACGCTATTCCCTTAAATACCAAGGCTGTACATGTTCCTGTTGATGTTATCTGCTATGCTAGTGCACAAATAAGTAAACAAGTCAAAGTCATGTTGGCTACAGCACCATTAAACCCAGAGTGGAAAAAATAATGAGTGTTTGCCAAAAAGACAAAATTAGCAGGGAAAGCTTCTAAGACAGTATGCAAACAATAGAGTGTGGAAAAGCAATTAAAACACTGAATGTGTTATTTTTCTATTTAAGGCAAAGCACTTAAACAGATAAATAATGAATAAGCAAGCCAAAAAGAACATAATAAGTAACTGTAATATAAGCACATATTTATATGGCACCTAAACCTTTGTAGTAACTGACTGTGATTGTTAGATTAAATTAAAAGGGAAAATACACAGAACCAACCCCAGAAGGGTCAAATATGAAATATCAGTCAGCAGGCGAAATGCCAGGAAATTCCAACCTCCATAGTTAATAAAGAACTGAACAAAAAGATGAACCTTAGATTGTTCTGTTGAATAAGAAGGCTTAGACATATGAAAATGTATTTTTTGCACAAATGAATTCCAGAAGGTATGTATGCTTAGTGAGTTGGGCTGACCTACCAAGCTTCAGCTTGGTACATACAAAATTGTTCCTGTTCAGCGGAGGGGCAAAAAAAAGAGCTTAAAATATCTTAAGGGTAGTTCCACCAGTCTGTGGCATTATAACTCATTCACAATGTAAGAGTACTGGCCAAAAGTCATTATTAACCTAATCACTTGCTATTTAGGTATGTATATAAATAGTAGTTAATGCATGCCTAGGTTGTAATGCATGTAGGAGTCCAGCAAGGGCAATGAGTGGAAGCAGAAACTGTTCAACTGAATGAGATGCAATATCCCGAGTTTTCTCATTCAATGTATTAGTAAATGTCAGCACTTTTCAGCCTGTCAAATAACCACAGTCCTATCAGAATAATGTCTTCAAATGATGCAAAGTAATATCACACACAATAAGTACCTTGATCTGTCACTTCTTTCAGGACCAGACATATTTTTTTGGAACTGCTTTAAGCCAATTACAACATAAATAGATTCTTTGTAACTTTCATTCATCTCCTCTTAATGCCTTCAATTTCTATTGTATTTTTAATAGCTAAGAGCAAATTCATAGCCAAAGAAGAGCAAATCAGCTTCAAAGACTGTGCTGAAGCTTTCAAATCTGGACTGACAACAAGTGGAATCTACACTTTAACAGTTTCAAATACTGCACAAGAGAAGAAGGTAGGATGACTATAAAGAGTTACCTAGCCATACTGCATGTTAAAGGTTATTTAATCTGGCAAATATGCTATTTTAAAGGCTAGCTATTAGTGAAGTTTACTACTCACCAAGTTTTTTTATAAGCTTGTAATCACTCCTAGATCTGAGTATCTTACAGGAAGAAAAATGTCCTTCAGGTGAAATCTTGTCTCAGTTGAAATGAAATGAAATTTTGTTGTGTGCTTCATCATGTCAGAACTTAATTCTTTTCTCCACATAATTAAAGTAATTAAATCAATAAAATAGCGTAATTTCATTATAAAATCTGTAACTCCAACAGAGTTGCTTTGCATGATCAGCAGACTCCTGTCTCCTTTAATTTCTTAGTTCCTTCATATGCCCAAGGGGGTCTTTAGGTGGCCAAAGGAGGTAAAGTCAGGGGCATGGAAATCTCATGGATTTATACTCATGGAAGCAATCTAGTAGTACTGGACTCATGTATGGGTTTCAGTTCTTGTATCACAGAGTTTTAAGGACATTTGTGTAACAAGTAGATTAACAATTAGACACTGTCTAACAGAGAAGGCTTCTCTGGGAAATACTGCCCTGGAAAATACTACTACTGATTCATATAAAAGGTGAGTTTGCAAGGGTTCACTAGATCAGTTTAAATTCCTCTATGGATTTTTTCCCCTATGTATTCAACTGAAATGAACTTCAATGTCAATTTAAGTTGAAGCAGTATGCCATACCTCTGTAGAAAAGACCTTGAGCTAAAAAATGGCACTCATTGGATGATACATTGGATGCCTGACAGAGATGCTCCATCTATAGAAGTAAATAAAATGATAAAGCATTGGAGAGTATAATTTAGTTGAAACAATCAGTAGGATCTGAAAGGGAAAAAAGTCCCAAGTTGATTGTGAGTATAAAGCACCAAAAACCTGGAGCAAGCATTCAGAGGAGTGGGGCTCCCATGATAAAGGCATGGCAGGCTGAGGAGGCTAAGGGACATATGAATATAAAAAAATGTTTAATATATTTCTTAGAAAAATATGAAATAATTTTATTATGTTTTTATTTTATAATTTCTACTGTAGATATTTTCTTTCGACAAAAATTGAAATATTTTACAGAATTCCTAAGATTCTACTCTATTGTATTAGAAAAACTAACAGAGAATGTAAAAAAGCAGTGGAAAAAGAGGTGCAATGTGGAAAAGGAATTGGTAAAGATCTGACAGAGAAAGCATTTTTTTTCCCAAGCAAAGGTTTGGAAATGAAGTTCACTGGTGACTAGATTTTGAAGTGCCAGAACTTCATTTTGCCCAAGCCAGACTGTGATCTTTATACTTACAAAGCACTCAGCTAAAGGAAATAAGCAATTTATTTGGGTAAGATCTATAAAATACAATAGATAAAACCTATAATTTTTTGTAGATATAATCCAGAGAAATTTTTTGCAATCTGCTTCTCTGGGAAAAAAAAAAGCAACAAAAAACCAGCTGTCTTTCCTTCAGAATAATCTAGTCTAAAAACATCAATTTCACAGGAAAATGAGTTACATAAGATGCAATGAAATGTTTTATTGTACATGAAGCTGAATGGCATTTAAATAGCATAGATACCTAGAATCACAATTTTAAAAACTAAAGGAGATGAAAGGTATTGCATCTCCAAAGTAATGAAATGCAGCAGTCTGATAGCAACTCAGGAATTACATTCCTTGGATCTCTTACTATGACTTGTCGCAAGCTTTAATCTTTGGTTTTAATTTTACTGTCAAATATAGTATACAGAGCATGCATATTTTCTAAAAGCAGACACAAGTGCATGGCATATTACAGAATAAAAATTTGTCATAAACTTAAACACTTTGTATTTTCAAAAGTACAAATTTCCTAGACTATAAAACATTAAATGCCTTACATTTGAATATGGAGGCTTTAAATGCTTAAAGCAAACATCCATTTTGGTAATTTACTAAGTTAAAAAAAAAGTAGTTAAAACATAAAAATTTCACTTAGTATTAAATCAGTCATTTAATAATATTAAAGAAATAAAATCTTATTCTGTCCATTTCAGATAGAAAAAGACAGGGAAGGTTTTACTTACCGCATGACATTGAAAATAAGAGACTCAAAAGTTTTAATCTGATGCTGATTTTTTATACAAATATAAATGCATAAGAGGAGTTGTCAAGGGAAGTGAAGGTTAGGGACAATCAACATGTTACACCATTTTCAACTGTTTATGATGTGGATAGCTACTCAGACCAGGAAACAGAGTGACCTTTTTTATTTGCCAAAAGTGCTGCACTGCTGTTTATGTTTTTGTCTTTTCCTCTTGTAACACCTTCTGACCCAAGAGGCTTATAAACAACTTCTGTGTAATCTGTAACCGATCCCACATTACTAATTTGTCTCCCATCATAATCCAAACTAAGGAATTGCATATGACTACTGAGAGGAAAACAATTATTTAATTCCATTAATATTTTCAAACTTCCCTGTTCTGCAACCAGACAAAAGATAATTCCTTTTAAAAACACTGAGGAAAACAGCAAAAGACTGCTGACACGAGGAAAAAGGGCAGAGGCAAAACTATGAAAAGGCAATAGTTTTATGCTTACAGCAACCTCATGAACCAATTAGACTGTAGTTCTTATCTAGTCACATCTTTAGGAGACAGAGATAGCAGAATACAAAAATCATTGGACATAATGACTCCAAAGTGTTCGGACAACAGCTGAAAGTGTTGCAAAGGGTCACTGCAAAGATGTGGAAATTGCACTTGCTTTGCTATAAAAACTGCTCTGGCTCTTCACCCTGATAACTCAGCCTGAGCCTTACCATTCCCAAAGTAGGTCTGAAAACACTTATACCCCAAATGCCCTCTTACAGTGCTACAGCTGCTAGAACTGTAAGTACTGAAGCACTTCACAAGATACATAAAATACTCCCTGTTCTAATTTTTTGTAACTTGAGAGGCTAATCTCTTTATTCTTTTTGGCATCTGTTTGAAGACTCCTGCTGCCTGCCTAATCTTGGTATCTATTTTTATTAGTTTTATGAAATGTTATATATCTTTCTTTTGAATATAAAACCTAGAATAGGTTGAAAGGTCAGAAGAGTTCTCTTCTAGTAGTGGTGTTGAAAGAAAGACTTAGACTTGATTGACATGAATTTTTTTGGTGTGGAAAAATTATACTCCCAAATTTATGTAAACTTCTAAAAATTGTTACTGGTAAGAAAAATCTACATGAGGTTTTTATGGTCATCTCTTCAATTTCTCATTATGTTTTTCAGTCCCTAGTGAGTTGCTTTGGGAACTAATTTGCAGTACCCCAGCGTTTATCTCAAAGAATCTAAAGTGTCTATTAAAGCTAGTTGTCCTACCACTCACTTAAAAAGTGGATACTATCTGTAACAGAAATATATTATGATAGACATTCACAGTCATTCACTATTTATGTTTTAATCTCATTAGAACAAAATAAAGTGCTATTTAAAGGTATTTATTTTTTCAAAGTATGAATTCCAACTAAATTGAAGTTCGGTCAACAGGCATAAAGGAAGTTACACATAACATTCAGAAACATCAATTAACAACTACAATAGCAATATCAGACAGAACCCACAGCTCAAATAAATTAATACATGGCCTCCCACTGCACATAGTTAGAAACTACATATTTCAGAGAAAGGTGAAACAGTTCTATTGTCCATCTGGCTGCTTATACTGTTCTTTTAAGTGGGGTGAAGCTTCAGAGTCAACAAATCTATCTACAACCAGTGATATTTGATCATTGTTAAATCAGCTTTTTAACTTGTATTGATGCTTAAAATAAGTATTTGCATCTGCTTTGGCCCATTCTTAGTATCCCTCTTCATAGCCCTCTGCAGAAATTAGTTTTCACATATACATTACACATCATGAGTTAGCCTTCTAAAACAGATTTATCTTCTCTTACAGTACCTTATCTTCAGCCTTTCCTTTGAAGGGAATTTTTATTTTAACTAAATTAATTTATCAGCACATTTTTATCATCACATTTTTACCAGTCATTAAATACAGATGTTAGTAAAGCCAAACAAAAAACAGACTTTGAGGTGTAAGGAATTGCATGCATCAGTACAAATTGACGTTTCAATTAAATTCCATTCACAATACATACTTTAAAAGGTATCCAATTTTTATCCAACTTATCCAACTTTTTTCCTTATTTCATCTTCCCTAAAAATCTCCAATTGAATGTCTTGTGATTTTCTGATGTTGAGCAGAGTCTACTGCAAGCCTAGTATCTGCTTTGGATTTCCAATGTGCAACAGCCTGTTGAAACACTAATATATTTGATATTTCAGCTGTTACAATTTTTTTCCTTTCAAAGGTCTGATGCCTTTCAACAGTATATATGACACTGCTTGAACTGTAAATATTCTGATCTATATAAATATATAGATGTGAGTGTATAACATACATACAATATACGTATCCTATAAGAGTGAACGAGATTGAAAACTTAATAAGGAGCGCACTTTACTTCCCCAAATGACACACACAGCCCTACCACAGCACAGAAGGAAACTGGCTTCACTGCAGTCATACTTTTTCAATGAATTTCCAGGATATCTAACAGTTCAAAGAGGTCAAATCTCCTGACTGCTAACACTGATAAGACAGTCTCCTATAGAAGAGGATGAAAAAGACATTAGAGCTTTAGTGCCACCCAGTCATGATTTGGGGCAATTATAGGCATATTGTGATAACCAGCAGTTAGGCAAGAAGTAAGACTATGGAGGGAACTGTTAAACAATGAAGGAAACATCCAAATTAATAATGAAATACTTGCCTAGTTTCTTTTAAAATTATTTATTTAATTACAGATGAAATATCTTATCAAAGTGGGAGAAGTCAGGTCTTGCCTGTACTACTATAAATGGGAAGACACAACTTCACTTACTGGATGAAAGCTCTAGCATACAGATAAGAAGTTAATGTAATTCAATACTCAAACTAGAATTCAAAAATTTTCAAAGATGTGAAGTGATTCTGGAGAAGGCTCTGAACTTCAATATCTTGGCAGAAAGTGGTAAAAAAAAATTAAACTTCCAAATGAGAAAACATTAACTGAGAATTCTCCAAACAGGAATTCTTGTAGAAGAAATTCAATATATTTCTTAAAGATAGTATTAATACTAACATGCATTTTAAAGAGATACTGACTTCAGTTTGACTTTCATTGTACTGTCTTACACCAGCTTAGCTCCATTGACTTCACACATCTAGTTATAAGTTCTGTTAGTTTTGGAAAAGCAAAATTAGATGCAACAATTTGAAATCCTTTCTCAGGAAAAATTGTACTAGATACTCTCATATTCACAAAATTTTATTATCAATTTATCGCCTACTTCCCCCAAACGTCACTCCAAAATTCCAATTAATTTTCAAAATACTTTTTTCCCATCAGCATCTCTGCAGGGATGCACTTATTGGGTATTTGAAAACTGAGTTCAGTGAACTGCTTATTACATGTCAGTCTTTTCAAATTTTTAGCAAAAATTCAAAGGTGATTTATGAATATTTGGGAACATTTTATAGTTGTTACTTTTTGTTCAAGCATAGATGTTCATTGTAGTCTGTATAATAACATGGCTTTAGGATACAACTTTCAGATAATACACTTAGATTTAACTTTGTGGTCAGACTATTTGCAAAGGCACTGAACAACTGTGATAATAAAAATATATTTCAGTTTGTTCATGGCCTGAACTTAGCAGTATGTTCATGGCCTGAACTGTGCTCTGAGAAGTCATGGGAAAATTGAATGGATCTCTCACAAAAAAGATGGAGAAATGAAAGGTGCCATTTGTTAAGGTATTCTGTTAAGTGTGATATATACTGAAGATCCCATTTATTTGTGGACAACCACAACTGATTTGTATGAAAGCTGTGAAGTCTTGCATTTTTAGGTTAAGTCATATTTTGCACATGACTTGCCACTATATAGAATGATGCAAATGACATGATTTCTGGTTTTGTTTTGCTGTGACTGCATGCACTTAGGCTGTTATATGTTTACTTTGGTAGGCCTACTGTGACATGGAAACTGGTGGAGGAGGTTGGACAGTTATTCAGAAACGAGAAGATGGCAGTGTGGACTTCCACCGGACATGGAAGGAGTATAAGATGGTAAACAGTGTTTTCTGAAGCCTTAATATCAGCTGTTATTATTATCTGAAATCTAATATGCTAAATTTATATTAATAGCATCCCTAGAATGTAAGCAACCTTAAAAAGTTCGCTTTGTCCTCAGATGCTCATTTTGAAAATGTCAGAATAGTGTAAGTTGTTTGCCTAAGCAGACTTGCAAGTGTGATGTTTGTTTTTAAAGAGAAACCTTACTTTTTTTTAATCAACTGTTCCATCGTATGTCTACATTTTTTGAGTTGTTTATATTTGTGTTTCTAGTGGCAACAGTAGGAACTGCTCCAAATCTACTAAGTAATATTGATTCAGTATTTCAGATTCTTGAGCTTGCCCTTACTGAAATCAACTTTTTGAAACATTACAGATCAATAATCCCCATGGACACAGTAAAATTCTTAGTTGACAGGCTGAAAACTATTAAACTTAAAAATTGATAAAGTGATCTTTTCAAATTGAAATGAAAAAAACCCACCCAAACAAAACTATTTAAATATACAACTTGAATTACAGGGATTTGGTGATCCTGCTGGGGAGTACTGGTTGGGAAATGAATTTGTTTCTCAACTGACTAATCAGAAGCGTTATGTTCTTAAAATACAACTGAAAGACTGGGAAGGAAATGAGGCATATTCATTGTATGACCACTTCTCTCTAGCAAGTGAAGAACAAAAATACAGGTAAGCAGAAAAATCAGATCTAATTTTAAAAATGTTCTGATAGTAATCTTTCTAAACTGTGTAGATGCATGGCCTTATTTCATACAAATCATGACTATTTTCCAGCTCACTCAGAAAGTAATGTTTTCTTCATTTTTCATCTCTTGCCTAAAGAAATAATTTCTTTTTCCAGAGGAGAAAATGTGTATTTTACTAGTGCATCCTGAGTGAGTATAACACACAAAAGACAAAGATGAGGAGATAGGATGGAACAATACAGGATACATGTGCCAGTATAGTGGGTGACACTGCACAGTCATTAGGATACTAAGAATCTGTCTGCAGCTGCTATCAAGTCCTGATTCCCTGAACTAAATACATTTCTGGAAGGTGGATCACTAAGATGAATTATACTGCAAGGATTTTCCTCGTCGGTGGCTTCTAGGAACTGTTCTGTTGTCATAAAGAGCGCACTGAAGTGAGGTGGCCTTATCCTTCCTTGAGCCACTGGCTAAAATTCTCAATAACTCTCCTACCTGTGAAAATGGAGCAAATGTACATTTCACTCATCACCAACTTGTCAATTTAAAGACCAAATTTTAATGGACCTATTATTTATGCTCTAATCCTGTAAAATGTAAAGGTTCACATAAAGAAAAAAAAATAAATAAATATTTAAGATAAATATTATCATAGTATTATGTACTTTAAATAGTATCATAGTAATACACATTTTGAAACAGTACTAGCCACAGCAGAAACATATGGGCATTTCATAGTTCATTCACCAGGCTCTCTGTAAATGCAATAAATAATTTGATTTATTATAGAAGAAACTAAACCCTTCACAGTACAACAGATGCTTTCCTACTACATGGTCCCTGAAACGTTTCTTTGTAAGAATCTTGCAGATTCATGGAGCTTTGGGTGACTGGACATAAAAATTGTCTACATTTAGATGATTTTCTCCAAGATCTCTAGCAACTATTTGTTGTAAATAAAGTCAACCTGACACCTGAGATACCTGATGTTGTTATTTCAATTCAGGTCTTATATGCAAACAAAGCAATTCAAAACTATCAGCATCTGCCCCCCACAAAATGTTAGATCTTAATGCCTTGGTAGTATTTAGTTGTCTCAACTCCAAAGTAAATATTTTTTCATCTGGAAACAGTCAGAATCTACAGCAGAGATTTTTTTAAAGTAATGCTTTAAAATACTTAGAAAGGCAACTTTTGTCAAAAGGGGTGATTACCCTTGTCCATTTACAGTATTAAAAGATAATTACTGAAAAGCAAGATGGTAAAAACAATTTTATTACAATATGCAACAAATCAAGGAATTCATCATAAAATTGAGTGTTTCAAAGAATGTATTTAACATTATGAAAAAGAAAAAAATGCAAACAAAGTATTCAGTTAAGAACATCCTCCGTGCCCCATTCCTGGCAATGTTCAAGGCCAGGCTGAATGGGGCTTTGAGCAACCTGATCCAGTGGAAGGTGTCCCTGCCCATGGCAAAGGGGTGGGATGTAGATAATCTCTAAGGTCCTTTCCAACTCAAACGATTCCTTGATTCTGTGATCCATTGCATTAAAATATTATTAGATCCATTACATAAAAAGATTAATACATTCTGAATGCTGGAAAGATAATGAATTGGGCCATAAAACTGAAATTTCTTCATATTAAACTGAGATCAGAATGGACTTTGTTTGAATCAGACTTCCTGATATCAAAGCTATGAAGTCAAACCAGGTTGCTCAGTGTCTTTCATTTGGGTCTTGATAACCTCCCAAGGTTACAACCTACTTGTCTTTCCTCATGGTAGAAAGCTTTCCTGATATGCAGTCAGAACATCTCATTCCAATTTCCATCCATTGACTCTCATATTCTGTTATACTAAACTGTACCTTTAACAATTTATTGTTAATCACAAATAAATAATACTATGCTTACAATAGACTTCAGACGATATTTGAAGACCCAGCCTAGGCTCACGCCTTATACTTGTAACCTTTAATATAATTTATATTAGAAATTGGCTTACATAATTTTGAACTCATCTTAAGAAAAAACAGTAATTTTTAAAAGATATTTTAAAGAAAATCTGTAATGAACTGGTCTTTTGAAACCTAAATGAATAAAAATTAATTATTATATTTTAAAATGGGGAATATAAAATTGGTTAAAATAATCTGTTAAACTACCAAAGACAATTTCTGTCATAAGCAGAGAATTATATGCAAGATGAAGACTGATTAGGGGACAAGTTAATTCTCCTCAGACAATAAGATTTCCTCTTTAAACAAATAGAATACCTCTGAAAAGCATGAGCTATTTGATACAGAAATGCAATCACCCAAAAGATATTGTGGGAGCAGAGGGTTCAAGTCTTCCAATACAAGGTAACACAGGAATAGCTGTGTAATTGTCCTGCCCAGTTCAGTGTCCTGGGTCTCTCCTCACTGAGAGTGCATTGGCACCCATGCAAGCAGAACCCAACAGCAGCAGCCTCACGGAAAGCTTACCTTGCCAGGGAATTGAAGCAAACTGAAATACCTGTGAAGAACTAACGCTAAAAATTATGAATGATGTGAAAAGGATAAGTAACTAGGACAATGGAAAGGGAAATATTGAGAAACTTCTAAAATATCATTTACTAGCTCAGAATTAATACTCCTTGTAAGGCTGTCATCTCATATATGTGGGGTTGTAATGCTAAATTGCTGTGTTCTACTAACAGCAAAATAGGAATCAAAAAGGTTTTGATTTAAACTGTAATAAAATTTTGTAATAAAAATTATTGCATGTACTGTTGCATTGAAGTACAAAAATGGAAGCACTTTCAGTATTAATTAATACATGATCTACATGAAAAATCCTAGAAGTTACTACCTACTTGCTCTCCGTTTCTTCTAAAACGACATGAACAAACACATGTTCATTAGAATATTGTGCTGACCGTTTCTGTTCATTTGAAAACATTGTACTGAAAAACAGCTTATAGCAGCACATTGGCCAGAAGAGAATGAAACAATTTGAACAGGATATTTATTGCAAATTATTCCATCATTATTTTGCAGACATCTTCCATCAACTTCCACGTAATAATTGTTTTTCCATTTTTCACTTCTACAGGATTTACCTTAAAGGACTTACTGGGACAGCAGGCAAAATAAGTAGTATAAGCCAACCAGGAAATGATTTTAGCACAAAGGATGCAGACAATGACAAATGTATTTGCAAATGTTCACAAATGCTAACAGGAGGTACGAATGTTTTTATGTTTCTCAGTCTTCCTATTTTTATTGGCACTGAAATTGTCTATCAGATAAATAATTTTGACTTAGTAAATTTTGATTATTAAAAAAGTTAAAAACTCACAGATAGAAATACTAGTATGGTGACTCTAGATGAAGTATTTTACCATTTGACGAAAGTTAGAGTTTCGTTTTAACTGGAGGGAAAATAAGTCCCTGAAGTTTGGTTACAAGAAAGTCTTTAATTGTGGAACTAATCAGAGACACAGCAGATTCCTCTTCCAAGGAATGAGGTACATTCAGAGATCAAAATACAACCCTCTGCAAAAAACCTCTTTCAGAGATTCAGCTGTCAGTGAAATGGTCTGATTTTTTAGGCATAAGCCCTTTCCCTAACTACCCAAGATGTAAAACCCCCAAGAGCTGCTGCATGCTGCAAGTGCCACAGAAGGGTACAAGAATTTAATTCCTTATTTCAATGTAGTTATGAAGTGGTAAAGGTACACCACAGATATATCTACATTTTTCAAATGATTATTCACTAGTTATATTTGAGCTCTAGGTGGTATTTTTATCTTCAGCTACACAAGTAATTCCATATAATGTGTTCATCTAGAATTCCACATTCTGAAATGTAAACAAGTGCTTTGTAAATTTGGCTCCTCTTCATGTTATCTCTTAAGCAATTGTTCATTTCCCTATAGCACAAGCTCCAAGAAAAAAAGACAGCTTCAGTTTATCCAAAAGGATAGTTGGAATACTGCCCTGCAAAACAGAACACACACACTATCGCCACCATAACAGAAATATAAAAATATTATTTTATTAGTACAAATAATTTTTTTCTTATGACCCATTAAGAAGTCAGGACTATACGGATACAAAGTACATTTGGGCTGTTTTTTCTCCTTTTCCTTCTTATGATGTTTCAGGAGGTTTTGAACGAAACAGCCCAGAGAACTGAATAATTCCTCTAGAAAGAATTAAGAATTTCACTCATTAAATCTGTGAAAAACAGGAGTCTACCAAAGAGTAGATAAAACCAAAGGCAACTCAGTATCATAATTCAATGTGTTCTGCCCTCAGACTGTCAGAAATGTTTATGTGGATAATAAATTGATTGAACACTTTCTCTTCTCAATTTTCAAATACGATGTACTGCTTAAGATTCAAGAATATGGAGTTGATACACAAATACATTTCTTTCCTCAAGTTTGGGGCAAGTATTTTACATCAACACTTCCAAATCATAAGAACAAATAAACTGGGTTTCGATTCCTTTCTCATTTCCAGACAAAAAGTGACTTTAAATACTATTTTGAGAATTACTTCTGCTGATGTTTGTCTTCTGTCTTGCAGGATGGTGGTTTGACGCATGTGGTCCTTCTAACCTCAATGGAATGTATTATCCATTACGACAGAACAACAACAAGTTTAATGGGATCAAGTGGTACTACTGGAAGGGCTCGGGATACTCTCTCAAAGCTACGACGATGATGATTCGACCAGCAGATTTCTAAATGCTTTGTCATTGTGTGAATTATGTTTTGTATAGTCTTCAAAGACTTATTTTACCAAGCAACTTGTCTCATTTTTTCAAGCCCAGAAACATGCACTAGTGTTCTGAAGGGGTCAGTACAGTACAGTTCCTGAATTGCAATTGTCTTGATCAGCTAAAGCTCATATTATTCAACCAGACACAATGTCTAAAGCATTGACCTGGTATAACAGTGATTTGGCCAAATGACTCAATAAAAAGAACATCCAAGAAACCGTCAGACAACTTCAAGGACTCTGTTTTACTGATCATTTATGTTTTGTATGTGTTAGTAAATAACTGGAACTGTGAAAAAAACCCTAAAATAGTTTTAGGAATATGCATTTTGCCTCACCACTGAACTTTAAACATTAATATAAAACACTTAGCTAGTTCTAGCTTAGTTCTAGCTAGATCTAGAACTATTTATCGTTCTGTGTCATCTGTGCCCTATATGTACATAAAAAAAAAAAATCTTTTCTGTAATTAGCTCAATACTATAGTTAGGGAATACATTCTTTTCCCCCATAGTCTCCTAAACAACTTTTTACTCTTATTTGAGGATTTTTACCAGTAGCCTGTATGACTATGTTTAACAGAGGACAAATAGCATTTAAGTAGTGTGCATTTATTCTTGGAAATACCATTTACAAAAGTCATAATTTTTTCAGTCTGTTTCAGTCACTGTCTTTAAATTATAGAAAAGCCCTATGAATTACAATACAGCATGTATTCCTATACATTTTTATGAAGATTGCACTTTTTTTCCTTCCCTTGTCATTTACCTGTAAAATAACTGTCCAGTATTTTGTAAACCAAGACAACGGCATTAACACCAGATGTCCGGTTGTCTGTGACAATCATGTATCACCTGGTGATGTAATATAACTATATGTTTTGTAAAAATAACCTAACTGAAAAACATATGCATGTTCTTTGATACAATTAAATTTATGCTTATGACTGAAGATACAAATTACTACATTTTAAGAACAGGAAGAAAAATAAGCTGAAAATTATCTAAGGTCACACTATAGGTTTTTTTCAGTAAGGTTAGGACTTCTCCCTAAAAATTCTCTGTAGGTAGGCCCTCAATGTACACCACAATGTGAATAAATTACTCTACTGGGTGATCTTTCCTTTTTTTTCTTTTTTCTCCCCTTCATTTTATTACTATATGCTTTAAAATTGCAAATCAGATTGAGAAGATATTTCTTCATACATCACAATAATTTAGTGGAGGTTTTTCTCCAAATTAAGTTTAGTTTTTAATTCTCATGCTTATTCTTTTCCTAATATTTTTGTAAAACTTTGATTTCAGCAGAAGACTGAATTAGTTACACTGCAAGAACTTAACCCAAAACAAAAAAAAACCCCAGACATATTTCCAGAAGCTAACTTAACCAAAGGTGTTGTAACGGCAACAAGGGTTGTGAAAGGTCTAGAAAAAATATTGTACAAGGAGGGGTGAGGGATCTGGGGTTGTTTAGATGGAGAAGAGGAGGCTAAGGGGGGATCTCATCATTCCCTACAATCACCTGAAAGGAGGTTGTAGTGAGGTGGGGTCTGATCTCTCTTGTACTCTGCTGGCAGTCGCAGGCCCAGAAGAAAGATGAGTCAGGGCAGATTCGGATTAGATATTAGAAAAAAAATTTCATTGTTACAGTGGTCAGGCACTGGCACAGGTTGCCCAGACAGGTTGTGGAGTCACTATCCCTAGAGGTGTTCAAGAGGCATCTGGATCTAGTGGGTGATGCTGCTTACACGTTACAGTGGAAGTGCTGGGTGGACAGTTGGACTGGATGATCCTGTTGGTCTCTGCCAATCTGATGATTCTATGTTTCTATCTTGAAAATAGTAAGTGGTTTTGAGAAAGATTGAAGAAATCTCTCCATTTTAGACTGACAATCATTAAAGCTGCTATCAGAGTACCCCACCACTAACACGACCACCATTCTTCTTCACTGAAAATGTGTCATCATTGCTAAGTGTAGCAGAGACAAAAAAAACATTTCTAAGATTACTTCATGATCTGATTTTATATAAACCTAAATAATGTAAATTAATAGTCACTGTCTGAAGAGTTCCACAAAATAATCTCTATGTATTTGAAATTACTGTTTAGTATTTTATTATTTTTCATAATAAAAACTTGTAAGGATATACACATCCCAGACTAAAAAAAAAAAACTTCCCAAAATTGCTTTCACAAATTTTCAAGAAATGTCTTAGACAGAGGTCTGGAAGAGTGATTACACTAGTAGAGGGGCCACACACACCAACAAGCACCTAGCATACCAAGAGAAGCCTCAAGAGCTGTTGTTTTTCAGCCTGGAGCAGAGAAAGGGAAGGGGAGATCTTAATGGTGTCTGACTGAGGGTATAGGGAGGACAAAGCCAGACCCTCCTTGGAGGTTTTCTGCTATGAGACAAGAGACAGGGACAACTGGCAGTAAATACAATTTGGAATTGGGGAACATGAATTTTCCTTTTCATTTATTCATTTATTAGCAGAAGGGTGGATTGGACAAGTCCCTTGGAGCACAGTGTTGAATTAGACAACCTTCAGAAGTCCCTGCTACTCTAAAATACTTTATGATTCTATGCAATTTAATAGAAATGCTGAGTCTACTTACTGCATTTCCTGTGTTGGTACATTTAATCAGACAACCACAGAAAATACTCCCAATATTTGAGACAGTAAGCATATCCACACCAATAATACAAGGAAAGAGAAAAAAAGCCAACAAAACAAACAAACAAAAATCCTCCAAAATGTTCTTAAAAACAATGATAGCATCTGAATGCTCAGTCTAGCAAAGAAAAGCAGTGCTAACTTCTGGTTGAGAATAACTTTCTTTATTTTAGTAAGGAAAACCCTGTTTTGACTAAAATAATTTAATATTGCATGGCTAGTTTTTATTTGTTGAAAAAAAGTTTATAGAATTTGAGGCTGATGACTGTTCTAAAATGTTAGGGGAATGTGTCTTTAAATGACATTTCATCTAAAGAAGACTGCATGGCTTGAGCACCAAAGACCAAAGTGAAGCAACAGGAGGACATGTCAGAAGGAAGGCAATAATAGGCAGCAGAAGGCTGCAAAAACTACTTTTGACTTGGTACAAACAAGTGAAAACATAACAGCAAGGTAACCCCTACTTTTAATTCCTTCCTGTAATCAAATAAACAGTATGCAAAACTAGAATGTATTTCCATTTTCTCTAAGCCCTTTGTAGGAAGCAGGAAAGAAACAAGAAAAAAAAAAAGACAAATAAAACCACATGAATAAATTTATGCTCAAATAATAATTGCAGCTGCAAAAAAATTAAGGTATTTGTTACCGTAAGAAATTAGAGTGACTAAACAAGGAAAGGTAGTGGAAATATTGCCTTGAACTTCAACTTTGATCCTTTGCAAGAACAGCACATTGCAAAAAGAAGTGATTCAGGTTCTTAGCACAACCCTAACCTCCCTTAATTTTACATTCTCATCATCCCTCAAATTCTCCTTACTTCAGCTTCAGGAATAAAATCTCTAAAGGGAATCTCAAAAAAAACCTCAGGAGGAATCACCTCTGAAGAATGATATGTACATTGTTACTGATAGCATACTTTGTTGTTAATCAAGGTAGTCTGAAAAGAAACAGAAAACTCAAAGCAACCTAATATGAAATTCCGTATAGATTTTTTCATTGAAATACAGAAAAGGGGAAAAAAGAGAACATGCTTCTTATTTATTTTTCACATTAAGGTTTACCATTCTTACTGTATTTGCTATATAAAAAATCTACTTTCCCATTTTATAAAAAATATGAACTTATAATGGATAATTAATTTCCGTTAGGATTATTTGAGATGAACTGCTACAGTTTCCCTAAACTTTGAGAACATACACCTTACAATCATGAAATAAATAATACATATAATAAATAATATATATTAATGTTGGATATATAAATTTACATAAGTTATAGATTTAGAAAGAATGCTAAATAGAAGTTCTTAACAGTTAATAAAATTACAGTAAAAATAATTTTCATATCCCATTAACTGCACTTTCTTCAAAGTTGGTATGAAACTTTGAGAAACAAATTGCAGACACTAATTTAGTGGAGGGATAATTATTGGAATGATTGACTAGTAACCAGCTAGACTTCTACTTGTTCTAAAACCAAAATAAAATTCCTGTTCCATCAATTACAACACATGAAGTGCACTGAGGTCTACACAGATACATCATGCCCCCACATACCCATTTATGCACTAGTTCCCAATTCAGTACTTGAGAATGATTATTAGAGGCAGGAAAAATGCTTCATTTTTTCCTACTTAGCAGTTCTAGAAGACCACAGTAATTTTCCATTGCCCAAATAATTTCTGGGTCAAAAAACCTGAGTCCATTTGGCAATAACATGCCTCTCCAGTTTGCACACAGGTACAAATAGAAAAAAAAATTAAAGAACATTTATATTTCAGTAAGATGCTGGTTTATTCAGGTGTTAATTGGTGAATCAACATTTTGCATTTTCCACATGTACCAAAGTTTTTGCACACACTTCAAAAAGTATTGGATGAAGATGAAAATAACTCCTTACAGTATCTGCTTTAAAAAAAATATTTTTCTAGTAGGCTTCCTTATTCACTAAACCTATTTAGAGGGCAAATCATTTTCCAGAAAAACAAAAGAAGGTTCACAAGCTTAAAAGACCATTAAACTTACAGGAGCTGCAGGGAAGCTGGATGAAAGCTCATATGGTTCCTCTGAGATCCAATGGCCTAATTCCAAAGACCACAGAACCTAAAATAAAATAAGTGGTAAGTAGAATCTTAAAATTTCTAAAATCACCTTTTTGAATGTGTAATTAGAGGTGACAGTGCTCTTACAATACCTCGCTTTCTATTTCATTTACCCAAACCAAATCATTGGGTGAAAAATCAATAAATAAGAAAGAAACAATTTTTACAACTAAAACAAACCATTGAAATATCAGTCATACTTCTATACACAGCTACATTACATTCTAAAACATTGTGAGGATATTCAAAAAGTCAACTATTTTTTAATCACAATACATAGAGCAAAAAAATTGAAAAGGGAAGTCATAATATATCAGTTCTGTTCTCTCAGTTCAGTAATCATTGAATTTCATGAGGTTCCTGTTGGCTCATTTCTCCAGCTTGTCAAAGTCCATCTGAACAGGAACATCCATCTGGTGTATCAAACACTTCTCACAGTTTCCCAACATCTGCAAACTTGCTGAGGGTGCATTCTTCCCCATCATCCAGACCATAAATGAAGATGTCAAACAATACTGGACCCCTACTACTACAAGGATTATGCAACTATTGCAAAGAATCCACATCACATATATAAATCATCCTGCAAAGAAGAATAACTTAGTTTCTTGCATCAAAGAAGACTGCAGAACACTGACACTCCAGAAAACACATAATCATTTGTGTCCATCATTTGTGAGCTCTGCAACACTGGACCAGTATGATCTTTGGAGACTAGTAATCCTTAAAACTGTGTGCCACTGTGCACAGAATTCTGTTCCCATCAGGATCAGCATCAAATGTTTAAAAGGAAAAAACTACTTTAAATGGTTGTATTTCCAATTTCTGATATTTTAAATTTTTTTTGGTATAACTTTCCCTGAACTACTCCATGCAGCATTTTTTATGGATTGATTTTCTAAACATTCTTCAGAACAATTTATCATAACTTGCAATTGGTAGACTATAATATTAAAAGCTCCATGAAGAGTATTCAAATTCTACCCCTCAATTGGTAAAAGCATTGTCTTAATGGGCAAATGGAAAAAGAGAAAGTTCCTATGCCCTTGAGTCATATTACAGGACATTCTACTCCTAATTTGTAGGCAGCCTAAATTCTGAAGGCCATTCTGATGGAAGATAAAATTCTTTTTTTCATTGATTTTACAAGTGGTGAGCCAGGAAGCTTCTCACAGAGGTAAAACACTGGTATCTTCTTTGCCAAGTTTGCCCACTGTCACTCAATTCAACAACTTTTCCCATTTACAGGTATTTGAGCTTGACAATGTCTCTTCTGTAGTTGCCATGTGGCACCCTTTAAGTTCAAAAAAAGCCCTGTTACCTACCAGTGAGACATTCTGTTGCTCCTAGAGCAAGTGAAGCTAGCTGAACAAGAAGCAGACATATACCCCCTAAAGAGGATATATGGAATTTATCAGAAAGTAAATCCCTGTTTTAGGATAATTAAGCCTCTCTCATATCTTCCCTAAATAGCTCTCTGGCCATTTCAAATAAATTAAGTCATTAGCACAGCCATGCACTATTAAACAGTTGTAATTATTCATCTTAGAACAAGCTCAATTTCATCAGTGTCTGAAATTATTCCCATGCTTGATTCACAATGACTGAAATACTCTGCCATACAAATGCATATATTATTAGTTTAAATTTAAATTATAAATTGTTCCCAATTAAAATTTGTGAACGAGTCTATGAAATATTCCCTGTAGATAAAAACTGGCATTATATATATTGAGCATGGTAAAGTTATCCTTTACAATGTTACAGCTCACTAATGGAAAATTCTAAGCTGAACAAATTGATCATAAACTAGCAATATAAACCTTATAAAATGGCCCAACTGCTTGTAAGAAAATAAGTTTCTGTAAAGGGCTCTTTTGCCCCAAATCTATTGCTACAAAGCAGTAAATTGCAAATTCAGTTTTCATAACAAAATTATTTTCTAAATAAATTCTACAGTTTTTAGTACAAAGTATCTTATGCCTGATGACTTCCAGGGAAACCAACAACCTCGAATGTGAACTTCTACAAAAGCTGTTTCCTTGTTTGATGTGACAAGTGATGCCTGACTTGTGAGGAGAGGTGTCCAATTTTGCAGGCTATTGAAAAGTTTTTTTTTGCTGACAATAGAAAGCAGCATATCCTTAGACTTACTGCTAAACTTGATTACAAAACATTCAAAGAATACTATGTTTACTTTTAGAAAAAGCACAATCAAATATTTGAAAATGCAACAGCTATGCAAAAAGAGAAAATAATTTCTACAGCCATTATATCATACCAAACATAAAAATAAGTGTTAAGCACATTAAGAAATCAATGACCTTTCAAAATATTCAAAACCTAATAATGCATTGCAATGTTCAGCTAAAAAAAGTATTGTAACTTCTTAAAAAATACATTTAAGACTGCAACTTAGGATTTTAAGTTATGAATTTTAGGGTGGTACCTGTGTATATTTTTTATAATTACTTTTAACAATTTACAATAAGAATATCAAAGCCTCTTGGCTTTATATTTATAGCTGTATATATTTATTGAACATAAAAGAAACTTGTAAATGTAATTTCTCTTTTAATCACGATATAAATAGGCATATTACATTAAAAAAATTCTTCATAAATAAACTTGAGCAGGAACAGATGTACTGTGCTGTATTACATATACATCACGTCCTTATAGTATCAAAACTATGTTTGTATCAAAAGTAGCTGGAAAACAACCTAAATAGATTAAAATATAAACCCAAAAGATTAGTTATGATTAAGTAATCCTATTTCATTTTCCAGGCCAATTCTACAGCAATGACCTTTATCAACCCTTGTAGTATTTACAGAATTTTGTTTAGAAATGAAATTTGTTTGTCTTAACAAAAGATGGATTAATGCTTGTCTATCATGGTTCTGGAATTGAGTACAAAGCCATCGTATCTACTCTCCTAGATAAAAAGAAAATTGGATACTGAGTTCATGAACAGGTCCTGCAGTAAATAATTAGGTCACCACTCACTAAAACATTCAGTTTTCATGAAAACAAAGACAAGAGCTTTCCATTCCAAGTCACTGAAAGTTTGTTTCTGACTTTGGCAAATTTTCAACCAGTTATATTTTCTTAGCAACACCAAAAAATTCTTCAGATTCATGTAATTCAAAAAGAAGCTATGATTTGCAATGTTATTCTTAGCTGAATACTTCAGAATGTGTGTTTCTATTGAGAATAAAGAGCTATCTCAAAGTTTTCAAATGTGCAGTTATAAAAGAATTAGCTCGAAGGGTCTGAAAACACACTATTTGGTTAGTTATTATTTAAGGTCTCTCACCTATCTAGCTAGTACAATGCATGATCTAATGGTATTTATATTTGAATAATTCATCTTGAAAATGTAAATGGAGTGCTATGAAGGTTAAATGTCTGATGGTAAATTTGGTATTTCTCCAACATCTATCTCTAAAAATAACATTTTAAGTTTTTCTCAGGAGAAAAAAAACACTTTACCTTAAATTATGTCCACAAGTCAAAAGGCAGAGGTAAATATATTTACTGACTAATTTTCTACTGAATTCCTCAATTCTGGCTAGGTAAGCCTTCAGTTATCTCATCTTTAGTTAACCAATTTGGGTAAAAAGATGGCAAAAGTACTTGGTCATCTGGCCAAATGCCCATTGACACAATATGAAATAAGAAAATGAAGCACTTACATCATATGATTCAATGATTTAAACAGATGAAGATATATTTTTTTAAAAGGTTCAAAGCACTGTTTTAATTCAGTCAAATAAATAAATGAACAAATAAATAAATTGAGGGAAAATACATTTATGGGCAAAGTTGGACCTAATCTTTGTGAAAGAGGTAAACACAGTTCTAAAAATATTAAAAATAGCAATCTTCCAGATAAGCAGATACTATAGATCAAACCTGATTTGGAGATCCGAAGTTCCTCTCTAGTTCTTTCTCATGCATCTCTCCTAGTAACTTCAGATCTTTGTCTAAATAGCAGCTCAATAAAATGAGTGAAAACAGCATCAGCATTTGATCCAATAACATCTACAGGGACAAACTAATTCTTGAAACAATTTCATTCAACTTATTGGCATTATAAGAGAGATATAGGTGCTCTCAGGATGAGTCTACAAGGTAGACCATAAGACAGGAGGGCAACATTTCCAACCAAAACTGCTCTATGATGAGCATAGGTACATATTTTCACCATGTATTTGTTCACAGAAGTGCAGGGCATAAAATGGGCAATGAAATTCTAGGACAGCACTTGGAATACTGATTATCCATACTACTTTATGTACAAAGACAGGAAACTATTTTGTAGAACTTATCTCTAGCTATCTTTGTAGTTATTTGAAGCTTTTTCTCAAGGAAAAAGGTGGCTTTCATGTTTGAGCACCCCCTATGAAAAAGTAACTTGTGACAATTACTTTGTAACTTGTTTAATGCTCCATACAAAGCCAAGTGTGGAACAGATAATTCAGTGTATTTAATTAATAGATGCAAAGAATCATATAGTAGGCTGGAATGAGTCTGTTGAGATGTTCTTCTCCAAAACCCCTGCTCAAATATGCTCCTCTTAATGCAGCCAAGGATGCTATTAGTTTTCTTTTGCCACAAAGGAACATTACTGGATCCTTAAGGTGGCCAAAGATGCAAACCCTCTATTCCAAGGAAATTAATCACCAAGACCTTCTGAAAAACCTGAAGTATACCACAAGAACTTCAGAGAACTGCATATATATCATACAGGACAAGCTTCATACTGGAAAGTGCCAGACATATTGAAAACAAAAAGGCAGCAGTTTATTTTCCACCCAAAAAGTAAATTTTAAAGCATTTATAAGAAAAAGGAAACCACGAAATTTAGTTATTCAACAACCCTTTTCTTTATAAGATGAAGAGCTATTTCCATATAAATTTCACCATCTATGTTTTATAGCTCTGGAAAATGAGGAAAGCTGAGCAACTGTCATCTGCAATGTCAGACTGAGTGGTTATTCTCTATTATTACAGTGAGCAATTCAGATGGATTAAGCTGGGCTGACAGATAAGTTCCCCACCCACTTACCACTATTCCTATTATACATTTTTTCCCATTTGCAGTGAAATACCCAAGAATTTCCCTTTATTTTTTCTAATGCTGAACACAATATATGTTCCAGAACATAACAGAAATATATCAGGACATAGAAAGTTCAATAATGTGAGTTGGCTACTGTTGAGTAGAAATTAATCTGTCCAAAAATAATGCATGGGACATGAGTTTTTCATCCATGAGATAAGTCCTCTTTCTAAGCTAGATAATGAGGTACAACACAGGAATATTTTGGTTAAATTAAGCACTGAAAAACTGTAAGTAACTAACAGATTTTCACACAGACAAATTTCATCTAATTGAACTAACTCTAAGTAAGCCTGAATAACTGAACATTGGCATCACTGCAGGTTGCATGGACACAAACATAGTTGATATTTCAGCTATACAAACTAAATTTAATTTCTTGTGTAGTAAAGTTAGAAAAATTTCTTACCCATTCATAAGAAACAATCCAACACCCACGAGCAATTCCCAGCATAACATTCAAGGTACGACGAGGACTCCCAGTAACTACATGACTTGTTGTTTCACACACTTCATTTGAGAACAAAAAGTCTCCAAGTTTCTTCACAACCTGAATTACTGTATTTTGCTTCCTAAAAAAGAAGAAAAGATAAAAAAGCCCATGCAACATTGAATGGAGGAAGGCAGAATTATAAAAGCCTATACATACACCACAAATTAATTCAAATTCACCTCATTGCTTTTCCCACTAAATATTTTTTATCCTTTTCTCACTAAGCCTCTACCTATTTACTAGCCCTAAATTCATTAGCCTCTCCAGAGTCCTAACAGACCCTTTTCCATTATCACACAATCACATCTACTTGCACATCAAAGCCCTTTTGCCCCCCTCATCTATCTTGTCTGTTTAAATAAAAGCTTTTGAGTGCAGAATTATCCATTATGTTGTTTGTGTACAATGCCCAACACAACAGAGCCTAATCCTTTGTTTCTTTTATAGTACTATAAAAAATATTACCAAGGAATGTAAACATGCAGACACAGCACATTTAACAGGTTTTCATTAAGAAGACCCAGATATTCAGCATCTGAATAATGCTGTGTCTAAATTTAGAAAAGTCCTAAAGTTCTATCTGGCTTGCAACCTACACATCTATGCCAATGTTTCAATTAAAAATTCACTTATCCTTAAATACAATTATAATGAAATACATAAAATTAGATCTACATTCCAGAATGGCCATCTATAACTGGAATTCTAATTTGAGCTATCTACATAGTTATGCAGGAGCACATAAATAAATAATTATGAAAACAGGAAGACCTTGGTATCACAAGAGAAAAGCTGTTGCATGACAACAATTTACTGCTTTTATTAATGATTATTTTTACAATTATGAATGTTCCTTAAAGATCTGTAAAATAAAGCAAAATCCTGGTGGCCTCTCTACTCCCCAAACTAACTTGGAAATGTCCATGGAACACAAGAGAAAGCAACTAGTCACAACCTTGAACACAGCCACACTATCACAGTGGTGATCCTTTAAGGCAAAACTTCTGAGGTAATCACAAACACAATGCAAGTGCACTCAGAGCACCGCCAGAAGCCTTTGGGCTTGCTTCATTCTCACTGCATTTAACTCCACAGAAAGGAAGTCTGCTAGAACTCCCAAAATACCCCAGCTAAATCAAACACTACCTAACAGAATCCCAACAAAACTGAAAAAAATTCTTCACAAAAATCGGAGCAATCATTTTTCAAGAAATTTAAAACAAGAAAATGAATAGTGAAAACAGTGCAGCAAATTAATGTCACAAATCAAAAGGTGATATTGTATGTTGACATACTATAAAAAAAATCCTATGGCTAACCCTCTCCCTGGTATGAATTCTGGCCTTGGTTTTATAGCTTTGATTGTTACTAGAATTCTTAGCACTCCCTTTTCATTTTGTGAGCTTTAGCTTGATATAGCCTACAAGTGAATGTTTTTGCAACATTGCAAGTCATAGGGGCTGGCCCTGCCCAGGCTGCATGCTCCATGCTTTACCTGAACCTTTTCTAAATTCTTCCTGTGTCTACGCAAAATTCCTCACAAGGAGAAGAAAATTTTTTGTTGTACAAGTCTTGAATCGAAGATGTCTTACAAACTGCAGAGAAAACTCACCAGTTTATACCTGAGACAGCTGCAAAAACTGGTGGATGAAAATTTACAGCAAAATTTCAGTGAATTTTTAAATCAGAAAATTAGATAGCTGTATGGTTGTGAATCAGTGAGCAGCATTTATTATAATCTCAAAACTCAATGCCATGAAACTACTGAACTCATGCATCTTAAAATACAAATTCTAATGAATCACTTTTGAGGCTGTAGCTACTATTATCTGCACTGTAGTGATGATCCACAGTGACTCTGCATTGCATGACTTGTGAGGTACATTTTATAGTCCTGGTGTTACTAGCATCCAGTCACATTAAATAGAAGAAAAATATTAATTCTCTTTTATGTTTCTGACATGTATAAGTACACTTGTTAATAGCTATTGATAACCTTCTATAAAAAACTTCTGAAAGCATAGCCACTAAGTGCTGTTTCTGAGTATTTATTTCTATGTAACTGTCAACATTTAGTTACAGCAAACCTGAAACAGATTTTTGGGTAGTATAAATATCTTGAGTTTTGAAAAAGAATTCAAAAACTGTAAGCAAGTGTAGTATAAAATATGGAATCGTGTTTTTGTTGGATGTTCCTTATGCTTTAAGACTTTTAAGAGAATGATAAGAGCATGCCAGAAAATTATTAACTCTCTCCCAAAATATGCAGTGGCAGCTGCTTCTAATGTTCTGAAACGAAGTCAGTAGAAAGCCTACAACTGATATTTATTCTGCAACTATTCATATGAAGTAAAATATTTTAAATTGATGCTTCAGATTACGACTTTTTAATTAGAAATAATTAAAATGTATGCTGAAAAGGCTGTGTTGGGCTGAACCATTTACTACATACAACTACTATGTACATTTCCTTCAGATAAGTTCAAAACTTGCTTAAGATTTTAGTGTTATTGCTCTGAACCTTTGTTGATCTCACCTATGGAACTACTTCAGTCTCCACCAGAGAAACAAAATCTTGTATATACAGTGCAAATAACATCAAAATACATATGCACAAACAAGTTTCTAGCAAGAATTCAAAACGAAATAAAGTGCAGAGCCCAAAGATAAATTTAATTATCTGTAAGCATAAAAAATTATCAATATTTAAATTTAAATGGTAGGGTGAATAAAGAATCAAAATGCTTCATACTTACTCAGAAGACATACTTGTCATAACTAGCGTCCTTGTTGGCTAGAGACATGAAAGAAACAAGAAAACATAAAAAATCTGAAAAAAAAAACTCTGAAAAAACCCCCTTAAATTAGAAAATGTTATGTTCAAAAGGTGCAAACTACTTCATAACTATACTATCACCGGGGGAAAAGTCTCTACTTAATTAACACTTATACCAGAAATATTAAACTTTGAGGATATGGAAGGAAGGAAAACCCTTAAATCATGTTTTATGTCAAAGCATACAGTATAGCAAAAGACAGGAATGTAAAGGCAAAATGCAAAGGATTTCCAGCCTAGGATGCCACAGAAATAAGGACAGTATTGGTCTCCTTAGTTTTCATCAGATGGAAAGGAAAAGGAAGCTTACCCACAACAAAGAAAACTGGCAATTTATAATTCCAGTTTCTTCCAAAAGAAAGGTAGAAACTGCTTCAGAAACCAGAAATGTAATTTTAATGGTTTTGTTTTTATTTTGATACTGTATTTTTGGGGGGTTTTGGCACAACTTCAGTATTTTATGTCAAGGTTAAATAAACATTCTTTCAACTCTTCGGTATTTTCTAGTGAATAAAAGTTGTCCAAGTAATATCACAAACAGGACATACTCAAAGAACACAGCAATCTTCAAATCAGCAATTCTGAGACACCTTAAACAGCAGTCCTCCCTTCTCCTGCAATACTCCCCATAGCTTTTGTGAGAAGCAGGAATGCTTGCCCCATACGGACTTAAAATAAACTCGGGAAGAATTATTATTAAAGAGGTCAGAAGAGGAGGAAGTTCATCACCACTGACCATGAAAGCCTCCAGTATGCACAAAGGCAGGACAGAACATCAATTTTAGCAGCATCAGAGAAATACATAACTACACAGAACATGGTCATTAAAAAACATATGTAAGAAGAGGTTTTGATCATCTTAGCTAAGAATTACTCATAGCTACATAAACATGCACAAATATATATATATATAACAATAATACAATAATTTTGATTTTGTAGGAAAAGGAGACTGAATTTTATACAATGATTTCAAAAAATGTCTTCTAATTTTCAAAATCAGTATATGAATTTAAATTACTTCTCCATATAGCTACTGCTCCATATGAAATACTAACTCCCAGTTCTGTCCCCCAGTATATTACCATGACCACAAGTGGCAAGCTCCCAAAGTATCCACTAAAATACAGTTTCTTTTGGACAATGCACTGAGGTAAGAGTATAAAAATATTTCTAATTGGGAGCAAAGGCAAAAAAAAAAAAAAAAATTCAGGGCAACTCATTTTACCTAGTAATGAATCAAAGAACAGAAGAGAGAAATCTGCTGCAATTCCATCTGACCTCTGTTATCAGTACAGAAGAGTTCTCTATTTAACAACCAAGTAACCTCTCACATTTAAGAAAAAAGCTGGAATTACCCGTGTAGACAATTAGACTAACTAATAATGTGCACCATGACTATTCATTATATGAACACTTTTGCATAAATAGAACATGTACCCTTGAGAATGTAGGTTAAAGATAACACAAGTAGTAGTCATTTCAACATACACGTAGCAATTTCATTGCGGTTGTGTACATTTAAAAACCACAAAATCCAGACACTATTTAAGGCTTCAGAAGTAACATAATGCAGCATATTCAATAATTTTTAAGATTAATAATAAACGTGCACTCAGACCACACTATGTGAGTGCTACAATACTTCAAACTGACTATGTATACAATGTGAAAATATAAATCCAAATAACAATAGAACAAAAGAAAAATTCAAAAGAAAAAAGGAAGAAACTTTTGCATTGAAATATTGGAAAGAAATTCTATGCAGTATTTTTGGAAATACACGTGTCCAAATTCTAACTTGTTGCCAGCAATACTTACTGTTGATGTCTCACTCTACTGCTAGTGAGATAGCTAAAAAGAATATGCCCTTATCTTGATCAAATTTGGTTCTATTCTTAGCCAAAAGAATTTCTACTGCATTACTTCCAACTCCAAACAAGCAGTCAGATTTAATTGCTCTTGAAAGTTCCAACTCAATTCTACACTGGAATTTTATATGCAAAGAATCTGAGCAAAGTAACGACAATGCAACAATATATGTCAAATATATCTATCATAACATGAATATATTAGTATTAAGTTATATGCACTCAAAATTTGACAATAAACACTCAAAAAAGGTATCTAATAACACATTGAGGGCTCTTGTGGCAAAAGGGCCCCACATTATTGAACAGGTTAGGTCAGATGATTAAAATCAGATGTGAGGTCACATTATTATGAGTATATGCCTCATACTGTCTTAATATACATTGTAGGATTTTCATACACTCATGAGCATTAAAGGACTCTGGGATGTAACAGACTGGGAAGGCAAAGACAGGGCTTAAAAACAAGCTTTTGCTTGGCTCTGTCCAGTGTTTTTGGGTGGAAAAACTCATCTACATCAAATGTGTATGTTTCAGCATGGTCATGACATTCTCCTCTATTACCTGAAGCCAGCCTCATTGCTATCACAATCAAGCTTCTTGCCTAAAAGTCTGGAGTTAAATCCACGCACAGCAGTTGCACTAGGTTCTTGAGAGTGTTCGTCTAGTATTAGCTCTAAAGTAGATCTTGATGTGTCAGTTCAGAATGCGCAAAAAAATATCCTTCCTCGCAATTTTTTATAAATGCTATGAAAGTATTACTAATCACACCACTATTTTTGCCAAACTTGGCTTAAAAAGAAGCAATATTATAAACTAAGGCCAGTGCAGCTTGAGATCCTACAGCTGCTTCTTCAACTTCAGAGCAGAAATGTTTGTTAGGAGTTCCTTAATACCATGTCTATAGGTAAGTAAAAATAGTGGATCCACACAAATCAGGAAATCTACAGCCTGTCCTGACCTTACCCTGCAAGGTCACCTTTTGAATTGTGGCTTTTATGTTACAACACATTGTGTAAAAGATGATGCAGTGAGAATTCTGAACAAATGTCTTGTCAGTGCACTTCGAAGTAGTTCAAAGACTCAAGAATGCAGAAGGGTGTACACAAAATGTAAAAATTGGAAATAAATTTAATTTCTTCCAAACTACTATTTCATTTGCATTCAGAACTGCATATTTTTGCAAGTTAAAGGTCATTTGCTAAGCAGGCAATATTTTGTTTTATTGCTTCAATAAGACAAGCAGTACTCTTTAATTACAGTTACCAAGTAGAAAACTTAGCCAAACTATGTTCTAATTTTCAGTTCTACATTTTTCAAGTTAATTGCTTTCTCCTCCACCCCCTACTATGTGATTTTTCTTCTGTGCTTTTTGTGTCTGTTTTATTTTACTTGTTGCTTTTATTTGAAAAAAAGAGTTAGCATTTACTTTTCTGACCAGCAAGAAGACATCTGGTGAGCATCATTATGAGTTCTAATGCATGTTTGTAGCAGGATTATTATTAATAAAACACTGGAAAAGGTGGTATTAAGTTAACTGGTCTTTTTATTTATCATTAATCTCTGAATCCTGAAGAGTTGCATATCCATACACTGAATCAGAGCACACGCTTCTTTCTGAATTATTTTTGAGGTCTGGAATTCAGACTTCATTATAAATGACAGCTTCAGCTTTCCTTTACATATTTCTTTAGAAGCACTGTTGCATTAAGTACTTTAGAGTCTGCCAACAACAAGATTTTTCTAAGTCATCTGAAATATAGAACATTCATTTCAGTAGCTAGAAGGAAACAGTACTTGTAAATTTCCCCAGTACTTAAAAGTGATAATTCCTATTTGTTAACTGACCTACACCACAAAAGAGGTATCCAACATCAAAATGTATTCCTTCTGTCTTCTAAATTTGAGCTGGTGTTTCTTGGAGCTGAAGGACAAGATGAAAAAGTCCTGTTTTGTACAACCTGCTTTTCTAGAAGGTGAACTCAAACTTTGCTTTGTAAAGCATGTTGTGAGTTCTTCTTCATAAGTGACAAATGAATAAAAATTAGACCATAAAATGTTTTCCCAGACTAGCTCTCAAGAATAAAGTGTATTCATGCAAAGAATTGATTTGACAGGAATAGGTTTAGATTTGTTATTGGTTAAATTCCAGCCTATGTACATTAGATCTTATTTTATCTTTGTATCAAGAACCCAGGTCTCAAATATTTTTCAAGAAATTATTTCAACTATAGGACTTTTAAATTGTCTATTATTTAGTCCAAGTTCTTCTCTTGTGCCTTAGGGTTGACTGAAGTTCTGAAAGAAATAAGCATTGGAGTAGTCTCAAACTCAGATACATGTTTTAGTGGAGTGAAAAAAGAGATCTTCAACTTCAGGACTCAACAAGATACCCTAAGTGGTTTGGCCAATATTCAAGGGATAAAGAACTTTTGGAGGCAGGCAGGAAGAAAACAGTACATTTGTGAGCAAAGACAGTTTAAAGAAGAGTATATTATACTATTTTATAATCTTCAAATCACTTTTTTTCTCTGCCTATTGTAGGTCTATCAGATGGTTTTGAAATTGCTTTACTACCCTTATACTCAATTTTGTTCTCTACAACTGCATTTCAGAAGTAATAATCTTCAGTCTTATTAGTATATGAACCAAAAGACAGAGGTATAGGTAGCATAGGAATATTTAAAAATCAGGTTAATTTCACTCTGCTTGTATTTAAGAAGATTGCAATGAGGACCCAAAACTTAAAGGCTGTTTATAGAAACAATTTATAAGTAATACTACATTAATTTATTCAAGTAATTGTGGCTCATAGCTGAAAATAACTGGTAATTGTAATGAATGATAACTATTCAGTATTTTCAAACAGCAATTATTCAAAGCTGTAATTTAGTTTCTGGCTGGCCTTTCTCTTATCAGTCCTTTGATACTGATATTTTGACTCACCATTGTGAGTCATTGGGCAGAAGAACTTAGGCATAAAGATACATTTCCCTTGTGCAGAGTGTAAGCATGGAACCATTTTAGGAGGGAAGGAACCATTTGGCATCACCCCAACTGTTACATGGTGCGTTTGCACAATTGTTAGCAGTGTAAGGTTAATTTGGATAGTTGAAGTCCTCTGGAGATTGCCAACTATTCAACAATGAGTGGGATTCGAGGTGAAGATGTTTGCAGGCCAAAAGACTCAATCCAGGATTGATGGTAATTTTGTGTTAAGATAAAAGATTTTAAATTCAGTAAATACTTTGCTGACAAGACTGTAACCCACTTGATGGTGATCAACAACCTGACTTAAAGCTTTACAGCCTTCTAGACCATATGGTAAACAAGTGGACAAAATTTACTTCATGCTTTTAAGTGCAACAGCAATATCAGGAAGGGTATAATAATAATTTTTTAGAAGCCCACAGAGACTTTTTTTAGTATCTTGAAGGAAGGAAATATGTGAAACACAAAAGATTTTTGTAGTGCATATGTAATGTGTTGCAAGATTTTTTCCTGTTTGACTGATTGCATATTTATATTTCTGTTCCACACAGATTTGTTTGTCATAATTCAATTCCACAAAGATCACACCAATAATCTATCAAAAGTTTAATTTCAATGAAGAAAAGGATGGAGAATGGAAATGGAAATTTCCAGAGAAAGGATGGAAATCTGTCAAATTATTAAAAAAATCTTAATGAGGAAACATCAAATGCTGACAAAAAGGAGTTTAGGAAGTCTTTTGTTCAGATTGATTTTCAACAATTTTCAAGATCTGCAAGACCATAATTTAGAAAGGAGACCCATTAACAAAAGGATTTCCAGTAGAGTTATTGCCAGATACCAATAGGTTTACAGAGGCTGCTCATTTTTCCAAAAGTTAAATTAAAAAAAAAAAAAAAAAGGGATCTAAGCAGCAGTTGCTTTTCCTCGTGATAGTTGCTGATTCCAAGAGGGAAAAAAGTTTCAGTTTTACAGTTATTCTCTGCCAAACCAGCTGCAGTCCAGTGGATTATGTGGTTTTCTGGCATGATGGTTGTGAACACAGTACATATCAAAATCAGAAAAGAACAGCATAGATACATATCTTCAGCAACGAGGAATGCTTCAAGCATGGACTCTGTGGTCCGACTTCTTGCACAACATTTCTGTAGTGTTCCCCCTCATGCTCTGAGCCAGAAAGCCGCATTTGCTTTTTGCACCTAAGCCTTCCATCCACCATTACATCCAAGAGTGCCACAGACTTTTATTCAAAAGGATGGAGATGACATAAATGTACTTCAAACTTGAGATTCCAGGATGTTACTCTTGGTGCTTATCCTTATCTACCATTCACTATAGACAGATCTTGATCAATTTGCCTAAAATTTGTAACAAAAAGATGTTCTGAATTAACATGAAGCTGCATAAACAGTCTCTTAATCAAAACTCACCAAGCCTACCAGCTTTTTTGGAAAAACAAAGAAACAGTGAAATGGGGTTTTTTCCTTAATTTTATGAAGACAAAAAATTTCAAAACTCTCCACTGACTTAAGCCTCTATGACTTTCAGAAGAAGGTTCTAAAAATAACCAATATGCCAATTTGTTGAGCAAACAACAATTTAGTGACAATTTTATATAAAAAATTGGGGAAATTCAGTTCCTGGATCTTTCCTATCCTGCCTTCTAAGAAGACAAGCTACAGTCAACCACCTCAGGTTTCACTGTCACAGCACATTTCCAGTGTTCCAAACAACAACACATACAAGAGTGTGAACACCAGCTGCAAGTGTCCCTGGAACAACAGGAAACAGCTTGAGCTGAAAGGAGCATGTGCCTTTTGCCCTAGAAAGGCACTGATTTTAAAAGACACAGTTTCAAAATTAAGCAATAGACCACAGTACTTCAGTAGGTGGTCCCAAAAAGCTAATATGAAACCTGTCATAAAGGGAATGATTTCTAGGGACCCAAGGTCATAAATCAACCCATTAGGTTCATCTACAAGAGATAATCCTGTCAGGAAAGGTAGCACCCCTAAGGGGTGGTAACAAAGCTGTTGACATTAGGATATGGCCCAAAGCTTGCAATGTAAGGTACAGCAGCAGATGCCAAGGGTATGGTATGGCTTCTGTCCTGGAAGCCCTCCACTTGATGTGGGAGAAGTGTGGGGGACAAATTCACTAGCTAGAGAAAGTCCAGAATCAGAATTGCATTGTGGAGTTTGAGTGAAAATGGGATTAATCATATAGAAGGATTTTTAAGATTGTCCCTAACCATGGGATTCATAGGCATCCCTCATGGTGCTATTCTCTGACCACCCCCATAACAGTAAGCATTTTCCCCAAACCATAAAGGTAGGTAGTTCCAGTCTTTTCTTTATTAATTGTAATGGAGCTTGCATGCTTCCACCTGGTCTAATTCACTGTCTATTCATTTGTGTCTCAAGTCAGTAACATTTCAAGCATCAGTATTTAAAATATGTACCTATTCAAAGCAACTGCAAGTCAAAACTGGAAGGAAAACATAAAACAATGTTGTTCCTGAAACCAATACAATCTAAGACAAGTCTATGAAAGCCCATATAAAATATGGTCATAAAGTCACTTTCCTGAATGTCTGGCAAGATGCTTCATGTTTTATAGTTACAGATTTTTCCAGAAATTAACATTTGTTTTTCCATGAATAAAGTAATTTTTAAAAGGATTGTGATAACAGGATCTAACAATGGCCTGCTTCATGCTATTTGTTCTACAGCACGAGCTTAGATTGCTTGTAAAAATCTTCTCTCAAAAAATCTTTTAAAATTCAGTGTTGATGTACCTTCACCCAAATCCAAGAGCTACAGAAATACGAGCCAAGATGAATCTCTTTAAAAACAAAACAAAGGAATTTCAGTTAAGTCCATACTGTCTTCTTTGTAAAAATATGTTTTTAATCATCCCTCATGATGCTTAACTGGTTTTTTCACATGGTTAAAGAGTTTCTTCTTTTCATTCAGAAAACAGTACTTTTAAGGTTTTTTTACTTTACAATTTATTCCAATTGCATTTCTAGTGATTTGAGACTTTTGATGTGAGACTCTTAGATGCCTTAAAAGATATCCAGCACCTCTCATATCCCTTTAAAAATATAAAACAAATTTTTATTTAAATGAAATGGCAGTTAATTGGTTAACATTAGTCTCTGATCTTTTTAAAATACAAAATATTTAATTTGTGACATGCAACAGATGTTGCGATAAATATAAACTTTTTTGTGACAATAAGCTGTGAAATGAGCACTCAACAGTTCGCCACTACTGCAAACGACGTGTTTGAATACATCTTTGGCTTTAAGATGAATTTTAGTTATTTCATTTTGTCCTCCCTATGCAAAGCAACAAAGAACTATGCATCCAATTTCATGGAATAATTGAGAAACACATCACAATGCATAAAGGGTGTGTTTTCTCCCTGCAATCCACTATCATCAACTTAGATTTCTAGACCAGGGAAGCCACCTGCTGACATTCACAAGCATTAATTGACAGTGTTTATCCTTACCAACTCTGTCTCAAAACTAAGAGTGAATTTTATAAATTTGTCTGCATGCATTGACTTTGAACACACCAAAAGTCCTGGTTTTGGGGTAGTGGTGATGCGTTTTCAAACTCAAAAATCTTTTTCCTGAAGCTATTAAAGGTTCCTGAAAATCTTATCTTCCCCAAACATGCATGCAGCTGCCATTATAAACTGTTCTGTCTCCATGGCTTTTGTTTGTTGACAGTACAATTTTACATATATTTGATTTGACATCTCCCACATTAACAGTACAATAAGCATGCCTATATAAAGAGTATAAATAAGGAAACTATTAGTACTTTAACCTAAAATTGTGATATACAAGTATCTGAACAAAGGGATTCTTAGTTTTGACTTCAGCTAAAACAGAATACAAGAAACTCAACCAGCATGAGGTTTTGAAGAAAACAAAACCCTACCACAATAGCACAGCAGAGAACAAAAAACCCATAGCTTGATTTCTATTTAAGAAACTACAAATAAAAAATTGAAAGAACCATAGCAGTAAATAATGTTAACACCTAGACCTAAATATTTTTGTTTCCTAAAAGATATTTTTCCTTGGCTTTTTTAATATTTATCATTACATAGTGAACTCCAAAGACCCACTGATGTGCATTCACTGTACTGAATGAATTAGAATGGTAGTGTTCATTGAAGCACACACCACAGGGAATGAGTTGTAACTAAAGTACACTAATTATCTGGGAACTACATTCAGCAAGCATCTCAAATATTTTTAAAGAGGCATTAGATTTCAACCCCTTTTTCTATAAAAAAAGATAGCTGCAATTTACATAGCTGTCTCTTATTTTGGGAAGCAAAGTAATGGATTTAACAGATCACACTTATAACAGATTCCCAGCAATATGGTCTGTCTGAAGAGTCACATAGCCACATTGGTGGGAATGTTTGTACATGTAACTGTCTAGGAAATGGCATTTCTTTTACAGTTGTATTTTTAGCATAGAATTTCTTTTAAGATTTAAATAAGTGTTAGGAAATTCTTTATAATAGTGCGATTCAATAAAATATTACTTTAAAAAATATTTGCACCATTTCTCTCCCATTTTTTCTTTAGGCAAAGGAAATTAACTTAGGTTTTCTAACTTAACTTTTACATTGCCAAAAGTCAGCAAAAAAGTTGCAATGTTTAAGCCATAGCCACTGGAAAAAAGTATTAAATAAAAATGGTGTATAAAGTTTGGTTGCTTTCATGAAGCTCCAAGAACATATTTTGATTGGTACAAGAGAGGCTTTGCAATATAATTATTTACAAAAATGTACATAGTCTGGTCTTGCTTAGAAAAATATTCTCTTAAAATTTTAACTTTTCAGTGCAACAGTCTCATTTCCAGACATAGCACCTGGTTAATCACATAGCACCTTTTTGTGAAGTTCTTTTTTTTTCCCTTTCCAGTCAAATCCCCGTCCTTCCCCAAAATTGTCTCCATATGAACCTGCATAGTCAAGATGACAATGAAAACCTTTAAAATAAGTTTAAAAAGCATTCATGATATGAATGAAACTGTGTACTGCTATTTTATTGATATTTGATAATATTTTTAATATTACCAAATTATATCATTTTAATTGATATTTGATAATATTGATAATACCATTTGGGTGAAATGGTATTATCACTAAGCTGAAATGGGTGGATAAAAGAACTTTTGGCACCATTGGCACTTTCAGCCAAAACACTGAATAGAAATTTTCTCTAGCATTCACTTAGCTTTGCTACTGTTAAACACCTCACAGAGCATGCTTTGCAAGCAGACACCATGTAGAACCATTTAAAGATACCTCTGACTGAAATGTCAGATCTGAAAAAGGGGAAGAATAAAAGAGAATTTCAAATAGCATTTTGTTTCTCCTCAGTACATAATCGTTATGTTGGGATCTTAAGACAAATGAGTCAGAACTAGCACTGATGTATAATGCTCTGGTTGAGTAATTTCACTAGAGAAGGAATCAGTACCAACAAACCTGACAAATGTCCAGGCACACTTTCTGCAAATAGTCTTAGAAAGAGCCGTTGAGTGTGGTTTGTGGATTTACATATAGCAGCTTTAGTCAGTTTTCTGTGTCAGGAAATTAAACTACTCTGGAGAGATACTTTAGCTTAAAGAGTACACTATCTTAAATGCTTCTACAGGACATTCATCTAGAGTGATTTATACCTTCTAGGTATTAATTTTACACATCATACATTTAGGAAAATAAATGGAATAAATATTAGAAAAGTAAAAAGGAGTAAGGTGCAGAAAAGTCAAATAGTCTTTTAAATCCAGAGATCAATGGTCCGTGGAAATTAATATCCAGTCTTCAGGATGCTAAACATATTGAACAACATAGCAATTGCACCTGCACAAAACCTTTGCATAAAAAAGTTTCAAAATCTGTATCAGTCTCTTTGAAATTCCACCAGTATCTAGCAATGAAACAACTAATTTTGTATAGTTAACAACAGCAGACATCCTAAGTGCTTTAGGACTTTCCATTTTCAAAAGAACTCAGCACTCACTTCAAATGTCACTTGCTACTAACTGATTAAAAGAACTAATATTTATTTTCCTGATCAGTTTTATATTTACTTAAAAGATTTTACAAAGGAAAAACACTAAAAAAAAAATCAGTACTGACTCAATCCTTTCTCCCTTTTTTATAGCCAAACTGAGCTCAAATACTAAATTAAGAAATTTTACCAGAACCTGAAAGAAAATCTTGCATAAATCTTCATTCTGCAGAAACATCCATTGGTAATGATGCAGTATAAAATAAATTTTAAAAACCTGCTGCATTTAGTAATTCCTCCAAAAGGGACAGGCATCTTTTCAGATAACTTTAGTGGTTTTCAGCTTTTTTCAGTTTGAACTGGCTTACCAATCTCATTTATGATGTCAGCTTAGCATGAACTCAGCCACTACAAGTTATCAGAGAGCTCAGTTTTATGATTATAGACCACGAGCATTAGCATAATATTTCAAGAAAAGTGAGATTCAGGGAAGTTTTAAAATTGATACTGCAAAGAGAATTTATTTTAATTTTTGTACATACAAAGACACTCAATGATGCTCCATGAAAGAGCCTAACAAAGCAAATGTCAGTTAAACTGACCTTTTGGAGTCTTCCAGCTTTTTTTAAGCCCCCAGTGTGCTTATTCTTCTGCTCATTAAACATTTTGCAAGAGGTATCAGTAACGTGACACTCCGAAACTTCCTCTTCACCACCTAGAAACCAGATTTAGAAACTTAAAATGAAAAATGCAATCTTATGAGACTGCAACCAATTATTTTATCATAGCACAGCACTATGCATCCTTAAGATACTTAATAATTTGTACCAGTTTTTTTTCACTGGATTTCAGTTAGGGAAAAGGAATGACACTCAAGCATCTGATTTCATATTTGAGTACCTGTTCTTATAAATAAACCAGTTGTAAAGCTCCCAATTTCCTATATTTTGAAAACAATATATTATCTACAAGTAGAGAATCTGCTAAATTGCTATTTATTATAAAATGTGCAATTTCTCTGCATAGAGATATTTGGGTATGAAACTTCAGTGGCTAGATTTTATTTTTCTTATTGACGCAATACTTTTGGTACACATTTTATCTAAAATGACATGAAGGTCTGAAACTTGTTTTCACACTTTGCATGCAAATCTAGCAAACTGTTGGCAGCAAGGATTCTGTGCACATAAAGGCATGTCAAACCTATTATATATGAAAAGGAACAATCCATAAGAATGCAAAATGCAAGAATACGTCAAAACCCAGTATTTTTCATTATGTATTTCATGAATTCTTCAACTCTGTTAGGATGACTTTCCTAAGAACTAAATAATAAACTTCTGAGTCATTTGAGAAAATAGCTTGCCTGCCTAAGATGAAAAAATTTGATCTATCTTTTAAACAATTAAGCTTTAATTACTCTAAATTTAGAGAGCATTTTTCCCAAATGTCACTCAATAAAGTCTAATTTAGAACATTTGTTCACTTTTCATTTCAAAAAACTGGATGAGATCAGTTAAAGAAAGTTTAATTAGTGATTAAAGTGGCCTAAATTTAGCTCCTGCTAACTAAGTTTTTTGATTAGTTTTGGAAAATACTGAAGGGTACTATCCCTATTTAGTATGCATATATAACTAAGAATCATTTGTTTTTCTCTGACAGCTACTTAAACACTTAATCCTTGAGGAGGCAAAACATCAGATTGCAATTCATTATGATTACTCTCTTTAAAATTATAATCTTTAAACTAGTCAAAATTTATTGTGGTAATTTTTGTGTAATAAATGTAAACCTGATTTTCAGGTACAATTGCTGATTTAAAATCAATATTTAGGTATATAGTGTCATGTAATAAAGAAATAACTAATAGCTATGTTAATTTTATTTAGTATTGTACTGAGACCAACTGTTTTCAATCTGAGGAAGACTGATGGCAAGCAGAAGAGGAGAAAACATCTTGCCACACAATAAAGAAAAAAAAATCTTTTTCCATAAAAACCAGAACTTTTAAACATGCATTTCAAATCTTGAAAAAAGACCCAAACTAATTACATGACTGCATAGGATGTAAGGAGATCATGTACTCCACTGCTATACCAAAGTAGTCTCTGTTAATTTTGATTAGGTTGTTTCAGGGTTTTTTTGGGTTTTTTTGAAGGGTAGCTTGTGTTGGGGGCTAACAGTGAACAGTGGTGTAATATTCTAATAATCTTTTTACTACTCTTGGCCTGAATGCTCATGCTCCACGGCACTTGTCCCACTTGGGCTAAATTCTTAAAACCTGTACAGTTGGACTTCTTTGCAGTTCGGGTTGACTCCTGTGGGTTCTTCATATTTACAGGAAAGTAAGAAGAGAGGATAATGTCCCTTATCTCTGATTATCAGCTCATGGATCTTAGGCATTACATTAATAAGGCCTATTCTTTGTTATTTTATTCCTGTCTAGCAGCACTTCACAAGCACTTTCCAGCTTTTCCATCTTATAGGTATCAAGCTCCACTATTTTCTGTTTTTTCCTGATTACTTTTTAAAGCAGTCAGGCATAAATAAATGAATTTTCATCTCTAGTACCTTCTCCTAGAGGACTTCAAAGTTGACAGAAGTTTTTGAAGCAATTGCATCCCGTGTTAGTTCTCCCTAAACTAAGTTCAAATATGCGAGTAACTCCTGCCACTGCAGTCCATTAGATCCCCTAAATCCTCTTCCAAAACACTGCTCAGTGATTGGCACTAAAATGAACAACTGAGCCCTCTGAAGCATTATCACAAATTAGAGAGATTTTGCTTTGCAATTTAAGCTTCTACTCATTCATGATAATTTTAACACCTAAGAGAAGTTTTGAACCAGAATATTATCTTCAAAATTCCATTTGATATTTCCATTGAATTGAAAAGCAGTGATTAGGTAAAACGAGCTAGTTCTGCTCAATCAAATAAACCATGTCTATCTAATAAAATCTTTTCCTATTGTACAATACTTCAAAAGTATTGTTCCAAAGTGCCATTGAAGGTATGTGGTATCTACTGTTTTGTACTTATCCAAAGAAGCATTTATCCCAACATGAAGGAATTAAATCCAAATTTGTCATCCTTCAGGTACACATGCACAGAATATTTAATACCTTGTGTTATTATATTATAGCATATAGATATTACTGAAGCATTACCAAACAAATTTTTATTTTACTGAACATAATTTCTTCAAGTTTTCTGAAAACGTATGTGCCCCCCCAGATCCTCACAGAGAGCCTGTTAATGGTTTATAAAAATTGTATGTAATTTGTTATCTGCTCCAGCACAAGTGCCATCAGGCTTTGGCAAATTTGACTACATCAAAATAATTCTCAACCTCTTCCTCTACTCAGAAATACTCGTCCTCTTTTGTTTTAATAATTAGTTATAATTCAACTTTTTGGGACGATAAATAAAACAAGGAATCAAGGAAGAAACCGTTTTCTTCTTCATGCCTCATTTGTTTTTCAATAGGCCATAACAGAATCTCAATAGAGGACATTAGAAAATATTTTTAGTGAGCCTATCTTCTTCCAAAGCTGAAAAAAACCAAAAGGCACATCAAATCTAAGGAAGTTTTCACATGTGTGCTTTTAAAGACATAACCATTATTTTAGCAGCATTAAGACCCTTAACACATAGAACTTCTGGTAAAACTCAATAATCTACTAAATTAAACACAATTTCTTGCACCAAATAACAGAACGACATTCTAGATTTTCCAACTTAACACTGAACTACATTAACTACAGTACAATGGGTCTTAGTTTAAGTCTTTTTGCCAATTAAGATAATATTTGCCTTCCACATTAGCATAAATATATAAAATTCACTCAGATAAGCCTTTTGTTTATTTTTAAGACTGGAAGTAATGCTAAGTCTGAGTTCAAATTTCTAAATGATTTTAGCATGATGAAAGCTTAAGAGAGTATACTCTCACATTCCCTGTGCATTGTTATGTATTGTTGTAGCTTTCAGATGAAGAGTCACATGACCTGTAGATGAGTAAGATGAACAAAGTAGCAGAATTTATTTCAGCAGAACAGGGCAGCCTTGAACGTGCCCTACAAAGGAAACCGAAGCTTGCTACCACATAAGTATTAGGCCTTGAAAATTTGGTTTCAGATTAGCCTGCATATTCTACTTTAAAATGAAATATTCTATATAACCTATGGAAAGAAAGCCTATCAAATCATCTTGTCATTAAAAGTACTGGGTAAAAGTGCCGCTGACATAAAATAACAACAAAAAAATGAGTAAGAAAAATGTTAGATATTTAAAACAGATATAACATTTTATATGGCTATTTGATTACTTGTAACCATATATATATGATGAAGACAATTCATTAGTTTTTAAAAATATACTGGATTTACCAGCTTTCAAATAATGTACAGGATACAGAGGAAAAACCCCAATTTGAAATTTATTTAATAATAGGGGCAAGATACAACTTACATTTAATTAAAAATGAAATGCTTAACCCATAATTAATAAAAATCAATTATTTCATCATAGAGAATCACAGGAGTAAGTGTAATACAAGATTTTAATTTTGTACTACGAAACTTGCATTATTAGGGAAAACACAACTTCTCTTACATTATTGATTCTTTCCATTTTTAAGTGAGTTCATTCAAGCTGTCAAACTTGAGGTCCTACTTGCCTACACTTTGTGTAAATCTATAGAAATAATATACTTTGGTGAAATTAGGGAAATCCATTTCATCAGGTCCAGCATGTCAGTAGTAAGCTTGCTGTATGCTCTCCTTGCTGCCCCAAGATCTTGAACTCCAACATTTCATGGTCACTGCAGTCTAGCCTGTCCTTGAGCTCCACATTCCTCACCAGCACCTCCTTCTTGGGGAGAACAAGATCCAACATGGAACCTCTACTTCATGGCTCATCTATCACTTGGAGCAGAAGGTTGTCCTTTATGGTTGTACATTTATACCTGTTTGACATACAGCTGCATCCACTGTTTTTTTAAACTGTGTCAGAAATTATGGACTCCATATATTAAAATACAGGTGTAATGAACTCAAAATGGCAGCTCACAGTTCAGCTGCTTATTACTCACATGTATAGGCACAGCCATGGTTCAACATTCCCATTGGATTTCATAAGTCTGATAGCAATTTTGTTGAGCCCTTAAAGTTTATAATTAGTTTTATATAATTAATTGATGTACTACTACAGAATTTTTTAGGGAAGATAAATTCCTAAAATACACAATTATGGTTACAAATATTCAACTCCATGTAAAGCTTGACAAATCTAAAAATATCAAAATCTGAAAATTATTCCAATGTAAGTTAGGAGCACCTTTCAGAGAAATTCATGAGATTTAATATTTTAGAATCATTTACATAAAAATACTTTATGCACGTTTATGCTAAACCAACTCAAAAATGCTTCAATATAAAAAATGCTCTTAAAATGATAATTAAAAATTAAGATCAGTTCCATATAAAAAAGTAATGGTTGAAAAAGATGCTTACATTGAAACTCTTGCAGGTCTTATTTTATCGCACAAGTTACACATTGCTAACTCAAATATTTTTTTTTCCACTAGAGATTTTATGATCCTAACTACAATTTTGGTAACAATTTTCACTTGTGAAATAAAAATAATTTGAACAAGGGAACCTATGATGAGACCATGGTTTCTTAAACAGATTTTGAATAGCAACAGAAGGTTGAGAGAAACAAGGCTCAACATTACTTTTTTAATGTACAGTGAGCAGTTTCCTTATCTTCTATGACTTTGTGTTTGTAAAGTATGGGAAAACAAATAGGTGTTCTTTCAGATTCTATGCATTCATTTATTTGACTCAGTAATTAAATCAGTACCACAGTATTTTCTTCTTTTGGTGTGTTTTTGAAGTATTTTTCCTTTTGGAATGGCAGTTCATTTTGCAATTCAGTTGCATTAGTATATGTAATGCAGTATTATGTCTTTTGATTTTCCAGCTCTATGTAGTAACTTACCAGCAGTGTGAGCACAGTCATTTATACAGTTGTAGGATTTTTCATGCTGTGGCAGCCTGCTCCCATCATCAGCATCTAGAGCTTCTCCAGAGTCATCTTTTTCACCACCTGATATATTTAATGATATGCTTCCTGGATGTTTAGCTGATTTGATTTTTTGCCTTATTGGAAAATCATTTACTGAAATAGACATCTTCCTATTTATCTTAGTAGTGTTATGTGGCTCACAGAAACTCACATCATGTAGGTCCATGCTTGTAGAAGAGTCTTTGCAACAAACTTCAGGAGGATTCTGTGATTCCTTTGGTACTTGTATCTGTACTTCATTTTCATTTGAATTACATGATGAAAAGTAGTCTTCATATGAAGCCTCCTCAGTGCAACAAGACTTGCTATAAGTAGTAATTTCTTGCAAGAACCCCATAGAGTCTGATGCACCCAGTTCTGAGGTAGCCAGCTTCAAACTTGGTAATGTTTGTAGTTTCTTTCTCTTCTTGTCTTCAAGAACAGAATCATTTCTGTCAGCAGGGAAGCTTTTATTCAGTGAATATTCATTTAAGTCGCCACTATTCACAGGGAAATTAGAGAGACTGTCAATCAAAGCAGGAACAGTATTTAATTGGACTATTGTTTTGGAAGGAGTAATATGACCAAAGCCCTCAAGAAGAGAACTTTCATTTGCAATTGAAGTAGTCTTGCTCTTTTGATTTTTCTTTGGAAAATTTAAATGTTTTTCTCCTAAATCCAATCTGTCATCCAAAGTAGGCTGTATAATCTGGTTCTTTGTTAAACTTCTGGTACGTTGTTTTGGTGTTAATGTCTTCTCCTCATTGCCATGTGATGGAGAGTTCACTGATGTGCTCATGGAAATATGAATATCAGTCCAAGAACAGGCATGTTCTGCTGCCTCTGTTCTCGGTCTCTTTAGCGGCTCATTTCTCCAAAGATAATCACAACTGGAGTTCAAGCAGTCTTCCATTTGTTCTTCTGCAAAACAAAAAAAGTGGCAGTATAAATGTATTGAACAAAACAGAAAGAGTATCAATTTCTTAGTGAAATATATATGGAATTCCTGAACTGGAAAAAAATAATTAGCCGCTTCTCTGGATATTATATGGCAAGTCAACAAAAACTGAACAGAAAATGGATTAGAAACAAAGCACATTCTATGCTGACAAAAACCTACAGTTCTAGTTATTGTATCCCCTAACCTGGTCATGAGCACCCACAAGTCCCATTCTGCTTTCTTGAAATAAGGCAACAGAGCAACTCGTTATTCCTCTTGCATTTGTAGAGAAAGCAAGATTATATGCTGACAAAGTTAGCTTTAATAACAGTGGAAACTCAATAATAATTTTTCTACCACAGCATTAGTACTACCTTGAAGATTTTGCAGGTAAGATGGATTTAAATACAACACCATACTATCGTGTCACATACATTAAAACCATGTATTAAACATAATAAGAACGTGGATAGACTTATTTCTTGTAGCTATTCTTATGAAATTAATTTGTGTTAGGTGTTACACAGAATCTATCCATAACTCTTCACAATAAATTCCTCCAAAACAAGTTAATGTACAATTAACCTCAACATACATTTTTTAAAATCCTGTTGTTCTACAAGATGATTGCAATAGAAGCTTTTGCTAAAGTAGCTGTTTAGTGCAACATCACAGAATACTCATTCTTTAAGTTCTTGATGTTATTTGCTTACTAGATATAGATAATATTTTTAAACATATAGTGTAGCTAACTGTATTAAGAAAAATAAAACACAGACATAAATTTCACACGGTATGATCAGTGTCTCATACTGAAAACTGACAAAGTCAGCTCCAATCCTCAAATTAACCAAGCTTCTTGAACTTTCTAAACCTTTATTAACCAATCTCATATATCTCTTAGACACAAACATAGGAGACACTGTCACAGAGCACTGGAGATGGAAGCTACGCTGAATGCTGTCATGGGAATTGGTGGTCCTAATGTAAAATTACATTGTGCAGTTGCAAAGCTGAAGGGACATATGCAAGGAAAGCTCTCAAATCACAATGTTCTACCTCATCAGCACACAACTAATCTACTAAAGTAAATGAGTTTGCTGGCAGAGCTATGCTACTCCCAGTATTCAACTATCACTTCTCACTAATATTGCATGAAGACATAACAAGCTGTCATAGGCTGCAAGACACCCACAGTGTTCTTAGGTCAGCCAACATGACAGAACTCCTGTCTCATGTCAATAAAATAAAACACCTCAAAATAGCACGTGGTATAGCTTACTGTTGAGGGAGAATGGAGAGCAGGCAAACTGCTCTAGTGGGCCTTATTACAAATTCTAAAGACTCCCTTCTCCTCACTTTTCTACTCTTTGCCCCTGTGACTGAGAGATGACATGAGGTCTGAAGCACAAACCTACTGCATACCTAATAAATACTATTAAGATATTCACTGATGTAGCTCAACAGACATAACAATCTCCTCCCTGCTAATACACCAAAACACAGGAAAAAACTCCTAATTGATGAGAATAATTTTATGAGGTTCTTACCTTACTAACCAATTATTTTAATCCATCTTAAACCATAAAACCTTAAAAAAGCTGATGTATTTTTACTTGTGTTATTTCTTCAAACTTGATCACTTAATCTGAAAAACACATTAAGCTAACTTTCAAATTCATGCTTTTCAACTGAAAAGTTGGAAGACATTTAAGTTCTTTGAGGTCTTATCCTCATTCAGATCTCTTTTAAGCTTCCCACATCACACTCTTTGGTCAGCACTCTGTGTTCTATATATGATCACTGTTAAGAGCAGAGAAGATTAATACCATGTAGGACAGGAAGATATTAATAGGGAATGGTATGAGTAGAGAGAAGGAAATGAGGCAAGCAATACAGCTGTAAGGCAGAGCATTTACCTATTGGTATCCTCATGCTCTATTTTTCTTGACTTCTTAGTACAACACGCTTTCTTTAGTAAGGAAAAACTAAGATAATTCAGCTTTAAATATAAAAGATCAAGAAAATGGATGCAGTTCTCATTTGAGTATACCATATTTCCAAAGTAAGATATAAAGGCCATGTACTATTTTTAATTTCTGTAAATATATTAAGTAGTGTTAGTTACCAGGTAGCAGCTCATCTTCTGAATTAGTTAAGATGCAAGTAGAAAGTGGGCAGTCTCCTGGTGAAGTACTTGGAAGTGTTTGAGTCATTTGTGAAGCTAGGAGTAAAAAAAAACTATTATATATTTGTAAGCGTTTTTTCTAGGTAACTCAGCAGCACATTTTTCTGAATCTAAAGAATAATGTAAAACTATTTAGAAATTATTACTGATATTTCTAAAGCCTGTTGAGGGATTTTACTAAAGAATCTGTGAAGTCTTGCAACTGGCAATCACTGTCTTAATACAGCAGAAATGTTTTTAATGTTTGAAGGTTTACCTTAAAATTTGGAGAGAAAATAAATACAAGCCTCACTAAAATAAACTGAGATTTAATTTTTCATCCATTTGTATTACTGCTTCTTTACTTTCACAATTGTTTTTGAAATTAGAAATTGACAATATAGGTGACATGCACATCTTAAAACTTCAAATACTACAGATGCTGCCCCAGCAAAAGATGTTCTACATTCAACATTTTTATAGTAATTGGCAAAAGCTACTGACTTAGATCTAAGTATTTTCTCAGTAAGGCAATGCAAACACTAAAAAAATCTGCAAAATACAATCTAGATATAATTAATTAGAATATCCATTTTAAAATTGACTAGATTTATTTAATTAGGTTATTCACATTTATTTATTTTTTAAGTTCTGTTCCTCAGTACCTGGACAGATATCTCATCAGTTCTGGAGTCCTTTTTAAACTGTTGATATGGGAGATAAGGAAATAGTATTTAGAGTTTCACTGTCAAGTTTAAGTAAGAGGTGACAATATCAATTGACATGGCTAGAAAGTCTAGCATAAACATTAGTCCTCCTGAGCAGCCTAGTGATTAAAAAATTATTTTGCAATCAATGTGTTCCAAACATGCAATCAAGAAAAAAATTCTAAAGGTGAGAGCACTGGTGCATGAAAAAGTCGGCAATAAAACCAGCAGCCATTTGTGCATACTCATAACTTAGTAAAATTCAGCTTCTTACCAGTCGGAGAAAGATTCTCTCTTTTTTCCTTCATATCCTTTATTCTTCTTTCCATTTCATTGCATTGGTCTTTTATCTTATTAACAGGGCTGTATCTAAGTGAACCATTGTCTTCAAATAATAAAACTGGTACATCTGCATCTGCACAAAGAAATTGTATTTATATATTAATATTTGAATGCTGTAACTGCCTGAGATGAAGTTTCTTTCTTTAAAAAAAAAAAAAAAAGACTTGGCAAAAAAAAGTTTTCTTAGATCAAGGTCATTACAGATACCTTAACACAACAGAACTGCAAAGAACTCAGTAAAAATGACATCAACTTAATTTCTCATGGTAAGATGCAAAAAGCTCACAAAAACCCCAACCAACAAACACCAAAACCCCAACAAGTGCTTTAAAAAAATTTCACATCTTAGTAAAAAATATTCTTACCAGTATTAACTGCAGTCTTCTGTAGAGCTAACTCTTTAGCCATTTGGTTCAGTCTTTTTTGAAGCTTTTTATTATTTTCTGGAGTTTTTTCAACATAGTCTTTTGGCTGCATACATTTGTGCTACAAGACAGACAAAACTCTTAAGTATATGTACAAAACTGCCAAAATAATGACACCCCCTATTTTGCCTACTGCTTTGTCACAGTATTTATTATTGGTATTTATGCTGCTTATCACCTCCCTGAGAGTGACAGATAACCACAGAAATTAGCATTTTGCAAAGGAAACTTTAATATTAAATAAGAAAGAAGGTAATAGACCTTTTTTTGCTTGCACTAAAGATTTAAAGATAGTTTTAAAAAATATTTGTTGCAACTCTGTAAAACATAAGCCACATAGTACTTGTGGATTTTTGCTTAGGCAGCGTTATATAATTTGAATTTAGATCTTAATATTTTTAATTACCGATACAAAAATTTGATTTATACTTTCTTCACATGATCACAGCAATAGACTGTCTTTAAACTCTTACTGAGATGGACAGGTAGAGTTTACAGAAAGTTCTGAAAATATTTCAAATGCTTGAGGTCAAAAAGTCAAGTTCAAACTTTAAATTTTTTTATTCTAGGCCCATTTAAAAAAAACACATACTTTTTTGATTGGTAGTAGAAATCCTTCATTAGTGTCTACTGCAGGAAATAGGGATTCATCAACATGGGCTCCAGTTTCTCGACACCTGTACAGTAAATTAGAGAAGGTTTGGTGGGTTTTTATTCTCTTGGTTTTGTTTGAAGAATGAGAACCTTTATTACAAGAAGAGTTGTCTGAGCCCTGTAATAACGCAATAATGAAACACCAATCCTTTCTAAGTTAACTTTAGGTTAAGAACTGTAATGTTACCCCTTCTTCTGCCAAACATGTGATCCAAATTTTGGGCCAATGACGCCCTCCAAATTGCTGTTCTGGAAGGGCAAGATGCCCACGGATGTTATTTTCCACACCTTTCCAAGCTGCAGGCCTGCGCTGGCAGCAGCCGCTCGCGTGGCTCTGGTGACACCTAGCGATGGGAGCACTACACGGTGCGAGCCTGCACAGCTACAGCCTCATCCTTGCTCGGCTTGGAACGGACCAGAGAGACAAACCGCTGCAAGTATTTGTCAAACTCACTGAATTTACAGTTCTCAGGAGCATCAAAGAGAGAGATTCACCAGCTGGACTTCAGTGGCTGTTATTAAATTCTGGATAATAATCAGCAGAGATGTAGACTACATGAAAAATTACATTAATTCAGAGATTTCATGGATTCAGAGAAACAAAACAGAAGAAAATTTTAGTATTAAATCTATGAATCTTTTACTTTGCAGACAAATCTGAATGCAAATGTTTTATATAACTTATTTGTGGGATGAGTTATCCTGCTAAGAAAACACATGTAGAGCTTCACAATTACGCATTTGATGTGGAAGTATTAAGTGTGCCTAATTTGGGCAGATTGTAGCTATTCCATTTTATATTTGTTTCTGGGTTTTGATTTATTTTTAGACTGCTCACTTAAGTATTTGTGTTAAAGAAGTAATAAAAAAACTTTTTCGCAGTGATCCCAAAGCTGTCACCCATTTTGCATTACACTTTAAATTTTTTTACATGACAAGTCCATGACTTTTGTTTGCTATTTTTAAAGTTAGACACATCTATCATTCTTAGAAGAAAAAAAAAGCAAAAGCAAACAATAGTTTTAAAATTTAAAATAACTTTACTCAGCAGTTATAAATTTTTAAGATTTTTAATTTTCATCTTAAAGAGTTGTCTTCTCAAATTACTTCCTAAACTGTAGAACTGCATACAGTTTAGGCTCAAATAGATGCTCATATTATAGAGCAGAAGCTTCCAATAAAAGTTTGAGGCAAAACATTGGAAAGAGCATTAGAAATCCAGTAAAAATTCAACAAGGCAATGATCACTAAATACTGCACAAACCCTTCAAATGTTTCAGGCTTTTATGGAGAAAACCAAGTATTACAGCACTTTTCAGCTCATTGGGCATATTCCTCTGAGAGGCTCAAGCACTGCTCAGGGGAAGGCAACACTGGGGTGGGTACAGGTTTAACAGGCTGGAAGTAGGGGTTCGCCAGCTGTTAAGTGTGACAGTATTTCCCACAAAGAGGCAGAATCAGGAAATTCCTTGTCTGGTATTTTCAGAGCTCCAACATCAAAAAAGTAGCATCCAGATTAAATATCATAAACTGCAGCACCCTGCAGGGTCCTCCAATATCAAGATTCCCAAGACCATGTAAGAACATAAAAACGAAGCCAAACATTCCCAGTTTACTGAGTTCCACAGATTTCTGGTTGTCAGATGGTAAGAGGCAATACTATACTTGGGTTTTGATAAAATGAAATGTTTAATTGCTTCAGTAATTGTTTTACCCCATGTAAATCTTTGCTCACTATGATTTTGCAACAAGGAGTTCTACAGCCTAACCCTGCGTTATTGAAACTCATAATTTGCTGTTTTTTCTGATTCTATCTCCACATGTATTGATGTAATGCTTTCCAACTTTTCTACTGGAAAGGAAATAGATTCATTTCCCATTCAGCCTCTCTACACAAACTTTTGTGTTCACAGTAGTCTCCCATCCTCCCTCCTCTTCCATACTGAAGCATTCTTTTCTTACAAGATGGGATTGAAGAGACAACTATTTTATAACTTCAGTCAAGCTCACTGCCATCCTCTGGCAACATTCCAAATATAACTATGATAAAATGCTGTCATTCTACTATATGAAATTTTATGTTCTATTTAATTTGATTTTTGACTACTGCTGAGGTAACAATGCTATGAAAATGTCTACTGCAAGTATCAAAATGCAATGATCATCTTTTTGATATGATTAAGAAGACTGCTTTAAACAGCCTTCTTGACACCAGCAAGAATTTTATTCCCTTCAGTCTTAGCTTCTTAACAGATTTTTTTCCATTTTAAGTAGACTCCTTTTTAAATTTAAGCATTGTCATAGAATTTCTTGGGTTTGGTGTTCCAGTATGAATACTTATACTGTAGACATACTTATGAAAAGGTTCTTTGATACAGTTTGAACAGCAATCCACAAACCAATTAAGACCAAGCAATAACTAACATACTTGGTTTTGCACTGCACTCCTACAGGAGTCACCAACCCCCAGTCTACACCAGAAAGATGATACATACTATTACCTTGCTGAGATAACATTTCACAGCTTTTCTGACCATTTTGAGAATGTTCCACTTGTTACTGAATGAAGCAGCTAGTTAATCAAGCCAGCTTTTTTAGCAATGAACTTCAATTCACAGGAACTCTGCATGATTTGCCTACATAAATTATCAGGTTTAAACTAAGTTTCCATTCACACAGGACCATAATTTTATGGGTAAATATTATTCAGTCCTTCTTATTTACATTGTTGCAGGGTTCAACAAACTACCTTCTATCTTCTGCCTACCAGTGTCTGAGACATGGATGTACTAGACATGTAATGTAGTCAGGCACTCTGGTTCTCTTATTACAAAAACCTGAAAATTTGTATGTATACTACCACAGACTCATTTTAATTTTGTACGGTGTGTGCCTCATTTGAATAACCCCATGAACAGTAGGAATATTCATTACTATCTCTTATACAAGTTTCAGTGCTCTTGACCTATATTTTGCTCAAGGATATGATATTCTCATGAATTCTGCTTAGAGCATACACCAATCTAAGCTGTATGTTCTTCTGTACCCTTTGGCATTTACTTTAAACTAAGGAGCAGAAGAAAAAGTTTATAGAGAAGTTCAATGATAATTCACAGCTTGAGTCCTCCTCTGAAATAAAATACATCTATTTTAGATGACTCCCCAAATTCCAACAAACTTCATCTTCTAAGTCATGTACCAAGACCTTGCTTTGGTCAGAAAATTATAAGGAATACTTAAAAGATACCAGGAAGATGCTAGCCTTCACTTTCCTACCAAACAATCTAAGTTTTCCCTGCAGATGCTTTCTCTTGTCTTCCTTTGTTGCTGTCATCCAGCAAAAGTTAAAGTTCCTTGAGGCTTTTACACCTGGATTTCAAAACTCCATGATGTCCCCTACAGTATTACATATCCAGCTGCTTCTATGCCTCAGCTTTCTACAGTGTTCATCCACTCAATGCCTTCCAGCAGTGCAGAGGAGAATCTTTTGGTGGAACTGCGATCACAGAGAGAATATTTCTGTATGACATGTCCTAGACTCTCCCCTGTAAGGCACTCTCATTCCTCCATTGCTGGTGGTACTCATCTGGACTTTGATGAGATCCTTTTTACTACAGCACATGCAAATCACCAATAATTTATAGTTCATGTGGCTAAGATTTCAAATTCTGTATTTATACACTTAGCCACATGAAGAGTATATTCAATTTTACAACAGTATTGAAATCATCATCACTGTCACACATTCAAATAGCACCAGGTCCCTGAAAGACATTTTCACATAAATAAAATTTTGCATCACCCTCATTTTCAAGAACTTGAGGTATTTCTTCTTTGGTGTTAAAGCTGGCTGGATTGTGTGACTGTAACTTCTACATCTGACATACTTTAAAAAAAAAGAAAATCCCTCTGTCTGCAGATTTGCATGAATTTATTTTTTGGCTGGGGACTTGCATCATAAGTTTCCAGGCTGTACTGGCGTACATTTAGGTATCTGTAGGGCATAGACTTGTGCTCCCCTTTAAAAAAAAAAAAAAACAAACCCAAAAAAAAAAAAAAAAAACAACAAACCACCAAGCCCAAAATATTTGCACTTAGCAAATGCCAAAGGACTGGTTGCACAGATGAAATTTTTCTTCAATTTTTTAAAAAATAAATTGAACTTTTTCCATATGGTAGAAGAGACTTTTCATGAAGTTTTGCTCTGAACTTGCCAAATATCTTAAAAACCAGAATACATATGGATCTTTTTCTTTCTTGCTAGGATTTATTCTGTTTACAGGATTTAACTACAGAAACAGTACAATGCCCTTGATGGAATGTGCTTTTACATATGAAAATGGAAGAATTGTATTCAATGTAAGTATGGCCTTCACTGTCTGTACATGCCACCTGAGAGCACAGGAGTAGAACTGTTAACAAATGTACTATGAAACTAGTTCACCACATTTATTTTTTAAGAGTTTATATTTTACCTTTTTGTGTAAGTCACATGCTTTATAATAGGAATAATGTCACAGAAAAGTTTTCATTTACTCACAGATTTATCACATTTATTTCAAGTACATTAATAAAACTGTTACTGCATTTAATTTTTTCAATTTAAAAATACTAGAAAATTATTATTATTAAAATATTATCTCTGAAATAGGCCACATTCATTATAACCACAAGTACTCACTTTTCCACCCAGAGTACAGAAACTATTTTTACACCGATGTTCTGTGCTTTCTTCCATGTAGTCAAACGTCCATCTTTGAAGACTACATGGGTGACGTGCTTGTTCAAAGTTTTTGAAACCTGCAGAAATACACAGAGAGCTGCTATTAAAGTCTGATAATTGGAAAATGCTAATGAAATCAGCTAGTGTAGCCCATTTTTAGTGTATACACCACTAGCATAAAAATTTATTCTAAACATTATGTTAAGGACCCTTTTGATCTTTCCCAACTTCACAAGAAGCCTCAAGCAATCAAAACTCCAGTCTCATTAGGCGAGCTAATGCAGGCTACAGGGATGGAATAGCCCTTTGTTTTCAGTCTCCTCTAGGTTACCATTTTCAGCTCCCTACTCTAGATGTATCACTAATTTTGCAACATTTTAACTTATATAGTGCAACATAATTTCTCATGCAACCGCCAGGGTAGAAAGCAGATGCCAGTCCCCAAAGAAATAACAAAATATCTTTTAGGCAAAAGAACTCAGACTAACAGCTAACATCACTTTTTAAACTACATTTTCATCCATAAAAATCACTTTTAGTTTTGAGGGAAAGGCTGTTTACAAACAAAACTTATATGGAAATGCTTTAAAAATGGGAAATACAGAAAATTAAAAGTCAGCACAGATGATCAAATTTTCAATTATCAGCCTCCATTTGTGATGCTTCAGTTCTAGATACTCCATTTTTCACAAACAAGGCTTTTATTGTGGAGACCAAGCACCCCACACAGAACTGCTTGATCAGTTGTGATTGTTGATGTGGTTACATCAATAGAACTCTTTTTTTACTGCAGCATCTCCCCAGCTAAATAGAAATAGCTCCATAACTTTCTCTTGTGCCCTCAGTTGCATCATTATACTTTGCCTACAACATGCTGGGTGTGTATTTAGCTTTAAGAAAACTATTTAGCTTTTCCAAACATGGCTGGTGACAAGCTGATTATGACTTAGAAGACAAAATCCCATGATATTTCAGTATCTAGGTATAAAATGATCCATTAGTCTCTTACAGAATAAATTATTACTCCAGATGCAATTGCTTACTCACTTCTGCCAGTATCTGCTCACATGTCCTAAGGATGCTTGATGTAGCTTTGCCTCCAAATTATGGAGGAGCACCACCTTACACCTCCCTCTCACCTTTCCCACCTCCTCCCCTTACCCTGTGCATCTTCTGCTGCACAGCTGAACTTTGAGATGTCAGAATCAACAATCTAGCAAAAAACTAACTTAGAATTTAATTTCCTGGCACAGTGAACCAAGCCAGCTAAGTACCACATGCTCAGCCAAGAACAGGGAAGTGCCTGGAATAAGGAAGGGGCATGACCACCCCTATTCAGTCATAAGGATATACTAAAAAGGCTCATCTGTATCATCTGCCTGCACCATATTTGGTTATTTTGACACATTTGAAGAATTTTGAAGCCTTATGCTTCTGCCATATTTTCTGTGAGACAGAAAGTCTTACATCATAAGAATAGAATTACACAGGTCTGACAGTACAGCACAAAAATATTTGTTTTACTCGAGTTATTTACTTAGAGTTGCGTTTGCTTTAGTAACAAAAGCAGTTACCCTGTTTTGTCACACTCACTCAACTTACTTCATACAGAAAGAGAGGATTTGGGGAGAGCAGCAAGATTTCCTAAATTACAGTAAAAGACTTTCACACATGCCCATTTTAAAGAGCACTGGGAGTCCACACAAGAATTTTTTTAGAATAAAAAAAATCTAGGCAATAAAAATCTCCATTAACCAATGACAATGTGCTAGAAGGGAAGATGCCAGTTTGACTTTGGTATCTGGTTGAAATGTTACAGCTGGCAATTAAACATCTTTTGCACCTACAAGTCAACTATATCTGGTATGGAAAAAAATCATTGAGACATATACTGAAACTTTTAAGATGTATTTTTACCAGCACTTTCTGGAACTGATACAAATTTGGGGAGAGTGAATGGAAGAATAAAATGTCATGATACTTGGGTTAGGAAACATTGTACTAACAACAGAGCAGCTGTTTACATGTTTATGACAACAAAACAAAGTAAGATACATGCTTGTAAACCACAGGTTTTCAAGACTTAGATTTACTTTGCCCACAGTCTGTGGCAGGCCAAATACTTCCCACAAGAAGCATGATATCACATTAATATGCAAAGAGGTCTGTAAATGTAGAAAGGCTTTAAATGCATTTCCCATCTGTCAGCAGCAAGAATATTACAGCACACTGGTCTATTCTCAGGTCTCTGATTTTCTGCCTTCTTGCCCTTTAAAAACTCATACTAAAAAGAAATATATGTGACAAGTAGAACAAGCAAGCTAATTTATAATTAAGGTCTTTCCTATTCCATTTATTTCAAAATAGTTCTCTTACTTTTGCTCCCATATCAAGAAGCTGCTGTTCGAAGGTTTTTGAGTAATTTTCTGTTCCGTTAGATGACCAAACTTCTACAAAGGCAGAAACACCTGGATCAGAAGACAGAAAACAACAACTAATGAAGTATATACCATGGTAAATCCTGTCAAACTGCCTCCTTCCAATAAAAGTTTATTTTATACATACTGCATTCAGTTGCAAATACAGCTTTTATTAAACTGAGCGTCAGATTTCAGCTGCAAAATTTTTTTTAGTGTATTTATGTCCCCTAAATTTATTGTAATGGAAATAACTTAGAAGTCTGACATTAGCTAACTTTCTAGTTCATCTATTTAAAACACACTACCACCTTAACAAGCAATACATTATCTTTACATGACTGCTCACTCTTACCATTACCTAATCACTTTTAATCTTCAGATTAGTTAAAAATTTGAAAACCAGTTGATACAACACAACTTCTAGAACAAATAGAAAACCATAATAGAATTACTCCTTGCCCAAAATCCCAGGAAATTTTGCAGAAATATTACTTAACAATTTCCAATTGACTTCAATTTCCATTTTATTTATATTGAAAGACCCAAAATTACATACATATAACAGAGGCTAATAAAATCCCATATCAGTTGCCATATGCAACTTGAGATATTAAGATTTAATTAGCTTGCTTCATTAAGCAGATTAATAAACTCTTCAAGGAATCAAGTCATCCTTGCTTGAGAATATCTTCAAGCAACCAACCGAAGACAGAAGCACTGAAAAGTAGGGATAAACAAATAAAACTCATAACAATCCCTTCATTAATTTTACATAGGACAGGCACCAAAGTGACCTGCAGTTCCACTGGCCATGCAGTTCCATTTGCCATATTGAATGGCAAATCAGGAAAATTCCAAAAATAGGAGAAATGGCAGTTCACCAAAAACAACTTCAGACAAAGGCCAGACAAGTCTAAGAACTCAGGAATAAAATCAAGAGTTTAATTTTGAAAGGGTCATCCTTAGCGAATATTGCTTAATTATCTTAGCTACTAAGATAATTAAGCATATCCTTCTGATTAATTATTATGTAGTCTCATCTGTCTTCTTTCGAAACGAAAACCAGAATAATGCTCCAATTATTCATAACAATAGGTGTACTCTTATAAAGATTAAAGTATTTTTACAATTACTAGAAATATTTTTGAAATACAAGAGAAATGTGAAACAAAGCACTTCCTCAGGCAAAGCACTGGGAAAAATCTTATTATCAGTACTATGAATTCAGATATAAATGGGAATTTAAGACAAGTCTACTCCAATGTGCTTTTAACTGTGTTCATTCCGCTACCAGACTGGGGCAGATTCTGCCAGAGTTGCTTTCTTCCTTGATAGTTCAGTTGTGAAAAAAAAGCACTTGAATTTGAAAAGATAGTAACTTCCTCTTATATCAAATATTTTAGAACTTTCATAGCTAAAATTCTCCGGGAAAAACACATCAGAACATTTCAGTAAAGGTCTGGAACTAACTAGGAACTTAAAGGGATGCTACTTCAAAACTCCATGCCCTTGCAATAGGATCAAAGGTGCATTTTACATACATAATAATTAGTCAGTTTTAGCTAATCAAATATATTCCAGCGAACGGCAAAGCTTTTTGCAGGTTTTGTACAGTGGATGAAAAGGAAAACCAGGAAGTGCTTTGCGCTTTTTTGAACTAAAAGATCTCTGAGTAGAGATCGGTTCTTGTAAACGTCAGCCTTAGAAGTTCTCAGAGAAGGAGGTGATCGCAGAGGAAAATGGCCATGAGAGGGCAACTTAGCGAGGCAGAAATTTTGATATGCAGAAGAAAGCCACGACTGACCGGACTAGAAGGACAGAGGGGTCGGGGTCAGTGCCCCACGGGGAGTACCCGGCAGTGTCACCCGAGCGGAGGGAGGCGGCCGGGCACAGCCCGCTCCCACCGGGCCGACCCCCAGGCCCCGCCGCCGGGATCGGGCGGGTTGGCGGCGGGCCAGAGCCCCGGCGGGGCCTCCACAGCCGCCCGCCCCCCGCCCTGCCGGGGAGCGCCGCGCCAAGGGCCGCAAGGAGAAACGGGGCAGGGGCAGCGCGGAGCCCGCGCCGGGAGAAGCCACCGCAGGGCGGCCGAGCCGGTACCTTTCAGTGCGGGCTCCATCGGCAGCACGGCCGGCAGCTCGCAGCGCCCGCCACGGTTCAAATCCGCCCCCGCGCACGGCCCCGCCGCGCCTGCGCACCAGGGCCCTGCCGTGGCCGTGCCGCTGCGGGGCGCGGAGCGGCCGCGGGCCTGGTCGGAAATGGAGGGTGCTCGGCCCAGCTCCGGCCCTTTCCGGCCCCGGGGAAGGCTTGGCAAACCGCATGCTGCTGGAAACAGTGTCACACAAGTAATTAGGTTGGAAAATACTTCTGAGATCATCGAGTCCAGCCTATGACTCAACACTACTCTGTACACTGAGTTCCACATTCAGTCTTTCTGTAAACATCTCCAGGGACAGTGACTCCACCACTTCTCTGGGCAGCCCATTCCAATATCGAATCACCTTTCCCGTTAAAAACTCGTCCTAATATCCAGCCTAAACTGCCCCTGCTACAGCTTAAAACTATGTCCTCTCATCCTGTCACTAGTTCCTGGGACAAAAGACTGACCCTTAGGTGGCTTCAGCTACCTTTCTGCAGCTGTAGAGAGCAATGAGGTCCCTCCTGTGCCTCCTCCAGGCTAAACACCCCCAGCTCCCTCAGCTGCTCCTCACAGCCCTTGTGCTCCAGAGCCTTCACCAGCTTTGCTGCCCTTCTATGGACTTGCTCCAGCTCCTCAAAGTTCTTTCTGAATTGAGGGGCCCAGAACTGGGCACAGAGCTTGGTGACCTCACTGTGCTCAGTACAGGGGGACAATCTCTGGTCCTGGTCCTGCTGGCCACACTACTGCTGACAGAGGCCAGGGTGCCACGAAGTTTTGACAAAGCCAAACACTGAATCCGTTTTCTGTGTGACCGTTTGCCATAAGGAGTCCTAAAGAGGCATTCCTAAAGAATTTTAGTTTGTAGGAAAGTCCAGCATCAGAGAACTGCTGGTCTCTCAACTCTCTGGTGGCCCAAACTGCAGCATGTGAAGTGAGAAAACAAATAATAGAAAAAGGCAGCAAAATAGGGGTTAGTAAAGAGCACTGTGAGACAGTATTTACCAAAGCATGTAAAACTGCTTGCAAGCAACTGTGCCATCAGCTATAGTTAGGGAACCCTAACAGGAGCTGGCTGTGGTGCTCGAAGGCTGGAGTGTAGAAAATGTGATACCAGAGGGAAGTTCGAGAAAAAGTCATGCTTTATCCCAGGGAAAAATGATAAAATGTATAATAAAATAAGGGAATTAGTGAGTTTAAGGAGATCTGCTGTGAGAAAGAAGGAGCACATAGAGGAAAATGATGCTGCATAGCTTTATTATGCAACTCACAGAGATCGGGAGTTACTATATAGTTGTGCAAATTGACACTGTTCTGAAATCTTCAATATCTAATGGTAGAAAAATAATATAGCTGACATGGAAAAACAACAGAGATGCAACACAAAGATGCTAAGTGATTTCCATATGAGAAATAGCTATTCAGACAAGGACTTGTCCGCTTGGAAAAGAAATGGTGGAAGAGGGGTATACTAGAGGTCCTTAGAATCACGAGTGTGTCCAGAAGGTGAACATGGAGAGGTATGTTCCCAACAACAGCTACTTAGGACCAAAAAAGACTACCAGATGGGCTCTTCTCAGAAGACATATTTCCATATTGTACCTCATGAGGCTGTGGAAGTGTTCAGAGTGCTGGCAAACCACATGGTTTCTGAAGCAAATCCAGCAAATTAATGAAAACCAGGTTAAGACTATCAAAAATGTACAAAATCACCTTTTCCCTAGTAGAGCCTTGAACTGTATATTGCTGAACTCTGAGAAGGTACAGAGAACACTTCATGTTTTTCCTTTTTTTCAGTCATTTTGCACTGGAGAGACAGTGCTGACCTGAAATGGTTTTGATGTGGTCCATTATGCACATTCATACTTTTGTGGACAGACTCAGATCTTGACTCCTAGGAGTCTACCGAGCAGATGGCTTTACTAATGCTTTTTAAGATCTGTTAATCTAGTATGTAACATTTTGGCATTGATACAATTTGTTTCATTTCCAGGGCATTGGTGATGAACTAGATCTGTGGCAAGTGTTGAGCATATAAGTTCTTGGGTGCTCCCTCTGCTGAATGTCTTCCTTTCACTTATTTATTCACTATGTGCATAAAGTAACCAGTCAATCTATGCTTGTTTTTATTTACCTATCCTTGGTACTTCTGTCAGTATGTTACACAGTTCTTTGCTGGGCAATAATAAAATATTTTTACCAAGGTTCTCAACTGTGCCTCAAGGAAAAGGGAGTTGTGTCTAATGCAGCATCTATAAACATTGATCTGGAGGCAAGTCCAGAAGGGGAGGTAGGGGAGATTTAAACATGCATTAAAAATCTTCAGTAAAATAACCCACGGGCTATGTTTGAGCCTTTAGCTGAAAGGTAGTAGCAGGTTTTATAGATGCTAAAGGCAAATGTGCTGAAATGTGCAATTACACCTGCATGTTCTGATTCTAGACAGGTAGAAACAATGAAAAGTAGTAATTGCAAGAAAATGTAATTAATTGTCACAGCAGACGAGGACTACTCATGAAAACACTGTGTTTGGGATGCCCACCTTTTTATCACAGAAATGAATACTGAAACTGTCCCACAAATTTACAGGTTTTTCTTAAACAATTGCAGTTTTGACCTTAGGATTTAATTTAGGAACTTAATTCTCAGATGGTGACAAACTTCAGAATTCCTCTGGTAGTTAATAGTTGTCTGTTCTTGTGCCAGTATTGTCTTGCTGTCAGTTACTCAGAATTTATCATCCTCTAGTACTTACAGGATGCAACACTGTATTTTTACAGCTGCTATTTTGCCAGTTTGAATATATCAGGGTGTTTTAACTTTCATGCCACAATGAACTTCTGAAAATGACTATGAATGGGGCTTATTAACATTAAGTAAACATAAATGCCTTCTAAATAAGCCTGTTATTTGGCTTGATGATATGTAATGTCATGGTGTCTATAAAGCTAGGAATATAGCATTAACTGTTATATTGACATGATTTCTCTACAGTCAGTACTTACTAGGACATGCAGGTGATAGAATGCTGTACTAGGAAGAAAGAGTTGTACAGGTTAATTATATTGAGAAAGGAAGGAACTGTGAAAGTTACATTTCAGTTGACCTCTAATCAAAAAGAAGTAATAGTTCAAAAAAAGTAAAAAACCCTATAAACACCTAAATGTTTCCCAGCTATCCAAAAAGTATTGAAAAACTAAAAAAAAAAAACAAACAAAAAAAACCCGAAAATAAAATCCATCAATGCAATAATTTTCTAGATTTAGGTAAAAACAAAAAAAGAGCTGTATTCTCAAGTGTTGCTTTGGTAATTCAAAAGATTCCTTCTCAGCCAGCCCTTAATTTATTGATGTAAATTGGATGTAAACTTTGGGATGGTAATTGTAAGGCTATATCACAGAGACAAGTTCTCAGACACAGAGTTCAGATGGTGTGCTATGTATTCCTCCCTGGGAGTTGACATTAAGCATATGAAAGATTCCTAGAACAAATAAGAAATTTGCTCTTATTAACTAAGGTCTGATTTTCTATATTGATTATTGGGTAGTGTTTGTTTGTTTATTTGGTTGGGTGGATTTATGAACCTCTTTCCAATCTGTGCAAACAACAGCTTTAACTTTTTGTATTTGTTTTTTTAATCTTAAACTTCTAACTGTGAGTTATGTTCCAGATAAACAGCTGTTTTCTCTAAAGTAGTAAATCCCAGTCAATCAATCTGTGTATTTAAGACCTGAACACTTGTATGAAAACTGGAATTATCATCTCTACAATGCTACTTGACCATCAGAGATGCAGAGGTGGGAAGAAGAGACTGGAGCAGGTACAAGCTTGCATTCTGCCTTCATGGAAGAAGCTCCAGAAATCAGCTCTGATTGTCCACATCAACTGTCGTTCTCTACTCTGACAAGGTACAGTTCTTGTTTTCTCTGTTAGGTAAGTCTAACAGTTCTTGTCTGTGTCTGTTTCAGTTTGAATGTTGATTTTTAAAGTAGCATACAAAACTGTGCAGTGTTTTGGCAGCCGTGTTCTGCGCCATTAATACTGGACTGACAGATATACTTTACATACTCCACCCTGGGATCCTTTTCTCAGGACTACATAACTATTCTGTGATGAGCTAATATTTCCAGCTCATGAGTGTTGGGATTGTAACTGTTTGTTTATTAGTTCCCAATTAATAAAGGAAACCCTTTCGCTGCGCATCCATTAACCACGCCGGGCTGGCGCCACAGCGCCCCCTGCCGCCGCGGGGGACTCGCCGCACCTGCCCCGCCCACCGGAGCCAGCAGCGCCCCTGCTGGCCGTGCCCGGAACTGCACCGAAGGGGAAAGGCTGCGGCCGAGAGAGGGCTGGGACTGGGTCCCTGGTTCTGTTTGGTGTTGCCGCTGTTATTGTTGTGTGTTTGTCTTGTTATATATGTATTCTAGTAAAGAACTGTTATTCCTTTGCCAATATCTTTGCCTGAGAGCCCTGTAATTTCAAAGTTATAGGAATGTGGAGGGAAGGGGGTCACATTTTCCTTTCCAGTAAGGCTCCTGCCTACCTTGGCAGACACTTGTCTTTTAAACAAGGATGATAAGATAGAGGAGTCACACCTCAGTAGCCTCAGAGGCATTGTAGTCTCTTTGTTTCTCTACAAGCAGAATGCCTCCTGAGATTGCAAACAGTAACTTGTTTGTTCTCCAGTTTTCCTCCTTTGGCTGATGCTTAAAAAGGCGTGTTTTAACTTTCCACTTCTGTTTTGTAGAATTGTTCATTCTAAACAGACAAGAGGAAATTCCTATCTCATATTTTTCCTGTTTATTTTAGTATATATTATTTAGACTATTAGTAGATATTAGTAATAAAAAAAAACCCAAAACAAAAAGAAAAAGCAGCTTTTTAATAGCCATTGTGAGCAATGCTGGGAAAAAAGTTGCATATGCTTGTGAGATGTTTGTGTATTCATCATTGTCAAAAAAATGTTACTGCTGCTCTCAGTCCTTATTTGTGTTTCATGGAACGTGTAAAAAATTATGGGGGATATTTATTTCCTGCCATAAAGAAAGTGTAAAATTATGGATTGCGTAGTCTTACTGAATTGTTGAATGTTCTCATCAACGAGATGATTTTGTTAATTTCTAATGTGAAGTTCATGATTAAGAAAATGACATGAAGTAAGTATGAGACCTTTTTCAGGAAATGAAAAAGCATCTAATACTTTTTACTTTCACTGAGGCAATGACCAGTTTTATTTTCTTTTTCTACCCTGTGATTAAGAAATCACTGTTTTTATATCCACAGCTAATGTGCTGACACAGCACAGCTTTATTTTGCTTTTGTGAAACAGTGATAATAGGATAGAGATCTATCCTTGTTTTAATTCACCCAGTAAGACAATGTCTTTTATCCACTGTGACCCCAGAGACCTATTGTGGAAGAAAAAGTTAGCAACATGCTGAAAAATAACAGCCTTTCATGTAAGTGAGACTATGACTCAACAACATGCTAATAAGCAGGTGTCTGTGTCGTTCATGGTGGCATGGAAGGTTTATGCATTTCACCTCTGAGCAGATTTCACTGCCTGCAGTTCAAGGTGAGACTGAAGGGGTCGAAAAGCCAGTTTGTCTGACCTCTGTACTAACATTCCTTTGTGAAGGTTTGTGATTTTCCCAAGCAATGTAGAACTCTACTACTGGACACAGCCTTCTTGCTTTTCATACACCTCTGTGGAGCCGCAGCTCTGGACTATGGAAGACAGCATTAATGATGGATATCTCCAGTGCTTCATGATTCTACTCTCACTTGGCAAATCTACCCAAAAGATACTGTTTAAAAACAGAGTCCTCTTGTGTGTGTTCAGGCAGGTCTTGCTTGAACATGTGAGAGCAATTTCAGGTTTCCATCCCCTATTGTAAGCTCCGCAGCTTACCTGAGTCTCAGAAAAAGTGATGGTAGGGTAAATTTGGAGTTAAGGCTGTGAACTGAAGCGGGACTCACATTTGCTGCAGCTGACTCATCCAGAAGCAATGGACACAGCAAAGAGACCAATGGTGTGACCTTATATCTCCCTGACATGAATGATCAAAGCTCATTTGAAATCATCTGAAGTGCTTTACTTGCCAACTGGAATTTCCATCTTGTATAAAGGATGGCATGGTGTACACAGGAAAGGAGCTTTCTGTTACTGTCTCTTTGGGAATAGGCAGCAAAACAAGGAATATTACTCTACTTTTAACTGTAGTTTGCCTACATTCTCTCAGCAGAGCTTGTCTCCCACATTAAGTAGGATATGGTAGAGTTCAGGCTCAGAGGAGGGTGACTGGTGTGAGCAGAAGTACGTGATAGACTCCATATGGTTTAGTGGGCCTCAATATTTTCTGGAAAGCAGCTAAGTGAGGGCAGATGTGTAAAAAGGGAGGTACAGACTGATGAGTGACCTGCAGAGGGATACTGGGGACAGGCTGTTTGCTCTCTCTTCCCAATAAAGTACAAGCATTCAAAGAAGTCAGTAGAAGTCATATTCAAAACAAAAAAAAAAAAAGTGGTTTTTCACAACACAAGAGGAACTTGAACTGTAGAACTCCTAGCAGCTCAGCGTTGCGGCTGGCAGAAGTCATCACAGAATTCAGGTGGGTTTCTATTGTATTTGCATTGCCCCCAGATGATGGAAGGAATGATGAATCTGACTCCATGTTCTCAGAAGGCTAATTTGTTATTTTATGATACTGTATTGTATTAAAGAATGCTATACTAACCTATACTAAAGAATACAGAAAGGATACTTATGAAAGGCTAAAAAGATAATAATGAAAACTCATGACTCTTTCCAGAGTCTTGACACAGCTTGGCCCCAACTGGCCATTGAGTCAAAACAACTCACAGCAGAAACCAGTGAAACAACCACCTTGGTAAACGAGGTGGTAAACAATCCCAAAGTGGTAAACAATCTCTAAACATATTCCAAACAAATGCAAAAACACAGAAGCAAATCAGATAATTATTGTTTTTCTTTTTCTCTGAGGCTTCTCAGCTTCCCAGGAGAGAAATCCTGGGTGAAGGGATTTTTTCAGAAAATGTGAATGCCACAGGTTACTAAGTATTTCACAGTTATGCCTAGCTCAGGAAATCCTGAAATCATAAATAGGTTGAAACTCTGAGACAGGTTACTGGGTTAGATAAGCTCTGACTGAAATACATATTTTTATGTTTCTAAAGTTTCAAGTTTTGAGAGATTTGATGCTGTAAGAACGTTTGTGACTCCAACTGATGGGTAATATCTGTACTGCTGAGTTTAAGACTGCCATTCAGAGGGACCTGAATGGACTGATTGGAACATTGTTAAATTCAACAAATGTCCAAAATCCTGCACCTGGACAGGAAGGACTTATGGCAATAATGAGGTGTGATTTGGGTTCTTTCCATAGGAGGAGGACATGGAGAAATTGCAGTAAGTTCAGTGAAGGGCCATCAGGATGACAGGAACATTTGTCCTTTGAGGAGAGATTGAGGTAACTGGGCCAAGAAATGGAGCAGGTTTCCCAGAGGGGTTGTGGAATATCTGTTCTTGGGAGTGCTCAAGAACACAGTGCACAAAGACCCAAGAAAATATTGTCTGAGTTTAGTTTTGTACCTGACTAGACAAATTCCCAAAATCCCTTCCAACCAGATTTATCCTTTAATTTAGGAATTTTCAGCTAGATCACCTCCTTGAATTTAGTCAGTGCATGACTTCTGAGCAAGAGTGCCAGTGAGAAGCAGGGATGGGAACATATTATTGAAGGAGGAGTGGAAGCTCATCTGACTTCAACCAGTGTAAAGTGTGGTGGAACTGGTCCATGCCATCTTTCGTCACCCTGTGCTGTGATGAAAGATGCGGTGTTCTGAATGTGAAACAAAACACCAGGCAGAAAACCACCTGCAACCTGATCTTGTAGAGAACAACAGGCCTTCTGCCTTCCTGGGACCTGGGTTAAAGATATGATGAGAAAACTTCATACTCTGGTATGGCTCTCAGATTATTATCTACTACTGATTTTTCCTGTAGGCAATGGTGAAGTTGCAACAAGGAGCCTGAGGGCGACCAGGAGAGACTTCAGGGCCTTGGGACAACAGGTTAAGGGATCAGTAGTGTTCACTATCCTTCCAGTTGCAGGAAATGATGAGGGAAGACACTGGAAGAACCAGAGAATTGGTGCCTAGCTGTGAGCCTGGTGTCACTGGCAGAATTCTGGGTTTTTTGATCATGGGTTGGTCTACGTGACACTGAGCCTGCTGGCAGCAGATGGAATACACCTGTCTCAAAGGGGAAAAGGATCTTTGCACAGCAGTTAGCAGAGCTCATGGAATGAGCTTTAAACTAGATTTAAAATGGGAAGGGGATAAAACCAGGTTCCCTAGAGATAAGCGTGGGGGTGGCATGCCGTTTTTAAGGATCATGTGCTAGTGAGGTCCACAATGTGCTCATTACATGTGCTCAGTACATTTGAAATGTCCTTATAAAAATGTGCGCAGCATGAGGAATAAAAAATAAGAACTAGAAGCTTTGGCTCTGTCCCATATCGATGACATCATTGGAATAAGACAAAAATGATGGGATGAGTCCTGTGATGGGGTTGTGCAATGGACAGTTATAGATTTTTCAGGACAGATAGGCAAGCAATTCCAAAATGTCAGAAGTCAAGAGGCACAGAAGACTGGCTGAGCAGGGGTCTTCTAGATCTTAGGAAGAGAAGGAAAATATGTGGACATAAGAGACAAGGACAGGCAATATGGGAGGAGTACAGATGCTGGTCATTACTGTAGGGATAAAATTCCTGTTTCCAAAGCTTGATTTGAGTTGGGAAGGACAACAAGGGCTTTAAACATATGTTAATATCAAAAGGAGAATCAGAAGTAATATTGGTCTGTTGCTGTTGGGGTCAGTCACCTCCTAAGCAAAGCAGAGACGTAGACAAAGCAGAGACACTTAATGCCTTTTTTGCTTGTTTTCAACACTGATGATGGCTATTGTAATTTAGGGTGCCCCCACTGCAGGAAATGATTGGCATCTGACTTCATTGATTCAGAATGCTGAACAACTGCTTTATTAAACTATATTATATTACATTATACTATACTATATTAGAAAGATACTATACTGTACTATACTATACTAAATTACATACTAAAGAAAACTCATGACTGTCTTGAGACAACGAGGACACAGCTTTGAGTAATTGGCCAAGGAAACAAAACAATCTTCAACAGAATCCAATTACCAAATCTCTTCAGGTAAACAATCTTCCTAACACATTCCACATGTGCAAAACGATATGCGCAGCAAGTAGAGATAATTGTTTTCTCTTTCTCTGAAGTTCCTTGCTGCAATTCCCAGGAAATATCCTTGGGAAGTTGTGCCTGCCTGCTCTCTATGAAGAGGGCTGTGGCAACATATGGCAAATTGAATATGAGTCAGCAGTGTCCTGGCAGCCATGTCCTGGGGTGCATCAGGATCAGCACTGCCAGCCAGTCAAGGGAGGTGATTGTCCTCAGCACTTCCCTCCTGTAGCCTCCCCATGATTGTATGCAGTTTTGTGTATCACTATATAAGAAGGACATCCAAGTACTAGAGAGTCTCTAGGTGAGGGATGCCACGATGCTGAAAGTTCTCAACGGCAAGACTTAGGAGAAGCAGCTGAGATCATTTGACTTATTCAGCCTGGAAAAGAGAAAACTGAGTAGTTGGCCTCATGGCAATCTAAACCTTTCTCAAGGCAGGCAGCAGAGAGGGAAATGCTTATGTCTCTCTGGTGACCAGCAATATGTCACAAGGAAATGGAATGAAGCTGTGTCAAAGGAAGTTCAGACTGAAATTAGGAAAAGGGTCCTCACTGAGCAGGTGGTTGGTTATTGGAACCAGTTCCTGAGGGAAGTGGTCACAGCACTAAGCCTGACAGAGTTCAAAGAGTGCCTGGTTGATGCTCTAAGTCATATGGTTAATTTTATATAGTCCTGTGAGGGACAGGGAGTTGAACACAATGATTTTTATGGGTCTCTTCCAACTTGGTGTATTCTAGAATTCTGTGAGTAGTTTATTACTAGGAATGCTATCCTCCAGAATGCTACATTGCACTTAGTTTTTAGTGCAGCATTTATAAAAGGTACTGCGAGAGTCAACTGAAATTCTCTTAAATTAATGCCTTTTTGTGTTGTACATTCTAATAAAATGATTGGTCCTAAAAATTGCTTTGCTTTAATTCTGTTTGTCCATCTCCCTCCTCCTTTTCAAATATGTTTAAACACCATCTAGGTTAAGAACTGCAAAAAGGTTTTGCGTGCTTCCAGCTCTGCTTAGCTAACCTATTATCATAGGGTGGATGAAGTGCAGCAGAACAAAGTGTAACTCTCAGTACATTCTACAATCTACAGTGAAAGTAGATTTTAGGCAAGAAGCGAAGGAACAAATGACAAATGTTAGATAAATGTCCATTTATGTTCAAGTAGAGCCAACCCATTTTGATTGTTTCTATTGCTCATCATATGTTTTTGGTCATGAGGAACCAAATGAATCTTTTATGCAATTCTAGTTAAGCTAGTAATGGTTATGGGCCAACTAATATTAAATGGAAAAAAATTCGGGAAAGGATTATAAGAAAGTAAATGGCAGGTGGGAGACTTGGGAGTGCTAAAGATTAACCCATTTGCTTTTCAGTTGTTTGAAGTTGGATTCTAATTTCTCTTTTGTCAAGGCAGAGATAAAATATATTTGTATCATCAGAATACAATGAACCCTATGAGAAGAGTCAGCAACTTTGTCAGACTGTTCAAAACATAGCAAAACAAGATAAAAGGGTGCTCTGCAGTTAAGAATGAGCTACAGATATATAGATCACTTAGCAGGGGTTTGGAATATGAACAGTATTACAGCATTTGTTATGCAATAACCCAGTGGATATGAAAATTTAAGGTGACAAAAAGATCTATTGGAAAAGCTGAAGAGATTCTCAGACTGAAAGATACTGAAACCCAGAGACAGGTAACAGGACTGTTATTTTATAAGGCATCCCAAAATTTTAGATCAAAGATTGTTTTACAAAGTCTGAGATAGTTTTGAAGTGGTTATCTAACTACTCAAATTTCTGCGTGCATGTGGTTCTGATACAGTGTAACACAAAGCAAGACATCATGTGAATGAAGAGATTACCATGCTGCATAATGTTAATTTGCCACATGTATGTTACATTTCCTATGAAATGTATTTTTAAATTTTTCAATAGGCATTTCATATGCCTATTGAAAAACTTAAAAATCTATCCTTTCATGAAGACCAGCAGCACTGCACAACATTTCCAAACATAATTTCTGTTCATCTAGTTGAAATGTTTGTATTGGTTTTTGTTGCCTGGAAATTAAGGCCTGAGACTCGTGAAGATATGGCTAGCCATAAAAACACTGGGCATGAGCAGTAGGCTTGACTGAAGCCATGACTAGACTTTTTGTGATAATTTTGCCTACCTTTCAGGGTGGCAAATACAGAGCATTTTTGTTACTGAGATATGGAGCTATAGGGAAGTCACTATGGAATTCATCTGTTAATTTGTAGCATAGCAGATTGCTCAATAGCTGCCAAAAACTCTGCTCTTACCTAGAGACAAGTGAATGATTAATGACCCTTTCTCACTGACTCTTGAAAAAAAAAATTCACAAAAGGCAATGTATGTACAGGAATTGTTACAACTGAATGACAAATTTGTTGCCTGTTCGTGGCCTATGTTAACTTCTTTTGTCTTGATAAGTTGCTTATAGTCTTAGAAAATATCATCTGCCTTCCTCTGAAACAAGACATGTTTAGGTTGAACATCTCAAACTGTTAAAGGATTTGTGAAAATGAGGCCTAAATCCAAAATTCTCAAAAATGGCAGAACATCAGGGCAAAGAAATAGCTTGTGGCACTCTCATGTAGGACTTGCAGATAGCAGCAAAAATGTGTCAGGCAATAAGGGAGTGAATATATTACTGGGAAAAAAGTTGCATCACTAGACTTGCTCAAATAAAAAGTACTATATAGAGTCTCAAATGGGATTGTAAAAGTATTCATGCTCTAGGAATATACTCAGTGATGTGGAATTCATCTGCTTTGCCTTCCAGTTGGAACAAGGAGTTCTTGCTGGCAATATATTGGGTTATAAAAAGTATTTTAATGTTTCTTAGGGCTGAGGAAGAGACAAGGTGTTCTTACAGAAAGAAACTTCAGGAGCAGCAAATCTTGGGAGAAACAATAGAATGAGTGAGGTCTGTGTCTGTTTGAGCGAGGTCTATGTCCTTTCTATTTCCTATAAGGGAGGCACTTTCCATCTAGAATGTGGATGTCTTATTAGAAGCCTAGAGAAAATATTACTGGAATATTGTATGCTTTCCAACAGTTTGACAAGTCTACTACAAATTGGACTCATCATAATTCTAGTGTAATAAATGTCAAGGGCATTTTGAATTTTACAACTACACCAAGGATAACATTTCTTTCCTCTTGTTTTAAATGCAGAGACTTGAAGTAGTTGGACACACAATTTTCATACAGTATATCCATGATGAAATATCTTTGAAGGTGAAATAGGCTTAAGAAATTATCCCTTTCATACACACAATGGTAATGCCATTGTTATTTGCTGTCCCCTCTTAGTGGCACTAAGCTGTTTGAGAAGAAATTGGAGGGGGAAGGGAGAAAGGGGGGGGAGGGCAGAACTCTTCAGGATGAGGAACTTAAGTGTGCTTCATTATTAAAGGCAGCATATTGTCAACTCTGGCCTCATTTTTGACAGTGGCGTTATGCATGGCCTCTCTGCATTATTCAGTGGTGATCCTGGTTTTTTCCAGACTGTGACCCTGTCTTGTATGAGAAATGAATTCAGGACTTTATTCATATCTGGCCTCAGTGAGAAAAAGGAAAATCATGTCAAAGTCCCAGACCTGTCTGTGATCATAACATCAGGATCACTACACCCTGACTGTGAAGCTAGGCTCTGACACGTATTGCTGCAAAAGTTATATTTGATTGCTGAACCTAGGAAATGTACATATTTGGGGGGTAGGGGCGGGGGTGGAGCAAGAATGAAGAAATTTTGCTAATAAACAAGCACATTAGATTTTAGGAAAGTAGGCTGTATTCATCACATCACAAGAAAGAAGCATGCTGGAAGATGATCTTTACTTGAATCAAGGCTGATCAATGCTTCTGGTTACAAAGAAAAAATCAGAGCCATGATTAAACTTAAAATGCAGTGGGGAAAGCAGTTCCTTAATTTTTAAAAACAATTCTTGTATCACTTTTCAATTTTACCTGAGTTTCAGAAGTCACCTAGAAACCAAAAGGAAAATAGCTAGCAATTTTTACAATAGTTTTATTTTATATCCTAGGAACATTGCTCTTGTTCTGACCTGAAAGTAGGCTATCTGATCAACAGAGACACAGACATTATTTATTAAACTCAAGGCTAACCAAAGTGATTCACAGATAAGGACGAAAGGGTTTAGTTTCTGAATATGAGCAGGTACCAACAAAGTAGCATAGGGGACCTCATGTAAACATTTTTACTTTTTAATGTGAGAAACCAGCAATGATATATTTTCAACATGTCAGGAGAGGCATCTGTTTTCTTAGTCTTATCTAATCCTTCCTACTACCCTGAAGCAAAGAATGCTATCAGAATTAATTAGTTACCAATTGTTCATTGCTTTTTTTCTGGGTGCCCTTATGTCCTGTTAAACTCACCAGAAACATTTCAACTCAAGTTTCATTTTTTCAAAAAGCTGTAATTAATTGTGATAAAATGATGCAGCTCTGGTGTTTTGACCAGAGCATGGAGTAAACATAATAGATTTTTACATTTTCTTTAAGACAGAGCTTTTCTCTCTCATTAACAGTATTTGAAACCAAAAGGAAGCACAGTGAACAAAACAGTTTCAGGGAAATGAGAGACTAACAGGGGAGGAACATGGCTGAGGTCCAGGTAAGATTGTCAGGAAGGAAGCAGATCTTTGGCAATGACTGTTGGCCACTACACTTCTTCATAAACATAAGAAAGAAAAATCTTTGGAGAAAAAAAAAAATGTTATGAGAATCATCAGCCATGTGGTTTGCTTACTGCATTGGTCAACTGCTTTTACAAAGCAAAACCACTGCTTAGTGACTGTGAGTTCTTATAGAATCAGAAGATGTTTTGGATTGGAAGGGAACTTACAGATCATGCAGTTCCAAACCCCCTGCTGTACACAGGGTCATCTTTCACTTGACCAGGTTGTTCAGAGCTCCATGCAGCCTGGCCTAAATTTCTATTACACAAGGAAGAGAAAATAGGACTTTCATTAGTACTGGAAATGAAAAGTGTTAAATTGCCTGTGCTATTTAACAACAGGCATTGTTGGTGTCTGGCACCAACAATGATATCCTTGATGCTTTCTGCCTGCCAGCAATGCCACCTCTTTCACCCACCTCAAAACAGGTCAGTCTCTGCTCACTGCAATGTATACTTGAGGTCTAAACTGAATCTGTCCTTAGACAAATATTGTAGCAGTAAGCCATATGTAAATAAGTAAACAGGAATTTGTACAGACTATAAAAATCCCCCACCCAAGCTCAGAAATCAACCAAAAATTTTAGTGTTAGTTCCTAACAGAGAAGACTAATCCCTGTTGCCAGAATGCTGAGTGCACTTTCCTTTGACACACTATCATAACACCTGCCTTGCTGCTCTTTTGACCTTGCCATTGTCCTGCCTTTTCTCTCTTGAAAACAAATGGAAAAAAACCCCAAACCAAACAAAACCAAACCAGCCTAATTTGGGACCAGGAACAACAGCTGCCGAAATGGCAGAGTCTGCAGATACTTGCCCCTTGGTTCTTGGCCAGCAGCTGACTGGGGCATTCAAAGAGGAAGGTGTGTGAGTGAGGAGGTCATTCTGCAGTATTCATTCTTCTTACCCAGGCTGCTTCTCTGGATCCAGAAGAAGACTGCAGCTTGCAGGAGTCCACATCATGTGAACCAAAAGTGAGACACTTGTGATAAGTGTACCCATAGCTCAGGTAGAAAAGTGTAGTTCTAGGCATAGCTCTGGAGTCCTTCTGTTCTCTCATAGTTCATGTGGAGTGACAGCTCTCCTCCTCAAAACAAATATAGCCCTGATGCCATGGTGTGAAACTGCTGCTCACAGAGTGGGCTTGAATGTTTTTAATTATCTGTGACATTTCTGAGTGCTTGAAATGTCTATACTGTAGTCTTTTCTTGTCTGCAAGAAGGTTGATATTCATTCCTTATCTTGGCAGTAGATGTGGACTGAACCTGCCATTGGAGATGCATGGGACAATTCAAATTTTTCACTGTGAATAAAGACTGGGAGTGGAACAAATATTACCAGGCTGGATTTTGCTTCTCTCTAGATAGAGCTCTTGTGGGGCTCAGACTATTTCTCAACTTTCTCCAGTGTCACAAATTACCTCTTTTTTTTCACATACTGACACATTGTGATCAGTGGGGTTGATGAAAGGCAAGAGCATCTGGGACAGTAAAGTGAACCAACTAATTTGTTAGGTATAGACAAAAAGGAGTTGAAAAAGCAACAGGAAAGCCTTTGGCATCTTACAGATATCTGTGAAAGAGATTGCTTGTACAAGCACACCCAGCTCTGTAGGTTTAGATTGGATGTTCAAAGGATATGCTCCGTGGGTGCAGAAAGCACATAATGATCTGGAGCACCGTGGCTGGGTTGATAACTGACAACCTAGCTAAATATTGGCTAAGATTATAGATCTTCCTGAGAAACATAGCCATTTTTGGTTTACTTAGATGGTCTCTGTTCCTGCAGGCATTGTTTGTTATGATTTATGACTTTGCTGGGTATGTTACAGCTGTTATCTTGAAAATTTGCCAGTGACTTTGTTTTAGTATTCTGACACGCTGTTAAACTTCCAATGGGGGTAGCAGATTGATAGAGATATTGAACTGTTTCTTCTCTTTATTTTTCTGTCTTTTTAAAACTAATTCAGGATTACCACACTTTGATTTAAAAAGCATAGTAGGTGTTGGTTGGCAAAGTGGTCCTAATATTGGTCTATAGAATGTGTTGGGTATTTTAACTTTTTAAAATGTGAAATTACCAGCTCTTCTATATTTGTCTTTATTTTGTTTGTTTATTTATTTTAAATTGTATTTATCTGACAGATCAGAATAATTTTCAGGATCCAGATTATGAAAATTCAATATTCCAGGATCCAAATAGAAAATGAGGTACCATCCCCAGTTTTAAAGTATTTTTTTCTGTCTCTGAAATTTCTCTCGCTTACTGGTTCCTGAAGAAACAAAGCCAAAGAAGCACTGCCATTAGCACTAGTTCATGAAAGTAAATTTTGATGATTTTAACTTTGAATGTTCTTCTACAATATTAGCATGCTCTTGCTCATTTCATGTTAAATCTGACCTCATGGAAAGTAATGGAAAGCTGCTTCTAACATTTCTTTCAATTGAAGAATTGAATTTCTAGCAGCTATATGTTTCCTAGCCTACCAACTAATAAAAGTGAATTATATAAATGGTTAAAAGAAACTTCTACCTTTAAGGAGTTAAATCATGTTTGTCCAGCTTGTTAGTCCCTTTTTTTCTTCAACCAATTAATAATTCTTTACAAACTCTACCATAATACTGAAGACATATGTAAGTGTGCTTTGTTTTTTCTGGCTGTCCCATAGGAATGCCCTCATTAAGTCTATAGACCTATACACAATTATTCAACTTTGGTTTACTTGTATTCTGTTGCCTCTAAGAATAGGTAATTTTATTCATCCCAGTCTAATGATTGAACTTGTTTACTTTGTAGCTTGTAGATTTTTTAACAGCCAAAATGGAAGACATAGGCATATTTCAGGATGGGTCTTCTGTGCGTGTGACTGTCTTTCTAGATTTATTAAATTAATGTCTAGAATATAGTGTAGGTCTCCAGGTGCCTTTGAATATGCAGCCTTAGGAGGTTTTAGAGCAGGAAGATAATTTTTATTTGGGAAACCGTAAAAAGGAAACAACGACCTTCTTAGATCTCCTGCCAGACTTTTTTATAGGCAGGCTTATATAGGTCTCATTAGGTATTAAGTTTTTGCCAAATACCTTTTTTCTTCTGGTGCTAGTATATATACTGCAGGAAAGCATGCTGACAAACTAAAGAATTCATACATAAAATTATCCATTTTAAATTTTAGTGGATAGTCTGCCGTATTAGTCTGCAAGTGAGCTGATTACAGCAAAGATCCTGATTCTGCACTTTCTTGCAGTCTGCATGAAATATTTCTGCTGTATTCAACAAGGAGAATGCTGCTGAAATTGGGACTAAAATCCTGATTGTGTTCCCCAAACACTTTAAAACATTTTACAGCTGAAAAAGAGAAAGTGAAATCCACCTGACTGATTTGTGTTTTCTTTAGGAAAGACTGAAGAGCCATGGTTGTGTATCCCACATTAGGAAGCTGTATCTCATCATTCTGCTACTTTCCCCTTTCCTAAGTACTTTGACAGAGCCTGTCTGTACGAGCAGGTCTCACTCCCATCTCTGAGAACAGTGCAAAGGAATTCCTGAGATCATGCAAACACACACAATAGAGCCAAGCAAGACAAGTATGCTAAGTTTCTGGTTTATTAGAATATCTTCTTGCATTCATTTAGCAACAAATATTTAACAGTACAAAGGAAGTTTGTGCTTAAATACACTTAAACCAATTATGATTATTTAACATTTTACTGTTTATGAAAAGAATACTATCAAAACCAGTACATACTTTTAAATAAAAGGACAGCAGTTTTGATATAGAAACAACTAGATGGTGCTCATCTTCTTTTGAATTTGTAGGGCTGCAACACAGGTGATTTAGAGCAGGAAGATATGGTCTCTAGGAGAAACTGTGTAATCAGAATCATCCTGTTCACAATGTTTGTTACAGATGCCTAGAAATATTTGTTAACTTACAATTAAGGTTGTGATTAAGTTAAGATGGAAAAATTGCTTTGTAAAACATTACAGTCTTTTCTTATAGTAAATCAAGTGCTTTGAAGTGTAGTTATCCACATACATGTTTTGTAACAGGAGTATAATGCATAGAATATATACAATAGCATTTCTTTTAAATACAATACAATAGCATTCATTTTAAAAATAAAATAGAAAATTTAAATTATTCATTCTTAAGGATTTTTAGCAAATTAGTTTTATTACCTTTTAAAAGCAATCCTAGCTGCAATGACAGCCACAAAGAGGGAAAAAAAATCTTAGAACAATGACAATATCTGAGTATCTGAAGCCCAAAAGTTAAACTATCTTTAAGTGAAATATGACATCCAAAGGGATGCCATTAACTTCACAATTACAACGGCAATTTAAAATTATGTATTTCCTAAAGTGCTAGGACAGTCTAAGATGAGAGAAGAGTTTTTTTCTGTTTTCTGATAATTTAGTATGTGCTCTTGATTTTGTATTATGTGTAGTCCATGTTATGACTTTGGAGGTTGTGAATACTTTCTCAGATTTTGCTGATATTTGGTGGCAAGATTAACAGTCAAGATGAAAACCAGATGGGCCAGGATATTAAAACAGACTGATGAAAGGCAGTAGAAAGGGACAGAGATTCATGTTATTTTTTAGTAATGAGCAACTGCCCATTTATTTTTTGCATAATAGAAGAGGATAGTGTATTTTGGAAGTAAGTATTAAAGAGAAATTTGCAAAGGTGTTTTCAGGTTTTTTTTTTAGAAAGCTGAAATATTTTGAACAAGTGAATGAAAATTACTATGTCAGTGTAGGTATCTTAGGGCATGTAAAAGTCATGGAAATGTGTTTGATGTGTGAGGCATTGCCTCATGTCCTCTCCCTCGTATCTAAAAAACTAATTTAGTTGGTATAAATTTTATAGCACTGAAAATCTTCTTAATATTTTAGCACTTATTTACATACCAATAATAAAATGTAAAGGTCCTGAAAATACTTTGAACAATTGTACATTTTACCTACTTATATTCTTGCAATATGAAGCAGCATAGCCACTTTTATGCTTTGGCATCATTTAATGTGCACAGTTCTGTTGAACTTGTTATTTATCATGCTGAAAGATAAATACATCCCCCATATAAAAAAGGAAAATGACAAAATGCTACTGTATCACTGCATGTGCTTGAGAAGTGTGTTATTTTCCAACAGAAAAGGTTAGCTCTGTATAATTTTACTAAAAGCAGAAGATGGTGAATTTTTCAAGCTGCTACTGAGGCAGTTTCCTGTTTTTACTGATGACCATGTCAAGTAATCATGTTCATAAACCAATCAAACTCAAATTAATATAATCTTTTCCTTAGTGACCCCAGAGTAATGGCTTATAGTAGTATGTGATTAAATAGTACATTAAATTTTTCTAGCCATACTGGTCATTTGTCACTGCCAGATGTAGAGAATAAGGTGAACTTCAGTTTTGTAGACCCCTCTCTTGGTACTTGGATGCAGAAATTTTTTAAAAATTGAGAAGCTTAGAGCTTTGCAAATAGCACATAAACAATGGGCATTCATTCTCTGGACACTTGACTGTATTACCTGCTGATTCCTTCTTTATTAAGTCATTTATTGAATCATCAGGAGACTTTCCAACTGATGAGGCAGGCTTTATGTAAAACACTTCTTACGCCTTTTCCATAATGACAGGATGCCCCAGGGCATTATCCAGCTACTTGCTTCACTCCAGCATTCTGCCACACCTGATCTTTTGGTGCAGTCAGACCCTATCTTTTCACCAATTTTTGCTTAGTCCCAGTTTTTGCCTCACCACTTTCCCTTTCCAGATCCCTTCCCAATCTCAATGTCCCAGTGCCTTCACAGCTAATTTTGGTCACTAACCACTTTAGTTCTTTCTACTTGCATCCTGTTCCCTGACTCTTGTTTTTTCCCTTGTCTTGCCATGTTTTCTAACCCAGTCGTGATTTCCCTTTCTAGTTTCTACCATTGTGTGATTGTTATTACCTACAGTAATAGTTCCAATTTTGAACTTCTAGTTTCAATTTTGAACTTCTCTCCCTCAGGTGGGCTATGTTTTTTTAGTCCTAATTCACTCTCTCATGCCCATTTACGTTCATCTTGTTTCTTCTCCCATTTTGAATGTCTACAGTTCCTCAGTTCTCAGTGATTGCAGAGGAGAGTGCTCATGCTCTGTGTACAGATGAATGGGAATTGCTCCTGGACTCCTCATGGTCCACAGCCATCCAAACGATCAGAATGTGTTTCTCTGTGCTGGCTGAAGCTATATTGTGTGAAGTTGGATAAGACGCCTCTTTTTTAAGTCAAAGCATTTGAGTACCAGATCTTCACAGGACAAATATCCCTCAAAATACATTTTCCTTGAGTTTATAATATAATTTACCCCCAGGAAAAGCTGATTAAACTAGACGAAGGCTTTCCCAACAAATTTATTCTCTGAATTTAAAAGTTTCAGTTGGGACTGGTAATATTTTGCAAGATGATATGCAGCTAAGTGCAGAGTACTAGGAAAATGTCAACCAAAGTGAATAATTAGCAGACTCACTATTCTTATCTATATAAAAGCAATAAATTTTCTGATGTAGAAGAGTAATTTAGCATACATCCTTTAGTGTTCAACCTCCCCCCCTAATGTTACCTGTCTTGTCTTTAAATTGTGAAGATTCTAAACACTATCTTGGACAGTCTGGTGGTGGCCACAGGGTTCAGTGGTAATGTGAATATAGGAAATTAATGATAAATCTGTAAATAACTTGGGGCATCATGGGAAATACATTCCCTTATTTTGAAGTTCAGGACTAGAAGGTGTGTGAGCAACCATTTATTTTCCATTCTCCTTTAATCCATTTGGATATAACCTTAGGGATTTTTTTCTCCTCTCTCCTTTAGACCTAATGATAATTAATTTAAAGTTTTGAACCCTAAGGTGTAATAACCATTCAGCAGCCACAGTTCCAATTTTATACTGACAGTGCTTATGTTTCCCAGGTTTCCCTCAGCTTTTGTTATAGCTAATTGAAAGGCTTCTTTTATGGATGGTTCAGAGTTGTACCCTAATTAAACTGTTCTGATTTTTTCACGGAAGAACTTTATTTTCTCCATTGATTTTAGAAAGAATCCATAGAGGTTTTTCTCACAAAGCTTTTAAACTCACCTCTTATATGAATAAGTAATCCCCTATTTGATGCTGAGTGAATTCCATGCCATCATATGGGGATTATCATATTACGGAATATTCATAATTATTTCAAATAGTAATCAATGAATTTTTTGCCCTGTGGATTTAATTAATTGCTGTCTTATTCCAGTGATAAATTACTGAATGTTTAAAGCACTGTAATTTCCTTAAAGAATCCGTTATAAGCAAAATATTCTTCTCTGTCCTGTAAATTGCATGGAATTCAGTATCATTGCTCACTAAAAATGTATCCCCAAATCTTTGCAAGTTTGAAATCTTCCTAAAGACAAATGTACAGCTTTTGAAGGAGTATTCAATATTGAATCAATTTCTAGTCTTAAATATTGTTAATATTTTAATTTCAATATACCAAATACTGCACTAATGAGGCTGGCATTTCAAAATTTTTCTTTTCCTTTCTATTTTGAATACAAGGATATTCCTGTTACATGGATGCTAATTATTCTGTGGCTTTACCTTTATAAAAATAATTCTGCATATCAAACTGTAATAGATATGCAAAAGTCCATGCAAAATTGAAGAAACAAGATATCTTTACTAAAATATCATTTCAGTTCTAACCAGAATTTTTTTTATGTAGAAAGAATAAACCCACTCCTTGCTACTGATTTTGACTTTGTAGTTTCTTTGTATTGCATGAAAGGTCTTATGCAGAGTCATAAGTTAATTGTTATTTGTATGTTATTTTTATTTGCCATCTGTTTCTTCAGTCTTATCTGACTCGCATTTATTTATTTAATTATTTATGCTCAAATAAAATATTATGGGATTGTTTTTAACTTTCTTTTGATCATGCCTTATCCAGGTCTTTTTCTCTTTTGATCATGACGAGAAATATAAAACAATCTGTTTGTGAAACCCTTTCAAATAAAGATAAAACAGATACATATCCAAAATACTTTTCCCAGTATGGAAAGCACGGAGGGAATGCATCAGCTCTTTCAAAGTTAACCTTGTACATATTCAAGGAATGTAAATAGGAAAAAACCCAAGAGAATAAGCAAAAAATTGTCTTCAAACTGTTGTCTAAAGGACCTTCAAGGTGATATAAAATGTTTTAGACTGGTGATGTGACGTGCTTAGGATGCTCATACATAGCATCTATATTTTTATTTTAGTGCTGTGTAAACAAGCTTCATTAGATATTTGGCTAACTTATCTTGTATCCAGCAGATTTTTTTTCTGCTTTAAATTCTGACTTAGAAAGAATCTGGTCCTGTGGTTTGTACCTGAGGAAATTTTAAATGTGCATTTCTTGCCTTCATAAGTATCCTAGAATGAGTTCATCCTAGATGTTTCTTTCAGAATGGAATAATTAAATGGCAAATAAAGGTCAGAAAAAAAGACTCTACTTCTTTTAAAGTAAAAACTCTGTTAATATTTTAATATTAGCATTAGTGCTTTTTCCTTTATTCATTAGTTTAGGATTCCAGCTAATGGTCAAAGAGAAAGAAATGGAGGTAGAATAAATTTATATTCTACTTTTATCTTTGTCTTCTCAACCACAAGGATTCCATCTGGTTTATTATAATGTCATCATGCATCTCTTGAAGTTCAAAATTCAAATTTACATCAAAGAAACCTTCTTTCTCTGCCTAAGTACCTTTGCCATATTTTTATGATCATCCAATTATTTGATCTACTTTTATATAAAGACATAGTATCAAGGAGGACATTAGGGGGTATTTACAATGACTAGCTTCAGGCACAGGAGGTTAATTTCACTAGACTTCATCAGTATTTAGTAAAGATCCATTTATGAAATGCTTCAGAGTAGGAGCCTAGTTTAATTTGCCTTCTAGAGAAAATGTTCTCCCTTGTTTAAAGACTTCTGGCTCCTGTATATTCTATCCTGTACTCCTGTATATTCTATTCTATACTCTCTGTCTGTACTTGTTAATTTGAGGTTATGTTTCCAAATCTGTACTTTACAATGGATAGACTTCCAAAAATTTTGAAAGCCCCAAATTAATTTTGATGAACATTTGCAGGTGCAATATTTTCTTGATAGACTTCCCACCTTGAAATACACCTTGTATATACAGTGTATATACACAGGGCCCAATTGTAACACATTAATTTTTTAAAACTCATCATACATATATTAGATATTCATTATAAGAAGTATATGCATAATATGCCCCTTTTGCATATCTTACACAAATGTTAATCATTGCTCAGTCTTCATATTTAGACTCTAGCCCAGTCTTCTAACTTCTCACATTTTTGAAGAGCTGAGTATATAGTGATTAATGATCCTCACTCCTCTCTCTACTATTATTGCTTTAGTGAAAGTATGAACATTAAACAGTAGAAGTGTAATGAACTTATAAATATTTCAAAAAATAAGTATGTACTTCCTCAAGTTTTCAGTTTTTATTTGAAAATGTTTCTCATGGGACCCTGCCAAGCAGATTCATGACAAGCTGGAATTTACTTTCCTTAGGTCTAGGGTTGTGAGTCTACTATTTGTCTTGCTCACTTTTTCTCTGAATTTTAAACTGCACAATCTTAAAGTCACTGCAGCCAAGGCTGCCCTTGACCTTCACATCCTTGGCTGGTTCTTAGCTCTGTGAGAGTGCTAGGTCCAGCAGAGCATATCCCTAGTTAGCTGGTCCCCTTCATTAGGAGCAAGTCAACTTTTTGACAACAACCCCAGAAATCTCACAGGTTGTTTGCACCAAGCTGTATGTTTTCCCAGTAGATAGCAGAGTGGCTGAAGTCCTGATGCCACCAGGGCACACGAAACTGTTGTGTCTGAATAAGCTTTTGTCTTGGTGTTTCTGATCAGGTGATATGAAGCAGATACATACCACGACATCACCTGTGTTGATCTGTCCTCTGATGTAAAACCCTTGCACAAAAAGCTATTGCAACACTTAATCATGGGAGCTGTTCCACCACATTTCTCCATCTGATATAATTTCTCTACTGATACACTAGAACTGGTAATTTCTCTTTTTGTTTCTCACACTTGTATTCATTGTATAGAAGCACTTGTTACAGGCCCCCATTCATGATACCCACAGCAGTAGAGTACAAGGATCTTCCCTTCATGTTTTCTTCTGGCCACATTCTCTTCTTGCCCCAGCTTTTACTTCTCTTCATATTGTAATAACTCTAGTTATGTGTTTAGTCATGGACCAGAAGGGGAAAATGTTCTTTGCATGAAAGCAGTAAAGAGAGAATTAAAATAGCACATTTGTGCTCCTATGAAGTAAGCAAGCATATGGGCCCTGATGCAGCAAAAGTTATATATTTTCCTGTAAATAATATTTTATGCACATATTCTTGTAAAGGGTTTAACTGTATGATGCAGAGTACCTAGGAATACATAAAATACTGGAAACGCACAGTAAGAAATACAATCTCTTTTTAGGAGAGGGATTTGTAAACTGTACTATCACTGTTCATATCTCTGCAAATAAAGCCTAGTATCTATCCTTGGCAAAGTCCAAGGTTTGGAGTAAGATGATAGTTGATAAGGGATGTTTTCCTTTTTAAAGTGTTAAATTCTGAAAATATGTATAGTTCAGGATTAACCTTCTAAATTGGACAAAATACTCGGATACATTCTTAATATACCAATGTGCTTCAAATTCAGTGTTTATTTAAGAATTCCAGGGCAGAGTTGTAAACCAAGAGACTTATTTAGTTCTCTGTTTCCTAATTTTAATTGTTGATGTAAATAAACAAGATTGCATTATCAGCATCTCTTCATAGAAACAACCTGCAAATTCCAAAGTCTGGCTTAGATCAAAAAAAGAGGTAACAGTATATATTTATGCAGAGTGAATGTCCTGGTTTAGGGCAAATTTGTTAAAGAATCTGCAAAGGAGGGCCTCTCCAGAAAGCAAAACCCACACGGCCCCTCCTCCCAACCAGTTTGGGAAAAAATTCCTTGGGGAGAGGTGGAAAGAACCTGTTTATTTCAGGCACAGCACCCCCAGCACACAAAATGAACAATACCCGATGACACCGCTCTGAGAAAGATGACAAAATCAGAAAGTCTCTCTCGTGGGTGGTTGCTCTGTTCTCAGTCCCTCCGGCGCTGGGGCAGCTGCTGCAGCCAAACCCTCGGTGTTCCCAGTCCCAGTCCGGAGCAGGTTCGAGATGGTCACAGAAACAGGAGAGGAGAAACAGTCCAGGAAGGAATTTGGACTGTTTAGCTAAACTAGCTAATAAGCAGAAGCAAAAGCGAGAGCAGAAGCAAGAGCAGCAAAGCAAGCAAGCAAAGCAGCAAGCTGAAAAGCAAGAAGCCAAAACAGCCCTATGTGCTGCCCTTCTCTGTGTCCCTGATAAGAGAAACCCAAACAAAACTTCCACTCTTCAGAGCCGGTCTTAAAGGCACAGAGTAGATGAATGGGGATACAAGCATCATAACGTCACGCCAGGACAGTGAATAATACATGAATCCCCTGCTCTCCAAGTGCAATATTGTGTTCTTTAGAATGTCATTCACTAATCTATATGACACAAACAGTGAGAGCTGGTCAATATGTTTGAAGATAATTAGGAATTGATTAGCACATGAGAAGCCAAATGAAGCGACACATTTTCCCCAATGACTGAATTTGTTGAATAGACTAGACCTAGATGCAATCTCCTTGGATAGTGGTAGCATGCACCAGCTGTTTATACTTATTTGGTGCTCTACTAAGATTCTTACATGCTTTATAGTCACTAGTTTTCAGGGTACAATCCGCCATGCATGTGGATTTTACCTCTTCTCTTGGTTTCTGCAAATAGAACTTTGCATTTTGCATTAGTAAATTCTATGCTGTTTAAATAGAAGCCAAACTTAGCAAGTGAGAGAAACTGTTCTGCATGATTCCATTTCCTCATCATTATTTATCACTCTGCTTACTGCATAGCCATGTAATAATTTTTGACTGGCTCACTAATGAAAATTTTGAACAGAACCAAGCCTTGAACCAGTGACTTTGGGACAGCCTGAAAAACACACCCAGTCAATGGAAAACTCTTCAGTGAGAAGAGTTCTTCAAGGTACATTCCAGTAAGGTAGAAATCAATACTGACTCTTAACCACATTGCATCCAAGTTCTTAGCCTTCCTTGTCTGTCAGTCTTTTTATGATCACAGGAATAGTCTGTCCTCTTTTCAGAGACTGCCTTGAATTTTCAGGATGAATCTGACTTTGCTTGCTTTATAAGTTAATACATTTTCAAAAGGCATTTCAAGCTCACTTGCATAGGCAAGCTTTGTGTATTAAAATTCCCAAATAAGAATGATTCCTGGAATTTTCTCACAAGACTTCATCTCTCTTCATCTCTCTGATTCCACTTCATGAAATACAAAAACAAAACCAAAACAATAAATGCTAGCCCATAACCTGTGCTTTGCTGGGTGGCACTATATAATAGAGATGAGAGAGAATAGTGCACATCCTTTAGATGGCTCCAGGAGTCAATCTAGGATTCCAAGTATATAATGTCCTTGGTAACTTTTAAACTGTACATCACATGCTTCATTGATAGCACATGATGCTCATTTATTAATCACAATGTGCAATGCAGTGCACGTCAAATAGTTTTCAAGGCCATGTATTAAGGGTATATAATTCCATTCATCAGTCTTATGAAAGAATGAAATCACTTTTATTTGAAAAGGCCTGTTTCCTATAAAAGCAAAATTCTTGACATTAATTGTATTCCTGTCTTAAGTTTTTGTGTTTCTCCACAAGTTTTCTTGGTTATGATCACAACCTAGTTATTCATGTGCTGAAAACTTTTATTTCTTTAAAGATGTTTCCTTCCTAGTGTTTTTAATATGTATGTAAATCATACAAGCTTTGTCAACTAATCATTTTAAGACACCTAACTATGAGACGTGTCATTGTAAGCCTCTTTATCAGTCTCAGATGATATGAAAAGTAATGGAAATTCATTCATTCTACCTGATCTTCATCTGAGCATTCAATACATCACTATTTGGGAAGATTCCTGTTAAAATGAAGAGCAGCAAAATAGCAAAAAAATACAGGAGAACTGGCTAAAGTCAATATGACAGCAGATTGGTTGAAAGAATAAGTGTGATGAAAAATAGATTGCCTGTAGATTTCCTCAAGGATTGGTTTTGGAGGTTGATCTCATATAATTGTTTAATTAAGAATCTTGGCAGAAGTAGTAGGAATGTAGTAATGAAATTCACATATGACAAAATTTGGGAAGTATTATCAATACAAAGAGAAATTGGATAACCTAAAAGACTGCAGTAATAGAATAGTGTTATATTTAATAATGAAAAGTGCCAGCTAATGCATTTAGGGACTAATAATAAGAATTTCTTCCAGAAGCTAGGGACTGATCAGTTAGAAATGACAGCAAAGGACAATGATCTGGGTCAGCAGGGTATGGCAATAGGACAGGTCTGTGGAAAGGAAACTTAGCACAGGGATGTATCTGGTAATTATTTTCAGTAGAGAAAGCAAAGTATTCGAGCCACTGTGCACTACACTGGTGAGACCTTCCCTTGGAATCCTCTTAAATAACTCTATCTGTGTTCAGATTTTCCTGGCTTTGTAAAGTTAGCCTTTCTGAAGCACTGGATATCAGTTTGACTATCTTGTGTTTTCCTGTTGCTAAGCAACCTATGGTTCCCAGTGTAAGAATTAACTTGCCTGGAACCAACATGAGGCGATACCTTGTTGAATGGTGTGTTTTTCTCACTTTGGGGCCTATATGCACTTTCATGTGTAATTTTGCTGCATGGAATTCAGTATATTATTTATCTATAGATTGGTTCTAGCCTGTAAAATCTGTATTCTTGCACAACCATGATGGATAACCATATTCCCAGAAAAGTATAGAGGGCTATTGAAGGCAACAAAAGGACAGTTAAGGAGAATCAGGTTCTTTTTACTTCTCTCCAAGGAATCCTTCCCGAACCAGTCAGGGGGAGGGTCTGTGTGGGTTTGCTTTCTGGAGGGGCCCCCTTTGGAGGCTTTCTCCCAAATTTGCCCTAAACCAGGACAAAATTTGGAGAAGCAACAAAAGATGTAAATCAGACATGAGGAGTAATCCAAAAGAGGAAGCAGTATTTTCACATTATTTGATATCAATAGGTCAGTTGAGAAATATGCATTTGCAGTGAAACATCAGTTCACTAACTGATGTATTCACAGAGTATTCAGGTTGCATTCAGCTTGAATTCACTGAGAAGCATATGAAGAAAGTATAACTTTGGTTCACCCAAAAGGTTTACTTTCGCACTGTTGTCTACATAGTTCTTAAAGGCTTTCTTAAAAGCTTTTGACTGAATAATTTTGTCAAAGTGTGCAACTATGAGTGATCCAGCATTTTGCCTCTCTTTATCCATGTGCCATTTTGCCTGTCTTCATCCATGAAAGCCATTGGAGATGGTTTTCTGTGTGTGAACAGGCATCTGCTGTGCCATCATCTACCTCCTTCTCCTGTCTTGGACTATGGCACCTATGGGAGAACTGGTGGATACACAGTGGAGACTAAAATAAACTAAAATAAACTAACAGTGGAGACTTAACATTCTCAACTGAACCTGAAGAGCTCAGCATGGAACTCAGGCTGTGCCACCGCAGGTTTGTAAGGTGAAAATTGCGATTTCTGGGATCCCAGAGAAGTACCCTGCTGTGAAGCACTGCTACCCCAGCTTCACTTGGGTTTCATATTAGGGACAAAGGTGTGTGACAGAGATTCCCATTTTTTAGTGGAATGTAGCCAGTAAAGAATGTGCCACAATCTGTTTTCTGATTCCTTTGGATTCATCCCTGGTGTCATTGGGAATGTATCAGCGAGTGTCATTACAAGCTCCCAAGGAAGAGTCTTGATCAAAACAGCTATATTAGTTTTTAAACCTTTTGTATGGCCAATCAGTCCCACTGAGTGGGAAGCAAGAAATTGGCTTATCTTGAAATCAGAGCTAATCACACTTTTGACACTGGATTTCTTTTTTCACTCATTCTCTCATCTTGCTCAAAATGCGAATTAATTTGTCTGACCGGCAAAAGAAAGATAAAAAATACCTCTGAAAAATTTTAAAACAACCCTCATTGACATTTGCAATAGAATGTTATGCAAATAATTGTTTGCTAGGAAGGGAAAGGGAAATGAGCCAAGATAAGGTGACAAGAGAGACAAATAGCAAGAAAGGAAGACTTACTTTTGCAAACTTGGCTAGTTTGAATTGACCAGAAAAATAATTACTAATCTCCTAGCTCATAAGGAGAAGGTATTGCAGCATCATTCATTGCAAAAGCTGCTTTTGGAAAATTATCTGAGAAGCAACAACATCTGACTGTTGCAACTCCTATGATTTTGAGGCAGCCTTGCATTCTCCTTTTATCGTTAATACTCTTCACCACGATTACTTATGTGTCTTCCCTTAATTAGTAGGCAAGTGGACAGATTTTGTTGAGTTAAATATTGTCCTACTCATAACACTTTTAGCATCATCATTAAAACAATGTGTAATATCACAAATCCAGTTTTTTAAATTTTATCTAATCACAAACAAGAGATGAACTTCATAACTGTGCATGGATTAGTATGCTGAGTGTATGAATAAAATTATAAACCTATCATACATACATTTATGGTAGATGTTTATATCTATATCTTGATTTTCTGATTCAGGTTATGGCCACTACAGAGAGGTATGGTTTCAATGTTTTGCTGTGCGAAATTCCAAAAAGAAACTATTTTATTGATGCTAAGGTACTTACAGAAGTTAATGTCAGTTCCTCCTGGTGTCCAGTCAGAAAATAATATTTATACAGACAAGGAAAAGAAGGCACTTGGTACTTAACATAGAGCAGTACTTGCCATCAGGGTATTGCAAGCAAAGCTCAGCAAAATGGAATATTTATTTATTGAATAGTAATTAAAATATTTTTTTTAATGCTTTACGAGATTGTTAAGCAGAGAATCTTGGTTTCCTGGAATCACTCAGGCACAGAATGGGCAAAGTTTCAAGCTCCAAGATCTCCTTTTAGCAGATATCTTAGCAAACAGAATCCCTGATGACACTTTTGGAGGATGTTTTCAGTCTAACACAATGACTAACTTGTGCTTACATTCTTCTTTTCCTAAAAATTTCTGCCATCATGCACACCCCAGGCTTGGTAAGTTGTGCTTACCAAGTTTGATGTCCATAGATAATAACACATTGAGGCTGATGCCACACCACTATTTTTTCAACAGTTTTTCTATATCATCACAAAGCCAAGGGTTGACCACAGCTGGAACCCTTCTACTATCATGTTCAAAAAAAGTGGTTATGTACCCTGGTTTTTCTGAACATATCAGAAATTTTCAAGATTTTTATGACTTTTAATGATGAAAAGTTGTTTGGATAGCTTATAGAACCAAATCTAAGTGCTTTCTTGATACTCTGTCCCAATTTTGGGAAGCAAATTTCTTTCATCTTTATCTTGTTATGTAAAAAATATTCTGAATTACCTAAGAGAGATGCTTTTATCTAAAGCTTTTGTAAGTGCTTGTACACCTAAACAGACCTTTCCTATTATAACTTGAATAAAGTAAAAAAATTGCACTTGTCTGCAAGGTGCATGTGTGCTTTTCCTTCGAAGCGGAGTACAAAGCTCAGTGTACCTAAGTGTTATAAAATCAGAATCAAGTTAGGATGAAGTTCAGGTGGTAGGAACAGGACTGTTTCCTTCTCTGTTTTTGTTTTTTTTAAATATTCTTGCACAGTACGAAACACACTGGTTTTCTGATCCAAATGTAAGGCCCCCAAATGCTACCATAATAAATAAAAGAAAAAACAACTTTTAGTTTTCTTTGTGGATTATTCCTCTCTTATGCTGCCCTCCAATATTAGTTTCTTTTTGTTTTCTGTAAAGGATGCTTGATTTTCTGAGTGTTCCATTTAGGAAAAAAAACCCACAACCAAACAAGCAATCTATTTTTTATTTCTGTAGAAAAATCTATATAACATATATGCAAGCTGGGTTTCATGGCAAGTAGGCATTGTGGCACGTCCTGCTTTTTGTTAGGGACCACTATATGTCTAATGGAAATTAATGTTAAAAAATATATTGCTCTGATAAGCTCCATAATTATTTAATTACTGTATTTTCTTCAGTGTAAATTGAGGCAGTCAAATATTCTAGGTAGTTCTGCACATAATTTTTTCACCTTTTCCCCCCCATTTTATGACCAACTTTTTTTTATTCAGGTATGACACTGTTTTCAGGGAAGAATAGCATGAATCTCATCAAGTGGGCTTATGCAGTAATTTTATGAATTTTTAAACACTGTAAACAAAAATGCCTGTATTAAATGAGCTCTTTATGTTCTAAGTCATTTGGTATAAAGGTGGAGTACCCATTGTGGAAAAATTGAACTTCTTATGGGGAAATTGTATTTTAGATAAACAAAAGAATTGTTTCTTAAAAATCCCCCCACCCCTCTGTTTCTTCTGTCATGTCTTGAACTTTCCTTTCCCTTGCATCTTATAGGTTTACCTGACTTAAGTTGAATGATTGCCATAAAACAACTCTAGGATGCTTTTAGTAATTCATCTCTATTACCAGCTTAGTGCGTGTCATTCTCTTTTTTGGGTTGATACTGATCAAAAGCCTCAGTGGTGCAATGTGAAGCACTGCTCTTCTTTTACCAATGCTTCTCATATTGATGTCCATTACAAAAAATACTATTTTTTATCCTATTTTATCTTTCTATTTGCACACAGGAGTGCTGGTCCTAGCCTGTGTCTTCCTAAGCAGTTTACAATCTATGCACAGGACAGGAGAATTGTTTCGTAAAATGAGTGAGCGTGAGGACACACTGAGATAATGGTTAGCATGGCTGCCAGTGGTCTCAGCTAGGAGTCAAAGTTTCAGTAAGAGACTTGAAGGCAGAGAAAGAAAATCTGCAATGCTTAGGGAGTATTCTATGAGTTTGCATTGGACAAGGTGAAAATTTTGTTAGAAAATGAAGTAAATAGACAGTCTGACGTTATGGAACAAATGGAGGTGAAAGTCTCCCTAACCTCAATGAGGGCTCTCAGGTCAGGACTGGGTGGTGCTGGAAAGGGAAGCATATCCTATGCTTGAGGTATTGCAAAAACACAGGAAGGAAAAAGGCTAGTTGGTTATCACTGTCACACAGGTAGTGTTCAGTGTTCAAGGCTTAATTGGTCTGACTTTTACTTTTGTTTGCAGACACTACAAACTGCTGTAGGGTGTGACAACTCACAGTTTCAGCTGTATTCTAAGTGGCTTGTATGTCTGGAGGCTTTGCAAACACTGCAGAAGCCACTTAAAGCAAAGATGTTTCCAGAAACAGACTGCAGGTAGCATTTCTGGGAAAAAGTATCTGTCCTGGGAGTAACTACTTTAAATAAATGTTTATGTTTATTTGAAAACATTTTTTTATGGGACTTCATTATGTCATCTGCAGAATAATATGTGAAAGCTTGGACCAGATCTATACCAACTTTTTGATATAGCTGCTGTTATGTTAAGCATAAAAGTGGACATAAACCACATATTTAATTTTCTGCAAATGGATATATAAAAAAATATCTCAGTGCTAGGTACTGTTGCAGGTCTGCAGCTGCTGCTGGAGAAATATTTTAATCAGAAAAATGCCATTTTAGTTTACTATGTGTCTGTGACATTGTAAACGGAAAGAACATGTAACAAATTCTGACTTTTAACCTTGAAAATTTGAGGAGACCGTATTGTGACACATATCCCTGACCAGGTTCAAAAAAAGTGAGCATTATATGCACTGACCCTATACAGACCCCATGGATGGTTTCAAATCTAGGTTTCAGGTGTACTGGGAAGCTGTCTCTCAGTACTCAGGAGAATGCTAAAGCAATGATCTGACTCTTCTGTCCTGCTCTTATTGTTTTTCCCCATTCCCTCCATATTCACTTTTTGACAAACCAGGCTTTTCTGTTACACTTAGATTTCTTCAGTAACAGTTCTTCAGTAAAGGCTTCTACTGCAGTCAGTGAGACCAAGTATCATCCTAATTCCAAGAAATCAACCAGACATGACTGTATCAATAGTTACTTTTGTTTTCTCAGCAATAAGGATTTCTTTGAGCTTCACAGACTGTAAAGAGAATGTAGTTCCTGCCCTGAGAAAGGAATGTAGGTAAATGAATTTTGAAAAAGTCTTTTCTGCATGATAATATTTTAAACAAGATTCTCTGGCAGAGAATGAATTCTGGATTATTTATTATTGGAAGGGCACACTTTCCCTAATCATGACTTGTCTATTGTACATGCCAATGGTTTGAAACATGACTCTTAATATTTTGCTATGGTCAAAGAGCATTAAGATCAGTTTGTGTAGATCTAGGATAGTGCCTTCTTCCTTCAGGAATTCATAAACACCATCTCATATGCAGGTTGTGGCTGGTCAGGCAAAACCTATCATACTGTTTTCAATTCACTCCGAAGCATATAAGCTTCAAGTCTCCACTACCACTTAAGACAATTATTGTTTTGGAACCAAACTAAAACACATACATTTTATAGATTCAGAAATGGCTTTTTGTGGGCATTTGTATGGACATTACTCAAATGACCAGAAAAAGGAGTTGTAAACACATGAACCTTGTGAAGCAGAATTTAATTTTTAAACAGCATATTTTTTCTGCATTTTGAATTAAAATTCTACAATTTTGCCTAGGTAAGAGGGAGGAAGAACACTCAGGATCTGATTGGAACCTGTCTCTCCATTGGGAGAAAGATCTCTGTATGAATAATTCAGCCCTGGATGGAGTGAGCTTCCTTTTAACTGGTACAGTAGGATGACTCTGCTGCAAAATGAACTACTTGCTGATACACTAGAATGACAAGGCATATTAATGATTTGATATCAGCAATGTAAAACACATTATGTTCATTGATTATTAAAGGTAATGTTATTATTGCCATGATTGAATTATGACTGTGCATCATGTCTGGGATTTCACAAAAATGTATTAAAAAGGTAGCTGTAGTTATGGCCTTACCAGTAGATTTTCATATTCATGTATTAGGTGACTTTAAATTTACTGACTAAAAAGAATGTTATTTTCTTTTCCCATATGAATAAATGAACTTTTTGTGCCTTTTCTTGCATCGTGAACTCTTACATAGTGAAAAGTATCGCAGGACCAGATGAAGACCCAGCAGGGATAAGTCTGTTTGTGTCAGTGAGAATACTTTTTATTAAAAAAGAAACCTTTTAGTCATGGCTCAAGACCATAAGCAGAGCTTTAAATGTCTCAGTTCCCTGATTTGTCTATTCATTAGGGGTCCAGACCTAGCCTGGCCCACCTTGTGACTATTTGCTGCTTTCAGCAGATCAGTTTTGAAGGCAGGTGGCATACCTTGCTCCTCACAATAACTGAAAGCCATATGGTTAATCCCACATCTCCTGGGATGAGCTCTATTTTCCAGACATTATGTGAGTTCTCTAAGAGCTTGCCATTATACAAATGGTGTACAACCTACTATCACAGCAGACTAAATTAGTTGTGTTGTTGACTGCAACAGATTTTTCAGGCTTACCACAGCATGGGCAGAGATTTGGTTCCCACATGCTAAACCTGGTTAGCAGCGGTCCATTAGGGAAGAGAGGGGTTCATATATTTCTGGAAAAGGCGCTCTGCACATGTATTAGTGACTTGAATGGAGCATCTGGGAAATCAGGGAAGCAGAGACAGGTATTGAGTAAAGAAAGACTAGTATGCTTTTGGGGACTTTGTATTTGGGTCTTAGAAATGGGTATTAAGCAATTATGTTAAGAGCTTAAACAAGACTGAATAAGCAGTCTTGTGTGCAACTTTAAGACTGTTTATTTGTGTCTGAGAGTTATTTGAGTGTGTATGAAAGGTGGCTGGGTAATAAGAATAATTTGAGAGTAACTTGAGAGCTCTTATAGAAGGGCTAGCAGACAACTTTTTGAGCATTCTATTGGATAACAGCAGTTTTGCTGAATATAGATGTCATTACTACATACTGAAATTCTAGTGAGCTGTCTTTCACATGATCAAGACTTATGATAACTGAAATGACAATGCATGTTCCTGCTAGTGGTGAGAGAGAAGAATTCAAATGAAAGGAAAATATCATCTTAACTATCAGAGCAATGTCAAGACTACTTGGAAGAATTTTTTTGTGAAAAACCAAGTCCTTGCACATTTAGATAAAGGATTCAGGCTCATATCTTTGGGTTGAGTACTCTTGTTCTGTGGCCTCCAAAGTAGGATGTGTGCATGTGTCAGGATGCTCAAAGCAATCCATTGGAGTGTAGGAAAAAAAAGAAAAACTCGAGAAGTGGGCCCCTGAGAACTTCATGCAGTTCAACATGTTCAACTGCAAGATGCTGCACCTGGGTTGGGGCAGTCCCATATATGATCACAGACTGGGAGATGAATTCATTGAGAGCAACTCTGCTGAAAAGGCCTTGGGGGATGAATGAAAATCCAGACATGAGCTAACAATGTGTGCTTGCAACCCAGAAATCCAGCTGACTGGGCTGTGTCAAAACCAGCCTGGCCAGGAGGGTGAGAGAGGGGTTTGTGTCCCTCTGCTCTGCTCTGCTCTGCTCTTGTGGGACCCCACCTGCAGGGCTGTGTCCAGCTCTGGGGTCGCAGCACAGGACGGACATGGAGCTCTTAGAGCAGGTCAGTACGAGGCCAGAAAGTTGATCAGAGGGCTGGAGCACCTCTTCTACAAAAACAGGCTGAGAGAGCTGGGCTTGGTCAGGCTGGAGGAGAGAAGACAGCAGGGACACCTCATTGTGGCCATCCAGTACCTCAAGAGGGCTGATTAAAAAGGAGAGGAGTTATAATAGGCAGATGGTGACAGAACAAAAGGAAAAGATTTTAAACTGAAAGAGGGCATGTCTAAGCTAGATTTTAGGAAGAAGTTCTTTATTCAAAGGGTGGAAAAGCACTTCTGATGCTGCCCAGAGACTTTGTGGGTGCCCTATCTCTGGAAGTATTCAAGGCCAGGTTGGACAGGGCCTTGAGCAACCTGATCTAGTGGATGGCATCTCTGCCCAAGGCAGAAGGGTTGGGGCTAGATGGTCTTTAATGTCCCTTCCAACCCAAATCATTGTATGATTCTATGATTTTTTACTGTTAATAAAATAAATTTTAAAATAGTTGATTATTTCACCCTTTTTTCTATTTTCATGTGTGCTTTATAATACATGTAATATATTAGTACTGGAGTAAATGTACAAATTTTATAAATGAATAAAAAAAATACTGGGTCTGTGTTCAGAAATTCTTAGTTGATGGAGTGCACAACCAAACCAGTCTGGAGACCACTCCTCTAGTGCATGTGTGACAGTTTTAGTGTCTCTCTGGATTAATAAATAGTTTCAGATATAAGAAAAGTATCATGAGAAGGAAGCATTCCTGAAAGTCTGGTACACTGAAAGATCTCCTGTGATTGTGAGTGCTTGCGTTGTCTGCATTGCTTTCTGTATGTCTAGAATGTCCATATTAGAGATCAGAAACATTTCCTAGTAAGTGTCATTCATGCTAATCCCACAAAAACCTTTCATAAATAGTCTCTCCTAAACAACAGAAGTTTCACTGAAAAATTCCAACAAGCCTAACAAGTCTGAAGTTCCCTGCTTTATTTTATTTTAAAGTATTTATTTACTTAGAATCCTTTACAATGGATTACATTAAAATGATGAGGATTGTGCTGGTGAATATAAATTGTTAGGAAAACATTTATCATTCTTGTGCACATGTGAGCTTACTGTTGGACTCTCAAAGCTTTGTCCAAGAATATGACTGGATGACTTCTAAAATTAATGACAATTGCTGTGTGAACCATAGTTTAAAGGATCATGTACATACATATACCTATAGAGGCTTTGTGTTCTCTATTGATAATGTCCAACAAGTACAAATTTTATGCATAGAGTGGTTGATGCTGCATTTTTCATAATGTTAATAAATTCAGAACATGAAGAAATAGCATTAAGTGCCAGCAGCTCTTGTCTATGGCATGATGAATATATCTATCACTTTACAAGAGTGATGCAAATGCAGGAATCTTGTTTGGGACATGCAGTCTCGTGTTAAGAAGAAATACTTTGTTCTGATTTGCCTTTGATGTTATTTGTATACCAGGTTTATGAAATAGATTTTTCCAGTACAAGCAAGTGGGCTTTGAACATGAGCATGAAAAATGTCAGCTCTTGAAGGAGCAGAGAATAATGCAATGGACTTTATGCCATTTAAAGAGGAAGTAAATTTAGACCAGAGGGAAAATTCCTCCTTTATTTATGGACAATTTGGACATAGTGTTCAGGAGTGAATGTTTGAAATTAATTTCCTGACATGCCCCACTTGCTTCCTTCTGTTCGCACTCTGGATTGGCCTTAGTACACCTAAATTGGATTTTAGATTAAATAAAATCTGGAAGCTGAAGTCCACTTGCAAATGAACATCTGGGCAATGGGACTAGATTAAAGCAAATTAAATATATAAAAAAGCCATGGATATTTGCTCTCTAACACTGACTATTTCATTCTACTAACCCTCTATTTGTCTTAAAGTCTTGCTAATTTGGACAGAATTTTTTTTTCTCCTTTGGAAGGGGATTAGTTTCCAGTGCTGTTGCACCAGAATAACTAATGGTGCAGCATTTGTGAAATGGAGCAGCCTTCATTAAGAAAAAACTACAATCATCCTTAAATGTGATGTGGAGGCCCTTCAGCTGTATAAAGAAACTTCATATTACACATTGCAAGACAAGCAGCGAGCCATGTAACAGACCCTTCAGTGGCATCAGCAGCCATATGAGAGCTGCCCTTCAGTTTGCCCCTGTTTTAGGGAAACAATGGCTGAAGACCTTTCCAGAAGCTCAGGTCATATTTCTAGTAAATGCAGGGAAGCCAGTGGACACTTCATGCTTAAATGAACATATTCTGTTTCTCACTGCTTTGTGGCCAGGTAGTGGCAGTTTTAGCCAATTCTGAAAGTAACCTGATTTCTGATTAGATCAATCCTGCTGAAGTAGTCTTACAAATAAGATATTTATCAGAATGTTTTATTAGGTTACAGTTAATTATATTTTACCTGTATCATAGAGAACATTAGCTTTCTGAGTGGGTCATTTTGAAAGTGCTCTTTGTGATAACACTAGGACAATATAGATTGCTTTCTGTGACTTTGGTTGCTTTGTGTGCTCCATTTAGAAAGGAAAAACTACATTTTACAGCCTCATATCAGATTTGTAGCACTTCAGATAGCACTGCACATAGGACATGCTACTAAATAGTATTCTGGGACCAGTCCCTTTAAGCAGACCATTTTTAGAGTTGCTTATAGATTAAGCATTTATTTTAAGCAACATAAGATCTGACAATAGCATGCCATTTCTCTTGCTGTCATTAGGACCATTGGAAAAGAAATCACTATTAATTATATTATGCAAAGTGTGTGCATTACATTTGAAGAGATGGGAATAACAAAGTCCAATATGGGTTTCGTCTTTCAACTTTTCCTCTCAACTGTTTCACTGATCATTAAACTTTTTGCGCTTCCACTGACTGAGAAAAACTATTACGTGCCTTTAAATTCTGATTATTTTTTGTAGATAGAATTTTGTCTTTTTCCCTCCCACTGCCCCTCCCCCCTCCCTCCGCCCCCACCCCAAAAAAGGTGGATTGATTATCAGAAGGAGAAAATCATTGAAAATAAATTTTTGTTGTTCTTTATTATTAACTTTTATTGCTAGTACATTAAAGTGAATCCTTGGGACTTGGGACCTGTCATCTCCAGAGCACATGTGATCCCTACTCTGCTTTAATTTAAGGCACAGGACCTTAGGCTGTGGTCCAGTTGTCCACTTTGAAGTACAGATAACTTTGCACGTAAAAGTGTGGTTAACCAGTGTGTTAGTGAAATGTAATAGCTAGCCCCACATGTAACCATATGAATACACCTTGAGTAAGGAAAATAACCAGTCTGCAGAACCTTTGTTCTTCCCTTTGTTAGATGCTGCAGAGCCAAGGAAGATGTGGTGCTATTCATTCTATCACTGTCTCTCTCACTGGTTTTACAGAGCATCAGAAAAGATTTGGGAGCATAAGTGTTTTGGTTTCCAATGCTCTTAATTATTTTTAAATAGTAACATTTCTATTTATTTTTAAAAATAGCAATAGAAAAACACCCCCATCAAACACCAGTGATCGATGGAAACTGTTTCTGGACCTGAGTATCTTATGTCACAATCAGTTTTCTATAAAGAAATACATAAAATAAAACAAATGAAATAATATTTCTTTCAGACTTGCTTTATAAAACTACCTGGGCCAAACTATTGGACTTACAGTAATGGTCCTGGAGTTTTATGTCACTGTTATAATCAGTGGTAGAGGCAGGGGCTCTGTCTTACAAGTCAAAGTGTAATCTCTGCCCACAGAGTCCTGCCTGGAACAGGGAAACAAGTATTTCAAGAGTTAAGAGTCTGCTACCGGAGCAGATCTAATTTTCTTTTCCCCATGAACTAAGGGGGAAGGAAAGAGAGCAATTGGAGACACAGTGTTTATGTTCTTCTGCACATTCAGTCAAGTGCTTAGGGTTTCAGTGTCTGAGCTGTGCATCTTTGAATAGGTATTAATAGCAAAAAATGATACCATGGTAAGCTCCAGAAAAGCTGAAAATTTTGTACTTTAGATCTTTTCTCTCACCCTGTCTTATATCAAAAGAATGCCTATTTTAGCAGCCACTTTTAACTTCAGCTTTAAAAATTATGGAGTGAAATAGAGAGTTATCCTAGGTACAAAACTCTTATTATCTTCTATTTGAAACTTCCTGCATCTTCTTTTTTCAGGTCTATTTTTTCTCCATAGTATAAATAGAGCTGCTAATAATGCTTCACACCACTGTCACTGAAATGGTGTAGTACTTTGTCATTATAACCTTACCTTCCATGTTTTATCCTAAGAAACCCATAGAAATTGCTCTTTCTGCTTCAAAATTTGCATGCAAGGTTGGTGGCCAGAGGTTAGCTTTTGACCGAGTTTGATAACATTTAAGTCTCTCTTCTAATTTAGTTTTTAATAAAAGGCGATAGCGAAAGGTGACATAATGATGGATGCCTGCACTATGGTGTGTCAGGGCTTCTCAGCTGCCTGTCTTTCTGCCAGCAATTGGACATGCTGTGATCATAAGTGCCAAGGAGCTGCAACAAAATGACATTTCTATTTCCTAGTGCTGCTAAAACTGAAGTTTGGATGTTCATAAAACATGGATGATCAGCCTTCCTTAATACCTGATTTATTTCAGTAACTAGCTTCTGATACATTTTAAGATATTTGAAAATGAAGCAAAATAAAGCCTCATAAACTTAGAGGAATGAAAAACAATTCTACTTTCCTATTGCAGGCTTTAGAAAGAAAACATGGTATTGTTTTGCAGCAGAAGGTGCTGATATCTTATGATCCCAGAATGAAAGGCCCTCAGGGACTGTCAGCTGTTATTTAAAATCCCTTTTTTTTGGGTATTTACACTATAAAGGAAAAGAGGATGGTGTAGATAATCTTATGCACCTTCAGATGTTGGGAAACCCTAGATGCACTGCATCAAACAGGTCTCCAACCAGGATCCTATCCATGGGAAGTACATTCCTTTTGAACATTTGAGATCTTACACACTATTCTCAAAAGAAAACAATTGTATGAATTTCTATTGTCAGAAAAAAAAAAGGGTGTTCACATGAGACCATCTTGCTGTACTTTTTAAAGGGAAGGTCACAGAGGTGATGTAAATGCGGGTGCTCTGTGGGAGCTGCACACAGGCTCTGCTGTGACAATGAGGTGACCCTGCAGCCACGGGATGTGTGCAGCACTACAGCCCAAAGGCCAGGCTCTGCAGGCACGATAGCAGAGCACACACCTGCCCCCACTCAGGTTAAATGTTGTTTGGATCAATAATTCTCTGAGTTACAATGCTGTTCAGGGCAAGATCCTCTCAGGGATGCACTTGCAGCCTCAAACGCCAAGGACTCCAAAAGTCTGGTTGCTAAGTCTTTGCTGGTTTTTGTAACTAGGACATAGAATCATAAAATCATAGATTCATAGAATGGTTTGGGTCAGAAGGAACCTTAAACTTCATCTAGTCCCCAACACAGTCAATTCCTGTTTGGAAGTGGGTTGTGCTCAGTGTTTCAGCTACCTCACATCAGTCGTCTTGTATGGTACAGACTCCTGTAACTGGATTACTTCTTTTTAGAGCATTTAGTCATGCCAAGCCAAACGCAACTGTGCCTGTACAAACAAAATAGAAATTATGACTATGTCCCACAAATTGGTGTCATCTATGAGATCACAGCATGAGAATTACACTGACCTATCCTTAACAATGTATGTATTCTTAATCCCAAAAAACCTTGCAAAAATGTTCTGAGTTTTTGTGTGATGTTCACAAGGGAAAAATGTGCTATGATTCAGAAATTCTTTGAAAAGTCACACATGGCTCTCTTGCCTTTCACATGTCTCTCTCTCTGATGACTGAGTTTTAGAGAAGGAGCAAATAAAGATGAAAATCATAATTTGTTTGTTGCTCTCTGCTCTGGCATCACATGAGTCCAACGTCTATCACAGAAATACTCGGAATTTCTGGCTGGGGAGAATGGAAACATTCTTTGAAGTACATTCAGACTCAAAGGTTTGAAAATGGTCATGTCTCATCTGGAAATTTGATCTGATCAAAAGCTGATCAGAGAACCCAAATTAAGACAGAGTGAGAGCCTATTTGGTAATGGAGGAAGAAGAACATATAGATACATCATATCTCTAGGTATATATACTGCTGCATAGAAGGTGTGAAGGGTATGCTCCTTTCTATTTCTGCTAAGCTCCCAAAATTGCAGCCATGTTGAATTGTATAATACATAAATCAGCTGGGCAGATTTTGATAAATGTAATCCAGAAATGAAACACAGAAATGGTGCAGATGCAACTCATATTTATTTCAAAATATGAGTAAACAGTAATGGAATTAGTTAAAAATTTTTGGTTAGATCTAACCATTATTCTTTCCATTGAAGCTTACAAATACTTCAAAAGATGAATAAGAAGATAATAATACTGCTAATGGGGCGAAGTTTTGCTTTGTACATTAACCAAGGAGGGATGTCATTTGTGCTCAATGAATTCAGCTTCAATTACTGCTAAATAAGCAGAAAATGTGTAGATTAGTTATAACATCCTAGTTATATCTGTTAATTGATAAACATCTGCCAAAAAAAGGTACTGTTTTTCAGACAAATTGCATAGTTGCTTGATATCCTTGTATTGAATTCCAATGTGACTGAACTAATGGCATAAATATATGAAAAGCATGTGAAACAACAGTGATACATCTTCAAAATGTGGCTCATGTTCTGCTTCAGTATGAAGCAAGCAGTGGTTTTATAAAATTTCTTAAGGCTTGATTGATCAAGGGTAAGGCACTGTCAGGAATATACCAATGAGCATCCTGTAAGTCTGAATGTGCAGAGTTCATTCCAAGGAAGCCTGGTGACAGATGCATAGCTCCCCTTTGAATGGAAAGGGTTTTCATTGCTGTGTGTACACAGGACAAAGCACAAGGTCTTAGTAGCGTAAAACAGAGCTTTGTGTTTCAGTATGCTGAGAAAGGTTAGTTTTGCCAGTCTTCTATCTCCAGGACCTTTGGGCTATACCGGCATTCCATCTTCCTCTGGGAGCCTGTGCACTATCAGTGTGACAAGAGCCTTGACTCTGAAATAAATCCATGGTGAAGAACATGGCTGTGACCTGTAAGCACTAAGTACCTTTCCTGAGAAGGTCACTTGTCTTCAACCTCCTTTGTTCTAGCACCCCATAGATGATATGTTATATGATAAAGATGATAACACAATGATGGCATGGTCTCTCCTGGGTAAGCCATGTTAAACCAAGTCAGTTGGAATCTTGTAGGAATTATATATTTGTCAGGCTTGGAGACTACTTTTCTTCAATCAATTGATGTTTGTTCTTTTTTTTTTCCCCAAAGCAGATGCACTGATGTTGATACTCTTGGACTTCAATTTTTACTGGTGTATAATTTAAACTGTACTTTTGCCTCAGGTCCAGTCAAGGTTAATTTGTATTTTTAAATTTTAATGCAACAAAAAAGTGTATCTGTCCATCTGTGAAATGCCCATTATGTATTTTCTACCTAACTCTAGCAACACCAAGCTTTCTGGATAGTGTCTTACTCCAAATGGAATGTCTTTGTGATAATATTGAGCATCACAGCTGTAGGTTACCTAAATAGGCATTATATCCATTACTGTTATTTTACATTGTTCAATACAGCTATTATGTTTCATAAAAAGTAGGAAAACCTGGGTATTATAAGTAGCAAGAAAACCAGCAGGCTGATAATTGCTCTATGCTCACTAATGTGAATTACTAAATGGCTCATCTATAATTGTAATTAACACCTCCTGCCTAAGCTTTGCAATTAACTGATGTTGCTGCAAATTTTTGTTGTATATTTAATCTTTATGTTGTTTCTCTGGCCTGCTCCTGTATTAGATTTATCATTAAACCTACAAGCTATACATTGAGCTGCCACAGCATCTACTCATTAGTAACATGGGGCCCTTGTACAAAGGCTGGCTGCATCTCCAGGGAATTCACAGTCAACACATTCTGTTCTGGTTTAGTAAATGTACCTGCTGCGTATCCTTTCACATTTGCTGGATCTGTTCAAACTTAATTTGAATTCATGTTGTGTGTGAGTTTTCTGCACTTACAGACATTTCAGGAACTTTTCTTCTACACAGTGCGTTTTTGGAAAGTCACAGAGTGGGTAAGAAATTCTGGGGCAAAGCCACTTTCCACTAGAAAGGTTTGGAGGGGAGAAATCCCGCCAGGTCTGGTTAGGCGGAGCGAGGTGCAGGCTGTCACCGTGCCAGCCTGGCTGCTTCCCAGCTGCCCAGCTCCATGGCAAGCCCCAGAGTGGGTGGCCATCAAGCCTCTCCCTCTTGCTGCTTCCTGCTCCTTAGGTCTCGGGCTCCAGGAGCTCAGTGCTGCCCTGCTCGCCCAGGCTGCCAGCTGCCTGGAGCCCCTGCTCCTGCGAGCTGCCAGGTGCCTGCCTTGGCAGCTCCCCTGCCCCGCGGGCAGGCAGGTGCGCCGGCTCCAGCGCTCCGCGCTCTCCTGCTCCTCTGCCCTGCAGGCTTCCCTGACAGATGGACAGACAGAAGGCAGGCTCCATCCATGGCCACCTCCCTAGGCAATCTGGGAACCTGAGATCTTGGGGAGAATATTTTGGTTTTATAAAAAAAGTGTACGTGGGCCAATTAGCATGTGTAGAGTGGGAAGATGAATTTTCAGGCTGTTGCTGGAGCTGCTGGCTCTCTGATGCACAAGCAGTGCCACTCAGTGAATTCTCTGATTCCACTCTGGGGCTTGCCCACAAAAGCAAAGCAGTGCCCAGAGTGCACCACCATAGCCTTGCTCACCATAGCTTTTTTCTCACTTACAGTGCAGAGAAGCCCTATAGAATTTCTTTTACTTCACACTGTGGAAAAAAATTACCCGTACTTAAAATTGTGCATAATATTTGGGGAATTTTTGTCTGCTGTCACAAAAACCCAAGCTCTATTTTGGCTTAAAATACTGTTTCCATAAAGCAAACAAATGTATGGAAGACTCTTCCTTGGGCTCAAGATAATGAAAAATGCCTTCTGGGCACCTTTCCCGTATGGTTTGGTGATTTTGAATGGAGGAAATAAAGGAGCATAGATGGAGTTCAATCCAGTTCTTTTCAGCTCAGAGATAAGTTTTTGACACTAGGTGGTACTGCAGACAAAGGCCAATATTTGCAAACTTTGACAGTAAGGAATCGGCAGCTCTAAACCTGGCATCTAATTTGATGGCCTGATTATTGGCTTACACACCTCATATTTTTCTGGAGATAAATATATTCCATTGCATCTAGTTTTGGAGTGTTCTGCTTTTAGCTCCTTGCAAAATTTGTTATCAATCAGGTAATCTTTCTAAAAATTGTGAAATTATTTGATACAGTTTTATAGTAAATCTAAATCTGGATATCACTTGCCAATACAAAATGGTACATATAATATTTTGAGCCTTATGTGTTCAATTCTGAAAATATATTTCTCAAGAGCAACCCTGGGAATGTACTGCTATTTCAGCTGCCCCCTCAACACATTTCCCAGCATAATATGTATTATGGCTTTATTTAGAGCATGGGGATCCATCCATCAAGGGCATTTCTGAAGGTATTTTCCTTCCAATCTAACATCAACTTCCGCTCTCAGGTGAATGAACCTGTAATTTCCTTGAATTTTCCCTCCTGTTTCTGTATTTCTGCTTTTTTCACCTTTCTGTTTCTCTGCAGCTACATCTGCCTCAGTCACTGCTATATCAGAACTCTCTACTGCTTTTTGTAAGTGCTATGCTTGTTTAGAAACTCATAGGCTTTCATTTGTTTCCCAGGACTGTAGACTCCATTAGATGTGATTTTTGCTAACAGGTAAAGGAGGATTGAAACTTCTTTGGATGGTGAAATACAGTTGATGCCAGAAGCAAGGAACTCTAGCCTAAAAAAATCTATAACTAGTTTTTAAACTTTATTTTATTCTTTTTTTCTGTAGTATCTTGGCTTTTAACAAGCCAGTTTCTCACTGTGTTTATTACTGCAGAAGTTAAAATCAATGTGTGTTAACTGTCTTTTCACAGGCATTTCAATGAACTGCCTGCTGGTCCTATGTGATTCAAATCACCCTTAAAATACTTTATGTACATGACAACACACAAGTGGTTGCAACAATACAGCATGGCTGGGTTTTTTCTAAAATATAGATAAGCTGCTCTAAAATTACACTATTACATGTACAGAATTTGTCTTCTGCAATGAATGTGATGGTGAGAAGATTGATTTTAAAATAAATAAAAGTATTGAAAAGCAACTGAAGCACACTTTTGTGCACTGCTGGTAAATACATACAAACAAGAGAACTGTTTTCTTCCAATAATTTTAAAAAAAGGCAATAAGAATTACACTGATTTTTTTGTCCTGAACCAGTAAGCTTTTGAGATTTAGCTATGCCTAATATACACAAGCATATACACTTATTTAACAGATACATGATACTGTGTTAAACTGGAAATTAATGCAGTTGGAGCTTTAAAATTGTCTTTGAATTATATATATATCTTCAGCCATACATACAAGAAAAGGATAAATAGAAGTGGACATGACATACTACAAATATTACTACAGTACAGAATTTTGTGCTCCACCATGAATTGTTTATACTAAAGAATGGAAATCCTCAATAGTATTTCTAAATTAGAAAATATTTAGTCCTGCTTTTAAAAGTGAAAGGGAAGTGGACCTAGCTGAGCTTACATTTCAGACAATTAGACTCAAGGTTAGAAATCTTTCCTGCCCATTTTCTAACCCCATGAGGCTGCAAGATGAGGTGTAGCTTTAGCAGGTGAGGTTTGTGTGGTGAATCCCAAGCATTTACAACAGACCTAAATATCACTGGTCATAGGCTGGAATTACTAAGGATAATACTGACCCATTCTTTGACTCATCATCTTCAGAATAAACCTAAGCTCACAAATACAAATAGCTCACTTAGCGATGAATTGTAACTTCACAACTTTTCCAGATTGCTATGCATTGTGTGAAGAGAAGCTCTTGTGGCAGCTGATGGAAGAATTATCCAACATCAAATGCAATGTCCCTGAAGGAAAGAGCAGAGCAGTGACAGCTGCCACAACCCTTCACAGGCAGCAGCATGCTCCATGAGCTGATGAGGAGGGGCAGGTGGAACCAGAGCTGCACTCCTTGCTCAGGGTGTCCAAGCATTTCTGCTGGCTTTGAGTGCTCTGGGTTTTATTTGCTGAGAGCATAGACTATGCTCATTTTTGCCCAGGTGCTAGGATCTGGGGGACAGAAGCAAACCACACATAACCATCTAGAAAACCCTTGATTGCTGAGGTCATCCCAACTGTAACTTGATTAGGTTTACTGCATAAATGGTTAACATCTGCTTTATATGTATTGCACTCAGTTTCTCTTTTCCTTTTCTTTAAAATGAGACTAAATGTCTCCTAAAATGCATGTATTAATAAAAAGTAGTATCTGGAGAAAGACTCAAGAGAGATATTAAAACAATTTACTTAAGCAGCAGATTATAAATCAAGTCAATATTGCAGGACAGTAGTCTAATTGCATTTTAAGTGCATGACAAAATGCCTATCCCAAATTAATCAAAATCTATAACGCTAAACTCTGTTTTTATATAGAGAAAACAGTGCAAACTCATATCATCAGCTGTCTTTGTGCTCCCTGTTCTTGCACAGGGTCTGCACAAGGATGTGGCTGAGGAGGGCTCTGCCAGGGCAGGGCCAGTGCTCCTGCTGCTGCAGGGTGGGGCACATCAATTAATTATACACAATCAGACCAACACCCAAATTGTTCCTCTAAGGCTTGGCACAGGTGTGACATGGATTATTATAATATCCTAACAAAAAATTTGGTAACATATTCTGAGTAATAATGACCTTGCTGTAGGGCACTTCTGCTGGAGTTACCAATACTTGGATGGTGATCTTTCCTTTTCCTTCCTTGAGAGATGTGGGGAAGAGCCTACACTGCAGGGAGTGTGGAGGAGGCAGGTGGAGGAGAAACTTCTGAACAAAGCTGGGTCCACCTGCCAAACAGACACTTAGAGACTGTATTTTGGAGAGACTTTGAATGTCTCCATATCTTGGCTGCTGCGCTGATGTGGCCTCTTCCTTTTCTCCACTGTTGACTTTGCAAAGTGCTGAAGAGGGAAGTCATGGAAGATGAGGCCTTAGATTGGAGACCATCAGTGAAGGCCTTGTCAGGCTCTTCAAATAGCAGAAGAATATTTTTGGTTAGTTTTGTCTTCTGCCAAATGGCATGCAAGTTTCACACGCTTAATTCCTTTGGGGCAATGCTCTGAGTCTGCTGAACATCCAGTTCTGGTATTACCTATGAAGAAATGCTGTAGTGATGCATTTTTTCAAAGTAATGCTGAAATTTTAGAAGTAGCATATTATTTACATGTGAAATAACTGGAATGCATCTGTATTGCTTTTATAAGGAGCACAAACACACTTAGATTAATAAATAAAGTTTACATTGTTACCTTCTAGTGTTAACTTTATTTCCTTTTCTCCATTCTGTTTTCCTTTAACACTGCAAAATTGAGATATCTCTGCTACAAATGGCACACATTAAAAAATTAATTGTCTGGGCTTATTACTAAAGGCCTTTTCCCCTCCTTATTGCTTCCTTGGCAGTTATAAATATGTTGCAGAAGATGGCAGACATGCAAATCCATCAGTATATCCTTCAGTTATTCTGAGCATTTACTCTGGAGTCAGGCATCATGGCACTGCACTTTGCAAAGAGAAAACTCTGAGTTTCAAATTCATTTAGGGAGCTGACTACATTGATTTCAAGTACTGAAATATTTTAGAGACACTGAGTTTTAGGAAACTAACTTTCATTGACTTTCAATAACGATCTTCAGAGTTAAATCCTGCAAAATGCTGAGTATTCCTAAAATTCAGTGAGTAGCCACAGCTTTCCCTAAAAACAATTGGGTTTGTGGCTGTCCAACTTTAAAAAACTGCTGAGCACTTTTCCAGGTCAAGCTTTTAAAAATGTTTCTGCCGGGTTGCTATAATCAGTTTGAAAATTCATGGCCACTTTTGGAAATGCTTGCAGGTCCTGACTGTGCAATTTCAGTATGAGATATTAGAAGTGGTTTACTAACAGGAAGATATTATAATAGACAACCAGACGTAAACGCTTTATTATGAGGCTCTCCTAACAGCTCAGAAAAAGCTTTGTTGTTCTCTAACCATTTATTCACATTTAAAAAGTGATCATTCTTTTAAAGTCTCTTTTAAAGAACGAAGGCCTTCTACAACATAAATAGTGCTTTGAGTGTTACAGGGTATTGACTCCACATACCATAATACAGCACTATGTCAACCTGGTGCCAACTGCAGTGTTTGTCACATTTTGCTGTGATAAAGATCCTTAGGAAGTCTTTTGTATCTGCACATAAAAAACACCAGTGACTCAAATTAAAATTTTTTTTCATCCTACGAGGAAAATTTTTTATATGTCAAGCAAATGATCTCATTTGAAAGCGGGAAGAACTCAGTCAGTGAGCTCTGAAGAGCCCTTTAGCCTGCTCCCCGAAGCAGGCGCCAGAGCTGCGGGTCAGGCTCCCCGAGCTGGGCAGGGCAGGGGCTGGGCATGGCAGAGCAGGGCTCCAGAGTGTGTGCCAAGAAGATTAGTGCTCCTAGCTCTGAAGGAGCACAAGAAGTATGAGAAACTAAAAGGGTTTAACAGTCTGAGTCCCATTCTCTTCTGGGGACCATTTATTTCCTCAGATTCTGAGAAAGAAAAAAACCATCCCGCACATCATATAGATAGGTACCCTGAGCCTAAACTACATTTAAAGACACCTTGAGAATTCTTTGTTAATGAATATGAGCAAATAAGTGCTTCCTTGTCAGTCTTGACTGTTGCTCCAGGCTGCTCCTAAGACTGAATGCAATCCAAAGATGATGTCCAGAAAAGTAATTTGGGAAACTGTTAATTAAAATGCAAGGTACATTGACAATTTTTTTAGAAGTTTGCAGCTTCATGATTGTGCATTGTCCACATGGTGCACCTTTCATTTCTCTCTATTTTAGACATTTCAGCTTTTTTCAAAAGATGCCAGCAGGCATCAGACTGTACTAAACAATCATGGCAGAGAAGGTTAAAATTTGATTAGACAATGAATAATTTAAAAAGTAAAATTAAGATGGTTTTATTACCAAATATTTTAAAATGTATTTTTAACTAATGATCTAAAGACAATTTTAAAAAATTGAAAATGTAGCCCACTATAGATTTCCAAATTGCTCTATCATTCTTGTCAGTTCACCTTTATTGATTAAGAAAATATTTCAAGGTGGCTTTATCCCAAAATATTGCCTTCATGGGGATTGAAACAGAGGAAACTAGAATGGAAACTGCTTTTTAAATGCAAATACAGAAGTAAACCTATCTCTTAAGTGTTTTATCAGGTTTTTGAAGTTCTTAGGGAATCCATAATGTATTTCTAGCTTCTGTTTCCAGTTTCAGTCTAGAGCTTTTGTTTATTGTTGACTTCCATAGACAGAAAAATTTTCATCAATATAATTACTTCCTGTTCTACTTTCTGGTTTCCTATGACAGCCATGTTTAAATTGGAAGTGTTAGTAATTTTTAATATTTTTGATTATACCTTGAAAAACTGCAATGCTCTTTAATTCCTTCTGGATTAGTTCATGATAGATTTTTATATGGAAATCAGTCTGAATTCCTAAAATAAGCACTAAAGAAATTTTAACAGGCAGACTTAGCATTTGGCCATGAATAACTGGAGTAAGTTCAGATAATTTTTGGAGCTCTAGAGGTTATTCTAAATATTATAGTTTGTTTTGGCAATGAACAATAGTAATATTTATATATAGTAATACAATAATAATATTCATAGAGAGGTCAAATATATTTCACACAATCTTACTAATATCACTTTAAAATTGTATTACTTTGTGAGGTACTACCTTAATATCAGGTGCCTTTTAATAACAGTCTAGTCCAGCTTTTCCATTCCTAGTGGGAATGAAACAAGCCCCTTTCTTGTGAATTCGTGTTAATAAGGCTTCAATAGATTCAGCTGTGGGATAATGAATGACTCACTTGTTCTTGCCAGAAGAGTTCAAGTGGGCTTCTTGCAACATGCTGAGTTATTATTTCCTGGTGGGGTCATGCATCTTGTCAGCCACTTAACAGCAGTGGCTGCAGGACACATTTAGGCATTCTATATTCAGAATAACCCAAACTTTAGACCTTGCTTGTAAGGATTTCAGTCTTCTGCAGTGGAGCAATTGAAAGACATGTCACAATGTACTTAGAGTGATAAGCATACTTGCAAATTGGCTCCTAAGTTATCCAAGTTCAGCTTCCCTTTCTGCAAAGTACAGTGATTTATGACACGATCATGCTAGTTACTTATATTTATAGTCACATTACGAGCATTTACAAACATGAAGTACATATATCACTGTGCTAATCCCTACCTAATAGGTGGAACAGGTGGGAAAACCCTTCTGCTATAGCAATAACATTCATTGTTATCTAGGTGTGGTTTTCCTGGATCAGGAAGGAGCTGGAAGGGGAGACAGTAAAACAGCTCACATTTAGTCCTTATAACTTAGGGTATGCTTGGGTAGGGAGTATGCATGGTCATCTAGTTCCTCCTTCTCTCCTTCCATTCTGTTGTTTGCTGCATTTGATACCTGTCGGAAGTACTTGTATCATGTTAATATCAAGGGGCTCTCAAGAAATGAAGGCCACTGTGTGAGATGTTATATATGCACAAAATAAAACATGGTCACTGTGCTGTAGACTGTGTTAATAAATATACCTACAAATTCAAGAGGAGTTCCTGGAAGGGTGGTAGTGGTATGCCCTGGAGATTGATTTGCTTGACACCACCTGTATTTGTCTCCACCAATGTATTCCTTCTCTATTCATTAAGCTCTTCCTGCAAGAAAATCTCTTATTGACACCAGATATATACCCCATTAGAGAGTTTGTACAAGTGTTATCCCTCCACTTGGCTGGGCTGCCACTCTAAGACCTACTTCTGTCTTTTGGGCTTTTCCTTCTCTGAGGTTACTCCTAATTGCTACTTTTCTTCTGACTCTTCTCACCCTCTCCATCTCTCTTTGGACAACACCTATTCTACATAGCCCTGGTATTTCTCTTCTCTCAGCTATCCCTTAGATACTAGCTGTTTGTGCTCTCATTCTTCTGACCTCAGCTGGGATTTATTTTAGAGAATGAGATAATTCATACAAGTCCATGTTTTAATTCCTTTACAGATACTATATTAACAACACGTGATACAGGAGTGCTTTTGTAAAGACCAGGTATAAACCTGCAGAGATGTAGCTTTAAGTTTTAGATCTGCCTCTTTCATTATCCCTTTCTGGCAATATTTTACTTTTCTACATTTTTAGGAAAAGCTTTTCTGTCCCTGTCTTCTCCCTTTTCTTAGCCTGAATTTCTTTGAGACACGAGAAGAAGAAAGGAGGAAGACTGCACCTTTGACAGTGTAAATCTATTTACGAACCACCTAAGCCAAAGTTTATCAAGTATCAACAATATGTTATTTCCAAAGACTTTCTTCCCAAGCACTGTAGGCCCAAACCTGTGATGGACTCACTGATTTTCTCTATTTGTTCTCTTACACATCCTTTGAACTGAACACACTACATTGGTGTGGTGAATTCTTCCTGAGCAGCTGCCAAGGAGCAGGTTCCATGCACACAGGCTGCATTTATACTTGTTTAGGGAAATGGGCTGCATTTACACCCCTTTAGGGCTGTGACTGAAAATATTTAAATAGTTGTTCAGATTACTGACTGTCTTAGGTACAGCGAGAAATACAAAAACAGTGTCCATTTACTGAACTGCTCTGTAACAAAGCTCACAGAATAGTCTGCCAGCTGACAAGCAATTTAACTGGGAGGCTGCTGCCAGCTACCTCAAATGCATGCTTTTCTTCTAAACTGCTGAGATCAATAATTGTACGTCTGATGGCAGAATGAAATCAGTATCCTGAGCTGAGCCTGTACTGTTCGTTTTATCTCACTGAACTTCATCCCTGACTCATCAGCAGAGCTTGACTTCCCTTGTTGGATTGCTAGTTGTGGCAATTTTTTAGCATATGTATTGTAATCAGCAGCCACAGAAGGTTAGGGTGACCTATCAAACACAATTTATTTAAACAAAGGTTTGAATGAAAGTCTTTCGTGGAAAAAATGTCTTGTCTTAGAATGGTTATCTACACAAATCTTTCAATGTAAACCATTTACAAACCAGCATGTGAACACTAACTGCTCACTTCCTTTTGAGAGGTACTTGAGACTATCAGTTGCCTCATGTATCACACTGTTACATTTACTTTACACCTGGAGATACTGTGCAGCTGTTGATGCATTTTTTTTTTTTTGTAATATCATGGTGATTATGCTTCTGTATAACATAACACATGGCAAAGCAGAATAAATGCATCCTTCATCCTTGTTATGAATCTTCCCTCCTTTCAAGTGTGCTATCAGTCTAAACCAGACATCTCTTAGCTCTCTCTCTGCTCTTTTCCTCTGTGTTCATCATGCAGTGCTGTAGTGACTAATGGAAAGGCCATTTAGATTAGATAGTAGAAAGGAATTTACTTGAATCATATGATATCATAATGTCCACTTATATACTCAGTAGATATAAAAGTGATTGAAAGCACAGAGGGACAGGCAATTACTGGGTTTCCTTTATATTCCTTCAGTGCAAAGAAATGACTGCCTCTGGTATGTCATTTGACCTAGATATAGAGATGCAAAATAATTAATAAGCAATATATTCTGAAGTGTTTACTTGTTTACTTCTTCCTGTTGCCTATAAAAAGACATTAATAAAACAGTTCAGAGTTAAATAATACTCAGCTAACGCTAATATTTGTACTAATAAATATGTTCCAAGATAGACTTCTGTTGCCTAACTTAGGTGTTGAATGTCCTCTTGAGTTCAAGAAATCCCCATCCCCATCTTTCTTGCAAAGAAAAATACATGTTTCTAAATAGGCTCTGTGCCATTCCTTCTAACTCCATGTATGTGGCTTAGACATCCTGGAAAATCTCAAATAGGTACAGATACCCATATTTAGGTACCTGGATTACTTTTCAGATGAAAATGAATGTGGGATGAATTATACCCACAATATTAGAATTATCTTTAGAGGTTAAACTGGAGAAAGACTTTTAGCTTTGAAATAAAAGATCAGTGGATTCTGTTTCTCAGATGTCATTAATGGGCCACCATTACATAATGAATGCAACTGTTTAGGGGCTGAATTTGTTATCACACTGAAAAATATCAAGTGCAATGCCCCTGAAGTTCAACTACAGTGATAGAGGCTAGAATTAAGGCAAAATCAGATCCCACAGAGAATATTCCCAACTTCAATGATAAAATGCAAATTCTTGCAATGATAAAATGCAAATTCCTTTCTTTGAGGTTACAGAAGTTTATGACTTCCTATTTGTGAGTACAGAGCAATAGCCCATGAAATTGTGTACATTTAAAAAAAACCCAAAACTCAATACTGTTACTACTACTCTCTTAAAACCCCTTAATTCATGAAGTGAATTTAAAGAAGTACTTTGATTTCACTGCTGTCAGTCCATATCATTATTTATGCTACAGCATCAAGTTTTCAAACTATGAAAATCATTTTTTGTTTTGTTAAACATAAACTGCTAAATTAAATATGGACAAGTGTTACAGATTGTCTGTGTATAAAATTTATAGCCATTATGAAAGATGTTGCTCTACCAGAATGAAGTTACTGCAGATTTTTAGTGTAATTAATAATTAATTAATTAAATTTAAGATTTGTGGCTTATATCTTTTTTTTAAATACTTCACATGACTAACTAGCCCAAACTCAAGATTTTATTTTTAAAGTAAGTAGCATTTATGTAGAAGAATATAAACTGGATATAGATTTTTCTTTGCATATTTCTGAACTGTCCTCTCAAAAATTGAAAATTAATATAACCTAAAAGAAGTAATTAGAAAAGAAAAGAAATAAACTAATCAGGAAAATTTTTACAAAACTTTGGTAGTTCTGATAGAAGTACCTGTAAATGAAATGGTTTCATGAGGACCATCTAGCTATCTGCAAAAAGAACAGAAATTGATTACTTACAGCTTGTAAGTAGTTGAAACAAGTCTTATATTTTGACTTTGTGTGTGAAAATTCAATAAAAGCATGTTTATACATTTTCTTGCAGTTTTGTTTAGGCAATAACACCTTCAGTGCTAGGCAGAAGGAAAAAAAAAGATGTCAGAGTTCTAATATTCAATTATCCATAGGTGTTACATATTTGCCCCTATTTCATTTAGAGGATTTGTACTATGCATTGTTCCTTGAAAAACAGATTTTATGCTACTTAATATGAATGAATATTTAATAGAAATCAATCATTAATGATAATTGATTTTTAATATATGTGCATATTTGAAAGGCTCACATGCACACAGAATCATGTAGGTTGGAAGTGACTGGGGAATTCATTTAGTCCCATCAGGTCTTGAAAACCCCCAAAAGCAGGGACAGCACATCTGGTTTGATTTCCCTGACAGTTTGGCTGTCCTCAAAGCTCCTCCTGCCTTCCCAGCTGATGGAGAGTCCCAGTCCCAGGAGAGGGACAGGTCCTGGCCAGCAGAGTTCAGGCACCGCCTGCCTTTTACCAGGCATGCGTGCACCATTTGAACCAAGGCAAACATTTATTTACATTGTCCTGGAGTACTTCAGTGAAATTCAGACAGTATTGAATGTTTTGGGGTTTGGTTATGCTGGCCTAGCAGAGTGAGGGAAATTCAAAGAGTGAATTTGATAGCTTTAACAACTTAAAAACCTTTCTCTTCAGTTTTCAAATAGAAATCAAGAGGCAAGTGTCCCTTCCCTCTCTGGTGTAGATCTTTATTTCTCATATGTGGTTGGGCAATGCTTATTCCAGCTGCTCCTCATGGATTGTATCTTTCCATTCCATGTTGTCTCCATACATTTTACGAGGCTGTGTAAGCTAATAAACTCCCTTTTAAAGTTGATTTTTGGTAACATAATGAGACTTAATTCAGAACTTACAGGAGATTTGATTATGGTAATTTCTTAGCAACTGATCCTGGAAATTTAAATTATTTTTCTGACCTACTTCTTCAATATGCTCTTTTTATCCTACATAATTCTCTTTGCCTTAAGATACATCACATTTCTCTTCAAGAACACGTTTAGGGTGGGTTTCATCTGAACAAATCTAGATACCTATAGTACCTTTGTGAATTAGTCACCTGAAGCTCCCTTTATAGTCATTGCAAAGAAATAGACATCCCCAGGGTGTGATGTGTGTTATCCTACCCTACACAGTGGAAACAGATCAATTGAATGACTCCCCAGACGTGCCTGTTTCTCTACATCAATTATGTGGGAAGGACAGAGGGAGAAGCTCAGAGGTAAATGTCCACACTGTAGCTACTTGAACTTAGGAAAGATAAATTCTACCCAAAGATCAGCTGCAAAGTTTATGGTTAGCATTTTTATACAACAGACATTTTAAATACAATTAAAATTTTATTTCATTTTTACTTATGCCTCTACATATAATAAACTGAAATTTTCACATTTGAAAAAATCCTTCTCTAACTCTGAAGCATTCTTTATTTAAGGTTACTGTTTTGAGTCAGATTGAGCATTCTACTTGCAGAATGTGCTTTACTCATGCTTCATATGGTACCATCATATGCATGTATTAGTCCTGTTTCTCCAAGCAATTATTTAGGACAGAATTATATATTTATTCTGAGAAAAGATTTTCCAGTGCCTTTTCTGAAAATGATAACAATAATAAAAATATAACAATATTGATTTATTATTATTAATACTAATGGGATATGAGCATTTGTGTTTTAAAATAAACATTGACTAGGCTAAAACTTCAATATTTTATTTTATTCCATAGAAAAAGATCTGCTTCTGGAATCTGTTCTCACTTTTATGTGCTGAAAAGAACAGAATAAAGTTTGGTTAGATGACCTTCAAGATGACAAGATGTATGTATATACTTTTGGCAGCTTGTAAAATCCTACACTTCCATTTGCTAATAGTAACTGTATCCATAGGAACATGGAAGTAATTTATTTCAAGAGACAACTGACACCATATGAGTTCTGATGCTTGTTGCTCTGGATGTTAAAGTGCAGACATTTTTTGACCCAGGGAAAATCGCTTTCGTTATGTTTCTTCACCTGAACTGGAGAACATATTCCCTCTAAATTCTGTCTTAGTTTGTGAGCCCTGCAATGTATGACTTACGAAAGCAGGTGTCTCACTCTTTGGTATCAGTCCTTTGTGCAGCAATCAGCTTTCTTTATAGATATTGATATAATTTATATTTATTTCTAGGGTTTTTTAACAGAAGACAATAATTGGCTTGATTATTTTATTAATTTCACTCCATACTCAAAATTTTCTGTATTTGCCTAGCTTTTGTGAAGGGCTAATATTAAAGTTTTTGTGGTGATTTATAGGAAAACAAAGAATGGCTGATGACTTGTTTCTTGCTGGATTAAGTCAAGGAGTGTTATTAAGCATTTTCAATTTGTTTGTTCTTGTTGTAAGATATAGTCCCCACTAAGTTTTCCATGTGTTCTGTCCTAATGATTCGTTTCTTGTACCTGTAATTTAATTCTTTAGGCACTGACTGCTCATCTGAGCAGGTGTAGCACAGCATGCACTGTGCTGAGCAGATCAGCACCTACCTCAGGACTAAGAGTGATTAGGATCCAGAGTCAGGATAAACAGATGGCAGAACCAGGCTCACCGGACTGGTTTGATAGGCTTTTGCAAAGCCTTTGTACCATGCACTCTCGGTGCATGGGTAGCAGTGACTTTATGGTTAGTGTGCCATCCTACTAACTTGAAAATTAATTTTCTCTTGCTTTACAGATAACACTAAATCCATGTCTTACATCCTGGCAGAACTTTTTCTTATTGCATTTTCATCATCGGATGCTTATGACAGGATTCTTTCTAATTTTTATTAGGAAAAAAAATCGTTGGGAAAAAACCAAACAAACTCAACCACCACTGACAGAATACTCCAACCCCAAAAAGCCCAAACTAAAACCCAGAAAAAAACCTGCTAAGTTAAAGGAAAAAGACTGCATCTTCTAGTTCATTCCCTAGGAAACAGTATCTCTCTCTCCCTCCTACCATTCCCTACAGTGATACTGTGCACACTTGTTTTGCTTTGGCTTCCCTTTGATGGGACTCCTCTCATAGCTTGGAGAAGCACGTACATGCAACAAATAATTTTGAAAGAGAGTAGGACAGCCAGATAAGGAAAACACTGAATTTAGGGTTCCCTTCCCCAGAGGAGCACTCCAGCCTTAGGGCAGCTATATTGTGCGAAGTGTGCAGCCACCAAGTGCTCCTTTGGTAAGTGCACCCTGCTCCATGTGGGCTGCATGGCTGAGTCAGTGTGTCATTCCCTAGCTCTGGGTTCTGTTCTCAGCACAGATGTGTGTGATATTTAACTGACCTTCCTACAAGTCCTTTGTTGCATCTGAATATAATATCTTTCAAGGACTTCATAGCTCTCCGTCTCCTAGTCAAGAGGAGGCACTTATCCTTCGGCTGCTTGCTGATGAAATAATTTCTTTTCTTGGTAGCAGGCATCTGCTAGTATTTTACTATCAAGTGCTTTGCAAGAGTTTTAAAATTTATTTGCAAAATAAAGCAAAATGCAGTATTTGGAAGGATGCTTGTCCAACCATCCATCCTGCATTAGGCACAAGTGAAAATTCTGCAGTCAACAGGAATACAAATTCTTCCTACTGCTTTTGTTCAAGTCCTGAATTCTCCATTGAGGCATAGTGCCTGCAAGAGTGAAAAGATGCTCAATTTTCCATGTTACAGGTTCACAGAATCATTTTGTGTTTTGGGTTGGAAGGGACCTTAAAGATGACATTGTTCCAACTTCCCTACCATTGGCAAGGACACATTCCACTAGATCAAGCTGTCCAACCTGGCCTTCAACTCTTCCAGGGATGGGGCATTCACAGCTTCTCTGGGAAACCTGTGCCAGTGCCTTATCACCCTCACAGCAAAGAATTTTTTCCTATTATCTAACTATTCCTATTATATAATCAGTTTAAAACCTCCTTCAGTTTCATTTTTCTTTGTCCTAGCAGTACATGTCCTTGTAAAGAGTCCCTTTCCAGCTCTTCATTTTACTTGTCTGTTTAGTCTTTATTAATTTTTGACCCTGTCAATTCACACTGTTGAGTTCAGGCTATTTTCTTGTGACCATTAGGAATTTTTTTGTCTCAACATAGCTGTTATACCAATGGGCACTGAGCAGTAACAAGCCTTGCCCACTGCCACCTTAGGCCAGCTTCTGAATTGTTATTTGCTGTCTTCCTTGTTTCATGTTTCGTTCTATATCTGTTAATTGAAGAGATCATTTCCATGCCAATAAAAGAAGAAAACCAATGTTCTCCTAACTGTTGGGTAATTGCTGAGACATTGTTTATACTTTCCTGCAGGTCTTCTCTTCTTTCTCATTCTATTTACTTATTTGTCATGGCATATGCATCTCTACTTTAAACCACACCTTCTATTCAGTTCCATAATTACTATTCTGTGCTGCTGAACCATATTTTGCTGCCACTTTGGCAACTCTTTGTGCCTTATAAAGGCTATGTTAAAGTCTTTGAGATAATCATTAAATTGTTGACCAAATTCTTCCCTCCTCTTCCTTTGCATTTGGCTTGTCACGGAATGGCTCCATCCCAGGGCTCTGCAGAACAACGATTATATTTTCTTCTTTTTATATGCTGTCTCCTACTTCAATTTTTCACAATCACAATATAATGTTCTTTTGCTTTGCTGATGGCTCCCAGCTCCCTCTCTCTGTTTCCTGATACTTCAGCTGCAGCCTATGTTTTGTCGCAGTGTTTGGCAGAAATTCAGAACTGAACACCTTAATTTTAAAGTGAATTTGAACAAGATGGAAGTAAAACTGATTATCTCATGGCAAAAGATTGCAACAGCCTCTCTGCAACCATGTAATTTAATAGTCCAGTGTTCTTTCTGCACTTAAGATTTCAATTTTGTTTTTAGATCAATGTTTTTAAAATAAAGACCAAGTAATGTATATATTCTGACAAGAGATGGGTTTATCTCTTAAACAATCCTGCTGGAGAGAAACCATTTATATTCTATTGCCAGAGTGAGGATGTTTTAGTCATTGACAATGTTAATCCTGTATTACTCAAAGAATGTGCTTGTGCTGATGTTAGGGGCATACTTAGTCCAAATACTTCACAATTTATTAAGTTATTCCAAATTGCTAAAAAAATTGCTTTTCTCTAGATTATTCAGTGTTTTCTTTTTAAATTTAATTTGACATTTAAAAGTTAATGTTGACTTATTTTTAAGCTAATCGGAGACCCTTTTAGTGACCTTGCCAGTGCAGTTTTTCTCTAAAGGAGTCAAGGATATCAAATTTTTCCTCATGGAATTTGTCAGTCCTCAATGTTTGTCTTGATGATTTTGGCTGCAAGTTTATTATTACTTGTTGAACTAATATTTTACCCTCTGATATTAAAATTAAAGTTGAAGCCTTGCCCCATTTATTCTGTTACAAGAAAATTCTTGTGGCAAAACAGACTCAAAATTGCAAAAGGAAGAGCCAATTAGGAAAATATTGATTCTCTGCTAGTTATTGCAGTACATTTTTCCTTTTAAAAATTCAATCTGCTGCTGAAGCCCTGCTTTTCTTGACTCTGTATTTTCTGTGCTCTTGTTGCAGTAATAATTCTTATGCTCCAAACACTACTGTGTGGTTTTGATTTAATTCTGATGAACAATTGCTTTGATCACAGCTGGGTTATTCAAATTGATGGGGCCTAAATGCATGCAGTGCTTTATACTGTGTTTGATTCAGAAAGAACCTGGGACTTTTGCAAGGGTTTTGTGTCTCTCACCTTCCTCCTCTTTTATTCCATCTTCTCTCTTCCTTTCATGTACCTTTAGCTTAGATTCTTAACTTTCCCCCCTATTCCCTCATGGTCAAATAAACCTTTTGTTTGAAAGAGATGAATTCCTTTATCTCTTTATTAGTCAGATTTTGAAATTTAGCTGGGGACCTAGTTTCTGCCCTACCAGATTAAGCAGTTTATGTTGCTTAAACAAGAAAACCTGCACTGAAGTTATTAGTCCTTGAAAACTTATTAAGTAACAATCTTTTATTATTTTGCTGAAGAGGGAATCGAACACACTGATGAGCTAAGTGAGCTTGTTGACAAAATAAGAGAAGCTGACTAAATAATAATTCAGTAGTGCTTGGAGGAAGAAAAGTGCAGAAACGGAGAGGAAGCAGCCTGACAGATCCCCACATGCAGTGTCTGCTGTTTGCCTGCTGTTGTAATTGTTTCCATTCATGTTCTTTTCCTGCCTTCCTTTCCCACAGTTAAATGAATTCAAATTGTGAAGGATGTCATGATTGTATTGGCAATTCTTCTTATCAGCAAAGAAACCCCGGGAGGTATTTAAATGTGCTGTGTCCAGCGCCCATGACTTATAAAGTGTTTGGGTAAAAACTACTGCTTCAGATTTACAATTAAGGAAGATAAAAATTCTCTTTTTCACATTAATGTGCAAAAAAGAAAGGTTGTTTGCTTGTCTATTTTGGATATTTTTCATGATAGTGTCTATGGGTTAGAGAATCGATCGAGTAAAAGACCTAAGTGCATCAGCAACCAGAGACTATTGTGGCTTGCTGAAAGGAACCTGCGCTCCAGAGGCTGTCTGTCTCCAAGTAAGGGCACAGGGAGTGCTGAGCCATTGGTGGCAGCCCCCTGAAGTCCTTCTCCAACACGCTGGTGTCTCCCTAAAGCACAGCTCCCACTCATGTCCTTTCTCAGCATTCAAGGAAAAAACAAGTTGTTTTCTCTGTTTCAGGTCTCAACTACAGTAACTTGTCAATAGATCTCTGACATTAGTCTTACAAAGAGATTTGCAGGGTGTGGGATGTTATGTGTTTGGTTTTTTGTTTTTAATTGATAGTGGTGTCACCTTATGTATTATTTGTAGTAATTACTGAAGCCAGAGTCCTAAACAGAACAGCCTCTTTACCTAGTCCTAGGGAAAATCCTTGAAACTGCATTCTGTGTGGATGACATTGTCTTCTGAACTGACTCTCCAGCCTGACACTGGGAGAGATACTTGCTCATCTGCATTTCCTGTGCCTCAGAACTAGACAGGTGTCTTGGGGCTCTGGGAGAAGAATTCTAGATATCATATAGACAGCGAGAAAACCCAGGTAAACTTCTGGGAGTAGGGAATAGGGCAGATGAAGATGGGAACACAGCATATTGCTGCAGACAACTCATGAGAGTAATTATTAGCGCATGAATCAGTAATTGTCAGTGAATAGATGAGTAAATTGTACTTGTATGACGTGAACTGAAGCAAAGATCTAGTCTCCTTCTCTTGCTTATCAGTGCCCATGAAAAATCTTCACAGACCTGCCTGGCAGAAACAGAATATCCTGAGGCATCCTTATCTGCACCTATTGAAAACCAGTAAGATTCCTCTGGGCATTAGGACAAAAGAGGATGGGACATGAGGAAGTTGAACTGTGCAACACTTCTTCTGCCTGCTTCAAGAAATTTGTAGCATGAGAAACCCATACCAGAGGTAGGCTAAAGCCAAATATGAAGTAAATCCTCTGGCAGAAGCACTTTATGTACCTCTATATATGCTGCCTTTGGCCTTCAGGAAATAGCAAGGGAACATCTACTGTTGGGGAAAAATGGGCTACTCTGTGTCCCAAACAGTAAAGTCATTAGGTACACTGATAAGTCCATTGGTTTCAAAAGTATTAGTGTCGTGTTTAAAGTTAATATAATGTATGTTTTTATATATACCATATATATTTTTATATGCACCATAAAATTGGGATCAGGTACTCAATCTACCCTGAACACATATTCTCTATGGACTCTATTCAGTATTATTAAAATGAGTTATCCCTGGAAGAACGGGCTGTGTGCTCTAGCCAATGTCCTCACACTTGCCTTCACTATGTGCAAGAGCCTGAAGTCAGTTAAGGGAACAGAAGCCATGTTTAAATTATAACCTGTAAGTCAACAGGGGCATCACATTAGTCTGACCTAATGGAAGTTATTCCCTTTGTGAGAAAGTTGCAGACAATTCATTTTCTATGTGTATTTGACTGCAGGCAACTTGATGTTAAGAAACCTCTTCCATATATTTTGTCAACCACAAAAGGATATTGTTGCTTAGGTGAAACACAATATATGTTTTTCCATTTCATAGTTTAGTCTTTTGAAAAGAAAATTAAACAAGTGTGCTTATCCAGTTTTTATGGTTTTAGGCTACCTTTAGTAAGCTACCATTTACCAAAGCATACCTCAAGGTACTGTCAAAAACAGTACTAAAATTTTGCTTGAAGCGAAATACATTGCATATTGATAAATTTTGCTGTAGTGCTCTGATTGCTGAGAATTTACTGTGATGGCATACATAAATGGATTTGTTCTTGGAAGATACTGAGATGCCATTAATGCCTCTTTCTACACAGTATGGGGTGACCTTGCTCATTTTTTCCTATAGAAACAACTGCTTGTTCTGTATGTGTGTCTTGTTTCCTTGGGAGAACTCACTCAGGAAAAAAGTGAAAAGCAAAGCTAATGCAGGTCAGTGCAATATGCAGCATAGAAAGCTGCTGAAATACTGCATGACAGACTCAGCTAAACCTTTTAGGTATGCTTTGCTCAATCACACATATCCCTTTGAGTTTTAAATTACCTTACTCATATGCTTTCAGATAGTTCTGCTTCTGCAAAGTCCTTCGCATTCTCAGGGCTGAGACTCCACTCTCATGAAGGTACCATCAGGGTGAGTTTCCCACTATTTGTAAGCTTGTGGAATCAGCATCCCTAATTTTGACAGAGATCAAAATACTTTAGTCTCCTCTGCAATTCCAAAGGATTTTTGATATATATTTTCTGTACTGAGTTTTTTCTCAAGCTTAGGAAGTGTTTATTTAATGTACATATTTTCACACCTCATGACACATCTGCTAATTTCTTGTTGGTTGCCTTCACAGAGCTTTGCTTTCTGTTCTCTGGCCAGGACAGCCTCCTTACTGAGCAATACTTTGGGTTTAGAACTTTTTTGTCTTTCTGTTCTTCTTTTATAAAAAGGGCTTTGCCTACCTCCTGAGACTGCCATGCAGCACTTCAGAAAGTCACTGTAGAGTATCAGGCCTTTTAATTTCCTTTGTTTTGACTGTACTATGTTCTGATCCTGGTTTTCTGTCCCCATGCACTTAGCAGAGACTCCTTCTGATTTGAATTGTATCTATGCTGACTGTGCATGGCTTTATTCCTAGAATTTGCATGCTTGTTTGATCTTGTTGCCACTGGAACATCAGTGCAGCAACTGGAATTGTTTGCAAGTTTTCTTTAACTTTCTGCACTTTCTACTCAACTTGCTTCTACTCACACATGTAAATTGAAGGATATGCAGAAGTGTGTGGATTGGGTTTTTTTTTAGTCTGAAGGACTAAAGCTTTAAAAATTAATTCTCTTTGTTTCCTGAATATTCCCTATTGTGATGCTGATTACTTGCTGCTGAAGCCACTTGTTTTTACTATTTCATGCTAGCTTGCCTCTGATTCCTTTGACATTACCTGTTTACAAAGATCCTGTGGCTGCTAATTACATGATTTTGAGAGGCTCCTATCCCTGTAGTTTAACTGTGGCACAAACTTTTTAGAACTTCTGTCTTTTGAGAGAAAATTTATGAAAGCTAACTCAATAAAATGCATTCCAATTGTATTAAAAGTTTAAGGGCAGTAATTTTGTTTGGCAATCTGCTTCATGAAGGGAGAAGTTTAAATACAGAAAAACATTTAAAAAACAGTTTTCTATTATAAGCTTTGGAGAGTACAAAAAAACAGCAGGAAGGGGAAAAAAAACAACAATGCAAACCCAGTAAAAATATGTGTCCTTTCATATTGCAGTGCAATTTGGCTTTACTGGTCATCAATCTTTGTAATCACTTAAGTTAGGGAAAAAAATGCTTTGCAAAAACCATTCTCTAAATGTACTGATGGTTTGACCTTCATTTAAAGATTTTGATTTGTAAAGGGGAATTTAGAATTGATATTTTTTTTTCAGAGTCTTTACCAAATAAGGTCAGGATTCTGCACCTTTCACATTGTTAATTTAACCATGAAAAGCTAATTATGGTCAGTTGCATCCTCACTGGAGTTAAAATGCTTAGTAGAAATTTTTTGTGTATAGATTTTCCTCTTTTTATCACTGTCAGAAGCTCAAAGTTTAATCTTGCCTAATAAAGCATCATTTTTCTAAAATGACTGCTTTACTATGTTACTGTTCCTCTGATCTTACTGCTCTTAGTGTTAGCAAAAGAAATGACCTGACTGCTCCCTGGAATAGCTTAATAATTCAGATATTGTTTCATAGTGCCTTTGAAATGTTTACCAGCAGGATCCTTATTGAGAATCTTTATTTTCCCTTCTTGGCAGTTTTCTAACTACTCTCTTATAAAAGAAAATCAACATATGCATATAGTAAGCATTCTGGCAGGGTAATACAGCCACAACTAGGCAATATAGAGTATTAATAAATCATTGCAGATCAGCCACACATTCTTCAAACTGTATCTCAGCTGCTTCTGGAAGCTGACAGGTAATATTCCCTCCTCTTCCCCACAGCAACTATTTATGTAAAGCAATTACTAATTTGAACTCCAATATTTTTAAGATATGTGTCTCCATTAGGATATGTATTACATTGCCAGACATGGTATATTGAGAGGAATTAACTCATTTTTATGAAATAAGAATCAATCCTAACTTTGAATCAAATCCAGAGAAAACATTCTTAAGGTTCAGAAAAGTTTATTCTTGGCTATTTAATCTTCCTCAGTACTTTGAGGAAGGAAAGCAAAAGAAAAAAGTTCATGCAGGTAAAGAATTTCTCCAAAGGTATGTTTTTAATAATACTTCCTTAATAATTCAATTTGGAAAGCTTAAGAAATGATGAAAAAACAGTATAAATACTAATTCTAAAATGGAGAATCAATCCAATGGCTTTTGGATATCTATTCTTCATCAATACCTCTGACAAAGATTCAAGTACTGAATTAATCTATGCCAGGTTTAAAGAGAAATCAGATACTTGTTTGTTTTGTTCAAATAATACTTGGATGTCTGGTGATTCTAAATATGTGAAAGTCACATAAATACTCTTAAAAAGTATTTAGAATATTTTTGGAAATTCTCAACCTTCATGAAATGACTAGCTTAACTCTTTCTATACCAATCTTTATTATTTATTTCTATACTGATCTTTTGCTGGGGTAATGTATATTCCTGTGCTATTATGTATAAATAACATTTTATTCTGATCACAAAGATGTGTCAGTCATAATTTGAAAATGCATATAATTACACCGTGGAAAGTGGTTAATACTCCTCTGATTATTTTTTAACGAGTCTTTATCAGAGGCAGCTTTATGTGGAATGGATAGAAGTTAATTTTCCTATCATTTGGCATTCTTAAGCATTTAGAATTAGCAAGGATGTCTTCAGGTTGAATGACAAATTTTATCCACGATTTTAGGTACCATGATGATGGATATAAGACAGTAATGTATATTATCTAGCTCTTCTATTGAATGAAGGATGTCAACAATGGACTCTTGAAATCTGGACTGAATTTTGAAAGATACATTAAAACCTCTCAGTTGATGGGCTTCAATTACTTGCAACTGATATACAATTTGAAGGACAAGATAAGAGTTGGCAACACTAGCAACACAGTACATGAGTCTCTCAACTTATGAGATCTTTTTTCCTCACATATCATGTAGAGTTATTTCAAGCTGAGTAATTGTTATAATGTTCTTCCTGAAAAACAAAGAAGCTACCTAAAAGCCATAATTTTAAAATTATAATTTGGGGAAGATATTTTCATATTTTCCTTAACTAATCAATTAAATTATACATTTTTTGTGGAGTTAGATGCTATTTTAAAGTAGTTGTTTTTCCATTCCTTATAAAAATGACACTGTAGCTGTTGAACTATGTGCATATTCTTCACTGTTGCAATGACCTATCAAAAGCTGAAATTAGAATGATCTGTGAGCAGAGAGAAACTGGAGATCAGAGGAGCAGATATGATGTAGTATTGTAATGATAGGGTAGAAAAAAAAGAGGAGTAAGTAGGCTTAGAAATGCCACCATTCTGTAGTGACAGCCATTTCCCTCTTTGGTCTGGAAATAGAGGGTTTTGGTCAAATCCTGTTGACAGTGACTCCTCCTGAGGTTGATCAAAATGTCTAAAACTTCATCTTGCTCCTTCATGTTAATATTTATAATGTGCAATAGGGAGCAGAAAATCTTCAGAAGACATAAAGAAATCAATGCAAATCTCAGCTGTTGACTCTCTGCAGCTGCTTCAGGCTGACATTTCCTAATAAAAGTTGTCTAGGTCGAGGGAAATACAAAATGCAAATAGCATGACTGTCAGAAGAAAATAATAATTGTAAAATCAGCTTGGTTTCACTAATCTGTTTGTAATTGTTCTTCGTAGCAGGAGTAATGAATTTTTAACCTGGAAATAAGTATAGTAATTCACAGCATCATTACAGGATATTTATAGACAGAATGCAGTTTTATGTCTACACCAAGTTCCATACTTATGAATTTTAATTCTGTGCTGGATATCATTCATTCTTTCATTATCCAGCTGTGAGAAGAGTGCAGAGTATATAGGGTAACTGTAATGCTTCTACAGTGTTACTTACACAAGATGAAAAATTTGTGGTAAATAAGAAATTAGTGACATTCTGAAGGCTTGCAGAAGAAACAAAATGATCAATTTCTTCATACAACTGAGGAGCATCTGTGGAGTGAGGTGGGGGGGAAGAGTAAGTGTTCCACTTAAAATAGCAGCTGGTTTCACATCACTAACTGACAAATCTGAAATGATGATTCACTGGCTACAAAATGTTGGCACTCTAAACCTATTATTAACCTTCTGCAGAGGGCAATTGAGGAAAAAAAGAAGAAACACAGGCGGAGAAAATTCAAGTGCTAGCAGCACCACCATCTTCAGAAGAAATCAGAAAGCTATACATCAGCTCAAGTCACTGCTCACCAGACCATAAAGGCATTTTCTCTTGCTCCTCTTAATTATGGTGCTGCAGCATGTATTCATGGGCATAAAATGTGGTTTGTGTCTGTTAGGGAATATGACTCTTCACTAGCTGATTATAGTGGTACAATTTGCTATTTTTCTACACAAGGAAAAGGTGACATGTCAGACTGAAAATGATCAATGCTGTCTCTTACCTATTCTTGATAAAATTCTAGCAAAGCTCTTGTCATTCAGATTTTAAAATACATGTTAGGTCTGTTTCTGCCCAAGAGTCAATGCATTTAAGAGCAGACTGTGGTTTCCAGATAAGATTTTTATTTTAGAAAATAATTCCAAGCAATGAAATACAGACAGTAGCAATATACAATTGAACCCTGAAATACAGGGCTCTTAAAGTCTTAAAGAACAACTTTTCAGAAAACATGGGTCATCTTACAAAAATCATAATTATCCATTTATTACTTCAGCTGCACCTCTGAGGTCCTTCTGCTCCAATATTCTTGCTGGTCACTTCAGAGAAACAAAGCCTCTGATAGATTTAGAGAGCAACTATTGCCTTTCAAAAGTTTAATAAACTTTTATGGATTTTTAGGAGATACTGAGCTGATTGACAGGGTCATGTTACTCATCTTGCTGAATGATTCAGAAGTCCAGGTATTTTACCCAGAGGAAAACTGCAGGGTTTTATGAAGTAGTACTGAGCTATATCAAATTCCTTATCACCAATAAAAGCTTCACATTAGTCAAAGTCAAACTGATTTTTTGTCCAGGAAACCTTATACCAGACATTTTCTTGAAATGATCTCCAGGAATGAGAGTTAGCTTCAGATTAAAACATCTGCATTTATTTGTCTGCAATGCAGGTGTCTGCATACAGTGTGGAAATGGCATGAGTTCCCTTGGGAGCCGCTGAAGATCTCATCAGCAGAGGCAGGGATGGGCAGCCAGGCCCGTTTCACCATCCCAGCTGGAGCAGAGCAGCCAGGGACAGCAGACAGCACCAGCCCCAGATATGGAACACTTCCCAGGGGATGAGGCTGGGCAGAGGCTGGGTCCATCCTAGCAAGCCCACAGCCCCTGGCTGGGCAGGGCTGGGCTGTGGGAAGCTGGAGACCAACCCTGCTGTGGCATCTTGGGGCAGGGGCTGATGGCACAGAGGGACTGGCGTGGGGATCTGTGCTGTGGGCAGGATGAGGGGGGATCTCTGGAAAGCAGTCCAGGATATTTAGAATCCTGGACTGCTCAAGCTTATGAGCATTTAAACTACATTTTGGTTTTTGCAGCTCAGCCCAAAGCTGTCACAAAGACAGATGAAGAATTACTAACTCAGTAATCACTCACACTGCCTTTACTAAAGGGAGAATGGACATTCGAGCTACCTGCACAGATTCAAGATATGCCTCTTCTCATAGAAAATAGTTATTAGGTGCTTCCACCACTTTCTTTTCTGTTTTTCCAGCCCTCTTCACTTTCCCTGCTGACAGAAAGCACCAGCAAAAAATGTCAGAGTAGAGCTTTCCTGATGATGAGGAACACTGTCATGGGAATGGTGGAGTTGGTGTTCATGGCAGGGACTGGAGCTATCTCTGGGGTCTGCATGCTTCCACTGCCTTCAGTGACAAGCACCCCCAGTGCGACCAGCCATGCAGAAAGAGGTTTTGAAATGGAGAAGAGAGAGAAAACCTCCTCCCTATCCAGGTCACCAAAACCCCAGTGACCCTCCAGAGTATTTAATACTATTATAATGCTTGGTGGTATTATGGCAATCACCAGCTTAATAAATATTTCTGCTAAATAAAATTTTGGTTTTTCCTTTCATTTTTTTTCACTGTTTTCTTCCCCTCAGAGGCAAGAAATCTTCATTCTGCTTCCATCTAAGCAAAATATTAGGACAAAGAAAATTATTGATCCAGCCCTAACAATTGCCAACAGAATAGCTTGTCACAGAGTTGTGAACAATAGCCAAGAAAACACTGAACTTTTTGGGAATGAGCACACATTTTATATTTGGCCTGGCAAAAGTTATTTTTCCTGTTCTTTGTGGTTCAAATGAAAGAAATGGAAACTGGAGACTGAACCTTTAATATATACTTATTGACTTCACTTTGTAGTAAAACAGGAGATGGGATTAACTATTTTTCCTCTTTTCCTTAGGGAAGCTCATAGGCCTTCATTTTCTTCTCTCTTTTTTTTTGTCCTTTCCTTTTTACCATCTCACAAAAGAGAGCCCAGCTTTCCCAGAATTTCAGCCATCAGAGTCAGTAAATTAACATAACTATGTTACACTGAAGTGGGATGCTGAAATTATGAGTGGAGAAATAATTCCAATACAATATGATGTGATTTAATCCATTTTCACAGTCTGCATGAGGAGATAACTGGCTGACTATTCCCAACACTGAAAACTGCACCTCCCAGGCTTCCCTCCCACACCTCAGCCCTTGGGGATCCTTCAGCAGTCTCATCAAATCATTGAATGATAGCATGATTAGGGTTAGAAGGGACATTTACAGTTCAGCTAGTCCAACATCCCCTGCAATGAGCAGGGACATCAACTAGATCACATTGTTTGAAGCTCCATCCAACCTGGCCTTGAATATTTCCAGGGATGGGACATCCATCACCTCCCAGTGGACAACCTGTTCTGATGTTTCACCATCCTTATAACTGTTTGTTCTTTTACAACAGGTTCTGCTAAAATGTCTGTCTCCACCTTTCTTATAATCCCCCTCTAAGGCTGCAATATTGTTGTAGTGTGCTGTTAAGTTTCTTGTATTACTCCCCCATTTTATGTATTGTTTCCCCCTGTTCCATGTAAATGGTTCTGCCCTCCCCAGTTTTCCCGCCATAGCCCTACTGTCAGTTATGTTGCTATGGTTACCCCCGCCCTTGGTTGTGTCAGTTACCTAAGTTATGTAATTTCTCCTCCCCCTTATCTCCTTATAAGTAAACATTTCCCCGCTCCCTGGGCCCAGTCAATCACCCCCCACTCCTCCTAGCTTTATCTTCTCCTCTCTGGGGGTTGTGGTTGGCTGTGGTCCCGGGGCCCCTCCTCTACTTTGTATTTATTGGGTTCCTGTGTATGTCAGTTATGTTAAGTTCCTCCCTTCACCTTTCCCCATTGGCTCACTGTGGATCCCTCCCTTGTACACCCCCCCCCTTTCTTTAAAACCCTGCTTCTCCCGCTCCTCGGGACCATTTGCTGGTCAGTGCCATCCTCTGGTGGGTGCTCCAGTGCCATCAATAAACCGACCTTCACCCCCAGCAAGTGTGCTACTCCCTTGTCTCGTCCTTTCTGCAGCGCGCCCAGTCCGCAAGCCAGCCCAGCCCGAGGCCTATGGACGCCGAGCGGGGCTGGCAGTTTATGCAGCTGGGTGTCGGCCACTGACCCTCTGCTAGCCGGACGTCGCCCTAGTGGCCGCATATACTCCGCCGTACAATATGGTCTTCTCAGAGCCTTCTTGTATCCAGACTGAACATCTCCATCTCTCTCAGACTCCCTGCACAGGGGAGGTGTTCCAGCCCTCTGCTCATCATCATGATTCTCTTTTGGAACCATTCCAGCATGTTCCATGTCTTTGTTGTGCTGAGAACTCTGGAGCTGGACACACAATACTCCAGCTGAGGTCTCCCAAGGGAAGAGCAGGGTAGAATGATTTTCCTTGATCTGCTGGTCACCCTGCTTTTGATGCAGCCGAGGATGTTGCTGACTTCTGGCCTGTGAATGCGCGCTCTTGCCTCACCTACCAGTACCCCAGGCCCTTCTTCACAGGGCTGTTCTCAACGTGTTCATCCTCCAGATTGTACTGATACTGGGCATTTCCCTGACACAAATGCTGAACCTTGCACATTGGACCTCACAGGGTTCCCATGGGCCCACCTCTTGAGCTTGTCCAGAAGCTTCTGCATGGCATCAGGTCCCTCACACGTGTCAAGTGCACCACTCAGCTTGGTAAACTCGCTGAGGCTGCATTGCTTCCCACTATCCATGGCACTGATAAAGATATTAAACGGCTCTTACCCTGATATGGACCTGTGATGGACACCATTTGTCACTGATGCCCTTCTGGACTTTGAGTTATTGACCACCACCTACTGCATGTGACTGTCCAACCAATTTTCCTCCTTCAGGAAATGGTTAGTCTCTTAAATCTCTGTTTTTTCAATTTAGAGAAAAGTGTTTTGAGGGGTGACCATGTCAAAAGAACATCTTCTTTTTGTCTTTCCCAGGAGTCTCACAAATGGACTAAGTCTAGTAAGCTAAAATTTGATTACACAGGTTTCACAGAAATATCTTTTCAGTAAGCTAAAATTTGATTACACAGGCTTCACAGAAATATCTTTTCAGACATCTGCTTGCGACTTTTTACCCAAGAAATTTATTGGTGGCAGACTACCTTTCAGCGGATTTCTTCTACCATTATTTCAACAGTCTTTTGAATATACTCTTAGAAGCTGTAAAAGTCAAAATGACAAGAATCTGCCTATAGCATTACTTCATATCACCATCTTCCCTGAAGATTTCTGGTAATTCTGCAGTAATTTTGAAGTCTTAGTTATGGAAATTTTGCCAGCACCTCTGTTGTCGAAAACAACTGAAAACAGCCTTATTTGAAAATGCATTAATTTCTATTTTAAAGTGAAAAGGTTTTCTAAACTTGAATGCTTCACAAAAACACTCAGAAAATGAAGGAACATATATACGATTTGGTTCAGATTACTGGAATGTAACTCATAGCTACATAGACAGCTGTGTTACATGGAATGTGTTACATGAAATAGAGATAACAGGACATGATAAAGCAGGTATACAGCTATAAAGTTTTTGTAAATTCAGAAAATGAAGTGTTTTTCAAAAAATGCAAAGCGTTTTAAAATTATAAAGTTTGAATTATGAAGTGTTTAAAATAAATTTAAAAATATATTAAAACATGCCTATAAGGAACCTGAGGTACTTGAAATAGGCTCCAGCATATCAAGACTGTAAAATGTTGATTCCAACCCATCCCCATCAATGGTAGGAGTTCCTCAGTTCTTTCAAAGACTTATCTGCACTGCATTCCTCTGGATTCCTTTCACAACACCTACCCCTTTCTTAGATGTGCTCTCCTGAGCTGCAGTGGAGGGCTGGAGAGCAGGTGCCTTGTGACTTGCTGTCTCTGATGTTTACATCTGGTCTTCCTCTTGGAACTTTTTAGAATAAGTGTTACATTTTAAATCCAATTTAAATGTGAATAAACTTGTAATAAGTCAGTCCTTTGCAGCCTTCCTCTCTTCATCCTCATCTCTTGCCTTTGAACTGAAAACTAATCTGCCAAAAGAGGTTATTTTTCACCTACATCGTGTCTTTGATACTGTTTGCAGTTAGGATATACTAATGGTTTTCCCTTCAAAAAGGGAAGAGGTGTGGCAGCAGATAAACAAGACTCTTACAAGGACATGAATTGTTCATGTTAGATTATAAAATATATTGATTTGCTTTCAGCCTCCTATCATACTTTCAACCCATCATTAGCATTTTCTGCCTTTTTTTGTTCTTCTCTAGCTTTATTTTGTCTTACTAATTTTATATTGTTTTGTTAATTGAGAAAAAAAATTCTGAAGGTAGTTGTTTTTCCTGAAGTGCTTCCTCTCACCCAGCTTGCTCTTCATGCAATTATTTGTGGGTGCTCTCTACTCCAACATTCAAGCTATTAGTGAAAGCCCAGAACAAACCTATAAAAGAATTTGATAGGTACAGCTAGAAACTGCTGAATACGACTTTAATCGGCTTTATTGTCCAGTCCTTTCACTGTTGTAAGATAATCCTAGCTGCAGTGCATTTCCATAATAAAGATGTGGAATACCTTTGCTTTCTGTATTGACTCTACACTGTGTAAGATGAGATTATTTTGACAGAGTACATTTTTGTGCTTCCTTTTGGGATGTTTCCTATCACATTTCCTTCAGGGGCTAGTTGAAAGATTGTTCAATACTTTTCCACAATATCTTTTTGGGTTGATTATGTCCAGTCCTACATTTTCCTCATTCTGAAGGGAAAAAAAGACTAAATTTTTATTTAGTGTTCTCCAGCCCTCCAGTTTTTACTGACACCTCTGTTTCTCTCACTTCAAATTAGGTAACTAATTCCAAATGATTCACAAATCACTTTTGATGCTTTCTTGAAAACTGTTGATTGAAATCCATCCCATTTACAGCCTTGATTACATCCCATATTTCTAAGTATTCTGTAACCTGTATGCTCGCCTGAACTGCACTATTATTAAATTTGTGTTACATGCATGGTTGCTATTAATCTTTTTGTCCGAGAGCTCATACCAAAAAGGCAGCAAATCTTTTGACATTATTAGTATTATTCATTATTTATTCACTCTTCTTCTTAAAATAATTAATCTATATTTCCCTCATTATACACCTAATGATGTATAATGTGTTTCATTTAATGTTGCTTTCTTTGTGTAAATCTCAAGCCATATCTTCTCTGCATTTCCTGCCTACAGATTTTTTGCTGTTTATTTAGAATTCCTTTCATCCATGTGTTCAGCCTTCTGCATGTTGTGCAGTTCTGTGTTATAAACTGGTAGATATTTCACAATATTTTCTGTTTTGAAAACAAAACAATACAGAAGATGATATTCAAGACCTCAGAATGCTGCTATGGGGTCTTCTGCTTCACTTATTATCTCCTCCCCATGTCACATTGCCACTGCCTGTGAAACTGCCTATTTAACAGCCACAAGTCCTGTTACCTTTCTTCTTTTTGTATTCCCTTGATTCTCCTCATTATTTCTCTGCTTTGTAGTGATGAGTCACTGTGGACTCCCACCTCTCTCTCTCGGACTTTTGCTCTTTTTGCTGGAGTCTCAAGAAATTCTATTACAGAAAGATCTTGTTTTTCATAAAGGAGGAAGAAAAGGTAGAGATAATAATACATTCATTAATGCAAATATGTAGAAACAGCTGACCCACCAGACTGGTGTAAGTTACTCAGTAAACCTATTTTTCTGTGTCAATGAGTTTTGATTTGGCTCATTAATTGATGTTTTTTGTGATATTTTTTAATAATGCTTTTGGACTATTTATGAGTTGTTTACTCAGAGTCTATCTTCTTGCACTCTGCTTGTCTCTCATAATCCTTCAGTTACATGGTTACTTGATTCTCAAGTGCTTTTCAGGGCAGCCCTTGGAAGTTCCTCATGCATAAACATAGATTAGTTGCAGACCCATCACTTTCAGTCATGGAATTTTTTAACATGAAAAAAGTAGTATTGAAAAGTAGTATTTTTTCTCTGAGTAATGAAAAGGTTAATAGTAAACTTAATTACTAAATAAAACCTTAGTGTTTATGATTTAAAACAAATAAAATTTATGCTTTTATATCTGCCTGAAGGCAATACAACATTCAAGGTTCCCTAACATGTATGAAGATTGTATAAGTGAACTCTGCCAAAGCTTTTGAATTAAGTGTTGTACTTGATTATTTATTGAACTACCCGTACAATCTTCATTACCCTCACTACACAGACTTATTGTGGTCCCACATTACAGCAATTGCCTTTTAGAATCCAGTCCCTGACATGCTGCTAAAAAAAAAAAATGTCTTATATGTCCCTCATTACTTTCATTTTTTAATCCCTTTAGTAGATTCTTCTGCAATTCTTGTAGGGTCCAATTTTCTCATACTCTGATCTTTGACTTTTTCCTGGTTTCAAACATTCTCAGTTGCCTTATTCCAGCACTACTTAAATGTTCTCTTTGTTTTTTTGCTCTTTATATTTTCTTGGAGCTCACTTCCATCCTTAGAAAACCTGCTTCCACAACTCCCTTTGAAATAGTTCTTCCACCAGTTATAACAAATTTGTCAAAAAAAGGGAAATGAAAAAAATTCATAATCCTCTTTCTTGTCAAATATGCCTTTCAAGTAAATGAAATATGACACCAAGAGGAAATTTTTAAACATGCTTTATTTATCACATTTTGAGTTTTTAAAATCTCAAATTAATGCTAATAAATAGGAGGTTTCTTAAATTCTCAACAGAATTGCAAAGTTTCAAGAGGATTTTAATTTAAATTCAGTTCCCTCTTTTTTTCCTATCAAATGAACCAAATATTTTCCATTGCAGCACTAGTGTATCTCCACCTTGCTGGTGCCAGAAGTCCGCTGAGAAAAAGATTTTACTGGAGAAGGCAGTGGTAGGCTCCTATTCTGCATGGGATGAGTAAATGGTTGGCTTAAAACTGTAACAAAGTGCTGTGATGTTGGGCCAACCCCCCCAACAGCACAGCCATGGAGAGGAACTTGGAAACAAGTCATGTTATTAGTTCTTCTCTTGACAGAATTTAGGATTTATTAATTTTACAGACAAAAAGCAATATAGTTCCCTGTAAAGTGGGAACTCATTCCTCTAGGCATTTCCTAGAGGAAAATAGTTAACAATTCTGGGGAATAATATTTTACACTTTTTTTTGTTATAAGACAGCTGTAAATGGCTATTAGAGGTGACCTTGTGATGAGGAGAAAAGGTTATAATAAGAACTAAATATTTGTTGCTATTTGCTACTCTCTAGCTTTGTTTTGAGCTATGTGAGGAAGTTTCATTTGTTAAAAATAAAATATTCTCCCCCTTGCAGAAACTTTCAGTTATATAACTTGTAGTCAGATCCAGCTTGCAGGAAAGTAAATGACAATTCTCCCATGGAGGGTAATAACAGCAGGATACACCCAGTAATTCATACAATAGTCTGGGAACAGACCCAGAGGGGTAAAGAACTGGAGAAAAATATTTGTTTAAAAACTTTTGTTTGTTTACATCTGACTCCAATGCTCTTTTAAAACCAATACAGGGGCTGGGAAAAGTAATGAAACCCATGGAAAAGTTTCTGGGTAGGTCATACACATTCTCAAGGGCAGAGGCGATGCAAGGTTATCATTAATAGTTTTTATATGTTAGTTGCTTAGTAATTAACAGTCTTGTGAGACCTGGGAGACAAGAATTCACAAAAGAGGAAAGCAGAAATGCAGCTGAAATGCTCTTGTGATACTTTGAGCTGATGTACATAGATACAGTACAAGGCTATACAGATTCTATATGGCTCATTATCACAAAGATACAATAACTGGTAATTACTAGCTAGACTGGAACTTCATACTTGATTTTTGATTATTTTTTCAGATCTCACATCAGAATTTGTATTTGTGGGACTTGGAGTGCATGATAATAGGAATAAGTCAAAGAATACTTGTTCTGCCCATTTACAGCAAAGTTCCACAATTGCTAAAATCTAGAAACTGACTTTCCAGTAGTTCTCTCTACCCTTCATCACATTTGAAAAGATTTGTGTCACGAGCCAGTAAATTTGCCAGCTAAAACCTGGCCAACTTGAGAATAATCCTTCTTGGCATTTCCTTCTTTGTCTAGTACTGGATTAAAAGCACTACAAAATGTTAAACTGTGAGCATTTAAATTTAGGTGCTGTTGTAGAAACATTCCTATCAATTGAATCATAGCAGAGATGAATGTGGCTGAAAACAATTCAGTAGAGATTTAGACAATGCTGAAGATGCTTATTCTGCTCTAATCTGTCCAAATATCTAATGGATTTAGATATCAGTTTTTAGAGTAATAAAAATAGCATTGGTTTGATATTGTTAAAGATCCCAAGGTTGTTACGTATCAGCAAATAGTCAGATATTCTCCACTCAAATTCATGGGGAAGTCTGCATAAGCATGCCCAAGAAAGTAAAAGTTGTTTCCTTTGCCTAAGATCCTGTATAACAGTGATCACAGAATTGCAAAAAATCCTAATCTACTTCTCTCAAGTTTTAGGTTAATTCTGATAGGTGTTTGTTCCTAGAAATATTTAGAAATGAGCTATCAACCAATGTCACTATGGTTACATAGGAAGTCTGAATGCTTCTCTAGTATGTTTTGCTCAAGAGTCAAAAGAAATGGCTTTTTGTTTATTCATAAGAACTTCTCCAATTCAGCTCTTTGGTAATTGAATTGGATATTCAGCCTCAGAGAGAATATCCAAAAGGATTGTCTGTTCCCATTACAAAAATAAAAAGCACCCAAGATCTCTTTTTGAAAACTCAGTTGGAAGGTTTTTAAAATTTAATTTGCTACTGAAATGTTTCCCTGTTGAAATCTCTATGTAACTGTGCTAAGAGCATTTGGTATAACAGGATATGTTTCAATTTCTAGAAATATAAATTTACCATTTATTTAGCATAGTGCTTAGACAACCTTTAGCAGCATTTCAGATTTCAAAACTGTCCACTGTGGAAATATTTGCAGTTTTATTGAGTGCAAAACATGTAATCCGATCTTTCTCCTCAAATTTGCTTAGCCTTGTACCAGAAGATTCTTAGACAGATTGTGGTTCAATTACCTGCAGAGACCATTCTAAGGAAAATATCCAAATCAGGAAGAAGTATTGTTTTCAAATCAGATGTCCTTTATCTTCAGCATTTGAATTAGCAGTTGCTTATGTTATTTTAAAAAACAGCACTATTATCAGTGTCAGAAAGGCTGATGTTTTGGAGTTCTCCCTCGAGTATTGTGTGAGCCCTCATGTGTTGTGTGTTTTTTTCTCAGAAACTTCCCCCTAAACACAGATAGAGCCTTGCTGAGTTATTAGGTGAGAAAAGCAGTGTTATTTGCTTTCAGCGTCTCCTTTCTGACTTTGACCTGAAAACTCAGGTGTACTTACAATCATTAATATGATGTCTGGAGAAAGGACAGGTGTTTTAGTTACATGGGCAATGCTGAAGCTGAAGCTCTGAGTTTCATAGATAGAAGTAATTTTTGAAAAACATCTCAGCTTTGGTGCAGATACTACAACAGGGATATTTGTTAGAACTTTTTATCATGATGCATCAGTAAATTTCTGGTAGATTTTGTCTTTAGTGATACATATCAATGAAGCTAAAAGCAGAACCTTTGCTCTATCACAGAGTCGACCTTCCTACTCAAACACCCAAGTACTGGGATATCACCAAACTACTGAAAGCAACCTTGTTTTTCTCTCCAAAATGGCCATAGCTTTAAAGCAATGGAATTGTAGAAAACACTTGCAGTTATTTCGAAGGATGTACAAGATTTGAATCTTTTTTGGGATATAATTTCAATCATTTATACAGAAATAGGAAGTTGGTAGCACTAATTTTTATTAAAAGGAAAATAAGAAAATAGGATTTTCACGTAATCAAGGGATTATGGTTAAAGCTCAGTTGTCAGTTGAATTTCACTGTAAAATCAGAAACATGACCAACTACTGTTTGATTTTCTTTCCCTCTTCATCTTGCTTATTTTCCTATCTACTATAGAAGTCTTTGATGGGCTTATTAATTTGCAGGGTGAAAAAATTTCTCTAACTATGGAGACAGTTAAAGAAAATATATAGTTGAAGTTTTCAAGTTGTATGAAGCATAATTATGACATCTGAAAGCAGAGGTAAAATAATCTAAACAAAGAATTTTTGGTGATTTGGATAACTTTAGCTACATTTTTACAATGAATACTTGCTGTAAACACAGCAAATTTTAAATAATTTTTGAAGCTTGATTTTTAGTTGTCATAGCTAAGATGGTAGTAAGTTCTAAGGATCATATTTGAAACATTTTATAGGAGTCTGTTCGGGCAAAACCTGCAAACTTCAATTCAATTCAAAGTTACACTGGTATGCTTGGATTGAAGATATGGGCTTACTCTATTGATTTAATGTGCTAACTTCAGAAACTATGTTCTCGATTGCAATTTTATTTTCAAACACACTTAATACTTGAGAGAATTTAAATATGGGGATTTAGCCTGAAGTCTTAAATGATCTTAAAGCATAGCTGAAAATATGGTCAAAGAATATAGCTAGTTCTAACAAATAAAATTTCTCAGAAATAATTATTTTTCCTTATGCTGTCATGATGCCAAATGCAGAGCTCCACTCTTTTCATGCTCCTAATCATTATTGCTGCCAATTTTGTTACAGAAGCATGCTGTTGATGTACTTGAAATGTACGTTTTTTGCTTTGCTATATTCAGGGCAAATGCCTCACTTTCAAGATCACATCCAACAAAATAATGACTGGCTTTTCCAAGAAGCATTGTTTGGGTCAAGGTTAAAAGCCTTTTTATTCAACAAATACTTTCTTATTAAAATCAAACACTGGAATAGAAGCCAGTTTCATAAAGGGTGTTTGGTATCTCTTTCCTACAATAATCTAGTGTTACTTACCTTTTAAAATTGTTATGTGCATAACGACAATAAATCAAGAAAAATGACAGTACCACATAGAAAAATTAATTTAGGTGACTGTGATTTATTAATTCTGTCCATGACCCAAACACATATCAAAATCTGAAATGAGTTTAGAAAAAACCATCCATAGAAGAATGACAGGTGTGCAAAAAGGTAAAGAAATTCTTAGAAATTTTATGCACTTTGCTCAAACAAGAATACTTAAAGTCTTCTATTGTGCAGATGTGTCTCCTTCCTGCCTAATATAGAATGTTGTTTTGAAACATGTTTTAGGATAATTATAATTTTATACACAGAAACAGTGTGACTTCAGCAGACTTCCCTGCTCGATTTGTTCTTTTGTAATGTCATCCTTCCCAATCATGCTTGTCTCTTTTGATATACTGCCTCTCATGAAAACTGTGAGCCCTGTAAATGTCTCTATAATGACTAGCTCACTCAAGCCCTGGTTGTTGAAGGCAGCTACCATAATGCAAATAATAAATAATAATAGTGTCTGGACATAGCTACAGCAAAGCCAGTGAAGCAGTTCATGTTCCTTGATATACAGAGATTTTAATGATATGTTGGTTCAGGGTCAGACCTTTTCCCTGTATCACATGGCACTGTGTCAAAGCAGGAGCTAGAGCTCAACTTCTGCAATCAGATCCATATTTGAATTTTTACAGAGTTTAGTGACTCTTTGTGAACCTGCTGATCCACGCTTCCAGATTTATTGAGTTAAATACTTTTATTCTTTGTAGTCTTTATATCTCTATAACTCAGTGATGTTACATACATGTTATCTACTCTCTTTCCTAAAAAATTAATTATTAAGCAACAGTGGAAGGCATCTTCTAAGTAATGTATTCTGAAATTTTAACAGTATATGCTTAGCTCCTATTCTTATTTCCATTTTATTTAAATATCTTAACCTGAAATTCATATGCCAGAAAAAATAGTGAAGATGACAGAACAAAATTTCAGCAATGCCTGTCAAGATTACTTAGAGGTTTGACCCTGCAAGTCTGAACTCTTAAGACAGTCATTAGAAAAACTGTAATGACATTTCCAAGATGCAGTGATTGAAGCAGTGTGGTTACAATTGTTTTGAATGTGTGCTTCATTAGGCTAATGGTCTAAGCTGTTAGCATTGAGATGCCTCAGCTGTTGTCATCTTCCATGTATGTGCATGCAATAGTGCAGGGCCTTGGTAAGACTTCATTTTATAGCCACATCTTGCCAGATGTGTTTAGCATGTATGTTTCTGTGGAATGTTATAGTATTTGATAGAAACTGCCCTTGTTTTCAAGCTACCCTAGAAACAGAAAGAAGTAATTAAATTTAATAGAAACTGCAGCCTCTAAACAAAAATACATGATATGTGTGCGCCCACGTACTGCATAGTTAAAGGAAACACTAATGTAACACTGGAATTAGAAAAGCAGTTCTTTAATTTCAAGGGTTGGATTGCCAGCAGTGAACTAGAAAAGGAAATGTTTTTGATACAAGACTTTTTGTATGCACTGGTTCCCTACATCAGACACACTAATTTACATTTTGGAATCATTTTCTGTTCTGATTACTTGCTCTTGCTGAGCAGTGGAGAAAAAACAAGTCAGATTAAAAAGTACAATAATAGAGCTATCTTGCCAAACTCATTGCACTCAGACAACTGCAAGGCTTCCTCCCCTTGCAGTAATTTGACTGAGAATATAACTACTGTGTTGAGATTTATGCACTGGGAATGGAGCACAGAATTATTCCAACAACTTGCCAAAATTTTGAAAGCACAAGCTTTTTAAGTCTAAAGCAGTATTACTGTTGCTTAAATGCCATTTGTAGGCAATAAGAAAACTACTGCTTAATGTATTTGGTTTCAGTACCTTCACTCTGCAGCAAGTATGTTAACATATAAAACAACAGTAACTGGTCCTCTGGGAAATTCCAATACAGCAGAGCTGCTATTTCTGGAAAGCTATTTTTATATATGGAACACTACTATGCTCTGTAATATTTAGCTATTAGGTGAACACATTGAAAAAATTTAATTGGCATGTGATTTCAGCTGTCGTCTCAGGGGAATAGTGGTAACTTTATGTACTGATTCAGTTCACTGTACCTGTAGAACTGCTGTTAAAGGAAAACCAGTGGCTTGGATCCATTGGAGAAAGACTAATGGCTAATTTTCCAACACACAAAACCCGAGAGAAACTCCTGAGTACCCTTTAAATGGTGTATCTGGCATTACCCTATATATTTCACTTAAAGAATTTTTTTAAAGAATCTATTTTCCACCATGTTGTGTGCTGTGAATGACTAGAATTGCCTTGATACAAAAAACTGGGCCATCATGAAACTTAGTTGTTCTTGCACACCACTGATGTGGTAGACCTACGTGGTAGCTGTGCTGAGGGACTCCTTTTGCTTTGCTGAAATGTTTCTGCCCTTTGGACACCAGAAGAGGATTTACTCTTTCCCTCCTAGTGCAGGGACTGAGCTAGATATGTGTGAAAGGGATGCAGTTAATTCATTACATCTGTCCTAAAAGTGCTTGTGAAAGGTGTTTGGGGTTAAGCTTACATCTGATCCAAAATTTACTGAAAGCCCTTAAATTAAGTCAAGCTTGGGTTGACTTGCAAGACTGGGGCTTGTTTTTTGGTCAAGACACTTTTTCATGTTGAACACAAAGGATAGGCAAGATGTGGTTCTTTGTTCTTCAACTCAAATGAATAGGCTCCAGGATTCAGGTGGATGGTGATTCTGACAGCTTTCAGGACAAAAATGTCCTACATAGATAAAACACTCCTTTAAATCAGATACCTTTTCTCTGCAGTCATTACATTAGGTGAACTGTTATGATTCAGTGAACTGCTGAAGCTATTTTTTCATGTACCATGCCAGGTAGCTGTGCTATTTGTCTCTATTAGGACTTTCCATACCCTAAGTGGGGTGGCCATTTACTCATTGTAGTGTTAATTATACTCTTTTGTGATACTTAATCCCTCCTTGCCACTGTTTTCCTCTTTTTCTTCATTATAAATGCAAATTTCTCTCAGGTGAAAAATTTCTATAAATTGAGATGTGTGTTTTGTTTTGTTTTTTCTTTTCCTGAGACCTAGGCAAATAAAAATACGCTCTTCCCAAATGCAGTCACCTCTTCTTAGGTGATCCCTGCTGCTTAGATATTTGCAGGTCTTTAAACTCCCTCCCTTTAAACTGTGTCTGCTTGTGCTGTGCCTCTTGTAATGGCATTGCCTTGCTATCCCCTTATATTTCATTGCTTCCCTGTGCTTATTCTGCCTGCATCATCTTTCCTCAGCCCTGCTAGACTTTTTTTACAAATTTTTCAGAGCTTTCTGTAAGTGTTCACACTGGGCATTGCACAGTAAGCTCCCACATAATTCCAGAATAGGTAGAATAGACACTTGATATTCTAATGCAAGAATTTTAATCCAGTGATGGAGGTTAATCTGAGCATCTTAATTCTTATATGACTCAGAGGAAGTCAGGCTGGACACAACTGGCAGAAATTTTGGGCAGGAGCTCTCAGCTGGACAGAGAGAGTAGATTCCAAATCATTGTTTAAATTGATCCCAGTAACAGCAGTGCTCAGAGGTGGAAACATGGATTCCTTTCTGTAAATTGTTCCCACCATCTACTCATTATCATGACAGCTGATCAAGCTGGGAATCTTAGAGGCAGTAGTTGAACCGAACTATGAGCCTTTGCCCTTGGGCAGAGAGCTAGAGGTGGCAGGAAAACAGAGATGGCACAGGAGCAGAAGAGCTGCTGGTAACAACCTAAGCTCATTTCCTTCATGTCCATGCCAAGCCTCTTATGTGCTGCTGCATAGCTTGAAACAGAAAAAGAAAGGAAACCCTGTCCTGCTGCCTCATAACTGTAAAGTATCCATGAGTCAGATAAGTTTCTGTAGTGCCCTGAATTGTGATCTGCTCCCTTTGGATATATCTGGTAGACAGGGCCACCACACTGCCCCTCAGCACTGCCTGCCTGTCCTTTTGTGTGTGCGGGGCAGGCACAAGGGAGATCATTTGGAAACTTGAAGGATAGGACTGACTCTTTCTTAGAGGCCTCCTGAATTTGAAAATAATTTTTGTGTTGCTTGGGGGAATCACTGTGTGAAAGATGTAGCTATTCACTGAGTATCAGATAAAGAGCAGGCTTCATTTCCTCTGTTAGCTGGGTACAGGGTTGAGTGTCATATATATCCTTTCTAGATTCCCTTGGGAAGATGATGGCCCATCATGGTGGAGTCCCCTCTGGAGAAGCCCCAGGTTATTCATCCTGTATGTGTTAAGCACCTCTCTGTTTATTTTCCTGCAATGGAAATGATCATCATGGGAAGTGGACATCACATGTCCTTCCAGTGACTAAAGAGCAGCATAACTGACTAGCTGAGCTGGGCTTTAATAGGCTTTTAAGTGTATCTAGTTTTGATTTTTTCCTCTTCTCTCTCTTTTTTTCTTTTTATTCTTTTTTTTTTGTTTTCTCTCCCCACCTTGTGCCACCCCCCGCCCTCTTCCCCTTCCAAACTGGCCTTTTCAGCAGAGAGAAATAAGCCCAGGAGTACTACAGTTCCAGCTCTTGAAACCTATCCCTTATCTACCTCTCCATTGGGAACACTTGAGAAAGGTCAGACCTCCCAGCTTCTGTAACACTGGACAGAAACTTCAGGGATTAATTAAAATGAAACAGTGAAAATCTGCCTGTCTCCAAGTCTTTTTATCCTTATCACCTTTCTTTGAGAAAAGTAGAGACTTTTGAGAAAAAATCCTGCCTATTCATGGACTGTGTGTTTTGAGAGGGAAGGGAAAAAATGCAAGATTGCTACAGGGAGCAGACTTGACAGATTATGCTTTCGAAAAATTTGGAGTTTCCACAGTCTTCTTTCCATCTCATTTGTCCTAAAATTTAGTGGGAATATTAAACATTAGACTGTGAAATTTTGCAGATGAAACAGGGATGGACTCTGAACAAAGTGTTGCTAAAAATATCTACTAGTTTTATGCATATAGAATTCAAGTGAGAATGCTCTGGGCATGTATTAATGGTAACAGCAGAAAAACAGTACATTTGATCAGTGTCTCAGTGTTTGCAAGGTATCATATTAAAGTGAAAGTTCTTGTATTTAGGAAAATACTTTTTTCCATGGCACACTAATTTTTTCCTCTAGGGTTTTTTGGCTTTTTTTTTTTTGTCGTTGTTTGTTTGTTTGTTTGTTTTGCAATAGAAGTATGTCAAATAGTTTTCATGTACTGAGGTATATTTTAACATATGTTAACCAAACATATGCTTTGGGGTTTTTTTTTAGTTTGTTTACTGAATTTGAAACTATAAGCATATAATTTCAAAGAAGTATATTGAGAAAAGCACTTTAAAGGTTAACTAATAACCCAAAATTTTGAAATAATAAAAGAGAATAGTTTAAAGTAGATCCTCTGTAAGGGCATACATTTTACTTTGACACTCCACAGAATTCAAACCCTTCCTTTCCTGACAAGGTATTACAACTAGACTTTTCATGAATGCCAGAAATAATTTGAATTTCAGCTCATGTTCTTTTTATTTCTGCATGTATTAATGTTCCTGGATTTAGATTCTGGTCAATAGAGTTAATGCCACCAATAATAAGGCTGCATCCAGCTTTTGTCAATCAGAGCTAAAAGCTTTCTTCTCTGCTCGAATTGAAGTCTCTTTGCTATGTCTTATTAACTTCTATTAGTCTCATTATTAAGTCTTTAATATTGCCTAAATATTTGAAGTTATAAGGAAAAAATGCCTTAAGACCTGAATAAAGTTTTGGATCTGAGTTCTATAGATGAGAACTATGCTAAACTCTGGTTCAGACTTACTGTCAAGGGCCTCTCCAGAGAAGGAGGTAAAAGAAAAAGCCATGAGCAGTAGAACAAAACCAGTAGGGTGCTTTTCCTTCTGGCTTCTCTATTGTAGAGAGATCATGCAGCAAATTCTTCTGGCATACGGAGCATACAAAAATTAATTCTTAGGAGGATGTGGGTCAATGTACTGACTAAAATTCTATGCATTTTAAACATCTTAGATACCACAAAGCCATATCCTTTTATGTCTGAAATGAGTGAGTGCTTTGAGTGGCTTGGTACAAATGCTCTGTAGTGTACACATTCAAATTAGGCAAAATTTTGTCTATTTGGTTGAATTTATACATTTACAAGTAAAATTGTATCTGAGCCACTGCAAGACAACTCACCAAGAAGTTTCCATCAGGTGATATAAGTTAGTTGTCTAACTAGCTATAGTTAAAGAGATATAACTATTGTTTATAAGAATGAACTTTATTTTTTTGCTAAAAAATTGCACGGGATGTCAGCAGTTGTGTTGATTTCTTGGGGAGAAAATTACTGTGTCAGCTCCTTGATGTACTTTTGAATGTTATTTCTGGTGGTTTTTTGTCAGTTTTGATGGAAAGTTTCACAGAACTAGACTGAAATGATACATTTTTTTTCCCAGAATTTCTCAGATTCACACTAAACAATTTATTAGACTGTTCCCAGCAAACACTAAATTTAGGTTTAAGAACACAGAAAAAACCTCAAGATTTATTTAGTTCTAAAGACCGTATAATATGTGAGAGGTGGAATTACATAAATATAAACTGAAGTTGCAATACATTTTATATAAATTTTCTAAAAGGTAAATGTCTGGGCCCAGTTCCACTGCAGTGGGCACAAGGAGATACAAACTATTGCCTAATATTTATGTCACTGTAGCACTCAGCTGTGTTGAGCCTAATCACTCTTATGACAAAGCTTAGTCCTTGACAATAAAAATCAGAGAATGTTAATTCTCTCATTTTTTAAATTCTCTACACCCAGAGTGGCCTCGGTTCAAAGGAGCCCTAAGATCTTCTAGTCCCAATCCCTCTTTCACTAGACCAGGTTACTCAGAGCCCCATCCAGTCTGCCCTTGGACACCTCCAGGGATGGAGCATCCTCCACTGCTTCTCCAGACGACACATTCATTCCAGTGCCTCACCACCCTCCTGGTAAAGAACCTCTTCCTAATATTTAATTTAAATTTACTCTTTTTCAGTTTGTAGCCATCCCCTCTTATTAGTGTGAAAAGTCTGTCCTCATCTTTCTTGTAGGCTCCCTTCCAGGTACTGGAAGGCCACAAATAGAGGACTTCATCTTGAAGTCTTCTATTTTCCAAGTTGAACAATCAGAAGAAAGCAAGATCAAAACCAAAACCAAAACCAAAACAAAAAACCCCAGAAATGCAAAGAGAAGCTGAAAGCTCTCTAAATCTAAAGTCTGTAAGTCTGTTTGTTACTTTTTTTGTTTGGTTATCTTTGGTGGGGTTTTTTGTTTGTTTTTGTATTTGTTTGTGTGTGGGATTTTTGGGTTTTTTTGGGGTTTGTGTTTTTTTTTTTTTTTTTTTTTTTTTTTTTTTTTTGTGTTTTTTTTTTTTTTGCCTGTGTGTAGCTGTAGAGAGCCCTAGCACAAGATCAAGAAGAGAACATGATCATCTTGGAGGACGGTTCAGGGAGACAGCACTGGCCCCAACAGGTGCTGTGGGAGAAGGGAAGCCTTGTTGAACACCTGCTGGTCTTACATAGACAGATAACACCACAGGGATGAAGAGGCTGATCCCAAAGCTTTGTGTCTGGGTAAGAAGCTTAAAACTGGGAAATATCATAAGTGACATCTGGTATGTTGTTTTTTATTTTACAAATAGATAGTGGTTTTGCTCCAAGAAAAAGGAATCTTATCAATTGTCCCGGTGTTCTTCTAAGGACAGAAACAATCTACTAGTTTTCATTACAACCTGATGTATTAACCTCACACCCCAAGAATCCAGCCCATCTCTAACAGATTAGAGGTGAGATTTTCTTATACTGAAACTCTTTTAGTCTGATATTGTGAGGTTGTATTTTTCAAGGAGTAGCCAAGTTCTGTGTGTAATGTGTCTTTCAAACAACGCCTCTGAGACTGAGTTTCTATGATATCCTTTTTTAGAAAAAGTGAGTAGAATCTGCCTCTAAGCACTCAGGCTCTCTCTGTGGACTTCACCCAGATCTCTCAAGAGATTTGCATTTGCATTTCTAGGCTAGAGTGAAAGTAAGGCAAATCTCTAGTTTTACAGAAATTTATAGTTATACTGCTTGTCCTTACCAGCACCTTTGCTATGTCACACTTTAAATTCTGTTAGAAATAAGTTATATGATTGCATTCTTGCATTTGCTGCTCCTGAATTTCCTCATAATGTTTATTTAGAGATGTCAGTCTATGTGAAAGCCATGTTGTTTCCTTACAGAAATACATATTTGAAATAAGAACTTCTCCAGAATCTTCCAGACCAAACAATGCTAGTAGTAAACAGATGAGAAAACACTTCATCAGTGGCTTATTTTCAGTTTTAATTTTTTATGTCTATAAAACATTTTCTTTGGTTGTAGATGAATGACAAAAAGAGGGAATGACTGTGGTTTAAAGTTGGAGATTATATGGGACAAGTTTTTAAAGAAGCAGAAGCTGTAAAATCAAAAGCAGATATTTGGAGGAATGGTGCATGCACCTCTGATTCACAAAGGGTCTAATTTTTCATAGTTCAGGTGGGGCTAAAGTGCTTTCAGGGAATTGTTTGAGGTCTTTGCATTTTAGAAATATTGGCAATACAACACAGTTTTTTTATTCCTGTGTCCATGACCTAAAGAAGTTCAGATACACCACATATGTACATTGCTGATGCTACATAATAAATAGACAAATAGAAAAGACCTTTAACATATGTGGAATTTCTGTTTTTGTTAGGTTATTTTGTCAAGTGATAGATCATTCTGTCAATATTTTTAAAACTCCTAATAAAATAGTGTATTGATCCAAATCAACCTATGAAAAATTTTTGAAATTTTGAAGATCTTTTTTATTATTACCACATGCAAATAATCTTAAAAAAAAGTCTGTAAAAATGGAATTGAGAATATACTCTATATACAGCTAATTTTCAAAATCAGCTTTACTTTTTTGTAGAATTTTGATGGTTTATCAAAAACTGAGAAATATTAAAATGAGTAGAAATAACTTGTAAGAAGTCTAAATATTTACCAAAATCTGTACCATACTTGTTGATTTAAACTTGAAGTTGCTTGTTTATATTTAGGAAAATGTAGTGAAAGATCAAATAATGGGGTCATTTAAAATTAATTTCTATTATATAAAATTTTATTTTTATAAACTCCTCACAGTTCATTATTTTTTGTTACTATCTATTTTTTGCAAATTTTCTGGCAATGAAAACTGGTTATGAGAAAGTATTACCAGTTGAGTGATTAGTAAATGAGAGACAAAGCATGATATGGCAATGGAAGAAGAACAGTTTTATTGATCTTTACTCCAGGATCTATGAATATTTGGGATTCTGAATAACATTGAAATGGTGTGGAAAAGCTCATAGAAAATGTGCTCCTGTGGTCAGGAAGGCTAACTTTGTTGTGCAAAGACTTACACCTCTCTCAGACAGGCCTGGGGATCTGTGAACTGAAAAAGATTGAGAAATACCCTCAGCTCTACAAAGGAAATCATCTTTTAGTGTGCTGTCTGAAGTTGTTCTGACCTTACTGTGCAAACAGACTAGAAACTTTTATAAAAGTAACTAATATCACAGTAGATTTTAGCTCTGAAGGAGATTCTAGTTTGTTAAGGAAAATCAGAGCTCACAGTGGTGGGGAAGGGAATAATTTTTCTGTTTATCTCAGGTAGAAGAGGCCTAAAGGTGCACAGTTGAGTAGGTGGGGATTTGGCATATGCTCATTTGTCATTTCATGTGGGCTAGCTTTAGTCTCTAAAATATTTATTACTTAATCCAAAAAAAGTAATAATAGTAATGCTGTAACATTTCTCCGGCTGTGTTCCCTCTGCAGGGTAATTACTTGTGATGAGTGCCTGGGGGTATGTTGGTCCCAGCTTGAATCTTTGGCTGGAGAGAAAATGATGAAGATGGCTTTTACCTGAGCTCCAGACCAAGAGCTACTGTGGAAATATTTAATTGACAGAAATGCTCTAATAAGATTTCAAATCTCAGAACCTTTAATTACAAGATTAATGGTTTTCAGGCTAGGAAAAGTAACTGAAATGTCTCTTCTAGTTGTTTGTACACTTATTCATTTATTCATTTGGCTAACTAACTTGAGCCAGGTACAACACTTCCAATAAAGCTGAAGTTGTAATTTCCTTTCTCCGTGGTTATGGTCCCTTTGAAAATGTACAGTGTAGGCTGGGAGTGATTCAGCTACCTCAAACACTTATACACAAAATGTTCTGTAGAAATGCAAAGCCCATATATCAAAAAGGAGGGCATAACTTCTTAACAAATATATTTTCCAAAAGGCCTAAATGGGACACAGAGGAAGGAAATTAAGGAATTCTGAGAATCTCTGACATATGACAGGTGAGTCCCATTTTGGTCTCTGGTTTGACAAGGTCTGAAGGAAACCCTTCATGTTTATTGATGCTTCTTTTTAAACCTTCAGGCAAAACTATGATAGTGGGTGAAAAGAAGAAATTAAAAGTCTTTGTATGAAGTAGTACCCTCCAGAGCTAAAGATGGCATGTACTACTAATAATCTCTCACATTTCTGTTCACAATGACCTGAATGATGAATATGCTGAATTGGTCATGTGTTGCCTGGAAAGCACAGTCACTATTTTATGCACTTCATATCTCTAGGCTATCCTCTTACATGGGGATAAGTTAACATTTTGCTCCCACTGAGGGGTGCTCCAATGCCACTAATGAGCAGACTTATGCTTGTTGTAGAAAACCAGGCCACCATTACTCAGGTGTAAGCCCAGAATGACTTACAAATGCATCTGTTAAGCAAAGTCCTTATTCTTTCCAGTTCTTTATTTGTTCCTTGTGGCAGTGTGTATGTGACATAATTGGGATCCTGCATAGAAGGAGCAAAATCCCATCTGTCTGAAGCATCTATAATTGGTTGCTGTCTCACTGTTTCAGAGAAGTAGCTCATCTGAATGATAACCTTTCCTTTCACCACTTAAAACTGTAGTAGGAGCATAAACAATAACTGTATCTGTATCATACATTGAATAATAGGTTAAAAATTTCATCACTGATAATAACATCTTCAGAATAATTTTTACCCAGGTAAAAATGTTAACAGGGTTGGCAATACTCATTGTTGTGTGCTTTTACAGTGTATACCTCACCAAGGCATAGGAATGCCAGAGTGAATTTTCAATAGACATAGTTAATAGTATCCAACATGCTTCAGTGCACTACTCTGAAGAGCAGTCTGTAGCTGTAATAGCACAATAGATAGGATCAGGGGGATCAATAGAACATTTAAGCATGAACTCATGTCACATTCAATCTTGAATTCTTGTTGCATGGTCATATGCAGGTATAGGCATTATGAAGTCTTGCATATCCTGTGGAAAATGACTACCTTATCAGAGATGGTTGGGGCAATCAAGTGTAGCACCATCTGCCTAGTCAGTCCTTAAGTTAATCAAACTATGCAGTCACTGTTGATGAAATCAAGCCTTCTAAGGGATTCCCAGCATTCCATGTAAGAAGAGTCACAGAGATACATGGGATGCCCAAGTTCAGGCTCTTCTCAGGACAGTGGGAACCTGATAGAGTTATGGGTGTTTTATATCTGATGAGGAAACTGCTGCACAGAGTTTTCTTTTGGGTCTGCACTTACCAAGGTGCTGAGGCTTTATATCTTCCATGGACACTAACTACATGCAGGTCTTCTTTACACTGCAGCGTCTGTCAGGGACTTGTACTGTAACAGGTGTTAGAGTATAACACTGCACAACTGGTCTTGGCAAACATCTCAGGGCTGAGGACTTGTCATTTTGCTGAGGTCGCAGGTAAGGTTTGTACTGTTCTGTGAGTAAGAATGATGTGTTGTGTGTAGAGTGTTTCATTATCAGATGGAGGCAGAAAATTCCTTCTGGGGACTTAGAAGCTGTTGCTGTGTGGAAGCATGCTGTGTGAACAACAGGCTGTGACCAATGCATTAACTTGACATTTTCCTGCCATTGGGGTAAGACATTTATGACAAAGTACATATTTTTTGTTAAAAGCATAGCTCCTTCATTCCTAAGCAATTTCAGAACTAATAGGCTATTAGTTATACTACCTGATTGGTTGGGTTTGTTTATTTCTGGAAATGGGGATGTTTTTATTATGATCCATTATTACAACTTCTGTTTTACTATTTTTGCTGCAGATGTTTCTAGAAACTTGATTAGCAGACAGAGTTGATGTCTCAAATAACATAAAACCCTGGAACACAAACTGAAGTAAGGAAGTATAGCACACACTGGAGGGTGATGGCAGAAGGGAACTGGAGGGTAATTACAAAAAAAGCAAGCAGTTGTTTAAGCTTTGCACAATGTGGTGATCTTGAAGCATCTGGAAATTTGTTTTCATAAACAAATAACAACTGCTTCTCTTCATTGTTGTATTGTCGCAGACATTTTTTCATAGAAATCTTTCAGATTTGTTCATCTTCTGGGAAGGAAAGGCCCCAGAAGAAGAATGTAAACAATGATTATCAGCTGCTGTGGAATGCAATAGGATGCACCTGTGATTGGTTCATGTTCCCATGTTTATAATTAAGAGCCAATCACAGGAGCAAGCTGGGGACAGAGTCCCTGGACACAGAATTTTGTTATAGATTCTATTCTATTCTTAGCTTAGCATAGCAAGCCTCTGCAACTTCTCTCTTTATTCTATTTAGTATAGTTATAATGTATTATATATCATATATCAATAAATCCAGCCTTCTGATCAAGAAACAAGATTCCCATCTCTCTCTCACCCCAGCGACCTCCTCAGGTCGCTGTAATATTGTATAACCTAACCTTTTGTTAAGGAAACTTCAGATGTATTCCTCAACAAGTAATTGCCTGGTTTCTTCTCTAAGGCAATAACCAGAAGTCAACGTAGATGGAGAATATGAAGAAGCAATAGCCATGCTAACTTATTCCTGGAGAACATCCTTGATGACATTCAGATACAAGGGCAAATATGCTAAATTGAAGCAGTTTCTGCAGGAACATAGCCATGCACTGATCAACATAACTTGATAAAGTGATTTGAAATGCAGCATGGGCATGAATGAAGAAACATCCCATTGCTCTTAGCATAAGGAGCTGGTCTGTGATGAAGAGGCATCTAGTTTGTTATTAGTTCTGCTACTACGGTCTACAAACTCATAGCATTGAAAATTGTATTTCAGGCACTGTGTCTTTGGTAGCATGAACACAGGTTGACTGGAATGGTAAGTGAAAATGCAGTTATGGTTAACTGAAGAAATGCTGTTTTAATGACCTTCCTCTTCTGCTTCATGGATCTCCTTGAGCTGCATTGTGACTTGGTCACTGTCTCATCAAATGACATAGCCCAAAGCTGTGTTTCCAACACAAATGTCTCATGACTGGCCTGAAGCAGCAAGGCTCCCTTGATGGTTTCAGGGAAACAATGCTCCGCAAAAGAGTTTGATGGAAAGTTATTGAAAGGTATTATGTCATCAGATCTAAAACAGATTGCTCCAGGATGAAATTGAATGTGTTAATTATTGTAATTTGAGAAGACCATTTGACAGTGGAAAGAAAAAGGAATTTTAAAATGTTAGCGTTTCTAACTCATCCTGTAAGATTCACACGAAAAGTTCAGGTTTTTTTAAGGATGCTAGTTATAATATATTTGGATTGTTGATAGATGAACACAGATTGCTATTTTGAAATGGAAAATAAGTTGATCTTTATGTTCTGGGTCAAATTTTGTATGCAAAATCCTAACTGATCAATCTGGAGAATGATATTTGTATTCACCTCTGTGCCTTCATGTACTAATGTAACAATTACATCACGCTCTTTTGTATAACTAGCATGTTTAGTGCATCCCAAAAATGCCTTCTCATGCCAACAGGTCCTTCAGCAAAGGCAGTCTGTACATTTCAAAAGTCAAAAGCAATTTGTTTAAATGACCTGTAACCTAACATGTTTTGTGCTGCTAGAAATCAGTAAGTCTGCTCTCCAGTTTACAAAGCCAACACTGAAGTTTAATTTAGGAAAACAAGGTTTGAGGACAGCACTTTAGTATGATTCATAATAGAGCAATGTGAAGATGTTTGACACTGTGGATGTGTATCCATTATATGTGATTTCCTCTATGTGTGTTTGCATTAATAGAGACATTTTTCAAGTATTTTGTTTTTGCTTAAGCAACTGACCAAATATTCTATAATACTGGCAGACAAAATAGTCTATCAAATTCTTTCAGTAGCTGGGAGAAGTCTCACAATCACTGACACTTGTTCTTATGGAGGACTTGAACTTACCAGATCTATTCTGGAAATACAACACAACAGAGAGAAAACAATCCAGGAGGTTTCTGGAATATGTGGATGAGAACTTCCTGACACAGTTGGTGAGTGAGCCAGGGAAGGTGCCCCTCTGAACCTGCTGTTTGTGAACAGAGAAGGACTGGTGAATGGTGTGGTGATCAGAAGCTGTCGTGTGCAGAGTGCACACTGCCCTTCCCTGGACTCACTCCAGCCCCTCAGTGTCTCTCTCACAGTGAGGGGCCCAGAGCTGGACCCAGCACTGGAGGTGAGGCCCCAGCAGTGCTGAGTGCAGGGGGACAATCCCTGCCCTGCTCCTGCTGGCCACACTATTGCTGACACAGGCCAGGATGCCACTGCCCTTCCTGACCACCTGGGCACTGTTATGAATGGATGTGGGGCTTTAGGTAAGTCCTTGCCTTTTGCCCAGGCCTCTGGCAGTAGGCTTTATTGAAGCAGCCAGCATCCCAAAACCCCATCTCATTCACAGGTTCTTTAGTAATGGCTGATTTGGTCTATTATAGAATGATTTATTTATTTAACAGACAGAAAACAAACAGACATAAGACCAAAAACAAAGCAAATGCTACACAGGAATAAGGACAAAAAGGAAACTACTAGTAGATATATACAGCGCAAGGTTAAAGGTGCCTATTAATGCTACAGCTAGTGAAGAAGTAATGTAACTTAGGATTCAATGTACCTTACCATTCACTTGTTGGTGTGGCATACATTGAGATCCTTTCCCTCAATCCCCAGGGAAGTAACCATGGAACCTGTGCACAGACTCCGGGGAGAAGTCTCCAACACTTTCAGGGTGTGTGCGTGTGTGTGGAAAGCTTCTGCCTCTGTCATAATTGGTGTGTGTTTTATAGTTTGTAAACCAGTGTCTTTAGTCAAGAATTTTTCTTTAATCTCTTCCAACATCAGCTCTCCAGACTAAGATATTGATTCTTAGCTGAGGTCTGAGCCCTTTTGGCACCAGAGATGACCCCTTTCTGTCCCTTTCAGCCTGGGCTATCTATTCACCATCTGTGCATAAAGCACCTGTGGTAGAGAGGAGAGGGGGTGGATGTCCTGCCACAGGCACACACTGTTTGGCTGCTATCAACCAGCACCCCCAGCTCCTTTTCCACCAGGCAGCTTTCCATCCACTTTGCCTCAGCCTGTAGCTCTGCATGGGGTTGCTGTGACCCAAGGCTCACACCACTTTGCCTTACTGAGCCTCAGACAATTGGCCTTGGCCCAAGGATCCAGCCTGTCCTTATCCCTTCCTACCCCTCAGCATATCAACACTCTTTCCCAACTCAGTGTCATCTGCAAAGTGACTGAGGGTGCCTTTGATCCTCTCACCCAGATAATTAATAAATATATTACTCAGCACTGGGAGTAGATGGCCTAGCAAAATAAGTACTGTTATACATAAGGAAAGTGCTACAAAAATACAAATATGTACTGCAATGACCTTGCCAGGAAATCAAGGCAAGGTTAATGCTTCCCATGTCATATTTGTCACTTTTCTGCATAATGCAGAAAGAGAAAGAGAAACTTCAAATGGCTGGCAAGTGGCTGAAGGGAAAACTGCTGCAGACTGCTGAGCCCTGGTAAATCTGTACAGCTCTTGAGTGAAAAGGCACAGAGGAAGTCAGTTAGAAATGATGGGCAATAATTCCTGCTTGGAGACACCAGGGATAGAGGGAGGAAAGCTTTGTGGCCTGTCTGCTCAAATAATGAAACCTCTCAGCTACTGGAGTTTTTAGTCTGAGGGGAAGGTGGGATACTGGCTAAGGGGAGGAATTGTGTGAAATTGAGGGCCAGAGTAGGGAAGAGGTTGAGATCGTGGTTTTGTTATGGCTTCCTGCCCATTTCTCCTCTTGGATAGGAAGGTGAGGAAAAGCCATGCTATGTGTGGGCAGTGTAAGAGTGCATGTGGGCACTGAGAGTGCAGTGCAGCCACATGGTAGAAAAAGTTGACATTAAAACTCAGTGTTACATTCAGCGGCTTTTGTATTCCCTCAGTAGCTCAAGTCAAACCCAGTCAAAATTACTATGTTGGAAATCCCTTAAAAGAGCTCCAAAACTAATAGAGTATATCAGTTTATTGGAGAATTTCCTGGCAATTTCAATGAGGATCAATTTTGGCAAGGTTTGGTGCATGTCCCTGCACTTCATGGCATCCCATGTCTTTTGATGACTTTCATTTTGGCGAAGACTTTTTTTTTCAGTATCACTGTCATATCACTCATGTCTTCCCCTCAAGGTTCTGTCTTCTTCCTTGATTTTTTCCCAGGTTTTTGCAGCATCTGTGAGGTTAGTTTTGGCATGTTTTGGTCCTTTGCACTGCAACTCATGTAATCAAGGTCCATTTCCTTTCAGTCACTAAATTTTTCATTTTTTTCTTTCTTGTTTTTTTAAATTGCATTTCTTTTGATCATATCTCCTTTCCAGAGTGTTTGTAAGTCTTTTCTGTGCGCAAGATTTTGTTTCCTTTCCCTTTTCTTTCCTTTTTCCTTTTGCCCATCCTTTTTGCTCCTCCCATATTAGTTTCCATCAGAGTGTTACAAGTTACAGAATTTATATTTTTCACTCCAAGTCATTTAGATACTTCTTATTTAACAGGAATCCTTTTTAATTCATAAGATTTGTCTTAATGTTGGGCTTCTTTTTTTAAGTGCAAGGAAAACCTAAGCATCAGATTACTTAGCTGAAGGTAACATCTGAAATAAACTGTTTTACCAAGAATAAAGGCCCATTATCATTCTCCCTGGACATTTTTCTTATGGATTTTCAAATGTCTCTGTTAGCAGAATTTAGTTCACTTTACCCTCATGGGAAATATATTGAAAATACTATAAAGTGAGCAGAGTGAAGAATTTTTTATCTGGTAATTCAACATGATTGTCAAACAAGACATAGTGCAGAAAAAGGAGAAAATAAATATATTTGAAGTGATCATTTTACTTCTTTAAGCACAGATTTTCAGGTCAGATACCAAATGAATGAAAAACATTTCACTGTTGTTTAGGATAGATTTAGTTTTAAGCTGAGATATGAAGCTGGTATTTCCCTCAACTCTGAAAATTACATCAAGAGGGTCAGGACTTCCTATATGGGTTTTGATACTCTTTTCCTCACCGTCTTTTAAAAAAATTATTTTTATCGTATATTTCTCTAAAATCTCACTAATAATATTTACTCACTTCACAGCATTAGAGTGATTGGCAATTAATTAATATTTGCAAATCACAACAATATACTCATACTCTGCTTCCCACTCTGTAGCTTCATTTCTAGCTTCATTACAGCTGCTAAATATCATATGTATTACCATAAATATGGTAACTTATGCCATAAATTTACAGCCATCTTATTGTTTTCAAGAACTATGTATAAAAGAATAGAAAACATTATTAATAAACAGTTATTGCAATGGTTTTATTCAGTATACATTCAACTCTTCACTCAGCAGAAGTGATGTTATGTCCAGAAATCTTTCAGAGATTGTTTGGTGTTGAAAGATACCAGAAGTTATCAAACTCTTGAGCTGAATTTGGGGAGTATTTTGTTATACAAAACCTATATCCCTGGTGCCTGATACAGACTCATAGAATTAAGCTTCATGGTGTTTTAGGTTGAGAGAGACTATCTAATCTCCTGAATATCACAGGCCATTAAGAATCAGACAGTGACGTTGCAGTGAGACCCTTAGTTTCAGTGAAACTTTTCTTTCAGCCTAGTCCTGACTTGAAAATCACAATATAGTGAGAATCTAGCATTTCCCTCTGTAGTATGTTCCTACTCAATCTCCCTGTATGCTTATTTTCTAATTTAAATTTTCTGGCTTCTGCTTCCAGACAATTGGTTCTCCTTGTGTATTCCTCTGCTTGTTCAAAGTCCCCTTTGGTACATGAGTATTTTTTATTCATGAAAGCATTTATACACCTTAATCTAGTCACATCCCAGTCTTCTTTCCTGACAAGATAAACAGACCAAGCTAGAAGGATGACATTTTCTCCAGTTCTTAAATGATTTTTGTGTTTCAACTCTGCTCACAGACTACTTTTAGAAGATCCCTTTTTAAAATGTGGACACTGGAGCTCTGTGATGGTGAGTGAAGTTCCCCTGGGGTTGCAGTTTCAGACAGCCTAAAATTAGGTTTCTGCTTTGACTTGTCTGTTCCATAATTATCCTCCATTCTCTATAAAGAAGCTTAGAGAAGCAGGTCAGGTATCCCCAGGGCTGAAGTTAATTTCTGTGATTACTTCCCTGCACTCCTCCACTGCTGGCCTTTCTTTACTTCTTTTCACCACAGTATCTCCCTAAGTGCTCAACTCTTTGGCCTCTGAAGTCCTTTGTGGGAATCAAGTTTAAGTCAGTCTTAAAACTTTGGAGACACTAGATAGTCCTGCTGATTCAGTCAGCTTGGAAACAAAGAGGAAGAGAAAGAACTAGTACCTTAGTTTTGGCTGGGATAGTTATTTTTGTTCCTAGTGGCTAATGCAGTGGTGTGTTTTGGATTTAGGATGACAATAATGTTGACAACACACTGATGCTTTAGCTGTTACTGAGCAGGGCTTACTGTGACTCAAAGATTTTTCAGCTTCTCACGCTGCCCTGCCAGTGAGAGGGTGGGGCGTGCACAAGGAGCTGGGAGGGTAAATGTCCAGGACAGCTGATCCAAACAGACACAAGGTGTATTCCATACCATAATCAGCCCTCTACTGAGCAATAAAACTAAGGGCAATTGTCTAACCAGATGGGGCAGCCCCTTGCTCAGGGATGTGCTGGGCATCAGTCAGTGCATGGTGGGCAACTGCATTGTTCACCACTTGCTTTATATCTGCTCTTTATAATTAATAATATTTTTCTTTCCCTTTAGAGTGTCTGTCCTTATCTCAACCCACAAGATTTACCTCTTTCCCTCTTCTCTCCCTCTCTTCCTCTTCCTGCTGGAGGGGAGTGAGAGAATGGCTGTGCAGTGTTTCGTTGCTGGCTGAGGTTAGACCCCAACAGTTCTTTTTGGTACCCTGAATCAGGTTCAAAGGGTTGAGATGACAGATCTGACCAGAGATATGTTAAAAAATTTTTTGTTTTACAAGTTCATTAGTTTAATAGTTGCTGATCACACTGTTGATTTATCTGCTCTCAGAGAATTTATGCTTGTTCTCAGGGTTATGTTATGTAAGACCTTACTTGCTGTATGTGTTCCCTGTTGTGCTGTTTATCATCCCTGGGGGCTGGATTAAGGTTATCATTTTGCCCTACTGTGTAGCACTGGTTTATGATATCATAAAATTAGTGGTTGTGAGACTAATCTGGTATTTGTACTGAGCATTACTCATCTCTGTACTTTGGGAACCATCTCTCAGAAACCATTAACAATTACACTCCACCTTTTCTCCTCAGAGAGCTGATCTGTGGGGGAGACAAGAGGGAACACTCCCCTGCTACTTCACCTTCCCCTTCTCCTCCAGGCTACTTATGATAGCTCTTGAGAATTTTGAATCCTTGGGATGTTCAAACAAGTGTGTTCCTACTGCTGTCTCTTGAATGAATTTCAGGTCTTGTTTAGGATTAAACAAATATTTAAAGATTCCACCCAGAGATCTATCCAAGGCTGGATAGTTATGAGTGACAGGATGTGTGGGATAGTATGGGCAGGAATCTAGGTGAGTGGACACCTCCAGTATTTTGGGACTTCACCCCTAAAAAAGCAGAGAATTCAGAAAATCCACTGCAGCAACCACAACAGGCACAGGGGCTGCTCAACCCCCTGCAACAGGCACTGCAGCTCCAACCCTGGCAAGTATAAAGCTGAGCCAGGGTACCAACCCATACTGGTAACAGTTGCCCCAACATACATGAGAAGAACTACTGGATGCAAAAGTGAGCTTTAAGGGAAGAAACCCCTACAAAAAAGGGAAGGAGATAAGGCAGGATTCTCCAAGTGCCATCATGAGAACAAGAGGAAGAAGTGAAAAAACTCATAAACAAGGCAGTCACCACCTGATCCCTATCCCTGAGAGAGCTGTGGGATGTGTGAAAGGATTTCAGCGTCATCCAAACCAGTACATTGTCACCTGATTGCTCCAATGCTAGGATAGCAGGACCAGTGATCTGCAACTAGAAAAGCAGCTAGGATCCCTTCCTAGACAAGAAATTTACAAAGTAATTGGAAAAAGGGCACAAGACCTCAGACTGTGGATGTGACTTCTACTAGGCAGTAAGGGAAGGTCTCCCTGCAAGGAAGGTGTTGCTTCATTCAGGCAAATGGATCCCCATTGAGAAAGGTATCCAGTACCTGAGGGAATTAGCCATGCTGGAAGTGATTTATGATGAGCAATGAGAAATTAGCTAAAGATCTAGATGAAATCAAGTGTATGTCACCCAGGAATTTGAAGTTTGTATGGAGTTCACCACTGTTCTATTCCAACTCATAGACTGTAATGACCTGGAAAGATGGAGAGAGACAAACAGTGGATAAATTGGCTGTTCAATTCCAGCAACATGAAGAAATTATTTCTTCCCCCAATGGGGCTGTGTCTCAGCTGTGGAGAAAGTGTTCCAAGAGTTCCAGCAATTCAGACAGGATATGTCCTAGTCCACACCTCTATGGACCATTATCTCAGCTATCAGGAGTTAGAGCTGCGCTGCTCAAGAGAGAGGATATAGTAATTTACACACCACAGACCGTCCTGTGGCTTCACCTGAGTGACCATGGGGAAGACATGAGAAAGTAGAGTGGAAAATCTACCTTGACGCCCTCACAGGTGTCTGATTTGCAGGAAAAACAACCACAAAATGGGATTCTTCAGAAAAACTGCTGCTCCAGTTTCCAGCAGGCAGTTTCCCAGAGTAGAAGAGCTGATCTTATTCTGATCTTAATAAAGAGAATTCTGTTTTGTACATACAAAAAGTGAGTAACCAATATGATGATCAGGACTGGAGCAGTCCTCCATGCAGCAAGGTGGAGAGAGGGGACAACAGAGTTTACTGGACAGTGTGATTTCAATGGCCTGGTACATCAGGCCAATGGGAGTATAAGGGTCTAGTGAATACTGGTGCAGATTGTACCTTAATATCACCAAGCTACAGAGAAGCAGAACCCATTTGTATTTCTGGAATGACCGGAGTGTGCAACAGCTCATTGTATTTGGAGGCTGAAGTGACTCTCACTGGGAATGAGTCTTTGAATTCATTCAGAAGAGGGTGTTTCAAGGACCCAAAAGGTTGGGCTTTCTGTATAACTGTCTTGCAGATGGAGGAAATTAGGCAGGTGCCCAGTCTCTCAGAGGACTCTTGTGTTGTGGAGTTGCTGAAGACTGAAGAACAACAGGCGTCAGTCGCTACCAAAACAGTGCACTGATGGCAATATTTCACCAAATATGGCCCCCATCCATCAGCTGTTTTGTTGACTGGAGAGCCAAAGAGTCACCAGCAGGACCTGCTCACCTTTTACAATCCTACATGGCCAGTGAAAAGGTCTAATGGAAAATGGAGATTAACAAGGGGCTATCCTGGCCTTAATATAAGTCACACCATCACTGAATGCTGCTGTGCCTGACATGCTAAAGCTCCAATAAGGACTGTAGTTGGAGGCTGCCACATGGTATGCCCCAAATGTGAGTTGGTATTGTTTTCTCAGTCTCTTTGGCAGCAGACTGCAGGCCACAACAGAAGGTAAGACACTTATCTTTATGTATTAATGATTTGCAGTAGTTTTTTCTTGTTCATTTCATGGAATTCTTTCACTGATGGGGGTAAAAACACTTGAAAGGAAATAAATTAATTAACTTGACATTGCTGAGCGTCTGATAACAAGGATAGACGTAAGCCTGCAGGATTACTTGAATGAACATCCCTACTGGACAAATGCCTTCCTTCCTTAAGGCAACTCTTTGATTTAAGTGGCATTCTGGTGATATATATAAGATGTATGAGATTTAGTCCATTGATTTTTAGTGAGGTTAACAAGTACCTGAACAGACTTTAAATTGAGTTTTGAAGCTGCACATTTTTACTAAGCTGGTAAGTCCCTGTAATGGATCCTACCAAGGTGTCTCCTGATTTACAGAGAAAGAAGGACTTCTAAACACAAAGCAGTACAAGTCATGTGCAACGCCCCTAAACCCTAAACATGTAATTTCTAGCTTCTGTTGTGTAAATTATTTTGTCCTTTGTATGCATCTAAAATTCTTGGGATAAGGACTAAATACACATAGGATAACAGATAAACATAACTAACTATAGACTGTATCTTTCTGGGTTTTTTTTATACTTAATAGAAATGTCAGAAAATGTAGGAGCAAATTGCCTGCTAGATGCTAGACTAACCCAGTTATGTGAACACATAATAATTTTCCCAAAAGAAAGAACAGAAAAATAAATATGTCTTAAATATATTGTCATGACTCATCAAAAAATTCTAAACTATCTGTAAAATATATGAACTAAATCCAACAAAGGACTGATTTACTCTGATAAGGCCTAAATGAAAAGCAGTGAACAAGGAGTATTGCAGAGTTAACCAGAAGGGAACTCTGCAGAAAGATGTGCATTTGTGTTACACCCTCCTCTAAAGATAAGGCATTTACCTGCTGTGATGAGCCAGCCACATGGGCCCTACATCCAGAAATGCAGAAGGTGGCTGTATGTACCATATCAATTCTTGAATGAATGGCCCAGGTCCCACTGTTCTTTAAAATACTCTTGGTACTGTCTGGCTTGTTAAAACACTCACTCCAGGCTTGGTAATTGGCTCCCCAACATGCTTATGTATTTTTATTAGCAAATCATTCACTAAAATGAGTAAAAAGGTCAAAGAAACAGGAAGAGAAACATACTTCCTAAACACTTAAGTAGTTTTTCTTTCTCCCCTGAATGACTGGAGCTATACTGTTTACCTGCATTGACTTCAGAGCACTTCCACCAGTGCAAAAGTCCTACCTCTAGAATGATTCAGCAGTACAATTACTGAACTGTTTAGTAAAATGAAAGTGTAGAGGGGATTCATAGCTTGTCTTTGTGGGGAAGCAACCAGATAGGGGTTGTGTTGATGGCTTTCTAGCAGTTGTATGGCAGCCCCTAATTAATTGAGCAGATTTTAGGAGTTCTCTGCCTTATAAAAACATGATTTCGTCAGGAGTGTGGGCTAGAATTCAGGTCTCTGGTGTGGGAGGACAGCCTGCAGATGGCAGGTGCTGGCACACGGTACGGTTGGTCCATTGTGATGACCCAAAGATAGAGCTGGGCACAGGCAATTAAATCCTCCACACACTGAAGCTAAATGGGTGTGTAATTACAGAGCTGGTGCTGTAGACAATTGACTGGTCTTTTTTTTTTTTTTCTGGGTGATGGATGTAAGGTCTATATTAATTTAAAAACTTAGATTCTGTTTATTTTTGTAGTAACTGCAATATTTTCATATGTTCATAGCTGTGATATGTCTGTTTTGTTCTCTGAAAGGTCTAATAGCATAGAATAACTTGCTAGAGCACAATGAGTTTGTTTTTTCTCCCACATTGCAAGTTTTTGCTATACATAGTTGAAAATCAACAGAAGGACACTGCAATTTGCTAAAATCAATATAATTAGAGAAAAAAATTGATGTACTGGAAAGAGCACAATTCAGAGAACTGCAAGGCATGATTGAAATGCTTAATGAACTGCTAAACTGCAGTGCTCTAGGTTTGGCATGTCATGGGACCTGGGTGCTTCTGATGGAAACACTGCTGCCATCCCGGCTCCCCAAAACATTTCAAAGCAGCATTTCATGTCAGCAGCTGCATTAGGATGAACATGTGTCATGCCTGCTGCCATTTCAGGAAGTTACTCATGCTGAGGAACTTAACACCAAAATATCAGACTTGTACCTAATTTCTTCATTTGTTAACATTTAGTGTTGCTGCTAAGGTGAATGTGCAGCACCGTAAATCTCCTTGTGCAAAGAGAACTTGCCCTTTGCACAGTTTAATTCTACTAAGAGTTGTTCTGTTAAAAATATTTTGACTTTACATTTTTATTGACTACTCGCAGTCCTATAAGTAATCTGTGGACTTTTATTCTTTCATAATTACACTATGCAGTCAGGGCTGGAGCCTCATGCATTAAGGGGTTGGGGTTTTTTCATTTTACCTCTCCTGACCCAGATCTGCCATGAAACAGAGAATTAGGAGATAAGCCAGACAAGGATAGTTTGATTCAGACCTCTGCTTTTCCTCTAACCTAGCCCTTGAGACTCAGCAAGGTGGGTGCTGTGGGGGATGTATCCCTGCTCCTCTGCAACAGCTCATCTCAATTCCCCTTGCTGAGTTTGTGACAGGAATGATGGCATGAGGCTGCAGGGGACTAAACAATTCTTCTGTTGTGACTTCTGTGAGGGATTCCTCATGCAGAGGCTCAACCTTTTCTATACCACAGGACCTGGTCTCCTTTGCTCTCTGTATCTTCTTCACCTGTGTGAGGGAAGGAGACTGGGGCACTGTGTCACAGCTGCAGGAGCTACAGGGACTCCTCAGGACAAGAGGCTGGGGTGAAGCCTTGAGTGTCTCACACTCATGCAGGACAGCTGACACGGCTACAGCATGGGAAACATGCCACTACCCACTCACATTACTAAAATTAAGCAAAAACAGAGAAATTATTTGCTTGGACTATGGTGCTTTGGATGCAATTTTCTCTCTGCCATTTGGCTTCTGAGATTATGAACTATTAGTAAACAGAATATTTATGCATAGCAAAACAAACAAGGAGAGAGGCTCAATTTTTACTACTCCTGCTAAATGTATTATTAAATAAAAATGTTCCTGTAAGGGATATTTGTTTATCTTAGTTTTGGAAAAGCAACAGCATAACTTTTTCATTTATGCCTGCTGCAGTAGCAGTGTCTGTGCAGTATTTAAGGGTTCATCCTCTCAGGAAGCAACAAGAGCAGGCAGGGCAAGCCCAGGGAAGGCAAGCAGGAGCTGAGGTAATGGCAAGGGGGTGGGACAGTGCTCTCATAAGAAAGGGTCAGTCTCACTGTGCCTAAGCAAGGAGAACAGGGCAGGTCTGGTGATGGTAACCTGTGTCTGTAACCCTGAGGTCAAATCAGGGGGTCAGGATGTTAGCCAGGCACAGGCCTACCTCCAACATGGCTCTAGCCAGAACCAAGGAAAACAGCTACAGCTGAAGCGCATGAGTAAAGGTGGGGAGGGCCTTAACAGAGTCTTTTATGTCTCTCCTGCACAGCTTTTTTCCCAGAAGCCTGATCCCAGCTTAGCTTTGGTCCCAGCTGCACCATATCAGGGCTGGCCGGCGGCACAGGCAGCAGGCCCCTCTCTGGGGCAGAGGCTGAGACTGACCGAGCTGCAGGACAGGGAGGACACCTCTTCTGCAGGGTGTTGGCAAATGGAGAATGTGTACTCTTCTTCAAGAGGATCACTAGGATCACTGTGTGCTTGACACCCAGTGACAATCAGGATTTCAGGAAATACAAACAACCATGCCATGATGTTTTTTGCAGGGTAAACTAGAGATGGTAACAAGATTACCATCTGTATTTCAAAAATAAAACAAAAAACTCCCCCACAACTGAAAAAGAGGTATATTACATAAAACAATTGCTCTGCAGAAAGAAATAAAAAATTTCTATTGTACTCTGGAGAGGTTTCTGAGCATTATTATCATATTGTGATGCCATCCTACAATTAATCAGCCCTTTTAGTGATGTTGTAATAAACTCAGAGGTTCAGATTTTCAGCTTATGTAAGTCAATATGGGTCCATTGATTTCAGTGGAACTGTGCCAGGTGAATATCTGGCTGCAGACATCAAGGGGAGTTGTGCAGAGATGTTTAATAAAGCAAGAGATCTGTGTTTTCACAGTAGATAAATGACTTCCCGAGTGATGCTGCAGTCTCTCGTGGCACCTCTTCTGCAAGAAGTTTTATTTTAATCATTCTCATAAAGTTCCCTTAACTGCAACAATAATGCTAAGTGCCTGACACAAAGCAAAGGAAATCAGATTTCTGGATAACTACTGAAATGAAATATTGCTCCTGGGTTGCTGGCTAAGTTTTGAGGATTTTTCTCCTGTTAGGATTTTTATTCTGTTATTTTCTTCATTTTAGTAGTACCAAGAGTATTTAAAACCTAACTACTTCAGTCCTTACACAAACAGACCTCCAAGTGCTCACTGTAAGTAAAGCCTGTAACACAAAAGTATCGTTGATGTAGTTTTATTTCTGTTTTTTGTGGTATAAAACAATGGTCTTAAACCAACTGCCCAGTTGATCACATCAGTAATCCTGCTAAAGAAGTTCACCTGATAAAAACAGATCCAACTCTACAATAAATACGAAGGGATCAATGAAGTACTCAAATGCAAAGTTGTTTAAATGGACTTCATTTGGAAGAGTAAGCACACTAGTGCTTATGATATTTTGTGTGAGAAAGTCTCATTTAAACCTTGTCTCATGACAATAAAGCAATGAATTCAGCAGCACAAATATAATTTTATTAAAACACATAAATGTTGTATAAAATGTCTTCTGTTTATCCCTCAATGAATCAATAGGTACTGCATATGCTCAATAGTTCGAACATCTTTGTTTTTCTCTTTATTTGCCCAGATACATATATTTAAGTCAAATCTGAGCCATTCAAATTTTACAAATCTGACCTAGATCTTCAGTCAAAACTGATTCTGGCATACCTCTGTATGTGATTAACAATCTCAGATTCCTTTATATGTGAATTGGTTCATTTAAGATTTATAATAATTTTCTTCCATTTTTTAGTCCATATAAGTTCTATGCAGAATAATTTCAGACAAGTTGGTAGAAAGTGCAAGTGGAAGCAGCTTTATTGATTTCCTAAGGGTTTTTGGCATGAATTTGAATATAGTCTGAAGACAGCTGTGGCAGTAGGCACCATAGACAGCATCAACATATCTTACAGCAGCACCATCATTTCTATATGCAATAAAAGGTACTTAATGTAAGTAGCAGTTCATAGAAAAATTCTAGAATTTTGCAGTCAATTCAGAAACAAGAAACTGACTTTCATAGAGTAGGAATCCTATTGGTAATACTGAAATCAGTTGCATTTTTGCTGAAAACCTAGTTAAACACAAAGCATTTAAAAAAGAAGAAAGAGCTAATTGAGTTACCAGTTGTGAACAATTTGTAGCATTTGACTTGACTCATAAAAGTAAAGATCCTTCCAGGATCCAAGGAACAACTGGGGTTTAATGCCATGTCATCCTCTCCCTCATCCTTCAAGGCTCTGTTGTGTTACCTCAAGGTCTCCATGTGGATGGAGCATAAGCAGTCAGATTGATGAATCTTATTACAACCAAACAAGCTTTAGTAAATTTCAAGTAGAAATAGACAGGTTGGATATCAGTGAAAAGACTAGCATGTTTCTTTCACTGAGAGTTTTTAGAAGGACAGGGGAAAGTATAGCTGTCCCTTATGTTAGAGAGATAAATGTTTAGGATGACAATTTAGTGTGTTTTCAAACTTTTACCTTACTCTTGTATGATCCATAAGAACCAGGGGAACCTCTTCTGGGTCTGGGCATATCAGCTGTAGAGACTGGAAGGCTGCTGGCATGTCCTACAGCATTCTGCTGGGATGCTCCAGCTTCTCCCAAATACAAACTGACCACAGCAGCTATGGGCCTCCCTATTCCTCATCAGTAAAGCTTTGTCCATACAGATAGCTGGCAGCTCTCTTCTTCACAGTGTAATTATTTACCCACCTGTAGATATTAACTGAAATATAAGTAATTGATATCTCCAGGAATTAAGAAGTGCTATGGGTTTACCTGACCCCCCCAAAATAGATTATCTTCAAATAGTCACCCTGCAGGCCAAAAAGGCAGTGTATTTTGCTCTGAACTGCTGTAAGACAGAAGTGTTGTCCTGCTTAGGGTTCATCACCCCATCTTGTGATGTTCTGTTTCATTCAACTTAGAAACAGCACAGGTGGAATGGTAATATAAATTGGTTTCTATGGATGCATCTCTTGTAATTCCAGAAGTAGTATCTGCACTCCCATAAACAAACTCATTAAAATCTGCTTGAGCTTGCCTTGGATGCCCTCAGAGAGAGAGAGAGAGACTATTGCTGGCTTCTCACTTTTCCTATTTTTATAATCTCTTCTAGTTTAGTAAACTGCTTGAGAATTCAGAGTCAATTCTCAGTGACTTAATCTGAATGATACAGCTCTTCTGCATTCCCAGAAGAACATGCTACCAGCAGACCTTCCAGAAAGATGTCACAAATTTCCACAATTTGCTGCAACCTACAGAAAAGCCTGAATGTACCACTTTAATGCAATAGAAAATTTCTGTGTCCCCACATGATAATTCCAGAAAATTACAGAAATGTGTTTTCTCTCTATAATTCATAGTACTATATACTCATAATATAACCCAAATTAGGCCTAACAAGTGTCCCTTCCAGAAAACTACGTCATGAATGAATTCCTATAACACAGGAGAAGGTAGTAAGACATTGTCAGGCTCGGTTGTGGTCTGCTATTTACCACTTGCCTGTCATCCACTGTAAGGGATTATTTTTCACATTATTTTTCACATTATTTTTTACATGGGTAAAGAATTTTAATTCCATAAATATTCAGAAGCTTCAACTGCAGCTATGGTTTACTTGCAAGTGCATTTCAAGTTATAATCAGATGTTGCATAGCGCTGTCATAGCCATAATCCTGTCTTGCATGGCATAGTAGCATCCTTCCTCCTGCCTAAGATAGTTTCATAAGCTACTTCCATAATAAATAAAATCACTGCGCCACAGCACAATTTTAGCACTGATGTACCATTATCTGTAAGCTCCCTGGCACAATTCTGGCTAGTGCCAGCTTTTTCTGTCCTGGACAGTGCTTGGCCATGGTTTAGAAGATTGCATGGAACATATAAACACAGTTTGCTTTGTTCCTCTGGCTTTCAGTCACTGAGAGCAGGTTGTATCCCAAAATGTAAACCTGGGTGCAAGATCCTGGTCTGTGTTTGACTCACAAACTGAGTTGAGTGCAGATTCCTTTGTGCCAGGAGAGCTTTCTCTCTTTTGTTTCACCTTGCTTTAAAGCTGCAACTAAAAATTCAGTGCCCTTCCTTTATCTCATCACTGTCAAAATTCCTTTTCTGGACTGCTGTTCTCCTCAGGTCTTGTAACTAGTAAAAGCATAAATCTCAGGAATCTCAGTAGGCATCTTCTCTTTCCTAAGCGTGTTCCAACAAGCCTCTCATTGTAGTCCCACTGTTTCCATTCCCTTCCCTCCCTGACAATGCACTGATTCAGCTGTTGAAACAAAGTCTATAGGACTCGGTGATCATCGTTTTGGTGAGGAAATGTGGCACTGAGTTTCTGAAATCAAGATGAAAGCTGTTGAAGAACAGCACAGGAACAGCTCCTGACCTAGACCCACACTCAGTTTCCCTTTTGTTCTTCTGATGCCAAAAAAAGATCTTAATATAACTTTTACCTTATGCTTATTTCTATCACTGTCCTCTTTTGGCTGACTCCTCTGTTCTATTCTGTGTGACACAGCCTATTCCTAGAAATGAAGAGGATGCCACATTTTAGCACTCATGCTCATACCAATTGACCTTTCCCAGGAGCTCATGGGGATGTTTATATACCAAAGGGCTTTTTGGTTGATTTGTCAGAGGTTCAAAACCAGCCAGTGAAAGTTTTGTAGCTTTAATATGGCTGCGGATGATACCCTGTGAAAGATTCTATAATTGTAACACAGTTACAGATGTTGAGAGCAATCCTCACATGTTACTTTACCTCCCGTTTTAATGTGCTGTTTAGCACAAGAGTAATCTGCTCCCAAAGAGAGACTCCATATGGAACTTGAATCCAAGATTTTTCCCCTACATTGTGACCTTGACTTGCCAGATTTACTTAGACAAAAGGCTGGACTTCTGTTTTGGTTGACAGCATGTTAGAGGTCTCACGAAGTCAAAATGGTACAAAGTGACTCAGATCTCTTTTTCAGTTGTAGCTAAAAGAATCCAGCCTGCTGTAGTCTCCAAACCTTTTGTCACACTTAGTGAAAATCCATAAGGTAGCTTCTGAATCTACTTTAGAAACAAACCTGGCTTCTGGCTCCATCCCTGGGCTTTCTACTGTATATTCTCTCCAAACATTATAACAGGTTAGTTGTTTTATTCTAGCTGGCTAGAATAGCCAGCAGAGTGAAAATTAAAGAATATGCTAATTTAAAAACTGATTTAGCTAAAAGTTCTAAATATTTGCTGAATGCTACACTTTTCTTAGTACCAGAATAATTTTTCTGCTGTGGAAAGAAAAGAATGCTTTATTAACTTTAGAAAATATTCATAGTACACTATACACTAAAGATCTAAATGGTGCCTGCAAGCACTGGACCTGGCATGTGCTTTGCTATGTGAAATGAGTAAACCAGATACTGTGGTACTAGTAAGCCTCAAATAAATTATTCAAAGCATTGAAATAACTCAATTTTTGCTATGTATGCTCTTAATTTTTAAAGGAAATCCATCCTTACTAACATTAGCACTCAGGGGGGAAGAGGGAAGACTAGGATTGAACAGCTACCCCTGCCAAGTGAAATACCTAATTGTGTTTCTCTCATACAATTAGGTTACAAACCTGGCAAAAAATGTTATATGTGAAACCAAGCCCAAGTGAAAATGTACTTGGTCAGGTAAACTGCATGTTACTGAAAGTTACCTTTTTATTTTCTTGTGAAAATAAGCTGTGTTTTTAGAAGTTCTAAACACCTCTGATTTTTTAAAATTAGCTCTAAACTCAAGGCCAAATTTATAGTAAATTTGATGTGATAGGTATAATTAATTAGATCAGTAGGAGTTTATCAATGTGAATATGAGCTCATAAACTGCACCACCAGAACTTGCCAGTTTCCTCAAAAAAAAAAAAAAAGCTTCCATGCTTTCCCCAGTATATGGCCATCTTATACTTAGATATTCAGAACAATTTTGGAGTGAAGATGTATTATTTTATTACTTTGTGATCATGTTGTGAGGTATCGCCATCCACATTATTAGTGAACCAGTGCCAAGATTCACCAGTCTCACAAAAGAATATATAATTTTTCAGGCAGCTAAAAGCCACTGTGGTTCCTGGCTTAAATAACTCTGGCTGCTCTTTACAGATTTTGTATTGATGGAAATTGCTTCTTGCATGTCAGGTATTTATGGGTTAGCCTTATCAGAGACTGACTTCAGCAAACCGTATGAATAGACATGAATTTAAAAGAGGACAGAGACCCCATCACAAAATAGTCTATTGATTTCACAAAAAAAAAAAATAAATCTGCTATAAATAAGGAACTTAAACAGTTTACATGGGCCTAAGTAGCTGGGTCTACTTATCTGCTGATAATGGTGTTGCTTTCACAGAGTAAACTGTACAATATTTTATAAACTGTACATAGAGACAACAAGCTGAATTCGAGGACCAAAAGGATGCAGAAAAAACAGAGGTCTCTGCTGAGGATCAAAAGCAGATACAAGTGTGGTGATGCACTTGCGTTCCTTTGGAGGTCATTGTTGAAAGGGAGAGAAGTAGGCGACAGCATGGTTCACTCATAGCTAAAATAGTAGAAGAATAGTTTAGCCTCTAAAGTGAGAATTAAGTAATGAGTATCCTTCGAAAAAGGCTCAAAACTTTAGGCAGATGGATGTGACATTGCCACTGGTCATGTTTTAAAAAAGGAAGTAGAGCAGTAGAGCAATTAATTTGAGGAAACCTAGGAAACACAGGAAATTGGGTGGATGAGTAGCTCACATAGAGTGTGATCACATATTCTCTTGTATATTAGAGCCTTTCTGTGGTGTGATGGCTCTAACATGGTCTTTTGCAGGCACTTTTAACAAGCACCAGCAACTAGAAGGTGCATCAAAGAAAAAAAGACTTGAAAGCTCAACCCAGTGGAACTAAGAAGAGCTTAAAGAATGGGTGTAGAACTACCGGAACTCTGAGCGAAATGAGGCATAAAGGGGCATACATATTTCTACAGAGAAGTATGCACAATGTGAACTAAATGCATATTTGGCAATTTCCACCAAGAAAAGCAAACAAATAACAGGAAATGTATCAGAAAAAAAAATGCTTTCTGTTTTCTTTTTTTTTTTTTTGTAACAACCAGAACATCTTAGGTAGGTCCACAACATTTTACAGTTCAGCTGACAGCATGCTTTTTCTGAGTAAAGGTGAAGTCCCTGAAGATTGAAAAAGCAAATTCAGCAGGAAAAATACTTTGATACTGTAGTTATGTGTATTCTAAAATGACAGGTTTTGTTGGCATGAAGTTATTCAAGATACTGCCTTAAATGGCACAGGAGATTTTTCATTCTTCTGAAATATAATGTGAAGGAGAATTATGTTGTTAAGGTCTGATTATAAGAGACGCTTCTGCCTAAATTAAGGTGCAAACAAGACCATATGGCAAAGTGAATTGTACAGATTTTATTTAAAAGTAAATATGAGGTAGAAAGATAAAAAAAAAAAAAGGAAGAGGAACAAAGGAGAGAGGGACGGAGTGAGACACACAGAAAGAGATTAAGCAAAAGATATCACCACAATATAGATCCTTGTGGCATTTTGCTGGTCCTTCTTCACCCTGGTCTTTGGTGGGGGCAGTTGGAAGTTGTTCTTATGGAACTTTTATACAATCCAACCCAGGCACCCATGGGCATAGACACCATTCCCACAACTTGGGCTGGCATGTGTATTCTTTCCTAGTTTTCCACTGTGAAATTTTTTTGTCCGGATAAGTCTTAAGTTCCCACAGTTTGCACAGTGGCATTTTGTCCAGAGTGCTGATTCCAAGCCCTCACCTCTGTTAGGCCTGGAGTTAATGCTTTCCTGTTTTGCCATCTGTGTTTATCCCAAGTTCCTGCAGTGGTGATTTATCTTATGGGGACCGTGTTTTCAGACATGCCACTGCATTCTTTAAGTCCTCTCACATGTGACACAAGGGCATTCAAAACCTCAAAACTCTTTTCAGGGAAGGCTGAAAAAAGTGTGCAGTTATAGCACAACAAGTAGTATTTCTGAGATGACAACAACTGATAAACAGATAAAGCAAAGCTTATGTATTGGGACAAGAAATAACATTTGCAAGGAGTTTTTCTGGTGCAGATAATATACTTCCTAAAATGTCACAATTCCAGAAGATACTATGGAACTCTGCATGTCTTAAAAGAATTAAAAAGAGATGATGAATACATGTTATTAAACTGAATATTGTCATTGGTTTCCATCCTTTCCAGGTTGACTTCTTGAGAAATGACACTTCATGTCATATGTTCACATATTTTGTTGCAAAAATGCCAATGTTACTTCCTAGCCTATTGGTCCATTTCCATTTACCTTGGTAAAATCCAAATAAATATAAAATGCTTTAAAATCCTGGTGAAATTAGTTGGTGAAAGAATGGTAAAGGGCTTATAACAGTGCTGGTCTTGAGATTTAAAGACAGACACTGAGAGACATGCAGGTAGTTGTACATAGCTGTTGGCTCCTGGGAGATCTGGTGTCTCTTGGCCTCTGAGCACTAATATGGATTATTCTCTGGCACTACTTGTTCTGCTACAATGATGGGTGGTCCCAGTAAACATCTCAAAGATGAAAGGCCTCTCAAATCACTTAAAGTTGTGACGATTTCAACTTCTAGCCATGTGTTCTGGGCTAAAATCAGTACTGTACCTTTTGCTAAAATGTTACTGTAATAATTTAATAATTCTGAATTTTGTGCTCCAGTGATTTTTCAGTGTCTACAGAACATCGTGGATTTAAGTTATCAGGCTCCTTCTTCCCTCCACCCTACCTATTTTTTTTCCTCATTTTTAAATCCTTCTTTCTTTGGCACTTGATTTCTTATTTCCTAGCTGGTTATTGATTAGTTTTCCTTTGTAATGTAATACTTACGAAAAAAGTGTCCTAACGGTTTTAAAACCCAAGGAAAAACCCCAAAACAACACGATCCAATGTACGGAAGAAAATAATTGAAGGCAGAATTTTTTAAGTGAATAAGACTTCCATTATCTTGAAAGTAAGTCTATATTAAGCATGATTAGAAAAATCTTCCTCTGGTATCCAAGATGGCTATACAATTATTGACTTCAAAGTAGTAATTTAGTTAAAGATAGATGTAAACCATGTAACTCCTTTGCCACCTGGCATGTGGGCCTAGAGTTGAGCTTTCAGTACTTTGTCAAAATGTTATCAATAAAATGCTTTTTCAAATCCATATTCTAATAAAAATTATCTTAGGAATTGTAAATTTTAAGAGATTTAGATTTTAAATTATTCAATTTTAAGGGCAGAGCATGCTATGCAATTAATACTCCCTTTTACCACTCTCTTAAGTCAGGCGTTTTCTCAAATGAAGTAAGGCCTCTTCTCAAATATTTTGACCTAAACTGACAACTCCAAATATATGAATTTCCTGAGCATATTATCAGCTGGAAGCAGCTAGTAGTTGTAATTACTTGTTAGCTAATATTGTACACAGAACAATTATGTTTGGAGAGTTACATAACCTTGGATTGGTCTGCAATAAGCTTGCAAATTTAGAAAGCAATGAACGACCTCTGAGCATGTCTAAGACAAGAAATAATTAACAAAGAAATCTCCTGATGTGCTGTAGTATACCCCAGTTTGCAAGTAAAAAAATGTTACTCTCTGTTTTAAATGTTAGCAGTTACAGTATATCTACTTTGTCTTCTATGTATGTCAGAATAAAATCAATAAAACTGGCAAAGAGCAATTAAAATGCAATAACAATCCCACTCAAGTTTTTTTATTTTTAAGCAATATGAACAACTAAGATGATGATGATCATTACCACCTCTATTAATTTTTCCCCATAGAAAGGCAGATTTGCATATTTATGCCACAAATACTGCACTTGTTAATGCAAGCCTCCCCTTTGCCATCTCCATCAGCACGGGGGTGCACACCTGGTGCAGAACTCCAGAACCTCCAGCAGAGGTTTTAAGCCCAGCAGAGCCTAGCAGAGCCCAGCAGAGATGTTGTGAGCCAGCACGCTGCGCTCTGTGCTCGCTGTGTGTGAGCGCCGTGTGCTCTGTCAGGCACTGGTGTCACACACAGTGCCTGCACTGCCTCGTGGCAGCCCTGAGGTGACCGCTGCACTGGGGTCATGCAAAGAGAAAGAGGGGTCTGGGCCAGAGCTCTCAAGCTGTGCAAGCATCCCATGAGCAATATGTGAGCTGCTCCTGCTGTGCATGCACCCAGCCTAGCACGGTGCCAGAGCTTTGCTGCTGATGCTGCCATTGATGCTCCTACCTAAGCAAACTGCTTTTGGGAAGTGCAGCCTAGGATATTCTTCCCTGTTGATAATTACAGTTTGGTAAGTATCACACTGCAATCAAGTGTTCCAGAAAGCCTGTTTCAATAAAAGGGAGTTCTGACCCTACTCACATTGTAATGTGAGCTTATGTTTTCTTCAACATTTCACTCTAAGAAAGGAGAATCTACAGTGCAACAAATGAGAGGGGAATCTGTCTTGTAATCCAAGCATGAAATTACTGATGAAAAAAGGAAGATTTTTTTTTTGTCTGTATTTGAAATTATTTGGGAATATTTGACTGCATTACCAGCTAATGCCATTTTCTGTACTTTTTTGCATTAAAACAATCAAAATAATTAAGAAGATATTCAGCCAAATAAACACAGAAGTCTTGGTGTGACATCTGATATGTTTGCAGAAGTGATTGACAGCTACTGTAGTACTTCAAGACAGGATCTAAATTAACGATTTGCTATGAATAATGTCTTTGCCAAAACTGGTCTTGTCCTATTCACAAATACTTGTACTAGGATTTTTTTTGTTGCATTTTTTAGAAAAAGGTTTTGTATTGAAAGCTTTGACATAAACAATTTTGGGTTATCTAGGCCCTGTATATTCTATTGCTGGCATGAATATTTGGAATTCTCTATTTGATTGTCCTTTAAACAGGAAAATAAATTATTTGGTATCCTTTTATCCCTCAGATACGGTTATAAAAAAGCATAAATTCTTTTTGCTTTTTTTTAAAAATAATCTTATTTTACCCACTTGGCAGGAAGATAAAAGGGCAGAAGCATATTTTCAGAACAAGGAGCTATAGCTTGAACTAATATGAAGATATTTAAAACTTTTTTTTCCCCATCTTCTCTTCAATTTAAAATTGCTTCCTGGATAAAGAAACAATAAAGTCATAACCCAGATTTATTATGTTCTTGAATACTTGAAGTTAAATTTCCTCTTTACTCAAAAACAGTGAAGGAATTACAATTTTTTGAACCTTTATGATTTCAACCTTTTTTGGCTTAAGTGTCTAAGCTGCAGGACTTTGGACAGGGTTTTTTTGAGGGGAGGCAAGCTAAACTCATAGAATTTCCTGTCCTTCAGCCCTTAAGACTTAGTGTTGGTGGAGGAATGATGTAGCCTGGGGAATTCTGTACAAGTGAGCATTAGGTTTATGCAAAACACTTGGAAAAACCACTTCCTATCCTCTCACTCAGGAGTCTCTCTCAGTATACCATAGTGGTATATAAACCAAAGCATTTTTCCAAAAAAGCACATACATCAAATTTAATGGTCTTTGGTTTGTATCACAGTGTATTTCCTCTATAAATTTAATCTCACAGGACAAGGATGTCTGTGTTTAATACTGTAAATCAGATCAGATGACTACAGCTATTGCTGAGGTTAAAGCCAAGTGTTGCAAACAGACTGTGGGACTGTAGCTGGTATTGAGGCACATGGTAGGAGTTTTACATTAATGACTGAAAAGTTTATGCAACCAGTTCATTTTCTATGCCAGTGGCCATATTTAGCAATCACTAAAATACTTTCAAGGTCTATGACATTTGCTGTTACTTGATCCTGTCTCATATTTTAGTCATACATCATTTGGAGGTTTGCTTGTGAATTGTCTTGTTCTCCAGTTTTGTCCTTTCCCTGTTTATCAGTTAATTTAGAAAAGCAACTATGTACTGCTGAAAATGTTTACAAACCAAAACCAAAAAGATGCTTGTTATTAGCTGCAACATTTCCAAAGCTGAACATAATGAATAGTAAAATAAGCATGGATGACTGATTCACTTTTGGCTAAAGTTACTTCATTTTTTCCCCTGAGAATAGCATCTTCCAAGAGATGATTTCTGAAGTAATACATTCTGAAGCATGCAATATTTTTCCTCAACATGCAAGACTAGGCTTATTGCATCTTATTATATGGGTCATGGGGACATAACCAAAAAAGCAAGAACTGAAAGTTAAGAATTTATAAAAACTTTAATAAAATGCCCCACTTTCTTAACATTTCTGTTTTAATACTCTGTGTTCCAGAAATCTGTGAAGACAGAAAAAGCCAGGGATATAGATGAGTCTGTAATAATAGTGGACATGTGTGACTGGCAGAATCTGTGGCTTGACAACTCTCATGTCCAAATTCAATTTTAAAATATAGTAAGTGAACTATTCACTGACATTTATGATGAATTTTAATCACCTTATTTTTAGTTTGGGTTACACATTCCCAGTATATGAGTCTTTATTTTGTATTTCATACTTCATAGTGACTTGGCAAAAAGAGATATCTTAAAAAAGTACTTGGGCAAATAGAGTGCAACTTAGATAAAATTCAGGAATGAGTCCAAAAATTATATCCACAAAGCAACTATGTCTACCCAGATAAATGCCTGAACATTGAGGTGGTGAAGTACCCCAAAGCTTCAAGTGCTGTGGTGACAAAACCATCTCAGCTCAACAGTGTCTTGCCATCTGTTTAACATTTAGGCTTCTTCATCATTCACTAAAGCAGAAATATTAGTGCCCAGCGACTAAAAATGCTCAGAAGAAGCCTTATGAACACTCATAAATTGAATCAGCAGTAAGCATGCAATGTGGCTGTATTAATTTAAAAGCACAGTTAGGGAAGTTAGCACTGCCCACCAATATAAGGAAGGCTGTGAGGGGGGGAGACAATTAGTCCTTTAGTATATAATTTATTTTATATTTGTGCAAGAAGTGAAAGAGTTCCTCCTTATCCCATCAAAAACATCTCTTTTTTTCTGCCATGTTAAAGACTATTGTGAGAAAAAATTTCATCCAGCCTTCCTGCTGAAGGTGTAACATGGTACAACAAAGAGCACCAGGTTCATAAGTATTAAAAAGGGTTCAAGTGAGCAGAAAGTTATCTCCAAATCAATGCTTACTTAAAATCTGCATATTTACTGGAAAGGGGAAATACTGTGGCTTGTGTTTAAGCACTGCTGAAAGACAGGGTCAAGATTCCTTTCAAGGACTGTCCTCTATTACCATCATGGAATTACAGTCTTGGCTCTGGATTCTGTCGTGAGAAATGAAGCATACCTGGTGAATACATAGAGTTACTGCTGGACTCATGGTTAGGGCTATAACACAAGCAGGGAGAAAAAGATGTAGTTTGGAATAGTTTCAGATGTAGAAGGACTTACATAAAATGTAATTACATAATGTGTGTCAACTCCTGGCAAATAATCAAGCACTATTCAAGTATTCTTAGGTACATCCTGCATAGCTGGGCAAATAATCTTTTGCAAACATATGAATCTTCCAGCAGGCTGTGTACAGCCTTAAATCCAACAAGTGTTTCTAGTCAGAGAATCCCATAGCTGGAAATAGCCTAGGTAAGCATTTCAGATCCACTCATTCCAGAACTTAAGGCTCTTCCACTTACTAGGTAGATGCTGTGAAAACATGCCTAGATTGCCTTTATGGAGATTTTAGGTGTTTAATTCAGACTTATGTAATATAAATCTACAGGTAATAGAAAAAATAGTGCTATTTTGAAATGGTTCTTCACATGTTTTAGAAGCCCAGAAGTTCTTAATGTGGCTAACTATTTCCTAATCCCAGCAAAAGTGCATTTAAGTGGCATACATCGTGGTATGTCTCCAGCTGATATGTATATTGAAAGATAAAGATATCAAAATATGAATTTTTGACAGGAAGTTTATGGAAGTTCTATTAAAAAGCCTCTGAAAGGATGTCCAGAATGTATAAGAATATACTGAGTTTCCTAAGTTATATTCCAGTGAAGATAAGAAAGTATTCTTCCTCTTCAGAAAGAATAACTCAAAACCAGTCCTGCAATTGTAAAACAAAATGTCACATTTGTCTTCATGTTAGTTATTCAGGATGAAACCTGAGGTTTTGACTTGGATTTTAGTGACATGAATGGCATAGAGCTATGGCCTTCTGTCACATGTCATGGAATCAGAAACACTGGGGCTGGAAGTGAAGTCAAGAACTTTTCTTGTCCATCAGTCTGTTCCAAGGCCAGATAAAGTCTCTTTCCTTCTTTCCAAAAGATTTGTGTACCATATTCTAACAGATCTTTGATGATGAACATTCTGCAACCTCCTAATTCACCACCTCCAAAATTCAAAACGATCTAAACATTTTGAAAGTTTCTGTGGCTTATTTGTTTCACTAAGAATGAACTCAAACCTCAACTCACCAGCTGACATCACTGGATCCTCACAAAAATTTAAGTATCTGTGGTGCAGATAAGAGGTTTAGGTAAAGTGAGATTAAAATACCATCACAATTAATAACATATTAAACCCCAAAGATTTCTACTGATATTATGGAGGATATTAATGGTATATATTGTTGTACAATATGAAAAAGGGGATCAGAATCTGCCCCTTTGATAAAATTGTTAAGGTAAGAAGATTCTTTTTGGACTTTTTAAAAATATGTCTTTGATAAGTCAGGTTTTATTCTGCAGGACATTGTTCACAGCAACTGAGGTATTGACCAATGTAAAAAGATGTTTTTTTATATTATGGTAAGTACAATTCTCATACAGACTCAGTTTTCTATGGTAGTGGTAATATAGTACCTTTACTACAAAATAAACATGTATTTCATGTTGACATTTCTTGATGAAAGATCCTAATTCAGTTTTTGATGCAGTTTTGCAGTCAACCAGTTGCTTTGCATAATTGTGGTGACAGAAGCACTTTATTGTAGTACCAAATTCACTTTGTAGCACATTTTGTAAGATGGTACAATGGGCCTGGATCTTGGCCAACATCAATAATGGAATAATAAACCTACACAAGGAGCGGGGAAATTGCAATTGTTCTAATGAAAATGCCACTTCTCATGTCTGTTCTGAGGTTATTCTACTCAACAGCTGCTGTTAGGATAGAGGACTTTTAGGAAAAATTCTCAAATATTTTTGTTTGCGAGAGGTAAGAAGTGACACCGGAAAATAAGATTCTGAAAGAGCCTCAAAGAACAACTGCCCCTACATTATGCACAGAGAAAAGCAGGAAGTACAGGATGACTACTGAGCACTACTGATAGGAGCAAGTCTTTTTTGCACAGCCCTACAGACCAAGCGACTGTCAAAAACTGTTCTCTGTCTGACTGGAGGTCAGACAGGAAAACACAGCCTGGTCTACAGGGGTTTCCTGCACTAATGCTTTCCTCATCTGCGTTGCTCACTCACCTGATCATCAGAGATTTGTCTACACAGCTTTATTGGTTCATTGTTGCCAGCCTGAATGGGACAAATCCTGGAGAAAAGCAGCATCGCTCAGTGGAGTTCTGTGAAAAGCGTCAGTAGTGCATGTCAGAGCATTAATTCAGTCTGGCATTGATGTGAGCTCTCTTTTTGACAGTTGATCAAATGCTCACCTATCAAAAATCACTGCCTCTCACAGCTGCTGCTTAGAACATAACTTGCAGTGTAATGCTCTTGAAATGTGATTTTGTTTGAAGTACATTAGGGTTTTTTGTTTCGTTTTTACTCAGTGAGTAAGAAAATAGGAGACGCTGAAAATTAAATTGGCTTCATGATGTAATATCTCTATTCCATGTGATTTTGCAAACCTGTCCTTAAATAAGCAAGATGCAATCTCCTCTGAAGTTTCATAGGTTCATAGAATCATTAAATTTGGAAAAGACCTCCAAGATCATCAAGTCCAACCTTCAACCAAACACTGCAATATCAACTAAATCATAGCACTGACATGCTCAGTTGCTTCTTGAATATTCCCAGGCAAAGTGACTTCACAACCCCACTGGGCACACTGGTCCAATTCCACATGTCAGTGACAAAATTCTTCCTGGTGTCCAGCATCAGCTGAGCCTTCCCAGGCACAGCTTGGGACCATTTCCTCTTGTCCTTGGAGCTGCTGGTTGCTCGGTAGAAGAAGCCACCCCGCACCTTGCTACAATCTCCTTTCAGGCCATTGTGGAGAGTGGTAAGGTCCCCCCTGAGCCTCCTTTTCTCCAGGATAAACACCCCCAGCTCTCTCAGCTGCTCCTTACTTGATTTACTCTCTAGACCCTTCACCAGCTCCATTGCCCTTCTCTGAACTGGCTCCAACACCTCCATGTCAGTCTTGAAGTGAGGGGTGGAGAGCAGAGGATTAGAGGTACAGCCTCAATTTTTGCTTAATATTACAGAAATACTCAAACCGGCAGTTCCCTGTAGACCCAAATAGCAGGAAAACCATATCGGTTGGAATATTCTTTTAGTGCTACAGTGCTAGGCTGAATACTCTTATGCTAAAGTGCCTCTGATTTATCTTCCCTGTACAGTGGAAAGAAAACTTAATCAGTATTTTTGGTGATCAGAGAAGCACAATTAAAAGCTGCTTCATTAAAAAGACTTAATAAATTCTACAGTCAATTCTCATCTCAGAATACTTCCTGAGCTTGTTTTCTAAATATGTAGAGTTCAATTGTGCGTGTTTTCGTTGTATACACATAGATTTTAATTTTCACAGAAGTCCATAAAAAGATCAAGTAGGTTTTGCTCTTTCCTGTCCTTCCACAGGCAAAGTTTTCTGAAATGCAGATAACTTGTCTGTCATTTCAGACTGTTTGAATCTCATTTCTTCAGAGAGAAGTTGAACATATTTAACTTGAAGATATTACCCACATCTGGCTGAGCACAACATCATTGCTGGTTAGACCACAGTACCTGTATTGCATTGTTTTCCTGAAATAAAAAGCTCTAATTTCTGAATTTTTGCATTTTCCTAAAAACATTTCTGTGTAAAAGCCATCTTACCTCAGCAAGAAGGAGCAGGGCTGGTTCTCAGAACACTCTGTCATAATGTTTTGTGCCTTTGACTTGATGAATAATCCATTTTATTGACCTGAAAAGAGCAATAACTTCCATTTATTTCAGAGGACCATTTTTGTATATATAACACCTCTTTTTGGATAGCACATTGTTTAGTTCATGTAAGGCCAGAAGCTTCAGGCCCATCTGTGAAGACTGTTTTGCTGAACACATTTCCACCATCAGTACTAGAGCATTTGAATAATTATCCCCAGTGAATAATTTTTCTTTAAATAATCCTCAAAGAACTTGCTTTTCTTTGTTTGCTTGTGGGTTGCTGTTGTTTTTTTTTTAATGTATTCATTTTTTTTATTCACTATTTGCTATTTAGTATTTAGTCATGCGTGTCTTTAGTGTTCCCAGGTCATCACTGCACAAAACTTCAGAAAAAGCACTACCTTTTAAATAAAAGAAGTTCTGCCTTTTGAGCAACATCAGAAGAAAACTCATGTTTGATCTAGTTCTAGTATTTGATTTTTTTATTTGAGGCTTTTTTCTCTAATTCATTTTGATACTTGATATTGAATAATAGAATTGTTTAGGTTGGAAAAGACCTTCAAGATCATTGAGTTCAACTGTTAACCCAGCATTGCCAAGTCCACCACCAAACCACATCTCCAAGTGCCACAACTACATGTCTTTTAAATATCCCCCTGTGCAGCCTGTTCCAGTGCTTCAGAACCCTTTCTGTGAAGGACGTTTTTAGAATATCCAATCTAAATGTCCCTTGGTGCAATTTGCTATTTCCTCTCTGTATTCATAACCACAGTTTTTATTGTCTTTTTATCAGTGGCCAGAGTAAGTTCTAGCTGGGCTTTGGCCCTTCCAATCGTCTCCCCGCATAACCTTATGACAATCTTGAATCTTCCTGAGTCACCTTACTCTTCTCAAAGATCATAAAATCTCTTTTTTTATTCCTGAGTTCCAGTCAACTTGTTCCCCAGCAGCTTATCTTTCAGCACACAGGGACTGTCTACTCCTGGTCCTTAAGATTTCTCTCTTGAAGGATGTCCATCCTTCCTGGGCTACTTTGCCCTTCAGGTCTGCCTCCTAAGGGACTCTGCTACCCACGCTGCTAAACAAGCCAAAGTCTGACCTTCGCAAGTCCAAGGCGGCAATTCTGTTGACCCTCCTCCTCCTTATTTCCCCAAGAACCAAAAACTCCATCATTTTGTGATCTCTGTGACAAAGAGGCCTCCAACCATCACATCTTCTGTGCTTCTCTGTTCATTAACAGCACTTCCAGTGTTGCACTTGTGGCTGGCACACTCATTGTGTCAGGAAGATCTCTTCCACATCCCAGGATCTTCTGGACTGTTTTCTCTCTGGGGCATTGTATTTCTAGCAGAAATCTGATAAATTGAAGTCCTCCATGAGAACAAGGATTAGCAAATGTGAAACTTGTTTGGGGCTGCTCTGTACTATTTTCTGAGTGTTCAGGTCAGGATCTTGGAAGGTTTTGAGCCTTTGCATTAAAAGACAGAACTGAGAGGTTTTGTGATTTGCTTTCTTTAACTTCTGGGCTTAGGAGGGTTCAGCATCCTTAGAGAAGGCAGCCTGACATAGAAAGAACACCTGTACATCTGAGCTCAGCTACATAGGAAACATTAGCCATGTGAAAGACTTAATACCAAACAGCCAGCTTGGTGTCTTCTCTTCTGGGAGCATGATACAGTGGGAATTCAGATAAAAGTAATTACTAATATTTAATATCAGTTTATAACCCTGAAAGAGATTTGAGAAACTTCTTAAAACACATGTGCTTGGAAGACTCAAGTTATCTATTTAAAATGGTACTGATAAGGAACAATTTAATCAGTATATTGAACTGATTGTTGATACATTTTCACAAGATTGCAGTTTTTAGTAAATCAGAAGATTTGTTCTTTTTTAAAGACACAAAAGGAAAGGTTCAAGTTAAGTCAGAGCACAGGAAGCAAGGCAAAATTTGATACCATTGCCGGTGAAAACACTGAGCTGAGAATCTATTCTGAAGAAGGACAGAAACATTCCTGGCATGTAGGAGATCAAAAGAACTCTCCTGCAGGTCTAAAAATGAGCACTTGCTCTGTGGAGAGTAATTATTTTGGAGCAGCCAGCTGAGACATTGGACCTTGTGGGACCAGAAGAAGTTACAACTAGCATCATTATCATCAGGAGATCAAAAGATTTTAAGATAGATGAGAATGCCAGCTGCTCTCTCAGGAAATACTGTCCCTTTGTTAAAATAGCTTAACACTTTCATTTTAAGAAGGCTGTTATGTATCTATGTATGATTTTTATCTGAGTCATAAAAACTGCAGGTACCTGAACATAGTCAGACTTACTGAGAAAGTGCCTTCTCCCATGAAGTAATGTTTGTTGAGAACAAGAAAAACATAAATAAACTCAAGATCAAGATTAGCAAGGAGCTGGAACAATTTCCCTGGAGAGAGAGACTGAGGGAGCTGGGCTTGTTGAGACTGGAGAGACATGGTTTAGGGGGGGATCTTAGTACCTGTCCTCAACTATCCTATGGAAGGAAATAGGAGATAAAAGAGATGGACTCGTAGAGGAAGAATGAGAGGTAATGGACAAGAGCTGGAAGATGGCAGATTCTGGGTCAGTATTAGGGAAAAAATCTCACCAAGAGTATGATTAAACACTGTAATGAGTTTCCAAAGAGGCTGAGGGATCTCCACCCTTCAATATATTCAAAGCTGCTTTGGAGAAATCCATGACCAGCCAGCACCAAGCAAAGGAGTTTAAATTTCTACAGGTCCTTCCAACTTACATAATTCTGTGGTTGTAAGCTATGGGTTACAATACAAACAGGATCAAGTGTGTTTACCTTGGCTGGCTGCCTAACCCCAGCCTTTTGCTTTCTTCTCCCTTCTCAAAAGAAAAGGGGCAGAAAATAAAAATAGAAAAGCTCATGGAATAAGTCATTTTAATATTCATTACTTCCCACTGGCAGGTAGATTTCCAGCCATTCTTTGGGCCTCCACAGCTATAGCAGTTGCTTGGAACCAAAGAGCATAATCACAACTGCACCCACATTTGTTTCCTTGTCCTCAGCAGCTGATTGCAATGTCATATGGTATGGAATGTCCCTTAAGTCAGTTTGGGACTGACACATCAGCTATCCTAGATGTGTCCCCTCAGCCTCTTGCTCACACACAGCCTACTGGCCTTTGTGGGGGAGAGAAAGCCCTGATGGCAGTGCAAGCACTTCTCAGAAAAAGCCAGCATATTGGTGTGTTCTCAATACTATTTTAGCTACAAATGCACAACACAATATAGGATACTATGAGGAAATTTAATTCCATCTTATCCAGAGACAGTACACTGGAACATAACTGTGCAGGATACAGACTTATTGCTTGAAAGGGACATCTACAAAGATGGAGAATGAATCAAAGAATACAGTTTACCCTGAACTGTGACAATGCTGTTGTTCAGATCTACTTATTTCTATACAATTGACCTGACATTAATGCACAGTTGAAACTGACCTTAGGATGTACCTGTATGAGAAGACATTTGAAGGCTGCGCTCCCAAAGTGCTATTCAATGACTAAAATTTAACTGAAAGAACTTGGACATGCCAAGGATACATTGCCTAGGAAAAATCCCTAGAATTAACTGATTTTCTTCACATGTTAGTATTGATTGTACTGCTTGAGTGGTGAGAATTGCGGCAAATCCAATTAGCAATTTTTAAAATAAGCAAATGTGCTATGGTGGCCAAAGCTTGTTGCAGCCTGAGTATCTGCTAGTAAAGTCCAGGGTTAAAAAGCAAAAAAGCCTTTGCATAATACCCACAGATGTTTAATTCAGAGTCCCAGAGCAACCACATGTTGAGGGGCCAGGTTTCTCTGTGTGTCCAGAGCTCAGGGCTGAACTGTGTTCTCAGTACAAAGATGATGGCCAGTGGGGGAATAGAGAGGGAGGGGCTCAGGGACAGGAACAGATGTAGACACAGGGGAAGGAGACATTGGGGCCGTAACAGCTTTTTGAGGGAAACTTTTGTGTCCCCCTAACTTAGGGGATGCCCCCCAGGGTCCCCACAAAAGCTTGTTTTTATTTTTTTTCCTCCAAAGTCTGTTTCCCAGCTTTAATGCCTAATCCTCAAATGTACTGCTAAGTACATTTAGTGGTGATTCAGAAGATCTACCTATCAACTGCTTCTGAATTTTCTACACCGCAATGGTGTTACTTATCTTAATCAAAGTTAGTATTTTCAGCTTTAAGGGGCACCTCCTTAACTCTCTCTGCTCTTCTGCCTTCCTGACAGTTTACTATTCACAGAGGTGCATCTATGCAGCCAAAACCAGTAGATTTGTTCAAACAGAAAAGAGCCAACATGACACCTGATTGAGAGAACAGGTTTAGATGGGCTGTCTAGCAAGCAGATCACACACCAGGGATCTCTGATTATACACTGGACTTCTCCACAATATTTCCTGAGAATGGAGGCAGAAAGTAAAAAAACACCAACCACCACAAACTGATATTTTTGAGGGGCCTTTTCACTATCTTTCCTAAGGACAGTTGAGCCAATATCTGGTAAAGAAGGAACTCTGACTTGCTGAATACAGATTAGTTCTTAAAGAACAGGTTATGGAGTGTGAGTGATATGATCTATAGAGAGTCTGTAGAAAAAACAATTGTTAAAGAAACAATAAAAGACATTAATAGAACTGAATTCTCTGTGTGAGGATGGTAGATAGATGGAATCAGCTGTTTCTTGTTCTGCTATCCAGGTGCTAGACAATTTCTACTTTTCATCATTCAGACAGGTAAAATCCAGACAAAGTTTATTTATGACTCGTTCAAACTAATTTGTTCTGTTGCAAATTTTTTATAGCTTAAACTAGCTCTTCTCTCTCCCTCTCATCTGTCACCCTGACAATTTTACAGACTGATTTCTATATTTTATTTCCTGAATTAAATGAATGTATTTTTTCTCAAATGTCCTTTCCAAACATAAGGTCTCCATTCAGTTGCCCATTTCTAGCAAGATTTCTCTGCACACATTCCAGTCTAAATTAATCTCTCTTGAAAGGGTTGAATAAAACTATGATCTATATGACTGATCATTAATGGTTTAAATAATGGTAATGATTGCCAGATGAATTCAGACTAGCACTGAGAAGCTTTTCAAGGTGTTTAATTCAGGTGGCTGAGTTAAAAAAACCATGATCTAATGATAGCAGAAGTAATTTTTGGCTTTTTTTTAAGTCAAATGCCTTAGATGAACTTGAAGTATACATTGAAAGAAAAAGAAACTATTTTGACATTAGGACTTCCTCTGCTGAAATATTTCAGGTGACACAATGAAAGTAAGAGTCCCAAACCTATCTTTATATCTAGAGTTTCAGTAGGAACACTAATTGGACCAAGGAAAGAAGAAGAAATTGAGGATTAGTAGATAAAATGCTTTTATTGTGTTAGAAAATGTTTCTGTATGAAAAAATATTTTTCCACGCTTTGCATTATGTAAACTAAAAAAAAAAAATTCACATAATTCTCTTTAGGTGTCAGGTCACAAACAAAAAATAATGAGTAAATGAAGGACCCAGAAGTGTTGTTTGTGAGATGGCTGAACATGAGCCAGTGTGTGCCCAGGTGCCCAGGAAGGGCAGTGACATCCTGGCCTGTACCAGCAGTAGTGTGGCCAGCAGGAGCAGGGCAGGGATTGTCCCCCTGCACTCAGCACTGCTGGGGCCTCACCTCCAGTGCTGGGTCCAGCTCTGGGCCCCTCACTGTGAGAGAGACACTGAGGGGCTGGAGTGAGTCCAGGGAAGGGCAGGGGAGCTGGGGCAGGGTCTGGAGCATGTCTCTTGTGAGGAGCTGAGGGAGCTGGAATTGTTCAGCTGGTTTAGCCACGGCAGAGGGTCGGAACTAGATGATCTTTAAGGCCCCTTCCAATCCAAATAATTTTATGATTTTATGTTATCATGAATAATTGAAGTCAAAATCTTTTTCTTCCAGATAAGACTACTATGGATCTTAATTCCATGGCACTCACTTTATTACGGGTTTCTTTCCAGAGTTTGCAGAAACAGATGATCAAAAAAAGAAACAATAATTTTTTAATTAAGACTCATCCATGGTCTCCTACTGTTACTTTAAGATGTCAGGAAAACTGAAGAAAATGAAGAAATTAAAACAAAATAAAAGGAAACAGAGAAATGAATTTAATATGGTGATTTAATGATGAATGCCCCCATTTTCTATATTAAATAGTTGCAATCACCAGTGCTTACATTCAAATATCACATGAATGGCATTAAGAATGGATATCCAAGGCATTAAGAATGGATATCCAATGGATATCTTTCAATCTATGACAGCAGTAACTGCAAATCAAACTTTTCCTAGGCCTCCTACTTAGAAAAATCACACATATCTAGTAGAAATACTGAACAAAATAAAAACACCAGCAGAGATAATTTAAACTCTGAAACTGTAAATTTCTGAAAACTTGCTCGTAAGGGAAGTTGACTAATCAACATGCCTAAAAAGAGCTGTTGCCACCTCACTCACAGTCATGTTGTACAGTTTTAGGGCCTAAATGATGCTGTGTTGGCATTTTGGTTTTGGTCAGGAGATGAGTTATTCGAAACTGATGTTTACTTGCAGAAGTTCTGACAAGTCAAACATGAACACTTTGATATAGATACTGGGTAATTTTTACCTCGACTTTTCCTCCAGCATTCCTCTTGATATTAATGGAAACTTGGGTCAAAGCTCTAAACACTGATGAAGCATAATTGCATGCAATTCTCCTGATTTGACATATCTATTGCTACACCATTAGAAAATACCATTATCCCAAATATCTTCCAGCAATTTTCCCTGTGCTCTTGCAGTGTTACTAATTTGTGATTTTCAGTATGGCTTGTTTTTGTAATATTGACAAGTGGCATATAACCACTCAATCAAGCATATCAAGTCCTTTAATTTGGCCTAATTCAGGCATCAATGAAAGGTGTGAAGCTTTTACATTTGCTCTACTGAAACTAATGTCCATCAGAAAGAAAATTGATTTTTGGTTTCAATACAAATCAAAATTTCATCACATGAAAAAATGTTGTCAACCCTGCTAAATTGATAATGAATGAACAAAGTAAAGCAAGTGCAGAATATCTGCCTCACATTTTCCTTTTCACTGGTGTATAATTTCTAGCCATTCAAAGTAATTTTCTAAAAGATGAAAAGCCTCATTTTTTTTGTATGGCATGGCTACTTTGTTGAATATTTCAGACTACCTTTAGCTCATATTCTATATTATGATACTTCATATAGTCAAAATGGATTTCTTGTTATAAACATTTCTGTTCTGATTAATAGCCACATGCAAGAGAAAAAAAGTAAAGTGTGGAGAACATAGATCTGCCAAACTGTGTATCCCAAATATGACTCTAGCTTCCATTTTGTGAAAGATACATAGGTGGCTTGCACAGAAACAACTTTTAACAGTCTTGAAAATCAAATAAAAAAGCATGATGATTGTGTCTATGTGTCTAATTCCTCTGTTTAAGGAAGCTGTAATTCCCCTAAGAACACTGATTAAGAGACATGTTTTCTTTTGTTCTCTTCATGTGATTAGTAATCTAAGTAATCTTAAACTGTCCTACAACAATTATAATATAAAAACCGAAAAACATCTGGTATTGCTTTTAGTTAATTTTTTAAACTTATCTGAAATTCTGCAAGTAATACAAATAGAATAGGGTCAAACAGTTAATCCTTGATACCATCTCTCCAACATTTTCAACACATTAATCTTTTGGGTGTATTTTCTGTGTGTTGATCTGTGCCTGGAGATCTACATTGCTTCTAACAGGCTTATGAGCAAGTTGTTGATGCCATGGAAACATTTGCTTTATAAACTGTGTCGTGGTTTAGGGATCGTATTAGTGCTCCCACTAAAATGAAAACCCACTAGCTGCTCCCCCCCAACCACTTCCAGTGACAGACAGAAGGCAGAGACTCTAAGCAGAGATAAGAAGAATTTACTGGAAATAACAATGAAGTAAGAAAACCAGCAGTAACAGCAACAACATTAAGAACAAAAGAATACAAAAAGAGGGTGATTCATATCCAGATAATGTTCACTGACCAACCTGACTTGGCACTGCCCAGCCCTTTGACACACAGAACAAATGCCTCTGGACCCTCTGTGTGAGTGCTTCCCCCCAGCCCAAGACCAATGGAAACCAATGGCAGACAAACCCTCTGGTCGGGACTCCAGCAGAGCTATCACACAACTCCCTTTGCCACTCACTCCCCTGAAAAGGACAAAATGAGGCACCTTTTCCTGCCCCCGAAGCCACACACACCTTCTCAGAAGTGACAATCCCCTTCTTCCAGCCCCAGCAATGGTGGCAGTGCCATGGAACAACTACCTAGACATGCCCACATGGCTCTAGGCTCCGCTCCCTCATCACCTTGGCTGAAATTAGGAAAAACTCTAGAACAATTAATTGCAACAATGTGCAATGTCTCTAGCGCACTGCTCATTTGTGCAGAAACTAAACTATTTAGCTAATTTTGTTTAATTAAGTCTGCCCTTTCTGAAATTTTCCCAGGAAATCTATACACTGAATCAGTATCTTCATGGCCTTCTTGTTTATTTGCCATACTGTGATATTTAAAATGCAACTTCCCACTGATTTCTAGGAAAGGCAACTTAGGAACAGTGTGCATTGCTTATCAAGTGTTAGAACCCTTAACAGATTCACCAGCTGTAGAATATCCATCTTACTTTATGTGATATTCATAAAATTCAAAATCTAGTAGAGTTACATCAGGATAAAGCTTGTATAAACAAGATCTGATCCTCATCCCTGTTTAAATTTTATTTATCATGTCCTTCTCCTTGACTTCTACAAATCTAGTTGATTTTCATGTGAAAAAAATTATATCAAATTAATAACATTTAACTGCCATTAAATATAGATCTATATTCACACACTGATTAGTTTATAACTCAGCTTGCATCTTTAGCTCAGCTAGTTCTGTCTCTGAGCCCCAGGCAGGCTCTTCTTGAAATGCTTACTTTTAATTTTAGAGATCTTACAATAAATCATGTTAAAACTGGAACAGGCTTTAGCCATCCTCCAGCCCCATCTCTTTCCTCCATTCTTAATTGCAACGTAATTGAGATGCACCTGAAATTACACACATACTTGCTGAAAATGTTTTGAAGGATGCCTTTATGCCTGCTGCACAACAGCTTGTTTGCTGTTGTATTCTCCTAAGACGTGGAAAATCTGGCTTTCAAAAAATCCCAAGACAAGGACCTAGACCTTATTTGTCTCAGTTATTGCAGAAATGACCTAAAATCTAACTTTTCAATGTAGGATGGACAGAGCCATCCTTACATAAGGCTGAAAATAAAGGCAAAAGAAGACTTCACATTGTCTTTGGAGGCATAGCTGCAGTTGTTTGCTTTGGAGAAAGGATGTTTAATCTGAATCACAAGTGGATGAAAATACTTGGTTCATAGACTTGGGCATATTTAGTAGGGCATCCCATAGTAGTTGGGATGCACTTAAAATTTTGTGTAATTGGTCGACCACTCAGTGTGCAAACAACTTTTAGACTCTCCTTTAGAAACTGTATATATTCAAGTCTGTATGAGTGAAGTCTTTCACAGGCATTCAGAAATTTTCCACCTACAGCTTTCTGAGACACACTGCTATCAGCCAAATCTTGGCCAGGATCTCTGCGGCCCCACGAGGAAGGTACATGGTAGAGCCTGTTCAACCCCGTCTGGCTTGAATATGCCTGACACTTGGGTGGGATCTAGACCTTAGCCTGTGTGAAATTGAAATATTCTTGTCCTCATAGATGTTTTCTGCAATTCAGTGGTAGTAGATACTGTGTTTCCTTTTGGAGGTCATGTACACACAGGGTAAGATCAGGATGACTCCAAGTACATTTAAGGAAAGGAGAGTCTCTCCCACAGCACTCATTGTTCCTTTTCTCATGCTGCTGTAAACAGAAATGCTATGTCCCATCTCCAACACATTTACTTCTCAATTTTCCTTTGATAGGAATTGGCCAGCTTTAGGTTAATTTCTTCCTGTGGCATCATATTCAATTTTTCAAGAATTTCTTTCTTTGGTAGAAAGTCATCTCTGAATAGAAATAAAATCAGTAAATGTAGTTTAGTTAAAATCCAGTCATGATCTCCCCATTTTAGAAACTCATTACTGTGGATTAGTTGTCTATTGTGACAGTATTTCATTAACTTCAACTGGAAAGGGCAAGAATGATGTGTGCCTGTCAAATCTGAACAGGAGGAAGATATTTATACTGGTTTTGGTATGCTTTCTAACTCTAAAGGTAGTGGGAAGAGACGGTCTGTTTTTTCATGAACTTTGAAAATGAGCTTCTGTCCATCTGTGTTCAAATTGTTTAAGCCTGATATTTTTGTCAAATCCATGGGTAAGGTTTCTGTGTATATTTTTGCATGTAGATTTGCTATGTGGATTTTTAACTTCCTTGATCCCCAATGTAAAAGTAGTGTGGAAGTGTGTGAAACATTTTTTATTTCAAGTGGATACTGTAAAGTTTATTTAATTCATCAATACCTTTGAAGCCCCCAGGGGAACAGAAAATGAAAAGGGATGCATAAAGTAATTCAGATTTTTTAGCTGAGCAAAAGACCTAAAAAACCAGTATTATTATTAGAATGCTGGAAGTGAAAAAAAAAAAAAGAAAATGCTGTAAAGAAGGCTCTTCTAAAAGCTGAAAGATTGCCAAACAAGATCATCATTTAGGGCTTTACAAGGGTGGGTTCCAATGGGACTCTAAATACAGAAATCTCAGTCTACATCAGTAGAAAAGTAAATCCAGTAGAAAACCTAACAGCATTAGTGGTGCTTGGGAATTTTGAAGTGAATGCTGCATCAAGCCACTCTTACAAGATGGAATGGAAAGTGATTTGGAAAGAAAGAGCAACAAAATGCCAATGGTATGGTGTCCTGATTCAGGGCAAATTTGGGAGGAAACTTCCAAAGGGATCCCTCTAAAGAGCAAACTCAAGCAGCCCCTCCCGCTCTGGTTCGGGAAAAGATTTCCTTGGAGAAAAGTGGAAAAGAACTGTTTATTTAATGAGCAAAGTATAACAAGCATTAAAAAAATGAATAATGTGAAACAGAAAACCTCACATTATTCCGAAAGGATGGCAAATTCAGGAAGTCCTTTTCATGAGGGGTAGCTCAGCTCACTCGGTCTCTTATCAAGTCCCTCTGGCACTGGAAAATGCCACGTTCCTGGCCCTGTTGGGCCACAGGCATGAGCTCCTGGTGCTCTTCTGGGTTTTCAGTCCAGAGCAGGAAGGATCAGTTCCAAGAGAAAGAAAAGCCACAGTCCAGGGAACTTCGCTGCCTCAGCTAGCTAAAAAAAAAACTGACCAAGAAGCAAATGAGATTTCTCTCCTGTTGACTGTGCTGCAGACAGCACAGTCTTTGAGAGAGAAAGCTGAATCTCTTATCTTTATGTTTTTGAATACAGCCACCTCAGACATTCCACCACTTCTCCTTCCCCCCTGTTCACTCTCAGATCTAGTTTTAAGGGTGCACAACTTATTTCTAGACTGAACAGACAAATGGGTATACAATTCAGCATCATAAAGTTGCCCCAGGACATGTGGTCTCTTAAGCAAAGGCTGACAGGAAATTTTATATCCTCTAGACAAAAGCACAGGCTCCTGAAAGCAAAATCCTCTCTTGAGTCCAGAAGTATCAGTATTATAAATTTACCTCAACATCTATGGCAATTAACTAAATGACTATTGTGACATTATTCACAGAGTCAAAAATATCTCATCCATTCCTATAGGCAAGAAATACTTGCTATCTACAATGACCTTGTCCTTGTTCCTCTGCTTTTTAATTAATATTTCTTGAGCCATTTCCCTGTTTCTGATAATACTCTGCAGAAGTGTTGTATGATTCTAGAATAGGTTTCATCAACAATGATCAGTCTGAGGTTTTAAAGATACTAACCAATGTAGGCAAAACTGTGCTCCCAATTTATATACTGGGGTTTTAGCATAGCATAATGGAGAGGAATCATTTAAATACTGTTGAGCTGATGGAACAGGGAGAAGGTACTCAATAGAGAAGGTACCAGATGCTAACATTTAATCCTGAAACTGCAATAAACTGTCCCAAACCATCTTCTGACACTGTGTTTGCTTGCATTATTTGATAATGATTACCACTGAAGGATGCAATGTTGGCATGATGATTTGAGATAAGAATTGTGAGTTATATTACAAATTGTTTCATAGAGGGTTAGTGACTCAAATATTATCAAGATGAAGTGTTGTGAGCTTATCTTCTCTTGTAGTTGAGTCTTCCCTCAAAATCCAGGTCTGTGACCTTGGTGACATGGGCCATGGTGACAAATATGTTTCTAAATCACTTTAATTTAATTGTAACAAAAATATAGTTTTTCTGGGAGATGAGGAAATGGGAATTTATTCCTCCCCTGTCCTGTTTTATAAAGTCAGGGAAGGGCTGGAGTTTTATCTTGGTCCAATAGTCTAGATGTGCCTGACAGCCCGTCAGCTGTCATAGAGAGGGAAGGAGGTGTTGAGGGGAAGTTGAGAATGAGAGACATTAGTTCCTATAGCTGAAAGATTACATCATGGTAAGTGCTGAGAAACTTTATATCTCTACCCAAACTGAATTGTTTATTTCTGAGCTGAAAGTAGAACATTCTGTTTAGTGGTATAGTGATCCTCCTGTTTTTTGGACAGAGATATCCAAAAGAATTGTGAGTACTCCTAATGTGAGAACTCTGTCACATTGGACCCAGAGTTTTGAGGACAGGTATTGACATAGGAGAGGATGGGACTACAGTGTCAAGCACGATGCTGATAACTTGGTCACACTGACTGCAGTTGACCTTTAAGAACATCAGCTTATTTGGGACCAAAAAGCAATAGACTTCCTCTGAAGTTCTCTGTGCCTGATTATTATTTTTACTCCAGACTGCACATTTCTCACCCTCTGCAGCTGGAATTTTAATTGTCTCTTCAGTTCCTGTAACAGCTGCTAAGAAGCTCTGCTCTTCCCCTAGCTGCTCTATTACAGCTACAGAGCACGAAATGCAGTTAATTTTTTTTATTCCTGAATACTTATTTTTTATCTCATTTCAGTTAACTTGACTTCTTAGGAAATGAATGCAGCCTTAATGCAGTTTAAAAGTGTTGGTGGCTTTCTCAGACGACAGGCAATAGGCATACTGGCCTGTTGAAACTCAGTTTGCAGATGATGCTGAAGTGCAGTGAGGACATGCCAGCATTCATCCTTGGCATGCTGGATTTGTGCAAGGAAAGCAAGTTGCCTTGTACATGTGCTTTGCAATACTGTAGGGAAAGCTGGCTCTAACAGATGAGGAAGGAGATCTATTGATGTTTCAATACTGTAAGCTGTAAAGGCCTTTCAGAGCCACCACCTGCACATTTTCTCAGGTTGAACATTATCTCCCCTTGCCCAAAACAGAATAGTTTCTCCTCATGGAAGGCCAGAAACATGTCCTTTCCAGGCATCCCCTGATCAAATTCAAATTCTGGGATCTATTCCAGGGATTCATGGTGGGATTTGGAGGTTGGCCAGCACACACGTTGTGCTATGTGTTTCCTTATCTGAAGAGGCAGCTAGCAAATGTTGTTTTAAGAACAAGCCCCTTTTTTCTCTGTTCATTTGATTTTTTTGAGTTGCACTGCTCCTGTGTCTCTAAAGCAGATTGGAAGGCCTGAGAAAGAATTGTGAATAAGTCAATCAGCAATCTGTGTCCTAAATATTGACTTTGACTACTATTATGAGTATTTAGATTCAAGAGCAAGTGCTCTCATTGGCTGCCAAAGGACAGGATTACTTATGAGAAAAATGGGTTAGACAATCTGCCTCACAGAGAAAATACATACAGGCCACCCTATGTGTGTGGTCATCTTGGAAAACAAATAATTAAGGCCAATGAAATGGAAAGGATTATCAATACAGATATCTGCTTTCTATTTACATGTAACTAATATGCCAAATATGCTCAAAAATAAGCATCTGCATGTATTCTGTGATTCCTGATTGGAAATGATAGATTGGCACTTAATTTGCTGGTAGTTTAAGAATGGTACATGGTAATAGCTTCTCTGTAGATGTTAAGGATAAATTATGTTAAAACAAAACCATAATTTCACCATTATCAAAGATGCATTACTGATATTCTTTTACAACTTTGTTTTGTATTCAGGTAAATAGACAATTTTTAAAAACCTCTCACACTATTTATGTTCTATCTCCTTCTATATTTTAATACCTAATGATTTTCTATTTCCTCATTATTTGTTTTAGGGAGCCTACCCATCTTTTAGAGAAGATTTTAGGGTTCAGTTGCTCAAAAGTTACATGAGATTTTGCCTGCCTTATATTGTTTAATTAACCAGAGGTTACATAAAAACGGCTTTCAAGAACGAGTAAACGCTTTACCAAGAAATCAAGGTCTTTTGGCCACTTAAAGTTTGTACAGCCAAAACTGAGAAATCTCAAAGTGTCTAGTAATTTTTGAGCAAGCCATATTATTTTCTTGACTATCTCATGTCTTTGCTCTTTAATTTCCTATTTCACCTCTCTGTTCTCCTCCCTTTCTTCTGTGTACTTCTTCTTTCCACACCTACAGAATTCCTCTCCAATTCTCATAATACCTTTCTTTTCACATTAATTGTTTATGTACTATTAGGAAGACCAGATGATCTTTCAGACATCTGGTTCAATGATCTCAAAAATGTGTTGACAACACAAGCTATTTTGAAAATGTTAATGATGGAGTTATCACCACCATCTATGCTAAGTCTGCTGGTGAAATCTGAACTCACCCCAGGGTAACATGAGGTAATCCCAGGTATCCCAGTCCCTGGGAGAAACAAGGCCTGGCCAGGACCCTAGAGCAAGGAAACCCATAGCAGCCCTTATTCTACACTGAAATAAGACATACAGGAAAAGAGGTGGATATCTAGAGTGAATAAGAAATACTCCCGTGCTTGGAAGTAATCCTGCCTTTTGGTCAGCCCTGAAGTCGTCAGGCAGGTAGACTATATGATAATTTTAGGTCTCCTCTAACTGCAAATATATTCTTTTCTATTCTGAGCTATGCTGTGCAGTGTTTTGAGGTTAGCTGGTTGCTAGGGTCAAAAGAATTTTCAGTAGTTTTGTAGCAGTAACTCTTGTAGAAGGTGCACCTGTTATCCCAATTGTTAGAGGATCAGATCTTGCTATCTGTGCAGCAAAGCCATTCAATGGTCAAATGGAGCTGTGCTCCTTCCTTCTCAGATAGCTTCACATAATTCTTAGAAGCATATCTCAGAATGAAACATGTCATCAAAAAAAAATTAAGTAATCAGCAATACACAATGACTATTCTGATCATCAAACATGAATGTCAAAATATCATACTGTGTTATATTTCAGCTTCCTAAGTGCTTATTCTGTTTATGGTACTTGCATCTTTAAAATTTCAACATGCATGTGAGCCCCCTGGAAGGAATCCACTTTGTATTGGACAGGACTGGAGACTGGTAAGAGCAGACTGTGGCTCTTCGTGATGCAGGTGCTTTTGTAAGTCTTCGCTGCTTCACTGAGGCAAATGTAAGAAAAACATTGAATTGCTCCTCAGAACCTGCATTTTCAAGATTTTTACAAGAAGCATGTCTAAAGATTGCAAAAACGTTTTTAGCAAATGTTAAACTTATTATTAAAGCTTAATTGTATCCAGGGTTTATGGACTAATGTGGAGTTACCCTAATTTTCCTCCAGGAAGCATACTCTTTTCACAACTACAAGCAGAATCATACCTGTTGACTTCTACCAAGTGCATTGAGCAGGAGTAGCTGTGATTGACTCTGCTTGGCTCCTTCAGACACCATTTGGAAGTTAATGGGTATATGTTTAAGGATGGTCAATAATTCTGCAAACCTGCCTCCGTGTAAGGTTTCCCTTGACCTTTTTGTCCATTATTTCTATGTGTCAGTATTATTTCTGCAGTCCTCACTCACATAATCATCTTTGATTTGGCTCTTTTTTTATACTTCAATGACCTTTTATATAGGTCAGAATAATGTGGGTAAAGTGGCTAAGAAAAAGCAATTTCTGAAACACCAAAGCATATTCCATGCTTCTCCAATGTAAAGTCAGCAAAATATTTGTCAGAATGCAATCCCCTATTTATAAATAGGTTCCTTTAAATCCTTTGTTATCATTTAACATGCTTGCAGAATGACTTCTTATCCAAGTAACTGTTTTCATCCAGATAAAATTTGCTTTCCATTTTGTAGTTGCTTTTATTAGAATACTGTAACTGAATTTTGCTCCTCAGGCAACATTCTCAAGTCTGCAGTATCACTTTTATGGCTTAAAAAAAAAAAAAAAAAAAAAACAGGTCTCTATATTTGATTTTATATTGTTATTTGAGGTGTTTGTGAAATGCCTTTGAGATTCAAAAGTTTGTTCTTACTGTTATGAAGGATAAACCTTGGATGTGGAGGGAAATGTAACCAAAAACAAATGAGTGGTATTCTTGGCCCAATTAGGAACTTTGGTTTTTGGAAGCTTATAAAACTACTCAGATGCTTTTCTCAAAGTCAAGGCTGAAATGCATAATTAACGATAATAGCAAACAACAAATAAGAACACTATACGTGTATCATATAGTAATGGTATACAAAATAATAATAAAAAAAAGTGTTAGATATCAATAATAGTAAGAATTCTTGTGTCTGAAATCAAATATCCAAGTGTCCTAAGGCTTCCATATTAATTTGTGGAGATGTTCTTACATCATGATCTTAAAATTATCTTACTGATATTTGCAAATCAATATTTTGTGTTTACCAAAACACATTAATCAGTCATTGTTTTCTTAACAAAAGGATGACTGCTGATTTAGAGAACTGAAAGATAAATTATTATATGTTTCATTCCTCAGGCCCTTGCACAGAATGTATTGTATCTCCCAAAAGACACCATTTGTAAAACATAGCAATAGGCATTCCAAAGATCACCATGAAATGGTCAACACCATTGCAATGATATATGAAAAGAACATTATTGTTTGTGAAGGAAACAAAGATCTGACTAAAGATCTGATTCAGCTTTGAAGAGAGTCCTGGTATCAAATGCAAATCAACTCCTAATATGGTAGAGTTGTTTAAATAGCAAATAATAGGAAGCAAGAGGAGTCTTGTGAAGCCCTCTAAAAGTAGGCTTTCTAGGTGATTTTTTCTATTGTTTTGTATATCTAGTAATTCCAGAAAATAGTGTGCAGCACAACATCTCAGTGAAGCAGTTTCCTATAGTCCTGAAGATAGCTGGAATGCTGCTGTTAATCTCAAAGAGAATCAGAATTTAGAAAAAGGTGCTTGTAGGAAAACAGCGACAAAACCTCCCAGACTGATCTCTATGCTTTTATTTATTCTGCCTTTTTTGCTGATTGTAGTTGTTTGGTTATGAAAGGAATTGCAAAGCTGTCAACACACGTCTCTGGAGATTTTGTCAGTATAATTTTTTTTCTCTGTTAAATCACAATTAAATTCAAATAAACTAGCCATTTTAAAGAGAACACACTAAGCTTTAACCCTGCAGTGCCCCGGGCACTCTTTCTACAGCTGATGGAAAAGAATGCCTTTGGAGGCCATTATTCTATCCCAACAACGTGCTTGCAATGAGTATGGTGATTGGCACTTTTGGCAACACTGGTGACAGAAGACAGCAAGATGTGAGCTTAGTTGAGTTGTAAAATGGCTTCATAGAAAACTGAAAATTATTTAAAAAATCCATCTACTTTGGTGAGTAGTGCTGCAGGGTATACATCAGGTATATCATAGAATCATAAAGGTTGGAAAAGACCTGTAAGATCATCTAGTGAAACCTTCGACTGAGTACGACTGTGCCCACTAAACCACATTGTGGAAAGGCACATCTACTCTTTTTTGAATATTTCCAGGGGTTGTGACTCCATCACTTCTCTGGAGAGTCTGTTCTAATGCCTGGACATTTTTTCAGTGAGAAATTTTTCCCAGTATCCAAACTGACCCTCCCTTGGTGTGACATGAGGCCATTTTGCTATGTCTCCTTGCTAGTTGTCTGGGAGAAGAGGCTAATCATCACCTCACAAGAACCTCCTTCTAGATAGCTGTGGAGCATGATAAGGTCTCACCTGAGTCTTCCATTCTACAGGTTAAACAATCTCAATTCTCTCAGCCACTCATTATAAAATTTGTGCTTCCCAGCCACTCTGCCTGCAGCTTGTAGCTCTGTATGGGTTTGATGGGACTGAAGGGCAGGACCTGGTTCTTGGCCTTGTTGAACCTCATACAATTGAACTCAGCACACTGATCTCTATGCACACAACGCACTTTATCACTGGAGTGCATATGATGTGGAAAGTCCATGCAAAGTGGGTCTACTAAGAAGAAATGACTTGGCAAGAAGGCTTAAGTAGTCCCTGAACCACTAATTAGTGGATTTGGACTCATTAACCTTTCTAAATAGGAGAAATATTTTAATTCTTATTAATAAATGAAGAATTAAGAGACATAAAAAGCAAATGTTTTGATCAAAGCTAGGCAGTAATCCTTGTCAGAGGACTGGAACTGAAACCCTAACTTTCAAAGGCTTAGTTATGTGACAGTTTTACTTTTAAGTGTAGTAGTTGTTACTAGGATGTGGCAAATCTCATGAATTACAACCTTTTGTGAGAATGAGCTACACATCCTAGAAAGTCTTTGGTATAACTCAGTTGTTCGACATCACTATTCTTTTTTTTCCCTGTTTACAGGCTTAAAGGTGACAACTCTACTGCTGGGTTTTTTTCATTCTGTCTTCTCTCTGCTTCTATACAGAACTCTGAGCTTATTTTTCATTCTGCCTAGTCTCTGCACTAATTTCACCTTATTTTTTATTATTAATTTTACTTTAAGTCATCCTATCTGTTCCCACAGTTGAAATGAATGAATACGTAAAATAAAAGCTCATAGCACTCAATTCTGAACTAATAACATCTCAGTGATTTTCAAACTACTACAGACAAAATGAAGATGACTGTCCTTAGCTGTAATTCATTATTCTCCTAGACATTTGGTGCAAGATATTAAATGAGATCATTTAAATGAATCAACCTGCTTCCCTTTTGAGTACAGTAAATCACTCCAGAATAAGAAGCAAGGACTAATACCAGTCACTAATCAGCTGTCAGCTCATTGATGTCTTCATTGATATGAATTAGTGAAATAAATATAAAAAACAGCAGTCACTAAGTTTGAGGTGAAAGTCAATATCATTGCTAAGGGTGGCACAAGTTGAAGAAAGCAGTACATGACAGCATTTAGAGTACACAAAAATGCATGTTTAATATTTTGGCTATAACACATCATGTGCTTTTTCTCCTATTGCTGATAATAAATTGTACATTAGAACCTTCCTCTTTATTACAGGTATTGTGGATGGAGCCATGCACTTCACTTGTAAGGGAAAGGCAGCAATATACTTTATTGATATAATAAACTTTGATAGTAAATGCAACAGTGTTTTGACAAGATTTGATGCCAAGGCACACTAGATTATTTACTGCATAGAAAAAAGAGAGAAAAGAACAAAACTGCTAGAAACCTCAACCCTAGCTGAGTCATGAGGTTCAGAAAAGACTCCCTTGTGTCCTAAACCACCTCTCAGAGACAAGTACAGGTGTGTCTGGATCCACACAGTCAATGGTTTATGTCTAAAGGATAATAACGCACATGATCAATCCCTTATGGTACTTAGTTAAGATTTCAAAGTTAATGATGTACCATCTTATTTCCATGCCAGCAAGACATCTGGGTCACTGTTTCAGACAGCCTTTGGCTACCCTGTTGTCATCTGTCCCCCAAAGTTCAGCGTAAGCTGGATGCAGCCACCACAACGACCACTGGTGGTTTGGCTTAAGTGGGGGCAGCAGTGAACTCTGCCACAGCAGGCATGCAGTCATTCACTTTATATATATCCTGCACTTTATATATATCCTGAAGGGTCCCAGAAGTAGTGGTAAACTTATTTCAGATATTAGGTAGTTAATAGTAGATAACAGGGCTCAGAGTAGACTTTTCACTCATTCTGGATTTATATTCTAGTATTTTCCAAAGGTTGTACCATGGATCATATACTCCAAAAATTGAAATGTCTATGTTTCTTTTTGAAGTACTGTGGAGGCACAGAGATGCTTAATATTCACAGTACTTGAGATCTAGCTGCTTAGATGATTTGAACAGCTTTTAGTCATAGAAGTATCCTGTGAAAGTATTAATGATATTTGCAAATGAAGACAAAATTAGGACAAGAGCTTGTGAATTCTCCTTCTTAGATATATAAATGCATTAAAAAGAAACCCCGAGTATATTTCTGAATTACTGTACATATTTTAACACTACTTTTTATAGTTATATTAATAAATTATACTTTATACATGCTTTAAGCATATTCAAATTTAGTAAATGTAGTAGCCATTGGCAGTTGGACTAGATGAATTTTATAGGGCCCTTTCAACTACAATATTCTATTTTAGGATTTCTGATGTGCAAACACCATGATCCATATGGAGAATAGCACATCCCATCTGTAAGGGCAGAATCACACCCTGAAGTGCTGCAAACCACAGGAGATGGGAATATGGGACAGCTTGTACTAATTGGTCATAGCCGTGTGATTGAGAAACTCTGCTGAGAACAGTGAGCCTGATGGTAAAGCGTTTGTGCTTATGTCTAATTTTTAAACTTGTGAAGTGGTGGCTGCTTCTCTGCTATTGGTAGAAGTCTGTCAGCATTTCTATAATAAACAGGAATTAGGCTAGAACAGCCTTGGTGTTTTAAATGCTTCCTGAGTGAGGAATGCAAAAAGCAACCAAACCCACAAATGAAAATAAGTGTAATTCCAGTAATATGCACATTAGCTCACATGGTGTTGCTGTAATTTTCTTCATGAAAACTGTTGAACAGATCTTAAAGTCTTTGTACTTCCTGAGTTTCCTCCCACTTCTGAATGAAGTTAAATTACTTTAAACAATATTTTTGTAACTTGTAAGTGGCAGTTCTAGATATTCAACTGTTCACATTAATCCTTTCCATATATTCCTTCTCCAATGATGCCTTTCTTTACTTAGTACCATTGAGAACTGCTATTCAAAACACTGAGAAAAAAATGTGAAATATCTGTCCTAAACCATGAAGTCCTGCAATCTTGAATTACATGGGTCTTCAAGAAAGTTGATGACCAGCGCTTTGCAATAAAACCAGCAAAGACATGGTTTTTACAGGGTTCCATGTAATTAGATTCTGAAAATACCTCACAACAGCCTTTCTGCTCAATTTTATTGGCCAAAGATTACATTTCTTTATACCTCAGTCAGACAGGTCCAAAGTCAGTAGCCCTAGTTTAAAAGCCTCATTATCAATGATGCTAACATGTAGCTGACCAGCTTAAGGGATTGTACATTCTGGGTTGTGTGGGCAGCTGAAGACTTGGGCAGGTGACACACACGGACTGACACAGCTGCAGAGCGTGGCACCGCTGGCAGAGCAAGGGCTGCTCTGCAATAAAGGTTTTGCAGTGCTGAATTACAGTTTTAAGAAGCAATTATCTGAAGTCTTTCTGATGACTGAGTGAAGACAGTATGAAGGAGATTAACAAAATTTACAGAGCTTTTTTTCTACTCTCAAGGTCCTGAAGGTGCAGAAGGAACCCATGAGTTTTTCTATTTGTGTGAAATAAAACCTGAATATTTAAAACTTCATTATTTTTTAAATTTCACACGTGTTGTTCATCTTGCAGTTTGCAGTGTGTTGTGTCTTCCCTGAGGCAGCACAAGAAGTACTACTTTTTTCCCCCATGCTGTTCTATATTTGAACCTTCTGGAAATTACCTTTTTAATGGTATGGAAACATGCATTGAACATATTAAGAATTTAAATATTGCACAATATCTACCATGTAAACTCACAGACGTTATTGGTCTAAGAAAATTATATTATGGATGAATTTTATTCCCTCATCATGCTGTCTTTCACACCCTTTACTGTTAATTCCTTTCAAAGCTCCTATTTATTATTTAAAGTTACAATAGATGAGCTGTCAATGTTTTCTTCAATTAGACAAAAAATTTTATTCAAATAAAATTTCTATGCTCCCAATATTTATTTTTGTCAGCACATGATGGTTTTTTTTTTATTAAGGACAAATTATTATCACTTAAAACTAATTTTTGTGTGAAGTAACTGATTTTTATATAATTTATAATATATTAGCATTATAGCATATTAAAAATTGGTAACTGTTATTAGATATCCCATAAAAAGTTATTTAGTAACCTTTCCAAAGAGGAGAGAGGTATTTTATCTCATTACATTTTAGAAGAAGCTGGGTAGATACGCTGTAGTTATTATGGTTTATAATACTTCCTGTTGCAGTCTAGCTTTAACTTCCTGTTAAAGTCTATCAGAATTTCCTGTGCACAACGGAGCTTTTAGCATCTGTCAGGAAAAAACTGTATTTTGAAAAGTCCCTAAACCCCTACTTTTCAACACTGGTTATAAAGGTGATTTATGGACATATCTATTTTCAGTGTATGGAATTCATAGCCACAGGAAGTCATAGAATAAAATATCAGAGCTATATTTGAAAGGTATCTGCCTCATTTTATCACTAGAGTAATGCTTGTGAGTGGTACATCCCTTAACATGGCAAGCCTGTACAGTTACAAGTGTGAGATTCATTGCCTTGAAGGGGAGAGGAATTTAAAATGTGCCTTGTTCTTTGCTGAAGGTCACCCCATTTTTCCACATCTTTCTAGGATGTGACTGTCAGAACTGAATGGAGTAATCCACAGATTCATTTTTAGAACTTGTTAGTGCTCTTCTCTGGACTTATTCCAGATCCAAGCTCCCCAATTTAGTCATGCTTTGACTGTGTTAGCCTTCATTGCCAGCATGCCATGCTGAGAGGGCATGCTCTGTCTTCCCTCTCTTAGGCAAAGCCATTTTTTTGGGAAATGGCTAAATATAACACAATTGCCATAATAATTTTACTTCCTAATATGCAAATATACATTTATCACCTTAAATCCATATAAGCAAATTATTATTATGGTCTAGTGAATGATTTTTTGCATCATCAGATTTTATTAGCAGTAGTTTTATTACCCATTATTGCTGAATACTATTAAACCTATACTGAAGTCTACAAAAAACATGACTTCCCACTTCTAACTACTTTGAGAAGTCTATTTGTCACCCAGATTCTCCCCTAGTATGGCTTTAATTGTTTTTAGACAGACATATATATAGTGGTAAATTAAATTTTAAAAAAATCACAGAAAATCAAATAGTTCTGAATATTCAACTACTTAACGCATTTGCCTTCTCAAGCTGGGTTTGCAACCCCATAAAACTTATGACATGTCTTGATAAGTGCAGATTATTAAAAACAGTTGGACAGATGTAATATGTTTAAACAGTAAGTTTTCACTAGCACAAGCACTCACCCCCCTCCAAACATATGCATATGTATACATATATGTAGTTTTAAAAATTTTAAGAGACAGATGTAAAATATTAGACTTGACAGACTGTTCATCTGTTCTACTACAGTGATGTGATATTACTAAAAAAAAAATTAAAATAGTATTTTATTTTTTTAAGTTCACAATGAAATAGAAGATCAAGCATACGGGCTGCAAGTATGCTGCAAATTATTTAAAGTTACAACCCAATACACCAAGATCAGCCTGTCATTTCTCTAAGCTGCAACATGTACAGAAATGTTAAGACCTCATGCACCAGCCTATACCTCAAACCTCTCTTGAAAGGTCAGGGAGGCAGATGGACCTTCTTACATATAGCCAGAAATGCACATTTATATTGGTGTCTCTCCAAGCCTCGTAGTATGAGACAGAATCTTGATATATAAAATATAATCATTATTTGCTGCAAATATGTAGTTTAAAATCTCAAAGGCAACAGTGGACAAGAAAGAAAAAATTAAAGGGAGACCAAAGATCACAAAAGCCAAAAAATCAGTTGTTACTTCAGGCATATTTTCCTTGTTGCAATGACAGCTATATGAGAAAACACAGGCATTTAGTGTGAGAAGGTGTCTTTGGGAGCCTCCTGTGTGGATCCCAGAAGAATGGTGCAGGAGACACTATCCAGGTGTGCTGCCTGCTGCAGCAACTCAGGTTACACCAGCCAGATCTTTGTGAGAAAGCTGGAAAATATTAATCTCATCAGGGAGCATGAAGGACACAGAAAGTAGGAGTGTTATCCCCACCTTACAACTGGCTTGTTCCCTGGAAAAAACCCTCCACTTTCTGCACTAATGTTTTGCTCTAGTGCCCATGGTTGTTTCTGGTGACCAGGATTCATGTAATGTGAAACATGAGGTGGAATATAGAGAGACTCTTCCCTGAAACATTCCTGTCATAACGAGAACCCCAGCCAGTAAGGCAGTGCTTTCTGCTAGACTTATTGCTTTCCATGTATTTTAGGAAGGCTTGAAAATGCCCACTGAGAAGGATTATTTTGGGAAGCAGATAGAGTTTAGATATATTAATGTATCACATCTACACTGTTAGTGTCTCTGCATACTTGTGCAATGTGCACAGGGGGTGTCTGTGATTCAAGACGTAGGTGATAGATGCTGAAAGACAGGCTGGCTACAGATGGAGATGTCTGGCTTTCTGAATAGACTTTCTGAGAATACATGGCTCACTCTTTTAAGCACATAAATGGGCTCTCTGGATCTCATTCATAGCCATAATTTGCAAACCTGAATGATTAAATACAACTTCCCCTGCCTAAATTAGCATTTAGGCAGATTAATTATTACTGGAAGAGTTCCATCCACTGTCTCTGCAGCTTTTCTTTGTAGTGGAACAGCAGCTTTGTCTCTTCAAAAAGCTATAAAACTAATCATAGGAGTTATAAGATAGTGCTCTAGCATGGCACTCACTCTGACTTTTAAGGCCAGATCTTAATGGTTTATTGTAGCCTATAAGATTCAGTCCTAAAACACTCTAAGATGTGCAAACTTGTGAGTCATCTTCCCAGCCACACCTAGGTCTCTTGTAGTCATCCATGCTTGCAGCACAGAACTGCAGTTGTGTTTTGTAACAGGCAGAAATTCTGTAATGGGATTCCTCACCTAGTTTATAATTTAGCTACTATTTATTATTTATCTGTATCTTCACTTCTCCATTAACATGTTTAGAAAGAGGCAAAATAAAGCATCAGCCTCTGCCCCATTTCAAAAGCTGGGAAAAGATTGTTCTGCTAAATTTTTATTACAAATTAAAGTAGGTGAAGAATTGGACATTATTTATTTGTTGTATTTGTTTAAATTTTTTAGGGTAAGAAATAGATCCATTTTAAAATGGATAGTCCAATTCCTAAGTATCCTAAAGTATGAAGTCATAAATTTTCCATATAGAATTGTAGCATTTTGTTAAAAAGACTATCCATAATCTGTACTTGCAGTCAAAGGAGAAAGTATGGAAGATAAAACACATGTTAATTTATCTTTATGCTGTGAAAAATAAAACTGAAAAAAGTTACACTGCCGAAAGAAAAATCAAATTACCCTGTGTATATTTAAAAGAATGTCAGTGTTTTTCCCCATGTATTTCGCATGAATGCAAACGATACCTGTTTCTTGTTCAGCAATCTTGCTGAGTATAATACTAAACAAAAGCAAAATAGAACCTTTTCATGAGGCTGAAGGATTCAAGCAAAATCAGAGGTCTGTGTTTCATATGCCAGAAATGAAACATTAGAGAACATTGCAAGCTACTGAGCTGCCATAGAATAATTTTTCCCTGTGGTTATTTAGATGGCAGTAAAAGAACTGGATGCACTAATTAATTTTAACTGATGTGGATTATTCTGCCTAATGTGAAGAGTGTGTTTTGGCTATTCTGACAAATAGATGAAGCTCTTTGCCCGGCACGTATTGCATGTGGTATTTGGATAGTGAGTGATTGTTCCAGACTGTGATGTCTCTAATATAATGGATCCAGATTTCTTTGATTTTAAGATTCTGCACAGCCAAAGAATACACTGACAGACAGACAAACTGACAAATACATAGATGAATGCATTTTATATGCTTAAATGCTTAAAACTCTTTTAAACGAAACCCAGACCTCAGACAGCTACCCCAGCTGAAGGTGTGTATTTAGATTTTAAAGGTCATATGTGAAACAGGAGGCTCGCAAAAAAAGCCTCCCCACACATATAGAAACAATGATTTTATCTTCTAGTTCTTGCTTACAAATAGTATACCCTTGTGCCTTATGCAAGGGTAAAGTAATTATGTGCTTTTGATTTTGTCAGTACCTTGGAACAGGTCATGAAAATAAGCCCACCTCTTATACAGTGAGGCTCTTTGCTATTTTCAAATTGTCTAAAATCTAGCACAATTAATTGATTATTACTCTCTGAAAGCCTTCTTGGCTGTATGGAATATTTTATCACTGTGGCTTTTGCAATTTAAAAGTTGGTTTGATGGGGCACAACTGGATGGATTAGGCAGGCCAGTATTACTGTGTTTTTCAAATGGCCATTTTTCATCATAAATGGCTTGATTTCTCCATCCAAAACAACACTTCACCAGCAATACAGCTTGTTCTAAAAGGACTAGTTAATCTACACTGGGGTGTAGCCCAAGGCTTCACTCATGGATACAATATACCAGCATCAGAGTTGTGCTGACTGCCCAGTAAATACGATTGTGAATAGCCCCGGGATAGGAGGATGATTAGTCTGTGCACTGCAGCTACATTGCTCCCAGTTCTGACCCTAACTCATTGAGAGCCAGTCTGGGGATGCTCATGCAGGTCTATCCAAGGTGTATCACTACAGCACATGCCTTTATGCATTTGTCTGAAACGCAGCTAAAAACAGCTGTGACTGACAAGGAGAGCAAAACCTTCTTACTGCAAGGTACCCTTTGCCACATAAATCAACATCTCTGTGAGTCTGAGATAAAACTACTACAGTGTACTCTCTGTGGGTCTGAAATGGAAAGGGGAGTGTGAACAAAATACAGTTGCCTACATAGGTAGTATTTTGTGTTTGTGCAACATCGATCTCCAGTGGCTGCCAGTTTGTTTCTGGATGGAGATCAGTTGTAAAGCTCAGGCTGTGTGACATCCAAGTCTTATTCCTCTCTGTCATTATGACATTATAAACAGTAACTATTAGCTAATATTCTAATTACTGAGAAGACAGTGGTGCCAGAAGCTCCTGTCCTCGTGTCCTTCATAACAGATCCTGGGACTTAAAATCAGCACTTTCTGCCAGGACTTTGCTGTCTTGGCTTTTCATATTGCCAAGATAATCTTTTCACCTCTGCATTTAGGTCACAGAAACATTGAAATTTATTCAAATCCTGTTGTTTGATATGTGAAATAATGTATCTTTGAGATATAGTTTGTATTGGACAGGAGTTTCATTTAAAATGAATGATTATTACATCCAGGTGGCTTAAGTTAGTTGTGAGTTCTTATTTACATTTTCAAATTGAAAACACTGAAATAATATACAAATGCACATCAGGTAGAAGGAGACCTCACTAGCTTCAATGTGTCCATTTAACCCATCAGTGGGTTAAATGGACCCACTGATCAATTTTTCATTGTGTTCTTTGGTCATGATTAATATAGAATGTGGTGCCTACCCCAATCTGGTGCTGTATTTTCAGAAGTGATTATTTGCATGTAGACAGGCACATGGTCACTCAATGTTGTGGATTTCTACCTCAGATGTCTGTATTTAAGCAGTGTTTCTAAAGCTTACGCCAATCAGTCATCCTTGCTCCTTTGTCAAGATATTATTTTCCTTTGCAAAATTCTGAGGTCATAATACGTTTGGTAGTAAGAACCTACCATCACTAGGTATATGGAAATATTTCATTATTCAACAATAATCTAAATTTTAAAATCATAATATATGTCAGAGTAGCATATCTGACATTCTGCTTAGTATACTCACTTTTATCAGCTTTTGAAGAAGCTTCTATGCACATATGAGCAATAGAAGAATTAATTCAAAATAAGTGAAATAGTAATTTCCATATGTTGCTCACCATGCCATAGAATGGAGGCTTTGCAGTCTCAGATAATATCCTAATCTATGCATATCAGTTTGTTAATAATTTAAAAGAAGCAGCTAGGAATATAAGCTACATCTCATTGGATCTAAAATTACTGATGCAAGGTCAGCCTTAGAGAGAGAAGGAGAATGTGTTACAGGAGTGTGACTTTGTGTTGTTCTAAAAATGTTTATAATTCTCTTATTTGACCATGCGTCATATCAGGGTGAAAAAAAATAAAACCGATTAAATACTACAATTTATCATGTTTATCACTTTCTTCTACAAGCAGGTGTAATAGATGAATATTTTATTTCCTTTATTTACCATACAAAGATTGAAAGTAGCATCTACTTTGTTCAATAACTTAATCTTCTGTGCTCTTTGCACATTACTGTAGGGAAAAAAGGAATGTTTTGAAATTGAAGAACAGTTTATGCTGATTTTCTCATTCCAAAATATATATAAAAAGCCAACTTCAGAAGACAGATAAATGTGCTGTGTCTATCAGGAAATTAATATCAAAGATCTGAGTTAGAAGAATGCCCAACTTCAAAATGGTAATAGAAGACAAAGAATTACTCCAAATCTCTGCATCTTTACTCACATCTTTACTTTTACAATTGGAACTATGGCAAATCCAACTTAGAATGGAAAGGTGGTCTCATCTGAATATTGCTGAAAATTTCTGAGTACTTTTGAGCATTCCTGCCTATTTAATAGTGTCCATAGGAAATTGCAAAAACTCATGATGGCCAGGGCACCTCAGACACTAAAGTTAATCCTAACTGTGAGTCTAAGTGTGTCTGCTACTATTTTTAACGTCTTTCCCAGATGAGTCAGATCTAAGCTTTGGGTTTCCAGGCAACAGTGCAGCGAACTCTCAGTACATTATGGATAATTTATACAAGTCTTTCAGCACTTGGGGATTCCTATATAGGCAGATCTTTGCTGACTGATGACAGTTGTGTTTCCTTATGGATAGCAGAGTTGAAAACTACACTTGCTGAAATATTTTCTCATAGTAGAATAGAATCCAAGCAAGAAATTAATTTCAAGTATATCAGAAGTTATTTAATAAACTTATAATTCAATTGCATTTCAATGTATCATTTGACATGTTAGGATCTTTGATAGTTGATTTCAAGAAATGTTTTCCTCCTTTGTTAATAGCAAAAATAAATAAGTATTTCAGTTGACTTGCACTTAATCATTGAGTGAATGTTGAGTAAACTCGTAGCTGAGCTGCCTAATTGCACATGACAAGTATGCAAAACTAACTTGAATAATAAAAAAAAAAAATTCCTGGAGAACTTCAAATGCTTAGACTAAGTATGTGAAGTATTACAGCTTGCTAATTGGAAACTCTATTTACCTAATTAAAATACAGAGCTTGTGTGCTAATACAGATGAGAAGAGTCAATATGTAGCCAGCAGGCATGAACAAAAGGGGATTACCTACCTTAAAGACACATTTACCTTAATTACAGCAGCCAAGTGATGAAAGTCTGTTTCTAATGAAAATGAGAGGGCATTATAAAATTAATTGTGGTTAGCATATTATTCATGAGATTAATTATAAAGTTGTATTTCTAGTACAGTGGCTATGTATTTTCTTTGCCATATTCTCAACATAATAAACATTGTCCAAGAAGTGTTTTTAGTATTTTATTGTATTTAAACTTTAACTTTGATCTCATTGCCTGTGTAATTCCCTTAGTGACTCTCAGTGGATATGAAGGATTGTTCTCTAATTTGAATTAACAATACTGATAACAGAAAGATCAGTGCTCTAAAAAAGACACAGTCATCCAAATATAGCCATCTGCAGCTTGGCAACCAGCAGGAAACACCATGATGTGCACACCAGAACAAAGTGATAGTGGGATCTCTCAAGCTAAATGTCACTTTCAGGAATACCACTTTGGGATGAAAGCGTCTTGGCAGCAGCACATAGGTTTTTTTGACAATGAAATGTTTTCTCCAAAGTTGTTTTTCATGACAATCTGTTTATTTTGAGACTGACCATGAACTCTGTCACAGTCATGATATCTCTCCCACTGTGAACAAATATTGGCACTGGGAACAAGCTGTTCAGAAGTATTTGTCATTTGGTCTGTCTCCTTATGTAGTTGAAAGAGCATGTCAAAGCTTAGGAGTACATATGTGGTCATTCTCTACTCCTTCAAACTAAACACATTTAACAACAGTCGAGGTAACAATGCATACCATGATATGAAAAAACAAATAAAGCAATACACCTGCTGTTTGAATTTTGAGTACCATTCCAGCACCAGGCAAAACAACTTCTCGTGAAGTTTAGACCTGCAGAAGTAGATTCAAGTGGGGCTGCAGTACAACTTCACCTTTCACTGAGGACCCCTGATTTTCAGAAATGCTGCAAACAACCAAGGAATATTATAAAAGCAAGCAGTGGAAGCTGCAGCTTGCCTCTGACAACTCCTCAACTTGTGGTTCTGCCGTAGGAATGTAAGAGTTCCATACAGAGTGCCTTTGATTGAAAATCAGAGGCTAATTTAATTTCTAAACTAAGTATTACTCAATCTTTTAGGAGCTATTTCTAATGGTTCCTTTCTGATGTTTTTTCTAAAAAATGGCTGAGGTAAACTTGAAACATGATCTTCACAAATGTATCCACGCTCAGCTGATGTCTTTCAAATCCATGCGGTCAATACAAAGAAACTGAGATTGCCTTATATCTGATAGCAGTAAATACCATCCTTCTGATCCCTGCTACTTTTTCACAGGTAGCAAAGTTCTTCCATCCACTTTCTACTTTGAACCACTTGCTTCCCTTTTGGCAGCAACTCATAGATCCTAGTCATAGTGCTGACACAATGGCTTGCTGGCCCCTTTGCAAATATTCTCACTGCAATCCCTTAGGTAAATAAATAACAACAAACTCCGTGTGTGGAGGAAGACAAAATGCTGTGTGCAACCACAACACTATTATAACACCAGATAATTTTAGCTGCTTAAAACCACAAACCCATTAAGAATTACATCACTAAAATCAGGTAGGTTTCTACCTAATTTGGCACTACATAGAAAAAGCTGTGACTTAAATCAGAATTACAGTGTAGAATTACAGGTAAACAACAAAGTGATGGGTGAATCCTTGCTGACAATATCTCTTTCCATTTTCCTTTTTCCTTTCCATTCCTCTTTTAGAGGGTAAAACATAACCTTTTCCCCCTTACTTTGTTGAAGAGGAAGATTTTCTCATTTGGGGCCATCTACCTCCTCTGTGTCAATGCACATGAGGCATTCATTGTAGCTCATTGCCAGACGAGCACTACTGGCATCAGTATGTGATATTATCCATGATTGCAACAAGGACTGTAAGATCAGGAGGAGAAAGGCTTACTGCTACCTGCTGCTGTCAGCCACAACTCAGGGGTATTCTTGAAGCTTATTTCTAGTGGCAAGGACTTCTTCCCTAAGAGAGCCTCTTATTAAAGTGATAGCAACAGGACTGCAGAGCTGTGTTTTTTGCAAAACTTGCAGCTGCATAGGGCTCAGAAGATTTGTAATGGCATCAACTTCTGTCTAAAACAAATCATTGATGGACTTGTGTCACCAGATTCTTAAATGCACATTAGTCCATGATTGGTTCAGCCATCAGAGTGGACTTTTCACTCACTTGATAAGATTATTACCTCTGACTGGTATAGTAGTTTATTGCTGCTTTCTCAGAAAATGGCCTGATTATTACATGCAGATGTTCATTAGACAAGATTTAATTTATTTGCATTCTGGTACCTGATCCTCAAAACCCAGCTCCCAAGACCATGTGACAGTTTTTCCACCCCTCATGTTTCCTCTCTTCCAGTAGCCTTCTGCTGGTTTCTGACTGCACACACTGACCACCCAAGCCCTCAGGGGATCACAAAATCACAGAAAAAATTAGGTTGGAAACAACCTCAGAGGCCATTGAGTCAAAGCTTTGTCTGAGCCCTGTCATGTCAAGTAGACCACAGCAGTAAGTGCCATGTAGCCCCTCTAGGGATGGTGACTCCGCCACCTCCCTGGGCAGCTCATTCCCATGTCTAATCACCCTTACTGAGAAGAATTTCTTCCTAATATCAAATCTAAGCTTCCTCTGGGGCAGCCTAAGACTGTGTCCTCTTGTCCAGTCCCTGGTTGCCTGGGAGGAGAGGTCAATCCTCGCCCAGCTACAACCTCCTTTCAGGCAGTTTTAGAGTCACTCCTGAGCCTCCACTTCTCCAAACTAAACAACCCGGTCCCCTCAGCCATTCCTCAGAGGACATGGGCTCCAGACCCTTCACCAACTTGGAGCAGATTAAAAAACCTGGAGGTTTTCTATGTGATTCTAAATAAAAATGATTAGCTAAAAACATTTTCCTGCAGAGTTTGAGAATTGATAGTCCCTCTTATTTTTGAGAGATATCTTGAAAATCATTGCAAATTCTTTAAAATCTCTCTGTAGTTTTCTCAAGTTGATAAAATATATTTCACCATAGGGCTGCTGTTTGCTTCCAGTGCTATCAAAACCCATACACCTTCACAAATTCATGACAGTGCTATACCTTCCTGGGGTTTATGCATATCATGGTACATTATATTCTTATAATCCTCTACCCTCAGTCTATATTAAATCAGTTTACCTGAGCTTTTTTGCTTCCAAATATTTTGTCCCCTGGAAACTGAGGCTGGGGCTTATCAGATAATCTTGGTAATTAGAAGTGGAGCCTGTAATAGAAGGACCATTGCAGTCTTGTTTGGGTTTGCTATGTCAGTTGATGAGCTAAAACTACAGTAAGATGGCTAATTTTCAGTGCATAAAAATTATATCCAGGACCTAAAATTGATGCATTTTGAGTTCCTTTTGTTTACAGAAATAAAGCCTCTGCCAGAGGGATTGAACTGGCTCATGGCATAAACTCTCAATTTTTATGTTAGTTGTGAATCCCCTTAATCCCTTGCAGTCTTTGTAAATGATTTTTCACTACACATTCACTTTCTTTCCATTAGATGAGCTATTTACACAAGTTGTGGATATAGATATACTTCTTAATGTACTTTTAAGTAAGTTATTTTTATTTTGATCATTCAGAGCTAGGTCAGAACTTCATGACTTCAACAAATAAAATAGGACTTGATATAATTACTGTACTGCCTTTAAATTGTTGCCAATACTCAGTACTTTTTAATGTTTTGAAACCACTGTAAGTGCATAATTCACTACTTTCTCTCATACAGGTGGGCTGAAATACAAATATTTTCAGTGCAAAAATCTTGTCCTGGTGGAAGTCCAAATAAGATGTAATCTTGCAGTACTGCTACTGTGCCTGCAGATCATATACCTGGGTCTGTTTGACAACTGAATTACAAAAATACAAAAATCTGCATAGCTTGAAATAGATTTAAGAGACAGCTTGTTAATAAGGGAACAAAAGCTCCAACCCTGTTCACATTCCCTTTTCCAGTACCTGCCTGGTATTGAGCCCTATTTTGGACCCACACAGGATGTGGGTAGTCCATTGGCTGCAGTATCTGAAGCAAGGCTTGAAGGATTACTGCAGAGTTGGTGACCCAGCAGATAGATTTGGGAGCAGATAGACAGTGTCTGAGTTGCAGAGATGAAACAAAATAGACTTGCTTACTCCTCTAGATAGGTTCTGGGCACAGGGAATGGTAGCAGAGGGGTGAGGGGGAGGATGGAACACTCCATCCACGATCTCACAGCAGGCAAAACCTCCTCACGATAGGGCAGACAGCCAAATTCCACACAGCTAAGTACCAGAAGGAAAACCACTGGCAACTAGAGTGTTGTCAGTACCTCACTGAAGAGTTTGGGAATAGAAAAGTGATCAGCTTCTCAGCAAATGGGGGATTGCAGTCCTGTTTTGATCTTCCCAGATCACTTTGATCTGTTTTGAAATTCCCAGATCACTTTTGACAGGCACCCAAGCATGAAGATCTTGGTTCACTTGCTACAAAGAACATACTGCAAAGATACAGCAAGGAAGTGCCACAAGTTAAATCAAAGATTTTGGCAGTTTAGGAAAGAGGAAAAAATATAGAAGGAGGATAAATAAGCAAAAATGAAAATTCTGTGAAAGAAAAATTCACATGAAGGAGAGAGGTTGTTGCAGCAAAGATTTAGTCATGAAAACTTTAACAGAAAAAGAGTGTAAAAATATATTGTAAAAGTGGACTGTGTAAAGAAATTTGTGGCTTGCTGTTTACCTAATCCATCAGTTTTATTGTATTGATATTAAAATACATCCACAGAATACTCATCTTGGGAAGCAACCAAGACATCTGAGGGGAAATATTAGGTTAAATTGTTTGTAGTTGCCAAATACTATTTTTGGACAGTACATTTCTGGTTTTTTATTGCCCATAAATGGAAGGTAGACGAGGAATCTTGAATCTTAAACAGACTGGTAGAAGTGGTGTGAGATTGTTTGGATAGTTGTGCAGAATTTTGTGTCAGTGCAGTGTTGGTCATTTTATATGAGGCATCAAATGGAACACTTGACTCCTGACTCTCAGGACTTACCATACAGTTAAGAAATTGTCTCCTATGAGTGTTCTATATTGCTTTTGATATGATGAAACATTAGAAGACAAGAAAAGAGAAAAAAAACCCCTCATTTCAGGATTACTGTTGCATAATATGAGCATAGGTCAGGAGAACACAGAGAATGTAACTCTGAAACAGAGGTCATTATGGAAATTAATATCATTCAAATGTGTTAAGGGTTTGGACATATTTAGATAGTGTCTGTTTCTTTGGGACATCTCTCTTGTGTTATCTTCTTATATAGCTTTACTAAATCTTTTCTGTGAAAAGAAAATGAAATAAGACTCCAGCAGGATGAATGCTGTTGTTTGGTCTCCTTTTTAACCAGGTCATAGCATCATTGTTTTCAGATATTTTAAATTTTGATTTTTCAAAAACGCTATTTTATGTTTACTTTGATATGCTTATTCTCTCCTGTCCAATGCAATGTTGTTTGTAACATATGATTCAATATGGCTAATAGGACTAAATATGAGAAGACAAAGAGCAACATTATTATCCTCACTAAGCACATTTAGCAATGTTCATTTTACTTACTGATTTGTGAAGCAAGCCATTTTCTGATTTGTAAGGCTGGCAGAGTCTACAGTTTTAGGTGTTTATCAGTCACAGCATTCCCTCTTATGCCAACAGGCTGTTTCTTTGATCATTTGCTAAAAGTTTCAAAATATCAGGGAAAACAGCCCAGAGGTATTTTGGTTGGATCACAATGCAGACTTAAAAGTGTCTTAGCTCCTTGCTTATTGGTGGTCCTTCAAGCAAGACATTCAAAACACTCTTATGCTGGCAAAGACAGCCAGCTAAATTATAGCTCTGATTTACTTACAGTGAAATTAAGAGGACTTTTATATAATTTTGCATAATTTAATGTTATCAGGCAGACTTTCAGCACAGAGTCTGTATAAGTATGAGAGTGTCACCAAAAGGTCTATTTAAAAAAATATTTCAATAAGCAGCATCATCTCAATTAACTGATTTCTGCTGATCCTACAAACACTGTCTTTTCAACTGCCTTATTTCTCTACAATCACAGAGTTGTTGGAGTTGAAAAAGACCTCGGTGATCATGAATCTAACATTTGACTGAACACCACCATGTCAACAAAACCCCTTCTAGGATAGCAACGTCACCACTTCCCTGGGCAGCTTTTTCCAATGCTTGACAACCCTTTCAGTTAAGAAATTCTTCCTGATGAACCTGAACCTGCCTGAACCTCCCCTGGTACAGCTTGAGGCCATTTCCTCTTGTGCTTTTGCTGGCTGCCTGGGGGGAGAGGCTGACCCCAACCTGGCTACAGCCTCCTTTCAGGCACTTGTAAACACTCCACAAGTCTCCTTTGCCTCAGCCCTTACCAGGAGAGCTACAGTGCATGCCAGCTGTAAAGGAACACATCCAAGTGTTGAAAAGTCTACTGAAAGGAGAAAAGGATTTTCAGTGGAAATCTGAGCAGTCAGTGGGCCCTGCAGGCAAGAAGACAAACCTCATTCTTGGGTGCATCAAATACGGCTGGTCAAAAGAGGTGATTATCCCACTGTACTCAGTGCTGGTGCAGCCTCACCTTGAGAACTGTGAGCAGATCCAGACCCCAGCACTTAAGAAGGACAAGAGGATTCTTGAATGTATTCAGAAGACGGCATCAAATCTAGTGACAATCTTCCTTGCTGGAAGGCAAGGCTGTGAGAAGTGGCTGATGATTTATGTTTGTCAAGTTTGGAGAAAGGGAGGCTGAGGGATGACGACATTTCTCTCTACAGCTTCCTGAGGAGGGGAAGGGGAGAGGGAGGTGCTGATATCTTCTTCCTGGTGTCCAGTGATAGGACTTGTGATAGGGAATGGGACAAAGCCACACTAAGGGAGGCTTAGACAGGACATTAAGAAGCATTTCTTTACTGATACAATGGTCAGACCCTGGAACAGGCTTTCTAGAGAATTGGTCAATACCTCAAGCTGCTCCATGTTTGAAAGATATTTGGACAATGCCCTTAATAATGTTCTTTAATTTGGTCAACGCTGAAGTGGTCAGGCAGCTGGACAAGATATTTTCTTGCAGGTAACTTCCAACTGAAATAATCTATAATATTGTATTGCATTGCATTGCATTGTATTCTGGCATATAATGTTAAATAAGCATCCATCAAATCTGTATGTATAGAAACTTAATCTCCCACAATTGTTCCTCATTGTTAAAATGGAATGAATAATTACTGTTATCACTTATGTTAATAATTCCTATATGGAATGATTTTATTCATATCTAAGCATAGTCATAAGGATCTCCAACACTAAGGTCTGGATTGGAAAAAATAATTTAACAAATAAAATGAGATTACACATTATAGTCTCAAAAGACAGTATATAATGAAGTTGTGATGTAATTATTATTGACTGCTTAAAGTGATATAAACAGTTCTTTAAAGAATTTGCCTCTGAGCTCCTTTCTGAAAATGTAGATTAGCTTTCTGCCAATCATATTGCAGGAAGGTAACTTGTGTCCTATATAACTGAAGACTGTTCTTGTCACACAGATTTTGTAACAAATTTCTACATAAAAGTTTTCTCGTTCTCTATAGATAACATTTGAAAAAGCAATTGTGGACTTTTACAATGCTAGTTACTTATAGAGATTATTTTCTGTCATGTATATTTAAAATCCTCCCATCAAATACATATGTTCTGTAAAGCATGGATTATAGTTTAATTTCTGTGGTTTGCACTTCTTTTTAAATAGAGTAATTGCTGATAAAACCTGGAAGCATCGGTAAAGTAAATTTAATTTGAAATATTACATTGCCAAAACTATTATTCTTCCTCTCCATGAAAAAAAAATCTTTTGACTCCAGAGCTGGGCTTTTAATTTATCTTCAGAAACATTTTACAAACTGCACTTTGTAAACACTTTGGAATTGCAGATTACCTGCCTTATTTTTCCTGAATGTTTTTAATATATTTTGATGAAAAAACTTGTGCTTTCAGAAAAGAAAATATGACATGATTTTCTGGAAATTATTTTCCCTGTTTCATTTAGTTTAATGAGATTTTCCTACATTATAACAATCCTTCTAGTATGTAATTTTAGTCTTATTTTACAGTATGTAAAATATTTTGTTCTCTGAGATACTATCTCCTTCTTCTAAATACTTTGTTTTTACTAGCAGATGAAGGAGGTGTCTGTTTGGGGAAAGGATATGTTTATAAGCATGGAGCTGCCTGTTTTCATGGCCATTTTTAATCCCAAAAGATTGGGTCTGAATGCAGTGAGTAGTCCTAAATATGATTATAAATTATGGCTTCCACTCTAAACATTTGCTTTATGAATTCTATTTAATTCAACTTTGGGGCAAGAATTCTAAATCTGCTGCAGATGAAAGCTGGGTGTTTGGATTGCGAATGAATATTATTTTTCTCTTGGTAGAGAATAATCTAATTTTGCTCTTCCTAAAGGTCAAAAAGATCCCTGACTGGTGAAGATAAAGATAGTTCCTGTCATGCTCTAAGGGTCATTTTATCTTCTATATAGCCTTTTTCCCAGAGCAAAACAGAAAATCTGGGTGCCCTTGCACAGTTTGACGATTCAATGAGTATGAAAATGATGACATAAAATAAATTTATATATAGATTTTAGTGCAATCTTGAGGTAGAAAATAGTGCAATCTTGAGGTAGAAAATCAGGCATACTGCAATATAATGCTATATTTTAACAGAGGAGGAACTTTTTGATTTGTGCAATTACAGTCCAGTCCATTACCTATAGGTAGCAGAATTAGCTCTAGAATTTAAAAATTCTTCAATAAATCTGTTTGTATTATTTCTATTTTATGTGTTATGAAGTCATTGTACGGGTGAGACAAGTCCAGGAATTATCAATGCAGAGACAGTCTCAGGGAGCAGAGAAGGGAAAGAGTTGGCAGGAACTATATTTCAAGAAGTGTGATACCCCCAGCTGCACATGGAAGCATGCTTGCAGTATCCTATGGTTTTATAATAACTCTACACATCTCACCTGCCACGTCTGTGTCAGGTGAAAATAAAATTCACGTAAAATATAGTCAAAGTGCTGTCTCAACAAATAAAGGCCTTTGTAAACAAGACACATAAAGACAGGGAAACAGAGTAAGATGTCCAGATGTCTAGATAAATACCAGAAGTCTAAAAATAAGGTGGGGTTGAAATGGTATGGGAATAGAAAGAATCTGAAAACTGATGGGAGAAGCACCCTCTAGAGAAGGCCCTAACAGCAAGGCAAAATTTATTGATAAATGGCAGGAGAAGAAAGACTGATGCAAGGGAAAAAGTAAACAAGTGCTGTTAAACAATGTGGCTTTGTGAGATCCTTTCTAAGAGCTACTGTAATGTTGACAACCACAACTGTAAATCTAACTTTTTTCTAGGAGCAGAAAACCTCTTGAAACTCCTGTTAGAATTCAGGCTTCACAAAGAGAGGCTAGAATTTTGGGAGACACTGTTAAAAGGAAATTAAAGAAGCAGTTGGGATTGGGAATTACAAATGAAATGCAAAGGTGTATTAAGTTTGGACCTTGTCATTCAGTGTACTTATTTGTCTGGAAAAGAAGATACAAAATGAGTTGACAGGTTTCCTGATAACATTTTTCTGGGTATTAAAATTCAGAGCCAGATGAAGAGAGTTAGGAAAGAGTCCTATGATATTACTGAGTGGCTGGGTGATAAAGTGGTGGGTGAAATCCAGTGCTGATGAATGCAGAGTAATGCACCTGGAGAAAAACAAGCCTAAGTATGTATACACAGTGATAGCTTCTAAATTAGCCATTACCACTCAGAGGACAAATTTTTATTATGGATAATTGTATGAAAACATCTCACAACAACAAAGTGTTCTGTGCCAAACAAATAAGAAAGGTGGAAATTATTACTAAAGGATAGAGAACAAATCAGGAAACATTATTATTTGTGTACATTTCTGGTTCACTCGAATCCTGAATACTGTGGGTAGATCAGGTGGCCCTTGTCAGCACCTTTTCAAAAAAGGTCTGGTAAAGCTAAGCATAGGTTCAGACAATCACCAGAGTTATGTTCAAAGCTATTGAATGAATCAAGATTCTTCAACTTTGTGGTGACTGAGAGCAGAAAAGAGAAAAAAAATTCCAACAACAAATCGTAAATGAGATTGAGACTAGGAATAAGGAACAAATTACAGTTTCTAATAAAACAAAAGGGGCCTTGAGTAAGGTGATGGACAGTGTGTTGCAAACAAGGTACTACAAGCACCATTGATGCTATTGCCACAGAATAGCCTTGAGACAGAAGTTATATCTTCATTAGAAGGACAGAAGGACATAAAATAGAAATTTAGTTGCTATTTTAGGACACTCCTTCAGGTTTCTAGAAACAGGGAGTGTCTAGTATCATGCTTTATTTTCTCATTATGTAATGTATCCCTACTGAAAAGGATCACAGATTCACTGAGTGTGAAAAGGACCTCAGGAGGTCTTTCCCCAGCCTCCTGCTCACAGCAGGGCCAGGTGTGGGATCAAACCTCCTTGTTCAGCACTTTCAAAAACCTTCAAGGATAGATCTAGATCAGCCTGTCTGTTCAACTTACTCTACTGCTGGGCTGGCCTTGTGGTGAAAAGGTTTTCCCTCATATTCGGTCTCAGTCACTCTTGCTTTGATTTATGACCTTGGTCTCATCCTCCCACCATGCACTAATGCAAAGAACTCATTTCCATCTCCTCAGCACCTTCCCCATAGGCACAGGGGCTGCAGCTGGCTTCCTTTAAAGCCATCTCTTCTCCAGCCTGAAAAAGCCCATCTCTCTCAGCATCTCTATACAGAGCAAGTGCTCTGGGCCCCAGCATCTTTGTGAAACTCTTGGCTGAACTCATTCCAGTGTAAAATTTTTTTTCCTTGAACTTCTTAAAGCCTTTTGCTAAGCACAGAGGCCTGGAAGACATCAATGAAACTTAAGGTAAATATGACATTGAGGACCTTTCTCAGAGTCCCATATTCTCTGAATGAGTTCATTAAGATATTCGACATGAGGAGATAATATTTGATAACACATTTACTTATTTGAAGAAATTACAAGGGATATGATTTGGCAGAGTGATACAGCAATGTACTAAAATGGTATTGCAATACTCTACACTGTGCAGAATATAACATTTGCAGTATATACTTGGAATATGATGCAAATGTGATTCCCATTGCCTGTCTGTATATGCACCCCATCACAATGCTTTTTTCTCTATTACCAGGAAGGAATAGGCAGCTTGAAGTCAGCGGTAGTCTGTTACTCTCTTCAGAGTTAATTTGGTTGTTGTTTAGCTTTTATATTCCTTCTTGGACTGAGCCTCATCTACCCTTCTCATTTGCTGATCTGTCTAACTTGAGAAAACTTTCAAACTCTTAATTAACTCTGGGAAACTGCTAACATTAAAAGAGCCATGTACACAAACAGCTGATTTCTCAACTGATTTATCTAGATCATTTACTGAAAAAAAAGTCTGATCCTCTTTGTGTTAAGTTAAACTATCTTTTCAGCAGCTGTGGTAACTCCTTACATTCTCCCTTGAGCTTCACAAACCCATCACCTGTATCCATTTCCACTGAGACTGATTCAGGGGTAGGAGTTCATTGGTTGGTCACAGCTTTATCTGTACCTGCTGCCACTGTATGACCTGTTCCTTTCAGAAACACCCCCATATCTTCTTTGTTCCAAAGTTTTTAGTTCTGAAGTTTTCATTCCAAATGATCCCACTTTTCAGCTCTTTGATAATCTAAAATCAGCTCTTCTGAAAATCAGTCTGTGCTCTGGTAGTTGCCTTCCTTACTCCCACATAATCTTCAGCTTCCTCTCATGGTCCCTACAGACAAGGGTGCCATTTAGACTCACATCCTTAACACATTTCCTCCTTTCTGAATAACAAATACAGGTGCTCATCACTCTGGCTGGCTCACCAGTGCCTGTAACAAGGAACAATTCTAAACTTCCAGAAATTCCCTGGATTGTTTGCATACTGCTGTTTTGTCTTTCAGTGGGTATCAGTGAGGTTAAAGCCCCTATTGCAGAATAGTTTATGATCTGTAAACTTCCTTGAGTTGCTTAAAGAATTTTTTAAATAAGAAGCACTCTCCAATTTCTCATCTGTACGGTGTCTACAGCACAGTCCCACCATGATGACACCTTCACTGACTTCTCTGATTCTGACCCTTGAACTCTTGCCCAGCCCATTGCCCATCTCCACATGTGAGCTGCTGCTTCACAGAGGAATACTTCCCTTCTCCCCTGAGAGCTATCCCATCACAACTTGGTTATTCCTGCAATGTCACAATTTTCTGACTGTATGTGGTCCTTCAGTTCTTCCTTCCTATTTGTGTACTTATGCTTGAGGTGGGTGTCTCTTCATCTTGTTTTATCATTCTTGTTATTCCATCACTCTGAATCTTTTGCTTTCCAAGCAAATAGTTTCACTGATTTATCGCCTGTCTAAGACAGAATATGAACTAGAAAGACCTTTCATATATTCTAGGAAGTTAATTCATATATTCTTACATTATTCACCATGACTAACTACTTTTTTCTTTCTTCTCTATGAGACCACATCTCCTGCTTCAGGCCCTTCTCCCTGATTGTTGGCCCTAGAAATGTGCTCAAATCAGAATGTATGTTAAGGCTGAAAATTATCCTTATTTATTTCCTAAATTCAGATTTGGGCCAAATGCAGTCTAACCGTCCCTTTACTCCATAAAGAGCATATGGTACATTTTATAAATTGTTCATATTTAATCATAGACCCCCTTATATTTTACAACCACAGTGATTAAAACATCTATCTACAGAAAGTATTATAAACCAAATTAAATATGTAATTCCAGTACTACATAAATCTCTTGATTCTTCTGAAATAATAATCTGTCTCTGAGTGAGGTTTGGGAGGAGATTGTGTTGTCTATAATGCACTGAAGCATAGACTAACTGGTAGCTGGAATTAAAACTACCTCCTACAGTACAGCTGTACAGAAAAACTGTAAAATATTCTAGTCAAGGGAAATAGGAACATATGATCTTTTATGGTAGTCACTGAATATTTATTGAAAATATGCTTCTTTTCCCCTACTAATATCATGCAAAAGAGAAGTTTCAGTAAAATGTATTTTTTCTCTATTTTCCTGTTCTGTGAAAACTGCCAACAATGCAAACTATATCTCATGGCAGGCCTGTTGCTTCAAACAATTTGTCACAGCTTGACTCTTCACAAGGGGAAGAAGAAAATCAGATTATGGGGACAAATGAAAGAAACTCAGTATTGGTGCATAAGGTTCTATTCTGCAGCTACGAGAGCCAATGTTATGCAACATTTAAAGACAGCTTAGTGGTGGATAAAGTTGCTATCTTAGAAAAGGAATGGAGCACAGGTGTTGCATGGCAAACAGCTGGGCCCATATCTCAGCCTTATTTGTATCCAGGGATGAAAGCTCCATTAGTGAACAGGTAAGTAACTCATCCACATGTGCAATCTTTGTTTTCCATTGGGCAAAGTTGGGAGTTGGGTTTTTTTCTTATGTAAAGCACTGAGAAGAGAGAATTCCGTATCTTTACACAGTGCAAAGTCCTCTCCATACTCCAATTTCCCAGCAAGGTGACCTGAGCCTCCTAAGCCTTAGCCTGGTGTGTGGGGAGCAGGGAGAAGGGTAAAGGCTGGGGGCCCCATGAGTTAATTAGATCCTGTGCCACCTTGTAGGATCTTACAGCCTGTAAAAATATCCCTTACCACACTACTCCAGATGCTCTGGGCTCACTGCTTACTACCCTACCCATCATGAGCTGAAGCAGGAAAACTTGAGAGGCGCTGCTAATAGGCCTGGTAAAGTTAGTAACAAGGTTAACGTTAATTGTGGTGACAGAAGTGAGTAATTGTGTCCCAGAGGAAAACAAAGAACTCTTGTAGCTCTGCATACAATCTTAAATTCCTTGAACACAAATGTGGCTGCAAGTACAGATACAGGATCCACATTCTTTGAAGAAACCCAAATAGGTCAGATTTGAATGGGCAAAGTGACTAACACATGCAGATATTTGTTCTCTGCTGCTCTGGGTCTGTCTGGGGAGGAGTCACTGGGCCCCCCAGCAGTAGCTCTAGTGCTGTGCTTGTACTTGTAGCCAGAAAGCTGTTGGTAAGAGAGCAGTGTTTTGGTTACTGCTGAGCAGCAATGCCCCAGCATCAAGGCTGTCTCTCCAAATTCACCTCCCTTCAAAAGGCCAGTAGGCTGTGCATGGGCAAGAGATTCAGAGGAGAAATACCTAAGCTGACCAAAGGGATATTCCATACCATACGATGTGTGCTCAACAATAAAATCTGAGAGAAAGGAGAAGGGGAGGGAACGTTTGTTTTTAAGTCCTGAAGTAACTGCTGTGCTTACTGAGGACCTATTTCCTGGCAAATGGCTGAACACTGTCTCCTAATGGGAAGTAGAGAACAAATATTTTTATTTTCCTTTGCTTTACTTCATTAAACTGCTTTTCTCTTGATTCGCCCAAAAGAGCATTTTCCCCCCCCATCCTATTCTCTCCTCTCCCATCCTGCTGAGAAGAGTGATAGAGAGGTTTGGTGGGTGAGACAAGGTGAATCCACCACTTCAGAGCTTCTGCTCAGTATGGGAAGGAAGCACCTTAGACTGATTTTTCAACCTTGCCCCACAGTTTCTTGATGGTTTTTTCGTCCTTTGCCTGGTTGGGGCAGAGGTGATGGTGAATGAAATAATTTTTTCTGTAATTGGAAAATAACTTTTCAAGATGGACAGGAATGTGCCTCTGTTAAATTTGGGAACCAAAGCTGATGGAAGCTTGCTGAGCCAACTGATGCTGCTGGACCTTCTGTCAAGCTACTGCTGAAGGTTGTCCCACTGCTGTCAGGGAAGTGCCAATCTTTGGTCATCTGCTACTGGACTGTAATGCATTCCATTTCACCTCTGCCCAGTATATTCAGAACACTGGCAGGAGAACTTGGCCCTGAATGTAGGAACATCAGGTGCTGGAGGTCTGGCTAGGGCCCCTCAGCACTGCCAGCATCAGAAGCATTCCTCAACAATACTTGGCCAATAGGAAAAATGTATCCCAGGCAGCTCCCAAGATATTCCTTTGCTAATATGGGAGTAACAGAAGGAAAGAGTTATTTTTAAATTAAAAGACAAGAGTCACCTTAAAAGTATTGGAACTGTAGAGAGCAGATTGGAGGGAAATAAACTGTAGACTCAAAGCTCAGTGAATCTAGGTGAGGATTTATTGTACTGTTTTGATAAATAAATTAGCCTAGATAGCTATGCAAATTTAGACTCGGACCATGAAAATCCTTTAATTTATTTCTAAGGCATTCTGAATATGGAACAAATATGACATATGCAAATATAATGAAAACTTCTCTTCTTAACTCTCTTTCCTTTCTGTTAAAAGATTTTCTATTAGGCAGAATCCAGAAATCATGACATGAAAAGCAAAACATATGATAGATATTATGGTAAAAAACCGAAGGGAAAGTGCTATAACTTTGAAATCAGAATCTTTAGCCTTCAGTGTAGACCTCCTTGATGTTGTTCCATGTTGCGGCCATCATAATCTGCATGTTTCTTTATGTTCTGAATATGGCACCTGTATGCATAATTCAAGTTTCATGATTGCTTATTTAGAAATGTATGCTGAGCCTAATTAAGATCATAATAATGCCATAGAAAAATTAAAATTTGGACATGTCCAGAAAGCAGAATTTTCAGCTTGGTGGGATACTCTGGGATTTTTTAATTCAAGACTGTTTGCAAACAGGTCAAAAAGTCCACCTTTTTGGGAATGGAGATTCTGACCCCTTTGATTTTGGAATCAGTTCTCCTACTGCTGAAACAATTTCTTTCAATGTTGAAAATCTATTTCATGTTATTTTACAAAAGAATATTGTTAAATATAATGTACAATACAATACAGCATGAACATCATATGAGAGACAAAACATGAAACTTAAAACTGGGCAATTAATTTTAACTTTGCTTTGATTTAATTATTACTATTAAATTTGAGTGAAGCTGATTAAACCCCAGGAGATTTTCAGTCACTTACATGGTACTCTCTTGTGAAAATGGCTCTGTTTAAAGTTTTTTGCCAGCTCTAATCACTGAAAGTTACCTCTCTTTCTGCATCACAGTCTAGGGAAATGACCTTATTTTTCTTTTCCCATGACAGTCCCAAAACAGTTGACAGCAGAAATGACAAAGGTACTGACAGAAAAATTTTTTTCTTCTTCATTTTGATGTTATGGATCAATGTCCATTCCAGCAGCAGCCTCCAAACCATAGATCACATAGAGCGTGACTTCCAAGTCAACAAGAGACATTTACAGGTTAGCAAATGTGTTCATTTCCCTTTGGCAATTCAGTAGGGATTCTTGCCATCTGATTCAGAGAAGCACATATGGTAAATACTTAATGGAATATAAATCTTGAGAGCACACCTTGAAATTAAATGAGATTTTCAATGGGACTCACATTCCTGTTTCACAAAGGTCCTTTTGAGAATTATATTTCTTGTAAGCCTCTGACAGTTATTTATGATCTTGGGCATACATATACTCAAACGTTTAACCTATCCCACCTGTGTTAAATCTAGTTTTATATCAGGATACCAATGTTAACTGCTCACTGACCTACAGAAATAATTAAATTGCCTTTATTCTTCCTGGATTTTATTACCTGACCTTATTACAGACAACAATATATGTATGAAGATGTATTTTTGTAGCATTATTGTATGCTTTAAAAATATTTTAAAAGATGCTAGACTGTATTTACACTCTCCTTGATACCACTGAGCCACAAGGAATGAATTCTGGAAGATAATTTTTATGGATTTACTTTAACCATGCAGCACATCTCAGGCTTTTATATTTCGTTAATATATTCTAAAAGTACAATTGTCACCAGGGTGTCTGAAACTTTTAGAGGCTGGAAAGTGCCAAAAGGCCCTTTCTTCTTATAGGTTTGAATTAGCTTAGCCAGTGAAGCTGCCCAGACTGAAACACTGGTTAAACAATAGTCCAGACCAGTAGAGGCTAACAGCAGAGTGAAGATGGCTTTCCTCTTCTGCAATGGAGTTGTGGAAACAGGAGCAAAATTTCAGTTGTAAGAACTCATTAGGGAACAGAGACCAACCTTTGAGGCAGCTGTTTGCTCCTCAGATGTCAGCTCAGGACAAAGTAATTGTGCTCCCTGTGCTGTTTGCTGCTGTTGCTTTCTTGGGAGTGACTGCCCTCACAGTGTTGCGGCATAGTGGTTAATGGATAGGCTTCCTGATAGGACTCTGGCAAATCCAGGTGGGTTAGCTAAAAGTCCTGGTTGTGGGTTTGATTGTGGTTTGTGGCTTTTTTTTTTTTTTTTTTTTTTTTTTTGTGTGTGTGTGTGTGTGTGTTTGTTCATTGGTTTTGCTTGTTTTGCCCTTTGTTTTGCTTTAAATTGTACCAGAGATAATGTGCTCCCTTAATAGACATCTGTAGTGGAAAATGTCTGAGTCCCAATTTGTTTCAAGCATTGAGAGAGATAAAGCATCAAGGAATTTTCAGAAAATACAAAATCACTCTATTGCATTTAATAGGTGCAACAGTAGAAATCATCTCCTCATTAGATGACCTTGCATGTCATCAAATAAGCACTACACTCCTTTGTGGCATATTTGTGTGAGGATAGCCTAGCATGTACTTAAAGAAAAATGTTGTAATTTTTAACAATTTTTGAAGGTTCTTTTCACAACATACTGAGACAAAAATAAAAAAGATATGTTGTCAGTCAGGACTGACGTTACTACTGGTATGTGTGAAGCTAAGAGGATAAAGGTCTGAACCCAGCTCTCTTCTTTCTGATCAGAATAAAATATTTTTCTTCTTAATCACTCTGCATTTAGATGAGCAGGATCTCAGAAGATATGCTGCCAGTGTCACCAGTTCAGCATCTGGTATTACAGAATACTGTGGGCTCTATCAAGTATTTAAAACTTGATTTTTTTTAACCAGCTGCATTGGAGGAATCATGCCTGATAAAACACCTGAGAATAACATTTTAACAGAATATTTGTGCATTCTTCCCAGTAAAAATATATGGAAGTCATTATAAAGAATTAAGTAAGACACAATTTTTGACCTGTTGGTTTATTCTTGCTGTGTACTCTCAGCAGGCTCCTAGCTACTGGGAAACAATCTTTCTTTCCCATACCCTACTCATTCTTTAGATAAACTATGAAGTTCTCTTTCTGAAATAAATCTCAGCATTGATTGTTCAAATTAAAGAAAAGAAATAAGCTCATCCAGAACTTAAGATTCCTCTAGGTTTTTTATGCTTAAACTCCTTGTAAATGAATACATGTTCCCTGGCCTGGAGAGAGAGGACTCTTAGAAGAGTTGTTGGGCATCCCTGTTGGATGATGAAATATGGGTTCAAATCAGAGAAAAGGAAACAATAAGGACAGCTTGATATCTAACTGACACAACTAGTTGACTGTTATTTTGGGGATATGTGCCTTTGCAACACTGTCTTTTACATTGTTTCATTTTGAGACATATGCCCTAATTAAATATTTCTTGATACTTTCCTCCAGAAAGAATACAAATAGCATTTGTATTAAAAACAATGGCACTGAACAATTCCCAGCAAAATACATCTCTAATTAATTCAGTTACAAATCCGGACAAAATGAGCATTCCATGTGGGTAGTAGCAGCATTTCTTCACCACCTGAATGATAAATTTCTATGAGAAATTACTTTTTCCACCATCCTAAATTAATTTTTTTTTTTAAATTCCACACATTTACTTCTTCCTTTTCTATCTTTATCAATTGTGAAAATGCCTCCCTTTGCAATTACAATGCTTTCAGCTCCTCCTTTACTCCCATGGGAGGGTCAATTTTTTAAACAGTAGTAGGATTATATGAGAACAGCAGAAGAAACACATATGGTCTACAAATCTATAACTTTTGATGCTCCACTTGTTTTACTAAAAGTGGTAATATAATCCTTCAGTTTGTCATTCTGATCACAGTTAAGATGGTGTTTGCTGCTAGCATACTGAGGCTGTCTTGGTGTTTCTGTCAGTGACTGACTTAAGAAAGTTAGCAAAATTACTATTAATTAACTCTGTTGTTTTATTTAATATTTCACCTTGAATACTTTTCAAGACCTCTTCTAACCTTGCCTCTCAGAAATTCTCCTCCTTTGTTACTTTTTCTTGAAGAGCAATTTTAAAATTAAATTAAATTAAATACATTTTATTTTAAAAAACATTTCATACCTTTCTTCAATTTCTTTACAGTTTGGGACTGGTTTAATGGTGGATTGATTTTTAAGAAAATGAAACATATTTTTCAAATAGAGGTCTAAGAATGATAACTACAGTACTTCTTTAGATTCATGTGATCTAATTTCATGTGAGAATAAATTCTTAGCTTCACTGTCACACTTTCGCACTGAATTTCAGGAAGACAGCATCCTTAAAAATTAAATGTCTAATAAAAAATCTTACCATACTACCCCTACCGCTTTTAATTTAATAACTGTTTGTAACATATAATATTTTTTCAAGATTCATAGTTTCTGAAGAGTTACGTACTGTGCCAGATTTTTCTTGATCAATTCTAGATGTTTTTAGAGGATAGTTTGGAAATACATATAAATTCATTCTCAGTTTTGGATAACTTTTATGTACTTCTTGACAGTAAAAAGTGATAGTAAAAATATTGTAGGAATATTTTCTTAAGGGTTTCTCCTATGTTGTTTTCAAAATGTTAAGGATGAAATAATGCACCTTTTATTTTGCAAGGTGATTTAATTTCTGAACAATTACACCCACATTTTTTGACTTCTCATTTTGAATTTTATCAATTTATAATACTTTACTTTTTCATAAAATGCACAGGTGAAAATTACAAGGAAAATTAAAAGAGAATGAGAAAATAATAAATATGTCTCCAACACAAATTCAACATTATTAACTACAGGGAAATAGATATAGATACAATTTCAAAAGTGAACACAAACATATCTGTCTAAATTGAAGTGGTAACAGCAGCAGTCATAAAGGTGTAGAGAGAGAAAACATAACATTTAATATTGCGTGATTGCAGCCATATGACATACACAGGGACAGGCAGCTTAGTTCCATAAAATCATCTACTGTAACACAATCTCTAAAACAGAAATTGATTTGAAAGTCAGACAGGGAAAGCCTCTGACTAATGAGTCAGTTAAACAAAGAAAACAACTGCTTTGCTCATGTTTGTGCCCCTTCACATTTGCATTTTGACATTTTGAAGTGAGAAATGGAAAGAGTTTTATTAAGCTCTTGTGCAAGCTTTTGGTGGTTTATTTTTTTAATGTAATTTAGTTTTAAAGAAGTATCCGTGCCAGAGGTTTTAAAGAAGTACCTGTGCTATTAGAAGGATATATCATGAGATTTCTGACTAATCATAAATAATTAACACAGCTGAAAGGGTGAAGATCAAGTAATCAATATGTTAAGAAAACAGCAGCCAGTTTATTCAAAATCAAGAAAATCTGCAAAAGTGAATTTGAAGAAATGATGATCTATTCATGGGTGTTCAGGGACAAAGAAAAGAGATAAACTTCCTCATATAAATTATTCATGATCAATTATTTGCTCAGCTTCAGTCTGAGTACATCTTGTGACAAAATTAGATTTTAATCACATATTTCTTTAGACCCCAAATGAGGCATTCAGCATTCAGGGATAGTAAAATCTTTGGCTTCTCAGAGATTAGGGGCCGATTCTGCAGCACTGAAGTCACTGGGAATATTTTTAACTGATTTCAATTAGACTAGGGTCAAACTATTGGGACTTCATGGTTCACTCACTGTGTTCCACTATATTTGCACCAGCATAATTTTTATTTTTCCTCCAATTGAGTTTCTCATGTTTTAAAGGAGAGGGTGCACAAGAAACTAGAGCACTGAAACCATAAAGGGGAAAACTTTTCCTTTTGCTGGGATAATGTTAATAGGCTTTAAAGTAGCTGCTATGGGATTATGTTTTAGATTTGCATGAAAATGTTGTTGATAATACACAGATGTTATTGCTAAGCAGTGCTTACACAGAGCCAAGGCTGCTTCTTGTACAACCCCTGACAATGAGGGGGCTGTAGGTAGAATAAATCTGGGAGGGGACACAGCCAGGAGAGCTGACCCAAAATAATAAGTAAGGATTATATATAACTAATAAAGGGAAATTCCATAATGTATAACATCATGCTCAGTCTATAAAGGTGGGGGAAGTGTAAGAAGAGGAGAACAATTTTAGTGGTAGCATTTGTCTTCCTGAATCACCATTGCATGTGACAGGGCCCTATAGACGGCTGAACACCTCCCTGCCCTTGGGAAGCAGTAAATTAATTTCTTATTTTGCTTTGCTTCTGTGTGCAACTTTTGCTTTACCTGTTAAAAGTATCTTTATCTCAGTCCATGAGTTTTCTCACTTTAATCTTTTCAGCTCTCTTCCCCATGCCATTGCTGGGGGACTAAGTAGCTGTGTGTGCCTGAGTTGCTGGCTGGGCTTAAACAATTACAATTAACTGCACTACTTATTCATCACCTGGTTTACAACATGAACTACATGGGCAGGTTATTCAGCATTCAGAAATTAATGACACGCCCTTGACTACTGTAGGGTGATAGTACTTTCCATGAGTCCATGTTCTTAAATCATCTGTTATTTTCTTCATTTCTTACTTTTTTGTCATTTAACTATAATTGACTGGAGAGGAAGTCAAATTGGTCAGTGGAATCTCATATCACTTTTCTTCCAAATTTAGAGACCAGTAGCCAAATGCAATAGATTTGATGGGCTTTAATTCAAACCTTGTCTTTTTCAAGACCTTCATGATGAATAGTGAAGCTGGGAGGGCTAATCCAAGCATTGGTTTATACCTGTCCAGTATATACACAGTGCATTTATCTGCTGCTCTTTTCCAATGCAGGCAGTTATTTTGCCTATATCAGACTTTCACACAGATGTAGAGGAAAACGCATGTTTCCTTCATTAGAGGAACACAGGTTGACTTTCACTAGACATTTGACAACAAGTTGTTGGGAAGCTAAAAATAGGAAGAGGAGTATGTCCATCTCCTCTGCAATTTCTTTCTGAAACGACTATCTTTGGAAGGTAATGCTGCCATTTAGATGAATATTACACATTGAAGCTACTTCTCTGATACTGATTATTTTTTCCAGGACTCTCTACTGAATGGATCTTACTGTGTTATTTATTTAGGACATAGGCACCACAACAGAGAGAGCAATGTTGCTATAGACCTTGTGTTAGAGATAGAAATGAGATGAGACATTTTCTCCATGTAGAATAGCCTAACCCTGTCTGTCCTTCACACAGCCACTGTCTCCTTCCTCTTCATAGCACAGCCAGCAGACACCACCCTGCAGCAGGCTTTGACCCCTATAAAAGAGCTAACCCACTCTTTTATAACAGCCATCCCTACTGGACATAGCTGCAGCCTGTTAAAGGTAATTAGTACAGCTGCAATTCATCAGGGGTGAGGTTGCTTGCAATCCATTCTCCTACAGAACAATATCAATATCTATATGGATAGAAACTGCATGAACAATTAACAACAGAAGTATCAAATTCTACATTTACTACAGGTCTAAAATGGTCCTGAATTGTAGTTTCTTTTTGGAAGCATCCTTACCAACTGCTAAAATGTCAGTCAGTTCTATGCTTAGAAACATGGTTTCTATTCTTAGAATCATGGATGTTTTCAAATTTTTCTATAGTTTGAATAATGATATTTTAAAGTATATTTTAATTTAGATATTCTAGTTGCTAGGAAGTTATAGCTCATGCCAGGCATTATTTATCACTCACTTTTACCTTGTCATCTTCCAGCTATACACTAAATCATTTTTCACTGACTTAAGCTAACCTTCCAAACCTCAGCAGAGTTTCAAATGCATATGGATATACACATTTATATACATATATAAATGTAGGGGATACAGTATGGGTAAATGAAGGTGGTATAGAATGTAATCTTATCCCCTAAAGAGTTGCAACCGAACCAATTACTAAAGATTAGGAGCAGGCCTGATTGTAACAGGCCACACCTGTAGCCAATCAGAAGAGTGATATAAAAGAGCAGATTGGTGGGAAGTAGAGTCAGTTGGCAACTGTGAGGACAAGGAAGAGTTGGTGCCCAGAGGAGCTGCCTACAAGAAACATCAAGTAGGTACAAAACTCTAGTAATGTGGGACCCTTGCAATGTACTGACAGTAGAACTCTTACGCTATAATGGCAACATATAAAAATATTAATATATAAATTTATGTATAAATATTTCCAGGCATACAAATAAGCATGCTTCTCCACAGAACCATGGAATGGTTAAGGTTGGAAGATGTCACTAGATGTTATCTATTTCAGCCACCTTGCTCAAGCAGCGTTCCCTAGACCATGTAATTCAGCATTGCGTCCAAACACTTTTTGAATATGTCTAGCGTGAGAGTCTCCACAATACCTCTGGGCAACGTATTCCAGTGCTCAGCCACCCTCACAGTAAAGTTCTTCCTCATGTTCAAGTGAAACTTTCTATTTTCAGATTTCTCCCCACTGCCTCTTGTCCTATTGCTTGGCTCCACTGATAAGAGCCTGATTCCAACCCTTTGGAATCCCCTCTTCAGATACTTGCAGACATTGATGAGTTCCCCTCTAAGTCATCTCTTCTTGAGGCCGACAGGCTCAGCTCCCTCAGCTTTTCCTCATCAGAGAGGTGCTCCAGTCTCCAAATCATCTTGTTGCCTTTCATTGGACCCGCTTCAGGCGTTCCATGTCTCTCTTGTACTGGGGACACAGCACTCCAGACGTGGCCTCAGCAGGGCTGAGAAAAAGAGCAGTATCACCTCCCTCATCCTTTTTCCATGTCTATGTGCAAAAATGTAATATGATATGCGCCAAAGTATTATTTAAGCTTTATTCAGATTACTAAATAAAGAAAGAAGCAGTAAGGAAATTCAAATTAGGTAGATCTGCAACTGCTTAAAATGAACTCTTTAAAAGAGTTGCATTGTTTAGTTTTGAGCCCAAAGGAGAACTATAATATCTGGTGTGCTCGATGCTCTCAGTGAATGACTGTTTGATATTTTGCATTTCTCTAGAGGCTTGTTTACTACATAATATTAAATTCTTGCTGTAATAATGGTTGCTATTTTGTTCAGAAGCTATTTTGTGACACACATTAATAGACTGTTTAGACATCAGTTTCTTAAATTTCACAAAATTTCTCAATATTGAAAGCCTGGCATTATCCCAATTTATAAGTGCTGAACAGAAGCACGTTGGAATTATTCCTAATGATTAGCCACTAATTTTAGGAGATCCACTCTGTGTTATCTCTTTGCTCATTTTACAGAGTTATGAGTGTGGTGTGGTCTTTTTCCTGCTCATACCATGCTGTGCCTCCTGCTGATAGTTTTGCACTCAAAACTTCAGCAAATCAGAATCCAAATCCAAAGCTGAAAAAGAAAACATGTGTTGAAATTAATTTCAACTTTGCTTTTTAAGCCGTCAAACCTGAACTAACGGTTAAAGCTGCTTCTTTCTCCAGCTAATGGAGTGGCAGATACCTCAAGAGAGCCATTGCCTACTCCTGTTACAAAAGACCTTTAGAACAGGATAAACTGACTTCTGTAGATGCCTCTCCACACTGGCAGAGATAATCTGCCCTGTTTGTAGCCTAGGTAAGATGAATTTCGGTCTTTGGGGGGGCCAAGGAAAAAAGTCCAAAAGTTGGCTTTTGGTTCTAAATTAGTTTGCTGCGGTTAGGAATGACAAGAACTTCCAGAGGTGATTTTTGCCATTTAAAGTCCTTAGAGTGATTTCAAGACACCCTCTAAAAATGCCTGTCTCCTTCTGTTGACTACCTACACTTTAAACAACTAATTTAAGGAAGTTGAAATCAAATATTCACTGATGTTCCTTGATATACTTGGCTCTAGCAATTTACTTATCACTCAGTAATTCTGGCAAAGAAATAAAATGCATCCCTTCCTTCCCAGCACAATACAGTTTGGACAATTTTTTTTCTTATTCAACCTTCATCACAGCAGTTACTAAACTCAGAGTGCTTATGCTGCTCACCACAGTTTAAGGGTTTTCATGTGTGTAGAATCTCCTTTTTAAAAACACACAAAAAAAACCCAGACCAAAAAAAAAAAAAAACATACAGGTTGGTTTGGAAGGAAGGTGTGGTTTGTTCTGGTGTTTTTGCTGTTGTTGGGGTGTTTTTCTTTTTTTTTTTAAATTCCTATTTTTGTTGCTGTTGTGCTCTGTGATGAATATGGCCTGAAGAGTAACACTTCACAGACTGGTGTTAGGGATGGCAGCAGTGACTGAAATGAAAGCCCAGGAGTATTTTCTGTTTAATCCGAGCACAACTTAAGTAGATTTATTTTTTAATTTCCACACTGGTATTTAATAATTATTTGTAACTCTCTTGCCTACTTTGTATGTTGTAACTACCAACTTTTGCTTGCATTTAACCTGGCTTACCTTGGGGATGATTTCAAAGTATTTTGACAAAGAAAGAGACAGACTCTCAGAAAGAGTGGTAATCTATGAAGCCAGGAATTTATTTCTTCAAGGCAGTCTAGGCATATTCTGCGGGGTATAGAATGCACAACAGGAAGTGCTGCAGGGGAATTGTCAGAGATCATGCAGAGAGCTTTCATCAGAAAAGTCAGAAGGAAAAATGGCTAACAGCTCTCTTCGATTATGCAGGAAGCTATTCAGGAGAATTGCTGAACTGAAATGGTTTCCCCAGGGAATTTGTTTCTTTGGTCTGGTGGTGAGTACAGCTATGGTTCCACAATGTGACACATTCACCTTACCCACCTGGAGGCAAACATAAGCATTTGTATCACAGAAGTATATTGCTACCCCTCTTCTATAGTGCCTATGTAGGAGAACCTTACTGTGTTCTGGTTCAATGATTCCTTCATCGAGTTCAGCCACAATTTTATTAAACATCACACTTCTATTAAACTGCCAACAAAGGAGTCCTATGTTAACAGCATCCTAAACAACAATCAATCAATCTGAAATGTGTTTTACTGAAACTTATCGGAGAGTGTGATGCTTTAGACTGTCCTGTCACTGTGTGTCAGCACTCAGAGAGACTTTTACCATATTTACATGTTAACTTGGCTCTTCAGTTACTGTTGACTCCCTTTCTCTATTCCTATTTCCTTGATCCCGGCCTTCCCAGGTCCACACTCTGCTGGAGCATGTCCCATCAATCCAGCTTTAATGCTCACCACTCCTGGTGTCCTCCTCACCATGTCCCAATGTCTCTTCCTGTCACCCAACTTCCCTTCCCACCAACATCAGCTTCTTTTCTGATCATTTCCTTATTGCTTCATTTGCCCTGGACTGGTTCAAAATGATATCACACATCAAAAATATGAGATTTTAAGTATAGAAGACAATTTGTGTTATTTCAGAGTTTTTCTCCCACTATCCTACATCCTGTATACATTTAGATCCAATGATAAACAAAGATTTCAGAGTAGAGGGATAATAAAACTAATCTAAATTAGTTAAAACTAATTTAAAATTAGAACTAATAAGAAATATTTGAAATTAATAAGGAAGGCTTTTAATCTTCATTTTATTTTTCAGACACAGGCCAACTCCTAGCATAATCCCCTTCTGATCCTTATAATTAGAGATTTCTTTTCCAAGGAATAGTTGGATGTGGTCAGAAACCAAGTGAGTCCTTGCAAGATTATGAAACAGAGTCCTGTAGACTCTTGAGAGACTCCTTTTTGAGCTGACCAACAACTGAGAGAGGAGGATTAACCCTTTCTTGGGACTGGTTTGCTCTCAGCCATTGAAATTCCTGGAGTGTTCCTGAAGCCCCTTTCCTCAAGGAAGACATAAGTTTATATCTTACATTATTGAAATGCAAGGATAAGGTGCTTGGTAAGGGAGTAATAAGGTGCTTTAAATACTTGCTACCTCCAACATGAAATAGCCAATGACACTTTGATATGGCTTTGCAGTGCTATCTTTATGAGCTCCATTTAGCAATTTTCTTTCAGAGGTTTGTAAGACCCTGCCACAAACTACTGAAATTGCACAACCAAAGATGTATTACACCAAACTGTGATACAGACAGTGGAAGAAGAGTAGACTTGCTTAAACCAAGGCTTCCGCCACAGAAATTGTCTTGGTTTAAGAAAATTTACAGGGCAAATACTCCAAAATGGGTTACCTCTCCTTACAGTTTTAACTGCTGCCCTTTCACCAATACAGAGAGATGTGTGTAAGAAGATATAAGTGGAAAAATAAAAAAAATGAAACAGCAACAATCAATATACCAGTAATAAGCTCTAGGTACAATAGCGCTGAAAGCCATGGCCTACCTGGGAACAAAGAGCACACGAGGGCAGATAAGCCCCTCCCTCAGGATGCAGGCGCTGTAAAAGACTGTGTGGTTCAAGGGACAAAGACAAGATGGCAGACAAGCCTCCTCCTCCAGAACATGTGGTTGACAGAGAAGAACAGAGGGAGAGAAAAACTGAACCTCTGCAGTGACAAAATCTCCCTCTTCCCCCAAACAACAACCAAAAGGCAGCAAGGACAAAACAAAGAGAAACCTTGATTCCAGAAGCAGTCAAATGCCACTGGAGCTGTTTGCTTCACACCACCTGACAGGGTTGCTCCCCTGGCAGTGGCAGTTCCATTGGCAATGGTGGCTGGAACTTGGGCAGTGGCAGGAACTTGCAGTGTTAATGTCTCTACCTTTTTTGGCAGGCTGGAACCAGTTGGTGTCAGCACAGCAGTTCTGAGTTGGCACCACATTGCAGGGGAAAAGAAGCAGTCCTGCTGGGCACTGAAAATGGGAGGCCCTACTCCCGGTCCTGGCATGCAGGCTGCAGACAGGTATTTGTGGAATTTGCCCATGGACAGTTTAGGATTGGGAAATGCGGTTTCTTGGAGATCTGCACCAAGCAAGGAGCTCAGAGAGAAACAAAAGAAAGATTCTGCACTGGCTTGGAGAAGCAATTCTCTTAGGATCCCTGGAAGAAGAGAAAAAGGAGAGCTTACATGAGTGCTGCCCACTCTCTTAAAGGCACCCTGGGCCAAACAGGTTCCTGACCCCTGGCTCGTAAAGGAACAGTAACAATATTAGGCAGAACTGGTGTAGCACAGATATAATACACAATACAATACACATTTTTTTGGATTACCCAGAACAGAAATGTTTCTATTTTTTTGGAGCCTCTCAATTGTAAGTAAGGCTGTTTACAGAATTTGAATGCACATTTTCTTCTCATCAAGGTAAGCAAAGAAAATGTACTTCTGCTGATGAATCCTTGTATATAGGCATTTTATGATATGAAACTTCCTAACTGTTCCTTAGAATTACTTAGAAACAATGACTTGGTTTTGGTTTTTTTTTTTTTTACTACCTCTTGATAAGGAGCAGAAAATATAGCAAATAAGCATAACTGAAGTTGGTAACAGTGTGGAACACTGCTGAAATCTGGGGATGCTAAGAACAAGCAAGCAATAAGCCAAATAAATGAAAAAAGAAGTCAAAAAGTTTTGTGCAAAACCAGAAAGAATTTAGAGTAGAGGAAAAAACAAGAAAAAACAGAGAGATCAGGAAAGACTTTCTCTATATCACGTAAGATTTTCCCACTGATTCTCAAGTTTTACTGATATGCTTTTCTCATACAACTTTAATGCTTATTTCTTGTCCAAAGTGAGTCCCCAGGTCAAGACTGCTTTGTTGAGAAAATCCTTGCATCAACCTTCAGATGTACAAATCTGGAATCTGTTAGTTCAAATGCGCCAATAAAATTTCTGATTGTAAATGCAGAGCCTACAAGCAAAAGCTTGCAGGTATCCTAGGTATCTGGGACACAAGCAGGAAGATTATTTTCTCACTTTATTAATTCTGTGCTGGCAAGCCTTGTGATTATTTTTCTGTGTTTCATAACTATTGTGAATTTTCAAAACCCCCAATCTCAGGAGTCTTACTGCCTGCAAACCCTCAGATTTTTTAAAGTGCATTTTTCAAACGAATTCCAGTCATCAGAACTGCAGGGGAAAAAAGCAGTAACAAAGCCTAAAAAATGACAGAGAGAATTTTCAGCATTCAAGACATTACATGGCAAATGGCATGTTCAAAATGTCCTTGGGGTTTTATTTCATTAATTTCTTTCTAAGACTTTGAAATGACAGTGTTGGAGATACCAAAGGTTTGCTTTACTAAGAGTAAAAATTGAAAGATTGTGTTTGCGTGATTTAGAGAAATCTTAGCATAAGGCCATCTTGTACAAATTGAATATGGGATTACTAGGTGAAGAATTTTTTTCATTTTCTTCAATTGTTTTTCTCTGTAGGGAATGATTCAGAGCATTAATAGTTTATACTACCATTCTTTTCCTAGAACTGGAAGATCAGAATAAGGGAGTCTCAGTTCCACCATTCTGAGATAGATGTGAAGGGTCTACTTTGAGAATATCCATGCCTTTTATTCTGTCTGCTTATAGACTTTGCTTCTGTGCTCACTGTGTTTCTCAACTTTGCCTGTATAGCTATTTGCTCCACATGCTCTTCTCCGCAGAACTGTGCTTTAATTTGATGATTGCAATCACTGTGTGTAGACATTAATATCTTTTTTGTAATTTTCTAAACTTCGCCATGTTTTTTTTTTAATAGAAAGGCAGAGTCTCTGCTTCCCAGGCAATTGGAGTCAAAGTCTGAACATTGCTTGAGGCAGAAACTGGATATAAAACAGTTCCTGCTCTTTTGTCCTTGAAACGCTTAGGGGACAAAGTGACACAAAAACAATGAATGCCCTACCTGTTCATCTGTATGACAGGGTTTGGCTTAGATAACTGATAAATGCTCTGATCTCAGTCTCAAGTGAACGTTGTCAAATTAATGCAAGCCACTATAGCAGTTGTCAGCTTAGTCTTTGTTCCAACAAATGACAGATATCAGCAGCTACTCGTATTTTTTTCACACCCCAGGAGCATATGATGACATGGTGTTCGTACACAATGAGAAGCAATGTACCACTGGGAATAGTTTCCTCTGTGCAAAACCTGTCGCAGCCATGAGAAGTCATTACTGATGTGGCTACACAGTTGCATGAATGGGATATGGGTGCCTTGGGAGCTCAGCACAGCTTGAAAGAAACCCAGTGTGAAAAAGATTCTGCTCTGTTTTCTCATTGTGACACTTAATGTACTTCACTTGCAAGAATACACTTTGAGTGGTACAAAAAGCAGAAGCTCTGCCCCCTTTGGACATTAAAGAAGCTGTGATACTTTATAAAGTGACTTCACAAAGAATAGGAATTTGTAGCCTTGTGTTCTGAGAAAATCCATTTGGAAAAATTATATCCCTCCCTTCAAGACTACCACTGTAGCTTTAATTGCCCATAACATCCTGCTTTATTTCTGCCCTTAATTATTCTTTATTGGTCTTGAACACTGCTAACTTCCATACTCTTATTCAGAAGCATCCCTGTTTCACTGGTGGGTGAAGTGATTGCCATATATATTAGGGGGATTTATTATGTCTTTCTGTAATAGATTAAAGAATCCATTAAAATCCAATATTTCCTTGCCAGGAAGATATTAAAATTAAGTCACCTTTCAATCTTTTTTTATAAACTAAAGCGATTCCTTTAAGTCCCTTGTTAAGGCCTTTTCTTAAGCTATTGAATTATTGCAACAGCTTTTTTGTAGGTGCTTTCAGATTTCCCAATACCTTTTTGACAGAAGGAATATAACAGAACCATGTCTGTATTTTAAGAAGTCAATCACAACAGTTGCAATGGAACCCTGTATCAAGTTACTCCCAGTACTTTGTTATACAGAGATACAATCATTCCTCAAATCTCCCTTCAAATTTGAGCTTTTTCTGCCACTGTGTTGCATGTAGGGTTATGTTCAGGTACAAATTTGCAGCAATTACTACCTAATAAACACTAATAAGTGTTTTAGAAGTCTTATCTTTCAGAGAATAATGTCTTATTCTGTAGGTATGGGCAGTGTTTCTCATTCCTCGGTACATACGTTGCATTCATCCTTACCATGGAAGTGATGGCTTGCTGAGAAACTGATTCCTCTGCATAATTGATTTGTCCCTTTTAGTTTGCCACTCTGCAGTCTGTGTGTCAGCCACATATGGTGTAAATTGTAGTTTTACCAATGCATACAGGTGAGAATGTTAGTTTCACATATCAATATGTACCTCCACTAGTGCTATATCTATTTAATCATGATTGCTCAGCCACAGATACTTCATTAAATATGTCCGCAAGTTATTTCTGAATTAATTTAGAATGTACGATGATAGTGTATAGTGCTTTTTTTTTAATCAAAATGTCATGGAGCTGTAAAACAAGTATTTTATGTAAGTCTATATCTTTCAGTTCCTGGACTTTTAATTTAACTAAATCAGGAAATAATATTTATCTGATCAATAAAACCTTATTAACAAAGACTAATGATAATACAATAGTTACTAAAACAAAAGTATCTTTCAAGCTATATCACCTAAAGAATCTTAGTCAACATGAACAGCACAATTCTCAGCAACAGCTGTATATCCTTAAACACCAAATAACTGCTACCAGCAAATAAAGACTGTGCACAAAGGTAAATCTATTCTTGAGGAAACTTCAGCTCTGACAGAATGAAATGAGATTAGAGAAGGAGATAGAAGGACAGAAGGAGATAGATTGACAAGACTGAATTAAACTTTTTGCTTCAAACACCCAATGGCTTCTAAGATTCAGGTGCCAGACCTTACTAACCAATGCCTAAACCTGTAAAGGTTTAGAGCTAGAGCTGCAAAAAAGCTGATCCACAAGGAGATTTATCCTGCCAGCTTTTAATTAAATGAGGCTAACAGAAGTGGTGACTGCTTCAGATTCAGGACCTTAAAAACATCTCTAAGTCTTGGTCTCAATACTTACATTTCAACGACTTTATCTGTACATCACTAAACAAACTGGAACACTGCTGAGTATCTCAAGGTCTATCCCATTCCTGTGTGTAAGACAAACTTGTGTAATGAACATATCTTGTAGCACCTCATTGGAAATTCCAGGTGAAGGCCCAACCCTCCCTAAACAGTGGCAAGAAATAATGATACAGTGCAGCAATGCAGAAAAGACAGAATTAGTCAATTCTGACTTTGGAGTGTTCAGTTTTCTACAAAATTTTAAGTGGACATTCCAATGCTGGTTTGAACTGGAGGCTGCCGAAGGATGTCAATAAAACAGGCTATAAGGTTGTTCTCAGCTATGCTGTTTCCACCAAAAAATTAATTATTTTGTGTATTAGAAGCACTTCAATAGAGATTAATTAAAAATTTCTCTCATGAAAAGCAAAGGGCCTTCCCACAGAGGCCAGGGCTTTGTGCATTTGTACAGGCATAAGTTTAACTTGGTTTTCTAGCTTAGACAGTTTAATCTGGTCTACTCACACCCCACAGTACCACAACAACTGAATATGTACTGAAAAGAACATCAGTATTATTTCAGAAGAAAAAAAAGTGAGTTACAGGATCAACTCTAGGACAGAGTTTCTAGCTGTAAATCTGAAGCAGAAGAAAGCAAATCCATCTTTTCTGGAATTAAGCATACGCAGCCTCTCTTCATTATAAAATTTTCTGCAGATGAGCCTAAATAGCTCCCTTTTTCAACGTGGATTCCTTTTGCATTCTTCCCCTTTTATGGAGCAGTTCTATTTCCTAATTTGTGGGTGAATTTCTAGTCACTTCTAAGGCATCTATTAGTTAGCCTTAGCTATATCTTTACTCTCTCCCTTATGAAGCTAATCTTAGCCACAACTACCTGTTATCAATCATGGACAAAACATCTCAGGTGGGGACCTAAAAAAGTATTTGGTTAGACTTTCATTGACTTTATTGACCTGGAACTAAGATTTGACAGTTTCCAACAGTAATAGATCTTTTATATTGTCCGTCCCAGTCTCAGTTTTTACTGGAAGAAGAGTGCACTCGAGCAAAGCACTGCTCTGAGCCTCTGAGTCCCTGCTTGTTTCGAGGAATCTGAGAAAAACTGTCCAAAGTACAGACAGGTAGCAGTGGTAACAATAACATGACCATTGATATTGTTCAGTGTTATTGTAAAATAACAACTTGTTGCTGTTGTTCCTTTTGTTGTCATTGTGGTAGTCATTGTTAGTGATGCCTTTATTAAGTGCTTTGTAGTAGTGTCTTGTCTCCTAGCCAGGAGACATTCTGCTGGATACAGTGTTTGTGTGTCATAAAAAGACATTGTTTATACAGCTAGAGTGAAACAGAAATGGGATAACAGGCATACACAACACAAATGTCAGAAAGCCCAAAGCGACAATGAGACATTTCTGATTAGTGTAATAAGTAGAACTCACTGCATACAGCATGTTCTACTTTTGTCACGAATTCCACTAGTATTGTAGTCATGGTAGGTTTTAACTTGCTAATAAATGTAAGGTGGTATTGTTATTTTGCAGGAGACTATTTCTTTCTCCTTACCCCACAGACAACTAGTCAAGCACAAGGACTTATCGCTTTGACATGGATCAACCCTTGGTCACTGTAACACATTCAGATTGAAGACCCTCCAAACTCTCAGGACTGTCTGAATATCAAGGGCTGATTATAGTCAATTATATCAACTTGACAAATTAGCAAAGGTAATGCTAAGGAAAGTAAAAAATAACTCAGATAAAATTCAAGTAGAATTAAATAACAGTTGACAAGAAACTTGCCATTTACATAGGCAAGATGTAGGCATACTTCCCTATAAGCAGCTTAATGCACAGCACTTATATGACATAACACACCCAATTTCATGACTTCTTTTTTTGAAAGATAGTAAATTTATTCTATGTTCCTTTTCTTCCTGCCATGCCTAGCTGATCCTGCTCAGTACCCTCTCCTGGGAGAAGAGCTTTGCCTGCATCTCAAGGGAGGAGGCATGGGCAAACAGGTTCCAATCTGAACAAAAATAAATATTCTATTTCAGAAACACAGTTGAAGCCAAAAATTCTCGATGTGGTTTTGGTTTCTTTTTTTCCGAAGATGAATTTTTAAAAATACTTTTGTGAGCTCTGACTAAAGGTAAACAAACAGAGTTAATAGTGCTTATGGTCAGGGATTTTTTCTATGCCTAGGTTGCTACCACACAGATGAATATTACATACATTGAAAATTCTGACTGACTTTCTTAAAATGATCTTGGAAAATACCCTTTGAAATTCTAGAGTTTATGGATTAGAAATTTCATGAGACGGATCAAAGTAAGTGAGATGTTGCTAAGGCAAATTTAAACACTTCAGAAGAACAGGGTAGAGGGTGTGTGTAGAAAGCTTAGGTTAAAAACTAATATTAGAGCATTAGAGAAAGAGATTCTGTGAAATAGAACATACTCTTAGTATTGTGTGAGGATGACAAATGCTTCAGGGGGCCTCAAAGATCCTAAATAGCCATAAATCCATATTGTGTTTTGAAAACGTAGAAAATGAGTCATTTATTATTTTGTGTTTCACTCCATTTCTCACATTGTTAAATAAAGGCTTTCTTTTGTTTTGTGCGTAGTTTTGCTGCTTGTTGGATTATTTTGTTTGTTTTTGCTACATTATAATTTATTTAGTATTAAACTCTTTTAAGGATCTATGTGGACTATTTTACAGTCTATAAATATTTAACTATCCATTCCAAAAGTATATAGGATTTAATTCCCAAGAGATTATGACAGATGATTGCTGTGTGAATGCTCCTTGGGTCTTTTAGAGGCCTATATCTTTTACTTGTAAGAATCAACTCGTGAAACCCTGACAAAGGAAATAGATTGGATTAGGAAAAAAAAAAGAGAGAGAAAAAAACCCCAAATAACTAATGCTATTGCATAGAACAAATTAAAATATAGATCTTGAAATCTGGACCCACCTCTGTCATCTGGTGCCCTCAGGAAGAGTTTTACCAGGGCTATAAACACTGATGTCTTGCTCCCTTATGTCACTTCTGCCACATATCTAGATGAAAGCAGAAATTCCACCCTATTTGATAAAAGTGCTTCCTTTGTCATGAGTACGTACAAGAAAGCCATTTACATGCTGAAGTGAGTCCAGTGGAGTCCCCAAGCCAAGGAAAATACAGCACACATCAGACAAGGACAGGCTGAGACCTGTTTTTGTTCAGCCTGTAAATGTGAAATAGAAAGAGCACCTTGTTACTGCCTGCACCTCCAGGACTGGAGGATACAAGGGAGAGGGAGCCTTACAGCTGGAGGTGCACAGCAACAGGATGAGAGGCAATGGACACAAGCTGGAACATGTGATATTCTGATTCAGTATTCAAATGGGTATTTATTTGTGTTTGTCTTGAATACCTACCTGAATTCCAAGCAAGATCACTCCTAACTTGAAAATAATGAAAACCTACGGTTACTGTACAGTACTACGTGTAGATAAATTTTGTGAGAATTTGGGAAAAATAAATTGAGAAAAAGCCTCCAACAGGTCAATTATAATGCACTCAAAATATCAAAGGGATGTAAACTTCTATGGTAGATGCTGCATTTATTATTCTTGGAAAAGAGTATGAAGAGCAGATTTCTGAATAGTTTGCTGGATGCTTAAGATAGACTTTATTATGAGATAAGAGTAATCCAATCAGTAACAAAGGCATGAATCATTTTCAATATCATGCTCAACAGTACATCAATCTAGCAAGCTGTGAGAAAGAACTATAGACCAGTAAAGACAGAATAAAATAGTACAAGGAGTCTTACAAAGAGAAAATGTCTCTCACAGCCTTGTCCATTTCTAATTTTTATCCCCTCTGTTTCTACACAGTTCTTTCAATGGAATACTTTACTTACTATCACTGTGGGTTTTCTGTTTGTTGGGTTTGATTTCTTCTTTTCAAGGGACATATGATCTCGTATCATTTTTATATCTCATAGTTGCTGACGTAGATTTAGAGTTATGAGTGGCGCGTTATCCCAAGAGAGTAGCAAGCATCTCCCCTCCTCTGATACACAGTTTCTCTGTCATTCTCCTTTTTTCCACTGAACAGGAACAATCTTCACCCACTCCTCCAAAGATTCAAACTCTGATGACTATCAGAGTCAGAAGGATATCAGAAAGATATTCCCATAGGTTCACTTAGTTCTTGCATCCTTCACTTCTCCCAAGCCTCTGCACGCACTCAACACTGTACCCAAACTCTACTTATGTCACTGTAAAGGAGCTGCCACCACATACTTGGGTCATGTTAGGCTCAGACAAGAGCAGATTTATTCCATTAGACATGTAGGCACAAGTCTGCTTTAATGTACAGACCATCACAAATTTTGAGAAAAGGAAGACTAATTTTGGACAGGTTATTTTCCCAGATCTATTCAAAACTATTTTCAGACTTCTTTATGTTATGTATCTAAAAAAATTCTTTTTCCAGGAGAATAAAATATCCAGCCTTTTGTCTCAGGAAAAAGACTACCATCTGATCAGGTTGTGTAAGAAATGTGTATATTTCTCTTTGATAGGTATCATGCCAGAAAAAGCTAACACAAGTAGCTAATGGCTTATTGGATTGGTGCATTACCCTTTGAGGAAGTGCTTTTCCTGGCTACTGCAGGAGGTGAGCTACTCTTGCAGATAAATCGATGACATAATTGATTTGGCAAATCTCATTTTCCAGCCAGTCAACACTTTGTACTCTTCTGTCCTAACTTCTGAGAAAATCTCTGGGGTTAACATACTGGTTTCCACTGGAAAGCCACTGAGGTACCTGTTTTCAAAAAATACTGTGTTTAAAAATTGCATTGACTGTCTTTCAGGAATATACTCTAAAGTTAAGTCCTAAAGAATATGAACTGTAAGTGGGTTTTGTCTTCCATTTCACACTTCCATGTTGAAAGCACAACATAAACTAATAGGCAGAGAGGATGGCTGTATTAAAACACACTCTTATATTTTTCCTGTGTTTGTGGCTTTTTCATGTAATTTGGAAATGTCTGAACCCCAGGTGTAAGCCTGAAGGCAAGATCCAATTGTTGACATCTGTTGGGGAACAGACAGAGGGGTAATCTATAGGTTTTGAGAACTTCAGATAGAGAGGCATGCCTCTGAGGGAAGGGGTGTGCTGCCAGCTCTCACTGGCACACACACAGAGATCCCTTCAGCTTCATATGTCATCTGCATGCACATTTGGGCCATGGTGTCTTGGAAAAGAAGATTTTGCCATAAAGTTGAGATGAACACAACATTTTTATTCCTGGTTTAAAATGGATGGACAATAAAGCCATGTACAGGATTTTTAGGATGAGAAGTCTGCCAAGTCTCTGAGGCAGGAATCCTAAACAAAGGCTGACTTGCTGCAGAGCTTCTTGTGAAATGCAGCCAGAAGAGTCAAGAGAGGACAGGAAGCATGCCTTCATATGGCTCACAACAGCAACCAAGAGCAAGGGGCAAAACTAGCAGCTGTTGAGTCTGAGGTCCCGAAAACAGCAGCCTTGGACAGGAACTCTGATGCTCCTTGCTCAGCAAAGCATTCAGATCATGTTGCTAATGGAGTCCCAGGAAACTCTACATCACTTAGGAACAACAGCAGATGACTCTGAAACAGTTGGATTTCTCTGAGGCTGGTCAAAAAATTGTGAGTGGTGAATAGCCCAGAAAGGAGAGGGGCACTCTGCCAAAATACTGACAAGCTGTAGGAAGAGGACAGGCTGATAATGAACAAAGCCCAGAAGCGCTAACATTCCTTTCTTTCAGCTACTGAGGTTTCCTAAATTGGCTTAATGTATTTCTCTCATCCTTCCCCACTTCACAAAACTGTAACTCTTCAGCTCCTTTTAAACTCAGGTAAGGAAGTCCTGTTCTTTGCATGTTTAGGTGACATGATATATTTTCTCAGGCTTCCATGGAAAGCAGGTGGTGGCATTTAGCTCCTTTTTAGAAGGACCACAGGGTGTTGGTCCTTGTCCTTTTTGACTCCTGACAGAAAGATCCTAGCACATTCAATTGGAAACTCTCATGGAAATATTATGAAGAAAACCCTTCAAGTTAGTGTTTACCAAAATTCTGTGTGAAACTATCTAGCCCAATATCTGTATTTTGATGAGTTTCTATATGCAAGACAGAACTTTCTTTTTATTCAAGCCCTCAGAAAATGCAAAATCTGACTTTTAGTGTTAGGTAAGTGTTGATCTTGCTAAAATTAAGCGTGGATTTATTAGTGAGATTAAACCAAAGTCAAATAATAGCAGAGACAAGTTCACAAGAATAAGATGAGCACTAACAATCAATCAGTTGAGCTCCAAGCCATGTGCTGAGATCAAATGGTGGTATTCACTAAAGTTCTGCTCTATGCCAGGAAAAAAGTAGCAGCCCAATGTGTTGCATTTAAGAAATATATTTTTGTGTAGCACAGAATGACATCAAATTGCACTTGTCAGGAGACTGAGATTCTGATATAACTTAAATCATGATATCCAAATGGCCAAGTTCTGAGCTACGAGGAACACCTGCCAACATAACTAATAGTGAGGACAAAAAGCCTTTGGTAGCAAGTCCCTTGAGAAGGAGCTAATAATACATGTGCCCTGTTCAATAAGCTCCTAGCCTGAGGTATTTCCAGTATGCAAAGAAAAGAAAGCTTACTTTTAATTTTTTATGCTGTCCCCCTTTATCTTGATACGTTTGTTCCATTTTCCTCAAAGAGGTTCTCAATTAGTTTAACAGAAGTTTTCTTTTCTAAAACCAAATCCCGTTCTGTGTGTAAGCCTTTGATGGGAGCTTCCACATGAAGAGAGATTAAAGAAGTGAGGGCTAATTATTATGGAAAGAATAAGTGCAAGAGAGGATATAACAAAACTGGTGCATATAATAGTTCCTACTGTGGAGAAGGTCAGACAGGATCTCTTGATTATCCTTAACCAAAGCAAAAGAAGGAAACACTCCATAAATTAAAAAACAAGATACCCTTTTATATACACACACACATTTTTTATAGAAGAAATCTTACCTTGTGTGATACATGGCTACATGCACAGTAAAGAAAATTTGCTGTGAAAAACAAAATATACAGTCTCAGGAAAGTACATTCTTGAATGTTTTGTTTCCAAAATGGAAATTTTGTATGGAGAAGGGCCAAGAGACAAAAGTAATTGCGGATTGAGACTTGCAGGACTGCAGAGACCAGCCAGATCCACAGCCCTTCTCTTTCTCCTTCATGCCCTCTACTCTAAATATTATCCATTACTGATGTATTTTTTAGAGACAGAAAAAGTATTGACTGCAATCACAGGCAGATCAAGCTCCAGCTGGAGTAGCAGCTTTTTAATGGATGTTGCTGCTGCTTCAAATCAGAGGAGCCATTTCTAAGGTTGAGCTGAACCTGCCACTTTGGATGTAGTTAATGATTTTGTGCTGCTGCCACGAAGTTGGACAGACAAATGAACATCTTTCATGTGAACAAAATGTGCCAGTCTTCTCCACATGATGTCACAACTTCTTGTCATGTGATGGAAAGAGCATGAGCATTGAATCAGCACCTGTTTGCATACAAAAATATGGGAGAGGAAGTACCAGAGACAACTAAAACATAGAGGTTCTTCCTTATCTGAAAGACCTGTGTTCAACCAAAAGATGAAGATGTACAAGCAAGTTACATTCTTAATCTCTTAAAGATATTGAATTGTCACATAAAGGAATGTCATCATATTGAGCAGGATATACTGGGTCATAGGGAAAGAAGGTAACAGAGAAAAAGTTTATCAACTGGATGTTTTTCTGTCTAAAAGAGGTTATGGAATAGATGTTAAGAGGCTTTTTAAGAACGGGCCAAGGAAATCTTGAGGCGAAATTATAAAAGATATATCTTTGTGCAGTAAAAAAGCAGATAAAAGATTTTTCAAGGTGTCTATGAATTCAACCCAGAAGGCCATGTCTGCATTAAAGTATCTATCAATTGACTATAAATTATAGTAAATATATTGTGAATCTTCTAGTTTTGGCTGTTCTCTGTATTGATGATATGAGGGTCAAGATGACTTTCAGATGTTCAGGACATGCTGTGCTTGATAAAAAATGTGATGTACATAAACCCCTCACCTGGCTGAGGCCCAGCAGAGAAAGCTCACTTGGTACAGCAATCACAGACAGACTTGCCAGCTCACTTCTAGACGTGTCTTTCTGGCTTTGGCAAGACACTGTAAGTTCAGGTGTGTCTGCATCTGTCACTGTTGACCTATTGTACAGTATGAAAGCTATGCAAACAAATTATACTGTGTATTCTCAGTTGCTTGCCATGTTCTCTCAACAGCACTACTGTTTGTTGAATGTCAACTATCAGAAATCCTCTGGCTTACTGCCACAGACGATGGCCTATTTTTCTGAACACTGAGGATTTTTTGCCTTGACTACATGGACAAATTTATCAGCACAGCATTCTTATGTTATTCTTTTTGGGGGGTAGGGATGGAGAAGAAGACCTAGAGAATGGGATTGGATGGCACATCCCATTCCAAAACAGGATGGAGGAAGGATCACAGAAATTGACTGTTATGCAATAACAGAAAAAATATGCTCTTATAGACTTCCTATTATAACTTTCTTTGAAGAACTATACTGGAAAAAAAAGTTATGCCATTATACCTATAGGGTTGTGTCATGATCCGTCCTTACGAATGGGTTTCATGATAGTTCGTGGATTGATCTCAGGGTGCAAAAAACTGACATGGCACAGGGGGTTTGCAGTGATAATCAAAACAAATGCACCTTTATTGAATGACCACAGCAAAATGCAATAGAGGGATTAAGGGAGAGAAAAATATAGAGAAAGAGAGAGAAAAGAGAGAGAGAAATAGGGGGATATAGCTACCAAGCGTAGAGATGAAGTCCTTTGGTCCAGTCCAGTCGAGGATCTGCCTGTTATGTTGGGGAGATCTCAAAATCTCTAGCTAACTCAGAGGTTTTTATTATTGAAAATTGTGAGGGGGGGAGGGGAAACAGATGCAATAGGGAATAGATGTAACAGGTAGTCCATATTCTCAGCAGTAAATGAGTGCCATTGTTTTCGTGGTCCAGTGGTCACAACCTGCAGGCAAACATCTCGCTTTGGTCAGCTTGCCTGCCCCACACACCCCACCCTGGTTGGGGGTTTCAGTCCCAGTCCTTGGAAGGAGGAGAGGGGCCTTTTAGGAGTTTCATGTCTCAGTCCTTGATGGAGAGGCTTCTTCCATCTCAGTCTGTCTGTCATGGCGGTTGCAAACGAGTGAGAGGGGTCTTCTGCAGGAGACCACCCAGAGCTCAGGAGAAGTCCAGCCAGGCCGAGAGGTGGGACAGGTCCAAGGCTACTGTTGTGAAAAGGGCACAGTGCTCCCTTCTTTGGGCTCGGTGTAGCATACAGCAAACAACACCGGTGAAAACAATAGCTTAGCACTGTGCTCTCTGGTCTCAGGACTGTGGCATGTGTGACTTTCTCCTGCAGAGAAGACAGGGGGGTCTTCTCTTCAGTGGTCCCCAATGACAATCGTGAGGCAGATGAGGGAAAATTTGGACAGACTCTCACAGGCTGTTACAATAGTATTGCTGTACTGTAACTGTAGATATGAATAAACTGTAACCATGAATAAACCTTTTAACATACTTCTTGTTGGTGGAGTTGTGTTCACTGAAGAACAAAAGCATCTCACTCAAGGCAAAATGCTGAGTGATGGCACAGGAGTAACATGAGTGACTGATAGATTCAACCCAGAAGTTTATTTATAAGTTACAGTTGATTCATATTATGTAGTTCCATGTGTGTAGCTACTCTCTACTAGTGTTGATTAGGATGGAGTATCTGCAGAACCATCTTCTCTTCTCTTCTCTTCTCTTCTCTTCTCTTCTCTTCTCTTCTCTTCTCTTCTCTTCTCTTCTCTTCTCTTCTCTTCTCTTCTCTTCTCTTCTCTTCTCTTCTCTTCTCTTCTCTTCTCTTCTCTTTTCTCTTCTCTTCTCTTCTGTATCTACACTGTTATCAATATAGTATCCAAGTTAAAAAAACAGTAAATATTCCCAGGACATTAAAAAAATTATTGATATGTATGATCCTTGCTCTTCAGAGTTCATGCCAAAGTATTTGTTCCCATTAGCTGAAGTAGTTACACTCTGTCCCCTCACTTGTAATTGGTACATAGAATATTAAACAGCCAGCCACAAATAGCAGATCTCTCTTTTAAAAATGTGCTTTAACTGGATATACATACAGAAGAAACTCATAGGTGCAGGTAGAAATAAGCAATTTCCATGTGTCCTGTGAGTGCAGATGCTGATGCAATGGGACTATATGGGTAAGAAGATGAGGTTTTGTACTGATGTGTTCTGATGATAACTTCACAAAACAAGGAAAATTGGAGAAGTAATAATAATGCCATTAAATTTAGAGTTTATGGGGAAGAAGGTTATGAATGTTCCTGAAATAAATCCTTGATCTGCAATTTTAGCAGCCATCATCTACATGCTCTAGACATCTGCAATAGAAGCATAAAGATCCTTGGATCATAATGCCCAATGATATATTGCAATTTCTATTATGTAGTCATATCTGCCTGACTATAATAAGCTCTATTTAAGACCAAAAATAGCATAGATCCTTGCTCAATAGTTATCTTAGAATATTCTTATTCTTCTAGTGTAACAAAATATCATAAATTGTGGGTTAACTGAGTCACATCTAGGTTTTGCTCATTTGTTCTTGTGTCAGCATTGCCCTTTACTGTACAATGTTATTTTGCTTGTTTTAGGCAACGGCTTTTTTCCCTTGAGCTTCCTTCTGTTCTGTTTATTCTCCTGATATATTTTTAGGAAACAATAATTTCTTCACCCAGTCTTAGTTTTGCTGGTTTTCCCTGCTAGGCTGAAGAACTTTGTTTTATTTTATTACTCATGCAAAATATGTTCTATATCTTACATGACTTTTTAATGCACCCTTTCTCATCCCTTTAGAATTAACTTTATTAAGTTTTGGTGACTACATGCAGGATTTCAGACTAAGCCTTACGAGTATTAATAGCATTAATACTCTAATATCTGACCACAGTTTTTGTCAGCAGGCAGGGGCTAAGGGCTGTGATCTGAACCTTTTTACTGTGAGAGCGACCCAGACTGCCATGGTAGATGGCTTTGATCCCAATCAACAACAAAAAAGATAATGCAGTCATTCAAATAGCATTTGATATTGTAGTTTAAAAGAATTTCTGTACATAATAGTGAAAATTAGTCTTTATTAACCCGTGTTCCTTTTCAGGCACTTGTATACAAATGAGTTTTCTGAGTAAACAGTGCATGATTTATCAGATATCATTCACCACCTCCAAAGAAGATTTTTCACTTTGTTATTACCCTTATCTAACCTCCTCTCTGTGGTGAAGGGATTCCACCCTCTCTAATCTAAGTACACACTTACTGTATCTACTTTGCCTTACTTTTCAGAAAGCTGTGTAAAAGTGAGACCAAAAGAAGAGGAGATGAGAGGACCCATAGGTGGGTGATGTGCCCAGTAGCAGGGATAAGCAACAAAGGAAGAAAATGTGTGTAAGGGAAGTTGATGAATGAAAGAAATCCTTGTGTTTCCTCCTTTCTCCCTATGAAAGAAGATGTACTCTCCTCAGACTTTTGTAATGCTGTCTTTTCTGAGGGACCAAAGTGTACTAACGCTTGAAAAGAGTTAATGTAGATATCCTGAAATGACAGAAAGTCAATATGAAATAGCAACAGCAGTCACTGTAATTATTACTAGTATCACTTAATTAGGGTAGTATATTAGAGGCATAATACATTGATGATTATTTTCTTTTTGTTTGCAACATATCACAGGTCTTGTCTGCGGCTGTTGTTCACCAGCCTGTATTTTCTCTCTCCTTTTCTCCTTGTACACAGTATCTTCTCTCACGCATTAAATTCTGCTGCACCACTGCACTTAAAACAGCCTTTTGCCAAGTGATCCATCCCAGATGATTCATCTGACTTTTCCATTAGAGTGGTTTCTCCCTGTTCTTGCCCATTGAATGTAGTGCAAACTGGTCACAGAGTATAAGTTCAGTAGGCATCCTAAACTTGTCTGAGCTTTAAAAGACATTGTTCCCAGAGTCTCGTAGGCTTAGCTGCCATTATGTTGCACTGGGGAAAAAAATATTTTCCTATCCCTTTTTTTACTATGTTAACAGTGACTGTAAATCTATTTGAAAGAGCTCAGTACAATATTTTTTGGTAGTAAATGAATCTTTCAGATTCATGACAGCCAAATCAGATGCTGGTATTTGCTCCTTCCCTATGATCGTCAGTACTCCAGGATTGCCAAGAGACCAAATTTCTCTTTGGAATATAAATTTAACATTTTGCTTTCTCCTTTTTTGCCCTTACGCTCCAGGTATCTTTTTGCAGTAACAATGAGGTACTAGGAATAATTTACTCTACAAAAGAATGGAGGGAAAAATTTTCAGGCATGACTCTACACTGTAGTATTTTCAGTAGGAAAGGATACTTAAGAAGAATTGCTAGAAATTTCACCCAGGACCTGGACAAAAGCTGAGTTGTGAACAATGCTTATATCTCTAATTGGTTCTCAAGAGGCTTTTTGCCAAAATGCCTAGTAGTTGTAGGTTTATTTTCTTGATATTACACATTATCATGTAACGAATTTTATTTTGAACAGTATTTTTATGCGTTTTTTCAGTAGATTAGTAGTGTTTCTATAATTCAGAAGTCTTATTTCTTTCATATTCCATACATACTCTCAAATTCATTGTTTCATGGAGGATTCAGCATTCTGAGCTACTCCTAGACCCCTAAGTATAAAGCAAATACACCCTACCACACCTGGCAGATATAATTTTCTGATTGCAGATACAGCTATTAAGCATATATCTATCAAATGACTTGACAAAGGTCATACAGACAGTCTACAGCAGGGTCCGATCTCTTGAGTCCTGGTCCAATCATTTTACCAGAAGAAGCATACTTCCTCCTAGCATGTTTGGCACAGCCTGTTATTATCAGGAAGATGAAGAATGGATAAGTGTTACCTACGAATGTCAAAGAATTAACTTTTCTTTTAATTTGACAAAATAATTTTGCTCAGGCTGTTAATGTAAAAAATCATTAGGGAAATACCTGAAGTGACATTGTTGTCTAACCTAGGTACAGAAGAATTATTCTTATGTCAGTGAAATAATGTTAAAATTCATGAAAGATATAATTATTTGATATGGAAGGATGGTCACATTTTCCAAAATAAAGTCAATTTTTTCTGGCACTAAGATTGACAAGTTTAAATACAGAAGGATTTATTTCAGAAAAAAGACAAGGGAGTATAGCCTAATAGTATAGTGCCTTTAGCAAATCGAACTGTGCAGTTGCTACAGGTGACTTCAATAACTGCATTCTGAATCATTCTTGAATATACAATACCAATATTTTTCACTTAAAACCTTGATTTTCCTGTAGTTCTGTTTCTCAAACAATGTAAAATATGTTTGGTTTTTAAGGATAACATCTAAATGAAAAAGTCCCTAGACAACTTGAAGAGGTGTAGACTAACCATCTAATTGTCAGTTGGGTCTGTTTTGTTTGTTAGTTTGTTTTTGATTATTGTTGTTTATTTATAATCCTGCTTCAAACTAAATCTCCTACTTTTCTTTGTCTGGTTATGTGAGTGGATTAAAGAGAGTGTTACTGGAACTAACTCTGCTGAAAAAAGCTTTTTTGATAGTCACAAAGCATTTCTGCTTACATTATTACTCTTCAATTTTCACTAAAGAGAAAATGGAAATATTTGACACAGGGAACTCTGTGTACCCCAACTTCATTGTAGTTGAAAGAAACATAATGAAATCCAAGACTTGTACCTAGAAAGAACTTATATGCTTCCTTTTCAATGACCATACTTCCTTGGCTGTAGATAAGGATTTGCCAAGCTTTTTCTTTCCCTTTTTCATCGACTTGACCTGTGTATTTCACAGGTTTTGTGAAATACATAAAAGTCACAAAAATCAATATATGTAGGCCATTAGGGTTGCAGCCAGAGCTCAGTGGGGCAGAGGAGGGGCAAACAAGAGAGAACACAGTTTTAACCTGCATTTTATAAGATAACTTAATTCTTTAGAACTTAAATGGTCAGTAGGTATCAAACTGCAGAGATGCTTCTGATTAGAAAAGTCATTGTAAGCCTCAGTGGCTGGAATCTGAAGGTAGACTAATTCAAACGTGGGAAAGGGCCCATTTTTCTGGGAATGAAGGTAATTAACCTCTAGAATGACTTAATTTATAACACAGAATTTATGGTAGATTATTTATTATTAGAAGGGTTTGCATCAAGCCTGTCTCTTTCAAAAGATGAACTCTCCAACAGTACTGGAGGTTTCTGTCTTACTTCAGAAACTGTAAAGTGGAATGATATGGTCTTCTTGCACAGACAGCAAAATGATATAATCTGCCTCTAAAGCTATAAATCTATTAAATTTTAGAATTGGCTCTATGTGGAAGAATTTCCTTATGGCATCTGTTGGAAACTAAGGTGTGGAGGGAAGATATGTGTTAAGCTTATAAAATTCTCGTATGGCAAATGGCATTTCTGTGCGGTAAAAGCAGTCTACTTGCAGCAGAAGAAAGCATCCCTCAAAGCCATTCAATTTCTGCAAACAAGGTCATCCAGATGTACTGCATCTGTGTAACTCTGACCACTGTTCATCCAGCACACCAGGGTTGTTCTGAACTTAGGCAGAATGCTGTCTGGTGAGCACATTTATAGTTTGAAAATCTGCCTTATAAATCCTACATTGTACAACTATTTGTTGGAGAATTCAAAATTCTTAATATAAAATAAAATTAAAAACCCTTATCACTAAGTAGGTTGTAAAATCAGTTTTAATGCCACAAAATCAAAAAGAGGTGAAGCCTGGTTTTGTGAAGTTCTTTGGATACTGTCTTGTTTGCAGGAACAAATAAGGCAGCCTGCCTGAAACTGAGATATTAATCCATCTCAGTGAAAACTAAGGATACACACAAAAGCTATTTAACTGTGTCATCTTTTGCTCTGCATCTGGAAATGCTGCATTTTAATCCAGGAGCAAAAGGTGGTCTACATCACTTCAAATGTTTAGTGGCTAGTTAGAGCTTTTTCACGTGAGGAATCCTAGTGCTAATGTATGTAATTATACAGTTTAACATGGGGTCCCTGACAAATTAGTCAAACAGTAAATCTTTACTTCAGCACCACCTAAAAATTTGCATTGGGAATTTAATTTCTGCTTACAAATAGGATCAGTAGAAGGGACATCATGGTCATGGTAAGAAATATTCACCTTATATTTTTTTTAATATTTATGATTAAAATTTACTACATTGTAGAGTTGCAAAGATACTTCCAAGTAAATGCTCCAGAAAAAAATAACTGACTGAGAATATGTAAACAGAGGTCTTCCCTAGTAGTCTTTGTAGGTTGGACATTTCACTTTTGGACACTTCTAGAGCATTGTGTCGACTACACTCTTTCAAATACTCACTTGATACAATTTTCTGAAAATATTTCAGTGTGTAACTAGCAAAGTGTCATATCAATATGTTTTGATTTATTTTTTAAAGTACACATATTTTTGTTGAAAGATTTTTTCATATAGTCTGAAAATAACACACATTAATAAAAGAAATTGAACGTTTAGCTGATGATATCATGTAAATATTATTAAAAACCATGAGATTTAGTCATTACAGAAAAGGATAACTTGGACAAAAATGAACTGAGTTACACTTTGTCTTCATAGAGAATGAAATCAATGTTGATTACAATTCGAACATCAACAACACACAGAACACATGGGCAAATATTATACTTTTCTATCATCTTTCAATTTAAGCCTATTCATTTGGAAACTCATTTAAAAGCTGGATTGATTCATGGCCAGCTTAAATTCACCTTTTTCAAGTGCTAGACTGACGCTCAGTTTCTTTCAGAAGTTTAGGCATGGCAGTGCATATCCCTTAGGTGCCTGTGTTTGGGTGATGTTACCATTGGTCCTGAGGGATAAGGGTACATGAGCTGTGAGATTTGGTTTGTGCTAAGGAGCAACAAATCATAAAACTTTTCCTAAGGAATTATGACAGACTGGCCCATTGATGATGATGACCCTTACTAGGAGTGGATGATTAATTACCTAAGGTGGTTAAGGTCATATTCTTAGAAATAAAATTACTTAAATGTATTTTAAGCTTATACATGAACAATTTATTTCTGTCTTGATTAGACTGTGAGTGAATCTAGATTTAAAGTATTTATGTATTGTAGATTAGGTAGGGAGAATGACAATTTTGAGTAGATATTCCCAAAGTCCAACAGGTGAGTCTTAACAATGGCCTAATTAACTAAATGAATTATTGATTTGGTCTTCTGTCCCCAGGTGTCCCTTTCATTATTCATCAGCTGCCTATAAAAGAATTTTTTTTACTTGTTAGGGTTTTTGCTGCTCCTTAGGTGTTCTGTAATTTGCTGGAAAGTATGATCTGAAGGTTTACTGGCTAGAAAGATTAAAAAGGCTAAATGCAACCGAGTAAGTCTTATTTTATGTTAAAAAATATATGCAGGCTCTTATTTTTTGATACACAGTAGAAACAAACAGTGGGAAATACCTTCTTTCACATATCTCCAAGGCACTTTCTCAGTGAGAAGTTTACCTGCAAAGCTTTTTCTGTGTCAGTTTCATATAGCAGGTTCTTCTCTCACTCCAAATTGAATTTACTGTCTTTTCTGAAGATCCCTGGACTGTTACTAGTACACACAAATTCTGAAAAGCCCACCAAGAAAATAGGAAATAAAGCCTCTTCAATCATCAGGTTTCTGACCAGCCATATATACACAGTCCATATTTTGGAAAATAGCTTCTCCTTTAAGGCTTGGAACAATAAAATGTTCTGAATGAAGGCAGCCAGCAGTTTCAGGGATAAGGCACCTGGGACAGGCCAGCCCTGGTTGTGTGTACTTACTAGGAAGTGAGATTCTGGAAAGCAAGGCCATGGAAAGGGACCTGGAGGTCCTGATCAATGACCAGCTGAGTCTGAGTGAGCAGTGCCCTGGCAGCCAGGAGGGCCAGCCCTGCCCTGGGGGACATCAGGGACAGCATCACCAGCCAGGCAAGACACGGGATTGTCCTGCTCTGCTCTGCACTGGGGCGGCCTCACCTTGAGCCCTGGGGGCAGTTTTGGGTGCCACATTATGAAAAAGACATTAAACTATTGGTGTGTCCAAAGGAGGGCAACAAAGATGGTGAAGGGCCTTGAGGGGAAGCCTTGTGAGGAGCAGCTGAGGGCACTTGGTCTGTTCAGCCTGGAGGAGACTGAGGGGAGACCTCACTGCAGTTACAGCTCCTTGTGAGGGGAGGAGGAGGGGCAGGCACTGATCTCTGCTCTGTGGTGACAGTGACAGGAGCTGAGGGAATGGTCTGAAGCTGTGCCAAAGGAGGTGTAGGTTGGATATTAGGAAAAGGTTCTTCATCCAGAGGGTGGTTGGGCACTGGGACAGCTCCCCATGGCAGTGGTCACAGCACCAAGCCTGACAGGATTCAAGTGTTTGGACAGCACTCTCATGATGTTACTCTTGGGGCTGTCCTTTGGAATGCCAGGAGTTGGACTTGATAATCCTGCTGAGTCCCTTCCATCTCAGCATATTTTATGATTCTAAGACCCCCATTTCAGCTTGACCCTTCTTTTCAACAGAATCCAGTACAGTGACTGTCATTATAAACCGGAAAGTGAACCAAATTATTTTTAGAATTTTACAGAATGCATATGGTACATACTTGTACAAGTATGTCCCATATGTATTCTGTAAAATTCTATATTACAGAATACATATGATAAAAATCAAACTTTCATAACAATGCCTTTTTTTCTGACAGGAAATTTTCACATTTTCAACAAAAATTGATTTGATGAACACTGACATTTCCCTCCAAAATTTTGCCTTTTTGATTGATTTTTTTTCTCTCTCGCTTTTTTCTTCTGGGAATTTTTGTGTTTCTGTTTGGAAATCTCAGTCAGAGACTGTTGCTGTTGTACAGCTGGAGAATTGTTTTACTGCTGCAGCCATTCTATTCTCAGCTGTTACACTTAAATCCCTAATCTCATATCCCCCTGCTATTTCCTTCTGTAATCTTCAGGAATTTGGCTTAATTTTTGCACCTACATACCATGCATTTCATTTACATCTATAGCACATAAATAACCTCTGAAGCTTTTTCCAGGTCAGGATTCTGATTTATGTCCAGGATTGTGAAACATTTAAACATTTCCCACAAAAACTTACATCCTTTTAATGGTAGGTTGCTCTCAACTTTCCTCTGACTAAAGAATAGGAGTTGTCAATTTTGCATTGCAATGTTTCTGCAAAATCCTTTGTTCCTCTTCAACAACTCCATAGAGGAGGTTTCCTGGGGTCCCTGTTGCACACTGACACATGAGGTGTGCCAGGATGACATTTTGTACTCTCTCATTGGTTGCTTTTCCATAAGCTGTCAAAAGAAATGCGATATGCTGATTCCAATGCCTTTGATACTGTTCTAAAATGATGGCCAGCTGAGCCCTTCAAATCTAATTGAATTTTGCATCCATCTCATTTTACCATTGGGGCTCAGGGCATGAGAAAATTATCTGGATTCCCAGAATCTTCCAAGGCAGCTGAAATATTTTGGGTTTGAATTTCCCCCTTCACTGATATACAGTCCCTAGGGATTTTAAAAAAATCCATTCATTCATTAGCAGAGCTGGATGGAAAATACTAGGTGATTTTGGTGAAAAAGCTACATCATTAAAAGTTACTTTTTTCCCCCAAATGGGAATGAATAAAAATAAAATAAAACTGGTGGGTGGGAAAGATTGATGGGATTTCGGGATCTGAATCTTCCAAGAAGTGAGCCAGAAAGGAATTTTTTGGCTTTCCAGATGCCCTTATGGAAGGTTTTTTTGTTAACTGACAGAATTAGCATTGACTGAAGCTTGCCAGCACAGCTGCAAAAAGACAGGTCTGGGAGCCATTCAACCTTTCTAAACCCAGGGGAATAAAGACATGACTGCACTGTGGAGTAAAGCACAAAAACCTGGTTGCCAGCCAGCCTCATCACAGGTTTGCCATGTGGCCTCAGTGCAGGGCCATGCCCACAGCACCGCATTCAGCCGAGCCAGGGTACCCCAGTGCACACAAACAAACCTTGTGCCATCATCATCCCAGCACAAGGAGCCATTCCCCAAGGAAGGTACCACCAAACCTGCAAGGTACCAAGGGCTTTGAAAGTTTCTGACTTTCACTGACAGGAACTGGAAGTTAAAACAACACTGTTGATAAAACACATTGCTTCCTGTGGATGCATATTTAGTAATATACTTTTGGAAGGATAGCTCATATTTAATACCTTAGGTTAGAATAATGTTTTTCTGAAATCACTGACCAGTTAGTGGGCAAGCAAGTGCTGAATGATAAAACTGCTTGCAAGGTTACATAAAAGCCAGCATTTAAAATTCTATTCATTGCTACTGCCACAAATGATTTTGAACTTATTTGTAAAGCTGTGTAAATAGATGTATTAACGAGATGGGAAAACTGATTATGTATCCAAAGAAAAGTTGAATTTTAAGAATGGATTTTGGAAATTGGGAAAAATGGCAAATACTGTATTTCATAATAGAATAGAGGATGTTTTTATTGATGTTTAGGAAATAACTCGGGAGCCAGTATATGCCTAGTTATAGCTCTGGCATCAATTTTTGCTCCATTTATCCAATTACAGCAGCATTTTAAAGTCTGAATGTTTAAATATAGTGAACATGGTAAGCTGTGAGTTCAGTTAGGACTAAATTCCCTCATCTTCTTTGGGAATCAGGTGCACTGATTTTGGATGTGAATGCTTAGTTTGATAATATTAGTTATAGTGATTGGACAGTGCTGGCCTAATCAGCACTGTATTTCATTTTACATACCTGTGAAACATGGCTACTAACATGAATGAAGATTGTTCAGTAGTAAGTCACCCTCAGACTGGTTGTACATATCATATAAATGCAAAACATTATTAACAGCTATAATCTGAAATTTTGTTGTGGACAGACTCCTTACATATCCTTTTGCTGCAAGAATGCAGTCTCATCCTGTGAGGGGCCTTTTTCTTAAAATTATCATTTGAAATACATTACTCAAGTATACTAGTGGTAGCCAACACTTTTTTGATACAAAGGAAAATGTCAAGTATATTATTCAATAGCTATTCATCCTCTTCCAAAGACAATAATTAGGGTTATAATCAGGTAGAAAATTGCTGCAATGAAGAATTCACTAATAGAGTATGATTAGCTCCCTCAGAAAGTTACTGTACTTTTCTGGAATCACAATCACTCTGTTACTAGCTGCCAAAGACTGTTTTTGCCTGTGTATTGTCAATGACTACTCTCAAAAGTACCCTTCAGTGGATAGCAAAAATCTGAAAAAGCAATCCTCTCATTGAGTAATGATTGCTCTGGATAGACCCTGTAGCACAGTATAATACAAACACAGAACTGTATGATTTATTTATAGACACTTGGTTTTAATGACTCACCAGCTATTCCAGTGGTTTGTGGGCTACGTGACATGTTGGTTTTTTTTATTGAAAGTTACTGCAAGAAAGAGTAAAGGGTATCCTCTGGTACAAATCCTATGAGATTTTTAGAAACTTGAAATTTAGAAAAGGTTTACTTTTAAATCCCTTAATAATGTTTCTTCTCTCAAGACAGATATCCTAAAGAGAAAAGTGTGGAACAAAAGGTTGTTATCCAGGTCCCATTGAGACATGCAGAAGGTTTGGAAGGACAGGCTCAGTATTCCTCATTCTTGGTTACTCAGGGAAAGGACATTTCCCAATGGCATGAAGAAGCCACAGGGATTATATGTAGCATAAAAAACCCAAGATCTCTGACAAATTACAGGTACAATATGAGATAACATTCATCAGGCTCATCAGAGAATTGATAGGAATCAGGCTTTCCCAGTGAGCAACAAGCAAACAGCAAATTAAATTCTAGCTGCTCTATCTCCTATGGTGTGTTGGTACATTTAAAAAATAACAACTTAGATGTCCCCTTATTCCATTTTATTCTCTGCATTACTCAGTGTAAAGACAGACTTGTTGCACTGGCTCTGTACTCTGTGACATAAATATACACTGTGATGTAGCAGTCTAGCTCTGACAAACTGTACAGGAAAAAAAGAGCATTGATAAACATAGGAAAGAAACTATGAATGATAAGGGACTTGCAGGAAGTCAGATAACCTCAAAATCAAATGTAATTTTTCTTTAGTTTTCAATGACTTAGAGGTTCTACTTTCAATCCAGCCATGTAAATTCAGATTTATTAAAAGCTGAACCAAATTCACAGGTTTTAAGCACCTTATTTCTGTTTGAAATTCTAGTCAGTGTGCCTTCAGGTGAAGATTCATCTCTCCTAACCTCTGACACAACACGGAGATATGTAGATTAGGACCTAAGCTGCCTCATGTTTGTTATTACAAACAAAAAACCAGTGGTAACTCCAGAAACATTTCAAATCCTAAATGGCCAGAGTTGAGATAGGGCCAGGAGGATGAGGCTCCAAACCTGAGGACACCAGAACCTTTGAACTGAATGGGCCCCAAGGCTGTGTTGGGTAAGTTATGTATAGAAGGTATGATAGACTGGTTTTATGGGCAAAAAAAATGTGATTCTGGGTATTTATCTTGTAAAAGACTGAGCACTCTACCACTGCAAAATGTGCTGCAAGATTTGATCAGATGAACAATTAAAAATGCAAGAAATGGTAGATCATTGACTTGGGATTTTTTTCAGAACTTCTGTAACTTCTGTAAATCTTTGAGCCCAATAAGTGGTTTCAATATATGAATTGCTCTGTAAGAGGAATCACTTTTGAGCAGAGTGCTTCCTACAAGTCTCACTCAAGCAAAAATATTTTTTTGCTTTCCTGAAAACTAAGGCTGGATTGGTTCTATCTGAAACTGACCTTTAAAAAAAAAATCTTGATTTTAATGTCTGAAAATTAGATTAGTAATTATTTAATGCTGTGAATATGACCTGTTCAGTTAGCTTCTCTTCCTCAAATGAATTTGGATTACCCATAAAAATTACTTTTGTTATGCATTTTGAAAATGTATTTGATAATCATAGAATGATAGAATGATTTGGTTAATGATCCTGAAAAATTTTAAAATGTCAAAGAATATCTACCTTTCCACTCTTGAATGGGGAATGGCTTTTTCACTTCATTTTTCACAGACTAGTTTCTCATTTTTAACCATCTTAACATATCAAAATATTGCAAAGTTAGGAAGGACTCAGAATTACACAGGATCAGGCACCTGAAAAAACATCACCACAGTAGCGTTCTGCAAAAACAAAATGAAAGCCCTTTTCCTCCAGCACAGAGACCTGCTACCACATTTCCTTCCACAGTCTGTCAGAGAGTGTGTTTTTCATCAAAAGCAGGTGCTTATATGAACAAAGCAAATTGAATGCTTTTTTATTTCTTTTCCTTCAAGATTTTCTTTACAATGCTAAAGCTTTAAAAATCGCCCCAATCTAATGTAAAATCTGTAGGAATTTATTCCAATTTCTGGAAATCTTTGGGATTTGCAGTGCATTTTCTGTTATTCTTCTGCTCCTGTTGCTCACTGCTTTCTGTTTCTGGTAGAAACCCATCATTTTTTTGAGTAATTATACTATCTCTTTATGTGTATGATGATCAGTTTTAGTACATTTATTATCAGTTTCTTCTCCCTGCCCCATAAATCCATAGCATTCCTCTCTGTGGTACCTGATAAAATAAAGACTTAATGTAAAAAGCTCCATCATAGATATAAGGGAAAAGGATTTGTTTGCTGTAAGAGTAAAGCAGACAGTCTCAGTATAGCAGTGGCACTGGAAAAAAATGTGCAAGCTGTAAATTTTAATGAGGAGCGTGTTTTATGGAAAGAAAAGTCTTTACTTTTTATTTGTAGATGTTAGCTTGCATAGGGCCTTCATTCTGGAATGTTAAACTGACTAAAAGGACCCCTTCTGCAATGAGAAATCAAAATCCGTTTCGTTCTCTTTTAAGAAGTTTTCTTTTATGTATGGACCACCAAGAAAGAAACTTCCAAACAAGGCTTCTCTGTTCCTGCCGAGGTTTGAATTGAAATCTCTCCTCACATTTCCTGAACTGCAGGTGAGATATCAGCCTCTCACTCTGTCGGCCTTAGAGATCAGCATGGAACTGGCTTAAGGTGGCTTGATATAGATTTGCTATTTGCAAATTAAAATCCTTCATCTCTGAAAAGAATCCAAAATAGAATACAGTTCTTTATTAACTGCGGCCCTAAAGTTTTTAATGGCTCTTACCTCAGAGGATCTTTCAGGAGTTGTCTCTTCTGATCTATTATACAGCCCCGATTATTTTAGGTGTTAGAGCACATATGTGAAACTATTGGGGTGGCTCATGAAAACTTAGGATCTTAGGGCTAAGAAAATTTCTGGCCAGATATATAAGATTTATAAGACCTTTTTTTCCCCCAAAAAAGTAATTTAGAAGGAATAACTTAAGGAATGAGCAGCAAATAAACACGTTACCAGATCAGATAGAGGGGCTAGGTCATGGACTATCTTAAAGCATTTTACATTATTGGCAGTTCAACTACATTTATCTGTCCCTGAGCTATGCACTTATTTCAGTCTGCAGAAGACTTTTTCTGAAATGTAAAACAATTAGATCAAACATCTGTCCCAGGAGGAAATTTTGCAAGTAGCATTTCTTCAAAATTTTAATTTTCTATTTTTCAAACCTAATTCCTTTACTAATTTTATAAATTTTATTCAGGATTTACATGTTTTCTACTTACTATTGTAGCACATGAATTTGCCATGTTGTATCCCCGTGATCGACAGGTAGTTAAATAATTCTTGTTGTCTGTTACCATGAAAGGCTTCTCTCTTTGGGGTGGCTCTTTTGGACTCCTGATTTCCCAGCTAATGTCTGGAGGTCACTATCATTCATCTGAGGGCTTTTCACTTTAAAAAATGACAGACTGTGATAAGACGGGGGCTGCTCTCTGATTGTTTCCAGTGGGTGATTCTTTCTGACAGGGCATTCCCCTGACAGTGAAATTCTGCTAGAACATTTCAGATCAAAATGACTTCTAATACTTTAAAATTTTCTAGAACTTAAACAAAGTATAAACATTGGGAATGAAGTTCTGTTTTTATCATAGTGAAGAGTACCTTAGAGGACAAAAACATTGATGATACAGCATGACTCTACTAAGAATAAGATATTGGCCCTTCACAAGTTGAACTTTGAATTCAAACAAGCTAAAACAGAGATATGAGAGAAAACCAAGTTCCATCTTTCTTTCCATAATCAGGAAAAAAAAAAGAAATGGGGTCCTGTGTATAAGTCCTTGAGGTAGTCCAGATCCTTTCTGAAGCTGGGATAAAATGACAACGCTTGGTGGACTCTGTTTTGACCTGTGACAGAACTTGAAAGTCCTTGAATATTTAAAAATATACATCAGTGAACATGTCCTGTACAATTCCAACAGCTGAAGCTTGATTTCCCAATTTTTTACCCGAAGGAGATGAAGCTGCTTTAGAGCCTGTGCTAAACAGAGCAGATGTTCAGAGGACCTTTTGGGGCTTCCAGCTATAACTGAAATGGCCTGTTTTGCAGCCTTGTGTTTCTGTAAGGAGTAAGTCTCATTCAGTCTCAGTTACGTACCATATATTACAGAGGATGTGTGCTGGGACGTTGCTCTTCTACTTGTGTGTAAGACAGAGAGTTTCATTAGGCCGATGAACCAAGAGAGAGAGACTTCTGTTGGCCACAGATTGGAGAAAATGGGATGATGAGAGGAATCAGTGAAGGTTGGAGGCATCTGCTGTTCTCCCTTACATTTTCCTGGGGGCATTTGCATGAAAAAAGAGGTATATCATAAATGGCATGATACTCCAAGTGTTTAGGGTATTTGCTCTAAAAAGGAAAAAGGAGGCTGCTTAAGGAGATGACAGAATGTAGTACAATGCATACTGTAGATAAGACAATTGAGAGACAATGGAAGTTGTTAGCAAAGGAGAGTATTTGGGAAGAAGAAGCCACAGGCAGGAGAGAAGCGAGCAGAGCATTGCCGCTATGGGAACAGCCCCACACTAACCATAGGCTGCTCTGAGGAAGGGCGGCAGAGCACTGGCAACAGCCCTTGGAGCAACCCGCATACCCTTACAGCAAGGAAGATCTGGGACTACACTTTTGAGGGCTAAGGTGTATTTTCCATCAGGATTGTACCAGGAAGGATTCAGTCAGTCTATGCTCCTGTAAAAGTCAAGATGTCTGCCACACTCCAAGACCTTTTCCTGGATGTCTCTGTGAAGCACAGGCTAACTGCACCTGTTAGCTTGTCTCAGCTGAAATGCATTCTATGCTCCTCATGTGCTATGGATCTACTATCAATTTTTGTGAATGTTATCCCACATTTTGAAAATTATTATGGAAATGCAGATTATATTATGATAACATGCAAAGGCCTCTATCCACATTTCTACCTTCTGTCTCATTCTTTTCACTTTGCTGGTACTGAAACAGTGTGGGAGAAAATCCAATACTGCACAATCTGTGGTTGTGTGCCAAAGTGGTTAAGCAGCAAAATCAGGCCCACTGTTAGTGATGGCAGTCTGTAAAACAGGAATAATTTTCTATTGAATACCTGATTGAATTAGTCATGAATTGCTGCTCTGCTGAGAAAATGATATTGGTGGTTGGCAGGCGGTCACCATTTTTATTTGCTAGAGTGTATTTTCTGAATTTGCCTGTCAGGTGATTGCCTGGTTAACCTCTTCCCAGTATAAATAACTATGTATTTCAAAATGTGACAAATAATAGTAATAAAATTTATAGGAGAAGAAAATCATTTTTGCTGCTACAAGGAATAGCACTTAACCTAGGCATTTATCTACTGCTTACAAAAAAACTGGGCTGAGTGGATGATAATATATCCCAGTGGTTTGAAAAAATAAAAAGGAGGAAGATTCACTGTTTTTCCCCCTCCTTCTTCTTGTAGCTACAGTTTAGAATAGCTTTGCATCGAGTTGGTATTTTATTTCGTTATGCTTATGAAGTTTGATGATTTGAACAGCCCCTGCAGTAGTATCACTTTGTTCAGTGAGCCAGACATTGCAAAATTGTGCATTTTAATGTAATTGAGATAATTTTGCCTGATAGCTGGTGGAAAATTACATAAAAATTTGTATGAATTGGCCAACTCACTTAATGTGATATGTCACTCTTTCAGATGATTGGCATTTTTTCCTGGTACTCCAGTGTTTTTTAGCAAATCAACTTATTTTGTACTTTGTGTCTAATATTAAAATAATGAACAACATAATACTTCCCAAGGAAGAAATATATTGCTCAATTTAGCTTTGGCAAAATGTAGCCATTAGGAGCAGTGCTTTCCCAACTGCTCTTTGGAGGGAAGGCTCAGAATATTGTTAACAGATACATGGGTTTCATTCAGACAACAGAAAACATGTCATGTAACGCTTGACTGTGAGCCTGTCTCTGTTCCACTGTGAAGCAGTGGGGCAGATTCCTCTCATTGCACTGCCACTGCCCAAAGTGGTGCATTACATCAGCTGGACTGAGAGTTTAGTAGGCTGTTTGTGGGGATTTCCTGACCATGAGAGATTCTCAGAATGGGTAGGATGTCTTCCACAATCCTCTTCATCCTTTTGGTTATAGGGAGCTTTTGACAAGAAGTATTAGATCTCTTTTTACAGGCACCAAGCACAGAAGTGTCAAGTTCAGTGACTGGGAGGAAGGAGCTAACACCAGGTCCTATAGGTAATCCTTTGTCAGGAGCAGGAAATACAAGGCACCCCATTGCAGAGGTCAGTACTGAGATCATTGGCTCAAATCCAGCTCAGACTTGCACCATCCATGGAGCTGGTGTGGCTGGTGCCAGTGGTGTGCCTGCTCTGCCTGCAAACTGAGGAGCATCCAGCAGCATCCATCCAGCAGCGTCCATCCAGCAGTGTCCATCCAGCAATGTCCATCCAGCAGTATCCATCCAGCAATGTCCATCCAGCAGTGTCCATCCAACAGTGTCCATCCAGCAGTGTCCATCCAGCAGCGTCCATCCAGCAATGTCCATCCAGCAGTGTCCATCCAGCAGTGTCCATCCAGCAGTGTCCATCCAGCAATGTTCATCCAGCAGTGTCCATCCTGCAATGTCCATCCAGCAATGTCCATCCAGCAGTATCCATCCAGATGCGTGCATCCAGCAATGTCCATCCAGCAGCGTCCATCCAGCAATCTTCATCCAGCAGTGTCCATCCAGCAGCGTCCATCCTGCAATGTTCATCCAGCAGCATCCATCCAGCAGTGTCCATCCAGGGGGCTGCTCAGGCACCAGGGAGCCCTGCAGCTGCAGGGGGCTCCTTGGCTCTCTGAGTTGCGTGTGCTGTAACACTTCCACAAGCATGAGACTCCTCTGTGGGGAGACTCCAATGAGGAAAGCGGTATGCACGTGCACTGAATGCAGCAGAGAGGCTCCCAGTGTAATAAATACTTGGATGCTAAGCTGTTTCTCAATACTGTTGGGATATTTCAGGTAGAGGATTTATTTTTTTTCAGGAATCTAGGGTATCTCATGTCAGATCAGACTAGCAGTGCAAAGCACATACCATGGGATGCACTGCCAGCATAATATGAACTATTTTTATACTGATATCAATGAAAGATATGGTGGATCCTTAAACCCCTGAATTTGGGGTTTTAGGGAAAGACCAGGGAGCTCTCACTTTAGATATCAGCTGGCCAGAAGAGGCAAGGCCTAAGCAGAAAACTTGAACAAACCAGTGGCCACTACTGTTTAGAACCCTTCACTGTTAGAGCACATACTAATGACCACAAAAAAAAAGACCAGGTAAACAACCCAAAACAATTTCTCTCAGGGCTTTATTATTTTTTTTTCTCTGCAAGAAGTGGCCAAATTAACTTTAGCAATAGTCTTTCAACTTCTTGTGTCAGAGCTGGCAGTCTGAATTCTACTCTGGGGCTGAGACCAAAGCAGAAATCACCACCCAAAAGCTGCTCTTGTTGCAAGGCCTCTGTGAGAAACTGACATCAAAGAGAATCCTCTCACTGAGGATCTCTCTCAGTACACCCTTCCCTGGCTGGATTCAATGTGGTTACCTAAGGCAGAACTTTTTGCCGAGGTGGTACTTACAGCCTAACACAAGATAGAAGGACAACTGAATTGAAGTAAGGCCATAGAAAGGTTTTGCATTAAATGTCTTTGCCAGATGTATGCTTTTTGACTTGCTTTCAATGGAAAATTAGCTATATTGGAAAGATATTCCTTAAAACAACATTTGGAATATGTGAAAGTAGGTAAGCTCATACTTCAAATGCGTGGAACTCTATGGGGCATTAAATATGAATTTCACAGGACTCTGATTTGAAGCCAAATCAGATGGTGTTATTACGGTAATTCAGGATAAATAATTTAATGGTGAATGTAGTAATAGCTGTTATGCTAAATATACTTTGTAGAGCCTTCCCATTGTGGACTCCTTTAACCAACAGGGCAGTTTTGTAAAAAGAAATGTATTAAAACAGTTTGCAATGAGGCTTGTCCCTAGGACACCTTTTACACACCCCCTGCCCAGACAACCTTATGCATTAACAATGATTTGCACGATGGAGGAAGCAAACAAGTATCTTACAACGTGTTCCCCAACAGTGCTCAGTGAGGCTAATCTGAAATAAGACACTTCTAGTCCAAAGAACTTTATTTTTTGGTTTTAAAGTGAATAATTTTACATGCTAGTCCTGAAGAAAACTGGGACATTGATTTGTGTATTCAAAAAGTCTTGAAATCTTGAGATCAAAAAAATTTGTTTACTGATAATACTATCATAAGGTTTAAATAAGAAGACAGATGTGAGCCAATAAGGTTGGGATCTAACTTTTATGGTCTTGACTCCTGTTTTTACCACCAGCTGCATCCATCAGGATGTATGGCTTTCAGTCTTTGAACTCCCTGCTAAGTCAAGGTCTGAGTTTGTAGCTCTTACATGATTCCTAATGTCTCTTAAGGTTAAATAATATGCATTAATCCAAATATTAGTCAAAACCCACAAACAAGCAGCCTTGCTAATGTACAGATGCATCAATCTATTTAAATATGGTTTAAAGGAAGCCATCAATGTTGGAAAATATTCCTGTTGGGAAGGTTTAGAGGCTAATAGGCATTGCTATACTCCTGAGAGTATGCTGAAAATGGTGATAAATGCCAAGGATGTGAAGTGCATAGTAATATCAAGAAATGTAAAGTACTTGATCTTCTCATTACAGAAGGAGTGTTGCATAGTCAGAGCTGGTCAATCTGTCTAGATTAAGCACCCAGCATTCAAAAAGGTGCCTCTAAAAACATCAGTTAGGCAGATCATCTCTGTCTACCTTAGACGCTTGAACTGATGCAGTAGTTTTTTCCATTGGAAGCTTCCAGAAGAACATTTCTCTCTCTATCATCTACAAAGGATTTCAGGAACACATTAGAAATCCCATGAAACATGCCTGACACATGCAAATCTATGTCATACAGTAACTCTACCACTGTTTTCCAAAAGATAGCTTCTGAGCAAGTACCAGTGCAAAGGTGATTTGCTAGTGGATTCTAAGACTTGGTATATTCATGAATGCAATCTGGGTGAATAATTTCTCTAATATGTTAACTTTATTGAATCCTTAATGTATTAGGTTCCATGGCTACCTCTCTTTTTAGACGGTGATTTGGAGCTGTAGAAAGGAATTCAACCCAGTCCCTCTGACACATCTATGCAGCAGATCAACTCCCCCTTCTTCCTTTTACTTTGTGTTATGCACGGTTTCAGTCTTTCACCAGAAACTGGCATCAGTCGTACTGTTCAGGTGATTAGGTTTATGCAACTGTCCAAAATTTGAAACTGAAAATTCCAACATGGGAAAAGCAAAATGTATTTTCACAAAACCTTTGTGAAGCACAGTTGTAGAAATAGTTGAGTTGGCATAACTGAGAGGGAAGTAAGTTCTGATAGAGAACAGAGAGAATGGAAGAGGGTCTGAAGAGAGGAGCTTAAATTACGTCTGCTACTGACAGAAATAATCTGGAATGACAGCTTGGGAGATTTCTCTAAAGCAGGACAGAAGATCTGAGTCTCATCAGCAAACCAACAATGCATTTCAAAGACTAATAGATTCCCCTAACAGTGACCAAATTCTTCTTAACTCAGCTATGCAGTATGTTGTAGATTTCTACCAGGTGTATTTGTTTATGAATGTAAATATATTAATGGCATTTCTTCATCTGAGTGGAGCAGCAGTGGAATGAAAAAACTGTAGATGCTTTGGTCTGGGAGTTACTACTGAGAACTAAGGTCCTACATTCCATTGCATGACATTTCTGTTGTGGAAAATTAACAGTTTGAGAATAATGACTCCTGATACACAACACAACTGAATGTTAGATGAACACAAGTTCCCTACTTTAAGGATTTGTAAAACCTTTATGTAAAGGAAAATTTTATGGACAGACTTCCTGGTGGTAAAGGCAAATGAATCTCTCTATCAGCCTGTGCTGTCAATGTTTATTTATCCAAAAGAGCAGTTTATTATGAAATGGCACTTTTGAAAGACCCAGAGGGAAGGATTTAGACAGGTATTCAGAATTCAGTAGCATAAATAGGAAAGGAGAATTTGTCATCTTCAGAAACAACCTACTGGTAGTACTTGCATATAACATTTCTCTCTGCTTTAAATTACAATTCTGTCATTTCTGAAAGGAGAACAGGGTTTGAATGTTGATTTGACATTTTCTTCACTGATTTAACTGGAACAGAGAGAATTAAATCTCTGCAGAGATCCAGGAAAGTTTTGCACTATATGTCAATCCTTGAATCTCTATAATTTTGGACAGAGGATTTCTAGTTTCACCAATTAATTATTAACAAAAAAGCTAGAACATTTGTGGCTCCCCATGATTGCTTGCTGGCAGGGTTATCCAGAGAATGATAAAATGCTATTTCTCTCTAGAATTACTCTCGCTACAAAGTATGGTGGTGCTCATAAAGTTTGAGAAAAGATTAATTTCTGGCTTCTGCTTTACTGAAGGTTATGCTGAGGTACAGGGAGAAGTGAGGTACCATGCAGTCATGCACAAAACTGCTTTGCTTTCAATCCATTCAATTAAGTCATCAAGGAGATTCTGCTCCATACCAGCCTTCCTTGATTCTGTGCCCACTTGCACCTTGTAACCCAACTGCTTGCCTACATTTGCTGTGTGCACAGTCCAGTTTAAGTGCATGGGATGCCCAGACGCTGTTATATCTATTTCAGGAGACACACACTGGCACTTTTTCTACAGCAGACACTGCTGAAAGGAAAAGGGCTTCAACTCCACTAAGAACCACGGTTAATGTCACGTTTGCATTCCACAGCTCTCCCTCGAGCATGTTACAAAGAGAGTCTTACATTCCTGTCTGGATAGTTCACAAAACCCATTTTCCTGGACACAAATGTTTGTGACCATACCATGTACAGTGGAATTTATGGATATGGAAGTCTAAGAGCTTTGCTAAAACAAGGCCATAAGGAGTCCAGGTAATGGAAAATTTATCACTTTCACTGATAAGCTCTCCTAGTGGTTTTATGACTCTCATTTCTAAGAGTCATATTTTCAGTTTAAACTTTGTGGATTTTATTGTTGAAGTATCTGACTTTTTCATATCTGAGAGTTTTGCCATATGTAATTAAATTTCACCTAAGCTTGAAAAGTAAAGCTTACCTGTGATCTGAAGTGAATGTTCATCTTAGTTGAGCCTTATGCTTAAAGTATTTTATCCTACAAATGCAATCATTTACTTTGCTGCTAGTCAATTAACTGTCAAGGTATATCAGTAGTCTGGTCTTCTGAAATATATCCTTATCTAAAGGCTGGGGATACCTCCTTTTCCAAGAATTAGCAGATGTTATGAAGAAAGAAATTTGGTCTTCTCATGAGCTCAGTGGAAGAGATATGTGAACAGAAAAATGTTACTGCTGCTAGTTATTCCTCTTACAGAAATGCAGTAAGTAAACATATCTGAAGACATTGAAAGATTTAGAAACTAATCAAAACAAAGTAAATGAAAGAAAACCTTCAAAATTGCTTCTAGCCCATAATATTTTTTTAATCAACTCATTAATTTGTCGACTTTAAAACTAAGTGCAAATCATGTTCTTGCAATTTAGGGTTAAAAGGTGAGAAAAATAGTGATTTACATTAAAGGTATCGCAAATAAATATAAATATGTCTTTATTACCAAAGACTTTAAAAGATTTGCCAAGAGGAATGAAAAGATTCACAGCAAGATTTATTTGTCATGCTCTCAGTTATCATCTAGATCTACCCATGTGTTTTTGTGAAGGGAGCTCAATTAGATATTTCTTTGCAGAGGCAGTTTTTATTGTGTCCTCTTTTCCTTTTATTTTATAATTTTTTCAGGTTACTTTTCTGCTTCAGAACTAGTTGAAAAAAAGTGAAAAAGAAAATAAATAATAGCACTTTTTTGAAGATGAAATAATAATCTAAATGCTGAAGTATTTTTGCATTACTGCAATTCTAAATAATTATTGCTGAGATAAATTTAGTACATATTAATTCCAGTGTTTGAGCCTGTAGACTGTATTGATCAGCCGAGTATTTAAGCTGTAAAATTCTACACATGCTTTGTAATTTAATACAGTGATATACCTCATTATCTCTGGGGATAGGTAAAGATTTCAGTCTCCAGCATGCTGTGTTACATAACTTAAAAAGCATCTTTTCCAATGTACACTTGTGCCTAGTGACCACAGGTCTGTCCCTCAGTAAGCTCGTGAGTTTGCAAAGTGAGGTTAATGGTACACACTTCCACTGGGAACTTTCCAACATGTTGGGAGTGTGATGCTGCAGAGCTGGTCAAACCCCTAATCCAATGATCACACCAAAACAGCTGCCGGTGCATCATGAAAAAGTGAGCAGTTAAAAAAACATGCCTCAAAAGGCAACTTAAAATACTTCTCTTTGAAGAACTTGTATTTGTAAGAAATCTACACATCTGGGCACGTGGTTCAGATTGTAGATTTGTCCACTGAACCAGCTATCTTCTGTTTCCTTTATTGTCAGTTGCTAATGAAAAAGGCAATTTGGAAAATGAAGATTGACCCATTATTTTGAGTGTCTATATTATAAAGAATGAATTATGTCCTATAATTGGCCATTTTTTTCTGAACAGTTAGGGACTGTTTGAGTAAGACATAGATGTCTAGATCACCAGATCAGGTGAATCCTACACATTTCTGTAGAATACCTTGAGTTAGAGCTAAATATCTCCATAGAAAAAGAGGTTAATTAGGAATGACAGGCAAAATTAGAAATGTCCCAGGGAATAAATTGGGTCAGTGAAGCAAAAGGGTTGTTACTCCTAATTCAAAGTAAGGTTCTTTCAGGAAAACCTTTGTTTAACAAAAACAGAGCCCAATGAAAATTGAACATTTTACAATTAATAATAAAACAAGATATTGCCCTGAGAAGTTGAACTCAAGTCTTTGAAACACAGCACACAACATTCATGACTAATCTCCTTGTCATACATTAGGAAAATAAATAATTCATTCTCATAATCATGTTTTTTGAAAGATTTTTATTTTTAATTTTTTTAGTAAAGGCACTGGCTAAACCTGTAAACATTGTGTTATATTTAATTGTCTGGTACATGCATATTTACAGATAACACTGATTTTCTCATTAGCTGCTATTTACATAGTGTTCTAAGAAAATTTTAGTAGAGATTTAATTGAAAACTAAGATTAATTTCTGAGATATTGTGTGGAAATAATACATATCCATTGTTCTATTGTTTAAAACTGAAAGTTGTGTTTTATTGTCTCACTTTATTTAGTAGCTAGATTTAGAAAATACAAAGTTGAAAGATGGTCTCAATAAAACAGTAAGGGGGAATCTGAAGTCCTAGATCAATAATAAGATTTAAAGCAAACAGAAAATTATCTGTTTTGGTGCAGACTATGGGTTAAACTAAGCATGTCTGTACAGAACCATAATGAGACATTTTGTCATCTGGAATGCTGCCTCAGCTGGCCCTCTGCATCCTGCCAGCTGCTGCTGTTGCCGTCTCTGGACCTGCTCACTCCAGACTGAGGAGCTACACCAGCCCTTTGCTGCTCTGATGTCCTCTACTATGGCTCAGTGGCTACATTGCTTATTGTGAAAATGTCTTGATGCTCAGAAAGTTGCATTACAGCAGTCCTATTTTCTGTGGTCTCCTTCTTGTGACTGGAAAAAATTAAAAATTATTAATTTGAATAAGTGCCTTCTGCATAATGGTATTTTTGTGAGATCTTCTATATAGTTTAACATCATGGGCAAAGGAGGCTGTGGAAATATCCAGTATATCTTGCTACTTGGTATCTTGAGTGTTTCTATGATTCATGAAAGAAATGAGAAGGGTGAGAGCTGCCAGGCTTAAAAGATCTAATGTCACTAAGCCTCAGGGGACACTGCTTAAGAGCACTGAGAGAGGCTCACAGGCTGATTCCAAGGCCAGCCAGATCACTTGGAAGACTTGACCTTTGGGATTCATTATCTTAGGTTTTGAATTATAAATGACATTTATATGCAGGGAATTTCTCCTGTATTTTTTTTTAATGTAACAGTTTCTTAATTTGAAAAAACAGTTTTATATATTTGATTCTTTGATTATAAAACTTGGGCTTCTCTTTTATCTCACAGATGGCTAATGGCTATGAAATATTAATGCTAACACTAATATAAATAATAAATTAAACAGTGAAAGCTTCAGCTTAAAAAGTCTAAGTCTTACATGAGAACAGACTTAAAGGTGCACATGAAGGCAGGAATGAATTCCTATTTCTTCCAAGCAGAGTAAAGAATAGCCTGTTTGTAAATCAGGCATAATCTTGTTACTTTATGTTTCTACTCGGAGCACAAATGGTAACCACTTAGCAAGGTGAACTCCCTGTCTAGTCTCTCCCAATATTTGTTATTCTAATTTATCTTAGCAGAGAGAACACAAATTCCCTGAACGGCAGAGCTGAGCCCTGGTTTTGCTGCAGGCTCCTGATCTTGTATTCTGTGTGTCACTCCTAATGCCTTCAGAGGGTATGCAAAGAAAGCTGTTCAGACCCTGTAACTTGTATCTGAATAAAGGCAATTTAATATTTTTCAGTTTCACTTACCAGTTCCTACTCTGATGACAGTCCTGCTGCACATCTTGCAGTTTTAACAAACTTTCCTTTTTTGTTGTTGCTTTCTTAGGAAAATTGTGGTGTAGTTTTCCATAACATGCTGTTTCCTTGCAATATTCTCACTCAGTAGGGTAGATCTCTATTGATTATTTATTTTTGGAAGAACCTTACAACAGTACTATACTGTGAGCCCTCGTCTCTTGAGGGGACAACTTTCTAAAGTCTGTAAGCCTTCATGAAAGAGTACAACACCTGAAAGCAGAATTACTCTTTGAATTGTGATGTGCCTGCACAGTACATATTCAGCCTTACAATATGGAATGGTAAAAATACCTGTCTTCAATTGTGCTATTTTTCAGAACATATTGGAATGAAAATTACTGGCCGTTTTCTAAGTCTTGCTGTTAAGGAACCATTAAACAGCTGGAAAATGGATGTGTTTATTTTTCTGAAATCCTCCTGTGTTAAGCAGCCATGGTGGCAAGTTTAGGCAAATTTCTTACAGTGCCGCTGTGGATGTGCTTGGACTTGAAGGAGACAAACTGTGAGTAGAGAGTTTATTTTCTTGGTTTACAGGTTAATTTAGTGAATTAAATAGGCAAAATGCAAACCCTGACCCTCCTCCAAAGTTTTGCATAGCTGTTGCAGTGGAAGGTCTGTGTTGATGGTCATTAAGTCAGAGTTTAAACTTTTGGGATCATTAAGAAGGGCTAGCTCAAGGTCTCATCAGCTAGAATGCAGGAATAAACCTGTGCTGCTTGATGCTTAGGGAAATAATTTTCTTTCCTTAATCACAAACATATCTTTGAAGAAAAATCCTTTGCTGAAAGGAGGAAAGAGGGTAAGTGCATGACAGATTCTTCTCCACAGTTTAGGTAAGTATTCCCTGTTCTCCTCTCTAGCTCCTTGGTATGACAACTGTGAGAGCACCTGGCTGTTTGCCATCTTCTCCAGTAACACCTTCTTTCTAATTAAGGACTGTCAGATCCTGTGGGGTTTGTGTTTACCCTGGGGTGCAGAAAGAGCAGAGCTGCTCTGCAGCTTTAGCTGCCTTATGGGCCCATTACAGGCCCTCCCACTATCCCACACCTCTGCTAAAAAGTAGATACACTGTGATTTTTGTACTGTGAACAAGAGTGCAACAAGTACACAGGGTTTTTCACCTCTTTCTCTCACTTAGTTGTTTTTCTAAACATTTGGAGCCCAATGTGGCAAGTGACTGATTTAACAGAGGGCAGAGTCAATATGCAGTCAGACAAAGTTGACTGCCCAAAATTTTTACCTTCGTAAAAGTGTTACATCTTCCTTGACACCGTAAGATTGCTTATTCTTAACAGAAACAACCCACTCATCATAAAAGAACATTTATAAATTGAATATGTCTAACACCTGCTCATTAAGTAATTTTCCTTTTTTTCTCCCCATGAGAAGCCAACAGATCAATGCTTCCCTTTTGGCTCCATCCCACCTGGAGTCCTTCAGAGAAAGATGAGGGGGTCTCCTTCCTTGGAATCAGCCACTCTGCCTGTACTACTATAATTTGGATGATTTCTCTGTACAGAACACTGTTTTATGAAAGACAATACAAAGAGACATTCATATCAGCCATCCTGCTGGCAATTGTGAAAGAATGTGGACACTGTGTACCAGTTAAACTGCTTTTCAAAGGTCACTTAGGAGAATTTCTCAGTCACTATAGGTTAAAATAAAAGTACATATTATTACTATGTAGTATATAGTAATACAATAATATATACAATTAGAATGTAAGTCAGTAAGAAGCTCAGTGAAAGGAATCTAGGCTCCCTTTCTGAACTATTACCAAACCTACTTTTGGCAAACTGGAAGTGTTCCACAATCCTGAAGACCTTCCACTGAGAAAGCACTGATAGAATCCTTTAGGTGACAAGGTGAATTTAGAAACATATAGCATAGTAACCAATGCACAGTCCTATGACCAATCTACTCAGCAGCAATAAATTATGAAAATTAGCATTATAGAACAGTCTAGTCTGATTCATTTGACTTACTGTCCCTTTTGAATTCAGCAACATTGCAAATTCTGTAGGGGCATTTGTAGGGGCATTTGCAGATTAGAATTATGAATTTTGTGTGATGCCATAAAATCACTAGGGAAGAATAGAAAAGTTGGTGGATAAAAACATATGTTTCTTCTTGAACATATATTACCATATTTGTCTTTTATTGTAAGCTTGGGGCAGAACAGTTAAATGTCCACACATGGGTGGGAGAATTTGTACACAAATTTACACTGTATTTACCTACTGCTCTCTGGGTACAAATGCCTGTGACAAATATTACAGAGGATGAAGACATTACTAATTGGAAAATAATATACATGATTTGGACATCTTGCAAAACCCATCTGTTCTCTCCCGGTATTTACATCTAGGGACACTGATACAACACAACAAACACTAAGGTATTGTCTCAAATTGGGAAAATGAAAAGTTGTGCAACACATGGCGTTACATGAGCAGAGACTGCACTGTGAGTTACTAGAGCTTCATTTTAAAGTAGAGACCACCTATATTTTAATGAGTTACAGAAAGAAGAAAATCCTCTAGATTTTTATTCTTTTCTATATTATTAAAATAAAATTATTATTGTTAATTCATAGAATCATAGAATGTTAAGGGCTGGAATGGACCTTAAAGATCATTTAGTCCCAAGCCCTGCTGTTCTGGGCAGGGACACCTCCCACTAGACCAGGGTGCTCAAGGTCTTATCCAACCTGGCTTTGAACATTGCCAGGGATGGGGCATTTACAGCCTCCCTGGGCAGCCTGCTCCAGTGTCTCACCAATCAAACAATAAAAAGCTTCTTCTTAATATTGAGCCTAAATTTCCACTCTTTCAATTTGTACCCATTATTCCTTGTTCTGTCTCTACAGTTCCTGACAAAGAGCCCCTCTCTGGCTTTCCTATAGGTCCCTTCTGATGCTGAAATATTGTTCTGAGGTCTCCATGCAATTTTCTCTTCTCCAGGCTGAACAGCCCCAGCTTTCTCAGTCTGTCTTTGTAGGTGAGATGTTCCAGTCCTCTCCTCAACTTTATGGCCCTTCAACCTAAATGTGAGCATTTAGCAGCCCTGGATATTTTTATTTACTTTTTTTCTGGAATGAAAATTATCAGCTTTTGCATAGATTTAAAGTTAATGCATGTTTTTCATCATGAATTGAACATGATCATGTTTTATTGAAATAATGATACTTGTTGTAATATGTTTCCCTTTAAATCAGCTGCCTAATTTCAACTGATTTATTAGAGACAGTCTTAAAAATGCACACTTTGATTTTGCACATCATCTCTAAGAAATTACACTGATTATCTAGTAATGATTTTATTTGAATAATGAGGTTTCTGCTCTGAAGTTGTAGGATAATTTATTTGCATTTTGAATTAAATTGTGACTGAGATATTTGAGATAATTGTGCTTGCTGAAACACCCAAGGAATATAAAGAGATCCATACAAATCTTGAATGAAATACAATTACAGTTATCAGAAAGTTTATAATTTGAAGCTTTTCGGCAGCTTTCATGATAATTTCCTTCAATGCAGTCCAAATATTAGGTCCTCAGCAACAGGAACAATTTTCTTGGTCTTTCATCAACCCTGATACTGCTGGGTAAGTTCTGCAACATCTGATACATAATCCATCATATAAGGATTTCTCTTCAGGCCTCCACTTCTCAGGATCACAAGTTAGAGGAAGCCATCAGCTGTAAGAACTCTAGTTTAGGCTATTTAGAAACTTCTATTTTCTCTTTCATTTACTTATAAACTCTGGCAAAATTGAGTGCAACTACAAACTGGTATGTGTCATGGAAGCCAAGGCTTTTTCCTTTCCAGACAGGATATCATCTGAAGTCCTGGTCTACAGGAGTGCATCTGTCCCTCTCAATGCTACATAAATCATTGTCAGAGCATAGACAGACAGCTGCCAGACATGACCATAAAAGATTAGTACTGGAAGGAGTGACTATGGCACAAAAGCATGGCATCAAACCAAGAACCACATGGTTTGATGGCCTTTCTAATTCACTATCTTCAGCTTTTTATTTCCTTTCTGCCTTCATTCTTGTCCATCATAGTCTTCAGTTATTTCTTTTCTGTAGGAAGACAGACAGAACTGGTAATCTATAGCAACATGTCAGACTTTTACAGTAATATTTTTCACTATATGTGAATGCTAAGTAATTTTGCTTTATGTATTTGACAGTGATAGCTAGTTTCAACACAACTTGGAGTGATGCCTTTTCTAAGCTGTTCATATAATTATGTTAGCTTTTTATACACCATTGGTTGCTATTCCCATTGGGAGGCCTTACCCCCACTTCTTCCACTCACACATTCAACTCTGCTTTCTTTAAATGGAACCCAAGTGAAACAGGATGTGGACCTGGCTTTGCAGATGTTTTTCTGAATCTCTCACTGAATCTTCACTGTAATGCTCTGGAATGCTGTGGGGCTCTGTGGATCTGCTTTTGTGGAACAAGAATAAGGATTGAGATCTCACAGTTATTACAATAAGAGAATTTGCCTGCTCTAGAATTCATAAAATTCCAGGGAGCAGCTTAAGGAGTAAGGCAGCTTGATGCTTTCATGAGTGTACTGTTTGATGCAGAGAAATGATTAATGAGATTTATTGAAGTACTTATTCAATATAATATTTTGAAACTATAAAATTTTCTACAATTTACAAGCTACATATTGAATTCTCAAGCTGTGCACGCTCCTGGCCTACATAAGGGCAGGATTGTTTGTAATCTTATCCCTTGCCTCCTATTGCCTCCCGGTGTCTGTAATGCACTTGTTGTGTCTTTTCCATAATTATCCTCCTATTTCATACAAGCTGTAAAGCCCTGTGGTCTTTTTGAACTACACTGATTTAAGCTGAGCTCTTCAGAGCGCAAAGGTCTTCCTGCAGGGAAGTGGGGTGAAGGACAATAATCATTTAAAGGGAAAGACCTCACTTAACTTTGCACTCTGTGAATACAAAACCTCTCCAAGACATTCTCTGTCAGACATTTTATGACAGGATTTTAAACGAAGCAGTTTCTCAGCTACAGGAAGAGTGGTGTTTTTCTATGACAATTGCTCCTGATTAAACTGTGTTTGGGACCTGATGTGGCTGCCCATGCTCCCTCTACAGCACAGTGAGGCAGGTGAGTGTGTTTGATAATCTCGAGGAAGAGATTCTGGCCATCAAAATGAATGCATCTAAACTGAACAGACCAGACCTTATTCTTGGGTCTTCTAAGAAACATGTCATTCTTTTTAGCATGACTTGCCTGCCAAAGAGCTGTATGTGCCTGCATCCAGCAGACTGACCTTGCTGCATCTGCATAAGCAGGTTTGCTTTTCAGCCCACGGTCAGAGGAGATAATATTGGTGCAAGTGCTACCCTTGCAGTGTCTCCACAGGCAGAGGAGCCTTGGTAACATCTCTGGTTTTTACTGGGAACAGAGACATGTGGCTCATCAATCGTGACCCAACCCCACTGTTGTCTATAGAAGGAATTCCAAACCACTGCAGTTTGCTGTGAGGCTGCTCTTTTTCCCTTTCCCTTTCCCTCCCAGCTTTCATCTCTCACAGCTCAGAGTCGGTTCTGCCACTCATATATCATGTTTTAAAATTAGTGACTTCCAAAACCCTTTATGCTTGATCTTGGTGTGTCTGAGCTGTCAGCGTAGCCTGTAGTCTTTATCTACCTATTAACCCCAATACCTATTAATCAGTGATACATTGGTAAACACTACTATGGGAGCAACCTGGTTTGCTACCAGCAGTGTCCTTCAGTGTACAGTTGTATTGCACAAAAATAAAATGTGGCAGCAGAAATTAGGCTGGACCACAGTCAATAGCCCCACTGCCTTATACAATATTAATATGTTGGCATTGTAGAACCCATAGAAACCTTTTAAACTGAACTTTTTAATCAGGTTCTCAGTAGAAAGCATTCCAACTGCCACCAGCAGTTTAATCTTAGGAGCTCTTCTTCTGTACATAGCAATGTGAAAAAATCAGATTACTTATAGAAATTAGTACATCACTAAAAAGTAGGGTTCACTTTATTTCAGCAAATGGAGGCACCACCATTTTCATTACTGTCAATTTCATTTCCAATGTCTCTTACTGGGTGAAAGTTGTTTTGATATTGCTTTATTTGCCTCAGAGAAGATATTGAATTAAAATGGTGACTCTAACAAAAGGATTGGGGTGGCTGAGAGGGGTGTGTGAAGCAGGCAATCATTTACATTTTTCATACATTTGTCTTTCCATCATAGGCTAAACTTTTATAATTCAACATATAATTTCTACCTCAAAATAATTTGGTGAAAGGTAACTATTTCTAAGAAATGTCCCCTATGTCCCATTCCTATGATTTATTCTGGCTTGAGATGCCATTTCTATTTTACATTCTTTGCTGCAAGGTACAGTACAGAGCTGTGGCAATTTTGGGTGCTTGTCTTTCAGTCAAGTCAGCCTTAATGAAGCTGTCAGCAATGAGAACAGAGATAGTTGCTAGAAATTAAATAAGAAAGCCTATATTAAAATGCATTGATCCCCTTATTTCATGGTTTGTAACATTATTTATACTACCTGCTTTATATGCTACAGCCTCAAACTCATATTAAAAAAAGTCAAAAATATGTGAGGCTGCTGGCACTCCTCAGAAATTGTGAAAGCCTCTTTCAAAATTACTGTTGTCTGAGATCATAATATTTAATGTGCACTGAACTTAAGCTATGCTCTCATTTTCTGTTTTCTTAACAACTTTATTATCCCTCAGCTGTAAAGTCTCTGAGAGGAACCTTTGTCTCTACTGCTCCCTGTGAGTTCACACATCTGTCTGGTGTGAATTCTGCTCACTCTCCCTCTACCCTTATTTTTTGCCTTAAGTGTTCTCACCTTGAAAAGGTGCAATTTCACATTTCAGCCTAGTGCTTCAAAAAATGAGTGATTCTGCAAGCAGGGAAAATTTTAAATTCCTAGACCTGCATGCCTCATCCATACATTTGTCTTTCTTTTCTCTTGTTTTGTTTTTGTTCTTTTTTATCCTCTTTTGACATGACTTTTTGTTTGGTTGGTTGTTGTTGGGCTATTTTTTTTTTGTTATTGTTGTTGCTGTTGATTTTGCTTTCCCCTTTTCCAGAAATCCTTATTTAATTTTGGTTAATATTCTGGGTATCAGATACTTAAGCTGGTGCTGGAAAGTATATATAAAACAGCTGTATAATTTATGTAGAAGATTAAGGAGAAGAACAAAACAAAAACCAAGCACCAAAAAAAAAGAAGAATAATCATATTTGCAAAAAAGCTTTTAATACTTCAAGGTACTACTTTGCAAACTGTGAAGCCCTCTGCATGGCTTTACACAAGAAGCTGGCATTCCTTCTCTATTTACTAAAATCTTTCTTTTGCATTAGTAATTTGTTTGCATGAAGGTATAAATACACTATTTGAGATTAAAACCACAATAAGATCCATGAACCTACCTGTATTATGAAGTGGTCTCCACCAAAGGCAATAAAGGGGAGTCACTAAACATAAATACGAGACAAGTAGGACATCTGTTTACCCAAATTTTATGGACAAAATTTTAGTAACTGTGGTTACCTTCAGAACGGTGTTTGTTGGTGGTAATGTCTGATTCTGCTGAGAAGCTGATTGAACTGCCATTACATGTATATGTTGGTCACAGCTTTCATTGAGGAGAAAACAAATTATAAAATCTTTTTTGTAATGACAGAGGTCAAAACCCAGAACACAGAGAAGCTTGTTGGAGACATAGGCACACTGACTGAAAACCCAGAAGTTGGAGACATTGATTTGAGGACAGGTTGCTAAGAACATCTCTAAAGAACCAGATCTCGGAGTGCCAAGAGAGAAGTACAGGGCATAAAACTGGAAAAAGTGCTTAATTTACAGTAAATGGAAAGCACAGTTGCCTTGGAAAAACCACCACAACAGTTTTTCTCTTTTTCTTCTTGCTGGTTTTGGAGGAATTGGACTGTGTGCACATTTACTGTAAATGAAATATTTGTCCAAATTAAAAAAAAAAAAAAACCCAACCAACTCCCACCTCCAAACTCCCAACCCTCCAAACAAACCAATAAATAAAGAAACCCCAACAAAATCCCAGGTCAGTAAAGCTGGATGCATCACTTGTCCTTTTTGAGGAAACAAAGACAGGTTGGTTCAGATGGGCTGGAGACTCTGACATTGTTATGCTTGAAATTGAAACTCATATAATTTAAAACAAAGTCAGAGAGAAAGACCTGAGAGAAAAGGCAGAAGAACAAAGTTAAAACTACCATTTTGACTCCCCATCTGGACTCTTCCTAGCACTGTGTTAAAGGACCTTCTCTGTAGCCTGAGTACAGACAGAGTGAAACATTGATTATCAGCTGTCAAAAAATATTCCTGGCCACAGGAATATGTTTCAATTTCCTTTTGTTTTTGTATAAAGCATCTAGGCTATATAATTTTCTTGCTTCTAACATTTGTGGAATTTCAGGCTATTTTCAGAATAAAGCAAATCTGAGTTATGCTTCCTGAGACAATTGCAAGAATCAAAATCTGGACGAAGAACCTTTCTCTAATATCCAACCTCAACTTCCCCTGGCACAACTTCAGGCTATTCCCTTGGATCCTTCACTGATCACCACAGACAATAGATCAGCATCTGCCCCTCCTTCCCTCGCAAGAACCTGCAAATCCCCTCAGTCTCCTCCAGGCTAAGAGACCAAGTGACTTCAATCACTCCTCATACAGCTTCCCCTCAACGCCCTTCCCTATCTCTTTTGCCCTCTTTTGGATGCTCTCTAATAGTTTTTAACTATTACCAGTAACTAAAGACATTTCTTTTACTGGTAGCAGCCATGTTTCCAGTAGAAGGATTTTTAAGTGGACTTTTATCTGAAGAATTCTTCTTACTGGAACAAGTCTTGTACTGGAAACCAACTCAGGGGAAGATCTTAAATAAAGGGAAAGGAGGGGGGAATAAATAAGAAATAGAGAAATAGAGAGATTATTAGAAAGAGTGGGAAGTAGAAAAGGAAGGATGAAAATCAATTATGATAAATTAAATAAGGGAGACAGCTAAAGTCAGAAAAATTTCAGTGCTGTCACCCATTCCTGTCTGTTCAAAATATGTCACTCAAAGAGCTGCACAGAACGTGACAGCTATTCTCTCCCTCAGACCATCCATTTGGCTTTCATAGTGATTACTCTTGTCCCAGGACATAATGACCAGATTTTTTCCCCACACCCTGTGACAGCCTAATAATTTGCAATTAGTTATAATTGTTTCCCAAAGGCACACCTAATGTCCAAAGGCTTGCCATAAGGCTTAGGGAGCATTATTCCTATATAAAAAGCAACAGATATAAATAAATTTCACATTTTTGAGAAAATCCAAATGGCCAAGCTGTATTTCATCAGCATCAACTGCTAGCATGCAGTCAAGCTTTGTTTCTCTTTATCATTTTTAGGTTAATTAATATATTTTTTAATTTTTGTTCCATTTTTGTTTGCTACAGAATTGTAACAGATGCTGGTAGCAAGTAATATGTTTATGTCTGAAAAGCTGTTTCTACAGCAGCTCTAGATCTGTAAACAGAACATGTTCTTTAAGATACTTATTTCACAGTCAATGAAAATACCCATGGGAGTATAGCAGGTAGGGACTAAACCATTGATTAATAATGAAAACACGTCTCTGATATACATGGTGAGAAAAAAAAAACCACAAAAAGCCCCAGTATGTTTTTAACAATAGATCTTCCTCAAAGATGAGATTCCCAGAAATAAATAAAAGACTTAGGATAAATCCCACTGATTGTCAGTGGAACTCAGGTTCCCAAATCCTACCCTAAATCAATCAATTTTATTTATACTGTAAGCTACTTCTTTTAGGCAAAGGAAAACCAGAAGGACTCTGAGTTTTTATGTCAAAGACCCCTGTGTTTTCTGTGGTTTCCATAAGTACATTTTCAGCTCTATAATTACTGTTTTCCTGTTCCTAATAAAAAGTTGTTCAAAACCATTCAAATGCAATTATTGGAGTCTGATTGCCTCATTGGTTTCTGTTTGCCACAAGGTTAGACCTAATTTTAAAGCAGTAGTACATGGAATTTCTTGAAAGAAAATGTGCACATTGGAAACAGAAGGAGCTCATTTTTCTATTAACTGGAAAAACTTTGAAGGTTGGATGAACTGAAAGTAAGAGCAGAAGTAGGGGGTTGAGGATTTTTTATTAAATCCACAGGTGAAATATCCTTCATTTTCCAGAAGATGGAATTTTCTTAAGGCTCATGATCTGAATTAGTTTTATTGTCTGTTTGATAAAAGCATGCAACATTGATTTTACTATGCTAAAATTTAATAGCCAGCAAATATCCAGTGCACTGTTCTCTGAACTTGAGCACACCATGGGAAGAAGGAAGTGTTATGGTACTTTCTAACCAGTATGCACAGATACATCAAAAGAGATGACGAAAAATTTTAGACATTGTGAAACACTGTTTAATAGATACTGATTGTGTATATACTGAGGGATCAGCATCAGCTGAAAAAACTGGATTTGAAAATAAGAATCTAGAGTATTAAAGGAGATATTACTACCCAGAATTATACATGACTCTGAAGCACAGTCTTGTGCAATGGGCAAAATATTTCCAAGACCTGCAGCTTTCTGAGTCCTTTCACATTCTTTCTGTATTTCTACACACAAATAATCTTAACTCCATGTAGTATTATTTTCCTTCCCATCCATTCAGATTCTAGGCCTTTGAGATAGACTACCACTCAAATATCCACTCCCACATTATACAGAAGCACAATATGCTAGCTCTGGCCTCACTGTAGTCTTCACTGTTGCTAATGGAGTTCTGCCAAGCTGTCCCTCATTTCAAGAGACACTACTACCCCATAAAAGAGGAGGTATTTTATGTACTCCTGTCACCTCTTGCTGTAACACTGTGATCACCTATATATCCTTCAGTCTCCCACCACTTCTAGCTAGAATACAGAAAGACCTTATAGAATGAGAGAACTGTTTTGGTGGAAGCAACTCTAGTTTGCTAGACATCTAGAAGATATTCATAGACTCAAAGAACAGTTTGGGTTTAAAGGGATTTTTAAAGATCATCTAGCCCTGCCCGTGAGCAAGGACACCACCCATTAAATCAGTTTGCTCAATGCCCCATACAACTAACATTAGACACCTCAGGGATGAGGCATTCACAACTTCTCTGGTCAAGTTGTTTTATTGTCTCACAACACTCAAGATAAATTTCCCCCTTATGCCCTGTCTAAACCTATTGACTTTCAGTTTAAACAGGTTTCCCTGTTTTGTCACCACAGGCCTTGGTAAAATATCTTTGTAAATACCAGAAATATTTCTGTCTGTATGCTCCTGATACATACCTGTAGTGTGAAAATCAGAAAAACGACAGTTGGGGTTGACAATGATAGGGTTTGTGTTTATTACTTATATTCAGTGCACCTGTTTTGAATATTAAGCCAATTTCTGCTTATCATCTCTCTTTCACCCTCTTTTCCCTGTATCTTCAATAATGTAAATGTGACATACAGAATCTTTCAAAACTGATTGTGATGGATTAAGAAAAATCCCACTTCTGGCCCTAACAAACAATAAAAATGACCGCTATGTATGAAATCATTTGACTACTGAAGTTGGACTACTAGAGGAAAGGAACCTTTAAAAGAGATCAGCAGCTTAGTCTAAAAACCATATATAAAAATGAATTCAATTCAGCACAGTGAAATATTAAGATAAAACATTGACATGTTTTACAAATCTGATAAAGGTCTGCAGTCTTCACATCAGCAAAATGTAAACAGCAATGCAGAGGGGCGAAAAATTGCCTGTGTCCCACAGCTTCATGGTACATTTGATTTATTTATTCAGACATGAACTCTGAGAGGATAATTTTCCCCTCCATAATATGCGAATTCTAGGTATAACAGAAGGCAATTGGAGCTTGTGGGTTTACTTGTTTACTAGGAGCAATGTCATTGGATGACTGCCTGATGCGTATTAGATAGATCTCTCTCCTTTTTTCTTTAACACTCCTAGGTTTTGTCAATGTACAGCAAGTAAGCAGATGGATTCTGGTCATGTTTTATTTAATTAAAAAGCCAGCCTCTCCCATCTTTTTATTTTGGATAAACAAACTGTGTTTACTTTAAATATATGTGGTAAACAGCTGCTTCTGAAAACAAGCTTACTTTTGGTCAACACCCTCTACTTAAATTGTTCAAAACACACTCAATGTTTCTGAAAGCATTGCCATATGTTATAAAATTAATTAAATTTGAAAATGCCTTATCATCTGGCATTTTTATCTTTGAGAGGATTTCCTACTTATTTCCCCATGCTACAGATGTGTTTCTGAATTGCAACATCTGGCACTTAGCAATTGGGTCTTTGCTTCAGGCAGTAGCCATCTTTGGTCTAAAATTACAGTAAATCTAAATTTAGATTCCTCATCCTCTTGCTATTTTATACCTCTTTCCACTCTGTTATGACACATATTTGTATAGATTAACAGATGAGACCATGTCTGTCAGTTGCTCATTCTATCTGTCAATTACCATTTCCTTCTGGATAGACAAAAGAGTCACAAGAGGCAGTAGATCCTGTGAAATTCTGGTCTCTTGATCAGAGCAAATTTGGGATCTCTCTGCCTCACTCTTGTAATGTCTTTCCTTTTACTTATCCCTTTTGTTTTTGCCATGTTCCTTTTCATATTTTTCTTTCTTTCTTTTTTCTTTTTCTTTTTCTTTTTCTTTTTCTTTTTCTTTTTCTTTTTCTTTTTCTTTTTCTTTTTCTTTTTCTTTTTCTTTTTCTTTTTCTTTTTCTTTTTCTTTTTCTTTTTCTCTCTTTGTTTTTTATTTCGTTCTCTATCTCTCTCTCTCTTTTTTCACCTCTACTTTCTTCCTCTTTAAGTCATTATTTTTCAACCCTTTGCCTTCCTTCCTTCCTTCCTTTCTCCCTTCCTCCCTCCCTTCCTTTTTCCCTACTACTCTTCTTATGAACAGAATGCTGTAGTTATGTTACAATGATTTCTTTGGAATCATACCCCATAGTTCTGAAAGACTAAAATAAAATTATTCACCTTGATCCCAAAGGAAACAAGCAGAGCAGGTGCCGTATGGAACTCTCCATCAGCTGATTAAGTGGTAGGATTGTGCAACAAAATATGCAAAGTACCTCCACCCAGGGTGGATCAACCTAACCATATAAGAGTTAAAAAGTACACAGTTATGTCTTGTAGGAAGAAATATTAATTTTGAGGTGATAGAGTAGAAGAGATACTATGCATTTAAAATTCAACTTCTTTCATGAAGACTTCAGTAAATAAATCATTATATTGTTCCTTACTGATTCAACTTTAGTTGTTGATGTTTAGACATTATATCACTGGAGCAATACAGAATCCTGACTAAATGACTTTTGATCTTCAAGCTAAAAACCTCAGTTTTCCCTGCTACTTGCAGTGGTTTGTCACCAAAGGATAAAACCAGCTCTCCACTTGAGGTCTAACTCCAGAAAAAAAATATGCATTCCAGTTCCTTGAACTGTGTCCATGTTCTCTGTGGACATTACGAGTCACTTTAATACTATGAGCTTTTGAATTTTTCAAGAAAATATGCACTTCCGTGCCTTTTCTCTCTGTTGGCTAGAGCACACACCTGTCTCACTTCTGAAAGCAGTTGAGTTCATCATAAATATTTTTCTTACCCAATTTCCACCTAAAATAATACAAGATAAGCATTCACTGTGGGATTTCTACACATTTTCTGCTTGTCTCATCCCCAAAATCACATTTAGGAAAACCAGGGAAAGCTGAGCAACTCACCTAAGTTGTATGTGGGACACCAGGGGTCTATTTGTACGTGTAAACTGAACACCCTCAATGTGTATCCTCTGGCAAAATTTCTGCATCCCAGCTTTCAAACTCTTCCATCCTCCAGTGTGGAGTAATGCCCCTGGCTCCTTGGGAATGGCTGCTGCAGGAGTGCAAGCTGGCACATGCTGTCTGGACCTCAGTGAGTATATGAATGGCAAAAGGAATTCACCTTCAGAGCCCATGCTTATTCCCTGACTCAATTTAATTCACAGGTATAAGCCTCCTCCTTTAAAGCCATGTCTTAAGTTCGTATGACTCATGCAAATAGGATTAGCCTGCAATTGACTTATTTTTTTCTTTATGATGGAAATTTCTAGAATTGACCCAGTAATCAGAAATAACTGTGCCTCGTCTAAAGTACCTGTGCTATTTTAATACCTTCCAGACTTAAAACTTATACAGATTTCACTGTATGTTTTACCTAGGTTCCAACACCATAAAAATATATTCTAGTTCCTCTTGTCATGGAATTCTTGCTTTCACCTCATATGATTTCTATTACTTTTTGTGGGTACAGGTAAAAGAATACATATATTGCAAAGCACCTGCTTTGATAAAGAAGTTATTTCAGAATACCTATGCCTCTACAAAATGTGCTGCATTCTTTCCTCAAAGACTTCTTTTAGATAAAATATTAAGATATAAAATTTATTTGAAGACATATGAAATCTCCTTCACACTCTTCATCATGCTGTCGGATACATATTGCCATGTCTATTTGCCTGAAAGAAGAATATGATCCATGCATCTCTTTCTACTACTGAAGGAGAGGCAAAGGGAATTGCAGTAACCTAGCAAATCATGACCTTATCCTTTCTGAGTTCTAAATTCATCCTTGCTGAGGAAGGCCATTGTCAGAGTGCATAGCTTGGGCTGTGGGCAGTCAGCAGCTGAGATAAAGACAGTCTGTCCTCTAACTCTATTTTTATTGGGTACCTGCATAGCTAGGTAAAATTGAGCTGAGATATACAGTTTCTATAAGAAGTCCTAATCAATCTGTTGTTCGGACATCCTGGTTGACTTAGGAACTTGGAGACAATTCAACTTGTCGTTGTTCCAAGTGTTCACAGATTATGTGTTCTTATCCCTCTATAAAATTTTACCAGCTTTCTCTTTGATCCTGACCATATATCCACTTACTTTAGGGGTTATTTTTCCATCTGAATTGCTATCTTCCCTCCTTACCTCTTTCAGTCTGATTTAGGTATCTTTTTCACAGAATCTACCAAAGACTATGGATAAATATAGAAGGAGGATAAATGTGCCTGACACTTGCAGGCTACTGCTCTTGCCAGCAGAATGTAGCTGCAGAAAGGATTTAGCAGGAGAGAATAAATAATGCCTAGAAAGATCCAAAAGAGGGGAAGAAGGGAGAGGGCTTTGCCACAAGTGTATTTGTGGCAAAAGCATTCAAGTAGTTTCATTGCCCCCGCTTGTACTGAGGCAAAGAACACATTCAGAAAGTGACATTTTAAATTTGAGACAGAAAATCTGTTTTATATTTCTGATTTTCTTTTTCAGTGAATGGAGAAGCTATATTGAGCTGCTTTTTCTAAATGAGGAACTGAAGGGCCTAATTTATCCAATGGTGCAGATTCCAATGATCAGATGATAGCAGTTTGGGACCAAAAGAGATCAAGGTAGAATGCCATGAAAAAAGGGTCAACTTAAATTCAAACTAAAAGTAGCAGTGATGTGTTAAGCACAACATTTTACCTGTACCAAATCTGAGCTACCTTTCCCTTGTTTCCTATTTCACCTATCTCTGGAGGCCTCTTTTGCAATTCTGATACTGGTTTTTATCTGCCACTTGAACATGTGAATTGATCTTTATTTCATATTCGTGACTGAGGCTCAGTTTCCAAAATCCATCTTCTATGGATGCACTTGTGTCTGTGATGGAAGCATTACTATTCAAATGCTCAGCTTTATAGGAAGAACTAGTTCAGCCTCTTAAAAGAAAGGAAAACAACCCAAATCTTTAAAATTTTGAAAATGAGAGCCTGTCTGTCATAAGGTGGTGCAGATTTGGTATGGATTTGAAGATATTTTGTCACCTTCCCACACAGGACCTTCAGCTTCTTATCCAGCATCCCAAGCAACTCTTCTGTGGTTTCAGTCAAGTTTTGGCTTTCAGTCAAGTTGTATTATTCTCAGAAGTGCAGTCAGTCAAATCATCCTTATCTCTTTTTATTCATCCCCTGAAGTTTCTGAAAGATGTAGACTTTAAAAAGAAACGTATCTTATTATTAAATACATACAAATAAATGCAGTCTCTCCCATGGAATTCGTGTTGTAGTGAATTTTATACCATAGGCATCACTGAAAAATTTCCTTCAGTCAAGTCTTGTCAGTGCACTTAGTTTATTCATCTGGATCACTCATGTCTGCCACTCAGGTTTCCTGTTTTAAAAAGCTGCATAGATTGAGAGACTCCTGTAGTATTACATAGAGCTACATTTAGTTAGTTTGCTTTCAGCAGCTATTTTGTTGTGCTATATTTAATCTAATAATTATTAGATACATTTTATTTTCATTCTATGTTTTATAATTGTTAGAAGCTGCAAATATTTTAGAGTCCAACAAAGCAATAAGATACTGCTTATATTTAGACAAAAATTATGTTTAATGATGTCTATTCAAACATGCGATTCAGTATAAACAGGATGAATTAATATATTTACATCTTTAAACATTTATCAACTAATTTTTTCTGATCTCCCTTTCCAGCCAATTTGTGTGTGTTGCCCCTCAACAGTTCTCTAAATCAGCACTAAATTAACAGACTACTGACAAATACTAAGAAACCCAGTACTACGTACCAAAAAATACCCGACTAAACTTTGAAATTTTGCACGCTAGTCATACATATCTTCCTACTGTGTCCTTCAAAAGCAACAGAAGAGCAAAGAACAGAGACTAAAGAAACCTGGTTTTGAAAAATATAATTTGCAACTAGATTGCTTTGTTACACTAGAAAACTAGTTTAATTTTAATTCACTTTTCATCATAAGACAATATAAATCAGGACAAAAAATATTGTAATACAGAGTAATAATTTTAGTTTATAATGCTCAAGTGTCAGGATGAAGACCTTTGTAGGTGAAGAGAAACATGCACATTTTTATGTACGCTATATATAATCTCTGTATGCACAGATATACACAGATTACTTAGGATTTTATAGTCTAGTAAAATGCATTAGCCACAATTCAAACAAATATTACTGGAGTCTACTGCCTTAATAAATAATTCATTTGTCTGAATAGGTTTCTGCAAGACTAATTAAGAAAGAGAAATTTTGGGGTATTGTGTTATTGGCATTTAAAATAGTTAGATTAGATAGAACAATGTTACTAATAGTGACAGAGCCCTTACATGATATTTAGTTGCTGGATGTAATAACCAAAATATATTTTATCTAAAGTAATCAGAATTAAAATAATTTTAGACATACTTTCATCAGTTTTAGTTCACAGAAAAGATGGAATTGTAGATAACACCCTGAAACAAAAATTTTATGGACATTAGAGAAACATTTAAATAAATTTGGGCCATAAGTAAAGTGGGGTGGGAGTTGTAACAAACTAGGCCATAAAAGAGAACTACCTGTAGACACCAATAAAGTTTACATGGCTAAGAAGAATAAAAGCTGAAGTGGAATCTCTTTGTGTCATCAAAATGTTTTCAGCCTAATAGGAAGACTGAAGCAGTTAATAAGAACTATTTGGAGATATAAAGAAAAAAAAAAAAGAATGTGTGAATATGATATAGAAATGGCTGAAGTACTCACCATCATTTTTCATGGATAAGTTTGTTCCCAGACCTTGGTGCACACCTCCATGGTTTTGGAAGGAGATGGACAGCAGAGCAGGACTATTGACCAAAGTCAGATATCTATGCAGATATCTGGGGCCAGGGGGATTTTACCCAAAAATGAAAAATGTGATACTCCATGCAGAGTCATGGCCAGGGGGGACTTTCCCCACAATCAATAAATCTTCTACTCATTTTTTAAAAAGGTGGGAAGAGAGGGTTGTGGAAAAGGAGTCAGGTTAGCTTCACCTTAGTCTTTAAATGAATAACATCCTATTGGAAAACATTTTCAAACAAGAAAGGCAATTAGAGACAGGGAAAATGCATTTATGAGGGCCCTATCATGTTTGATCAGCAGGGCTGCTTTTTGAGATGAAATGACTGGCATGTGTATGAGGAAAATGGATGAATGTAATCTGACTTGTCTTTAGCAAGGATTTTAGTACCATCTTGTACAGCTGGTTCATTTGAAACTGGAGGAACTAAAAGGCTAATCCTGTTAGATTAATTAAAAATTGATAGACTGAGCAGCTTAGAGGGTTGTAACCAATGATTTGAAATTCAGTGAATGGCCAGTAACACATGGACTACCCTGGTGGCTGAAACTGAAGCCAGAATTGCTCAGTATTTTTGTCAGTAACCTGGACAATGAGACAGAACATATCCTTAGCAAATTTATAGTTCATACTAATATCAGTGGGACTGACATGCAGTTTAATGAAAAAACTCAGTTAAAGATGAAAGCAAGACTTACAAATATCAAGACCAAATTCCTCAGAACTCAACACAGAAGGAACTTGTGCATGAAATCATGGGAGCTGTCTTATGACTTTAAATAAATCTACCAAGTCTGCAGGACACAAAAATAATAAACAAGTTGAAAAGCAAAAAAAAAGTACTCTAAGCAAGTTCAGGAACATTATTCAGACAGAAATAGAATGTAAGATTAAAAAAAAAAGGTAGAAGAGGAATTAGAAAAGAAAACCAACATATAACTAGCAGTTCATACAAATTTCACCAATGACAGATTTCATCCAACTGTATCATTCTTTCTCAAGAAAACTTATTTTAAATGTGGAGAAATGTCATAAGCTTTCCCTGTCTGGAATTCAGAAGGTACTTTATATGGGCACAGGGGAAATCACTAAACTGAAGATGTTCAGGAAGGTGAGATTTAGAGAACTGAAATTGAGCTAAAGAACAGATAAGAATGCGTGTTGTAAAAACTGGAATTTTCAGGCAAGGGTTAAATATTTCTAAATTACTTAAGTTGGAAATGATATTACTTAATATTTTATTAAGATTGTGAGCACAGAAATGGACTTGCTATAGAAAACCAGATGTGATTAAAAGAAAAAAATTGCCAATACTATGCTGTAAAGTGAATATTTTCAGGAATAGATTAGTTTCATTATGTTCAGTTTTTAAAACAAGTAGAAAATAATGTACATATGGAATAAAAGATAAAATTTTGGGCTACTTGTCTGACAGAAGAGGAGAAAGGTATGAAAAATATAAGGTTACAGAAAGACCACTAATGACTGATGAGATGTATTTAGGAGGACAAAGGAATTTGTAAGTGATATGAATATATTTCTACTGAGCACACAAAGTAAAATTATAAATGTTAAGGCAAAAGATCATGGGGAGAACTAGTTTGTAGTGCTATATAAAGATCTGAACACACATGTTTAAGAGAGACATATTCAAGTGGGATTTATAGAGCAGCATTGAAACCAGGCTAATGGAAGAAAAAAATTACTCAAATGACTCTGGAAAATAAAGTTTCTCCTTCTGTCTCATGAACAGATCAAGGATGGCTGTGGTGCAACATATGCCAAAAAAAAAAAAAGGGGGATATGATGAGAATAAATTATTATTATCTGGGAATGTCTAAATTCAGATTAAAGTTTACAGTACAAAAGAAGAATAAGAATCAGCAGAGGGAGTTTCACACAAAATCTGTGCATTTCAGTGAGAGTTACTTTTATATTTTTAATTTGCTTTTCACTATAGATCAAAGTGAAATTTAAGGGAATTGTCTGCCCACAGGGACCCAAACTGTAGAGGTGAACTGCTAAAGTAAATTTCTGCCATCTGCTCTAATAGTATACAAGTACAAGCAAGACAGAAAGGGTATAGGACATCCTTTCTGCTTTAAGTTGAGGGAAAAAGTGTATTTTTTATATGAGATTATATTTACAGCAAACTTGGGCAATCTGGAAATAGAAGTGGCATATAAGCTTTGTGGATAGAGCTCTCTTGGGATTCAGATTATCTGTAAAAGTAAGGAGGAATTCAAATCAGTAGTAGTAGGTAATTTTTCAATGGTGTACATTCTGTTGATGAAAGATGCTTTTTTTACAATTAATTGTTTATAGGAATTGGACATTTTAAATTCAGTAGGAAAAAATGTCAAATGGGCAGGAAAGTTATGAAATCTTTCTCATTGGGGAATTACCAGTGAAGTCATAACTGGGTTACTTGGTGTCCAATTTAAATTATTTCCTTGGTCTATTTGAATCATCCCAGATGTTAAACTTACCACTGTTTAGGAGATTTCTCTCACCTGCTGAATAGGATCTCAACTGCTGTAAGATTATGGACCTCTGAATATCTTTGAGATCAATTTATGCAACAATTGCCATACAGGCAGACGCTTGGACTGAACTTTTCCAGAATTCAAATGTGGGCCAAATCCATTCTTTGCAGTCTTGCTCTCATATTTTTTCAGGTTTTTAATGTGTCAGGATTATTCTGAAAGAGCACAGAAAACCATTTTGATTCTCAAAACTTTAAGTAGTGAAAAATGTGTTTTCTGCTAATTCCTATGGAAGTTCCAATAAAGAGCCCAACTGATGAATCATAAACCACAAATAAAAGTCTCACTCCTTAGTTCTTCATAGGCGTTTTATGCTTCAAACATTTGCTGTCAGCCTTGTAAGACACCTGGTGTGCTGCTGTATCATTGAATAAGATTAGATATTTCATTTATATTGAGGAGATTATGAACAGTTTTCCCACTGAGTGACAAGACATTGGGTTGAAAAGATTGAACTGTGGGTAGGTATTTCAATACACCAAGGTTAGATATATAACCTAGCTGACCAGTTTTCCTGGGCTTCCTAGACAATGATTTCCTGGGCCCCCTATATAATGAATGAAGAAAAGAACAGTTTTAATTCAGAGCAGGACCACGGTCTTTTAGGGGAGAAGCCTACCATAGTGACACTGATTATCCTGCAGCAGATGAGTGTCTGGATGTTAAAATTGGTATGTCCATTGCCACTGAAGTATATCAGTTTTGACAAATCAATGTTTTCCATCAAAATTGGGTTGCTGAAAAATTCCCCATCAGCGTCAACTGGCGCATGTTTACAGCTGGAGTGAGTCAGCCACACACACTGTCCACAGCATCCGTGGCTCTTGCTCAGACTGACAGAATGATGTGATGAGTGTTTGGCAGGTTGGTCTGAGTGCAGCAGCAGAGACATGCCTCTCTCCTCTTCTGCTCCTGCAGCCCCCATTGTGGCCCCATAGAAGGGCACAGAGAACAAGTTCTCTCCATGCAGCGGCAACGCTGGATGAAAGTGACTGAAGGAAATCCCTGAAAAAAATGTTTTTCTCTCTTAGGTTTCTTATTGGGCTGGAGGGGTTGAGCAATGGCTATGTACTAGCTAACACAGTAAAAGTGATTACTTTTTTCAAGGAGAACAAGTAAAGAAGCTGAAAAATATTTAATCTCTGATGAACATTTTCTTCACTTTAAGTTGAAGTTTTTCCTTTAATTAATTGTGATAGTCTATAATAATTTTTGCCTCAAGAAAAAATTGATTGTTTTGTCAAAAAGACAAATTGATTTTTCTAAGATTTCCATTTTCCTTCAGCTTGAGCTATTTGCCAGATTTGACTTAAATTCATGAATAATTAATTACTTACTACATACCATTCCCCTCCTCCATCAAAAGACACTTCTGGACACTTGTATTCAAAATAAGAAGAAAAAGCCTCACTGAGAAAAGATGTAAGAAAAACATTCAGTTCTGTTGTCCTCCTGTTCTTCAGAATTATGTATGGGTCCACTGACTTCTGCAAAACATACTTGCAATAAGTGGTTTGGTGTTCACCTCATGTAGGGCACCACTACTTAGCAGGATATAACTGGCATTTTGCTCTCTGAGCCAAAAATGTTTCACACAACAATACAAATATTGCCACCACTTTCCTCAAGGCATTGATTCACCTAAATAACAACTGCTTTCTTTTTTTTCACACTGCTGTACCTTCCCCCTTGGTGTTAGCTGAACACCAGGTGGCCTGAGTTGTCTTTTTCCTGTCAGAAAAATCCTTCTAAAATTAACTGGATTGCTACAGTCTCTATCCCAGTCACTACTAGTGCCAGTGCTGCTCTTCCTCAATTTGTTGAATGCATCTTTGATAATTTTCCATATAGTGCCCTCATTTTTACTGCAACATTTTCATAAGCATAATTTCACTTCCAACCCATCAAGCTTAGGATTTCCATTGTCGTCCTGGCTTTTGTTCCTGGCTTGTAATGCCCTGTTCCTGCAGTACTTTCAGCAAGTGCTTTTCCTCTCAGTCTTCTCTTTCCTGTACAGTTATGCCTTCCTAAACCATAATATTTCTGACTCTATTTTTGATTACCTGTGCTGCTTCTTCTTGGGTAAAGATGTCTGAATTTTCAAGCACACCACTTTTCATAAAGAAGGAATTGTCTGACACCTTCTCTGGCATGAAATTCATGTATATATAGTTGCTAATCATAAAACCATAGAATCATAAAGTAGGGCGGAAGGGATATCTGAAGGATGTCTGGTTCAAAATTTAAACACTCCTGTTGTTTACTGAAAATAGTAGAATCTTGGATAATCCTGCTCGCTCTATGTTCTGTGATTATGATAATGAATAAAAGGGCAATTAAAACTATTTTCCAAATATCATGCAATACATGTTGTATTCTTTGATGATAAATGCAATCAAGGTGAAAGAATTAAGTGTTTTGGATGTTCTAAGCTGTTTGATCTTGTTAAAAGGAGTGATTTTAGGAAGATTTATCACAGTTAGGAATCGAGTACCCTCACAGAGTATAAAGACAGCCTATTATAACTGAGTTCTTCAAAAGAGGGCAAGTGTGAGCTACATCATTTCAGAACTACCCTTAGTTTAGTTCATTTCCGATAATCAGGAATGGACCTCCTTTGAGAGGATCAACTGCCATTTCCGTTTTTAAATTGCTTGTAAGGAATCTATGATGTCTGATCTGGTTAATTGAAGGTCATGCCAATCACAAGGCTAATATAAAAGAAAAGCTTAGCAGTTCCTGTTAAAATGCAAAGTATCTGCAGTACGCCTAATTGTTAGTGTTTGAAAATTGAATCTCGTTCTTTTTTTGAAGCAAAATTTTAATTCTAAACTAAAAAATAATGATGCTCACTGATAGTCTTTTCTCTTTGACTAAATTTGAAATATGCAGAGACTTGTTTGATCTTTGACAGATTGCTGTGAGATGGAGCCGGATTTGAGATATATGAGAGTGAGAAAATACCAAAGAGAACTGCAGGCTAATTGCATCCTTGTTCAGGCTGAGGGAGCTTTACATTTGACTTCACACTTAGAACAGAAATATTATGGTTCAGACTGAATTACAGTCTGAATAGTCTGAAGTCTTGTTTAGTAAATTGCTGCTGCATCTAAGGCATGTAACACTTCCAAAATAAAACAACACAAATTCAAAACTAAGAACTACATGTTGCTTTTGTGGTAAAAATAAGAAATATTAGGAAAGGAAAATTTCCTTTTCGGCTTCAATAAAACATTTGCAATTGCTTATATCCCAAAGAGTACGACAAAACCTCAAGCTGGGTAATATGTGAAGAACTGTCTCATTCTTCTGGAACTCTTCTCATGTTTCTTGAGGGTGGAGACCACTTTTAATTTTGTGTGTGCATAGCTTTGGCCACTGCTATGTCACAAAGCCCCTATATGTACTATATGCGATGTAAAGTTCTTATTACTATTTAAGTAACAAAGTTCTTATGATATACATGAATTTCATTAGGTCGTCCTGTCCACCTCACAGTGTGCTGGTTTTGGCTGGGATGGAGTTAATATTGTTCCCAGTAGCAGGTACGGTGCTGTCTTTTTGATTTAAAGTAAGCATAATATTGACAACATGCTGATGTTTTAGTTGTTGCTGAGCAGGGCTTGCACAGCACCAAGGTTCTGTCTGCTGCTCACACCTCCCCACCAGTGAAGTCAGTGGGGGTGTACAAGTTGTTGGGAGGGGACACAGCCAGGACAAAGGACCTCACCACATGGCCTCATGCTCAGCATACAAAGCTGGGGCAAGAAGCAGAACTGGGAGGAACATCCAGAGTGATGACGTCTTTCCAAGTAACATTATGTGTGATGGAGCTCTGCTTTCCTGGAGGTGGCTGAACACCTGCCCACCCATGGGAAGTGATGAATGAATTCCTTGTTTTGCTTTGCTTGCATGCACAGATTTTGTTTTACTTGCTAAACTGTCTTTATCTCAACCCACAAGTTTTGTCCCTTTTACTCTTCTGTTTCTCTCCCCCATCCCACTGGGAGGGACTGAGTTGCCAGCTGGGGTTAAAACCAGGACACATGGTTAATGAGGAATCATTTCCCCACTGTATTTCCAATTGCTTGGACCAAACTCCATTTAAATAATTCAAACCAAATGTGCTGCTATTGTTCACACTGGGAGGCTCTCATTATTCCATATGGCATTGGATGTATGCGATGTGTATTATAACAAGGGCCTGCTAGTTAACTATTGCCAAGACTATGACTTTGTTTTTATTGTTCCGTTATTCTTATTCACATAGTATTCAAATTCATAAGAAAATAAGAAACTCAAGGACTGCCTTTTTTTGGTCTCCAGTAGTAACAGAAGATACCTAATTCCCATCATTTCAGACAAAGAATGTGTCCTGATGCTCCTGGGCTACTGAGGCCAGGTTTAGAGTTTGGTAACCATGTAACAGATGTTTCTAAAGTCACTAAAAAGTCTGTGACTACCCAATAACTCTTTTTCAAAAATTCAGCCGATGCAGAGAGCATTTAATGAAACTTGCTTATATTAATCCAAGAGCACACCATGAAAAAAATTGCTCCTGCCAAGCAGCACAAGTTGTGGCACCTATGTGGTAGCAATGTATATTGAGATACAGTGCCAGAAAGCAGTGCTTACAGCAGGAGATTCACAGAGGGATCAGGCTCAGCTCCTCCTGTAGTTTGGGGTATGCCCCTGGCAGCTCTTTGTAACCAGAAACTAAAGCAGCAAATCACTTGGGTCTTTAATGGAGCTGTTGGGGAAAAAAGTGGGAAATAAAAATAAAGTCCAGAAGAATAGGCAGGAAGGTCTGCATGATGAATCTTGCAGAGCTTTTCACATCAAGGGGTAATACTGCTCAAAGGATGAAGAATTCTGGTCTATAGCCTTTGATCAAATCTCAAAAATAAGTGAAACTCTAGGTAGATGTTGAAATATATTCCTCAGTGCTAATAAATTTCTAACAAGCTAGATATCTAATGATATAAATCATACATGTAGTCTTACTCTATAACAGCATAAAACAAAGATTGAGTGTAGTTTTTAGGACAGTCTTAAGGAAAAGATTGTTCTTTGTAAGCTCAGTTAGGCAGTTTTTTATGCATGAATTCATTACTCCAGCTGACTGCTCTCATGACTGAGGACATCCAAAGGATTCAAGCGTAGGAGTAAAACAGTCTCACACCTAATGCTTACAGAGATTTCCAAAGCAACTGACATTTGCTATTTTAAAATAATTTCACAGTAGCTGAAGACTCAGAGACAGCATAGCCTTAAAATGTAATGGAAAGGTGAAGTACATTAGCATCCCACTCAAAGGCACCACTGTACACTGGGAAAGGGAGCCTGCACTACATCTATCTCTTCAGTGACCTCATTTTGTGTCCAAATATGTACCACTGAGCCCAGGAATTTCCCAGCAGGGCGTCCTGCCTCTACCTTTGCAGCTTAACACAAGGATGATGGCACCCTGCTGTTTGCTGGTGGCCTTTTGGGGGGGGGTGTCTTTTTTTTTTCCACACTCCTGTGCATGTATATACATATACATAAGCCCATGTGTGTATATATATATCTATTTATATATTTATTTTATATTTATTTTATATTTATTTTATATTTATATTTATATTTATATTTATATTTATATTTATACTTATATTTATATTTATATTTATATTTATGTACATGATCAATGTATAATGGAGAAACTGAGGCAGTTATAAAGAGCGGCCCTTTGCAAGGATCAGCAGAGAAAAAAAAGAATGTCTACAGCGTTAGCAGGGATGATGTCCAATCCTACTAAGCTCAGGCAATATTAAAGGTAAGAGATTAACTCAGAAAAGGATAATATTCTTTTAAAAATAAAGAGATAAAAAGCTAATGAAAGTAAGTTGGAAGAGACAGTCTTTAGGAAGGGAAAACATTAGAAGTCAGAAAGATCATTGCTAAAAGGTAAGTCCCTTAACTAAAAATAAGTTGTTCAATTAACAAAAATAATTTTAAATTTACAGAATGTGTCATATGAAAATGTTTAGACTTCATGATTCTTTCTCTTTAGTGGTGAATTTATTTCTTTTGTTTCTCTTTTTATTATCAAAGCCAACTTCTGCTGCATAATTTCATTAAAATGGCAGCTCCCACTGAGAGAAATAACTCTATTTGGTGAATGGATATCCTGACAGAGTGACCCCATGTCTAAAAACTAAATGGAATATTTTTATCCTCTATGTGCATGATGTACATGGACATAAGTACAGACACACATGTTTAGAAGTATGCGTGTGTTGATATTTGTCTAGAAAATGTCTGTGTTTAAGTCTGTAAAGACATTGAAAATCACAGATACTTTGTTTTTTGCATGATTCCCCTTGTCATTACAATCCCTACAGCATGGTCACATCCAACAACCGAAACCAATTTCAAAGGGCTCAGATGTGTTGCTTTGACACAGAACAGCATTAGAGGCCATTCAGCAGCAGCAGCAGCAGTTCCCCTCCTCTCACTGTAACACTGGTGGCTCTCTGACTTCTTCCAACAAAGGAATCGGTTGACAGCAGCACATCATGCACAGGTCTGTCAGAAAAGAAGAGCTTCAGCGGCCAGGAGGAGGTATAGTTTATAATTTTCAACAACAAGATCAGAATTTTTCATTCCCCAGAAGGTTTATCAAGACGCCCATGCACTTTCCCATTGATAGACCAGATCCTGGTGCTGGCATCCAGGCAGTGCTTTGGGATGCTGCACATTGCTCTGGCTGTCCCAGCTGCACCAGCTACGAAGGCTTTTTCCTCCAGCAGAGGAGCAGAAGGATAACAGAGAAGGATCATGCCATAGTCTGCTTCCGTTGCATCCAAACAGTTTATAATTTTTCATATCATGCTGCATCTCCCCCAGATGCTACATTCAACCCAATCTTCTCCAGAGTTATTTCTGAAATTTTGCAGCAGACACAGGTACTCCCTGTTTTATATATTAGACAATTTTAATATATAGGTTAGTTCTACCTTCTTGAATGTCCGTTTTTATGACATGAAAAAGTCTACAGCCCTTGTAGAACATGGCCAAGAAAAGGAGTTTTCTGGAGATTTTGTCAGACATTTTACACCATGCTCTTTGGACTGTTCAGTAAAAATGTCACTTAATACACTTATAAAAATAATATTTGTGGCATTAACGGCTCTATTAGAGAAGAATATGCAGCAATTTAACAGTTAGATATGTCAGATACAGGGATGATGTTACTAGATGTTATCATTCTTTTCTGTAGCAATGTCTAGGCAGGACGTCATAAAAAGGTGCATAATACCATTCATGTTCCTTTCTATGGATACACTTTTAAGAGCTACTTGAACCTGTCACATAGGGCTTCATTTGGTGCTCCTTGAAGTTAATGGAAAACATTGGATTGACTTAAGGCCACAGTTCAGGCCTATAGTTGATCTAAGTGAGATGCTAATAAGGTCTGTATATTAATAATCTCTACTTTGGCTCTTCCATTTGCTGGCACTACCATTTCACTGTATCTTGTCTTAAACTACATGCATAAGTCTCTGAGAGGAATTACTATTTTCTTCAGCTGCAAGGTTACCTAGAAAATGCACAAATGAAATATGAAATTTGAAAAAAAGGGGAAAAGACAATTTAAAATAACTAAAATTTGGTAAGATCTTTCATAAGAAGAAAAAGTAAAAAATACTAGTTATGCAAATTTTGAACTCACAAACAAGGAATTCTGGAGACTTTCAAATATTTTTCTTTTTGGACCTTTCAAGCAGAAGAGACAACATGAAACTGAATACCCTCTCACTACCAAATCCATTTTTACTGAAGATGACCTTCAAATATTTCTGAATGTTCCTGATTATTTCCAGAGAAAAATGTGACACATTAATGTTAATTTAATATACCTGATTTTTTTTTTCAAGACTTCATAATAATGCCAGAGAAACCAAGATCTAAATGTAACTATTGGGTCTGCATGTCATTGTTCAAAACTAAATTTTGATTCTTGAACTAAAACTTTTTGAATGGGAAAAAAATGGGAAATGTTAGATGTCTGTAAAGATTGTCTCCCCTAAATCCTGAACCAGAGTGACATGCAGATTCCTACTAATTAAAAAAAAAAAAAAAGCCAGGAGTTTTCTAGCAGCAAGAGTCTTGGGGGAAGCAAATGACTGGGTCAGGCAGTTTCTGCAAGAACAGAGCTTGTTTTAGTGAGAGAAGGGCTTGGCACATCCCTAGCCTGATGGCATCACTGGGTCTATTGCACAGGTGCAGGAAATCTGTCCCTTGCCAGAAGATCTGTGCCTGCACAGCACATGGAGCACTTCCTCAGGAGCACTGGACCTGTGTGACCTGTGGAGCTGCTCTGTCACCAGCCTCTGCCTGGCTTGCAGAAGGGCAACCCAGGGAAATGGCAGCTGGTGCAGGATTATCAGACTGAGTGCTCTTCAAAGGGTAGGGGAAAGAGTTACATGGCAGAAGAGGTGCAAGAGAAGAAAGTCTCATTATGTTTAAACAACAAATGTTTAAACTACCGTCTACCTTTACCATGGCACAGGTTTTGACTGCAGAACACTCCTAACATTGTGCAGCCATATGTTTTCTACAACTTTGTCAAGTTTAATGTCATCACAGCCTTATCAACCAAAGCTACGTAGATTAGACAATGCCTAGAAAGAACTTATAAATAGATACAAATACAAAAATTATTTTTAAAAATAAAGTGGAAAACATCATAGTTAATTAGTCAGTAAATGATTCAAACCTCACATGGGTGTATTAGGAGCATCTGTTGTACTAAACATAAACCCTGTCTAATATAGTCTGACTTTTAGTTAATATCTGTCTATATATTGATAGATAATAAACATGATTGGCCCAAATACTGAGCCCTGGGGAACACACTTGTCAGCTGGATGTAACTCCATTCACCACCCCTGTCCCTGCCCAACCAACCAGCCAGCTTTTTCCCAGCACACACATCCAAGACTCCAAGACAGGAGCAGACAGTTTCCCCTGGAGAATGCTCTGGTAAATGGTGTCGAAGGCTTTACTAAAGTCTAGACAGACAACATCCATAGCTGACTTTCAATTTCTGTAATACGTATGTAATATTGTAAGTCTTGATTATTTCTGTCTCAAGAATTACAGATCTGTTAGAAAAACAGTCAAGCTTGATGCAAAAACACAAAGCAATGGAGAGAGCATCTACACTATTGAGTCACATACTTTCCAGGGACAGATACACTATTATTACAGGCACTGTTATCTAACAATATTTCATCTGAGAATAGAAAACAACTTATATTGGGTAGACAGTGCCAAAACTCAGTTACCTTCAGTTTAAGTTGCTTAGATAGACTTGGATAGAAACGTGCAGAGAAAATGTGAATTTAATGTTTCAGTCAAAATAATATTTGATCTTGTATCCTACACTGAACACACAATAAATTGATAGCTCAGCCATTCTTCTGCACTATGAGATTGCAATATTTGTCTGCAAATAGTCAGAAAAGGATGTGAGGTTTATATTTACAGAACTAAGGTGAATAATCTGCTGATTGACAGTTTCTGATTGTCTTTTGTTGTTTGATGTTTTGCAGTTGTTGTTTTTGTGGGGGTTTTATTTGCTTTTAAGAGACAAGGTGTTGCACAATTTCCAAAATCACAAGAATGTGGAACATGGGAAGAAGTGGTGCTGAGGAAAAAAGAGTTCTTTCTGATGGTAAGGCAAGCACAGTCATTAGAGAAACACAAAATACTTTCATCAAAGGCTACTGTTACAGTGAATAATTTGTCTTACTCATCCATTGGGGATGTCTAGTAAAGGCATATCAGTGCACACATATCAGTGTCTGGGGTCTTGTAATTATACTGCATTTAGTTTCCCCTTTTAATGATTAATTTTGTTTGCGCATTGGGATAGTGTCAGGGTGTTCTGTCTCTAAGTGGTTGTATTTGCATTCCTTAGTCTTGGGAATCCTTAAAAAGGATGAGTCTGGGATTTTCCCTGTTTGCTTCTCTCCTGACAAATTCTGCGGCTGGTGATTTGCCTGTTGTTTGACGTTACAATTATGATCATGTCCTTTGTTTTAATACTCTAGAGAATAGATAAAATTTGCACTACCTAATGCAGGGCCTTCTGATGTAGTGGGTCATGGAAATAAAGATGCTGGGATCTGTAGAAAAGAAGTTGCAAGTTTTTTTACATCCCAAAGAAACATCAAATTTGTTACGTACATTTTTCCTAGAAGAAAAGAGAGACCACAGAAGTAATTTAAAAAATTCTAGGCATATGAGAGCTTGATATTTAATAAAATTTGTTGGTGAGGCTCAAAATTGTTTGTCTTTCACACAGAGCAAAAATAGCTTGGGGTCTCAGAATATATATCCTCTCAGTGCAGAAAAACAACCTTTCTAAATTGCAGGTTTTGGGGTTTTTTGTTTTCCAGAAGAATAGTATTTAGTTCCCAATCCAATATAAATCCTGCATTGCATACAAGCAAAGTCCAGTCTTAGGTTGCTCTTTCTTCAGATTCCTCTTTCTTTTCAAGGAAATATTTAGCTACTGAAACTCATCTAAAGAAATTCTTATTTTCTACAGAGTCTGCCTCTTGGGAATTATGCTGCATGGTCTTTAAAGCTACGTTCTGTTTTCTGGAGTGGCCTTCTGTTGAAGAAAAGGTTAAAAGTGCTCACAGTGAAACTTGGCCTGGTAATAAGCCTGAATGAAACCTGACCTGCATAAGCCTTTAGGAGAGTGGACTGCCCACACCTGGTTCAGAGCTTTGCTGCTGCTTTAGGAGTGTGGCAAAGCAGGACACAGCAGTGCCAGCTGTGCAGTGGCTTTTGTGCATGCCTGGTGTTGGCACACGTCACCTGAGACCACCAAATTGTTTTCATAGGCCAGTGAGCTCCAATTAGGAGTCATTCCAGCACAATTTCATTTCCAACAGAGGAACTTAAATTACCTGGAAGTGCATTACACATGCAGAAAGAAATTAAAGAAATATTTTTCTTAAGTTACTGACCTGGGATACTTTTCCCTTTATTAGTTCCAGAAACTTCATATTTATGCACATATTACATATCACATCTCCCAAGGAAAAGGAGAAAAGAGCACCTGGGATCAGTCACAACATTTGCTGCAGTGATCTTGATTATTTCAACAATTGTTAATTAAATATAAATGACACTTTTTACTAGGAAAAAATGGGTAACCAAACCAAACAACCAACCAAACAAACAAACAAAACCAAAACAAACAAAAAACCCCAGCCCCACCCCAACAAACATACGAACAAAAATCACCAAAAAACTCCCCAAAAACCTAAAAAGGAAAATTACCAGAAACTCAAAAATAGAATAGATCAGATGAAAAAGAGATAGTAAAACCTTTAATATAGGGAACTTTTAAACAGGTAAAACCAAGTCTACGTCTTTGTTATTTGGAAGCTTGGTGGGTATGTTTCCCTATCTAAATAATTTTGAATCCTAAGCCTTGATTAAGTTACAGACCCATGATCTGTATTGCATGTTTGGATCTTTCTCCTTTTTTAAATTTTAGTGATAGATTTTCCACCTGGTAAATACACTCTATTACCTATGAATGGTTATTTCCCATTCATACACACAGAATAGCATCAAAACCTTCACTGTTTACTCATAACAGACATTTTGGCTTCACAGTAATAATTTCTACACCTGCTTACAAAGCCCACCTGCAGCTTTCTAAAATACATGTTTAGATTTGCTCCCAACTGTTCCTGTGTCTCCTGTGTTCTTGTTTGCTTGACTTCTTCATCTGATCTAAACGCCCACACTGACTGAGCAATTCACCAAAGTGAGTATCTCTTTGCAAGTAGTGATTCACTTCAGCTGTTATTGCTTCATTTGTGCTCTGCAGGAAATGAAAACTGAATGCCCACAAAGGTGCCTGTCAGCTCTTCCACCCAATTTCAGCAAAGGTCATGGCATTCTCAGGGGGTAGTGTGCAATTCTAGTATTCAAAGTCAGCATTTTGTTGAGTGCTAAATTTAGTAAAAGTTTTGCCTACCATACACCATCTCAGAAGTAAGAATAAGGACCTTAATGATCCTGCCAAACACCCACATACTTAATCTATCCAAATACTCATTTCAAAGATACAACTTGATCCTGAAACAGAGATCTGTTACTCAGAACTGACATTCTTTAAAGAAAAGCACTATATAAAGAAATAATTTGCCCAGCTCTGGAGCATTTATTTTACAGCTGTCATAGTCAAGAAACTATTTTCAGCACTGTGCCATGGAATGTGCTAACTGGCAAAATCAAGCTTAGAGGGCTGCGAGCTTCAATCCGTTTTGGATCATAAGAAATCAGTGTGTTTATTTGTCATCTCAAACAGCCATGCCTTTGTCCATGAACAACGTGCAAACCGATGTGCATAACAACTTCTAAACATAAATATCAGATGTGAGAGTATGGTTCAGAATACTTGCTAATGCTCAGGTGCCACGTTGATAAGCATAGGACAGATCTTTGGAGAAAGGCAAAGATAAATAACAGGAAACATCAAACATCCTTTCATCCTTCACAGTTCATTAACATCTGAAAGACGATACTACCCATTTAATTTTTGATATGGTGATATCAGCCCAATGTCCTAGCAAGAAAGACTAGATCCACAGAAAATAAACAACCAACCAACCAACCAACCAACCAAAAAACCCAACCAAACAAAATACTAATAGAGTCACTGGAGTTGAAAAGACCTTTAAGATCATTGAGTCCAACCGTTAACCCAGCACTGCCAAGACCAGCACTAAACCAAATCTGCAAGTGCTACATCTACACATCTTTTAAATATCTCCAGGGACAGTGATGCAACTACTTCCCCAGGCAACTTGCTCAAGGGCTCATTTTAATTGAATGTTTTCAGTTCTGTTCTGGGAAAGGCCAGAAGTTTCTCTTTTGATGCCCTTAGATCCTCATGTGTAAGTGCTGTCAGAAACTAGATAGCTCATCTTTCCCTCCATCTTCTTAAGGATTTAAAGTCTATGAGTGGGGCCAAACAAGTGCCTGTTGAGCAAATATTTCAAACAGTTCCTGCCACTTCTGTCAGAGAATGACAGATCAGGTCCTCACCAGTTCAATGTTTTAATGACAAAGACTCTCATCCAAAATATGAGTTACTATAGTTTTCTTTCTTGAAAGGAATCAAGTTTTATTTCCTCTACTCTCTAGAGCATACCTCTCCCAGTGCAGATACCCTCAAAACCCCCAATTTACTTTGGTTCAAGCACTGCATGACATAAGTTATCAAGCCAAAACCCTAAAGCAAGCATTGCTCTGTAAGCTGGTACAGAATACATTTTTTTAAGAGAACAAAGTGGGTGGCAGGGTGAAAAAACTGAGAGCAGGTGCTGCGCCACACCCTGATGATGTCTTCAGTTCCTTTATGTAATTTCTGCAAGCATTATTCACTGTTCTCCTGAACCTAGTAGAATCTGTTTATCCTTTCATGGATGTAGGTCCATATATTCACATTATAGTACAGGAGGAAACTCATGGGAGTAAGAGAAAGGGGTGAAAAAATAGTGCATAGGAAGGGTTGCATTTGCTTAATTAATTGATTTTCCTGTCAGGCCAGGAAAATCCCTTCCTGAAGTCACAGGTTTCTTTCTACCATGGTTTTCCATAAGCTCAGTGTTCCAAACCAGGCAAGACTAGAAGAAAGTGAGAGTTCACAAATGTGGGCTCCAGAGAACCAACCAAAAAGCACATATTATAAAGCTGAGAATTTCTCATCAGAAACATGATTCTTGAAATGAAAGAATAAGACTTCCTGTTTTTAGCTTGAGTGCCTCAGCTTAGTTCCATTGCTATAGTTTTATACATTAAGAGCTATTGCATTTTAATGTGATTAATGTGGAATCATCATCTCTAACTTCTAAAAGGAATAAACAGGCCACTAGATAATGCATACATTTATTTATTGGTATGGAAAACCAATAACATTAAAAAAATAAAAACTTCATGCTACACATAGATGATAAAACGTATGTATAGAAACTATTATGGACAACTACTTCTGTATATTTGTCACACTTAATTCTCCTTCCCTTACCTGGTATTAGTCATTATTGCTGAATAGTGGGCTAAAGCTGAATACTGTCACTGCCACAGGAGTAAAGATACTCTAGATGTTGCCTTGCAATGGCAGCTGGAAGCAATTGCTTCTTTGCTAGTGTTGCAAACTTTTCAGATATAGAGGCTGCTTTTTGGTCCTTTAGGCAGTGCCTAACAAAGCTAACTTTTACTGATAGTCCAGTTTCTGCTAGACACTAACTTAGCTTCTCAAAGGCCCAGGGAAGAATGAATGATGGCACAGGTCTGAATGTCACTGACATATGGATGTCCCAGTGACCTTTACTCACTCATGGACTTTGCTGCTGGTGACATGTGTACCTCTAGTTCTGAATGGCAAAGCTGTACTCATGGGTGACTGCTTGGCCAGTGCTATGGACCTTGATCAGATTTTTCAGAAACAGGAATTGTATAATTCAAGCATGACTTCCTATGGAGTTTTTCAGTGTTGTATTAAATGTCATGCATCTTATCTTTGTCCATTACCAAGTTCAGTGCACATTGTGCCTCTAAGCAGTGCCCCACACTGCTAAGCCATTTTCAATCAAATACCCTAAGAAGCTTCAAACAGTACTGGAATCAGTTTACCAGATTAATTCCCTCTTTCCCCAAATGGAAGATATTGCTACATGATGAAAACCCAGTCTGAAAAACAAATTTAAGGAGTTTCTTTAACAAAGGTTGACTTCTCCAAGTAGTATCTACTTCTTACTCCTTAATAGGCAAATCAAATATATATCTGACTGACAGAACTTAGCCTTACAGCTCCAAGATTTCACCAGGTGGCATTGGCTGAAACTTTAGAGAATACCAGATTTAACCCCAAGGCACAGCTCTGCTGCCATGGAAATAGTTGGTTCCATCAAGATCTGAATATGCAGCTCCAAAAAATAAATGGAAATTTCTACTCAGCATATGTCGATTCAGTCTTTTCTGACTATCTGGCATATATGATATGCAGGAAAAGGTATATTGTAGCACTAACATTCTAGATAAAAAAATTTATCAGTAGGTGGAAAATTTACCATACCTTTTCACTACTGTAATCTTCATTCACATAGAATTGGAGATGAACGCTTTTTTCCAGTACATCCAGCCACATTTTTCAAAACACTGAACAGATATTGAATAATGAACTGGTATTGTAATTAAGTCAGAAAGGATACAGAAACAAAATAAATGCTTTTGTGTAACACTTCTCAAACATCAACACAAAAGTCCCTCATTATCCTTATTTAGAAAGAAAATAATTAGGAACACTTAAACGAAATTTACTGGGAAAGAAACCATATTTTCTGTTCTCTTATTGCTGATACACTTGATATCTAAAAAATGTAAGTCTGGTTGAAACTCTCCTGAGTGGATTCCTCAGTATGAAATTTAATGCATTTAAATTATGTGCCTGGTTTAGACCTTACTTCATTGAAAAGATAAGACTGTGAATCAAAAAGAGAGGGAAATTCAGATGCTGTAATCCCCTGTGTTCCTTATGCTGTAACAGAAGGTAGCAAATCCTCTGAGAAACCTTCAGAGGGAAACTCAGCTCGCCCAATTTGCGTGTCTGCCTTCCTTTAACAGTCAGGGCTTGCACAGGAGAAAACAGAGAGATCCATGAGCCAGGAGTGTGCCCCTGTAGCCGAGAAGGCCAGTGGTATTCAGGAGAATATTAGGAAGTGCATTACGAGCCCATCAAGAGAAGTGACCCTGCCTCTACTCAGCCCTGGTGAGGCCACGTCTTGGTGAGCTAAAAGGATTTCAAGAGTTTATGTTGCAGTCTTTCCTTTAGCAGAAACATTAGCAGTTGCTCTACACAGAGGTCAATTTTAATGTTAATATCTTTGAGAGTTTCCCCTTACAGTTAAATTCAGCTTTCAGTAGCCAGTAAATTCAACAGTTATTAGAGGAAATACAGAGACACCCACAGGGAGAAAATTAATCTTAGTGAAGCAAATAGCAAACAATTCACTGAAAAACAGGGTAATTCCTCAACCTTCTTGCAAGAGACTTTAGAAATATGTTTTACTTAAGCAACATTTTCTGAACTTGCTGGAGATCAACAAGAACAATATGTGGTCTCTATTATGAAAGAAGTTACACTACAACACCTGCAGTCACATCTAGCCTTAACATTTTTGACTGCGGAGTCACAAATCAATTTCCTTGAGACTCAGTTCCTGCATACTCATTTGTTCTTTCCTCTATGCCCTTCCTCTTTTCTAGTATAATAAGTCAAGTTCAAAGTCCTGCCTAATTTTTTTTTCTGTGCCCAAAAGGTCTAAAACAATAATTAAACCATGGGCTGGAAAATGTGGCCAAGAGTTTCATTCCATTGGCACAGTCAATTATCTACTGTTAGAAAAGCTTCATGTCTGCTAGGGAGATGCTTTCTATGGGATTACAGAAAAAATATTTTCCAGAGATTAATAACAGTATCACACCTCATTATCTGCTGTTGCAATCACCAGGTATGTTCCTTTGACAGTAATTTTCAATATAAATTCCTAACAGTATTGTCATTAAAAAAACAACCAACCAACCAACCAACCAACCAACCAAAAAACCTACTCTACAAAAAAAAACCACAAAAAACCCAAAACAAAACAAAAACCCAAAAAAACCACCCCCAAAAAACCCACCCAGTAGACCCAAACAAAATAAAATAACACAATAAAAAACCAAAGGAAACAATTTTCCCTGAAACAAAAGCTGCACACTGCGTATGAGGAGCAGAAGATAACTCAGACAACTGAGCTGTTAGTCCTTTTCCTTATGTTGGAAGTCTGTCAGGACTTAAAAAGCTCAGTCAATTTGTTTCAAAGCACTGTCAAAGGAGGAAATTGTCACAAGATAAGCCACCAAAACAGGCTCAGATGGCAAACAGAAAGATGTTAAATTCAGTCCTACACAGAGGTGAAAGGTTTTGAATTAGCACACCTGACAATATTCCACTGTGGGAAAGGCACGGACACAACAACGGGAAGGTGCCAGGCCTGGTGAAGCAGATCTGGCTAGCCTATGTGGACAAAAATTCCCATCATGGCAAACTGTGGGGAAGGAAACATCTGCTTACACACATGCCATCCCAAGCTGGGGCCATGGCACACGTGCCTCTGGATACCTGGGACTGTACAGAAGTGATATGTCCAGAAGAACATTCTGGGGATCCCACCACTGAGAGGACCACAAGGAAAAGGGCCAGGAGAGACACTGCATGAACTCACACGATGGTGATTATAACCTGTCTATTTCTCTCTCACTCTCTCTTTCTCCCTCCTCACCCCCCCTTCCCATTTCTTTCCCCCTTCTTCCCCTCAACCCCCTCCCATCCTTTGCTGTTAAATAAAATCAATTTGTACTTTTGACTTTGGCATATGGTCTAATTTGCACCTTAATTTGGGCAGAAGAATCTTTTAATAACAAGACTCGGATATTATTTCAGGAGTGGGATCATAACATCATTCCAGTGATCTTAAAGTATTCAGAAGGTTTGGGAAGGAAATTAGTGTAAGAATATGTATAGACAATGTAAAATAAGATCACATCTTGTTGGATTTAAAAGGATCAAAGAAATTTCCTTTCATGAACTCAATGAGGTACATGAATTACACAACCATGATCCCATCAAACCACCTGCAGAATGCTGATGACTTTGCAGTCATTTAAAGAAGAAGAGGAACTACCTCATACAAGTATGAGAAAGGCCATTGCAAGGGAGGATCAGAACTTCACCGAGGGGGGAGTTAAACTGGCCCATAAGGAAAGAGTTGTAGATCAATTAAATGTTGTGCACCCTGGAGAATGAGTCAGATAGACAGTCACTAGTAGCTCAATCCCACTGCCTACACATGGGCATCATGAACATTTTTGGATGCCCTGGGCTATAAGCTGAAGCCAAACTTGCTGGTCAATGAATAAAAGGAGATCAAACATCCATTGAATATAATGTGGGTTTAGCCACACAGTCATTCAAATAACCATACAAAGGAAGTTACATTTAGCTGTCTCAATCTCAGGAGGAAAATGTAATTGTCCCTTTCCTTGGATTTTCTTCTACGAAGTGAGAGAGGAGAGAAAGATGGCACACGCTAGCATACCAGTATCCAAACACCTGACAATCTTCGCTGTGCCTTGCTCTTGATACCATAGCATTATGCAAATTATGGGCTAAAGCTTCTGGAAAGCTAATGATACTCTTTGTGACTTTTAATTTCCAACAGAAGCTTAAACTATATCTATCCTTGTGCTCCAAGGCTATTGCACTCAAAATAATAACATTTCAGTTATATTCAGAACACTTTTTCCAAATTCTCAAGCACCCTAAAATATAGTAGCTCCCTTTTATGAAAAAAACAGACAAAAGAAAAAAAAAAACACTACATAAAAGCATTTTCTATGGATAAAGTCAGAAAGATATTATCAATGAAAATAAGATGAGAACTCTGATAGTTTCAGTAGACTTTTACCAGATTATATTAACATTCTTATGGAAAAAATATGATCTTCATGGTTTTTTTTGAAGATCCAAAACCTTTGAAAGCCCCTGATGATAAAAATAAAGGATCTTTCAGCATCTCAACATACTTTATTAAATCACAGAAATAACAGAGACTCAAACACTGCTTCTCAGAAGGAGCTAATTTGCAGTTCTGAGATGACATCCAAGTCAATGATGTTAAATCACCTGGTTGGTACAAAATCCCTTTGTTCTTAATGTTTGGCTTGAATTTCTGAAATTCAAATAAAAGTCGCCTTTGGACTCTGGACTCCAAATGCACTAGTCAATATGCCAATTTCTAGGATCAGAGACAGATACCAGAATTACTTGGAAGGGTATTGCATCAAAACTCTCAGATAAGAATAGAAAATTTTATTTTTCCCAGTTTGCATAGGCTTACTCTATAAACAAAAGTAAGATTATATATGCTAAAAATAATACATAATATTTCATTTTGTATTTATTCTTATACAAAATATAGAATATACGAAAAGATAGTTGTTGTCCTATTTTAGCACTTTACAGATGACACATATCATTACAGTATCCTATGGCATCATTATAGTATTATATAATTATACAGTACCATGACAGATAATACATACCATACATTTTCAGGCAGATGAGGCTCTGCATTCTGCTATATTTCTGCTATATATATATTTTTTAATATCACTGTAAGCAGTTTGAAGTTTATAATTCAAACCAAAACAGCTTCTGGGAACACCAGTATTTCTATTACCCTACACAGAAGTAATAAAGCAGTGGAAGGCTGCCTGCCTTTTCCACCAATACCAAATACTGGAGGTTGCAGATACAATCAATGCACATTTTGGGAAAAAATATTAATGCTTGAAGGTCTTCAGGTATGACCGATCCCTATTTATGCAAAGAATGCAAGATCAGCAGCCAAAGGCTATATTTCTGCTTCTGCTTACCATATTATTGTACTTACAGAAAAAAAAAATCTTGCTATTGCTGTGTGGGCCTTATTTCTCAGGGAGACAGACTGCCACAGAAACCAGAGCTCTGGAAGCTAAAGGCTGTAGCACTTGCCCCAGACAGAAGGACTTCTACGGTAATTTTTGTAATTAATAGTTTTCTGGCAAACAAACAGTCAGCACTAGCAATAGGAATAAAATTCATTTCACTTTCTCTGAGAGAAGCTAAATTAAAGTTGGAAAAGAAGGCGATTGATATCTCAGAACATTACACTGGAGTAAGACCTTGCAGGTACATGGAATGCAGAGATTCATCCACAAGGATCATTGTGGATGCAAATGCATTCTACCAAATGCATTTCACTTTCTCTTGCTTTTTTGTGGAGAAAGTGAAATTCATTTGGTAGAATAACAGAAAGTACATCTGCATTTCATGTTGACATGTAAATTGGAAATTAAGAGATTTTGAAATGTCCTTGGAACTGTTGCCATAGTTGCCTTCTCTCTGTGCCAGTATAAATTTCCTTTTTTCTCAGCAACAGGCTGAGGTACAGCCTTTAAAAAATGACATGTTTCTTATGAAAAACTGCATCAACAGAGACATTTGTAGTCACTTTCTCAAGCAGTCAAGAGGCAGCACTTTTGACACTGATAGGATTCTATGTGATAGAGATCAGGTAACATCAGCCTCACACCTGCTATTTTCCTCTGCATTTGTGGACAGCTTTCTGTTATTCATAGAACTGCTCAAGCATTCAGCATATGCCGTAGAGTTCCAGTGATTTAGAACCATCTGCTTAAGGTTTTATTTTGACAAGCTGTTCTGCTGCTGAAGTTCTCACAGTGTTTTTTATCCTTTTACCAAATGACTAGTAAAAACCACTAAACACATTTGTGAGCTAACTTTGGTAAATACATTTATTTCTAAAAGGATTGCTGCTGATTAAAATAGCAATATAATGGGAAAAAGAACCCCAATCAGGTCAAAATAATATGCTTTAACTGATTCTCAGGTGTAATTTAGTTTAACAAACATTTTTTATGTTATTTCATTTTTCAAATAGTTTATAAAATGGTGTTTATCTTGTACCACACTCTATCCCTTAATATTAAATTTAATTTAATTTGACTTAATATTTAATTTCATTTTGAATAAAATTGCTTTTATCTCTGTTAAATTTTTTTACTGCCTGGTTTTCAACCTGTTTCCATGTATTTATCTATGTGTATGGCTAGTACACATATATGTACATGTTTATGTATAAATTTCAAAGGGTTTCTGTGCTGATTTGTCTTGAAATGGTACTGACATTGCCAGCCCAATAACACCTAGGAAGAGCTCATTGGGCTACTCACATCATTTACAGGACTCTCCTTCATGGAGTTTCAGGGTCATTTTCAGATGGAAGTACCCACCAGTGATGTCATCTTTTCACCAACAATCTTCAGTAACCCAAACCCCATTTTCTTTCAACGTGTCCTCTGGTCCAGGATGTTGGTACTGATAACATTCCTGCATTGCCCAGGGCAGGGAGCTGGTTATTTTCCTTGTCATAGCTAACCCTGGTCCCATTCAGCCAGCTGGAGGAGATCTGCCAGATCACTTCAGACACACTTACACAGTACCAGGGAGCAAAATATTGCCATTTCAAAATGCCATGACAGGATTAAATTCTGGCAGGTTACTCCTTGGTTTTCTTTGCCAATGCTTCTTGTTTGACAAATAGATTCATAGACTTGATGTGCAGACTGTTTGATCACTTGGTCTACAATGGATATGATTTTCTCAGATGCTGAGTCAAAGTGTGTTTTCCAGAAGGATATCTAATCTCATTTTACAGACTCGGAGTCAGAGAGCATCTATTGCCTTTCCTGATAAATTGTTAATTACATTTACTGTCTCTGTTTCAAGGTTGAATGTGCATATCTTGTTATGTTTTTGTCTGTTAGGCTGAAAGTTTACCTCTATTTCCCTTGATAAGATTAATTTTAAAGTAGGAATAAGTATCTCTATATGGCAATCAAATCACCTTTTAACCTCCGCTTTGATTAGCTGAACAAATTGAGTCTCAACCACATGTTTCTTTTTCTAATTTACTCCTTGAATGTGGTCAACAGACAACGTCCCAGTAGAATAATAAAATTATATTTCATTGGAAGGAACCTTTTAGATCATCTATTTCCACCCCTCCTGTCATGGGCAGGGACACCTTCCACTAGACCAGGTTGCTCAAAGGCTCATCCAGCCTGGTCTCAAACACTTCCAGTGATGGTGCATCCAAAACTTCATTTGGGCTACCTCTTTCTATGCCTCACCACCCTTATAGTAAAGAATTTATTCCTAATATGTAAATCTGCACACTTTCAAGCCATTCCCCTTTCCCAATCACTACATGTTCACGCAAATAGTCCCTCCTCATTTTTCTTGCAGCCCTCCTCTCCCAATGGCCTGTTTTCAAAGAAGAGGTGTTTCATCCCTCTGATCATCTTCCTGGCCTCCTCTGGACTAACTCCAATTGCCTCATGTCCTTCTGATGTTGGGGGCTCTGGAAGCGGATGCGGTGTTGGAACCCACAATGCAGCAATCCAAATGGGGTCTCACAAGAGAGAGGTAGAGAGAGATAATAATATCCCTTGGCCTGTTTCTTTTGATGTATAGCAATATTCTCCCTAGCTGTCTTCAGCAGAATATTCCTTCTTTACAGTCTCTTTTTGTTTATCCAAAGTTGCATTAGTATAATATTCATATATTACATCTCCAGTGTACCTTCTGAATGACTGTTTTCCAAAATAGTTTTTTCATTACTTACCTAGAACATCCATTCCTTGTCCTCAGATCAATTAACTTTCCTTCAGCTGTTTGAAATCATGCTTGGTTGGAGAGTAGCAATTTAACCGAACACTGGTCACTGTGTAATCGTAAGCTCTCCTGTTATTTACTGTCCTGGCCATCTTAATGCTAGTCATAAATTCATACAGACAAGGTTTTATATTGTCTGCATTGTTGATAAAATTATTGAATAGCACTTGGCAAAGCACCTCTACCTTGAGATAAGTGCCCACAAACTGAAAAAACTATGTTTGGGGAGGCCTTAGTCTTTGTAATTTATGTATAATGCAGATTTTTAATCAAGCATCAAGAGTAACTAGGTCAGACATTCTGACAAAAGTCAGATTTACAATCTTTTCTTATCAGTGGTTTGAACAAGAAAAAGGTAAACATGTACATGCAATGATTTTTTTTTTTTTTCGTATCTACATTTTCAGTTTATTGTCCCTTCTCATGATGACTAAATAGGTAGCATAATGTGGTATGAACAGTTCTTAGGACATTTGGATTAGAGTTTATTAGCAGATCTCAAGAGAAAACAAGGAAAGTGGAATTTTTGCTGAATAATTGGGTTTCTAGTTAGGTTCTGGGCTGACCAGAAATAATGTTAATATCAATCAATATTCATCTAAATGAGCTAGAGTTTGATATGAAACAATCAAAATATGGGAATACCTGTGAGTAATTGAAAGATCAAAAGTGTGAAGGATGATGATTAAGCAAGACAAGTTACAGAATGTGATCTAGATTACATGGTGAAGTGGTACATTCAAAAGTTAATTTGAATGCTATCAAATAAAAACATAATGGTGAGCTACATAGTGGAAGAACTTGCTGACTGGAAGAGTAGCAAAGCCTTTGGATGCATTAAAAAGGAGACAGCAGCATAAGTAACAAAGTAGATGCTATGATATTGGAACAAAGTCAGCCAGTATTTACATATTTAAAGATTTCTCAAAGCTTTAAAAACTTCATGAAGTACAAGAAATAAAAATGAGATGCAGTAAGATAGTGTGACTTGTTTCATATAATGTATTAATCCATTAATCCATCAGTAAAACTGAGAGGAGTAGCTGGTGAAATTGCTGTTTTGTAGCACTTTCACAGTCCTAACTTCTCTCCATTGCTCTGTCTTCCCATCTTCAGACAGCTCAAAATCAAGCATGGACTAATAGAAGGTAAGGAAGGACAAAGAACAGTCTAATGTTGAATCCTGGCTCTTACTGGTTCTCCAAGATCAACTCTAAATATCTTTCCTGAATTTAAAGTTTTAAAGAAGGCGTCTTTGTATTGCTGTAACTGAGATCACTGTTTTATTCCTAATTAACTGGGAGACCGTGCTCAGGTACACAGAACGTCCCTTGCAACCCTGGAGTGAACCATTAATCTCCTGAACTGAGACTGATTGCTACTAGAAATGAAATCTCCTAAACCAAATTTTCTGTATGCAAATGATGTCATAGGAAAATGCATCAAGTAGAAGTGAATTCTTTTGCATCTCATGGTAAATGTGAGGTGTATTTAGATAATATAACATTTCCTTTTTCATCCGCTCACTGCACTTTCACAGATTTAGTAAATGTATCTATAGTCTCTAAGTCTCTAATTTCTTTTACATGCTATATGCCTATTAATTTAATATGGAAGTGGAAGGTTGATTAATTAAACTTTAATTAATGTAATAATTCTGTTTTCAAAGTACTTTTGACAACTTCCATTTTACAGTTTTGAACCAAGTCTTTTCAACAAAGACAACCTTATAAAATCTCATCCCCTCTTAATTTAGTTTATCATATGGTTGACCAGGTATTATCTCTGTAAATCTAATTAACTGTTTAGGCCTTTTTCCTATGTCAATGCCTTTGTATTTTCTTTCAGAAATTGTCCTGCCTCCAAATAGCTTCCTCTAAAAGACTTTTCTTTAAAAGCCAGAAAAAGGTTAACTTGAACGCTCTTACTAAGTATCTCAAGATTTTCTCTCACCATCAACTCCAATAACTCATGAGTCTGGGTTTTCTATCATTATCATTACACAAAATCCATCAGAATTTAATTTTATATACAGTACAGAAATCAGTGTGATATTAAAAAAAAAAAGTTATCTGTTTCCTGCTGCATAGTAGCCTTGTACTTTAATCAAAAAGGGGTGAAAAAATAAACCCTTAAGGTAGAGAGGTCATTTGTGATAGTATAGCAATTGCTATGTTAATTCCTCTCACTTAAGTTGCTGCCTAATGGCTCATTGGTAGCTGCAGATCATGCTGTAGAATTCATTTCATTCTGAGATGTGTTGTTAGCAGCTCAGAAGCATAATGCCTGACTGCTAAAAAAGAGAAAAGACTGGGGACCCTATTCACACCACCTAATTTGTTTGCAATAACATTTGTCGAAGGATTTTTAATATGCATAATCATGTGCTTGAGTTAAAAAAACCCATCCCTGCTCAAAAAACAAGACTCAGAAGTTTATCAGGGCATGAATCACCTTATCCTAGCAGTAATGTGACAAGCTGCTGATGATCCAGATTCAGGGTTTATAAAAATGAAAGCTGACCATGAACACCTGAGAAAACCTTAATATTCCTGAGGATAAAATTCCTGTCATCAGACATAAATATTCACAATGCACCTGCCTGTTTCAGTCCACTTTGCAGTTTGCAGACAAAAATAAGCACCTCAAGGACATAAGCTCTTTTCTTCTGAGGTAGGCAGATAGGTAAGAAGTAAAAACTAGTCAGGTGAATTTCTGCAGATGGCTGAAATGAATATGAGATAAATCATACCCCATTCTTTCTATAGGTCACATGAACCTATTTTTGAAAAGCTGCAGCTGTGTTTAAGACATCTGTAAAATATTCTGACATAAATTTATAGTGTTTCATCATTATGAAAGATAGACAAAACCTACATTCAGACCTCAGTTCCATGCTGGGATTCCACGTGACTCAAGGCAATTATTCAGGATAGTAGAGGCCATTGTAATTGCCATGTTTTAAATAAAAATTGTATAAGGACATGTGCCGTCTTCATGATTTATATCATTCAAAAAAGAAAGAAATAAATCCAGATTACAATATCTCTTCAGTAGCAGCTTTGCAAGTAGAATTTTGCTTGTTACTTGACATTACTTCTTCAGCTGATAGAACAATTTAGTATATTATTTGCTATTCCCAAAACACCAGCTCATAATCAGGCATTCATTCTTTAAATATTGTAACAGTGTATTGTACTTTTTTGAACTTCACATTTGGACTCACATTTGAAAAAAACCTGTAACAGCTCACATTCACTATCTAATTTCCTACATATCTCCTGTAATTCCTGGTTCATTCTGATTCTTCATTTTTTGATTGCTGTCTGGCAACAGTGTTACAGACAGGACTTGGTCCAATGCTTAGTTCAACGCCACATCTCTCTTCCACCTATAAAAAGGATTAGGCAATACATGGGGAAAATTTGGATGTTTTTCCCCTCATGCATTTACTAAATCTGCTACAAACACTGTGAATTTTTTGCCAGTAATTGATCACTAGAATGGTACTTGACTGGTGAAGGAAAAGCAAGAGAAGAAGAGAAAAAAAGAGTGAACTTCCTATCCTTCTGAGCAGCCGGTTATAATTTCATACCCCTATGTTACCTTGAAAGAGCATGACAGCTCTGAAGGAATCTATTAAGCTCCATAGTTTAGATTATGTTATATGAATGCATCTTCTTCTAATATCAAAGTGAGCTATGAAACTGAGTCAGGAAAAGGTATTTTAAAAAAAAATCTAATTATTATTATTATTATTATTATTATTATTATTAGTAGTAGTAGTAGTAGTAGTAGTAGTATTAGTAGTAGTAATAGTATTGGTGGTCTTGTTGTAAATCACAGAATTCTAACATCCTCCAGCTCAAATATCTACTATATGTATTTTATAATGAAATAATACATTCAGTTTTTCCACAGATAAATGAATATTGGTCCCTTCTGGTACTAATCTGTTTCTGTTAGTGAATTAAAAAAAAAAAAAAAAAAAAAAAAAAAAAAAAAAAAAAAAAAAAGAGAAAAAAGGGAAAAAAAAAAGGATTTAGAGGCAGCTAAAAACTAGCAAGAGCTAAGAAAAGAATGAACCAGCTTCCAGCTTGGCATCTCAAAACTCAATGTCAATATGCAAAATCTAAAATTCTGAAAAAGCTAGCAAAAAAATTAATGTTAGAATACCTAGGGTAATAAAGTGATGTTTTCCAGCTAATCATATATTGTTATGGAAAACATCACTACATTAAACAGTTCAGATTTTACCAATGGTTTCTATCTCAAAATGCACAGAAGCTTAAGCAAATATTTTTGCCCAATTTTTAGGCAAGACTCATTGTGTCTCAAGATCCACATTATCATGCCAGAACAACTTTCCTCACGCCCAAGGAGGTGCCTGATGCCCAGAGCTGGGCCTGCCCTGCTCCTGCCACCCAGGCAGCAACCAATTCTTACTGCACCCCGACATCTGCTTTGTAAGACCTAAATCTCATCTCCTGCTGAAAGAGAGCCTTATGCTGCTCATGCAGTTGCACCCTGAAGCTCTCCCTTCCCCCTGACCTTGTCTGGTTAGTTTGCACACACTTCATTGCCGCCTTGTGCTCCATCCGACTTTGCCATCCCCAGCTACTGATGGTTCACTTCCAAAACGGAATTAAATGCCTTACACTTAAAGTGCTAATTGCCTAGTAATGAAACCTTTAATCATCAGGTGATTAAAATTTTAATCACTAAAAGGCCCGAGGAAATCCAGTACATAATGCTGAAGATCAATTTCCAAGTTTTTTTTAAACATATGCTTCCAGTGCAAATTGCCTTATGTTATAGAGATGAACAGTGCAGTATGTGAAATGTGAAGTTCTTCAATACATCCTGGGCTGTGGAAAAGGTTGAAAAAAATTGAAGAGTGAAGCTGTAATTGTGAAATGTATTTAATGTTAGATTAATTTATAAGGGGTTTTTCTTTTTAAGCTGGTTTCAAAGTCACTAGGAAAAAAATATGCTTCTACATTAACTTCCCAGAAACTAAAAACAGATTCATGAAATCAGCTTTTCCAATCAAAATGTAGATGAGAGCTGAAAATACAGATTGAAAAATGTCTAGAAGGAACTGTAACTGTTTTGCCATATTGAATAAGAAATAGTAGCTATTGTGCACACAAATCTAATCTCTTAATCCTAAAATTTTGCAATGAAGTTTAGCACATGGATTCCAAATTAATGTGCTAGACAGTAATGACACTACTAGTTCAATGAGCTACAAATGAAGAAAGATTCACCAGAGAGAGGAAGCCATCTGCTACAATCCACTGTATCCACTTAAAAAAAAAAAAAAAAAAAAAAAAAAAAAAAAAAAAAAAAAAAGTCTATACTTGAAAAGTTCCCTATACTCAAAGAGGTCTGTATGTACCAGATCTTGGCATTTCATAACCACCCATTAGCTGGCACAGAGCAGTGGGAAATCCACAGCCTGATGGAATGGATTTACAAAGCTGTGTTTAGGAACAAGACAGGTGTCTCTGAGGACTTACAACGTTCTTTCACAAAGATATGTTGGATGATGCATTAATCATTTGTGGTTATATTATACTGGCACCAAGCAAACACAAAAAAATCAGAAAGGCAACACCTGACATCAGGCAACCACAGCTGGTACAAGACAAAAGAGAAGCATGTCTGCATTTCTGAACCTCCCCAAATTCCCTGTACTTCCTTATTCTATGGTTTAATGGATTTTCAGGCTTAGAGACTGCCATTTCTTGTCTTTGTCCTGTTTGTCCTTTGCATTTCTAGCAAAACAAGTGCTTCATGTGCTTTTTGTTGCTGTGCTATAGCTCCCTGGACTCACAAGCAGACCAGGCAATTCATCTAATAGGAGTCCTACTAAGCATCACACAATTCAGGGTGAATATAAAGGCATGTAAGGGACATAAAGGCTATGGAGGCTCGCAAACATTTTTAATGTTTCAGCATACTGCTCTATTGCTTCTGTATTGTTTAAAGCATTTTCAATCTTTCAGATGAAGTGCATGATGATGATTCTTTACCTCCCTGATAATAAAGAGATATCAGGAAATAGAAAGGAATTAATGGACCAGAAACAAATGGTTTATTATGGGCAATGGGCAGGTTTGTGGAGACAAATATTCAAAACCTACAAGGCAAAGCCTCACATGTCTCAAAAATAACTGCATAGCTTCAAATTCAACTGATTCTGAAAAACAATTGAAGTACATACTTTTAATCTCTAGGAAACAGAACAATTTTAAAATCAAAGGAACTAGTGAAATGAGTTACCTGTGTGTTTATGCTACAGTTTAGTGTATTCTTAACCCCAAATTAATTTAAATTGGAAGGAGAAAAACACTCAGATAAAACCAATGTTTTTTTTTCTTTCATTTGTAATAGTCTTGCACTGAAAGTACTATGGGTACTGCTGATTATTTTACAACTGCTTTTATATTTGCCTTCAAATTAACATCATACATTAATGGTTTATCAGTGATTGGAGACATCTCCTGAATGAAAGACATTATATAACTAAATTTCATTCTATTCTGGCCCATTTGTAAAGGTCAGCTAAGCAATGAATCAATGCAGTACTAGAAGGGGGCAGTTCTCTTGAGACTGGAGATACCAAAAGAGCTGACAAACTGGAGTTTTGCAAGATCAATTCAATACGTGGCAAATCCAGGCCTCCTATGTTAAGCTGGTCATATTGCGCTGATATCAAGGGAGTTGAAGGTGCTTACATCAGGTTTGAATTAGACTCAAAAGAACAGTTGTCTGGGATACAAATTCCTCCAAATAAATGGAGTTATACTGAGGATCAGTCTGGCCACATTGCTTACAATTTCAGGCTACTTGGCTGATTGTTTGTCACAACTGCTGAGAGCCATAGACTGCAGTGTAATAGGACCTCATTCTTTGTGGGGCCGGCCATAGAATTTTCACCTTCAGGACCCTGTTTGTTTTATTTTATAGAAATATGTGGGATTAATTTCTTTGAAGAATAGGTCAGTATTCTAAATTGTTGTCTCACTTATGACCTGCTTACTTTCACTAGATCTGGTTCAAAGCAATAGGCTGATAAATCAAGATAAATATATTCTTTGCTGAATGACACTGTTTAAAAAGATAGTCACACAATCATTCTATAAAACAATATGTGTTGGAGGCAAAGGACTGGTTTAGATACAGCATCTGACATCTACTTCCTTGAAAAATTAGGTATGAAAATTCTGTCTGGTACTTGTCTGAGTCCTCAATAAGCTTTATTTATTATTTTCTTCACCAAATCTCTTCAGCTTGCTTGTGAAGCCAAGATCTATACTGTTCTAAATATGCAGCTAACACTTTCCAGTCCTCTTTTCCATTTTTTAATGAAATTTGCTGTATAGCTTTTCTGTATTATGATGTCTCATTTTGTATGCAATGAAGGTGCAACTACCCTTCTGCCTCTGAAACAGTTGAAAATATTACGTACAGACATGTCTATTATTGGAACAGCCTCCTTCATCCTCTAGAAGCACCCTTCTAAAGAGCTTTTTACTACATTTCGTATTATACTATATTTTTATAATGGTCTAGATGTACCCTTGGCTGATTTCTGGCTTTGCTTTTATTAAGGATTGAAGTTGTATTTGGGGTCTGCCTTTTTTAGTTCCAGATTTTCACTTTGCAGCCCAAATATTCTTTCAGGTTTTCATCTGCTTTAGCATGCCCTTGATTCTCCCAACCACTCTTGTTTGGTGTTCTGACCTAATTTCTGCTTAAGCCCTTCCCTGTTTGAGAAAACTGTGTTGTTTGCAAATTCTTTTTTTCCCTGCATCACATGGCTGTCACAGATTTATCTAGAACTATGTGTACATCACTGTTTGTGAAGTAATTTCACTTGTTCATGGAATTCTAATAAAAATGTAACATCCTGCCTTTTTTTTTTTTTTTTGCTGAAGCTGTGGCATTCTTTTCCCCTTCACCTTTTTTTGTCTCCCTTGCTCTTTACACTGCTTTAGATTGTCCCTCCTGAGGATCTTGTTTATTAGTGCCAGCCACGTTATCTTGATTTTAATCACACTACACTTATCTAGCAGCTCCTGATTTCTGACTGAACCTGCAGCTCCCATCAGAAATTTCTTTCCTCTCCCCCGACACGCACTTCCTTCTGCTTTATGGGCATTGACAAAATGCTGGGCAATCAGACCTTTTACCAGCCAGACTTCAAACTGAAAATACCTAATCTAACTTTAATGGTTGAAATGTGTGTGCATGTGTAGGGGGTGACTGAAATGGTTTTGTTTTTCCAATCCATCACTATCTTAGTTACTCAGCAAGGCTCTTAAGGCACTACCAGACTGTCACCTGAGAGAAAGCTGGGTCAATACTCAGGTTTACAAAAGAGGGAAGCTGGCAATATTAAGTATATTTCGTATTGTGTGATTTTCTGCAGAAAAATAAGTGTTCAAAAGAAAATGCCTGTTATGTTGCCGGTATAAATAAACATTAGTAACAACCAGGGGTCCAGAAAGAACTGACATTGTCAAAAAATCTAATTCTCATCTCTTAACCACTCCTCACAAATATGAGCAAAGCCCCCCACCCCACAAAATCTGAAAAATGTTTTTGGGTACTAACATGCTCTTAGTAGCAGCTACTTGTAATCATGTGCAAATCCCCTTCCATTTCAGCCCCAACCAAATATCAGCCTGACCATGGCTTAAATAATTGAATGGATTTATTGCTTTTGTGTATGATACTACCACTCTAGTTTCATTTGAAGTGACATAGACCAGAACAAATTAGACAGACATAAAAGAGTGTCTAAAATACTGTCCTTATTCCGGAAAAAAAGACAAGAGTCTTCTTATTTTTAAATAAGGGTATCCTTATTTATTTGAACAAGATATTCTGCTTCACAGTAGTCAATTTCTGCAATGATCATCATAAAATGTAAGTGCAAATAGATATCACAGTTATATGCTATCATAAGTATAGGAAATAATATAGGAAATTTGCAACTGTATAGCTTTTTACATGAAATATGGTACTGCAGCAAATGTTATTCTCTTTTTCAACTTTACCATGCATTTCTGGCTATTATGCATCTGTCAAACAACACAGCAATTCTGGATTAGGAAACTGAAAGTACTAGGGTATATAAAACACAGCTCCATGTCCTTAAAAAGAAAAAAGCTTTTGCATATAGAGAAGAACTTCCCACTTCTGAGGACAGGTGAAGAGCTGGAACATTCATCCATAAGCATAACAATAAATTGAAAGGCATAAAAAGAAACTGCAGTGAAATATATTTATGTACAGAAGCCATTCAGAAGCACGGGCAGAGCAATGTGATGGTGATCTGCAGTTGTGGTGAGAGCTTTTGGTCCTCTGAGCATACTGCCAGCTGCTTATGCAAATTATCAGGCATTTCTCTCATACCTGTGGGTATCCTCCCTTATGATCTGTCTGTACCAACTAAAACCATATTCTCCAGGTACCCTGACACACAGCACTGTGTGAAGTGCACATATGCTTCTATCATCTCAGTCAGCAGGGAAATATTCATGCATATGCATCAACTGTCCACTGCTAATTTAGGTGCAAATAAAAAGGAAAATACAATTAATTAGACCTGGAGGAAGACTTTGTTTTAATCTCAGTCCAATACAAATCAGAAATAATTCAGCTGAAGCCAGCAGAGTCAGCCTTATAGTGACTCAGTGTGAGATCACGCCCAGGTCCATGGTGTCTGTGATAAAAGATTTTATATTTTTCTAGCTGAGTTTATGGAACCACTCAATGTTCTTGGTTTCCTTGCCCAGAGAATAGGATTTCATTACCTTAAAGTAGCAACTGCGAAGATTTTAAAAGCTATCACTGGATATTTGTAGAAGCACACATTTTCCTCCTTTACATTGTCTTAGCTACTGATTAATGCATATCATGTTATATAATGCAGTCAACAAAGGGAGCTCTGAATGGAGTTTTCCTGTGCCAGCACCTCTGCTGAAGTCAGGATGATTACATTTGCAGAAAATACATCCTTTCTTCTTCTTTTGTCTCTTTATTCTTTTCCCTCTGTACTGAGACAAATACCCTAATTATTCAACATCAAGCACCAAACCCTTTGTAGTCATCTTGTTTAGGAGACTTCAGTTTTGATTTCCTATCCAGAGATGTGAATATGAACTGAAGAGCACAAAACTGCAAAACATTTACCACCAGATCATACATCATTGGGACTATATTTCCTCTCTTGAGTGCAGTAGCTGTAGGTGTAACATCGTGCACACCCATTCAGTCCTACTCACCAGTTTGCACCTCTGTAAGGTTTTAATTTGTATTTAGTCTGAGGCAGCATGTGGTCATCTTTTTTGTATGTGTCAAGGATTTGCTACTCAGTTACCACCAGGTGGTAGCATTTTAAAACATTGCTCTTATTTTATAACAGCTGCCCCGTATTATTTGGCATTTTTTCTGTGGTTTCTTGAAGAGGTCAGTATGGAGAAGGTTGGCATGGAAACCTAGTTTAGATCAAATTGTCCCATGAAGAGTTCAAGTGTGAGCTAAGATAGAGACATGGAAAGGCTTCCATCCGAGGAGAGACCAAGGAGACTGGGATTATAGGATTGTAGGATGTCCCAGTTTACATTCTCAAAATACACGGAAAAATAAAGATTTCAGAATGAGGAAAATGCAGCAAAAGCAAACTGAGTAAAAAGAAAAGTTTTTCTTGCCTTTAATATGATATTAATTGACAGAATTTATTTTATTCAATTTGGTAAAAGTAAATCTAATTTTTAACATTACTGCGTATATCTACACAGTACATAAAATACATTGTAATAGAGATATACTTTGATACTTCAAGGCAGAATTCTATCCATTAAACCCTTTCATAAGTACATTTGAAAAATTCCTTGCATTTGCCCTTGAAATCTTGGTGAGTTTTTTTACATTAATTGAGAGAAAGTGTGGGATTTGGTGAATCTCTTACAAAATTTTTCATGTCCACTGGAAGGGTTTTGCATTGGTGGCTGATGGGAAGAGATAGAAAGTTATTTTCAACCACTACACTGCTGACTCTTCAGCTTATGTTTTAGGCTTTGTTTGATGTCTTTTCCTCCTGCCTACACTATGATCCCAGAGAATAATAAAGCCTTTAGAATGAAAGAATAATGAACCAGATATGTGACTAGAAATTTTTCTATTTGGAACACCTTTCGCATCAGCTCTTTCTTGCTTTTCTCTGATTGCATTTTATCAGTTCTGGCACTCCAACCCCTTTTTTGCTGATGCTTAGGCACCCTTTCCTTCTGTTTTTTGCTCTTGTTCGTGACATATTCCCATGGTAGTATAGCCATGCTGAGACAGAAGCCATTTAGATAACAAAGGATGAAAAGCTGGCCTCAAGTAAGGAAGTAGAATTCTAATAGTGATAGAAAATCCAAATAGATAATTTACACAGGATGTGCAGCAGGCAGTAGTTGTGCAGGGATAACTACAGATTACAGCCTTGGAGAGTAGAAGATCATGTTGTGACTTGCTGGAACATCTGAGATGAGTGCATTGCAACTTGAGCAATGATTATTTTTATTGGTAGGCGCAGTGGTATTGTTATCTGAGAGGATATACTCCAACACAAATAAGTAATTACACTTAGTGAAATCTAGCTTATTATTATTGAATGTTGACTGTTTTGAGAAAGAAATAGGACAGAAACTACGCGTGTGCTTTGGCAATTTTTTGGCATTTTTTCTGTTAAAAATAATTTCCTCCGGTTTTAAAGAGAGAAATCTACTTATTCCCATGAATTAGCTGGGGAAGAATAAAATCCTGTTGCAAGAGAAGTAACTGTATTTCTGAAGTACCCAGGTTCATCAGAGATGTAGAGCACTCTCTCTTAAGAATATTGTCACCATATTTGAACTGTTATGTAAGCTAGCAAGCACTTTGCTCCCACAGCAGCATTTTTCCTTCTTAAAAATAAAATAAGGATTTTACATGCATGCATGTACTGCAAAGTGTTACATCTTCCTTTCTTTCCCTATCAACTAAATTAACTCTAGTGTTAGCAAATTTAAAACTTTTTCATGCATTAATTAGAAAAGGGTATAGTTCTTACTCTGCAGTAGAATAAACTGGGTTTTTCACTCTTTTACTATTTTCTTTCAGTTAGGAAGCTGAATCTTTAATCTAGTGCAGTTGAAGATCCTGCTTTCTGTGCTGCTCCTCCTGGATTGATGGGAATACAAAAATAGTGCATTGAAATTGTACTTTATTTTCAAACTTATGGAATCCTTAGCCTTTCCTATAAAGAATCAAAGATTAGTAATTGAAGTGCATTCAACATGTGCATATACATTAAGCCTAATTTAAACTAATTTCATAACAGCAGAACCAATATTGTAAACTCAATATTGTTTTTATTTCCAAAGGTTCATAGAATGGCTTGTGTTGGAAGAAACCTCAATGACCACCTGGTTCCAAGCCCTCTGACAAGGGCAGGGGCAATTTTCACTAGGCCAGGTTGCTGAGAGAGCTCCATCCAATCTGGCCTTGAACACCGCCAGGGAAGGGGCACTCACAACTTGCATGGACAATTTTGTATTTCTGTTTGAAGCGAGGGAAAATGATCACTTACACCTTTGGCTTGGAGTCTAACATCAGCTTTATTATCTCCTGGACTTTCACATTAATTGATCACTGGATATTGAATGATCCTGACAAGTATGGAAAACACTAATTTCTAACCAATAGTTATCATCCATATGGAGTAGTGTTAAGAGATTTCAGACATCAGTTTAAGACAGGAGATGTGTCTCATTATGTAGCAGATGGTATTTAAAAATTATCAGAATTAAAGTTAAGATTCATCCCCAAAAATGCTGATTTTTCATATTTGCACTTTGGTATAGGTATCTTGTTTTTTGTCTTGCAGTACATACAGATCTTGTTTTTTGTCTTGGAGTATATACAGATCTTTTATTATGTAAAATAAGCATCAAAATTTTTCCTTTGTATTTCAGCCCATGTATTAGAGGTGGGTGGCCTTGGCAATTTGGCTACCTTTGCTATAAATGAGATTTCTGCTTACAGATGCTTTCTTTGAGAATTTATTCAGAGAGGTTTGTTGATGTTTTCATGGTTTTCAACTTGCTCCTTGAAAACTAATTAATCAAGTATAATCATCAGGTTGTGTGAAATATTTATAAACTGTGATTTCCATTGCTGGAAATGTTTTCAGCATCTCAGTATTGTCTCTTAATGAAAAGAATAAGGAGAGAGAGGATGAGAAGGACATATGTATAGGGATCATTTAACCTTCTCTTCAAACCAATGAATTTTTCCTATGAATATTATATTTCTCTACTGACTACTTTTGAGATGTTGCTATTTGAGGTTTACACCACACTTGGCCTAATTCTGTAACTTACACTGCTGGTTTTTTTCTTCCCCCCTGAAAGAGGGAGTATAATACACAAAACTGCAAATTCCACAGGAAACACTGAATCCAGGAAGATTTTAATTGATTTTGATCATAACAGAAAGTTCTTATTCTTACCAGCTAATATTGGTTCTCAAAATTGTGTTGATGTTGTATGAAATCATTATAAAACTAAAGTTTGGATGTTCCCATTTAGATTTTTACAGTGTCTGCTTGGATATATAGAACAACTGAAATAACCCTAGGATTAAGATAGGTCTCTTTTGCCCTGGAAAACTGTTTAGGAAAGCAGTCTAGCTTTTGTGGACGTGCCAGAAATTTGTTAAAGGTAAAAAGTCTAGTTTTGACACATCTGTTGGTGTGAATAAATTTTAGATAAGCAGAGAGACAAGACTGTGAACAGTAAACAATGTTGCTTTCATTGGTGCAGGCTAATAGAGGTTGACCTGTAATGAGAAAATCAGGAAAACAAACATGAAAATGGCAAAATTGAGGGAAACACTGCAGATCTGCAATCTTTTCAACTGCCTGACAGCAAAGGCAAAATGGTGATACTTGAGCTACAGTACAGAGAAAATACATCCAGGAATGTTTAAAATGGAGAGAGAAGGTTTTTCAGTGATGACTGGTTATTTACATTTACTAGGAGGTCTGATTTATTAGCTGCAAAATACCAAAAATATGTGTAAGAAATGTACTGAAACAAATTAGGTTGTCCAAGAAACCTAGGTGGCAGAGAACTTGCAGAGTTGAAAGAACAATTCTGTTAAGGTCAAACAAAAGCAAAATTAAAATATCTCGTTTATACTGAATAAAAAACAAGAAGCAATTGATAGAGATGTAATTAATTACAGTTTTAGGCTTATTTTTGCTCACTTATGAAGAAGCAGAGGTTTTGTTCTTACCAAAAGAAAAAGCCAACATGTTAATAAATAGTGAAAGAAACTAACAAAGAGTGGATTAATTAATTTACTTTAGTTTCCCAGGCTCAGCTGCACACATCAGTTGCACTGATTTATTGAATGACTTTTTGTCCCTAATGACAATTTAATAAATCAGACAAAGCAAAATATCAAGATTGTAGTGCTATCTAGCTATTTTTTAAGTGCCAGTGGATTTTATTTTTCTTTTGCAGGATACCTTATTTAGGGTCAGTACTCTATACTTTTATATTCACTTTGTATCTTTGTACACAAGCTCCTCTAATTGTGATCCAATGCAAAAATCTGTGCAGGACAACCAGGGGTTCCTTAAGTATGGATTGCTTGTGGTAAGAGCTGAAACTCCAAACACAAATACGGGTGAGCAATGCATTTAGTACAGAAAATTACCCAGGCAGCTATTGAAGTCTTTGTTATCACATGTTCCTCAGAGCCAAGGACAGCAGTGTCACACTGGTGGGTGCGGGTGAGTCAGTGGTAGCAGTACCAATGACTGTCCTGGCATAGCTGGGACCTTTTCTCAAAATACTGCTGTGCCAGTCAACAGATGAGCTGTTATTGTCAGACTCAGCCCACCATGCAAAACTTCTGCCTAATAAAAATTCAATTAAAAACATTCTGGTAACAGCATTTATTCTCTATGAATGCTTTGATGTTTTGTTGCAAGACTGGAAGAAAACTCACTGAATAACAGGAAAGATTCCTATGGGCTTTAGAGGGCATTTGATCAGGCTTTTTATGAAATAATTTGATTTATGATTTTTTGGCAAACCTCGTCTACAATTATAACTGCATAAGCTTCTCAAATTAGTTAATTAACTTTATCTATGAGATAAATGCCTCTGTTAATTTCAATCACTAGATGACAAAACAGTTCCCAAGTAATGTTGTTATAGATTCATGTGCCTTTTGTCTGGAAACTCTTTGTCCACATCAAACTCTCTTAATGTCACACTTGTTTTACAGTCATATTTTCAAATAACCTCTCTTCATTAATTCTGTCTGAGAGTTTAACTTTTCTTGTTATCTAGTAATTTTGTTAATATAGCTTTGAAGGTGTATATTAATTTTTCCTAAGATTGAAGGAAAAAATAAGATTTTTTTCATTCTTCTGTGCTAGACTTCAAGACAAAATATAAGCATATATTATTGGTTTCTAAAAATTCTACATATGTCATTTCCAAAAAATTTGATTTTTGTCAGGTAAAAGGGAATGAAGTTGCTTTAAAATAATAAATCTACACCAATACATATGCAATATATGAAAATGTAGACATTATATCAAGATCTGTCTGTAGTTGGAGCTTTACATTCTTGGGAAAAAAGCAAAGGAAAACATGGGGGAAATTGATCTATGTGTATATGTCTGAGATAGATAAAACTATTTTTATTTTACATTAAGTTTCAAAAATTGTTCACTTTCTAAATCTTAAAGCTATTTTGGATGAACAAACACCAAAATATTAATACCTCACAACAAATATACTTTCAACATGACTTTCTAGGTACATTATCTTTTCCTATGACAACATGGATAATTCAAGGGGGATTTTACAATTTTAATATTATCCTTTAATCCTAAAACAAAATGCTTACAAGATATTTTACTGTGTGCTGTATGTGCATGAAGTAAAAGAAGTAGGAAAATATTTCTTGTGGATTTGATATGGAAATCAGTATCAACCAACCTTAATGACTGCAGAGTAAAATGCTCAGTAACAAATTAATGCCTATGTTAAAATTACCCTTTCAATCATTAGTCTTGTGCATAATGATTTAGTATTCCTTCTGCGCTCTCTATATCTGGATTTCTATCTGTGTTACCTCTTCACTGGACCTTAGTGCAAGCAGTAAAGGGGGCAGTGAGGAATTGTTTACTCATCCCCCATTAACAAAATCTTTGTTACATTTACATGGTACTGACCTTATCCTCAAAATGTATAAACACTGAACAATTATAAATGAGATAGAAACTCATCTCACATGGTCCAATTTGTATTTTGTGCCTTCAGATAATTTTCGCTTTCCGTTTGTTTTATGAAATGGGATTGAGCCACAGTAGTCTGAAATAAGTCAGACTATTCCATAGACTGAAATATTTCAGACTTATTCCATAGTCTGAAATAAATCAGACTATGATCCTGCAATTATCTTCTTCCCCAGTACACTGGTTCAGTAAGGGAGTTTTGTTTTCAGAAAGCTCCTTATCTTTGGAATACCTTAAGAACAAGCTAGAAAGCTTTCAGAATTTGTGGGAAATTTACAAGAGGAGCATCAAAAGAAGACATCAAATTGTGTAGAATGTTCTAGTCCCACAGGTCTGCTGGAGATGTACTCTGAGTGAGACAACTACAGAAAAGAGGTGGCTGTGTGGCATATTTAGGTTTTGTCAGCAGTGTAAACAGTAGGACAATTTAACTGAGTTGGGTTCTCCCCCTCAAAAAACAACCAAACAAAAAACCCAAACCAAAACATACAAAAAATCCCACCATAAAAATGCTGAATGGATTCTCTGGAAAAAATATATTTGCGAAGGTAGGCAGGAGGGAAGTGTGTGTTTACCTTAGTGTGACAGATGCATACCTAGTTTTATGGAAAACCCAAGAGAAAGGGATGGGATGGATTGTCTCATGCCAGGAACAACTCAGCATATTCAGTAGAAGAGAAGCTGCAGAGAGCAGCAGGAGGAGAGTCAGCATCTCAACAGGATGGCCCTGGAAGAAAGCAGAGGTGTAAGGGCTAAGGTGAGCAAAGTCAAAGCTGATACTCAAAGAAAAAGGAAAGAAAGCAATAAGTGTGAGGAGTCAGATTAGTGTCTTTGCTGGGCAGGAGGCTGCAAGAGTTACTTCATGGGAAAACAGTGCTGCTGAAAAGGGACAGCCTGGTAAGGACAGTGGGCAGAAGTAAGATAGGATTTCAAGCCTCCTGTTTAGTCTGTCAGTCATATCAGAAGCAAGCTTTCTCCGTGCAGAAATATATGATGGAAGAAGACACAACCTGAGATGTTAGAATCACTTGATGCCCTTTCTTCAACAAAATAGCTGTTTGAACAGCTGCTTTGGCATAACTATCCGTGTCAGGCAGCCTCACAAGAAAAATGTCTGTATCCTTGGCCAGCTGTGAAATCTGAGGAAAGAAGAACTTTTCATTTCAGGACGGGATCCAGTGGGAGTCAGAGAAGAGACAGGTGTCTATTTGTCTGTTTGGGAGGTAGAAGGGGAAAACAAGAGACGAGCCTTCTCTTTTCTGCAAGAAGACAAAACAACAGCTGAAATTTTATTTTCACTTGGGGAAAAAGGTGCAAGACAAAATTGGGATCCTTGGCTGCATATAATCATGTTATTTGTATTAGTATTTTGTTATAACTTGCAAAATTTCACTTTGGTTGTAGCCAATTATATTGTCAGATAAAAATGCATTTATGTACTTATTTTTTGTTGTTTTGAAGTCTGTTTCATTAACACTTTATATTGCTGATAATAGACCCACCTAATTTTAAATTGCTCTTGGCCTCTATACCACCCTGTGCAGCAGCAAATATGTTCCCATTCCTGTGCAGTCCAATAGGATGGTAAAAACTGCGTTTGATCTCCGGAACAGAAAAGATGTAAAGAAAACATTCTGAAGCAAGGAGGGCATGTATACAGAGAGATTAAAAGATGTCAGATGTGTCATCAAGGCCAATGACTTGGAATATGTGACAATATGGCCATGGCCACGCTCTCAGGATGAGTTGCCAGCCACCTTCAGAGGGTGAGTGGTCATTTCATGCCTTCTTACAGATGACCATTGTTTGTACATAAACCAATGGCATTGGACAAGAAGATGGACCATGAACACCCAGAAATCAAAATAATTATGGCAACTGAACATAAGAATTCATAATAAAGATTTACATTTTAAAATGCAGACTGAAATGCAGACTGAACTTCAATAAGTCAATGAGAGGTGTCAGTGACAAAGACTAGCAGCAAAACAGTGATTCAGAAGCTTGCTTTGCCCTTCCCCAGCAAAAAGGGAATTCCATCCAATTAACTTCACCCATAAAAGCTTGAATGGATATAGATGCCTAATGGGTATTTCCAACTTAAGTCACCTAAGCTCCAGGGAAAGATGCATCTCAAACTCAGCCTTTAATCTCAGATCATTCTTGATGTATGTTTGTGAAATTTTTGTCTTTCATATGTTCCTCAGTCTCTACACTGACAATACAACCATTTTAAATTTCCTCTTTTTTTATCTGAATCACCTTATTTATGCCAGATCCTTAATTTTCAAGTTGCTACCATAGGGAAGTTAGGAGACTTTAAATGCCTTTCAGATCTTACACCTTTTTCCTCTAAATCTTTAGGCCCTAAATGATCCAAGAGGGAGCAGTGTGGTTGTTCTGTGAAGGAAGAGAAAACTTTCTTCTGTCTAAATGTACTCACTGAGATTTTAAAGATACTCAAATAGTCCTCTAGGATGCAAATGTTTAGGCCGCTTTAGAAAAAGCCATATCTAATTTAATACGTAAAATAAATAAATTTTCAGAATTACAAAAGGATTGGTCAAGCTGCTTCATCTAGGTAGAGACCCAGATGGCTAAAATCATATTTGGAGAGCAGAACAATATACTGCCCATTGCCATTCATTACAGCCAAAATTCTAAAAATGAAGAAGCCACTTGTGTTGACTTTGTATTTTTCCTGCCTGGAATTCCTGCCTGAAGCATTCCCAGATGCCCAGTGGCTTTGCAGGTCCTTTGTTCTGACATGCCAACACAAAACCCTGTCAGCATTTTTCTCAGCTGGAGTGAGGAGATAGAGGAGAATAAAAATTCTGGTTCATACTGTTCTGAATTTTGATGTGACTTCAGAAGTGTGGAACACCAGGTCTGAAGTTTGGAATTTAGAAAGACCAATGAAAAGTTCCATCAGTAAAAATTGTCTCAAGATTAAACCATGTAGAGTTAGGGGTCAATTTCTCTGATTATGTACTGGCATGCTGGGCAGCTCAGCTCCTCTTTACAGCCAATGGGAGCCAACATGATAGATTGAGAAGAGATGTGTAAGCATTTCAGGTGACCATATCCAGCCTCACATCTGATTTGTGCACCAGAAGGTCACAGCCCTTCCAGAAAGCTGCTGCTGTAGCCTCTGCAGATGTGTCTGATAATACTGGTCACACTGGTGCATGCAATGAAATGGCACAGTGGTTATGTTTAGAGAGAGCTGAATTACAGTTTATGTTCCACTGACTTTGTGAACTAGTGGTTTAATTTACCTTCATGGACACCTGTGGCAATTTGAGACAATATAGGGTACCCTGGTAGGTGTGACATCAGGGAAAAATCTGAGATTCATCCCCTTAAAGAAGGTAAGAAGAGGATCCTGCACAGGAGACCCTAGGTAAAAACCTGACTGAACAAACACAGTGATCCTCAGATCTCACTTGTAGAGACACCTATGCAGATTCCAATGTGCAGACAGCTGAATTTGAATTGAATCTTTCCTCTTGTCTCACCTTCTTTATAACAAGAACAAATTTGGGCATGATTTGAAACTCAGCTTCAAAACTTTTCTCTGCACTGTGATGTTCTCTCTAGAAAAATATGGACCTGTTCAAAATGTTCAGGTTGTAGAACAGTCCTTCTTTAATGGGTAACATGTCATTAGAAAAAAGATTTTGTGAGGTCTTTTTGAAGCAATATTTTCAAGATATTTAAGGATAAGATAATTGTGTACACAAAATATATTTAGACTTCTAAGACTAAGTAAGCTATCCTGGCCTCCTTCCAATGTCAATGTAAAGAAATAAATGCTGAAGAAGAATCATTTCACTGTAAAAGAAGCATATGGAATTGGGAAAATTAATTACTTTCTGGAGGCACCAGTATTTCTCTCTTGACTGAAAAACAAGAGAAATCTCACTAGTTTAGAGTTAGCTTTCTAAAATTCTACATGTCAAAGTTAGGCAAAATAAATCCCAACTTTCCTTTTTGTTATTAAGACTATGACAGAATGAGAGGGAAATCTGTGAAGATGGCTTTTTACAGATGGGGATTTCTGTGCTAGCTCTATTTTAGCATTATTTCAAAGGTATATTCAAGAACAAATAGGCTCAAAGACCACTTTCAGTCATGTAAAATAAAATTAATTGTTTTTATCAGAAAGAGAAATAAAATGCGGTGTTTAAGTTCATTGGTCACATCACTATAGCAATTTTAAATTGGATTGGAACCATGAGGTGGTCTCCCCAGCTTCCATAAGGTAGATTTTTTTAGACAAATACTGATATCACAGAACCATCATCACTTTCACTATCAAGCTGAGTCAGTGAAACTGAGCTGGAAAGATGAGCTATGATACCAAGGAAAGGCTTGATAGACATTGCCTTACCATGCCTCTATGGTGACTTTTCTACTGCTGTCCCTGCTCTGTGAAACAGAGGACATCAATCCTCTGCGTTGTCAGCTGAGCTATTGCATCATACTGTGTAAATCATAGACTTGTTGTGCGTAAATTGCATTCCTTCTTGTCCTTCAGCGCTTCAAAAATATAATAAGACCATTTACAACAGGTTGTGCTTAATTTTATTTTGATTTTTTTATTAGTGCTCATGGCTGGTACTTAACTATGCATTTAAACAAGACAGCAGAGGAAAAACTTCCCAACACATTTTTGTGTGATCATTATTCCTTTTCAAAATACATTCTGAAATGATCTCTTCCAAACCCTGATTTCAAAAAGCCCCATAATAATCTGCCAGAGTGGTATCTTTGATATCTTCATAAGAATCTGTTTTGAACATTTTGTCTAAGATAGAAAGTGAAAATTCATACAATCATCAACTATCAATATAATGTAGCAGTCTCATGCAGGAAGTCTATATTTGAATGTACCTTTAAATATTTTCCCAAATATATCAATAATTAATTGCTAACACCTGGCAGGATCCATCTGGAAACACTCCTTCATTATTGGTTGACTGAATACTGATTTTGTTCAGCCTTCAGATGCAAGATCATGTGCTGATGGTTTCTACCAAATATTTAAATCCATGAATGTCTGTATATCAACATCAAAAGCCTGGTGTTGCTCAAATATATATATACAAAAACCCAAACAAACCAACACTGCAACCACTATCCCAGATTCGCTTTCAGATAATTTGGAAATAAACATATATTTACCGCTATATTCTAAGAGTTAGTTGTTAAATCATTTTCTCATGAATATATCTTAAGTAAAGGATGTCCAATTCATACTGAAATATCAATTTTCTACTACACTACCACACAATACTCTTATGTATGCTATCATAAATAACAAACTACTGTTTTTGTAAACCAGAGATAGACAATTTCATTTTTCAGTAAACAGCATTATTTCCAGGCAATGAGAAATTACCTTGGATAATGAATTTCTGCTAATGATATATTTTCCAATTAAAGGATGATTAATTGTATATACTCAGTATTCCAGGGAACTTCCTTCCAAATTCACTAACCGCCACAAGTCTGGAACATTTTGATAATAATGCTGGGTTTTGTTCCAGCATTTTTTTTAATAGTCTGATTGTAAAAATCATGCAATTATTAATGTAAATTGGAAGAATATCTTTACTTTCAGGGTTATGAGATAGGGAAACAAGTTGTCCAGAGAGGTTGAGGGTGCCCCAAACCTGCCAGTGTTCCAAGCCAGGTTGAATACAGCCTTTAGAAACCTGTCTTACTGGGATGTGTCCCTGCACATGGCAGGAGGGTTGGCACCAGGTGATCTTTCAGGTCCATTTCAACTCCTTAACATTCTTTGATTCTATGAAAATATAATTAATATAATTAATAAATAATTAGGTTATGAGGATATTATTAGTGTCAATTAATGTTTTAACTGAAAACATTAGAAGAAAGAAGATACTGTGTTTTGCAGTCATAGTAAGGGTTATAATTTCAGCTATACAGATGTAAAGTGCTTTTGGAAGGTGTTTGACTTGATACCTGATGACATTAGAGTACAAAATTAATACTTGACAATTATAAAAGAACACACATTAAATTAATTAAAGTTGATTCTCTGACAATTCCCAACCACTTGTACTTGAGGTTTCTCAGGAGTGCTACAGAAACTGCTATTGAATGCTTAGTGAATAAGGTGGAAGTAAATATAACATTTATGAAAAGAAAATCTATTTTATTGTTGAAAATAAAATGTATTTTAAAATAGTGTTGATGGAATAAAATTTAATAAACTTACAAAGAGGGATGAATCTATGTGGCCATACTGAATCAAGCTAGATTTTTTCAGTGCCTGGGAGCCTTCAAACTGAATGTGTTTTAAACAGTCAAACTATATATCTAAGACCAGTGACTGCAGGGTTATGGGGTTATGGGTTATGTACTTTGGACAACAATGACTCATCTACTGTATGACAATTGCAATGACCACAAAACACAACAAACACAGCTAAGGTGACATAAAGGCAAAAAGAAAGATGCAGACAGGAAGGATGCAGTTCAGTGATTTAGCAAAATCTGCTCCACTGGTGATTCAAGTAATAGTGTTCAGTGACCAGAATTTTTTAACAAGTTCTTGAGAAATCAGAAAAAGTGTAAAAAGTAATCTGAAACATTAGTTCAGAATCAGAGACAATGTCTTAAGAGGAGGAAGTTGAAGAACTTTCATGCTTGCAACAGAAGAAATTCCACAATACTTATGGCAAAATATTTTCACTGCAAAGGGTGAGCAATCATTGAAACAGGCTGCCAGAAGAGGTTGTGAAATCTTTTTCCTTCACAGTTTTCAAAATTTGGTTGGACCAATCTTTCAGTATTCATGGAATATCTCTTTAAAGAACAGGTGCTTGGACTAAATGAGTTACAGTGTTTCCTTTCAAATTGAATTCTTATATAATTCAGACATTATACAAATTCATTCTTTATTTGTTGTGACTAAAAACCTTAGAGATGATCTAGTTATTCTTTAAATGTCTTTGTATGCAGAAAATCCTGTGTACTATGTGTATCTTTAATTTAACATACAAAGATAAAAGGGAGACTCGGGGTAGAGAATTAAAATGAAGAATGTTAGACTTTTTAAATTGTAAGGATGATCAGTACTTACAAAAAACATAAAGGAAAATATTGGATCCTAAGTGTTTTCATATTTTCATAGAAGGAAAGGATTTTCTTTGATTCACAGTATACCCATGCCTCAATCAAACATCAATTATTAGGTTTCAAAGAGAAATAACTGGATGCAATCAGTAAAATTTTATTAACTTCAATCTGCAAGATATATTGGGTGACATAAGGGTCTTTTCTGTCTTCAGAGTTCACAGAACTAAAGACTTTTTATTAAACAGAGTGTGAAGCAGAACCCAAGGACTAGAATGGTTTGGAACCCAATAATCAATGTTCAGAGGACTATTCAAGTATAGAGAATGTTTAGAATTTCAAGGGGTATAGTGTCATATTACTGTGACACCAGAGAAGAAAATCAGAAGTCTCTCTCTGTACAAAAGAAACAAAAATTTTACTGATAAAACAGAAGTGTTTTTGGGTAGGGCCTGTTTCACTGCCCCTCAGTGAAAACCTGAATTTGAGCCACACTATAAAATTCTGTACTAATGGGTGTGAGCACTCAAAGAATGCAGTTAAATTGTCTCAAAACACTCCAGAGAGGGAAGTTCCCATCAGATAAGGTACCACAAGGGCACAGATGGCAAACAGGAGGGCATTAATTTCAGGCCTAAATTGGGATGAGAGATTTAGAGTTAGCACACCAGACCACTGAGCAGACTGTGGGAGGACAGGCACAACAAGAGGAAGAGGTGATGAGGCCTGGTGAAGCAGATCTGGGCAGCTCATCTGGACAAAAATTTCTGCCATAACAAACTGTGAAGGAGGGAAGCAGCTGCTTACACACATGCCATCCCTAGCTGTAGGAACAGCACGTGTGCCTTGGGCACACCTTGGACTTGGACTGCATAAAAGTGGTACCTCCAGAAGAATATGTGGGGACTGCTGAGAGGACCAGAAGAAGAAACCTATGTGGTGGTGATATCTTTGGCTTAATCTCTCTCTCACTCTTTTTCTCCTCTTGCTCTTCCCCCTGCTGCCCTTTTATTTTTCTCTCTCTGTCTCTCTCTCTCTTTTACTGCTAACTAGAATCTGTACTATTGACTTAGGCATATGGTCTTGTTTGGACCTTAATTCAGGCAGAGGCATCTCTTAATAATCAGACACTAGCACTATTTCAGTGCACCATAACATTATTTTGCTGTCAGAAGTGGAATCCTAACAATAAGCCTGATATAAATATATAAGGGATTGTCATAAAGAATAAACATTACCAGGCAGCAGCATTTTCAAAGCCTCACTCTTTATCTCTTCCGCAGTGCTAGGCTTCCAAATATTGTCTTTTTTCTTTGCAGACGCAAAATCCTACTATGTTTTAATGTGGCTTCTGAGAACTTTTCTCATGAATCGACAGGAAGTTTGTTTCTCTGGACAATTTTGCAAACAAAATTTCAGTTTTTGACTTGTGTTTGTGGAAGACAAGAGGAAAAAGATGACGTGATTCAATGTCTTTCAGAGATGTTTGAAGTTTTACTTGTTTGGCACATCTTGAATTTTTTCTGTAGGAAACAGCATTTTTGTTTGTAAACAGATAATACTGACATGACTTCTGAAGAAGCGTAACATAATTTTGTCATGCTATAGTAGCAAAACATACACTTTCCGAGGGTATAGTCTTTGCATGCATTTACAGTTATCTCTGTGAAATGCTATTACAAATAATTAAGTTACTATTTTTGCTCTTCTTTGGGACTGGCACCAATTAATTTGACTAGTAACCTCATCCAAAAAAGGGAATTAAACTTATGTCAATGTTTTCTAAAGTATGATTATTAACCTCTGTACTAATTCATCTGGCAAACCAATAGAGTATATGATGTACTTCAAATATTAATTTTCTTTGAAATTTTTTTAACCAAGAGCTGCCTTTGGGGATGTGTTTAATGTTGCAAGGATTGTGTTTGGCTATCTTAATTAGAAGTATTCAATTAACCCAAACAAAGCTGACTCTGAAGCCTAACATTTCCAAAACTGATAAATGATTGCAAAGTAAATAACGATTGAATGAAGAATAATTGACTTTTTCCCCTTGAAATCTTAAATAAAATTTATTTATTTTCTTATTAAATAATTATGCAATTAACAAAATATTTAACTGCTAGAGCAACATTTAATAATTAAACAGAACAAGACTATAACACTATTGCAGTAGAAGGCATGAGTATCTGTGAAATATTTCTGAAAATTTTATTTGTATGGTCTGAAATCTCTTAAAGCTTTTGTACTGCTATGAGGTCAGATGGTTTATTTGTTGCTGAATGGTATTTCCTAGACCACTGTCATGGGTAAAATAACCTGCTCTTCAACACATCCAGTCATGTTGTCTGTCCTTCAACTCTCAGAATCATAGAGTATTCTGAGTTGGAAGGAGTCCCCAAGAAGCAGTGAGTCCAGCTCCTGGCCGTGCACAGGATAGCCCTGAGAACCACAGCGTGTGCTGGGCATTGTACGAATGCTCACTCACAGCACGGGCAACTCCCAGAATGCACTGAAACCTCCTTTCCCACCTTCTCACTCTCTGTACACCAGTTTTCCAATCCCACGTTCTGGTAAGGATTTAATGTATCCTCATGTATGTGCATATTCACATTCAGAAATTCTTGAAGAATTTTTCCTGATTCAGAAGGAAAGTTAATTGTGCTGAGGAGCAAACTCATTGCAAATGCGGTTTGTCTGAGGGAAGAATTCCTTCAGTAGACCATAGGAATGAGATATTTTCATAGGAGACAATGAATGTTCCTTAAATTCTTCCTCAACTTCTTGATAGAGCTAGAAAGATTTCTTTAGGAAATGCTTCCATGTAGAGGCTCATCTTCTCCAGACACAGAAATTCAGCAGGCAGATGACAGGGAAAGACAGAAAGAGCAGAAGCAGACTTTTCCTCATTTCTCAAGTCATGTTTTCCTAATCATAGTTTTACAGAGCCTCATTTTTCTGACTTAAGTTTTAACTGTCCAACAATCCACACAAGAGTGCAGCTGGTGACACTTAGCTGTACTGGAGTGAGAAATTAGCTGATGATTTGAGGAAATGTTGTGGGCTAATTCTTGTGTGGAGAGAACCGAATAGTGAATTGATTAGGGGATTAACTTTGTGAGATTAATTATAACAAAGAGCCATGAATCTAAGAATATATTGGGATGTGTATTGGTGCCTAAAGCTTGGGATTTATAGGATGAGAGTAAATGGGCAAAAGGAACTCTAAAAAATAATAAGAAAAAGAAAGTAGTTGAAAAATAATTTTTAATTTTTCCCTCAGCAAAAGGATTGATTTCACATGAAAATATGTATTTAAAATTCCACTGTGCCCAAGACATTTCCTGAGTTAAATTTGTACTATATTCCCTTTTTAGTGGATTATACTGTGAAACAACCTCAAGTTTAAACTCAAAGTTCAGATCTCACTGCTGCGTTAATGTAAGTCCACACTGGCATGGCTAAATCAGTACTGAAAAAAATAGTGAAGTATACATTTGACTCCTTTGATTTTCACCACGGCCTTCTTAAAAGAACTACTCTTAATTTTCAGAAATGAGACAAATGCCCAAGATTTAATTGGTGTCTACAGGGAAGCTGGAATTCAAGTTGCAAAAAGACACCAACTGCAGAAGTGATAAAAAAAGACACTATGACAATACTGGCTATTTGCTGACTAACTTGTGCCAGTGTGAGCTAGTAAAGACCCTAATTGCCTTGATATAAGCCCTTTCCAAGGACAGTAAAAGTTGTAATGAGAATATACGGTGTTGAACTCAGTTCTTTTTTCTTAATATTTTCTAAATGTACTTTCCAGTTGTAATGTTTTTTTACAGACAGCTGAAAATGAAATCCTATTTACTATGACATATAGTCTTCAAAGTACTTCTTCTCCATCAAAGTACTGATTTATTGACTCTGTTTGAACTGATATTTTCTTGCACTCTATGCAGGGCCTCAAAAATGGTCGCAAGGGCTGTCTTTTCATTAGGCCCCATGCTCTGAAGGGGTTCAAAACAGGCTTTTTTGGTCCTGGTTTACTGAAAAACCTTTAGGTGTTTTTTTTTGGGGCAAGTTATCTCATAACTGAAACAAATAGGGCAGCAGATCTTTCTCCTTTTTAATGCATTTGTTAAAAATCAGCTCGGGTGGGGAGAACCGACAGGTCGTGCACACACCACCGCTGCTCCCAGGAGTGGCGTGGAGGAGGAGGAAGAGTGCAGCTGTGTCCGCTGGTGTGCAGGCAGAGCTGGGGCTTCTGTCCTCACGAGACCACCAGCAGATTCCCACTTTTTTGGTTTGACATTTAAGGTCCTCTGTGTAGCCGACATCTTTTATGTTAGGGTGAGGGGTAAAAAGGGTCTTAACAGATACTGGATTCTGTTCTGATGTCTAGACATCACTTCAACCCCTTAATTCCGTGTTGGCTCATTGTTTTTAGGGGTTTTTGCTAGGTTTGGTGAGGGGTTTCTTCATTTGCATTCCAACTCCCATGTCCCCTTCTCTTCACCATCCGGGAGCCATCCTCCAGGAAGCAGCAGGGTGCCACTGACAAAAGGGGGAATTCTTAACCATCAACAACAGGTAGTTAATGAAAATGACATGTGATTACAACGACAAACAGTTAGAACTCCACCCTGGCAGCAACTAGCCCAACCTGTGAAACCTGCAACCTTTTAAAGAAAATGGGCAACTTTTTTACTCATAACAATAACAGCTAAATTACGCCTTTAAAATAATGGTTTATTTTAAGGTCTACAAAATTCGGGGGGACAACTTACAAAACTTTGTGCAACTGCAGGAATTGGTTATAAGAAAGTGTCTAGTAAATCTGATTCTGCTCTTTGCTTTGAAAAATCATGTCCTTCCTATACTGGGAATTATCTTCCTCCAATCTATGTGCTGCTGTAAAGAGCAGAATATATTTAGCTACTTTTTTTCTTGAAGAAGAAAGGTATGTCTTCAGTAAAAGCAGGTCAAAAAGAGGTTAGAAGTTACAGCTTTGGGAGGAACATTATGCTAATTCAGACATTAGCCTGGAATTTAATTCTTTTATACCAAAGAAGCACTTCTTAATTTCTCAATAACACAGAGCTATCACAGAGGGAACCATAATCTGTTCTCTGTTAAATCTGTTGTTTTAGAAGAAACAGAGGGCTGGTGCTAACATCTTGGAATTTATGCACAGAGAAAAGTACAGGGTAAAGACTCCACCTTGTACTATATGTAATTCTCTTCCAGGAGAAATTGCTGTACACTTTGAAATCTCTGCCTTTACATATTTCCAGCTATCTGCTGGTTGCTGATAGTGAGGCTCAAAGATTTCTGGTAACAGAAACTGAACACTGCAGGTATCATGCTAGAGTCTGAAATAAGATTTAAAATAAAAATGAAGGAGCAAATGTGGGTTTAACTAGATTTCATTATGTTTCGTTATGTTTTGCACTTCAATAATCTTTCATAGACCACTCCTCAGTAGAATATAAGCTTTAAATCCGTGAGGCACTGGCATGCAATTAGCACTTTTAGAAGGAACTAGAATAGAGAAGATAATACCATTGGGCCTAGAGGATTAGGACGCACCTAATGCCTTGCCTACTCCATAAATCTTTCTGGGGTGTTATCAAGCTTGCAATTATGGAACATGATTATTTATGCAAAGTTTCATTTTCTGCATTGCATTCCAGTCATAAGCAATCATACTAAATTTTTTTGCTATTGTGCAATTCATGCTCCACTAACCTAAAGCACATACAAATTTACTTTCTGTCCTGTTTAGGTATAAAGATTGAAAATAAAGTATTAATTGTCTTCTAAGTTGTGTCTTTCTGCCCCACAAATTTAACACATTACATTGTCATGACTTGGGGCATTTCTGAAAAACAAAAATAACTTTATGGTTTTGGTATAGTCTATAGATAATAAAATAAAAAAAAAAGAATTTGGTCTTGCTGTAGCTTCAGGTTTGCTGAAAATATTTAATACATTATAGGGTCTTAGTGTTCATTATGAAAACTGTACAAACATGCTGAAACTCTACGGGAAAATGTCAATCATCATTTTGGTAAATATAGCAAAAGCAGATTGAAGTCAGGTGCTGATGAATTCTTACACCATATTAATGTAGAATATCCTAAGTACAGAATTATGGAATCACAGAGTCAGTGAATGGTTTGGGTTGGAAGGGCCCTTTGGACATTCTCTAGTCCAATTCCCCTGCTCAAGTAGGTTCACCCTGGGCAAAAGGTATAGGATATATCCAGGCACAGGACATCTCCAGAGAAGGAGACTCCCCAGCCTCTCTGGGCAATCTTTCAGTGCTCTGTCACTCTGAAAGTAAGCAAGTTTTTCCTCATATTCAGATAGAACTTTCTGTACTCCTGTTTGTTCTCATTGGCCCTTGGTCAGTTGCCAGGTGCTGCTGAAGAAAATCTGGCTCACCTCATTTGACACCCACCCCTACATTTGTGTGCATCATTGGGATAAGAAGATTGAAGGTGGATCCAGGTGCAGAAGTCCCAGCTAAAGGAAGTTGGGTGCATGATGAAGATAATGCCCTCTGTCAGAGAAACAACTACTTTTTAGAAAAGTAAAATGAGATTACATCAAGGACCATTAATTTGATGAAATTGGCCTTTGGTAATTCCAATAAATAGAGATTCTTTCACATATTTCCAGTTTTTACTGAGCTATATTCAAGATACACCATTCAAGTCCTCAGCCCCAGATTTATTAAGAACCTATTACTGACACATCACCACTGTCATCTTGTGAGGAAAATTTTGCAAACACTAATGCTATGTGATTTGTTTTCTTTTTAATTTTCTTCATATTAAAATTTTATATCATAGAGAAGTGGTGAAATGGACTGGTAACCATGTAAGGTCCAAACCCTGTGTTTCCATGTTTATTAGAGCTATTTAGGTAAGCATATTCAGGTTGTCCATTGATAGTCTTGTTATAAGTTAAAAAAAGGGTTTGCCAAAACAGAAAATTCAACGGCACATTACTAGTTGTCCAGTTGCTAATCAATATTGATTAATGAGTGACATCTATCACAAGTGATAATTTCTTTTTAAAATAAAAAATATTTCGGCTTGTAACTAATAACTCATACTGGTCGTTCAGCAAACTATTTTGCTTCATGTCTAAATCACTACTCTACCACTGTCTATTTCAATAGCTCTAAGTAAAAATCAATAAAGAATTATCTTATTAATTACTGTTAGCTAAGACAAAAATGGGAAAGGCAGTATAAACACAGATTAAGTATTTATGTTTTTCTGTGTGACAATTGCAAGTGGTAGATATCTGAGAAGAGCCAGGGAAGTCAGTGATGCTTCCTACCATACCATCCCTGTACTACTATTTCGGTTTTATATTGCTGATACATTCTCACATCTGTAAGCACATTTCTTTTATAAAATGTGTTTCCTCAAACTTTAACCAACAGGGGAAAACTTGTTCCTAATAAAGACATTAAATCATGAAGCGTTTGCACAGAGGAGTTCTGAAGCTATGCAGCCTTCAAAGGTTTCTTTTTTATGTTAATGATCTTTAGAAAGGAAGACAGGCTAGAACAGAAATCAGTTATATCCCACACCAGTATCCTTAGTACAGGTATCCTTCTGATCCATGACACAAACTATATTTTTACTTAGAAACAAACCACATGATCATATATGACACAGCCTGTCCTTTGTATCCAAGATTAATACCTTATCAGAAGTTCTCAGTGAACAGCTCACCAAAAATTTATTTTTACATTACTGATGAAAAATGAAAGTACCAAAAGTCACAGGGTTATTAAGCCTTTTGCTATAAAGCTAGGAATTAGAAAATGCTTCTGGATTTAATAAGTTAATCTAATTAATGATGCAATGCATTGTGACTGGCCAAATACTTGCTCTAGTTTTCTACTGTGTCTACAAGTAGAGACTTTCTTGAAATGAGAAATATTATGTGGGTGAGTCTTTATTACTTGAGTGAACTATTTTAGTATGATCATTAAAAAAAAAAAAAAGAAAAGAAAGAAAAAGAGAGATTAGTTCTTGTTGAAGAACAGATAAATTTAAAAAGTCAATTAATGATTGCAACTCTACAAAGAATTAGTAAGAAATATTATAGAGGGAATGGGATCAATTCTTTTCTACACAGTGATAAATTTGGTTCAAGACAGACAAGGAGCTATCAGGGGAGGACTATGAGGATGACTAAGGGACTGGAACACCTCTTTTTTGAAGAAAGGCTGAGGGAGCTGAGCCTGTTTAGCCTGGAGAAGAGACAGCTGAGAGGGGATCTTACCAACCTATCAAGAATCTTATCTGTTGTTCCAAGAGGATGGGCCTGAGTCCCTGCAGTGGTGCCCAGTGACTCGACAAAGGACACAAATTTGGAAGTTCCATCTGAATATGAGGAAAAGTCTTTTTACTGTGAGAGTCACAGAGCATCAGAACAGGCTGTCAAGAGAGATTTTGGAGTCTCCTTCTCTGGAGATTCTGAAAACCTGATTGGATGCAAACCTGCGCAATCTGCTCTAGGCGAACCTGCTTGAGCAGGTAGGTTGGACTAGGTGACCTCCAGAGGTCTCTTCCAACCACAGCCACTCTGTGATTCTGTGTGGATGACCTATTATCTTATTGTTATAAACATGTTTAAAGAATGCACTGTACATTTTCCAGTATTTTGGTTTTTTTTACTGCCATAGATTGAGCAAATTTTGAATACTGCCAGGCGTTCAGAGCAGTATAATGAACTACTGTGATTTCCCTGTCCCACTCCCTCACATAAAACATGCATATTCTAATATAACTGGTGCTTATAACTGTAAAAGGAACATTCTTAGTCAGTATAAATAATTTGTTTTAATAGGGAACTTTTCAGATTTTGGGACTAGGCTACTTTAACACCATACCGAACAATTCTTAAGCACTGATCATGGGTTTGTAAAAGCCAGCATTTGTTCCAAGCAGGGAGTCTGGAGGTGGCTTCCCTCATTTTGCATGTAAGGAAGTTTAATAGTGAAGACAAGATCTATTAAATGTGTTTTGGTGTTTACGTCAGAAAGTGATTGTAGGCTCATTTGATTTGCCAGTATAAAGGTGGTCTAGAGACAAACAATTTCTCCCTGGAGGTTTTACTGCATCGTGTCAGCATTTTCTTAGAGTTTTTGATCTAGTTGTACAGAAATATCCTCTTGCATAAATTTTTACCGTGTAGTTCCTGTTACCATTCTAGTGAATTCCCAAATATAGTTACTAATTTGAAGTTAATTTAGAAAGTTTCTTTCCAAATAATTTTTTTTTCTGTCACTCTTATTTACTCATATACTTTCTGTGGAAGAAAGATTTCCCTGATTTTTTTCAAAATCATGATATGACAGTCTAGAACCATGTTTATTACTGGTTACTTGATTTTCAGTTTGTGCTGATATACTAAAAACTTATCTATATTGGGGTAGTCCAAAAAATTAGGGCAATTAGCTACAGGTGGGAAGTTACTGTGTATGAGTTAGAACACATGAAAACATGTGAATGATAGAGTGTTAAAGTAGGCTACTATAAGCAAGATTTCTGAGGTCAGCAGGCTAAATACAATCATTTTCTTGTCCAAGATTTTTTTGATGTAGTTTGTATCTGTTGTCTTTGGGTAAAGGGGCTATCACAAGTCACAGAGCTGGCATGAGCAAGAGGCCTCATGACATGCAGTGACCAGTTTGACTAACTCCTGTTTTGTGCAGAGCCAAATCTGATCTGGAGAGAAAAGGCTTTGTGCATACTGTTGTGTTATCTCACAGCACAGGTCACTAGCAGAGTTTAAACTCTCTTGGCCTGCAGACCCTGAGTCTCTGCTGCCACAGAGTGCACAGAGGGGTTTTTCGGGAAGGGAAACTGGCTCATACCACAACTCTGACTCTCCAGACAGAGGCATCTTTCTTCTGGTTGTGAAAATTGAATTTTGAGTTTAAATGTGCTCTCTCCGTCACTACCATCAGGACAGAGGGGGTGAGGGACAGTAAGAGGCTTTCCTTCATACAAATTGTTCCTGAGAGAAGTGGATGCTGGAACTGCAGGAGGGGCAAAGATAGAGCCCCTTCATTCAACTTCAGCAGTGTTCCAAGAAAGTGGGGTTATCCTTTTGTAGGAAATAAGGACAAGGGAAGAAATCCACACTGCCATCACCAGCTTCTCTTCTTCATGGGAAACCTGAATCTTGCTAACTTGCCAGGTGCCTAAAAAGCCAACAAGAATTTTTCACTAGGAAACCACTGTGTACTGCATTACTTTTGTCTTCTAAATTTATCTTATGATATTTCATATGTTAGACATTGTAGAATGAATATTTTGGTATATAGAAAAAAGCGCAGCCAAATTGCAGATGTTGTTAAATGTAATGCACAATAGTGTGTTTCTGCTAGCTTAATGATACCCTAAGAATTAATTTAACATTTAATTACTGGGAATATCATAGAAAGAAAAAAGTAATTCTTAAGAATAAATGAAGTATAATGCATAAAAGTATATTGAAAAGCTGAGAAAAGGTTAATGGTAAAGAAAATGATCAGGTAAACAATAATTTTAGTGTTAGGTTTTACAGAGCAGAAACATTGTCTTGTAGCAGGCAGAGGAAACACTCAAGGGAAAACGTAATGTTTTAATATGAGAACAAGAAGCAGAGAAGAGAAACTTAAAGGCAATTCAAGCTTGTAAGCTAACTGAATTTATCAGGAAGTAAGGGAAAAATAATATCTATTTCAGTTGCCTGCAACAGAAGCTGGTTATAAAATAGAGAATGACACTGTCATAAGCTATTGTTTCAAAAATCAGATATATCTGAAATAAATTGATGTCCCACACTATAGCATGAGAACTTTGGGTATTAACTTCAAAACTTCTGTCATATTCTCTTTATTTGGTATTTCAAACACTTTGTAAAGAACAGCCAGACACAGGAGCTAAGTTGATTAAAATATGTGTGGGAAAGACATTAAAGACAAAAAAATATATGGCACTTGTAGAATAATTGTAAAAAAGATCTTTTTATATTACATATGATAGTTTACTTAACTTGATATGAATACCAAGGCAAATAATTTGAATAGCATTAAAATGCTATTTTAATGCTATTTATATTATTATGTAAACTCCTAATCAACTGCATTAAGTTAATTATCTAATACAATGAAAACTCAAATAAATTTTTCTTCAGACAAATACTATAACCACTATTTATTTTAACCTAAATTTCTGTATATCGCTATATATGTATATATATATATTTACTCTTTTTGAAATCTTTATCAATTCAAAATTCATCTGACATTTATTACTACTGAAGAAATACCCATGTTTTGTGACATGCTTCTTTTTCAGCATAGAGGCACTACTGTACACATACAAAGTTGTGACTAAAAAACAATATAGCAAGTCTTACTATATGTGTTTTGGACAGAAATATCTGTGTATTTTACCAGTCGTTCACTTGCTTTCTTTTAAAACTCTAAAGATTCTGTGGTTATTTTCAAAACTTTACAGTGTTTTTTGATGTGTCAACTCATTTGAAAATGCCCTTGGCAAGGATTTGGGAGACAAACTGTGAATGTAACAGGTCTGTGAATGGGATGGGCTGTATTAAATTTCTTATGTCGCGTGGATTGTTCCTACTTCACACAATATTTTCCCCTTAAATATCAGTTCATTATTGATGACTCAGATGTCTCAGATGTCTATCTTCTTGCCCTTGACTGAACCTGTAAGAAAATGGTTCAAATAGATACGAAGATTCTGGGTCTGGAAAAAATGGCCAGGCTGGTGAGTTGCTTGTTGCAGTGCTGAAAAGCATCAATGACTGCTTAGAAATTAGGGATATAATTTGGTGGTTTTCCATAGGTTTCCAAGAACCAACATGGCTTATTATTTTCTCTATTATTTTGGTAGATTGAGTGCATTTCAAGACCAGCCTTTACAATGAATGGGTGTTATTGCTTTTCTTTTTGAAATAGTGTTGGAAGTGAAGGTTTTGAACAGAACGTATCACGACAGATGAGATCTTGGATGGACAGATTTGGAGTAGAGAGTTTTTGCTTTACTGGCCTTGACAGTACAATTTGGAAGAGTAAACCTGCTAAGCCTGCTAAGATTTTCAATCTGATTTAAACACAGAAGAGCAAAGAAAACTAAGTCTCTGTGAATAAAATGGCTCAAACCCAGAAAGGTTTGAAATATTCTCCAAAACTTGATTAGAACTAAATGAGGTTCGATGTTTATTCAAAAAACCTATAAAAAAGGTTTTAACATATTCTGCAGAAAATTAAGGTGTTTCAAATGAGTAGGGATTATAACAATTTTACTAGATCTAGCTCTAAGCAGATCTGAGTTGTTTTTATTGATTGTGGGCAAATATATACCAAGAAATCACTACAATTTTTTTATTTTTGCCTGGAGCCAGAAGCCCTTTGCTTCAGGCTGATTACGAGGTATCATATTTCATGCTAACTTACACAAGCAGTTAGTTCACCTTTAGGATCTTGGTGACAAGCAGAGATTATGTTCTATATGATGTATCATTTTTCTGTTACTTTTACTACTTTTAAAGAGCTCATTTTTCTTAGTCTCAAATATAGCGTGATTTTTCAAAGAACTGTACAGCTTTTGATATAACAAAATCGAATCCATGTCTCTCTGCAGCAGATGGGAGAACTTTCATAAAACAACAAAAAAGCAATTTTTCTGTTCTTATTAACTTTTTATTCTGTATATACCATGTATTTACCCAGACAGGTTGGGACCCTCTGTTACAGTGATCATGAAATGCATGGCAATGTGTCTGATATTTTGCAAAGGAAGATTGTGGGGTGATTTGGAATATTTGGGATTTTTCAAGTCTTCACAATAAACATATGAACTAAAATAATGAATTATTTTTATTAATAATGAATACAAAAAGGAAATTCTTAATCAGAAAACGTCTTTGTGAAAGTTTATTTCTTCTATGTACAATAAATCCTAGATAATCTACTTGCCAAAAGGCCTTTTCAGTGGTCTCCTGGAAAAGAAATTGAGCAAACAGGTTAATGTGTTTGCCTACATATTTCATATTTTCCACAAATTTCAAATAGCAGTATCTTAAAAGGTACACTAAGAAAATAAATGCACTGCTACAGTATCTACTCAGAAAAACACTTGGGTGAATGTTGAAAATAAAATGTACTCCTGGTAATTTTTTCATGCCAGAGGTAATTTCTTTTACTGGGATTACTGATATCTGGCTTTTTAGTACATAATTTTTCATTAGATACCCGAAAGCTGTACAAACATGAACTAAATTCTCATGGAGATTAATCTGTGAATAATGTTATGTTAGAAATAGGAAAATCGTATCATTTAAGGTGAAGAACTTGCCTGAGTTCACATAATGTTTTAGAAGCAAAGGCAGGAACATTTCCGGGGAACTGTCATTCCTATTAAACATTTTTGATTTATAATAAGTGAATACATGTCAAAATCTGAAGTGACACCTTTTAATGTTTTATACTTATATGGATGATTTTCTGCATAAGTTCGTGTACTTTAATGAGGAAGCTTTAATGATTACTTGTAAAGTCTTAGGCATAAATAGATGATTTATTCTCACTTGTTTTCTTGAACAAAATCTTTGTAAATTTTTCTTCCTTCACCTTTGAAGTGAGCCATTTTTGGCTGTCTTATCTCGTAATAAATCCTGCTTCTTCAAGTCTTTTCAGATTTGGAAGAGGGAGAGCTGGAGGTTTGGAAGGTGTGTTAATTCCTGATTTTTCTGTATTGTTTACTTAATAATAAATCAAACCAGAATTTTGAAAAGCCAGAGTTAAGAGATCTTGTAATTTTTAATGTTTGCATCTGCACCATAGTATCATAGAACAATATGTTCATCACCCTCCTCAGCCCATCTGAGTGAAGTTCATTATTGCCAAAGAATGTGGAGTGTGAGCACGTCCTTAAACCCAGTGGATTCAGCAACTGGCAAGAGTGAAATATTTAAAAAGAAGGTTGTAAGGCTTTGCTTTTAATTATTACTTTGCCAATTACTTATTGATCCTGTCCTCTCTTGGATTTGTTGTATGCTAATTGATCATGACATAAAAGGAAATATTTAATTGATTGAGATGCAAATTTGCTAAAAACTCTGGAGATTTTAGGGTATTTTCTGAGATTTTATAGTCCTTTTTATTTATTTCTCCCATTAATGTCTCTCAGTTTCATGTGACACTGTAATATCTATAAAGCTCTTATGATTTTCTGCTCAGCCCCCCAACTCTGTTGAAATCAGTCCAGATGGGTATTTGCCCAGAATTTAATCGAATAACAAGATCTGTTAGCTAAGGTTTCATGTAAATATGTCCATATTTCTAATCCAGTTCAATAGCAGAACTACTTCCCCAACTATAACACTCACTGGTTTAACTGATGATGTAAGAAGATGCTTGTATTTTGTCAATTCCACCTTCCAGGGTAAATCCTCTCTTCCCTTACACTTGGATTACAAACTCTCTGGCTCAAAGAACACATTTTTTCTCTGGATTTCTACCACGCTTTGCACAGGTCTGGTGGTTTCCTTCTGGCATTCCTAAACAGGGGAGTGTTGGTTTTGCACTGCCTGGTTTGGTTGGGGGGGCACTGAAGTGGCTTCTCTGAGAAGCTGCTAGAATCTTCCAGGACATCCAGCAAAGCCAGTCCTTGGTGGCTCTGAAGATGGAGAAGCTGCTGGCCAAAACTGGGCCAATGAGAGAGGCTGGTAACACCTCTGTGATGACATATTTAAGAAAATCAAAACAAAGTGGGGCACAGATTTTTCTAGCCAGAGAAGAGGTGGAGGTGAGAGCATATGAGGGGAAACAACATGGACACACCAAGGTCAGCGCAGAAGGAGGAGGTGCCCTGGAGTAGAGATTCCTGTGCAGACAATGGTGAGACCGTGGTGAGGCAGCTGTGCCCCTGCAGCCCATGGGGATCCACAGGGAATGCAGAGATCCACCCTCAGCCCATGGGGATCCACAGGGAATGCAGAGATCCACCCTCAGCCCGTGGGGATGCACAGGGAATGCAGAGATCCACCCTCAGCCCGTGGGGATCCACAGGGAATGCAGAGATCCACCCTCAGCCTGTGGGGATGCACAGGGAATGCAGAGATCCACCCTCAGCCCGTGGGGATGCACAGGGAATGCAAAGATCTACCCACAGCCTGTGGGAGAGGTGCCCATGCTGGATCAGGTGGATGCCTGGAGGAGGCTGTGATCCAGTGGGAGGCCCAAATGGAGAGGGAGAGCCCTTGCTTCCAGGCTGGAGCAGCCTGTCTTGGAGGAGTGCACCCCAGGGAAGAGAGACCCACGTCACAGCACTTTTGGGAGGACTGCTTGCCTGTGGGGGAGACTCACATTGCAGCAGTTTTGGGAGAACTGCTGCTCATGGGAAGAGAACCATGCCAGAAAAGTTCATGGAGAACTGTCTCCCATGGGAGGGACTCCATGGCCTCACCGGGGAAGGACTTCTCTCCCTGAGCAGCAGAAGAAAACCTCGGGTGATGAACTGACCAAACTCCCATGCCCTGTCTTCCTGCACAGTCAGTGGGAAGGAGGGAGGGGTTGAAGGGAAGAAAAGGTGTTTTTAAGGGCTTATTTTACTTCTCATTATCCTACTCTGATTTTTTTTAGCAATAAATTCGCTTTGTACGTCTAAGCAGAGTCTCTTTTGTTCTTGGAGCGTTTTCTCCCAGTCCTTACATCAGCTCCTGAATCCTTCTTTATATTTTCTTCTACTCTGCCCAGCGGTAGCAAGGGAGAGCAAGTGAGCTTTTAGACAATGGCAGGATCTCTTACAGTTCTTTTACACAACTGAAAGCTGATGAAGAGGATAACAAAAATAATCCCTTGTGTCTTGAAAAATACATGTTTTATTCCTGACATTGAAATTTCAAAGCAATTTGTTAAAAATCAATTATATAGTTTCTAATTTAAGTAAATACAAGATTTATTTAAAATTAAGACAAAAACCTGCCAGAAAATTTTATTCATTCACAGAAAATGGTGAAATGTTTATTAACATGGATTTCATGGACAATTATGGGTATGGACAGTTTTACACTCCACCCACACTCAAGCTGCCCAGCTATAAGCAAACTTGTCTGACAGCTAGTAAGAGAGTTATCTCTGCCTGCTGTGAGGGTAGGCTAAGCCTCCCCCAAGAGTAAATATATTACCTTGGGCTTTGCATTTGGCTTAGCACTGTCCATAATGTATCTTCTGGAGCCCAGCTGGCTCACCATGAAGGCAGAGCAAAGCGTGGCAGTGTGGGAACCTTGCCTGAGATAGGTTTATCATGAAACAACACCTTTAGTGACTCTACTACAATGTGACATGTCCTTTCATAGTCTAGGTATTTTTTTAGAGTACCCAAACATAGAATGTTTTCTGCTTTTTAGAATTGACAAAAATACATGATTCACATAAATTAGATTAGTTAAAATTGTATTTTAGTGATGTTTTATTTACACAAGACAACAGTAATTAATCATGGTGTAGCAATAATGAGCTACCTATAAATAGGTAGCTGTCTTCAATAGGAAATGTTAGAGTTATTATCTGAACTCAGATAATAACTGTGTGTCTTTTCAGAGGGACAAAGCCCAATAGTTTGCAATTTCATTTATTTTCTATTTTACAGAGAATACAATAAAGCAGCGACGTATTAGCTTTGATCTCACAGAAGCCAAAACAAGGCAAAAAATTGCTATGAATTCTGTACTCCCCCCTACTGACCATTTTTATCCATTGTAAATTTGGTTTCATTTCCCTAGTGCTTTTCTACATCCTATGTTGGAAGCATCTAATACTGATTTTTCTTCACTTGAGTTATGAAACTTCATCTTAACTCAAATTATTTGCCTTGATGCATGTATTTTTTTCCAAAGGAAATTAGGTTTTTGCTCTGTTTTAACATTACTAATTCATGAAAGAAGAACATTATACTTCATCCCAACATGATCAGACAGGTTGAGATATTTACAATATATATTCCTTACATTGCTTCCTGCTGAACATTAAAATTTTCTTATATTTCTAGCTTATGCCATCTGAATGAAAATCGATGATGAGGGAAAAGACAAGTTCTATTTATAGAGAACTCCTACACCTCAAGATAAACTGTGTCTGATCTCTCCCACTGGATGATTAGAGCAGGAAAGGACCAGCAGCAGGTCAAAAGTGCTGCGTGTGCCGAGATTGATGCAGCTGAGGAGACTGTTGTGCCCAAGCAGCAAAACCTGCAGGTGACTGGGATAAAGCATCTCTTGGAGGGAAGGATAGTGCAAACCACTGAGGAGAGCTTGGTTACGATCAGAGATGATGACTCCAGTAAATCTCTGAAGTGGAAGAAGAGGTTAATGAACAGAGACAGAGTGTAAGGAAGGGAGAGATGAAGATTTGTTCTGACCAGTAACAGGAAGCTGCTCTTCCAGCACTTGCTTGAAGTAGGACATAGGCAATGGCCAGCAGGCATTTTTTAATGTGATCCCTGAACACTGCTGCAAGCATCTGATTAACTGCTTAATTGTAGAAAACAGAACAGTAATATTTCAACTCCATTAATATTTAAGTTTAATGTATGTTATTCTGAGAATCAGTGCAGCTTACACACATTCATTCTACAGTTAGAAAAGCAGGTGTTTTTTAAATACCTAAAAAACCTGAATCTTGTCCTTCTGCCCCAGCTTCATGTTAAAAAAAATTAACCAAACATTGCTGTCCTCAAAAGATAATCCTGCCAGCATAGTGAAATTTGGAGGATAAACTGAAGTTCATATTAACTGGAACTATTTATGCAACTATTTCTCTCAGGAATGCTGATCTGTTTTGGGCTGAGGGGGCGATGTGCATATTTTTCAAAAACTCTGTGTCCTCCTCAGAATACTGATGAATAGTGGTGGTCTTTGCCTTGATATGTAATTTGAAGGGAGAGCTTTTTGCTGTATGGTGTTATTGACTCCTCAGAGTTCAAGCAGCTGCTGGAGATAACTGTACAGCAGAGTCAGCAGAAACAGGCATGGTCTGGGTATCAGCTTCACAGACAAGCACACAAGCTGGCATCACCAATGAAGATGAATAAGCATTAGGAAAATCTTAGTAACCATAGAACAGTACAGACACACATCTCCTCTGCCAGCCCTGTTGCAGAGGCAGCAATCTGTATCAGCAGGGTGATAAGGAAGAGCTGAAAAGGTGATTCAAAGCCCATGGTGGAGTTTGCTTATATTAAAGCCACAAAATAATCCATGTGTTTGTGATATAAGCAAATGTCTAGCTATTAGGAATTTGAATGAGATCTTCAGGAGATCTTTAATGAGCAGTGTTTAGTACCACATTTAGCTTCTGTGAAATCTGGACATTGTTAGGGAAGAACAGGCTAGATGAGACATACTCCTGATCCTTGACACTATTATATCATTGACTCGATTAATTGTCCTGCTGGAAGTCATATCAGCTCAAACCACTTTGTGAGTATACTATGCTTCCATAGTTTGGGGGATTTTGGATTTTCTTTTTGTTATATTAGTAACACCAGATACAACAAATTTAAAGATTGAAAATTATACTTGAGGCACAATTATAATGGGTGTTAAAACTCTTGCAGTGGAAGTACAGTGTCATGATTGCACAATACTGCAAAATCTTCATTCAAAGGGAAACAGCCCAATTTTCCACCTCTGCTGATTTTATAGTTAATGCAATCAGAACTATAGTAGTTGGACTTTGCATGCATGTGCTGGTCCAATTAAGGTTAATTTCTTTTTACAAAAATACATGTTAACCAACAGCACCTGTTCTGCCTGATTATAAACCTTTTCGTATTGACTTAAATTTGGCTTAGGATTTCATGTGTGAAAACATACATATGCCCACATTCATACCTATATGTGTTTTCTAATGGTACCTGCATTTGGCCAGGAGAAAAATTGTGTGTAACATCAAACTGTGAGATTTTTAAATTTACTTGGATCTAAACCTGGCATCTCTCAACTGTGATCAAATCATCAATCATCTTCCATGCAGCAACTGTGAATTATCTTTGGTGTCTTGACAAAGAAGATTAGTATTTCAGTTTGGGCATAAAGGAAATAAGAATGGACTTAGATATCCCTTTCCGAGTGATTAAAAGAGCATTGAATTTAGTAAAGTTTAAACATTTAATCTTATACATTTTTATTTTATTTCATATGATTTTATTTTATTTTACTTTTGATAAAAAGAACAGTTTACGACATTAGTGAAATCCAAATAATAAACTGACGATTTTTTAAGTTGCTTGGTGGTTAAGACATCTCTAAAAAGATATTTCAACACATCTCTAAGAACAGCTGCATTAGAAATTACATTACCTCAGATGACGAGCTATAACCTTATGAATTTTCTCCAAAGGAAATATTATTATATTCATGTCAAAGTAAGAAGAGATCTTTTATAGATGGAAGTCAGTAGAGTGTTATGAAAATTAGAAGTATGAAGTTGAATTATGCCTCATAATTTCTTTTAAATCTCTTTAAACTGGTAATTTGGCCATAGGTTTTTTTTTCTGCAGCTTCAACTTTGTTCAGCTAATCTGTGTTACCTCCTGGTAGTATATACACTGCAGATAAAGAAATTTAAAATTAATTTCCTATTAGGTAAGTATGAAAAGAGTGAACCAGAATGAGAGTTTAGCAAATAAATACATGTTTACATGTTTACATGTTTACATGTTAAGGGCTTTTGTCATAACAGTTGCAGGATTTTCTTTAAAATACTATGAACTTGTACTTTCAGTTTCAAATATGTTTATTTGTATTATTCCCATGCTTCCTGGACCTGAAGACTCGGTAGGACCATCAAACTTCGTGAGACTAAGGAGTGATAGTCCTGTCATGAACAAAACCCATGCAGCTGCTGTGGGTCATTTAAATGCAATTTCCTGTTTCCTGCACATTTCTCTGTCAAAGAGTCTTCTCTAAAAGAGCTATAAATTCTATTACCAAAGCTCACTTCAAACAGTAAAAGTAATATAAGTAGAATTTCTTTGTAAAAAACCTGTTTGTGTTGTACATCAAATACATAGAGAAAATCCTTTATGTACTGTTGGAATATGGGCTGATGCATCCGCTGCACAGATGGTGCTATAGCTGTAAAAGATGGATCCTACAGAAATTCTCTGACCACTGAACAGAGAATATTTACTCTGTACTTCACGTCTAACTGCTGTCAGGTTTATTGTTAAGAAAAATAAAAAGTGGAAAATTCAGCCAAGTCTAGAGGTCTTAGAGAAAAACAAGCAAAGATCTAAACTGTTGTGCCTGCATTAGATTTGCTCTTTCATCTCCTGTGATTTATTTTAAACTTTTGCATGTTGAGCTTTGAGGGTAGTGTATTCTCTGAAATGGTAGAAACAAAAATATTTTAACATTCTAGTCTGTACCAGTAGTGAAAGATGACTCATTTTTTTCTTCTTTTTTTTTTTCTTCTATTTCTTTTTTCTTTTGTTCTTTTTTCTTTTCTCTTTTTTCCTTTTTCTCTTTCTCCTTTTCTATTCCATTTTGACAGCCACCAGTGTTCTCTACTCTTCTGGCAAGGATGAAGTGATCTGTACATAGAGCTCCTTGCTGGGTCCCATTACAGAGGAAGGAATTTCAGAGGCAACAGGAGATGTTTACACAGTTGTTCATTGTATGATTCCACAAGGACATTTCATTCAGATAGTAAAATATCCTCAACAGGTTATCAACTTATACCATTTTAAAAGCAGCAGGAAGTGACAAAAATGGACCAAGAAATTTCATGGATCCAGGTTTCTAATTTCCATACTCAAATCTAGATTTGTACTCTGTTTCTAAGACTGCTAACAAACACCAGTTCGATATGTGTCTTTCAGGAAAATTCTCCATCAGTCCCTATATTCCTATTCCAATTTTCCTGGAACAAGACCAGTTTCTTCAACACATACGCTTTGATGAGACTGTCTGTCTGTCCATCTAAGTTTTTGTCAGACAGACTCTGCTCTCACGAGTCCTGGAGGAATCACTGAGAACACTCAGGACTCACTCATTTTAGGTGCCCCACTATATATGGTTTGTAGCAGCTGAGAGTGACAATTACAGCAAAAGTAATCTCTTAGAGATGTCGGAAGAACAAGGAGGCACAGGATGATATGGAAAATGTGGGTACCAATTTTTAGCAAATCTTCAATGAGCATAAACAAATTTCTTCTTCAGGGAACTACAGCTACATCAGACTTTGCTGGATATTAGCAGAACAGGCAAAAAATATCCTGCTGAAGATTCCTTTCACTACTCTGCCACTGTCCAACTTCAAACCTGGGCTTCTTGAAGAAAATTCTGTTTGAAGGTTTTAACCCAGGGCAACATTTTATTCCCCATCACACTCCTCAAAGTGGCTGAAAAAACTTCAGCTAAGGTAACAATCCTCCACAGATATCTTCTGCAATGGTTTGATGTAAGAAAATGTAATCTAATGCATTGAAACAATAAAACAATAAGTCAGACAGATAAGGCAAAACCTGCTGCATGAAGCATTGAAAGAAATATGAAAATTGCAATGGCCTGTGTAGACACACTGATGACAAACCCAGAATTTTGGCTGCTAGAGTTGGTTAGCCACCAACATACCTCTTTATTAACTATATGGATAATGGAATCATAGAATGATTTGGGTTGAAAGAGACCTTAAAGATCATCTTGTTCCAACCCCCTGCCATGGGCAAGGACACCTTTCACTGACCAGGTTGTGCAGAGTTCCATTCAGCTTCCAGAATCACCTCCTTCACCCTTCTGGCCTTGAACACTGCCAGGAATGGGGCATCCACAAACTTTCTGAGCAAGCCATTCGAGTGTCTCACCACACTCAGAGTAAAGAATGTCTTTGTAACACGTAAACTAAACCTATGCCCTTTTGAAGCTATTCCCTCCTGTCCTGTCACAACATGCTCTTGTTAAAAGTCACCCTCCCTCTTTCTTGCAGGCTGCCTTCAGCTACTGGAAGGACACAATTAGGTCATCCTTAAGCCTTCTCTTTCCATGCTGCACAGTCTGAATTCTTTTAGCCTTTCCTTATGGGAAAGGTGCTCCATCCCTTTAATCTATTTGGTCACCCTCTATAGGACTTGCTCCAACAGATACTTGTCCCTCCTGCGCTGGGGACCCCAGAGCTGGATGCAGCACTCAGGTGGGATCTCCCCAGAGTGGAGCAGGGGGGCAGAACCCTGTCCCCTGTCCTGCTGCCCAGGCTGCTTTGGATGCAGCCCAGGATACAACTGGAGGCTGCAAGCACACCCTGCCAGGGCATGTCTGATCTCTCATCTGCCATCATCTCCAAGTCCTTCTTGGCAGGGCTGCTCTCGATCTGTCCCCCAGCATGGGCTGGTACTGGGGATTGCCCCAACCCAACTGCAGGACCTTAGACTTAGTCTTATTAAACCTCATAAAATTACCATGGGCCCACTTCTTGAGCCTGTCCACATCCCCCTGCATGACATCCTGTTAGATGTATCAGCCACAACATTCATCCTGGTGGCATATAAATCAGACTTATTTACATCCCATCCTGTATCTCCTCATATCATTCTCTTCTAAGAGACTAAAGCACACAGATTTGATTACCATTTCTTTTTCATTAGGCTTCTCAAGTCTCTTAAAAATCTGTGAAACTGCCAAAACCAGACACTCATTACCTGCAATTAAAAGCAACTGGTTATCTATAGATTTATCTAAATAAAGAAAAAGAAATTTAAAAAAATAGTCAAATGTAATTTATTTCTGGATAATGGAAGCAATGGAGTCCAAGGGGGGTTGCACTGAACTTGACATGTAGGCAGGATTAGCCACATTTACAGTAGCTATGTTCTCACCAGATCTTTCTCTAATCTGTTCTTAGCGGCCTCCAATATCAGAAATACACAACCTTTCTCACTGTTCCAGTGTTTCAACACTGATATTGCTAAAGGTTTATTCTCAAATTTAATCCCAGCCTCTTTTAATGGAATTAAGCCCATTGCGGCACCAATGTGGTGCAAAAGATGACACTTCCTTTCTCAGCATGTCAGTCCTCAAGTATGTGAAAAGCTGCGTGTCTATAGCTTTATGTAAATATAAAAAAGTAAAAATTAGATGGTCACTTTTAAAGTTTTCTTTTTTAATTTGGTCTAAATAACTCCCATTTGTTCCTTCCAGGTTTTGTTTTCTAGCTCTCTGGTCATACTCAGTGCTCTATCCAAGACTTTTCAGAAGGTCCAGCTCCTTTGAAATATGTTCCCATTGGAGCACTTCCACTTCTGGGTAGAGCAGGTTTCACAGGTCTGACAAGCTGTAGTTCTTTATATGTTATTCCACATGGTCTGTGTCTTTTTTGCAGCAGTGGAAAATATTTCACAACAAGGCAAACGTTTAAACATTGATGTTCATCTTTATGGCAGGCAGTAATCTTTAGTTCCACCAAAGAGCCACTTGCCCACCTTCCTGTGTGTCACTGCCAATTCTTGCCCTTATTCCCAGATTCATCTAAGATTGACTCCCAATGTTCCTCAGGCTGCACCAGTCTGAGTACAACAGGGTGTACTGTTGTACAAAAATACTTTTTCAGAATTCCTTTCAGGTACCCTAGACTTCTTCCTGCTTGAACTCCCAGTTTAGCATTTAAACCTATTTCACGTATGAATCCAAATACCCTGGAAAACTACTTGCACTTTTTATTTCAATATGTTAATAATAATATCTAGAATTAGCCTAAAGTGAAATTTAGACATATAAATTCACTTAATAAATACAGAAAACATCCCAAATGCTTAAGCAAAGGACAGTATACACACATAGAAGAAGACTATAATCTAACAAAACCTCCTTTAAACTGGAATTTAGATGTCTAGTACCTACATGCCGATCCAATTTACTTGTTTTCCTAATGCTTTATACAAAATTAATTAGGTGTCTCCTTAATTAGTTAAGAACAGTGTAAAACTAAACTTAATTACATATGCTTGTTCAGAAGTACTTATTCTGGAAGACATCTCATGCTTTGAGATTCTTAATAATCCAGAATTAGGTGTCCTTAATCCGTAGTTTTTATGAAGGTCTCTGGAGAGGCTTGATTACATTTAGGAGTAACCTTTTAGTCTGAATGTAAACTAGACTAACTCCTACACATACTTAGGAATTAGTGACATTTTCTGTTTATGAGCCAATAAAAGTCTAATTGGTCTAATTAAAAAGACCCCTGCATTTAATGTGAATAAAAGGCTCAAAGGACCAATACAGCACTAGTGTATGGATGTCCTCAGACCAGCTCTGCTGCACTGGAATCCACCCATCCTCACAGTCTCTAATTTTCCAGTTAAAGTCCTATATTTAGGTAAAATAATATTTAAAGACTTTTTCTTGTCCCCAGGTAGGAACTCTAGGCACTTAGATTAGGAGGAATGAACTATTGGTTATGCCCCTTGGCAGAGAAATGCCTACATTAGATGGAGTGAACTCCATCCTACATCTTAATCACTAAGAAAATATTAAAAATTCTGCTAGAATATACATCTAGCAGACATGTTATTTTTCACCTGATCATCTCAGTGCCTGGCTTATTTGAATTCCTGTGCTGTAGGACTCGTGTAGATTAGAACTGAAGATCTTGGTCAAATAGATATTATTGATGAAAGTAGAATTCTTCATTTTCACCACTCTTTACAGGCAGGGACTAAGTCAGGCGCCTTTCATAGTACGCAGAAATCCTTAGAGACAGAAAACTGCTGATCTTTCAGTGAAAAGTAGTTAAAAAGCATGTAGTCATACACACCAGATAGAAAAGAAAGGGAGAAATTCATGTGTGAGCACATGAGAATATATTGCTATTATTAATGATTGCATCAGCGTAATGCATCTAAAAATAGAAGTCACTATTTCTGGCACAGTAAATTTCAGACAAGACCTCAAAATTGCCAAAGGAATGGTGGAATTTGTCATGTTAGACAGTATTTTACTTCTCTTACTAACACATCTCAAAATGCTTAGAAAATTTCGATTTCATGAACTTTATGAAACAGAAAATTAAATTAATTAACTCTTGCCCTGAGTAAATGGACCTAACTGCCTATAACACCATTTTTTTTTTTTTTTTTTGCATCAAAACACACTAAGTGTGCAAAATTTTTATGACTCTTCTGTGACCTGAAATCTTCCTTTGGAAATCACTTCAACCCTTCCCCCAGCCTCCAGCTGGTACTTTTGTAATAATGGTATTTGACATTAAGTAACAAGAAGTAAGCTGAAGAGAGGATGTTAGCTCAGCCGATGTCATATCCAGCTACAACTGAAATCTGATGCAGACAGGTGTAAAAGCAATGAGCTATGAACTGAAGCTGCATTTTCTTCAATCAGACGCAGATAGAGACATTGATATGACTCCAGCTCTGCTTCAGGAGACCTAGCTCAGGCTCGTACAAAGCTTTGGTTGGTGTTTAGAGACAAAAAATTGTATTGCTAGAAAGAAAAAAAAAAAAATAAAAAAACCCAAGTCTAAAACTTAGTGCCAAGGATGTTGTAAATTCAGTATATCTAAAGTATGATGCATTTTGATTCCCTGCTAGGAAGGAGTATTCTTAATCTGTTGTTTCCTAAGAGCTGTGTGGAATGTGTCGAATCTACAATTAACTGCTAATTGAAAAATTATTTCACAATTATTTGACAAGAGTAATATTGAAAAGAAGGAAGAAAAAAATATTAGCAAAATCAAAAGAACTTCAATAACTATTTGAACATTGCCCATGAAACTCCTGAACATGAAAAGAAATCTACAGGGGGGGAAAAACATTTATGGGATAAACTATATTTTTAAAAGTACCCTACTCTAGAGAGACCCCTTTGAAATATTGAAGAGATTGCATTGTTTGTTTTCAGCTCTTTAGGAGCTATGGCAAGTCAGATTGTCAAAATGATAATTCAAATAAGTAATTATAAGCAAAATTGATGTGCTGTTCTTACATTTTTTTTGCTTTACTCATTTATTTTCTGTTTTTTTTAATGCTTTCATCCTCTAATTATATTTATGTAATATGTAAGAAAGAAAGAGTGTTTTATTATCAAAAAATATAATAAAACTACAAAATAGAAATAGCTGTAATGCATAGAAACGGTAACCAGACAGAACTGGGGCCTGTACACATGTAAATAAAGGTACCACAAAGAACACAACATGAATATTATGGATTTCTTTGGAATCAAACTTCTGAACCAGGGATTATAACTTTGAGTTGAATATCCTTTGTGAGTTTCACTTTTGTGAACTGTACAATTACTTTTTGAATGCTGAAAAATTTTGGCACTTACAACAACTCATTGGAATTAATTCTGAAGTTCATTAATACATGTCATGGAAATGCACCTCCTTCTGATTGTATTAAACCTGCCACCTCATAATTTCTTTTAATTTCCACTAATTCTCATAATAGAAGATTCAAGAACAAACTGATTTCTATTTTCTTTCTCCCAGTTATTCCATGCTCTTAAAGGCCTCTATAATTTCTTTTCCAGGTTGAAGAATCTTTGTCTATTGGTTTATCCTTCTTATAAAAATCCATTCACTCTTCTCTGCATCTTCTGCAGGTGAGCCATATTGTTTTTGAAATTGTCTTACCAGAACAGTGAATAAAAGGGGCATGCTGTGGATTGTTTAAAAGTATGAACATATTCTTTTTTCTATCAAGCATTTAATTCCTAATAATTTATTACATTTTACCTGCTTCATGTATAACTACTGAGTAATGAACTGATGTTTGCATAAAAAATTATTGATGTCACATCTAAAACCTATTTATATGTTTGAAATTAGGATAGGTTGTCCTCATAATAAAATAATTTCCTTTTAATAAAGATGGAGTTATGTTTGCCATTTTATTTCTCAAACACTTGGCATACGATGATAAAATTCTGAACTTTTTGGTGAGTGTTCCTCATTATGACCCCAAATAACTCAATATTGTTAGAAACCTTGGCCATCTCATTCAAGTTCTTATAACAATCATGGATAAATAAATTGAAGAGCACATCTTAGCCTAAATTCCTATAGGACTCTAATAATGTCCTCAGCCATTTATACTTACATTATTCCTACTTTTTTATTCTACTCTTTTAAATTGTTTACACTTTTAATGAACTTCCCATTTATCCCATGCCAACTGAGATTTTCTTCAGAGTTTTGAGTAAAAGCTTTTTCAAGGGCTTTATGGAGATTGTAATAGCCTGCAGCAACTTGATGACTCTTGTTCTTCAAGAGTAAAAGTTTTTTAAAGAATTCTAGTAGATTAGCAAGATGTGATTCCTTGCTCCAAAAAACAGTGTTTGGCTCTTCCCCAGAATATCACACACTATTGTGATTGTGTATATGTCTATGCACAGTCTGCCTCCTGTTGAACTTTCTACCATTTTCTTCCAGCACAGAAATCAGATTTCTTATTTGTAGGTTTGGGGGGTTAATTTTAGGTCATTTCTTTAAAATTTGCTTTTATGTTTGTCACCCTTTGTCCCAAGTACGCTGGAGCAATTTTCACAGATAGCTCATACACCACAGTTAAATAGGTCAACTGTTTCGTACTTTGAAGAATACCATCTTGGTCTGTCAAGTTCATTCTTTGTTTCACTAGTTTATTCTAGAATCTTTTCTAATGACACTTCAGGTTATGTTTATCCTCCAGTACCTTGTTCACAAACAGGGCCCCTGGCCCGTGTATCTCTTTTAGGTCTCCCACTGTGAATATAGAGGAAAGCAAAAAAGTGCTGTAGTTTTCTAGGAAAACCTGACTGGTTTTAACCACTGTGATGGGGAAAAATGATAAAAGAGGAAGTTTGGAAATGAATAGGGAAAATTTGGCAGATTACCTGGAGAACTCTAACATTTCATTTTGAGGTTTTCCTAAAGTTTACTTTGTTTCAAACTAAGGCATAGATAAAACTGATTTCAGGCTTAGTTGCTCTAGGAAATTGGCGTTCTTTGGACATATCGCTATAGCTTTGTACCATATAGGTGAATATTACAAATATATAAACATTTCTAAATAAGCTATTTATTTAAATCACAAAAATAATTCCATTTTTAGACGTTCCCAGCTACTTAGTTTAAACTATGTTTAGTTTCCTCCAGATTATGCCAGTCTACATATGCAGAGCTGAGAACTCCTGTGCCCCCCATTGAGCATATCAATCAAGTGATAGAAGCAACTGTGTAATTTTTCACGAGTTAACCTCTGTTTACACAACAAAGCTTATGAATAGCAGAACTTCAAAGGGTCACAGCACATTCTGCAGCTATTCCCCTCATGCTCATCTCACTTGCACTGTGCAAGTGCAGGCCACCAAGTTATTTTCACACCTAAGTGTTTGTTTTTAACAGCTATACATGTGGTGAATTAAGCCTCTGTTGGGGTTTCTTAAATAAACACTTAGGTCACAGTGTGGTATCTACACACTGAGCAATGGTGAGATAGGCTCGAGGGGCAGAGGTGCAAACCCTTAATCCAACATGTAGAAAACACATGCAACCTTTGTGTATGTGTACAGAGCTGCACACTTTGGGTATAGATTTGGAATGTAGCGGTAAAAATGTGCCTCCAGTGTAGCTCACAGCCTGTAATTTGAAAATGAACTTGCAATATAACCTTAAGTTTTTTGAAACCAGATTTCTTCCTATATTTCACCTAGTTTTTCTAAGAACTCTGCCTTTTTCAGAGCAACCCACAGTATCAGTACAGGCTGGGGGGGGTGAGCAGATCAAGAGCATCCCTGACAAGAAGAACTTGGGGGTGCTGGTGAATCAGAAGGTGGAAATGGCCTGGAAATGAATTCTTGCAGCCCAGGAAGCCAATTGCATCTTGGGCTACATCCAAAATATTGTGGCTAGCAGAGCAAGGGAGAGGTTTCTGTGCCTCTACCTTGCTCTGGTGTCCTCAGCACAGGAAGGATGCGGCGAGGGCGTATCTGGCCTGGGACGGTCAGTGTCCGGCTAGCAGAGGGCAGGCCGACACCCTGCTGCAATTCAGCGCGAGCACCCCTTGGCGTCTGAGGGCCTCGGGCTGTGCTCGCACGGACCGGTCTCACCGCCGAGGCAACTGCGAAAGAAGGAGCTGGACTCTCGATGGGGTTAAATCCGGTGCAATGAACGAGCCAAGATGACATACAAGGACCAGCCACAGCAAACAACCCAAAGGAAGAACCCCAGGGAGAGACCAAGAAATGGGGGTGACACAAGGTTATAAAGGGGGTGGGTGTGCAAAGGAGGGGTTTACATTAAACCAATCATGAAGGGTGGAGGGATGAACTTAACATAATTGACATAAAGGGCAAACCAATAAATACAAAGTAAAGGAGGGGCCCTGGGACCACAGCTAACCACAATCCCCAGAGAGGAGAAGATTCCAGAAAGTTGGGAGGAGTGGAGGGTGATTGACTGGGCCCAGGGAGGAGAGAAAGCCTACAAATAAGGGAATAAAGGGGAGGAGGAACTATATAACTTAGGTGACTGACACTAACTAAGGGCAGGGATAACCATAGTGACATAACTGTCACTAGGGCTAAGGCGGGAAAACTGGGGAGGGCAGAACCATTTACATTGAATAGGGGGAAACAATACATAAAATGGGGGAGCAATACAAGAAACTTAACAACGCACTAAAACAGAAGGACATGGACCTGTTGGTGTGAGGAGGACATCAAGATGATCAGAGAGACAGAGCACTTTGCCTAAGAGTAAAGGCTGAGAGAGTTGGGGTTGTTCAGCCTGGAAGAGAGAAGGCTTAGGTGTGACCAAATTGCAGCCTTCCAGGACCTGAAGAGTGCCTGCAAGAAAGATGTAGTGACAAGACAAGAGGGAATGACTTCAAACTGAAAGAGAGTAGGTTTAGGTTACATGATAGGAAGAAATTCTTTACTAAATTCTTTACTGTGAGGGTGGTGAGGCACTGGCGCAGGCTGTCCAGAGAAGTTGTGGACACCCCATCCCTGAAAATGTGCAAGACCCAGTGGGATGAAGCTCAATGCAACCTAGTCTGTGAAGGATGTCCCTGCCCATGGCAGGTAGCTGAGACTAGGTGATCTTTAATGTCCCTTCCAAGAAAAAGCATTCTATGATTCTGTAATTCTATTATTAGGTTTTGCTTTACCTGACTTCCTAAAACAAAGCAAAAAATATCAAGGTCCTGATGCAACAAATGATTTCATTATACGCTTATCTGCTTAACTTCAGAAATGCTAGCAGACATGGAGAAATCAGTCTTTTGTTGAAATGGATCATAGATACATAGAACTTATAACTATCAAATTTATATCTTTCCAGGATTTCAACTGTTGATAAAATCTTGATGCAATAGTCACAGTTAGATAGCAATTTTTTTCTTTAGATAATGCAGATGGTACCTACAGGGACACATCTTGTATAGTTTGCATTGTCCACTTATTCCTCCTCATTAACAGAAGGAATCCATCTGCTTATGTCAGATTAAAAACCTAAGAGTTAGCTGGGAAAAGTTATATGACTCTGAACGGCAAGTACATATTTTATAGGCTTACAGGACTATTATTTGCAATGTCCCATAGCCAGAAATATGTTGTAATACTGATGTCTCAGTTATTCTGCTTCTCTCAGCAGCAGAGGTTCTTCATCCTGAATATTTCCTGTCTCTTTGTAAGTATTTTACTGTTGAAAGTTGTAAGAGTACTGTGCAAGTTGCACAGAAGAACAGAACTGCAAAGAAACGTTGCAGTCGTTATTGCTTCTTTCTACAGCAGTTCTCGCCTATTCTGCTTTTCCTTTTTTCTCCATCTCTCAGAATTTTAAGGTAGCTGGAGGGTGCACTTGATGCATTTGGCTGTAACTGTGGCCAATTTGAGTTCATCATGATAGCACTAGCATTACTAATGATAGTACAGATTTAATTCAATTCATACTCCAGTCAGATGTCTCTATTGGCGCAATAAGACAGGAATGGTCACTATATTCATACTTGGAAAATGCACTTTATCACTCTGTGCCTTAGGGACACTTTTATTTCATGCATATTTTTAATGTTATTCTCATCCAGATTACTTAATATAATTTCCTTTATGTAACTTCCATACGGAAAATTGTATTTTGAAAAAAAAAAACAAACAAAAAATACCCTTTAAATTTCAAATGTCAGCTTTACTTTAACTTCATTTTAACCTGGCTTGTAAGCCTAAAAATTTTAATAGAAAGATTAAGGTTTCTCCCCTTTTTATTTTTCCCCTTTATCAATGAATAAGAATGGTTAAAAAAAGGAAGACAGAGGAGGAATTATCCTTAAACTTCTAATTAAAAGTAAATCATTGAAATGTTATTGAAAGATGAGTTTTCCCCTTTTTCCATATTATGCTACTATAATCTGAATGAGAAATATTAGGGAACAGTTGCAAAGCATGGCAAAGCAAAAGAGAATATCAAATTGATTTTTCACGCTGAAGGCAGAACAAGGGCACAAATCAAAATGATATAAACAAGAAATTTTCAGTTGAGTATGTGCACATTAGCAAAGAATATTTTCAAAGTAATTTGGACAAATTGCAATTTAATATTAATTTGTGTAACATAACTGCAATTAGTAAAGGTAAAAAATTAGTGAGGAATTTAGAGACCAACAAAAGGTTTAAAATCCAGGTGTAAATTTGTTAGAACTCAACAATTATTTCAGTTAGTATTATATTTTTCTGGAAGTTTTGGAAATACTACTACATAAAGCTCTGACACAACTTTTGGGATCTTTTAAAATCACATTCAGAGACAGAAATACAGAATAATTTTTGTGAAAGTAACTTTAAAGCTAAACTATTCAAAATAGGTATCTTATGTATGATAAAACAGATGTACTCGGTTGTTTGGGGTTTTTTGTCCTTGTCAAGAGATTAAATAATTTATCATTAATATGGAAACTTACAGGACCATTTTTTCCTTAGAAACTGTAACAGAAGTTATACATGATAATGATTCTTTTTGTGCTGTTTGGTTCTTTGAAGTCACTGGAATTTAATCATATGCTTCAATTTAAGCTCATGATAACCTGCAGCTATGTGATAATGGCCTTTTAACTCAATAATGTTATTAATGACAATATAGATGAGCCACATATGCAGAATGTTCAGCTTCTCTCAGGTTTCATTGAACAGAAATCTGAATGAAGTTCAATATTTTTTTCTGGAATTGTCCCCCACCATGCAAATTTTGTATAGCAATCTGCACCAGAGTGATAACAGACTTATGGTTCTAGACAAAAGACCTTACTTTTCATGTAGAAGGAATGAAAAACAATCACATGCTTTAAAATATCACTATACTGTGTGTTAGGATGGGCGTTTTGGTAAGAAAGACTAACCTATCCCTTGTGATAACTTATTGAGGCATAGTAGGTGTCATGAAGAATGTGCAGTACAGATGCCAGGTTTGTACAAAAAGTAGGAGCCAGTCCTGTTTTGCTACTGACTTTAAAACATAAAACTGGCAGATATCAAGGGTTACTGTAATTAAACGATGGTTAATTTTTTTAATACTTCACTAGTAGTGCTATGAGAACTTTATATAATTCATTACACATTATGCAGATAACTGTTAAATTTCTTATCTTAAAACTACATAATTCAACTCTTCATTTTATGTAAGAAATGTGATTGGCTGCTTCAGGCAATGGTAAAGTAATTACCACTGGCTTAATTTGTACCATGAAGATCTGCAAGGCTCTGTCCTTTGATAGTTGCCATGTTGTTTTACCATTGTTAAATTGTAATAATTGCTTTGGAAAACCATATGTTTGGGAACGTTAACAGTGACAATAGAATCTCGTCAAAATCCCAGTTGCCTAGCTACAACTAGATGAAACAAACTACTAGTAGAACTATAAAAACATTTGTTCTTCAAAGAGTATATTTAAATGACATAAAAACTGTGTTGTGACTGTTACTGCTGGATTTCCTGTAGCAGGCTGTCAAGAGAAATGTTACAAAACTCAACTGGAGTTGTAAGAAGCCGCTGTCAGGGAAAACAGACTTCCAGGAAGTCTTTGATCTTAATCCGACTTTGTGGTAGTAGTTACTCAAATTTCTCTTTTTGCAGAGAATAAAAATTCTGCAGATAATGCAAGTTTGTTTTCAGGTCAAAAAATCTGGAAGATGTAATAAATTTACATCAATAGATTTTATTTACATTTTATTTGAAATTGAAATACTGAAAAGTGATGCTATAATCCTTTTCAAAATTAGGTCATCTTGTGTTTGAAAATTTCCTCTGGTTTGTTCTTTGAATATTAAAAAACCCAAAAATATTCTTACTTAAACGCTTTTTAATTAACTAAATCTTACCAGTAAATAGAAAGATATTTTTCCCTTTTTCAGGGCTCACCTAACATTCAAGAAGTTTGCATGGCAATAAAAATGCGGGTGTTCATGGGATACTGCATGGCAAACTGAACTTTAACCTTTAGATTTAAATTGCCTACAAATAACTTTTTTTCATTACAAGTTAATGCAGAAATACGAAAGAAGTGTCACTGACAGACTGACTTAGACAGTCTGTAAGTTCTGATCCACAACATTCTTGCCGGGAGTGACTTTGTATCTCACACTGGATTTTAGCGAAAGGCCCATAAATATTGAATTAATGCAAGAAGATTAAATTGATGCTTGCAGCCTCAATTCTTTTAGCATAAATAATATACAAATGCTTGATTAATCAGCCTTTGCTGTTTCTGTTGTCAGTGAATTGTTCAAGCCAAACATTCAGTTTCAAATTTTAGATTTAATGTTCTCTTCTTTGTAATATTATTATTAAATGGTAATGAAAATTAAACGGAGACAATATTTTAAATGAGGCAAATTAATAAAACCTGCAGTCTGCCATTACAAAGCCTTTTAGAGCTTGCTTATAACTTGAACACTAGCATTTTATTCCTTCTTTATGTATAACTGAGTGCTAATTTCTTTCATCAGACCAATTTCAAGGTATGAAAACAATTTAATATTATATCGCTACGCCATTATTCTCAAATTCTACAGCTGTACATCAGTGAAATTCTAGGAAGTTAAGATACAGGAGTATTCAAATATTTATTGGTATAAGAACAATTTCATGATTGTGTACCTTTTTTCTTTAGCCATTTAATTTTGAACGTGATTTGTGGGCCATTTCTCAGAAATGCTTCCTCACCTCTCTTCCAAAAAGCTCCAAATATTATTTGCCCCATGTTTTCTACTATTTTAGGCGTATAACATGGTATTAAAAAAGTATTTCCAGTATGCTGTTTCCTTTTTGTTAATGTTTATAGCACTTGGGTTTTTGAGTGGAGAATGACACCATGTCCATTAGAAGGATCATGCACATATTTCTGCTTTAATGCAGCAGATTTAGTTTTCAAGTTCAAATTGTCAGAAACTTGTCTCAGGGTCCAATAGCTCCTATATAAATAATCTTTGCTTATAGGATATATTATCAGATTTTAATAATTAAGGATGCCTCATATGAGCAAATGTTTCTGTATTAAGCAGCAGGCTTGAATCTTTTCCATAGTTTGAATAGCATAGTCCCTCTTAAAAAACACAAAACTGTATCCATAAACAAAAGAGAAAGCAGTGGTAAATTTTTCTCCCTTCTCACATGAATGTCCTAATTAAAGCTTCATTCTCTTAAATATACCTTCTAGAAATATTCTTTATCACCAATGAAAATTTATATGCCTGTGAAAACAGAAATATTACAAAAAACACTTTTGGAAGAAGTGTGGAAGAAAGGAAAAAAGTATGGCTGAACAAAGCTGATAACAGAAGTACTGTCATCTCCATTTCTATTTTGACAGTTGTCCATCAGATCATTGACTAGTAAAGAGCCTGAGTTGTCAAAGAGTCTATTTAACTTCTTCTGTGCTGCCAAGTGATAGAATCTTATGTTAGTCTGAGCTTAACACTGACATTGATCAAAATGTAAATATATGTAGATTTATCAGGACATGATGATTATGCTGATAAAGACCTGACAATTGGAACTTCCAGAATAAATGTTCTGAAATGATAAACGTTTATTTCCCTGCCTAAGGAAATGGATTCAATATTGCAGTTAATGTTTCATACAGCCCAACTTCATTAAGCACAACTCTGCTAATGACATCATGAATTTGTTAATTTTATCAAATTGCATTAATTAGGGAAATGTATCGAAAGCTGTGAATAAATTTGCTTTTGCTTAGAATAACAAAAAAGGAGGTAATTGAATTAATTTGTCGCTTTTATCCCCTATTAAGCTGGATCATGACGCTTTCTCAACTTTATGGTATTTGTGGTTTACATGATTCTCACTAACCGCTTTAATTGGGGGGGTTAAAGCAAGAACACTTCCAGGATGGACCAATGCCAGCTCATTCCTTTCCAATCATATTAAATGCCATCTCTCTAGGGATACAGGCTTTTAACAAAGGCCTGAACAACCATTATTCTTTAAAGTGTTATGAGAAGCAATCAACAAGGTCTTGCCATGGTTCCTTAAATTGTTCACACCTGAGCCATTGAATCAAACTACAATGTTTAGCGCAAAATTGTTGTGCTCTGAGTTCTGATTATGATGATGTGGCCTTGTAAGTGTATTGGATTTGCATGGCCAAGTTTTGGTAGCAGGGATGCTACAATGGTGGCCTCTGTGAGATGCTGCTGGAAGGTTCCCTCGTGTTCAACAGAGCCAATGCCAGACAGCTCCAAGATTGATCTGCCACTGGCCAAAGCTGGGCCAACCAATGACACTGGTAGAGCCTCTGGGAGAACGCAGATAAGAAGAGGTGGGGAAAAACCCAGGGGCAACTTCAGCCAGAGAGAGGAGTGAAGCTGTGTGAGAGGAATAATTCTGCAAGCACTGAATGAAGAAGGAGGGGAAGGGTGTGCTCCAGGCATCAGAGCAGGGATTCCCCTGCAGCTCATGGTGAAGACCATTGTGAGGGCATGGTGTCCCTCCACAGCTCATGGAGATCCACGGGGGAGCAGAGACCCTCCTGCAGCCAGTGAAGGAGCCCATGTTGGACGAGATTTGCCAGCAGGACTGATGACCCTGTGGGGAACCCACCCTGGAGCAGGCTGTTCCTGAAGGACTGCACCTTGTCAAGTGACCTGTGCTGGAGAAATTTATGAAGAGCTGTAGCCCATGGGAAGGGTGCATGCTGGAGAACTTCATGAAGGACTGTCTCCCAAGGGAGGGACTCCACAGTGGAGCAGGAAAAGAGTGTAAAGATCCCATTACCAGAGGAGGAAGAAGAGGATGAACTGACCACAGCTTCCATTCCCTGTCCTTCTGGGGGAAAAAAGTTAGAAAATTCAGGAGTAACTTTAGGCATGGAAAGAAAATAGGGATGGGGGAAGGTGCTTGAATATTTGTGTCTATTTCTCATTATCCTATTCTGCTAAAAATTGGTATTAAATTAATTTTTCTCTTTCTCTCCTGTGAAGTTGAAGAAGGGGAAGAATACACCTGCTTTGGTGGGTGCCTGGCATTATGCGTATGATTCATAGTGATGTCTTTGACCTCTTAAAAACATTGTTGTGATGTTTTAAATTATAGTAACAGATTCTACAAACAGACGAAAATCACATAATTTGCATGTAGTTATGGATATTAGGTAGACTGGAAAGGGACCTGTGGCTTTAATTATGCAGAATAACTTGGTCTTTCTAGTTTTAACCTTATGTTGTCCAGGATTCCTGGAAATTCTAAATACAAATTCACATTAAAAATCAGCTTTAAAATCATGCTAAAGAAACAGCTGCTATTTTAATTTTCTGTGTTCTGTGTCAAAGAATTTGTCTCTTATGGGGGAATGGCTTCCAGTGCATTAATGGTAAAGATATTGCACTGAAGATCCCAAAAATTGAAGATACAAAGATACACTGAAGATACAAAGAAAAATGAATATTGCATAATAATCCCTGCCATTGAATTCTTATTTCATTAAAAGCAAAATAGTGGTACCTTCTTCAAATATCAGCATTTTCAGGAAATATTAATCTTTACCTAATTGAAATATTGGTCCATATCTGAATTAAAAAATAAAGTTTTCAATGGTGTGCTCTCCAAGCAAGCTTCCAAATAGGCATATAAATCTGTGTACAGCGCAGGCACAAGGGGATCTGACCCAGGGCTGATAATGATAACCAGAAGCAGTGGCTGCATGGTGCCAAGCTCCATGAGCTGTCTGGACTTGAGTCAGCTTGGGTTTGACTGCAGGCTGAGCCACATTTGTGCAGCAGTGCATTCAAGCTAATAAAGTTAGCTGCAAAGCAGGGCTTGTTAGGTCATCCATAGAGCTGATCTGCACCATGTGGATTTACTGAGTTGCATCTCTGCTAGCTCAGGGATCTAGACACCATACTCTATGCACGACAGACACAGGCTGATAAATGCGCTATTCCATCTGGAGACACTGGGTGAACATGTAGAATTAACTTGGTTTTTTAAATTCTTCAGCTGATGAGAGCATACACACACCCCAGTGATCTGGGAAAAAGCCTGTGCCGTGGTAAATGTGAAAGGACTGCTGACAGCCAAAAGGAATCTGCAGTGACAGTCTCTTCTGGAAATTTCAGTTTTTTTCTGGAGCATTAGATAGGTCAGAGATTAAGCACTTGCTGCAAGGAATGTTATATATATCCAGGACATTTGTATGCCCAGGAAACTCTTCCAGCAACACAGTAACTACAGTTAAACCAGCTGTGCTGGTGCAGATGAGTGGAGGCTCCTATTCTGAAACAAGTGAGCTTTAATTCTAGAGTAGGCATTTTAAAAATTACAGGCAGAAAAAGAAGGCCTGGCTTCAAATGTTTCTGAATAATGTGTACAAGACATAAAAATTAGAGCTTTCTTTTTCTTGTAGTGGCAATCACAGGAACATCATAATTCATAGGAAAAATTGTCATAAATATAAGATTTTTTTCAGGATTTCAAAAACTGCTTTAGAGAAAACAACCAACTTACCCCTTAGCCCCCCTCCATGCTCTTAGTAAGCTTTTTTCTTCAGAACTAATCAATGAACTTAGTTACTAACAGCTTTAGATGTATAATGAGTTGTAGCAGGCCATTATCAGTATGAAAACTTGTGGAGTTCTGTATCTTAAAGCCCAGATAACACATATGACTTCTGTTATACTGCAGTGTCAGCCTGTTTCTCCAAGCCACTTAAAAGCAGAAGGAGAACTAAATTTTTAGAACATGTATATGGATGCATGTACTGCTAGGGATTTTCCTTTAATGTTATTTGCATTTTAATGGTCTTAATAGAAGGTATTCAAATTCCCACAACCACTGTAATATTGTAAAAGATGTATTTTCTGGGAGCTTCTGATTCTTTTACCAAAATAGATGATGTGATGTGTCATCCACCAACTTGTCTGTCGACCTGAGATTAGCCATAAACTTGTGCCTACTATTTTTTTTAGCAGCTGCACTAATTTGTGGTTAGAAAAGAGCATATTTTCTACATAGTTATTCTACTTCTATAATCTTCAGACTATTTTTTTAGTGTTAATTATCCTTGCTATAAAAAAAGTTGCATTTTATTTCTATTTTTACTTCATATTACTGTTATGACACACTCCAGAACGCAAGGGTAACCCAGGTTCTTGTTAAATAGATCTCTTGGGACACATTAAAGTGAAACAACACTGACTGATCAGTGTTTGTAAATTTATACACGTTGAGTTTATTTTAAAAGAAGTTGAGTGCATTGTAAAACAAGTCTGTAGCCCCTTCAGTTATTGTTATCACCAATAGTAAGATAAAAGCATGAAAATATCACTCAATAAAATACATAAGGGAAAAGAAAGAAGGAAAGAGAATGGGTAAGAGCAGAAAAGATACATAATCACAACACACAGACCTATAATAAGCCTTGCTTGTTGCAGCCTAGATGTCTGTTGGTGAAAAGCAAGATCCTCTCTTGATCCATTAGAATAGACAAAAACCCCCACCAAATGCAAAATTCAGTGGATTAATATATGCTTAAGGTTCAGGTGAGAATGCCCAGGTGCCTCCCCTGGGGGCAGGGGGAATTCTACCCTGTCTTTTGATCACATGCAGCTGGAAGGTCTTAGAAATTAGTCTGGGGGCCCTTTGGGGGTCTTTGTTTATGACACCTTCTAATACATGACAGCTGCCTCTCGAATCAGCACAGGTGATCCAGTCATGCCCCATCAATAAGAATGAATTACTCTCAAGACCTTCCTCGGGGGAAGGGGAGTTTTCAGCTGAGCAAATTGACCCTGAGATTAGTTCAGTTGGTTAGAGCATGGTGCTAAAACCACCAAGGCTTCAATCCCTGTATGGGACATTCACTTGGAGTTGGACTTGATGATCCGTGTGTGTCCCCTCTAGCTCAGAATATTCTGTCATTCTGAGTTATGCATGATATTGAGTGGGCATGATACAAAGCACCATCCTGTCTCCACAGGGTTGGCCTCTTATCAGCCTCAAAGCCCATCTTGTGTCTTCCACTGTTTTATGCGGACCAGAGGTTTGCAGTTGCACACCCAAAAACTCATCTCCTCCCCTCGAGGGATGCAAACCTAGCCTCATCAAGTCACTCTGGTGCCTCCACAAATGGGTAATTATTTTTGAGTCATTAATTGTTAATTGTCCAGTCCCTCACAATGACTTCTGTGAAATTTAATTAAACAAAGATGTAAAAAAGTAGCAGCAATCATTTCTAACCCTAGAGAGAACTTCAGTAAGCAAAGCTTGTTATATCTCTGTGGGCCAATTATCACTATGTCTAAACCACTATGAATTTTTCATAAGAATGAGGACCACATGAATTGTCAGTTTCCATATACTTTTTAGTAGAGGGAATTCTTCAGAAAGCATGCAAATTTTTGAAAAATATTCTGGAAATTGCAGGGAGAAGAACAAGCTGGATTATAGACTACTTAAAATTTTCAGTAAAACCTGGCCAGAAAAAAAAACCCTAACAACAAAACAGAAAACAAATAGAACAGGAAAAACAAAATATATGATGTCCTAAACATGCGTAAACCATAATATTCTGTTGTTGTACCAAGCACCTCAGAGCTAATTTTTTTTTTCCCATAATGCAGACAGCTCTGTCAAATGCTTTTGTGAAATGTTATGAAATCTGCCAAAAAGGTCCATTATCCCAGACACTATACCTGTTGATATCAGTTGTAATTGCCATAATTCTTCATGCTATAAATATATATTATTTTAATAAGAATTGTGTGATACAGGGTTCTGTGATATAGAGGTGTGTGTTAAACGATGCAATTAATTATGCTCTTAACCCTGGGAAAGAGTACCATCAGCTCTCACTGATGCTGCTCATGCCTTGAATTCCTAGACAGCAAGGCACAAGATGCAATGAAAAACTTTAACACTGTTGAATTTTCTTTCTTCTAGATGTAACTATACCTGAGCAAAAAGGTTTTCACCTTGCACCTGACATTCAAAACCCAAAAGTGCTGATGCAAATTTTTCTAAAACAGCATCTTCAAGTAGAGATATTTCCAGTTACATTTTATCCATCTGTCATGGGATAAACATAAAATGACAGAAAGAAAAAGATAATCTATTCCTTAAATGTTCAGGTATTAATTATTCCTAAATCTTCAAACAACTAGGCTAATAAGGGAATAGTGGAGGGAAGGATAGGAAAAGGTCTTCTAGTGATTTACAATCAGAACCCTAAATCAGGTGCCACACAGCTGAGCACTCAGTCTTTTATCAGCTAGATTTCTACTACTAAAATGACATTGCTGAGCAGCGCCACCAAAGTCCAGGCAGCCCTCAACCGATATCTGTCTCACACCTTTCACACAATGGAGAATAGTCTTACCATTCTTTCAATAATTCTTGGCATTTTGTTTTTTGCCTAGTTTTCATTCAGAGTTGCACACTGTAGTCAAAAATAACGGATAAGAACTGGTTTTAAATCCACTCCACTCACTTAGTTTCTTGAACTTCTTTCTTTCTCTCTGACAGCTAGTAAAAGGACAAGAGGAAATAGTGTTGAATTGCACTGGAGCAGGGGGGAGGTTCAGGCTGAATATTAGGAAAAATTCTTTCACTGGAAGGGAGGTTGAGCTTTAGAACATGCTGCCCAGGGAAGTGATGAAGTCACCATCACCAGAAATTTAAAAAAAATCCTAGTAGGAATGGCACTTCATGATATTGTTTAAAAAGCATGGTGGTGTTTGGTCAAATATTGGACTTGGAGGTCTTTTCCAACCATAACGATTCTGTGTTTTCCTAGCTGTCAGAATACTCAATGCACTGGGACCAGCTGTATTCATCCTGATGTTGTAGGGATTCCTTTTTCAAGCATAAATTACTAGAAGCTGCAGAAGACAGTCAAATTCAGTGGTGTTTCATCCCATGTGAGTTGATGGTGATAACAACTCAAACTTTTCGTTGCTTATTCATTCAAATACTTCCTACTTATCTGTAGGAAGTGGAACATCATCCACTCAGGAATCTAAGAGCCCCCCTTCACCAAAAGTACAGCAACTGTGTGTGAAAGCATCCTCTTTCATGTGAGATGAAACCAAGGAAGAAGCAGGACTTTCATATTCTTGATGAATGAATGCATCCCGGAAAGTTTTTCAATGTCCATGTCTAAGTGATGTAACACACAGTTCACAAAAGATTATTATTGTTTACTGCTCCAGCGAGTGCAGAACTTAAAAGAAAGCTCCTGTTTTACCCCCAAATAATTTGCAAGTTACCTAAAATCCCAATGATATGTCTATGAATTAGGATTCAAAGGGAGAGCCTGCAACATTTTTGTAATGTAGATCTCTAATTAATCTGCAAAATTTCTTTAGCTATTTTCCATAGATATCAGTGACTACCTGTATTAGATAATATATCCATTTAAGGAACAGGGATTCTATTAAGAAGCAGGATTCCCAATCCATAACTAAGTGGAAAGAGGACATACATTTCACAAAAAAGTTGGAGAGCTCATGAAGCGTGTGTGGAAGACAGTTATATCAGAGAAGATAAAGGTGCCTTCTGCATTAGCAGCCTGGGATGGGTAAGAATCACTGTTTTATCTGATAGTGAGTTTTTAATGGAAAATCAGCTTGAAAGAGGAAATACATGTTGCAGTGATCCCCTTCTGGACAGGGAAAAGATGTCATCTGTGATCACACTAAAAGCTTATTACGTTCATTAGACTAAACACAGTCATGGCAGCATTGAAACCTCAGAGAGCAATTTTGGGCATCTCATCACCCATGGCCAAAATCATAATGAAGGAAGGCAAATGGATGATGCAAAGAAAGAAGCGTCTATCCCAAAACACTTCCAAGGAAGTCAGCAGAAAAAGAAGATAAAACAAACAACTGTCCTAATCAGTTCTAGCTGAGATCACTCCATTCTTGGTCTGAGTCTCACCTAAGGCTCACCATAGTTTGCTCAGCTATCTGAGCTTTTCACTCAGTGTCACACATGTAAGAGAAAGCACAAAATCCTTAAATGCCTTAAATGGAAGTAGGTACAGCTTACTCTGTAGGGATGATTTTTATTCAGAGGAACAAGAGATTCAGCAGTGAACCAGAAATGAGTTTACCTCAACATATCGTTACAGTCCTTTATTCACAGACATGAAAAGCTGTAAAGCATCTCTTCCATCGTAAACATTAATGTTTGAAGTGCTATTTCACTGGTTAATATCAGCACTAACTATAAAACAGTGTTTTATTGCCTAGTCTGGAGACCCTCCATCACCAGAGTTGTTGCTGTCCTTCTCTTCTGCATGTGGAAGAATCCCTCCAAGATATGAAAGGTCTGGAGAGGTTCACTTGTAAACATGGGAGTGACTGTCACCTACCAGGTCACATTCAAGGATGCTGCCTACTAGTTCCTAAAGTGAAGGCAATTATGGGTAAGGCTTTTAGCAGCTCTCAGTAAACAACTTTATTCTTATCTGTAATTATTCTAACCTGAGATTTATCTCATCAGGAATGCCTAAACATTTTTAGTAGCATCAGTGGGCTGGTATGGTTCAGTTGTTCTGGTTCTGCCGGTTCTGCCTCTCGTTTTTTGTCAGAATTTAAAACATAGTAGCAAGCTGTAGTAGCCAGTGATCACACAGCTCATAAATTTGTGTGATAGGGGAAGAAGCGCACTGATTGAAAGTGCCTAAGTGGCAAATTAAAAAGGGAGACCAGCAGCCCTGCCTCTGGAATCATATTTTTATGCTCTGCCATGCGACAAATACAGATTAAGTATTCTATGTATTTCTACAACATATTAGTCTTATATATTTGTTATTTTTTATTATTAAATTCGAGCCTGTCCTTTTTGGAATTGAAATGATGTTTCACTTCCAGGTAGTTTCCATTTTTCCAAAGCCCTATTACTTCTACCACATACATTTTACAAGATCTGTAGTGGAAGTCCCAGATGTCTTTTAAAACAGCTTTTGAAACTGTTTGCAAGGTTAATAGATGCAGATATGTTCCATTTATTGCAGGAAAAATCCCAAATAAACAAAGATAAGAAAACCAACCAAAACCCCAAAACACTTCAAAATACCTAAACCAGGGATTTTTTTTCAAGAAAATGTCTTGAAAGTTAGAAGTACGGAGTCATCAAAGGGTGGAAGAGACCTTCAAGATCATCCAGTCCAAAAGTCCATCTAGAATACCACTGTAAAAATTCACTGTTCACAGAAGAAGAGCCTAAAAGAAAATTTTTAGGTAATTATGACTTTAACTCTGAATTTTTGTGGATTCTCAATTTTTAATCTTTTTTCCACATTGTTTCTACACATGCAAATAAAAAGATAACAAAATTCCTTATATGGAGGGTTATCATTAGGAGGATTAGATCCCTCATAAATTTAGAGAGGAGTTTGCATAAAATCATGAAAAATATGATCATCTTTGTGATACAGAGGAGTCTGAAACGTTTGGTTGAACACCTCTCTGTCTTTGGAAAGAAGTGGGGTAATTTATTCATATCTTCCAGAGAAAATGAAATATGTTCTCTTCTCTTAGCTCAAAGGGATGATTAACAGCAACCATTAAATAAGTAAAACAATTTTAAATCATAGGACTGGATCATTGGAATACATTTGTCTGTGAACTACTGATCTAGAGTCAGAGCTACTAACTGGCCTCATTCATTTGAAATGACACAGAAAAAGAGAGAGATGGGTGTATTACTCAATCACAAAATGTCTGTGAGACAGTGATCCAGTGTGTCTTAGGAAGAAAAAAGAAGTATAAGCTTCAGCTTGTTTCATGTATTTCCAATTAAAATAGAAAAAATACAAAATAAAATGGTCATTGCTAAATACTGAGTATAGTTTGGTCACACATAAGAAAATGTATTTCAAAGTAGGACAGGTTTTGAAAAAAGCTAATACTATGGTCAGCAGAATGATGAGACTATCATATGGTACCTTGCTGAGCCTAGCAACAGAAAAGATGAAGGGCATAACACTGTGGCATTTAGAACTGTACAAATTTACTTAGGAGAAGAGCAAGGTAAATTCTTTGGGAAGGAGTTTGGCCATTCACAGTAAACATTAAATTGACCTAAAGGTAAATATATTTAAGGTAGATATGCAAAAATGTTGGCACAAACTTCTAATAATACCAGAGAAGGCAAAACCCCCAGATTGCCCTTAATTTGGAAATCAATATGCATACAGAAGCACTGCCTAGTTTGACTGACTGTGACAGCTTCAACAGGCCAAGGGCATTTCTTCCAGTTCTCTGCTACTTACTTTTTCATTAGAACAATTGTTTTTTTGGTGTTTTTTTGGTTTGTTTTTTTTTTTTTGTTGTTGTTGCACCAAAATTTAAGAAAGGTTGAGTGTGAGCTCTCAAAGCACTGATAAACTAGTATGGCTTTCATCTTCAGAAGCAGTTGAGAATCATATGGGACAAAATCAGTAAAGATAGTGGCATAATTAATGACAATTAGTAGAGTTTTATAAAAACAACTCTTATCAAACAAATGGTGTCTTTCTGATGATATGGCATTTGGCTTAGGATAGTAACTAAGATATTACAATATAGCTAGAGATAGAACACAGAGATATTTGTCTTAAGAAAGCATAACAAGAACATTCACAAAACCCATATTAATTATATTAAATACTCATTAGTCAAGTGCCCATAGTTTACTATGCTTACAGAATGCTTATAGTTTACAGACTCTCCTGGTATCCATTGGGAACCAGTGTTGTCAATGTTCTAGAAAATATAAATCAATACAGGTAAATACATGGGTGGCAAAAATATTGGTAGAGCAATAAATAATAACAGAGGCAGTTTAGTAATGAAGTTTACTATGCATCATTTAGTAAAGATATGGTAAGGCTAATCTGAACATATACAAGGTCAAAGAGTAAGAAAAATGGAATCTATATCATATTTATGGAGTAGGGAATAGTTATGTTGAAAGCATTGACTTGAATAAGGCTTTAGAATAAAACTGAGTGAGAATGGGTTTTGAGTTTAATTTTTAATATACAAGACCTATATATTAAAATAAAATTATTTAGTTTGAAATTCTTTAATTCTTAATTCAACCCAAATTTTGAAATAGAAAGGATTTTTAATTGATTAGAATGTTTGATTTGGGGGAAATAAAAATATTAAACATGTCTGAGGAAAGTTTGGAATTAAACATTATTTTTAAACTAAAAAAATCAAAATGTTTTAAATTCTTCAAGTCTGAAACTTCTGAAGCTAAAATTTAGACATTATACTGCTCTTTTAACTTCTCTTGGAAGTCTCTCTGAATTGGACATATTAAGACTTTGGATATACTTGTGCTTGAAACCTCATTTTATAATATTCCAATATCATCTTGAAGTTTCTTTATAATTTGAGTCATGCTGCATGTGTGAGAACATAAAGCCTTGAGTGTTAGGCCCTTACTGAGATACATAGCTGACTTTGTAAATAACAGTTTCTGTGAGAGGCCCTTTACAATCTGAGAGATACTTCCAGGAGATTAAAGAATGTAGGATACCTTCCTTACTGTGCTGGGTTGATGCTGAATGAACGCCAGTTGCCCCACCAAGCTGCTCTATCACTCCTCATCTGTACAGAAGAGAGGAAATATAATGAATAGCTCAAGGCTCCATTTTAAGGACAAGTAGAGATCACTTACCAGCTATAGTCATGGGCAAAACAGACTTGACTGGGAAAATAAATTAATTTGTTTACAATCAAATCAGAGTAAAAAAATGAAAAATAAATCCCAAGTTTTATTTCAAGACCTTCCCCCCAAAACATGTTCCTCCTACCCCTCTCTTACCCCCTCCACCCCTCTCTTTTTCTCAAGCTCAACTTCAGTCCAAAATTATCTACTTCCGCCATTGCAACAATGCAGGGAGACAGGGAATGGGCTTGTAATCAGTTCATGTTTTCTCTGCTGCTCCTTCCTCCTCACACTCTTCCCCTGCTCCAGTACGTGGTCCCTCCCGCAGGAGACAGTCCTCCACCCCTTCTCCAATGTGCCTCTTTCCCACAGGCTGCCGTTCTTTGTGAGCTGCTCTGGCTCATGGATTGCTTCCATGGGCTGCAGTCCTTCAGGAACAGGCTGCTCCAGTGTGTGTCCCTCTCGGGCTCACAAGTCCTAGCAGCAAAAGTCTTCAGCATGGACTCCTCTCTCCTCAGGGTCTCTGGTCCTGCCAGGAGCCTGCTCCAACATGGATTTCATCACAGACGGGCATTCATTCACCTTATCTAGCATGGGGTACTCCACAGGCTGCAGGAGCCCAGCTGTCTCACCATGGTCTTCACCATGGGCTTCAGGGGAATCTCTGCTCCTGGAGCACTTTACCCCCTTAGTTCTGCACTGACCTAGGTGCCTGCAGAGTTTTCCTCCCACACAGTCTCACTCCTCTCTCTGGCTGCCATTGCACAGGGATTTTTCCCCTTCTTCCCCCTTCCTCACTGTATTCTCCCACTCCTGCTGATGTGTTCAGCCATGGCCAGCAGTGGGTTTATTCTGGAGCTGGCTGGCACTGGCTCTTTTGGACACAGTGGGAAACTTCCAGCAGTTTCTCACAGAAGCCACCCCTGTAATTGTGCATTACCAAAACCTGGCCACACAAACACAACACACACCCCCCATTATTGACTTAGCTTACTCTGCCCTCTAAGCCAGGAGGATTAAAAGTGAGTCAGTAAATATAGTCACGCCATGCAGCAGAGCTTATTGGTTCTGCTGTTGGATGAAAGCAGTTGGCATAGCAGGAGCTAGACATTGGTTAACCTAATAACAGCTGCCTTTTTTCCCAATATGACTCTTCTTGCATCTTTGATGCAGTTCTCTCATGGGAGCACCTACCTCCCAATTTAATAACTTCTGGTTATTTTACATTTGGAATTATTTATGAATCTGTATAATATAATGCAAATTTATGATAATAATGGCCAAATAAAGCTGATGGTTAAAAAGGGAAAATAGTGAGTATTCTGTATTTTTTAAATGGACCTTTTTATTGTTAAGTGTGTCACAGCCCTGCAGTGTTCACAAAGTTCTACCGCTGATCCTGGCACAGAATGCTGAAAATATTGCAATAATGTCAGAGAAATGCATAGAAGCAAAAGAATTCATTTTTAAATGTTTCAGCTATATTGTTTCAGTTGAAATTTGAAATAATCTGTTTGCAAATAAACTTTTTAAGTGTGAAGCTAGAAACTGAATCTATTTTCTGGTGAGGGACAATGGACTTTGCCAAGTGTTAAATCCCACAGCTGCAGTGAGTGACTGCTCTTTTTTCTTACCCTGCTTGACCTCAGTATATTTTTCACTGCCTTTCCAATGGACCATGCCTCTGGACTGTCTCAAGGAAGGTAACATACTTTCTAGTTTTTCCCTATTTAATTACTATCTCATGCTATACTGGTGGCAATTTTCTGTTCTTTCCTCATTCTTATTCTTAAAGAATACTTCAGTTCTTTGACTTTATTGCTTTTTTATTCTGTTCTCACTGCTTCTAATGTCTTACTACAGATATCAAACAGAGATATCAATGTAAAGATTAGTGCACTTAGAGCAAGCTCTCTCTCATTTCACCTGCTTGAGTCTTGTATCTTGTTTCCTTGTTTGAGCAGTTCTCTAAACGATATGTTAGGACTATGCTATAGCAATCTATTTTCAGCTTTAAAACTTATGGTCTTTGTTTCTTCTCTTGCCAGGCCTAAAAAAAATGAGGGTTTTACTTCCCATCAGCTACTTTTATTTGGCTTGTGCTGCAACTATCTTTAGACACTGTCTTTATTCTTGAGTGCTACTAAAGCCTTTGTTTCTGTTGCAGTTATGCTAGGGCATTCTGAAAATTAAGCATGTAATTAAATGTAATTTAGCATCAATATCTAAAATAATTTCTAAAGTATTTATAATAATTTTTCTTTTGATAAAGTGGAAAACAAAAACATCTAATTTTTTTAAGGGATAAAACTATAAAATGTAACAAAAAGCCCCAAACCTTGGTAACGCAATGAGCATAATTACAGGACAGCATTTCATTCCCTTTTTTACTGTGTCCCTAGTTAGAGTACACAGATTGCTACATCTTGCTACTCCCTCAGTAAAGTTAGCTAGGAGATTTGTACAAACATCCCTTTGTTGTATTTCTCCTCTGGGCTTGTTCTCTTCAGAGACTCTATGATCCTCTTTGGGAAATGACTGTTGGGTCTTGTGTATCCAAAAATGCTCCATACATTGATGACACTACCAGAAATAAGCAATAAGATTTGTGAAAGGTCTCAGAGATTTTCAGCCTGCCCAATAATAAAGGATGATCACAGTTACAGACAGGGACAGAACATGCATTAGATGCTATGTAAATCTCAGCTGAACTCCAAATGCAGGGCATGAGCAGAATTTAGACTTTCATTGAGAAGCACATACATAAATGATTAAATATGAGACAGAGCATCTTGAAAAGATTGAGACTCATTAGAAGTTATATGGAAATAAAATATCATGGCTTAACCTGGCAGGCAGGAAAACACCTCCCAGCAATTTTCTCACTCCCCCCACAGTGGGATGAGGGAGAGAATCAGGAAAAATAAGGTAAAAGCTATTGTTTGAAAGGACAGAAAAGGGAAGGTACTACTACTACTACTGATGATGATGATGATGATGATAAGAAGCATACAAAACTAATTATACTCGACACAATTGCCCATCACCCACTGAGAGATGCCTGTCCCCAAACAGCAGACTGCCACCCTCCCAGCCAGCTCCCCTCATTTTTATAGTTCAGCATGGTGCCATGTAGTTTGGGATATGCCTTTGGTCAGTTGGGATCAGCTGTCTGAGCTCCATCCCCTCCCTGCTTCTTGTGCACTCCCATCGTCCCTACTGGTGTGGTGTGGTGTGGAGCAGAAAAGGCCTTGACTTTGTGTAACCCCTGCTCAGCAACAACTAAAACATCAATGAGTTACCAACAGTGTTCTCATCCTAAATCCACACTACAGCACTGCACCAGTGACTAGGAGAAAAAATTAACTCCACCCCAGCAGAAACCAGGACCAAAAGAAAGTGTAATAAGGTATTTAAGAAACACAGATAAGAAATTAATTGAACCATACATTCTCTGAAGGATGGCAGGGCAGAATTTAATTCTTATAAAAATAGATTAGCAACTGAGTATAAAAATGGGAGAAGGGTTTGATTTAAAAATGAAAGGCATAGAAAGAGAAAGATCGTACCTGAAACTACATAGAACCCTTAAATTTAAGCCTTTCTGAGATCCAATATTGAAATCCATTTCTGTAGGGATTTTTTATTTTCATTGTTCTGTTCATTTGGTATTTCTGATTTTTTTGTTGTTGCTTTTTGCTCCTCATCTTTGGTCCTTAGCTGGTTTTACCTTCCTGAAATATCCGCAGGAAAAAACACAGTGCTACCACACACTTTGTCCGGGACACCTGGTCCAGTCTCACTGAGGTTCTCTAGGTGAAGGTGAGAGCCAGGGTGAGAGAGGGCTGTGGCTGACAGTAGGGAAAGGCAGGATACCCTCTGCTTTTTCCAGTTGCTTTGGTGTTTGTTTGTGCAGTGGGAGTGATGGCAAGCCCTTTGCTTTATACCTTTTAGAATTTGTTTAGTGGATTAAAGTTGGGAGACAGTTAACTTGAACAGAACTTTCTTCTAAAGGTTTTGTTGTGGTTTTGTTCTTAAATTAAATTTTGTTTCCTATTCCAGTATTACTCTTGAGACCATCATACAAACACTCCTCTTTACACAGATTTTGCTGCTCTAATTAATTCTCTTCTCTTCTTCTGTAGTCTCCCATCTCTCCTCCCTTCTGAAACTAGATCAAATAATAGAGGCAGGCTTCCAACTTTTTTGTTTGATGTGCTTTTATCACAAAATGAAGCAAAAATATAAAGTGTGACTTTCTTATTATGATACTGTTGGTTGCTCAAATGAGGTCTCTGTGAAAAAAAAATAAAAATGAGCTTTTAAGATACCAATCAGCCATTTGATAAAACCTCTCACTCTCCAACATGTGCCAAATCTTAGAAACGCACCTGCTGTTGTTATATTAGTTTTAAGAACTCAGAGATGAAGGGTATAAAGTACCCTCAGTCACCAAGCAGACTGCAGGATAATCCACTAATCCAGAGAGATGAAAGGAAATGCAGATTTTATGCCCTCTTGAGAGTGGCAGCCTGTCAAAAAATAGATCCTTCTGCTCAGTTTGCCAGAAAAAGAAAAGAGAGAGAAAAGGTCTCTATCTCAGAGACACAAACACACATACATGGACATGATAAGAATGGCTGTGCCACAGCAGCCAACATAAATCAACACCCCTGGTAGAAATCAATGCCAAAATGTATATTGATATGTACACCTGTTTCTTTTATGATGGGAAAGAAAATATATTTGGGGGAGTAAGTAATTCTCTTTGCACTTTAAAAATATGAGGAGAAAAAAATCCAGGATATCTAAAAGATAAAAATCCGAAGAGGATTATATTCTATTACGCAGAATAAACATTTTCTTCACAACATGCACTAAAAAATGAAAATTGTGCAATAGAAATGTTCTAGAAGAGTTTTAAGGTAAGTTATTCAAATAAAAATCATGGCCAATATACAAAACTTGCATGTTGCAGGGGTTTTGGAGGTCAGATTCTTCTGCCTTTTCGCATGACAAATTCTACATTTACTTGCAATTAGTAATTGCCAGTAATAAGAGACTAAGACAAATTTGAATTTGCATTTTGTAATGTAGTCATAAATTTTCATATGAACCCCACATGCATATGAGAGATTTTTTTACTGGAGAAAGTGACAATATTATTTTGAACACAGGAAAGAAAACAGTGTGATCATCTCCATTTCTCCAGGTGACTTGTATTTTACCTATTTTTTATCTTCCATATTCACAGGGTGCATAAGGTGAAGGTGAGGATGGAAAAGCATAGCAGGCAAAATGTGGATAGAGTCAGCAGTAAAAGAAAAAAATGCATGCTGTCCTCTGCTGTGCAAAGCAAGCGTAATTGCTGACAGGAAAAATTTCGCACTTCTGGAAGGAAAAAATAACCAAGAGAAATTCTTCACAAAACAAAAGAAAAAAATCTGAAAAGGAGCGTATATTGTTTTCCATTTCATGGCATAAATTATTATTAACTTTGATTTAAACAAATTATGTGAATACATTTGGCTGGTCTGTAATTTGTATTCTGTAGGTCTTTGTTATAGATTTTAAATAGAGTATTGTTCATTCTCTGAGAGGATGTGTCGTGATCACAACTAAATGATGACAAACATTTAAACATACAAGTATTACTTTAGTTCAAAAGCACAGTAAATTAAACAAATTCCTTTGAACTTTTGATAATAAATTAGTGAATACTCATATATAGTACTGCTAGTGTTCCTGCATTCAGTAGATAAAACTATGTATGTGTGTATAAGTGTGCATACTGTTTGCAAGACTTTTTTTTACGAAATACATCGAAAATCTGACCAATATACCTGAAGTGGGAACTGTGATTTGCTGGGGAAGAAGTGTCATGATTCACAATACAGATACTGCTTCTAGAAGATGAGATGCCAGAAACAAGGTGTTAGAAATCATCTTCACTGTGAGTTAGGGAGCAAGGGGGTGATAGGAACAGGAAAGCATTACCTGCACTTGAGAGAGGGAGAAGGGCTTGTCACTGTCACAGGGAGACCCACGGGACGCAGCCAGTGCACAGGTTATAACCATGTAGCAGAACTCAGGACGCTCTTACCTCCCCGTTAAAACCCTTCTTATGCAATAGAATTGGTGCTTCTGAATTGCCAAAGAAGCCCCACAATTTCTTCCTGGCTCCTTATCCTTATCCTGGCTGTAGCTTGGTTGACCTTCAGCTTCTGTTGCTCCTGGGAGCAGCAGAGGACTTGACCAGGTAAGGATAGACAGGGATGGGATCTCTGGCTTCCTGCAAGGAAATGAGCGTGGCCACAGCAGCACTACTGCCTGCTGGTCACAGTGGGGCTGGATAGCAGCGGCTCTGTAGCACTGAAAGAGATTTGATGCTCTGCAAACCCTCTAGGCAAAATCTGTTTCCTTAAATGCTGTGCTATTGGGAAGGTTTGTTATGGTATGAAATACCCCCTGTTAGGATAATTATGGGAGTCCCGTGAAAAGGAGAGGTCAAGGAACACTTATTCCTTGGACTTTTCCATGGGTTTTAAAGACATTTCAGAAGAACAGTGTTAAGAAGAGATTTCAAACAGAACAGTGAGATGGCTTTTTTGTATATTTATGCAGAGAAAAAGGTACAACGTGGGGAAAATAAGAAGGCTCTGCAATCCCAGAGTATTAGTATTTGATGTTAATATTCATCCTATTATGCAGAAATGCAAAATTAGACTTAAACTCTTAGAATGCTCTGAGGCTTCTACAAAAATAGTGAAATTAAAACCATTAAGATAAAGATGATACATAGCTGCAACACATTTTAATGATGATTTATTAAAACAGCAGTACAGGGACAATAATAATTGAACTGAATACAATTTTGGAAAATGCCAGTTAAACCCTCCATAATGCAAATGGACACAATGACTTAATTTGGCTTTTGTGTACCTCACTAGCATCCCTCCTGCCAGTGTGGTGGGTAAATTGATATGCTATAATATTCAGTTCCTCTTCACGCAATCTTTGCCTTGAAATTGATGGTAATTAAAATGAAAAAAGGCTTCTGAACAAACCCAGTTTCATAAGGACTCAGTACAGGTACAAATATCACTCTCTCTTCAGGTTCTTCTTTTTTACCATAACATTGCAGTTATATCTATTACATAGAAAAACATGTGCAAACCCAAAAGAGACAGAGAATTAGGTGTTTGCAGATGCTGAGGATTTGGAAGAACCTTCCTTTTTGGAAAGTGTCTGGTGGGGACTTGGATGTCAATACTTTTTTGCTTAAGGAAATTTGAGTGCCCCTCTATTCCAGCAGTAAAGTCCTCAAGTCACTAAATTATTGTCTGTGCCTTTATCTGGGAATACAATTCTCTCCTATTGCTGGTGCTGTAGTTAAGTCTGAGGAATCAAAATACCATTTTTCAGGTGTTCTGCAGTGAGGTGTTCTTGGTCTATCCTGCTGAAGAAAGTTCACCTTGTGTAGTACACTGAAATATTTATTGCGAGTAATTCTATGGCCTGGTTAGGACATTTAGAAAAAAAAAAAAAGAGTCCTACTTTCTGCTTGGTTCATGTGAGCAACGAATGTCCTTGCATAATTAATATTCAATTTACCACCCGCACCTCAGAAGTGAGTGATCTTAAATCTCACCCCTAGTTCAGTGCATGTTTAATTAGGAATGCAAAGTGAAATTGCCCTGATAAACAAGAATTAAAGCTCCTTCTCTTTGAACAAGGGGTTTGGACTATCTCTTTTTAAGGGGTCTGACAATTCAGGTAGGTCAAAGGTGCAAACCAAGGCAATATGTCTGATTTTTGGTAGACTCTATTTTCTTCAGCATTAAGAGATTATTTGCACTAGGATTTTCTTTTTACATCAGAAGTGCATTTTTCAAGTGACTCTCCTAGTCAGAGCTAGTTCCTGTGCATTGGTTCACACCAAAACACAAAGCCTGTGATCCAACTGCACACAGCATGCCTGTTCAGAGGGTCAGAACCACATTAGTCTGAAGTAGCAACCCCTGAAAGTCATATAGCAGAAATGCAAAGCCCTAATTGCTTTTTCTCTCTGCAAATTTGCAGTGGCTGGACTGCACTTCCTCTAATGCAGACAATAGCCTTAACTTCACCTTTGCTGCAAGAGTGATTTTCTTTTTGGGTGACTTCAGCCTACATACGAATCATTTAGAAAGGACCAAACCCACAATTTCTGACATTTCCATGGGTAAAAATGAAAAGGATTTGTTTAAATTATAACCCACTTTTGCTGCATTTGCAGATTTGATTTGCCCCATAAAAAGTTCCCATGCATATTTGCAGCACAAGTTGAACTATAATTCTATGCCCAAACATTTGCACCTGTATTATATTTTAGGAATAAAAGTCAAGAAACTATCTGGATTAGCACTAATTTTCAGTATAAAACCACAATGTGCAGGACTCATCATTCTTTCATGGTAGGGGGATAGGAAGGCGGACAATACAAGTTTTAAAAAGGGAATGCAAAATCTTTTCATAACAAATTCCTAGATATTATCTTCTGGGGTATGCTTAATGATCATGAGCTGTTGTCTTATCGTAGACTGCCAAAAATATGGTTCAGAATTGTTTGTGCAGTGAAGTTTCTCAGAAAATTCTCTTCTAATGGGGAGACCCATTCTATCTTGATAATAGGCACTATCTGTTGGGTTTTCCATTAGTGATATTCCAACACATGATATTAGTTTTATTAACTGTACCACTACTACTATGTTTTGGGGTTCAAGCCATGGACTGCAGCCATCTTCAAAAAGACGTGAAACTAAGCAAGTGAAGAATGAATGATTTGCATCAGCTACAAATGCACCATTCACCCAAATGCTGCAAGCAATTAATTTCAAAAGCTATTCTAATGAATGGTATTCATGCTTCTAAAATGAACTAGGGTGGAAGCTGCCAACTTCTTTCCAGAACAATCTTTGATATGAGACAACATTGAACATGCAGAGGCTTTGAACAAGCAAGTTCAGAAAAGCATTTGGAGTATTAGAAGTAGTTTGAAATATGAGTGCGCAGATATGTCCTTATGGAAAATTCATGCAAATTATTTCTGGATTCCTTGACTTCATTTTTTCCCTCTAAGATATTAACTATTTTAATATAGCCTGCTTGCTGAATTACAAACAGGAGTAATTTTTGCTGATTATTTATTTCTTTGGCTCCTACTTGTAGCACAGCTGAGTTTTATTTTGAGCAATCTTTTTTACTTCTTCAAATCTCACAGACAGTGCACTCTTGTGCGTGATCTGAATAGATTTAATTGTACTTTATTTGGGCTAGTATGGAGTAAATGTAAATTTAAATTAAAAAAAGAGGAAGGACTAGAGTAAAAGATTTGCCAAATGGCACTCCAAAGGATAACCATATACTTGGTTAACAGAATGTATTTTCAATTTTCACATTCACCCATTCACACTTGTGAAACTGTGGGATATTCCCTGAAGCTTCCTTTTTGTCAAATAGTGTACTCTCACAGACTGATACATTAGCCAGTTGATTCTGATTACACAGACTGCATTTTGAATGCACATAAAAGAAATACATTTTCAGTTGCTTATTCAGAAGACTGAATATTGTGATCAGTGTTAACAATATAAAAATATCTTCTGATAGCATAAAATACTTTATACTGCTGCATTTAAGTCCTTTGTAATCTTTACAGATAAACATCACATCTATTGAAGTTCAGGTGATATACTAAAATCCTTCCCACTGATCCCAGCAAATGAAGGAGCTCTATGGGTTTTTTTGTGAATTAAGTGAAAATATTGTTGAAGAGAGCAATGGTCCAGTTCTCAATGGGCAATGAAATTGAAGTCATACGCCATTGGAACCAGGGAACCAGATTACGGTTCCTTAACATTATTTATAGGAAATAAAGACTAGGAAACAAACATTTAAGACATTCAATACCTTCTAAAATCTAAGATGTCCATGTTTCAGAAAAAAATCACTTAAAATTTTGGGATATGTACATGCAACTATGACATAATCAAACTTATGAGTGAAACTCATCTGTTATCCTCTTGTCTATTTTATATTTATGCCTTTTTCACAAATTACTATATGTTTTGCCCTTATTAATTCATGAACTTGTAAGTCCTTTTATTCATGTGTGCTTGGATGACAATGTGTATACAACTCTTTTGTTAGAAAAGAGCAGGCAGAGAACACAAAATACTTGCCAGATTTCTGTGTTGATGCATCTGAAAACAGAGATTCTCCTGCAAGAAGGATTCATGCTGTTTCACAAAGAGATGAAACATCTCCAGGAGGTTATTTTGCATTTCTGTTAGCAGTTAAAGATGTTGGTTCTGAGAACATTTTTAATATCAGTTTCAGATAAAGATATATACTTAAATTTAGCTGTCGTCAGTACCAATTTCTGTGAAGATAAAAAAAAAAGTCTGATGAGAAAAACCAAGATCTACAAAAAAAGGGCAATGGCCAAATAACAAAAATGAAGCATAAAAATAACAGTGCCCACCACCCTCATTTTGTGTGAAGTTTTACAACAGTTCAGAAAATTATTGTAGTGCATTTCAAAATCATAAGATTGATAGGTTATAAGATGACAATGAAAATAAACAAGGTCCAAAGAGCTCAGCATCAGGGAATAGGGATGTGCTACCTAATGTTGGCCACAAAGGAAAAGTACAAGGAGAGAAGGAAGCTTAGACAGAAAAGGCTGTTGAAGATTATATTATTCTGGCTTCCCTGAAGAGGTCTCTAGAGAATCTCAGCAGATTTACTGGGTTCAGTAACATAGCTTCTTGGTGGCTGATAGGGAAAAATTATTGCCAAAGAGGTTCTGTTTTTATTGTGTGAGAATGTTTGCAGCCAGCTGGACACTTGGTGTTTGCCCTCAAGAGTTTTCATTGTGAGTGAAAAATCACATCTGAAAAAGTTATGGATGCCTTTGAAAATCATTCCTTGTCTCTATGACTGCTCTCTGTATGGATTTTACCTTTCACAAAAGCTTTGGGGGTGATGTGTGGCCACAGCAGTGCATCAGGCACAAACAAGTTTTCCTACAGCTCAGGTGTTTTAAAGGGCTCTTACTATGTTATAGCCTACTGTCTGCAGCTAGATGCTGGGTTAATTTTAGCCACTTTAGCTGACATCCTTGAAATTAATAGGAATTTTCCCTAATTCTCATATTTGAACCATGCTGTCAAAACATCTTTTAAAAGTTGTCAGAGCCTCAGGGACACAGTTTCTGAAAGAAGTGGCATTAGTAATAAAGCAACACAGAAAACATTTGAGAGCGTAGAGAACTGATTAAAACAGATTCTCTGGTTTGGATCTCAGTAGGCACAATACAGTACATTTTATGACTGAAGATAATTAGAGGATATTTGTGTGATTAAGTTTGCAATTTTCATAAAAATCAGGACAAAATATCTTGTTTCTTCTTCAAGCTGACTTTCCTTTGAAGATGTGTTTTCTTTTAGCATTAGTAAAAAAGACATTGAATGAAAAAGGTTTGTGCCAGGTTGCATTTCTGCAAAACAGTTTCCAAATATAATACTTATTTTAAATAGAAGTTTTAAATATCAAATATAGTGCTATATCATGTCATATGGTGTAAAAATTTAGTTAAACATTCACAAAGGAGTGCAGAGATGATGGCTGATGGAGCAGCTCAGACTCACTGTGTCCCAGCTCCCTAGCCCAGAGAGTCATTAGCCCATCACAGCCCTGTCTCTGCAGGCTCAGAGGAGCACAGGACAAGTGGGAACACTGGGAACACAAACCAAGGGCTGTCTGAGGAAAGGCCGAGCCCCAGTGTCCAGGTTTGTCCCTCATCATGACAGGCCAAGAGGAGCAGCTCCATATCCCCTTCCAGAACACGGACATGCTGCCTAGAGGTGTTGGACATGTTATGGGATGCTGTGGAAGAGCATTTTGGGATTGCATAAGTCTTACCATGGGATGTTTAGGGAGAAAACCAGAGGTGGAGAAGGGGATAGACTCAGATGATTTGGGGAGGAACAACTGTGAGCAAATACAGGTGTGAGGGGTTAAACAGAGCTGGGAGTGTGTAAACAGCAGCTTGTCTGGCCATGCCCCACAAGGGCATGGAGGGCTGGTGTCAGCCTGAGCCAGGGGTGGATTGTGCCAGCAGCTGGGCTGGACTGTGTGCCCGGGGCCAGTGACCAGAGAGCCCCCAGTGAGTGATACCCCCTGCCAGCCCCAGGTGGGACCAGGGCCAGAGCTTGTCTGCCTGCAGTGCAGGTGTGCAAGTGAGTGTGTGGGTGCTGCTGGGGTCTCCTGGGGCGACAGTGTCAGTCAGCTCTGTGCCTACTTACATGTGTGTGTGTGAGGGTCTGAGCAAGCAGAGTGGGGCTGTGGTTCCCCTCATTCACATGACCAGGAACCAGCAGCTGGGGGGACTGCAATCCAGGAGCAGTTACTGGGCAGATTGGGTGTCTGAGCCCAGCTGCAGGTGGGAGCCACACTGCGCCTGTGTGTAGGTGTGTGCTCACCTGTGAGCATGTGTACTCCCACCTATCAACCTCCATCCTGCTCAGACAGAGAGGGGAAACAGGATGAGGCTGTTGGTGCTGCCTGTTTCTGCTCAAGTGCTGTGTGTCTGCTGGGGTTAACTGATGTGGGCAAGTATACATGCATCCTAACACCTTACACTAAAGAAATGAGTTCTCATTTTGTATGAACAGGCTACAGATATCTCCTCAAAGTAACATCCATGTTTGGCACGATAAACCAAAAGGTCTTTTGCATCTCCAGACGTTGAATATTTAGGAATAAATTTAGAAATTATCAGAATGATGTCTCTTGTGTTTCTGCCAGGACATGTGACTGCCTCCAGAGAGATTTTTGTCAGAGTGCCTCATTAGTGCAACTTAGCTCACTGAATAATTGCAAAGCAGAATCAAGCTAGGCTGGACTGCAAATTATGCAACTGCAGCTATGGGGTCCCCCACCTGAACTAACAGATATGTTTGGCAGAGCCAGTGCTATAAACAGTTAAATCAGTAGTGGCAGGAGTCCCTTAGAATCTTAGATGCCAAACTACTGTTTCATTTCGATTTCTATCCTTGAGATTCGATGCATATTATAGCTCATTTTGATTTATTTTTTAATTTTCCAGTGTTTGCTTTCAGTCTTGGGCAGTTTAAGAAAGGCTCAAATTAAAATTCATAACAAAAACTGTCTATGACTTTGCAGTCTGAAATCTTTCTGATGGAGACTGTCTCGACTTTAAACAAAGTACTCTTCAAATTGCAGTTTTTCAGGCTAAATGGGTTGTCTTTGACAGCTGATTAAAATATGTAAGTATTGTAATTGTTACTGTTCACTATTGTGACGAGTGGTGTTAATGGACTTTTTTCCTTTATAAGTAAATTTTCATGGCAGTTTTGCAAAGCAGATGTAAATTAAAAGCCTAAAATTAAATCACAGCAGCAAATCCCTTTACTTCTAGTAAGTAAAAGAATAATTATAAATTTTAAAATTATGAAATCTAATGGTACATAATATAAACAAATATGCAATAAGCAATAATTAAAATAATCTAATAATATATATAAATAATAATTATTTTATTAGTAATTAAAACCCCTTGTCATACAACAAGTGATGTTGAAGTGATACTTATCACTGGCTAACTACAGTGATAATTATCTTCATTTACACAATTTACACCACTTAAATGGATGCCTTATTGCATATCAAATGACATGCCTAGTTAGCCCATCCTTGGGGTTAATATCTGATCTGATAGTATCTACTTCCTGTCCTTTAGGGAAATATATGCTAATTTATTGTATTTACCTATTTATCATAAATACCATTCACATTTATCCCATTTTATGATTAAAGTAAATAGAACTCTACTTTCATTATGAAGACACCAAGTCTGATGTGTTACTGAAAACACCATAACAAAGCAAAGTTGGAGACATTGTAGTACAATGCTTTTTGGTAGAGAGGCACTGCCCATCTCCAGTCACAGACACCTGCAAATAAACAAGGCAATAGAAAACCTGACGAGTGATTGTTACTGCTTACCTTTCCTCCCCTTCATCAGATTTGGGTTTTTCAAATTTTCCCAGTTCCTAGGCTCTGGTGTGAGGGATTCAAGTGGCTCAGAAAGCAGCTGTGCCATGTGGGCCTCCAAGGGAAAGAACAAATGAGCAATAAGGGGCCATGAAGCCCAGTGGCTGGACACACAGAGGCACTACTCCTCTGAAGCAAAACTGTTATTGCCTCAGGCTCAAAGCAAAATAGAACCATTGAAGTCAGTTGGCATGACAGGCTGCAATTGTTATTTATATTAAGAATATGTATTAACAGAAGTTATGCCTTTGTCTTTATCTATTGCATTACCATACAACCTCATTTATGAAATTCTGAAGTATTTTGATCCATTTTTTTACATCATGATGAATAAAGAAGAGTATTTTTGTTAAGACCCAGGGGATTTCTCCTTCCTGTTCTGTTAAATCGAGGCCACTAGTGAAATACTTCCTACTTCAGTGAAAGATATATCAGTATAGATATAGTTACAGATATGTATATATCAGTATAGATATAGTTACAGATATGTATATATGTGTATATACATATCTGTACTTTATTATCTGCACTTTATTATCTGCAAGCATGCCTGTCTGCAAATCCTTCAAATCTTATCCCAGGCCTTGAGTCTGTCCAGAATCCAGGCACAGTCCCAATGTCTCCTGTCCCAACTCTACCTTAGATCTTCACAGTCTCTGTTTTCCTCCTCACTGGCTAGTAAGTTTGAAGATAAGACAGACTGTGGTGATTAAGTGCAAGACTTAGGCAAACAAGAGCACTGAAGCAGTGATCAGCTTATATGCACACAAATGGATCCTTACTCTTTCCCCTCTAATTTCCTGCATTTGTTGCTCCCTGATCTGCTGTAAGGTTCCCCTTTCCCTGTCATTGCCCTTTACAGTGTGTAATAAGCTTTGCATATTTTCACAATTCTTTTGAAATATCACAGGACAAATTCTACACACAACAAAGTCCTCCTGCAGTCAGTTTGCTCTTTCCCATCAGAGGCTGTTTCCTTCTCAGGAGTTGTGAAGTTCTGGGTGACACTCACTTTTGTGGTCGGTTTCTCCAGTGGCCCATCAGCCAAAAACACAAAGCTTAGATCTTTGCCATTAGAAATTCCCAGAGAGCTTTGAGTTGGCAGCAACACCTATTACCTCAGTGAAGTTTTTGAGGTCCACATTCGACGGCTCATGGGAATATCAGTCCTTCTGATAAATTAATATCTGCTTTTCTACTGCCAGGCTTCAGTATGTTTAATGACAGTTCTTTCCTCCTAAAGACTCCATAAATTGGTGTCAGAAATAATTTGCAGAACAAAATAGTTCCCAACTCACATTGCAAGTATGTGGTAGCACAACCAGCATCCGTGGAAAAGCTCTGTCTGTACTCCTATGTCCCATCCCATGTTGCCCATGCCTTTCAGGGCTTTCAGGATTATCTTCTGATCCTGCCAGGTAAATATGGTTTTAGCCAAAAACCTGGCCCCAGGTGAGTGCAATGTTCTGCCTGAAAAAATGCAGCCACTGCTCTGTCCCCTAACATTATTCCAGCCATTTCCTCTACTGGAAAACTAAGCGGCATTGACTTCAGCAAAATCAACATCCATACTTATCAGTCTGTTTCCTGACTGCTTATTTCTTTTTTTTCCTATGGAAATGGAGGACCTAAAAAAAAGGATTTTGATTTTTTTTCTGTGAAGAGTTGTGGTGATTTATTTCAATATATAATGAGAAATAGTAACCTCTAGAAAGTACTTTTAGGAGAAAGTAAATGCCAAAGCTGTAAGTGCATATATAATGTAAAAAAAACCACTTTATATATCTAGAGGAGCACAGTATCATTGCAGTCTCTACATTATCCGTCTCCTTATCATACAGTACTTACCTATTTGCTACCCTTAGTTATATAATTCCCTTGACAGAGAAGAATGATATTTGCTTTTACAAACACACATATTGAAATGCACACAGCACCTCAGGATTGGGCACAAGACTAAGAAGCAAGAAACACTCATACTCTCGCTTTAAAAAAAAAATATTTTGCACAAAATACATATAGTGACATGGAAACAGATGAGAATAGAAATAAAGAATCTGAAAGACCGCACAGAGTAAGACTCACATAAGTGGAAGCAGTTTGTGGTGAAGATTTTAAGTAGTGATTGAGTTTAGTAGGAAAAAAGTGATTATTAGAAGACCAAGACATTTCAGATTTTATAAAAGTGTTTTTCAATTAAATAAATTTCTTGTCTTTTAATAAGAAAAATTAATTTAAAACTTTCTTACCTCTATGGATCACGAAATTGTCAATTATGCGGACTATATTTTCCTTCTCAAATCAAGAACTAGTGACAGCCTATGTTCACGACATTCACCTGGGGAAGATTTAAATTCTTGGTAAGAATAGGATCAGATGATTTAATTTTGAGCATCTCTGACAAATCTTAACCCCCTAATCCTTTCTGGGCTAGTGCTCTCTCATTCTCTTCCCCCACTTTCTCATCCCTAGTACTTTTGTCAAGGAAAAGTTAAAAAGCCCCACAAATGTGTCTAATATTAAGATATTCTTGATGTGGAATAGTACTAGAAGAAATATTTCTCTGTAATTCTTCCTCTGTAATCCATGCTCGCCAAGGCAGGAAAAGGTACCTAGTCAGGGAGAGACAGCAAGTAGCCCTTTTCCTGCTTAAGTTTCATTGCATAATTTTCCTTTGCATCCCTACATCTACAGAGAAAAAATGGTTGATTGTTTGCCTGGTTTCCAGTGGTCAGTTTCTTATCTCTTTGTCTGATGGTTTACAAATTGCTTGGGAGCAAGTGATGAATAAGTGATCGCCAGGTATGTGTTTTACATGCTGCTGCAAAAGGTCGTAAAAGCCTGAAGGTAGGATGAACTAAATAGGAAAAGGACAATTATCCTAATTTCAAGGCTTTTTTCTCTGTCCAGAAAATTGTCCAGTATTTTTTATTTCCTAACTTCTTATGAGGTTGTAGCCCAAAGTATCTTGCTAGGTGTTTCTGAGCATCTTTCTCCTGACGTCTGGTTTGCATATGCCTGCAGCTTTCTTAAAAAAGCTGACATTGTCATTTACATTTAGATCATTTCCCATCTAGACCTGATGAGATTTCTCTTCATAACCTAGGCGTATAAAAGACAAGGAAGGTTTTTCACAGCTCAGGAACTGCATCACAGCACCTCTATTATTTAAGCTTTCTGTTCCATAAGGAACCTTTCTATTTTTTTATTTAATATTTGCTGTGAATTCAGGTTAATGTATATTCCACTATTCCAGCTATGAAAATCACTATACTGTGAAAATGGTGAGCAAAATTGGTACAGCAACAACTACAAAATTTCAAATACCTTCTCCCATGCCAGCTGTGCATAAACATCTGTATCTACTGCTGTTTAAGCAGTTTATGCTTACACAAATTTATTAGATTATTGAGTTTATTCTTTTCTATTTAGAAAAAAAATTTCTCTTAAGGTCAAAGAGAGAATGTCTTTGGGGTTTTTCATCACTCTCTGTAAGACAATGCACAGGTGAGCATCATCCACCAGACTTTTGACTCATTCACTCTTTTCAAATATGTGCTGTGTCACTCACTCACTCTCTGCAGGCTGTAAGATACCTTGATGACTCTACAGTCTCCCTTTCAGATCCCCAGTAAGTTATATCGATTTCCTCACTGTGTAGATTATTGCTACCATCACTGTACCCATGGAGCATTGCTTAACTAATTTTTTTTACTTGGTTTCTCATCACTGATCTTTTAAAACTGGTGGTGCAAGTGTTTTAACTTTTTTCACTGAAAGGTAGTTTCTTTCCTTTCACAGCGTATATATTGGTTTTTTTTCTCATGCTGCCTTTATGGTCTATTTACTCCAAAAGAAAAATAACTTAAAAGTGTAAATAGGCTCATACTTATAGAAATTAAAAAGTAGCTGAAATAATAATACTTCTGAAACTTTATACAAATAAAAAGCTCTGTAACCTCTGGGTCAAGAACCAAGACATACTAAAATTGAATTAATCTGCTTTTAAACCAAGTGTTTGGTCAAGCAACTCAAAAATATGTGAACTGGGTTGGGTCCAGAATTTAATAGAATGTGAAATATTTTGTGAACAGCACATTTCTGTGGCTTTATTTCTTCTCATAGTGAAAGCACAGCACTGCACTTTTGGAAACTTTTTTCCCAGTTTGCCTTAGGTATCACCTGCTGAATAGAAGAGGATAAGAACAGACAACAGAAGATGGCAGAGGCCACCTGTACACCATGTGATATTATAGTTCATACTCCAAATGAGGTTTTTCTGATAGAGAGTGCCTGTCGTCACTAAAGACTTCTCTGTCTCTATAGCATGCCTAGACATAATTCATAGTGCCCCAGGACCCATAAAAAAGCTCAAAGGAGGCATGAGTCAAACTGAGACTCACAACTTTTTGCACTGTTTTATCCCTAAATTGGTTCTGATCAAAGTGAAAAGTGAAAAGTGAGCAATAATTTTGTCAAGGAAAGGAAGGTTCGATTTTCTGGCCTCTATTACCTATGGCAGATTGTAATTTTTATTTCAATTTACATTCTGAAGCTTCCTGTATTTTTAAAATTGTTAATTGCATATTTTTATAATATTGCTCTTTAAGGGAGTATAAAGGCTGCTAAATTGTCAAACAGTAGGTGAGACGTTAATTGCTGTTGCACGCTGCCTTATGATTATGCTGAAAGTACTTATGGTTGAGGGCCAGCTGTAGACAAATGTTTAAGAAAAAATGCTATCAAGATTGCTTGAAAATAAATCAGATTATTTATAAGAAATTTACTGCAGTAAATTTGAGGAAGTGCTTTCAACAGAAACAGAACACTCAAGAGCAACAATAGCTCTTCAAGTGAATTTGTCCACTAATTCTCCCAAGCTGGCCTTGTCAGTAGAATTATTGAAAGAGGCCATAAAATCCCTCAAATATATTATCTGATAACAAACCTCCCAGAAGCCATGAATAATCTTCACTGTATTTGTGAGATTAAATAAACCAGCTGGGATTCATTAAAAATGGTTTATAGTATACAATACTGTTAGTAGATGGTTTCAGTTAGCAATAGTTTGTCACAAAACTCCTCTGTACTCTGCTACAGTCACTGAATTTTCAGAGACATTATTTTTTTATTAATACAATAATCAATGCTTACATAAGACCCATGTGTGCAAAAAAATTTGACATTCTAATCTATGCTTAGAGCTACTGGCAGCCAAACTCATAATGTTTAGAATTTAAAATTTCTGCAATAATTTTACTGGAAGTATCCGAGTATTACAAATTTGTTTGTTTTCATTTTTGTGCAAAACTCCTATATTCCCTTCTAAAAAAGACTGAAGCAAAAAAATTTGAGCACAGGCTTAATTCTGAGCATGTAATATCAAGGTATTTAGTTGCACACATTTATATCTTAAGCAAATACATTCTCTAAGCATATGAGTAAGCAGTTTTGCTGTCTTGGGATTAGAATGTCAACAAAGTCTGTATGCAAATCCATTAAAATAAACATCAAATATCTGCTTAACTCCTGTGCTGAATTATTGTCTTTCAGTCTGGTTAGCTACTTTTTACCAGTCATCTCTTGAATTCAATCTCTACTTCACCTCTCCAAAGTTCATTGAGCAATGTACTCTGCTCATATTTTGGTTGTCCTACCACTAAAGGGATCTGGTTTTCTACAACATACGTGGTGGAACATAAGTTATTTCCAAAAAAAAACACCCAAAATAATCAGTGCTTTGTGATTTTTTAAAAAATTCTTTTAAAATAATTATTATTAGGATGCAATACTCCACTGTTTGCAGATAAAATGTAGGCGTATATAGTTGGGGCTTAATTAGGATTGTCACAGAACTTCAAAACACAAGAGCGTTAGAGTCAATCTAAGTTTGCAGTCTAATATCCAGCTGAAACAATCACACAATTATTTTGTGATATGACTTTCATCTTACATATTTAAGATCTAAGTAGAAGTTCTTTTGGAAAACATTAATAACATTGAGAGAGCATAATATAAGGTCAGTTGTATCTACCATATATATCTTACCATTCAGTGTCAAAATTTTGTAGATATTGCAGGAATATTAGGTGCAGGAACTCAAAATTTAAAATGAAAGGTCTAAACCTCATTGGAAAATTACCTGCCCATGAGAATGTTTGCATATCCTTCTCTTGTCTTTAATTCTTCAGTCACAAAGACAGTCCTCTAGCAGCTTTCATGCAGAAGCAGATATTTTGAATATACAGAAACTGTTTAGTTTATACAAGTAACATGATAACTTGTGTGGAAGGCACTAGGACTGGGGAAATTTGAAGTTTCTAGAGAGTTTACTCCACATAGTCTAAAATCCTGCTTTCCACATAAATAATCCTCTTCACTGTAGAAATTTCCACTGTATCAGAAAAATGGTGTTTATCCTGGAGATTTTACTTGCTGTGTTAGATAGCCTTGGCCAGGTCATGGAGAGCTGTTACGATAAGAACAAAGACCTTGAATTGATTCGATAATCTATGAGAGGACAAAATAACACAGAAAAGATAAACTTGATAATGTTTGTGATAGTTTATGCTGAAGAGAAATGGTGCTGGAGTATTTTTTACTGGTTGGATTTCCTAAGGCTTAAAGTTGTTTTGTGCAATATAGGGAGGTACGACATTACAGATGAAAAATGGCATGTGTGACTCAGTGGAGTCAGGTTATTTTCTGATCAGATGGTCTACAATAACCAAACTAAAGGCAGCACTGCAATGAAAGATTAACAAAGCTGCATTGCTTGTTCTAGTATTGATGAAGGCTGCTACTTACCTAGTTTAGGATTAGCTCTACATGTTGTGGCTGACCATGGCTGGCCATTAGTTGCACACCAAGCTGCTCTACTACTCCTCTTCTAAATAGGATACATGAAAATATATTGAAAAGCTTGTGGGTTGAGATAAAGACAGAGATCACCATACCACAAAAGGCATAACAGACCTAGTTTAAGGGAATCAGTTTAATTTATTATCAGTAAATAACCAAATCGGATAATGGAAAAAAAGAACAAATATAGAAACAACTTTCTCCCACTCCTCCCTTCTTCCTGGGCTCAACTTCACCCCCAAATTCTCTATATCCTCTCTGCCAGCAGTGCAAGGAGATGGGGAATGGGGGTTGCAGTCAGTTCATAACTCTTTGCTGCTTCTTTCTCCTCATGTTCTTCGCCTACTCCAGCATGGGGTCTCACCCATGGGATATGGCTCTTCATGAACTTCTCCATGGGCATTTTCCTCAAGAAAGGTTCCAGAATGAGTCCCTCCCTCAGGATGCAGTCCTTCGGGAACAGAATTCCCCAGGGCATCCCAAGTCCTGTCAGCAAAACCTGCTCCTGCAAAAGCGTTGCTGCAGGCTGCAGTTTCCTGCCAGGACCCTGCTCCAGCACTGGCTTTCCAAGGGCTGCAGTTTCAGGGTGGTTATCTGCTTCACTGTGGATCTCCATGTGACAACCTTCATCATGGCTTGCACAGGAATCTCTGCTCCACTGTCTGGATCACCTCCTCCCTCTTCTTCACATTGGATCTTGGTGTCTGCAGAGTATTTCTCACATATATCTCTCACTCCTCTCTCCAAGCTGCTGTTGCACAGAAGTTTGTGTCCTAATTGTTTAAATTAAAAAAAAAAAAAAAAAACGCTGCTTTTTCTACAACTCTTCAAAATGTCCTCTACTACATTTTCAATCGTCCTTATGTTTCTTCAGCTTCAACCAATAGACTGTTCTCATTCCAGTACTAGACATCCTGATTGCAGCTGTTTGGTCATATGTCATAAGTATAATCCTGCTAATTCCATATATTTATGTCTAAATTTGCCCTTTTCTGTCCCGCATAAATACCAGTGTTAATTACTCTGTATTACCTTTGTGTTTCTTCTAACACCTATAATTTCTTCTGTTGTTTCCATAGCTTCAGGAAAGCTCTTCCTGGATGCTAATGTTCAACTTTGTAATAACCTCTTTGTGAGCAGGCTGTTATTTACTAGTTGTGTATACTGCACCTAGCACAACAGGGAGCCCCATGTTTGAAACATTCAGACAACTCAGTAATAGAAATTATAAATAACAAAAAAAGCAGGGTGAACAGTATTGAGTTTGGCAGATTTATGAGGAAACAGGTGAAAAAAGCACAGATGAAATCAGAACTGGATGTTGATGAAATAGTACCCAGCATCACTTCATGGTAGTATTGCATGAATATTACACAATTTGTTTTCAATGATTAATGGGCTTGCAATATGGAGGTGATGAGATGACCTATATTTAAGACTCCATTTTTTTATTAGGAAAACAAATGCAATATTTGGATTTGCTAAAGAATTCCAGATGGATTTTTTTCTCTCTTCAGTATTCTCCTCCTCATGCTGTATTTTTCCCAAACCACAGAAGTCAAACATTCAAGGAAAGATGTTTCAGCATGGCAAAAGGTAAGAGTGAAATGATGTGTCTGTATTCACCATGCCTTTCACAGTCTAATAAATTTTGTTCCAGAAGTTTTCTACTCCTTTCATTTCTTCAGAAAAAAACATGGATAGAGCTGTGCACTTTTGTCTGAGATGGTAATAAAGGTATGTAACAAAGTGCAAATGTCATGTCTCTTCTCAGTGGGGCTCATAGAGGGGGTGAGAATACACCTTTGAATTCATTGTTCTAGTTAACTTAAAAACCCAGTTGGTCAAGTTGCCACACAAATATTGTCAAAGACTCAGAACTCATTTCTGTGAACTCCAGGCATTAAATAGTGACTGATCACAAATTCCTATGGAGAACAAGGACTTTTTTTCCACCTTCATGATATTTTATCATTCCAAGCATGTCTGCTGCTTGTAGGCTGCTAATGCAAGTTCTGATTACTTAGATAAGTATCTGGCTTTTGTCATGTAGAATCAGCAACTCCAGTGGCAAAACAAAGGAAACTGGAGCTTTGAAGTGAGGAAAATTCTTGCTGAAGCACTAGATGTGTCAGCATCAGAGGCAGCAAAAGGTTAATGTTCAGTGCTGCTTCAGTAAGTGACTTTCAGCACAGTGAGATTTCACTGCATAGAAGCTGATCCAGTTTGCTGTTCTGAAGGCAAGGAAGAGCTGGCTGAGTTGGGTACCTGCAATTAGGAGGGTTGTCTTTAAAAGCTTGTGTCTTTAAAATAGGTAAAAAGGAAGAAAAAAGTACAATGTACACACTGTTCCTTCTGTCAGAATAAGTAGTATTATTGCACATGTGTGCAACTTTTGTAATATTTCTATTTTTAAGCAATTTTGAAAGTGCCAGATCCATCTATTTTCTGGCTTCACTTGTGCAACTCTGAAGCCAAAGAACTTGGCATCCTGAATGTTTTAGAAAGCCTCAACTTTTGCAGAAATATGTACTTTGACCCTGACAAATGGCAAGGAAAATAAATAAATTCTCTACAGTTTTGGCATAGAAATTTCATTAAAGATTTGTGAATAAGTCCCACAGAACATAAGTGAATGCCACAACTAACTTCTGTCACAAGATCCAATAGCTGGATGGCTGCCAAAATTCAAATTCATCTGGAGAGTTTTTTCAGGTTGACAGCACAGCACTGGCAAAGGTAATTGTGATTGAAATTAAGGATAGAATCCTTTCTAAAAAGTTGTATACTAGCGATAGTTAAGTAAAGTACTGTGTGTATTTTATATTCTTATTTTGTTTTCCAGTTTAAAAATCTGACTTTAATATTTTGGGAACTTAATAAGCAGCAAAAAGACACTAAGGTATTAAAATTTACTAATAATCTTATTTTTCTTATTTTATCCACAAAGGAGTCATTATGTAAATTATGTTACAGTTAACCAAGGTGAATCACGTATTTAAAAATCTCTGACCCAGTCTCTTTATGGCATTTAAACATACGTGCGTCTTCTATGACCTTGAGTAGTCCCAGTAACTCACAAATGTGCTTTCTTTCTCTGCTGAATCATTATTTAGTTTGATATTTTTCTGCTGCACTCAGCATTCTGCTTAGTAATAGACAACAGAGAGCTGAATATTGTAGGTTGTTGTGTTTGGTTTATGTGGCAAGATTTTGGTGGTGGGGGAGAGCTGCAGGGGTGGCTTCTGGGAGAAGGTGCCAGTAGCTGGTATAATCTTAGAAACTTGGAAAATTTTGCAATGTTTGCAAAGTTAGTCCTAAAGAGTCATGTGTCCACAAACCAACTACCATTTTATTGGTGTTCTAAAAACACTGCTCTGTACCCTTTATATTACAGAATGCTTAAGTATTAATTATTTAAAAATCTCTTTGATATAAATCAGAAACCAATTGTGTGTGCATATCTCTCATTCACGTAATAGAGGTAAGACACAAGGGACTCTTTTATCTTTTATTTTTAGTTACAGATGGAAGGTAATCTGCTGTAACTATCTTATCTATTGTTTTTCTCTATCATTTGATGCCTTCAATAATTTTACATTCATTTCCTTAATTTGATTTGCCTATTCTGATCAGTTTGGGAAAAGTAACTTTTTTCCCCTTTTCTGGAAAGGAGAAAGTATTCTTCCTTCATGTACTGAAATGTGTTACATGCACCACTAAGATAACTAGAAATATAACTCCAATTGTAAAATGCAATGCTTAGAAGCATACCAGATGTTCTCAAATATGTGAGCAACTCCCAAAGTGCAGACACATCATCAGCAGTCAAACTAACTCTATATTTTAACAGTCTAGAGGGCCAAGATATCCTTTTAAAGTATTTTTCTATTTTCTGGCTTCTTTCAATTATTCTTTTTTCTCCATACTTATAGTACTTGCTCAATAGATCTGGCTCTATTTTGTGGCAGCCAGTCTGTGATTATAAATAAAGCTGAAATACTGCTACCTGTCTCGACCAAATAGTTTTCTCTTTAAATCCTGACTTTGATTGCAAATAATGCAGAGTAAAGTCGGAGACTGGAACTGTGGTGGATGGAAAATATGTGACTTCAGTGCATGAAAAAGGGCTCCTGTCTCATTCCTTCAATGCAGTGCCTTACTCATGGGAGGAACACTTTAACACTTGAAGAAGCCATCAAACTCACAGCAGCACTCTATGCAAAATGGTAAGCACCTGTCTATCTATCATATGAGAGGAACAGGGAGGGAAAGGATCTTTTTTTTCTTTTCATCTTACTTTTTAAGCCATGCAGATGTTCTTTGCCTTTTGATTCTTTAAAAGAAGGCATCTGTTTGATTAACCTATTTCCAAATATCTATAATTTGCATATTCTTTCTTATTTTAATAGTTTGTGGGTGGAATCAAAATGAGAAAACAGATATTTATCCTGTTATGACACTCATAAGGAAATACCCTTTGCCCATTAGAGTACTTTAATAAGTAGGGTCGCAAGAGATGTCAAGCTTGGTGAGTGTAGTGTGGAAGCAATGCTTTGCTATTGTCCCATGGCAGTTTATGAATTGACTGTGTACAAAAACCACATCCTTCCTATTGTATTTTCCTGTTCCTGCCTCTTAGTTAGTGAAAAATAGCAGAGTTGACTCCCTTTCCTTTTGATAAACAACTTTTTAAAACAGAAATGCAAGGCCACAAATCACTAAGATGCAGTTTAGTGTGCTGTGGGTAGAGGGCTCTGAGAAAAAGAGATGTTGCCAATATTTTAAGATGTTTTCTAAGAGCATTAAATAACTGGATTTTCCTCCATGCCTATTTGCTTCTCCTGCTTTTTACAAATTCTGCTTAATGAACAATGTAGTATCACTGAATTTATCAGAAGAAAGTATACTTCGCCGCAGAATCCAATCAATGTGAGTTGTCTTGCTAGCTTAGGCTAATCAGATCTCAGAAGAGACAAACTCTTATATTTGAATGAGTAGGCAAACATATACCAGCTCAGGTAAGGGGGGAAAATTTTGTGATGACAGCTTGATAAAACACTGGCAGTATGCTGATGCATAGTGCTTCTTTTTTTGTGTTATTTAGTGGTGTTTGCCAAGAGTAAATATCAATTGGCTGTGGAAACTCAGTTATCTGAGAAGTGGCTCATCCAGAGCAGAGCTAAGATGTATTGTTGGGCTGTATGAAGAAATCATCATTAGTTGGTTTATTGACTAAATTCAAACTCATAACACCCAGCCAAGACTTCAGTCCTGCTCCTTAGAGATCAGCAGTTGGTGCTACGTAACCCAAGACTCCTTGAGACATTTGCAGGGTGCATCAGAGGGCTGGGACCTTTAGTCCTTCCTCTGAGCTTGGCTCCTGCTATCAGATCAATTCCCCTGACAAGAGACAACAGATACCACTAAGCAGCAGGATCTCTGCTGAAGCTGAAATTGCCCACTGCGCCTCTGATATATCCATCATTCTAAGTGATCCATTCATCTTCACACTAAAGTAGCATTTTTCATTTGAACTGGATAAACTTTCTATTACTGGAAATTATTTGCATTAGAAATAGCATCTTGAAGGAGCAGTTGAAGAAAGATCTAGACATTCTAGATCTGAATCCTTTACCACAGTAAATATTTTAGGTCTTTATTACAAAACTGTGCTTATCAATTAGCTTATGTCTTTTTGATGCTAATTACTCAGTGAGGGAACACGTCACAGGTAAAGTCACTTCAGCATGGCAAACTAGCCCTTGTCTTGTTTTCTATCCTTCCCAATCCTCCAAGCCAAACCTGGGACAACTACCAGCTGAAAAAGCCCTACTTCCCACTGATTTCTCACAGGTGTCCAAGCCCACCTGATTCCCTCTGTCTGCCCCATCAGACTGGTTTGGACACCTGTGAGAAAAAGCATTCAGAGAGAGAGCTACTGCTGCCTTTATATCACATTTACATGCTGTCTATCAGAGCATAGGAGACTTGTTGAAGGAAGGAAGACAGAGAACTGTCTCATCCTTGCCAACACAACTGAGAGCAAGAGAGAAGGACATTAAAGGCCTCCCAGATGGTAGAGCAGGAGGATGGCGAAGTAATTGTCACTTCTGTGTAGTGAGTGAGGGAGAAAGAGGCAGGAAAAACTGAGAAAAAACCACCTCCCAGAGGAGAGGGACCACAGTGACAAACATCTCATCTACATCCAGCTCAGGTTTGGTGCTAAGGGGGGGGAGGCAATGGACTGCAAAGACAGAAGAATATGTCAACAATATATCTGAAACCAGAATGGGTAGATTCAGGTAGTGATCAGACAGAATCAAAATCATAGAGACTGTACATTAAAAAAAATAAATTAGGAGAGCCTATGTGTAATGGACCACACCAGTGCCTCTACCAAATGAGTGAGGCGAAACAAATCAAGTACTTCACTGCAAAGAATTGGTGGACATAATAATATTTCAGGGAAATCAAGTAATTAGAAGGAAGAAAATCGAAAAGATCATGAGAGATTGAAAAATAAATGGAACAGAAATTCTGATGTTGTGGAAAAGAAATGGAATTGAGATTTGTTTATGAAGGTGGACTCTGGGTGTTACACTTGAGAGTAAGAGATTATTAGGGTATTATCACTGAAATAGAGCATAAGTAGTCATTACAAAATTTTAGGATATAATATTTCCTGACATGAAGAAAATCCAAGAGTGACTGCACAGAGAGGCAAAGCCAGAATAAGCTGAGAGAATAAAAATTATAAAAGCCTAATGGATTGTGGGAAAAGTAAAAAGTGTACAGCAATTAGAGAATGGAGGAAAATGTTAAGAATGGGTAGACACACTGGGATGCAATTTTAATTACATAGTGAAATGAACGGTAAAGTTCAATCAGAGTAAATGGCTGAAACTTTGAAGCGTTAAAAGTGAGATGCAATGTCCAATTTATCTGAGATCACTCTGATCTGGTCTCTCCTCATGCTATCTGTAAAAAAAGATGTAGTGGCAGGAATCTAGAGCTAACAAGGTCTCATAACTTCGAGGTTTTAATATATTTGTCGTTTAAAACCTCTCCTATATGGATTTAGCCAGTACCAGTGGTCAGCCAACATCAGAAATCTCATCATTGCTAGCAGCGTCAAAACTGCATCAAGAGGAGAAATAATTGGAATTTTTAGTGGGAAAAAACCTGTAGAGAAACTTCTCCAGTGTGCATTCACAGCTTAGAATAAATCACTAGCTTCCAAAAATCTTAGCTGAATGTTAGAGTTTAAGTAGAGAAGAGTACTAAAGATTTTTCTGGAAATCCCCAAACTTCAAATGTTAAATTAACTATTAAATTTAGTTGGATTTGAAAAATGATCAAAGCCTAATACCTATACTGTAGATGGAAGCTAAGCAGTGTAGATAGTTTTCTTTCAAATAAGTAATGAACAAGCAGAGATACTATTTTCAAAGGAGTAGGAAACTGTTAAATTAACTCTAAAGATGATACAGCAGCCCAGAGGTGAAAATTTTACTTAAACTTTGACTTAAAACATATTTGCCTTCTGTGTATTGCTAACACTTTACATCAATTATGCATAAGGCAGGTGGAAAATACAGGCTTAGTGTTGCATTTGATAGAAAATAAGTGTCTTTTTTATTGCTATGTTAGTTATAAAAATATGTACAAATTATTTCAATCTTTTAAAGAAGAAAATGGGTTCAATAATTTTCAGTCAAGATTTTTGTGATATAGTTTTTCTTAAAATTCCTCCATTTGTTGAATTAGCATCTTCTCAGGAGGAATTTCAACAGTTTATTTCTAACAGTCTTCATATTTCTTTTATACTGATATGAAAAATTTCCTTGGAAAATGCCACTTACTGATGCCAGATGGAGGCCAAGCAGTGGGATATTACAAAGAGGTGTGCATTACAAACATCTGGTGTACTTTCAATATAAATTGCTCTTCTTTGCTCTTCTTTGAAAATCTTCAACTGAAGGTCTTAAATCTTGAGGATAACTATTTCAAGTCCCTGTGTACAGAACCTGCCAATAGACTCTTGTCAAAAACCTTCATCTCCTCATTGATTGCACAGGAAAAGTAGGTCTCTAATTTGGCTTCTCTTACAGACCCTGCTAAAGTCAGACATTTACAGTTTTTTAGGTGTTGAGTGGAAAAAGGTCACTGACCTTCAAAATTTGTTTAAAAATTTATATTTCTCCTTACATTCTTTCTGGAGTTACTCCATATAAAAAAAAAAAAAAAATCTTTTGAGATACCCGTCTTATGCCTCTTCTAGAAATACATTTAAAATCTTTCAGTTGTCTGAGTAATTTTCAATATTGAGAATTAAACACAAATAAAAGGTAATTCTTGTGTCGTGGAAGAAAAACAGTATTCAGTAATACGTCCCAAAGTTTGTACAAAGGGTTTTTTTTATGCAAACCGTCACATAGGCTGCTTCAAAATGCCCTTTTTATGACTATCTTAGTAGAGTTCTTTGAAATGAAAAGATTCTCCGAACTTGCATTCTAGTAAACTAGAATTCTCTTTTAAAACCAACTGACAAGGAACCTAAACACATCAGGAATTAATTTAAAACAGGAAGTGTTCCTAACAGAAATTTCTTAGAAATATTTACTTAGAGATAATTTTTAAATTTATTTCCTTAAAACTGTGCCTTTAGGCCAGATTCAGTTATGAATAGACTTTAAGCAGGACAGGGAATCGGCAAAATTTTGCATTTCCTTTAAACACAACCAAGGCATAAGTTCTTTAGGCTCTTGTTTCTGCTTCCAGCCTTTTGAGAGTTCCTCTAATGAAATGCAGAAAGAAAGGGATGCTATTCCCTTAGTGTTGTTCATTAATTCTAGATACTAAGTTGGCATTGGGGACTAACATGCTTCCTTGTTTTCCATTGAGCTCTTTCACTGTTCAGCTCTGCAGTGATATTAAGCACAGCTGGAAAGACACTTTTTAGCCCTTTTAGTAGGTTCTGATAGGGTATCCTTTGGTGAGGTTACACATCAGTCACATCAGCAGTCACACAGCTGTCTGACAAGGGCCTCTGTATCCCATTAAAACTGTATTAAACCTTCCCATGTTCTTTTGAAGATTTGTTCAATCATTATGAAACAAAATCTGAGGGATAACTGGGTCTGAAAAGCATTGATGAGGGGAGGTTGGGAAGGGCCAGGGAATGCTAGAGGAGCATTCCTTTGTTGTTTTGAATTACACACTGCAGTTTCAAATAATTCTCCAGTAAATTTTGCTGATACCACTGACACTAGAGTACAAAGCCATCATTGAGCAATTACATCACTGCATTGCATCAGTTCTGGGCTTTTTTTTTTCCAGGGAATTTTTCTGTGTCTTCATATATGACTGAGGAGCTCATCACTCAGCCTTTTCTTTTGCTGTTTCTCTAAATATGAATTGGAAGACATATCCAAAATGGCGAAATTATTTTATCTTCATTTATACCAGAGGGAGAGTGTGACTCTAATATGTAGGTCCCCATAGGGAGTCAGACATTTACCTATGTCTTATTTCTAGAAGCTCCCTGAATGGCATTTCAGATGCAAGGAATAATATAATATATATTACTTTTCATACTGGTGACTATCAAATAAAGTTATTTGAAATCCTAGAACTGATAATAGAAGTTGTCAATCATATCAAGCATTCAGCTTTAGTTTTAATGAAAATTGACATCTAAAATTGACTTTTATTTGGGCTATTCCTGCTGACATTTATTGCTACTCATAATTTTGCCTGGGTTTTTATACTTCCTTGCATCATTTGGTATTCTCTATCTAAAAGTCTAGCTGAAAATCTTATGAAGAAAAAAATATTGATGTTTAATTACAGTTTTTGTATATTTACTTAATTTGGCCTCAAAATGAAGTCGTACAACTTGTAGAAGCACAAACTATTTATGAAAATAAACAGCGGAATTTAAAAATTCTTTGCTGAGATCAGTTTCATCGGACAACTGTTTCTGCAATGTCCAGAACCATTTTTTTTGTAATTTTCACCACTTTCTTTACTGAAGTAAACAAAATACAGATGTTCAGGTTCAAGAAAAAATTTATATTTTGCCTAGATTTTTTCTAAACAAAACTAAATGCATATGCAATGCTTAATGGTGTAGAATACATAGATCAGACATAAAATACAAGGCTGGTAAGTTTTGAAAATGTTAGCTGTTTGTATTTTCCATGGTGAATGACTTCTGCTTTCCACACCTTTTGTTGCGTAGAGATGTATTTTCATGAGCAGTTTGCATGAAATGTCAAATCTTTGTCAAATCTTTGACATCTAAATTTTCTCTCACACCAGCACTTTGCACTTCAAGACAAAATCCCATCTCCAAACAGCTTTGTTGAAATATTTTTAGATATACTTATATCAGATATGTCTCCAAAGCTGAGAAGAAATGATTCATCTCTACTATATTATGTTTCTTAAATAACATTGACTTTGGAGTTACCTCAGCATCAGAAAAACAGTCATTGGCATCCATATTTCTACCTACTTTGCTAGAGATGTTCTCTTTTGCTTTTGCAGATCAGGGGAATTGCTTCAGTGGGTTTTTTTCCTGAATAATGCACACTTTTTCTCCAGAGCTGAAAGTACAAAACAAGGTGTTGCATTGATTTCCCTTTGATTTTTCCATCTTTGAGCTGGTGTTTAAGGTTCCTCATGCTTCAGATGTGTCAGTTGAACCGTCTGGAGCGAGGGAATTGACAGTGTTTTCCCAGTCATTGTGCATGTATTGTTCTGACACAAGCCAGCATGAAAACTACTGTGTCATAATCTGTCATGGGGGGATATGCAAACACTTTTCAGCCATTCTCTGCATGTAACACTCAAAAAGAGGGTCTCCTTCTTTTTTCATTTGATTTGAACCTATAGGAGTAATAAACAAAAAAAATGTTTGAGAACAATCTAATCAAAAAATCATTTCAGTTGGAAAAGACCTCAAAAATCAGAGGCCAATCCTTGACTGAACACTACCTTGTCATCTAAGCTATAGTACTGAGAGCCACATCCTGTCACTTCTTAAACATTTCCAGGGATGTTCAAGCCCTACCAACCCTGCTGGCCAGTCTGTTCCAATGTCTGACTGCCCTTTTGAGGGGAAAAATTCCTCCTGATGTCCAAGGAAGCCTGAACCTCCCTTGGCACAGCTTGAGCCCATTTCCTCTTGACCTGGCACTGGTTGCTCGGGAGAAAAGGCTGACCCCAACCTGGCTACTGCCTCCTTTCAGGCAGCTGCAGAGACTGTTAGGGTCCCTCCTGAGCCTCCTCCTCTCCAGGCTAAACACCCCCAGCTCCCTCAGCTGCCCCTCACAGCCCTTGTGCTCCAGACCCTGCCCCAGCTCCCCTGCCCTTCCCTGGACTCACTCCAGCCCCTCAGTGTCTCTCTCACAGTGAGGGGCCCAGAGCTGGACCCAGCACTTGAGTTGCAGCTTCCCCAGTGCCAATCACTGCCCTGGCCCTGCTGATCAGGCTGTTATTGATACAGGAAATCATAAATATATTCTCCAACCCTTAGTATGAAATTAGTAACTTCATGTGTATAATGAGAAATTGAAGGATACAGTGGTGGATGTATTTGGCCTTGAACTGGAATAGCAGAAGCTGTCCACAAAGGGACTGCTGAATCAGTGGAGACTAGCACATGGTTTCCCACAAAAAGTTGCTATTTTGAAGAGAACTGTTTAGAAAAATGGACCCCAAGATGACAAAATTCTTTTAAAATTATTGAAAAGTGGACAATTTTAGTTGTACATATTAATAGATAAATTCTCTCTGTAACATGACTTATGCTTCTAAACTCTCCAGACTTCTTAATGAGATCTGCTTCTTCCTACACATAGCTTGAAGCAGTTTTTATTTTTTTTTTTTATTTGAAGGAGGAGGGGCACTTGTACCAGGGTTTTTTATGAATTTGCAGCCATTATGAAATTCTGCTTTGCCAATATTTGCAAATACAGATGACAAATTCACCCCAATTACCACTTTTCTCGTATCTTTTACTCCAGATTCATTTAGCTCTCCATGACACTCTTCCAGCAACTCCTTCCCTGGCCATTATAAACTTCCAGATGGTCACGCGTGTTCTGGCCAACGTGGGCATTGCATCATTCCCTGTTGGCCCTCTTAGGAGTGGATTTTTGAAAGTTAGTCCTGCATTCTTAATGACAAGAAAGATTCAAGAGCATGAATATTGTCTAACTACAAAATCCTAAAATATCCATTTTGAACACAGACATCAGATTTTCATCAAGTCATTCTTTTAGAACCAGTACTGGCTGGCCATTATAAACTAAAATAGATAAATACATCAAACTATAAAGCCTGATTGCATCTCACACAGAGAAGAAAAGTCTTCCCAGAATACAGAAAGCATCTAATGTTCACCTGGCTCCTTAGAGTCTTCAGACAAACTCAGATCAATTAGTCCTCAGAATGCTGCCTTTCAAGTCATCTTATTCCCCCTTCTCCTGCTTTAATATTCCTCTAAAGTCATTTGCAAAGTGTTTTAATTTCAGTCATCAGTAGAATTACAGATGTTTAAGCTTATGGAAAGAAGACTCCTCCACAGTGTTGTTAATGCTGTGCCTTTTGTTAAAAATGTCCTGAAATACAGAACAAAGTTATTTGTGCTTGTTTAGGTTTCCTCTGAAAAAGACAATAAAAAATAAAACAATGAAAATAAAAAACAGGGACATTGGACAAATATACATAGCAAAATCCCCTTGTTGCAAAGACAGAAGAATAGCTACATGAAATACAGCACAGATTGTTGTCAAAACATTTTATTTTCATCATCTAAACGGGTTTTTTTTTATTTCCTTTATGATTTCTAAGAATTTGCATGAGTTTATTAGAGTTTCTTGTCTTATAGGCTCAAGTTTCTGACTCTTTGTGTTCTAAGGATAAGACCAAAGTGGTAAAAAAAATGAAGGATTTCTTTTCTAACCTTCCAACTCTTCAACCTGATTCCTTTAGGTTTGCTAGTGCTTTTCATGGTGCCTGAATCAGTGTCATTTTTCACTCCCCACTTTTCTGCATATTCTGCCCTTTCCTTTTATGCATTAACTCAGCAAGTACAGAAGCATTCTGTCGAGTTGATCCAGTTCCTTGTTCTTGCCTACAGTAATTACGATTTCCAGGAGGCCATAGACTGGACAAAGCCAGACCTGCCTTCAAGCTCTTATAAGCCAAATGCACACAACGATGTGTATCAGTAGGCTTCTGTGTTAATCTCTTAAATATGTTGCTAAGTTTTGCATTTTCTTCATAGCATTTCTATCTCTAAAATAGTGGAAAAACAAAAAGAAAGAGCATTCTGGTAATATTAACTGATAATTTTTATTCTTCTCTCTTTTAGCTTAGCAGAATCTTTTTTACACGTATTTAATTTTTCTAGCATTTTCTAAAATGGATTAAATTGGTAGCTCAAAATAAATAAAAATATCTTACATCAGTTAACTTTTTTTTTTGCATCTTGCAACTAATCCATATAATTTACATTGTAAGAAATTGGAGGACACCATATTGTTATGAAGTAATTAAACAGCCAAATAATTGCAGCAGTTTATTTCAGATATAAGCATGTAAAAAAGAAATATCCAGAGATGAAATAACAAAACAGCTTTAGTTTCTGAAATTTATTTCTTTCATTAGGCATTACAATAATTCTTTCACATTCTTATTATGAATTTTAAGTCAGAGTCCTACAGCAAATATATTTTTCTGTATGAACAGATTTGGAGGGTGATTTTCATAAGTACAAATTTTATTTAAGCTCTCAGTTTTCATTTGAAGTCCTTCTGCTTTGAGTCTCTCCTTCTCAGTATATAATGCCATCTGAACTGTTGCTGATGTCAGTTTATGTTGCATAAACAAAAAAATCATATACTGAAAGTATTTTTATATGAGGGTCCATGTGGAAAAACAAAGTGAGAACATGAAGTCACTGTGTAAAAAAAAGAAACGCTGCCTATTTGATCCATTCAATTCTGGGAAAGAACATGCAAGCTGTAACTGCCACCGATATGTAATATGCAAACAGCAGAGAAAATATTTTCTGACCCATTGCTTTTTGGCTTTGTCTGAAACCTTAGACATCTCAAGTTGATCCCAGTGATTTATTTTAGAACCACTGATTACTGGATTAATTTGATTTGGGGATTACAGTATAGCCAGCCAACAGAGCACCAGAAATGAAAAATAATTTTGAAATACAGCAATTACTATATCTGAGAGTCACTGATCTAGGAGGAAGATCAACCTAATTAAAGAGGACATGGAGACACCCTCCAATACAGAAAAAGGCAAAGCAGGAGAATCATATGACAGGCTGCCAGCGAGTTCTACAGATGTCCCAAAGTGATCTTTACTAGTAAAGGAAGTTTGTGGGTCTGTTTGTAGTTGAAATTAACTCTGCTTCCATTTTTATCACATAAAACAAACAATACCTCTGAGACCATTTTGTTTCTTTTTAATTGATTTTTACCTTTTTTCCTTCAAGAAAAAGTTATATTATCATTAACTTCCTGTAAATATCTATTATTATATTACAATTTGTAAGAAAACTGGTTTCTTTTCTAAATGATCCATCCGAAGTCTTTTCTCACTAAAGAGGAAAAAAAATTCCCACAGAGCCTGAACTATGGACTGCTTTAAGGAAAATTATTTTGGCATTACGCTAGATTTAAGTTTGTTTTTATGTTAATTCTTCTTAACAAGTTTGAAATGGTAAAACACTGGTTTTCAGTTATTTACCACTCAAATCCTGGAGAACATGTTTTTAGAACCTTCTCTTTTCTATACGTGATTACCATCAAAGAATATACCTTTCGGAGTTTCCCAATTGAGAAAGCATTGAAGCGATGATGTATAATTCCTCAGATAATCTATTTCTTTGTGATGTCATACACATATAAAGTGCAACAACATAAAATTAGGATCAAAACTAAGAACTTAGGAATTTCTGTGCAATATACATATTGTACAGAAATTCAGCAAAGCAAATATTTTCCAATGCACACAGGAGTCAGAAATTCCAGTGGAGGAAGAAATAGTAGACATACAGTCTCATGTAACCAAATGACAGGCAAAAGCTGTATGCAGTCCTTTGTCATCAGGTAGGGTGATGTAAATAATGGAAGTGACTATAGGGACTGTATTCAGTGTAATGTTATGGAAGGATCATTAATTCTTCAGTAGATTTCCACTCTGTCTTAATTTTTTTCCCCCCTCAGTTTTATCTAATAAATGCCATCAATAAATAAAATCAATAGGAGCTGGACTCGATGGTCCTTATGAGTCCCTTCCAATTCAGGATATTCTATGAGTCAATCTTTAAATGTAAATAATATGCAATAAGTATATGCACAGAATAGCTGTACCATACAGATACAGAGAGGTGGGACTCCTAGCTGGGCTAGTTTTGAGCATTGAGGGGAGTGTGAATTATTGCTATAGTGACAGTGGGGTGCAGTTCGCTGGTCATGAAAAGAAATCATTAAGTCCTCACGGCATCAATTTGTTGCAAGGACTGTGTTCACAGTGGTGCCAGACAGAGCACTCACAGCCTTTGGTGACATCAGCCAAAGCAACTGCAAGCACACTGTGCCAATGCTGCTCTGAACGTGGGGGCATTGCACATCACAACAGGGATTTGGTTTCATTTCCCTGATTTGGTTTAAGGGCATCATTCATCCAGCTTCTCCAAGGCTACTAATTTAATTCTGGACTTTGCCAACTTTGATTCTTCCCTTGCTTCAATTTGTGTGATTACATATTTAGATATGAAAATGAATGCAGCATGTACTAAACCTGTGATCTGTGCCCACTTGTCCCAGGCCTGAAGGGAGCAACTGGCATAAGCATTGTGATTAATCACCCATTGAAACAATCAGAGGATACAAATGGTGTCTTAAAAATTGGAGTGACAAGCAAGCTGGTTCATTACAGGTTTCCTTCACACAATTATAATTTTCCATTGTTATTTGCCTTCCTGACCTGTCTAAATGGCCTGGTGTGGAGACTTTTTGCTCACTGTCACAGACTGTTTCCTGCCTGTGAAATCTCACACCTTCACAGCAAAGGCAAAGATACAGGACCCTGCCATGGGTATGGAGCAGTGTTCCACCCATCCTACCTCACCCTGTGGGTTTTTACCCAGAGAGTTAATTAAGAGTAAATGACAGGTTGCTGTCAGTTTATCAGTTTGAATGTGGTCATCACACCAGAGACATGCAAATAGTTATTTTCTGTGATCCTGAAGGTCTTTTATCAAAAAACAAAAGGCTGAAATTTGTGTATTATGAATTTAAAAGAAAGAAAAAAACTCTGTTCAAACTTAGTCCTTTTCACAGTGCAGTGATTTTTTCTTTTCACTAAGTCTTCTTGTTAAAAATATCCTCTTTTGGCTCTGATAATTCCATCTTCTTCTTTTTGTTTGTTTGCTTTTAGGACTGTTTCCTGTTTGTCTCAGTATATTCAATATTTTGAGGTTAGCCTACTGTGTGATGTTAGGGTTTATGTGTATTGATCCACACTCTTAATAATTTCATCTCACTTGTGAATTACATCCCCATCTTCCACTAATACCACATTCATCTGACATTTTTTTCCATTAGTCTGATTGTTTTGCTGCTTTTAATACTTTTATTTGTGCAAATGGATTTTTTGATTTTTTTTTCCGTTCACATAGCAGCTGCCTTATTCTTTTTCATTTGGTTTGTTGCTGTTCTCCAAGCTGTTCATGTTCCAATGTTAATTTATTTCAGTTTTGAATGGTTTGAGAACCATTAAAGTAATAGTGTGGAGACTTCTCAAAGCAAAATAGCTGTCTTCAAAGAAGAACTTCATAGAGGTTCACCAAACCAAGAATTGCATTGGGAATAAATAGTTTCTTTCATTTTTTTCTTTAAATTGTGCTGATAAAGAAGTGTCCTAGGCATGAAGTCCAGGATATTAGGCTGTAGTCTAAGTGACAGCTTCATGCAACATTAAACTTAGGAATATGCAAGCAGATTCCCATTTCCAGTTACTTTTCAACGACATCTCCAGAGATGCCTACCCTTGTCTATTTTACTTTAGTAAAGTAAAGCAAACATGCCAAGGGAAGGCTTAATAGAGGAAGAGGGGCATGGAAATTGTCCTCCTTGCCATGCAGTGAGGTTGCAGGTTCAGAAGGCCCTTCCATCACCATTTCAATGGAGTTCTTTCCACTACTGTATGGAATGCATTGCTTGTATAATTTTCAAATGGATCTTTCTAAAGACAATAACTTGTTTTGGCGTTACCCTGGATTGTGTTGTTGCTCTGCTGACTTATGTTCTTCAGGTGCATGCTCTAAGGAAGCTGGCAAACAAAGTGGAAGGGTTGTGTGAAGGAATGGAGATTCTCATTAGGACGTGTGTCTGAGCACTCTGCTGCTGGTGGCAGGTGAGGAGCGATTGCAGCTCTCCAGGAACACTGATTACCCTTCAGGTTTCCAAGAGACAATGGACAAACCTGACTCTTCTGCTTTTCTCTCTGTCCTTCTCCAGTCCTCTTTTATGGAGCAGGGGGTGATTTGCAGCAACACAGAATGAGAAAACTGTAGTCAGAAATAAACGCACCTAATTTTTCAGAAGGGCCGTGACTGAGCTTATACCTGTACTTTAAAGCAATCTTCATGAACTAGTGATGTGTCTCAAAACACCCAGGTTGATTTATTCTATCTTTTTCTGTTGACTTAGTAGAAGTGATAGTTCCCACCTCTGTGCTGAGTCATTTGCAGACACTGCAAGAGAATTTCAGCTGTCAGCATGGTCTTTAATGACAGAAGACCAAATGTATCAGAAATTATACATTTTTCCAACTCCCAGTGTAGACTAGACCATATTCATTTTTGGAACAGTTATCAACTTGGTTAAAAATTTATATCTTTAAACCACTGTGGGTTTTGAGACTTCTAACTTTACCATTATTGGAGCCGTAGTTCATTCTTACTGTTTCACTGTTTTCATAAGTGGTACTTATCTTTTCACAAGCTCACCTGTTAACTCAGCTCCTAGTTAAGGAAAAAAAAAACCCTCTAACCAGACTATTTTTCTTTCTTTTTTCTTTCTGTTTTCTGGTTTTGTTTTTGGTTTTGGTTTTGTTTTGATTTTGTTTTGGTTTTTTGTTTTGTTTTTGTATTGATTCAAGTTCTATTTATCCCCTTTTGTTATAAGAAGACTACTTTTGAGGCACATAGGTAGAACTATCCTTTTTACCCCTCTGAAGCACTTGCATTTGAAAGCACATGTCTGAGTCTTCCAGTATAAAATGCATATTGTCATTGAAAACAAATTAAACAGTGTTTAAAAACACCAACAACAAAAAGTCAAATGGAAAATGTTAACAGTCTTATTTCTATTTTTTTTCCTGTGGATTCTCAATAGTTATTACCATATCCACTGGTGGTCTGGGAAGGCTTCCCATAGTAGATATAAATAATACTTAATAAACAGTGAAAAAGATATAGAAAAATAAAAACAGATGAGCCATAAGAGACCAAGAGAAATATTTTTTCCTGATTGGATAATAGTAAAACTTTATACTAGCCAATAATACACTTACTGAGAGGTTAGGAAACCACTTGAAGAAGAAGGGGAAATCAGTGTGATCTATTATTATTTAGAACCTTTTCCCTGAGAACAGCAACAAACAAAAAAAAACCTACAGAAATGAATATTAAAATGTAAAGAATTAAAATTATTAGATGCTACTTTTATTTTTTACAACAGCAGATGTTTTTAAAGATTCAGTATCATTCCTAAAAGACAATTTTTGTCAGATGGAGACAGGGATGGGTGGAGATATTGGGAAAAATTGTCCTGATATGCAAAAAAATGCATTATTTCTTTACCAAGATGGAAGAGAAAAATTTCATCACCTTTCTTCTTTTTGGATTTTCTTTTATAGGATAAATTAAACACTTAAAAATTAAGGGAGACAGAACTGCCATTTCCTTTGAAAAAACAAATTCTAGTCCATTGGACTAATTGGCAATATAGTGTCATTTTGATAAGGCTTTGTTTCTAAAAAGAAACTGTGCAGGATAAATCCATGTTCATCCTTGGTTTCAAGTGGTATATTCTGCCTCATGAATATACTTGTAATTGTTCAAGAGGTTCCTATATGTGTTTCCATTCTCTCCTCGTGCAGAGCAGCAGGCAAGAGTTTTGCTTACTCATAAGGGCGAGAAAGGATCTACCAGAGGGCTCTTGGAGGACAGAGGAAGCATAAAATATGTGAATGTGGCTGCAAAGACAGCTGCATTTTAGATTGCTCTCCAATGCTTGGTCATGAAAAGGCACTAGTTCAGATTTAGGAGCGTGGCAGACCTCATACTGACAGCCTCAACAGGATGTAAAGACAAACACACAGATAAGACAGGGAAAGAGACAGTCATAACCTGAGCTTTAAGAGAAGCCACATTTGTATGGAGAATGTCATGCTCAAATGAGTTAATAATTCAATGCAGTGAATAAATATGAGAGAAATTAAGGTAAAACTCCATTATGAGAGGAGTGGGGTAGAAGTAGAAAAACATCAGAAACTGTTCACTGAAATACTGAAGGGGATACTGAAACAGTTGACGGTATCCAGGAATTGGATAACAAATGATCACAGACAGAAGAAGATGGAGATGGAAGATTTTACTTGAAACTTAAATGCACAAGGCAGCGTAGCTATGTTACAAATCTTAGAACTATGACATCCATTGGATAACTCTCTAAAATATCTGAGTTTTAAGAAATATTTTTCCTTGTGGCACAAGAAGCCCCAGGTGATGGAAGGTACTCTTGAGCAATAGAGAATGCTTTTCCAGAGCAGAGCAGACTGTATTGTCCAGCAAGAGCAACAAACCAAACCAGTTAAGGATTTACAATAAACACATAGACTAAATGAAAGGAACCATGGAACCAGAACATAGAATTCGTCACATCAAATTTTAGCTACATAAAAATTAGACATATTCTAACTGTCCATCTGTAATTAGTGGAAAAACAAGTTTCTTTACTGGGTAATCATTTCAATCTCAATCAAAGACAAGTGGAATTAACAGCTTTCTAAAAATGCATACCCCTTCCCGCTGACAGCAAGTTTTAAAATTTTACTGTAGTGGGTAACTTTTGATGAATATTAGATGATACAAAGGAGTTTTTTCAGTCTGGTCATTACACTGGAAAATAACATGGGAAGGAGTAGAGCAATATCTTGCCTTTCAGTCATGACCTTAAGGTTTTGAATCAAAACCACTTTTTGTCCTAAAGTGATTTCTGAAATTAAAAAAAAGGAAAATGCAAGCAGTGATTGAGCAGAAATCTTCATCGAAAAAGGTAAGTGCATTTTGACTAGCAAATATAAAGACATGCAGTGCACAGAAACTGCATAAGGATGCAACCATTCAACCACCACATTTGCAATGATGTTATTAGATTAATGACCAATTCAATTCCAGCTGGTACACAGAGTCATCTGCAATGTAATTCAAGCAACACTGATAAACTGCAATATTAGATCAATGACCAATTTGATTCCAGATGGACTGTGGAGCCAGACACAATATAATCCTAGCAATTCTGATAAGCAGAGAAATATGAGTGTTATAATGATGACACTAAAACTATTTGAGGCCAGCCCAAAAATGCAGGCTGTCAATAAGGCACCATAAAACAGGAGACAGTGCTGTTTGGAGCTTGGAACTTGCTTCTGACAGACAGAAGCATCACTTGCTGCAGACAGGAAGAGCAATACAAGCTACTGAACTGGTCAGAATATAAAATGAAACCATCCTAAATGCAGACAGAGATTGCTGTTCCAGCAATCTGAAGAGAACCAGGAATGCAAAAATTAAAGAACAGTCTCATTTTCCTTCTTCTGTTAGGTAGTCCATAGGCATGAGGAATGTGAAGTTAATTTATCTTGGTGCAAATTTTCCTTTTTCTTTTTTATTATATTAAAACAGTTTCTGGCACCTTGAATTAAATGAACTATCATCAATGAAAATGTTGCCACACTGACTTACAGGCCAGTAGTTGGATATGCTTACAGATATAATTAGTATTGTGTAGAACCTCCAAAGTGCACTGGATCACCCTAGAAGGATTGGCAGCCATCCCAGTTGTTATCTAATGCTGATGTTTTAAAGGACATACAGATTCCAAGAAAAATTATGTCCACAACTATGGTACTATGCTAAAACAAATTATAAGTAGACTTTGGAAGCCTAATGTTAAGCTGAGTTCAATGAAGTTGAAGCTAATCAGAACTGATCCATGCTTATATATGTTTACCTTCTATGGACCATAGTAATATGTGGACAGAAACCAAAGCAATTCAAAACTTACAGGCCATAAGACATTAATAGATGTTTTCATACTTGGTACACAGCATCAGGAGTCTTAAAGCCCTTAAATATTAACATAGCATAATGCAGCATGACATTTCCAGAAAACTAAGTTGAAAAACAAAATAACACACCAGAGAACACAGCACCTAGAGCTCTCTGAGTGATGAGTCCTCAGAAAGAGCCGCAGCTGTAAAACAAAATATTGCTTAGCACTTTTAGCAATTTCCAAACATTGCAAAGATAACAGGCTCAAATTTTCAAAGGAAAACGAGAGTTCATTCACCCAAGAATTACAGATGGTTGTGCTTAGTTTCCCAGGAAACTTAGAAACTGGCCAGTTGAGCTCTGCTTGTCCCACAGCCCCTGGAATATAACTTTCAATGTCTCTCAGCTTCTAAGATTCATTCTGTATGCTGTTCATGTTTTCTTGTCTTGATACAACATTTGGCTTCACAGATTCTGCCCACGCCATGGTACCTGTTAATAATATCTTTTAGAAGCAGTCTCTGAGGAAGATACCCAGGTAAGAATTGTGACCAAAGGACTGAAGCACACAGTTTGGGCCAGTAAAAGGTCACAGGAGAATTAAAGTGATTCAGTATTAGATGGGAATGATGTGAACAGCATCTTTCAGATTTTAGGGACTTATAAGTATTGGGAAGGCAGAGTTAAGAGGCACGGGGAAGAAAAGAATCTCTCCCTGTAAGTGTTGAATCATCCTAGCACATTTCCTAGAGACTAGTAACACCTTGCAGAGATCCACAGGCCTGTAAGTCATCCATCAGAAACAGAACAATGTTTAAAGGAAAGAACAATTTAATGGGATTTTATATGAAAGGGTAGAGGTTACAGAGATGAAGTACTTCAAATAGATGTCAGCAGCACTTCTGCAACAACTTCAGTTGAGAGAAAATCTGTTTTATATTTTGAAAAAATTGATGCCGAAAGAGTAACATGCCTGAAAAATCTGTATGCAAGCAGCAAGTTACAAGATGGATTAGAGAGAATAGGGTAAAACTTATGTTTTTTCTGTTACCCTTGCGGAGCATTTCTCATGAGGAAAGGCTGAGGAAACTATGACTGTTTAGCCTAGAGAAGACTCATATGGAATTTCACCCTTCTGAAGGGAAGGATGTAAGGCAGACAAAGCAGACTGTATTCTTAGGGAATGGGCACAAACCAAAATACACAAGGTCCTGTCTGAACATCAGGAAACACTTTTTTACTTTGGAGTTGACTGATTACTAGCAGAAATAGCCTAGAGATTTTATGGAGTCTCCATCTTTGGAGATATTCAAAATCCAGTCGGACACGGTCCCAGGCAACCAGCTCTAGGTGGCCCTGCTTGAGCAGGAAAGCTGGATCAGCTGATCCCTGGATGTATCTTCAAATGTCAGCCACTCTGTGTGAGTCTCCTTATCAGACTCCCTGACTGGACAGAGACAGTACTCCTGAAAGAAAGGTGAAGTAACAGCACAAGGAAGGCAGAGTCCATGAAGTTGCCTTTGATACTTCCTTTGGTCAATGTCTAAACCTTGGTACAACCGTCAAAAAATATTTTCCTTCTTCAAAAAGGGTTCTCCAGAAAGGATTCAGCATTTTCACCATGACATTTGACATTTTTCACCATGGCTTTGAACACGGTCTTGAACATTTCCCAAATTTCAGACAGTTCTCACTTGAGATTGGTAAGCTGAGGATCCACTGGTTGGGTGTCACATCACATTCAGTGAATTCCTCTGAGTGCACACACACACACACGTGTGGTTCATGGAAACAGAAAATCATATAATCTGTATTTTTTTTATCTTTTTCCCCTACTTTCCACTTAAGATTTACTTTGGAGATTCCATAATTAATTACCTTCTCTAAGTGAATATGATTGAGTTATATTTTAAAAATGATTGTTTATGCAAAGGCTAGCTGTGTTGAAGAATATACATACCCATTCCCTCACATCAAACAAAGGGGAAAATGAAAGAAAAATAACCTTACCAAAATCAAGACATTTAAATTACTGTAATAGAGTACCCAAAAGTAAAAGTTTTAAAATGTCCCAAACTGTTATTTTCTTTTCAATTTTTAAAAATTATTTTTAATGTAGTCAGAATTCTAAACACAACACTACAAGAATATTCCTTTACCTTAAGAGAGCCTTACCGTAAGTTTATTTTTCTCTTTCTGTCCCTCCCAGTTACAATTACAGCCACAATCAATATGATAACAAAAATAGTTGCAGGATGTACTCCCATTATCAGTAGCAGAAATATTGTCTACAGAGGAAAGCTAAATCTATTTGGAAACGGAAAAATATCTAAATTAAATATCCTGAATGTAATTACACAGATTATCTCTCCACAGAGCTGTTTGAACACTTGTATTCTGTTGTAAATTCTATTATTTTTATTCTTTTAGATATGGATGCCCCATCCCTGGAAAGGTTCAAGGTGAGGCTGAGTGGGACTTTGAGCAACCTTATCTAGGGAAAATTATCCTTGCCTATGACAGGGGATTTGGAATTAGATGATCTTTAAGGTCTCTTCCCAAACCATTCTCAGATCCTACATCCTATGATTATGCATGCCTGTTATGTGATATGATCTGAATGTTCTTCTTCCCATAATCTATGTCCTTTTAATAGGAAAAATAGAATTACTGAAAATGCAGCAATGCCACATTTTCCCTCAACCTCATTGAAAATATTCATATACCTAGTTTTTGTAACTGGGATAATAAACTTTCATTTGTTTAATTATGACTGTTTCTGAACATCATCTGTAAGATTACAGATATAAGACTGAGAAATGGACCATTTCAGGTCGTTAGCCACTGATAACATACAATTCAGAGCTCCATTTTGTGCAAAACCAACAAATTCTCCTTTCATTTACATCAGTACAATCTTGCAATTCTATTCAAATCAATTCACCTTAGTTTGACTGAGAGAACATATTTGTCCTAAAATGTACTTCATGCCTGGATATGATCAAAGGAGGAGCTTCAAACACCTGTCTTTAAGTTCCAAGTCTACAATACATTTAGCAAAACACTGACATAAGGATGGAAGGAAAAAAAAATTCTAGTCCTTTTTAAAAGTGACCTTAATCAAACTCTCAAAAATATGACTCATTTTCCTCAAAAATGAAAGGAAGATAAATCCACAGTTTTGCCGTTATTTTTGAGATGGGTTTAAGAATTGTTTACTGGAGTATAAATAAATTATATGATCTCCTTAAGTTTCTGATAAGACAACATCAATAACCTCACACTCTGAGGTAGCCACCAGGCAGTGAAAAGTGAGCAATACATTCCATTTATACCTTGTCCTTTTCTGGCCTGTTTTACAGCCTCAAAATATGTCACCTCGGGCTCTCCATAGGAACTATGGTTACTCAGCACTGTTGGAAATTAGGCTTATTTCTTAGTGCATCTAAATCTACAGGCAAACTGTTGAGTGGAATCATGTCATAGAAAGATACAGCTAATTACAGCACTACAGGCTGAAGAACAAAGTTTTTTATTTCTTTAGACCCTAAGACAGAGGAAGGATGGAAAAAATGAATAAAGATATGTTCTACTTAACTACTCTATGTTTCATCTATTTCTTGATCTGTTCTATGGTGAATCAGCATCTTTACAGACAGTCTTTCTTTACCGGGCAAGTGTCCCCAGACAGGGCAAGTTTGGTGCTCAGTATCTGCACCAATGGCTGTCCTATTTGCACTGCTGTTCTGGGATTTTTCCTGGTTATCCCAGAGGAAAGGAGTCATGTAACATACTTCAAAATTCAGTCATCTTAGTTTGATGGCCTCCTTGAAGTTCCACCATTCTTTCATGGAGAGCAACTTCAAGACCTCCCAGAATGCAAGCAAAATATTTACTGTGACTGCTCCAGATATAAGAGGTTTTTAATTACATCCTGAATAGTGCTCTCTTTTAGAATTAGCAATACTAAAATAGTGCAATACTTTTAGAATTTAGAAATAGTGAAATACTTTTAGAATTTGCTTTTCTTCAGCTTGCATTTTTGCCTAGATTCCTTAATCAAAAGAGTTATTCCAGGTTCAGGTATACTTTGGTTAGAAATAAAAAGAAAACATAAAGCCATAGCAAAAAGCAAAAAATTAGAACTGTGTGTCTTTCTTTGCACATACCTTTTTTAAAAAAGACGTAAAACCCCAATAAGTCTTAAAGCTTCTTTTTATATTTCCTGATCACATGAATCTAATCCTCATATGCCTTATGTCCATGCCATCGTTCATTCAAACAGGCAAGATCTGACACATGCATTGAAGGTCAAGAAACAAATGGTTTGGGATACCAATGAATGAAGGATCCTAAAGGAAAGAAAAAAGAAAAAAGGGAGTTCTATTTTGCATCACATATATTCTGCAAAGAGAGCAAAGGATCAAGTTTTCATTATAGTGACAGGAATGGGCTCAAGCTGACAGCATGATAAGAGTGAAAAATCTCTCATTGAGTGATTTTGAAATTAAAATCAATGTTGCAGTTTTCACATGAAAAGCAACAGACAGCTAGAAAGTTCTCAGAACATTAGCAAATAATCTGATCTGAATAACTGATTTTTCAACACCACGACTGACTGAAAAAACTAAAATTGCTTGAGGTTAGCCTGCTCTTTTTAATTCTTTAGATTTTATTGCAGAAATAAAGCCCTTATTTTCTTTGCTGTTTCTTTGTGGCAAACAATTTTTTTAATCAGGTTCCAAATGAACCAATTGATTTTTATGTCATTTATCCTCTTGTTAGAATTAAATATTGATAAATTAATTTCAACACACTTGTTAAAGTATTAAAAATAAATGTTTCAACAGTCACTTTTTTTTTCTCCTTTTTTTTCCTGCTAAAAGTGAATTCAGTTTGCAACCAATTTCAGCTGAGCCAAATTTTCAAGTTTCCATTTATAATTTACCTCCTAAAAAGCTTTTCCTTGTGCTTTTTCTAGTAACTTTCTGCTGTCCAACACCTTTGTTGGATATTCAGCATCTTCTACATGTGTAAATGTACTTTGCTTAGGTATAAACATTATTGAGAGGGATGTGTAGCCCTTTTTCAAATCCTCTGCAGTTCTCTAATCCCATAGGTTTGGTATGTGAGCCTATTCCTGAGGGTACTGTTACAATCTGCTTTTTGGTCACAGAGAGCAACCATTCCATAGCTGAGGAGCATTCTCCCCTGCTATCATACCCAGGATGGACATGAGTACAAATCCTAAGAGAAAAATGTCTAGATGAAGGAAAGAAGCTATGATTCACCTTAGCATCTTGTCCAATATTGCCCTTCGTTTTCTCAGTCATGTTAGGATTTGAAAGCTACACCTTCTGAGGTTCTACACATTCTGAACATAGGTGCTGCTTGTTGTGCCACAGAAGAGACATGAAAGCAGTATACAAGCGTATAATAAAGTCAAATGCAGTGTCAGCAACCAAAGATACCTAGGATAGATACTGACCCTTTAATGTTCCAAGCTTTGAAGTTATTTTTGAAAGTGGTCAACAGGTCATTCTTTCACATACTTTCAAAGTGTAGCCTAAATTGGAAGAATGCACTAGACCAGGAGTGGAAAAGTCAAGAGACATCAAGGAGCACAGATCAATTTCTCTACCAAACAGGGAGGGCAAGCACGCTTTTCAAGGCTGTCCCAAAGGTTCTCTTTGCAGATAAATTCTTAGATAGCTCAGCACAAAACATATGAGTTCCTGGAATTAGGAAAAGGCAAACCCAGGGCTCCCAGTCTTGGATGATCTAAGGATTCCTTGGAACACATGAATTTGAGGAAAAAATGAATTCATGAAGCAAAGAAGGCAGAAGAATGTTTGTTCTCACTCAGCTTGACCTGCCTAATATGTATATTTCCTTCTCTCTTGCTTTCATAAAGACTAGACTAAACAAATACCATAGTCCCAAAAAATTCAGCCACATACTGGCAAATATTTCAAAAATTTCTGTGCATGTTAATTTTCATGGCTGAGATAGGTACTGAAGTGACTTGAAGTACAATATTTAAAGGAAAAATCTCAGTCTCAGGACTTTTATGAATATCAAACAAAAATTAAATAGACAACAAGGGGAGAATAGATGTAATAGTTCCCCAAAGGAAACAGAGGGACCAGCAGATAATAAAGTAAAATTCTTCAATAAAAAATGTCTGTACAAGTACTTGAAAGAAAACAGAAGAGAAATATGGTTTAGGTAGTACATACTTATATAAATAAACTTTATAATGGATGGCTATTGGGCCTGACCTATTCTTGTGATGAGAAAACTTTCACTGAGTTCAATTAGGCCACAGGTTTGCAAATTATTAAGTGTTATTTCAAATAATGATGAAGAAGAAAATGGTGTTTCCAATTCAAATGAGTTCAGGTTCTCTCAGATACTTCTAGGTGAATGCCTCATGTGGTCTAGCAATTGCTAATGGCAATGCTAACATTGGCAAGCACAGCTCAGCCCAGGAACTAGAGTAGAGAGAATACCTGCTTATGTTAGAAGCATGAGGGGAAAATAGTTGGAAGCATCATTGTTTTCCTAGTTGGCATGTTTTCCTGCAGAGACCATTCCAAAAATGATTGAAGTAATTGGCACCAGAGGGAAAAGAGAATGGGGGGTCAGATTAAGGCTGCTTTAAATCAGCAGAAAAAACAATCATTCCATTGGTAGAAAGAGAAAGCAATGAGAATGGCTGCTGTTGCCAGAGAAACATTCAAAACCAGATGAAGCACCTATTCCTTTGAAAGGGTCATCCAAGACTGGGAGCCCTGGGGTTGCCTTTTCCTAATTCAAAAGGGCTGTTTCAGGTGTAGTATAAGAGCAAAAATATGCAGCAATGAATAGCAAGTGGGGAACATTAATAGGACCACATTTAACAACCTTAACCACAGCTCTTTTGCATTTGCAAGTGGGAAAATAAGTAAATGTAGTGTTAGCTAGGACTGTGAGGTAGGAGATCTGGCACATGACAATAGAGTAGGAGAGGGAAGTTAGTAGATAAACTAGTTTTAAGACTATATGCTCTGAGAATCAGGAATTTGTGGATAAGAAGGTGAAAGAATGCACATTTGTCCAGGTGTCATTAGCACTGGTGCATTTTCAGTGTATGTCATACAAAGTGAATTATGAAAGTTCAGTGAATTTATTTAGCTTTTATTAAGAATAAATGAACTACTCAGGATTTTGTGAAATGTGCTATCTTTTCTGGAAGAGGACAAGAGATTACTTTTAAGCTGATGCATAGTGAGATGTGAGTCACACTTAAGTGAATTGATTTTTTTTTTTTTGCCTATAAAACTAAGTAGTCTATCCACATGACAGTAGGAAAGCTAAGTACTAAACAATGAAGTCATTGACTGTGGAAAATCGTACACTGCTGCTGACTGAATGGTTTCATGTTATTAAACATACATAAAGCTGAATTTCAAGTTCCATGAGAAAGGTGTTTCACATAAAAAAATCCTCAAAAGATTGGAGAAAAAGCTCTGGAAACCAAGGATAAAGCTGAGAGAGAGACAGAGAGAAGCCAGAGGAAAATGAAATTGTAAAAATGAAAAACTTCAAGGGTTTGAAAACAATCGCTAAGAAGAATAATGAAAAGTATTTTTCACATTTGTTATCTGTACACCCGTGAATATCTGTGATTCTGGTTTTTCTGTCTGGGCCTGATCTAAAGCTTACTGAAGACATCCTAAAAAATCCCACAGACTCCAATCAGGCAAGGAAAATGGTCTTTTGATACCTAATAAGCACTGTCCATAATCATGCAATATACATTTGTAACTTCCTTTCACACCTGGAAGAAAGTGTAATTCGCCAAGCTATTGGTTGGCAGGTTTCCATGACACCTGTCTTTTTCCTGACTGTTGTTCTCTGAAAAGCTGCTTGTTTTGGATGATTTAGTCCTGTCTTTATACACAGCCTTCTATAAATTTGTCATGAGGTTGGGAAAGATATTACTTTTTAAAAAACCTGCAAAATGCAAGAATAAACCCCTGAAAAGTAGGTCCCATGTAGATGCATATCTAGATATTTATTGCAATAAATAAGGCATTTACTTAAGTAGACAAGTCTATGAGAGAGAGGCAAGGGATACAAACACCATGGACTGTGCTTGGATTTGTGAGAAGGGACCCAGTTAAATTGTACAAATGAGAGACTGGTGGGCACTTCCATAGGCAAATGTCTTAGTGTTATTTCTAAAGGCAGTTAACTGTGATCTTAGACACAAATGTCTACCAGAAGCAGGCAGCTCTAGTTAACTTTTATTCAGATTTCTGGTCTACCAGTGCCTGAGTAAAATCTTAATTATGTATGTAACAAAAACCCAATATAAAAAATAGAAAAGGAAAGAATACCCAAATACCTTTGCATTAAGATTCCATTATTTTTTATTCGGTTGTCTAGGTTTTATATATGTGTTTACAGTACAGATGTTGACTTGAGCAGTACAAAAAATGTCAAAGCAAAAAATAAAGAAATATTCCATTTAAACTTATGCAGCTGTGAAATGCACAGTCTAATCTTGAAAATTTTCTCTCCTGTTTTCTTCCTTTTTCTGATAAAGAGATGGGAAGACTGGGAAAAATTTCTACAAAGTCTCAGGCTGCATGGAATTATTTTAAATTAATGCAAAAATTGAGACTTTTCCAACCAACTTTATTTCTTTTAAATTTTTTACTCTTCATTTAAAAATGCATATCTTCAACCTGGCTTTCATAATCATTTTATTTGTCATAATAGTTTGTGTCTAATTTCCTAAAAAGGATTCAGTAGTTCTCTGTATTTTAAAATATGCATTTTCACCCATAGAGATTTATGCTTGAAAAACCTAAGCAAGCAATGACCTTGGTAAGTAGAACACCGCATTGAGAACTTCAGCTTTTTTTTCTTTGAGCTCAGTTAAGAGTGCTTGGAGTAAACTAGAATTACTGACTCGACTTGTCTGTCTTCGCAGTCGGTCCAGGGACAAATCCAATTAGTGATAATTAATGATGCTTTCATGATAGGGGAAGATGGGATTAATGTAAGAAAATCAAAGAAAATGCACGTGTAGAAATCATTTCTATTTCTTGGTGTAAATTGTTTCACTGGCTGGTGCAATTCAAATGCAGGTGCTCAAGACAAATTCTACATTCCATTCCTCAAGGCAGATTTTAGTAAGTAATTGAAGTGAAAAAGGTTCTCTGTGAAAATTAGGGTTTTTCAGTATTCTCAAAATGGAAGATGGGGAAAACAGCAGAAAACTGGCATTCCTATTCAGACACATAAAGCTTTTTTGAGGTTCTTCTGCTCCCTCCACTCAAGAGGAGGAAAAGTCTTATGGCTGTTTTCTGTCAATCACATACATGTAATATCTCTGTTCATGTATAGGAAATGCCATTCCTAGTTTTAAAGGGAAAAAGGGCCCAACTCTAGGCCACTGAGATCTTGCCTTGAGCAAACTTCCAAAGAATGCATCCAAGACAGTAATCACTCTGAGAAATGTTTCTAAGAGTGGTATTCAGCCTGTTAGACTAGGATCATTTTGCTCTAAAAGTCTATGAAGCTAAGATTGGGCAGGTCAAAGGTGTATTCAAGGAGGTAAACATTTTCCAGTAAATCCTCAGAAATTCAGTAGGGAATTGTATATACATATTTAGTGATCTCAAAAGGTACACATTTAGGAAGAAGGAAATACTTTTGTATTCCTGAGCTTATAACTCAATCTGTTGCAGATATCCTTAGAAATCCCATCACAATGACTAGCAGATTGGGTCACTGTAGATGAAATTCACAGTAGGTAGAAAAAAATATTTTTGGGAAATCTAAAACCACGTGTTTTTCTTTAGTACATATTTTATAACTTAGTTTCAAAAAAGCATGATACAAGTAATTATGAGTGAAGCAAGCTAATATTATTATATGGGAATCTTACTATTAATGTGTCTCCTTTATAATGGGTCAATGTCTCTGTGAGGCTTAATTATTACTGTCGAACTGTCAAGAATTCAGCTCCTGTTTAGGCATCTAGATGAAGCAATTCTCAAGAGCATGCATTCAACAGATCTATTCTTCTCAGTGGGACATGCTGAGAGTTTAATACTTCAGAATATCTCTCTGGTTCATTTATACATTTAAATGGAAATTAACTTTTTGGGCAATCTGTCTTCTCACATTGGTATCAAACCAGGAGTTGCTGAGTTGCTGATTGCTTTTGACAATATGACTTTGAAATTTTAATAGCAAAGACCATTCAAAGTTATTGCATGAAAATAATAAGTGTAAAGTTCTCAGCATGATTTAGACAAGAACTTGGTATTCAAATCATATTTACATACTTAAAATCCATAAAGAGCATGCTTATCATGACCTTATCTAACCCAAGATGTCTGATTCATTCTGGTAAAAAAATATTCCTATCAAATATTCCAATAAAAATGTATAGATTTTTTTCTTCCTAAAATAAAAACAGTCCAGTCTTTTCTTATACAGGATATTGGGTGCTAACATGACTGAAAAAATTACAGAGATATTGAATTCCCTTAGACAGAATACATATTTCAGAAAAAAAATATTTCTTTCCACCTCAAAAATATTTATTACAGGCTTTGAAGTGTTTTTTCATCCATTAAATTTCATTAATTTCAAGAAAATTTTGAATTTACAGAGTGGTACATCGTGAAGGCTCAGAATCTTTGTCAGGAATCAGGAATCCATTCCAAAACAATCAGTCCAAATCAATTCCAAAACAATTTTAATAGTAATAACATATCCCAAAAAGACTTAGCTCAGGTATGCTCTGCTTAGTTCAGGAAAAGCACCTGAACCCTTGCTTCCCAAATCCTAGGGGAGGTTTTCTAGTCAACTGGCTGCAAAAAGTATCACTAAATGACTTGCCCTCTTCACCCATTTTTACCTCTCCTCACCTTAGCCCTAAAGAACTTAAGACAAAAGTTTCACCAATTCTTTTGTCAGCTCAAGTCTGTGGCTGTGCTTCCCAGAGTATAAGCAGCAAGAGACAGAAGTGTTTGTAGAACACAGCTGCTTTTTGTTAACTCTGAGTTCAGTGATAGAGGTGAGATGTAATTTACAGTACTTTCTGCCTTTTTGCATTTCTGAATGAAAACAATTCTTATGTGCTCAAAGACCACAATACAATATAGCATTTTGGAACACTGCAGAGAGCCACTTGGAAAACTGAAGAAGAGCAGAATATAGATGTTTGTCTCTTTAGATGGTTATCTCAGAGACTGTACAGCTTGTTCTTTCTATGTTCAATATCTCCCCATCTTAAGAGAATGCATACCATTAGCTTATCTGCAACAAAAGAACCTGAGGCTATTAAAGTGCTCTGTTTATGTAAGGCTCCTCAAATATACCATCTCAATCTATAATACTATCAATATTTTAAAATGCCATCAAAAACACTTAAAAATTTACTTTGTCAATAGCACATGAATAAATGTTTTTTTCTCTGGCTTAATGATTAAAAGCTTTCTGGATTTGTATTTAGATTTTTAATAACATTAATGTTTTATGAATGATTGATTTTAATGAACACTGTGTTTCAAATTGCTTCCTCTGGTACTGAATGAGGTTGGCCTCTTCTATCAGACATTCACAAGTCAATAAGGTCATAATAACCCGTTGACAGCAAAAAGCATAAGCACCTACAAGAAGTGGTAAACAAGAGTGAATGGCTTCTACTTCTGAGTTTCACGAATCTTCTACTGCATCCTGGATATAACACTCCTGTGAATTAGTCTTCCTAACCTCAATTTACTGAGAATGTAAAAAACAGAATTAAAACTTTTTAATATAATTTTCTCTCTTTTTTTTTTTTTTTTTTTTTTTTTTTTTTTTTTTTTTTGTCACAACATGCACCTAAGTTGCAAATAAGGAAGCTACCTCTATTGTGTAAATGCCAGAGTTTCAAAGTTGTTTTGGTAATTCAGAGATTTTACTCAGTTATAAGGTAAGTTAGAAACATAATTTCCAATGAAATTGTGCATTTAGTGAGCTAGACAATTATGAATTCAGACACCTAAAATCCAAGCAAACAATGCAAATATAGTGACTAATCAAAGAAGTGTTGAGTCACCATCCTTGGAGATATCTGAGGGTGTGGTATTCAGGGACACAATTTAGTGGTAGACAATAGGTGGATTATGACATAGATGATCTTAAAAGCTCTTTTCCAACCTAGAAGATATTATGATACTACTATCTCTCAGGCAATCACTTTTAAAACTGACTACCATATGGTATGGTTTCAAGATGAAGATATTCTCCTAGTAAATACAGAATTAGGTTTGACACCCCTCTGGATTTTAGGTAATAGAGCCAATTTTCCCTCCTGTATAGAGCACTCTAACCAAGAGGTCATTGGCAGAAAACACTGCCTCCTTTGTCTCTTCATTGCAATGGAATCTTCTTTGGTCAGCAGAGCTTTCCTTGTGCAGAGCACACTGCTACCCACTGCTACTGCTACACGTTCCTTTTGAATGATGCTGGAAACCAAGAAGAAACCAAGCACCAAGCTGTCCATGCTCTTCTGTAGAGTCTCGTAATTAGGCTTTTAAGTTTCAGATCAAAGGAGTGAATTATATAAATCCAGTCATCCCCACTATGATAAAGCCCATCAAGCACAAACTTTTTGAACTTATTTCTTAGTTCAAGCCATTTAACTTCCTCTTAAATCCTATTTTAAAAGCTGAAGTGGCATTTACACTCTCAAGTATATACTCACCCATATTGCCCAATTTCAGAAGCAGTTCATGGATGTAATAAATGAAGTTAGAGAGCCATGAAATATAGAAGGTTAATTACAAAATTTGTGTGGTGGGAATAACACTCTGCCAAAGTATGAAGAAAGAGATTAAATCAAGTTTGCTTCAATCTTCAAACTTTGGCACTTATGTCTTTTGTCATCTTTTTTTCCAGCTTAAGTATAGATGTTCTGCTTTCAAAATGTCAGGAAACTCCCTAAACGTTATTGTATGCTTTTCCCTTTCTATCTCGTTCAAATTAATGTTTATGAAATACCCAGGCTTGAGGTTTGTCTCATATGATTACTTTGTATGCACATGCTCTACCTGTATATGCTGTTACACAGGATTGGGCTTGAGACAAGCAAAAACATGCTGTTCAATTTAAGAAGTCCCTTGGTGTCCATTTGGGATAAATTTAATTTTCATTTCATATTTAAAATCATAAGAACACTAATAAAAATTACAAGAACAATAGTACACCAAGGATATCATAGCAAATACCTAGATGAAAATTTTTAGTTATTTATGATAATCTCTTCATTCCTTCCTGCAGAGGAGAAGTCTCTCTCTCTATATATATATGCCCTAGACAATAAAAGATTCAAATTTTCAAAAAGAGAACGGCATACAATTACTGAAGTTTCAAAATCAAATACAAGTAAAGCTGAGAGTGTTTATTATGAAGCCTTCAAAGCCTTCAAATTCTTCTAAACATGGTCTTCTGAAAAAGTGCTTAAAGGTGGCACCTTGAAAGCAATGCAGCATGGAAAAATTCACATTATGTTTCCATTTATGAACTATGTAGCCAATAGGACAATTTTTTCAAACTCATTTATCCCCCAGCACTTTTTTTCAGAACATTTTCCTCTCAATTTTTCTGCACTTGCTAGAAACCAAATACATGCAAGAAAAACCAAACTTACCACATGAAAAGGGAAGATAAAAAAATTGAGTAAATACCGCTAACTCTACAACTACCTAACACTGCCAGCTGAATTTATCCCTTGTGTTATGGAAGAAATATTATATTTCTGCTTCTTTAAGTGTTTCAATGTTCTCTTTTAAACAAAAAAGGTGTGAACAATTTTGACTCTTATGAATGGTTGAGGGGCTGTGAAAATATTCATATGAGTGTGGCCTTACACTGTATATTTAAAAAAAATCACACAGACTTTTCTATTTCAGAACATTTTGAAAGATTTTTCTGTATTTCACTGAGTTCAAATATACCTTACTGGGAAAGACATAATGGCAAGTATACTTTGTGTACATTTCTGTGCATGCTGATGTTAGGTGCAGCTGGATACCTTCAATGGAATGGACCATGACAGACTCCTTGTTGTTGTTCCCTAGCTTGGCACACCATTTGCAAGAAACAATTATCTTAGAAAACTCTTCTCCTATTTGAATTTTGTCAAGATTGTCCAATTATTAAAAACTTATTCTAAAGGCACTAACACCTAAAGGTTAGCCAACAAGTACATAACTACTTGCATAACTACTTACATTAAGTACACGAGTCTTTTCCTTATAAGCTAAACGGATAAGCAAATATATACTTGTTAATATAGATGTAAAATCATGTTGGTCAGTTTACAAACCACAGTATGAATTATGTATGAGATAGGAAACAAGAACTCTAATGTCTGTATTGGTATTAAAAGGCCCTATTTAGTTCTGCCAACATCAACGGACTTTTGGCCATTTCCACCAGAAAATCTAATCTACTGACAGCTGATGGAAAGTGTTCTTTCTCCAAAGTGGTAGAGACTAGTGTACTTAGGGAAGCTCTGTTTCCCATGCTGCATGTATTGTAAGACTAGCAGACACCTCTGATATGTTTGTGGCAGCATACATTTTTCTCTGTAAGAGGTTTGCTTTCTTCTAACACTATCATATTATTTCCTTTGTATACTCCTTTATAGTGGCAAAAAGTTGAAATTCTAGTAATAGTTGTGGCTGGAAATAGTAGTGAATAATAGTCAAAGGTTATTTTTACAATACCTGGAGATTCAAAATAGTTAAGGATTTTTTTTTTCTGCTTTGCAGTTATCAAATAATTACTCTATGTAAAAAAATTTAAGTGATATAATCTTTTTATGTAGCTGTTAGGTAGAAAGACCAGTGTCATCCCTGAAAAAGGCAGGATGACTCTGCTGAGGAGAAGTGCTGCAGTGCAGAACAGATGCAAAAAAGTAAATGTGAAATTAATAAAACTGACCTGAGATTTACATATGTACAACTTAACTTTCTGATCATTATTAAAAACAAAACAATTAATAGGTTTTGACTGAGTTCCAGCATTCTCCTCTATAGAAGCAATTATTTTAAAAGTGCAATATTAATGAACCTAGAGTATTACAGCACTCACAGACTGTATCTGTGTTTCAGGTTTTATAAAAAATTTATGCCATTAATGTTTCCCCTTTGCTGAAGCACTCAGGATTTTTGTACTAAAGGTTTTTTATCCTGCTGTAAGATGCATGCATAGAGCTGCTAAACTTGGCCTTCAAAAATCTTTTTAAGGCCTTTAGTAGAAACTAATTCATAGAATCACAGAATGGTTCATATTGGAAAAGACCTTGAAAACCATTGAGTTCAACCATCAACCCCACACTGCCAAAACCACCACTAAACTAAAGTGTCCCTAAGTGCCACATCTACACATCTTTTAAATACCTCCGGGACTGGTGACTCAACCACTTCCCTGGGCAGCATGTTCCACGGCTTGACAATTCTTATGGTGAAGGAATTTTTCCTTACATACAATCAAAAAGTCCCCTGGGGACTCTGGAGGCAATTTCCTCTTGTCCTTGTTGTTTGGGAAAAGAGGCTGACCCCCCGGCTACAGTCTCCTTCCAGGTGGTTGTGGAGAGCAATAATGTTCCCTCTGAAGCTCCTCTCCTCCAGACTAAGCAACACCCAGCTCCCTTAGCCATTTCTTATCAGACTTGTGCTCCAGACCCTTTGCTCCCACCACAGCCCTTCCCTGGACATGCTCCAGTGTATCCGTGTCTTTCTTGTCATGAAGGGCCCAAAAATGAACAGAGGATTTTGGTTATGGCCTTACCAGTGCTGACTACAGGGAAACGATCACTTTTTTAGACCTGCTGGCCATGCTATTTTCCAGTAGAATCCACAGATGCCATTGGCCTTCTTGGACACCTGGGCACAAACGCTGGTTCATGTTTAACCACTGTCAACCAGAATCCCTAGGTCTTTTTCCAACTGGCAACCTTCCAGCCACTCTACATCCAGCCTGTAGTGCCACATGGGGCTGTTGTAACCCAAGCACAGCACCTGGTGTTTGGTCTTGTTGAACCTCCTACAAGTGGCCTCGACCCATTGATCCAGCATGTCTGGATCCCTTCCTACCCTCCAGGAGATCAACACTCCCACTCAAACTGGCCTCACCTGCAAACTGACTGAGGGTGCACTTGATGTCCTTGTCCAGATTGTCCATAAAGATATCAAACAGAATTGGCCTCAATACTGAGTTCTGGGGAAGCCCAAGAGTCATTGGCCACCACTTGGAGGTAACTCCATTCACCATGATTCTCTGGGCCTGGACTTCCAGACAGTGCACCTGTCCAAGCCATAAGCAGCCAGTTTCTCCAGAAGAATGCTGTGACAAATGGTGTCAAAAGCTTTACTAAAGCACCATTCTTTCCCTCACCCACTAAGTCTGTCACCTTGCCATAGAAGCAGGCTGGGGAAGTCAGGCAGGACTTGCCCTTCCCAAACCCATGCTGACTGAGCCTGATACCCTGGTTGTCCTTCATGTGCCGTGTGATGGCACTCAATATGCTCTGTAACCATCCCCAACACCAAGATCAGGCTGATACACCAGTAATTCCCTAAATCCTCCTTTCAGTCTTTCTTGTAGATGGGAATCACATTTGCCAACTTCCAGTCAACTAGAACACCCCTGCTTAGGCAAGACTGTCAAAAAATGATGCTTGGTGAGCACTTCCAACAGTTGTCTCCCTCAGCATCCTTGGGTGGATCTGATCCAGATCCATGGACTTGTGTAGGTCTAAATGGTGTAGCAGATCACTGACCATTGCCTCCTGGACTATGGGGACTTTATTCTCTCTCCCTGTGTTACAGTTCAGGGAGGTGGTACCTAAAGAACCACTGGTCTTACTTTTAAAGATTGAGCTAAGGAAGGCCTTACATACATCAGCCTTTCCCTCATTGTCGCTCTGTTTCCTCTCACATCCAATCAATGATGGAGATTCTCCTTACACCGTTTTTTGCTCATGTTTTTATAGGATCATTTTATTGCCTTTTACAGCGGTAGTCAGGTTAAGTTCTGTCTGGGCTTTGATACTTCTAATTTTCTCCCTGCATAAATTCATGATATCCTAGTAGTCCTGAGTTTCCTGTCCCTTCTTTTTTTCCTGAGGTCCAGTCAAAGCTTCCTGTTTAGCCAGGCTGATCTTCCTGCCTCATAGCTCATCTTTTGCTATGAGGGGACAGCCTGCTCCTGCATCTTTCAGATTTCCTTCTTGAATAACGTCTCTTCTTCCTGGACTCCTTTGCTCTTCAGGACTGCCCCCAAAGGGACTCTGCCAACCTCTGTCTGCTGAACAGCCCTGTCCCAGGGAAGGCAGGGTGCAGTTCCAGTAGTGTGTCTCTCTTTTCCCCACTCTCCATGACACTCTTCAAACTCCCACAGCCTAATGGTTTCTTTTATGCCTGTGGGAGGCTTGGCCACCATTGTCCCTGGCCCTGCCCAGGCCCCGTATCTGCTTTCACATGAGCTGCAGGCTCCTGGCAGCTCCCTTAGCTCTCCTGAGATTCTCCCACTTTGGGAACTCTCCCAGCGCACCCTGCTAGAGCACTCTGCTGTTGATCATCCTGGCCAAGGACATAAAGAAAAAAGAAAAAAGAAAAAAATCCACTCAATATCCATATGTATAATTGATTACTTAAAATGTATGTAAATAATAGTCACTGTTCTAGAGCTTAGTACTTACACAGACCTAATTAAAACAAAACTCAGGCTGATCAGTATGACCCTAATTTGTCACAGCAATACTAGGTTGGTAGAGAAGCCAGTGATACTGGCTGATAGTTTTGTTTATGAGGCTGTCTCTGATTCCTCATGTGCAAGTTGTAAGCAACTTCTGATCAAATTTTTTTAAATAAAATTGCCTTACCTCTATTAGCAATATTCCTATTTGCAATATTCCCTACCAGAAAGTGAGGGAAGATCTTGTGAAATCTCCTGTTTCTTCAGTGTTGGTTGGAGTTGGTTGATAAGAGGTCACTCACAGATGTCAGAGCCCCAGCTTTACCCAGCATTTTCAGGGACACTCCACCCAAAACCCAATTTTAGGCTCCTGGTTCATTATGTTCCTAAAGTCCCTATAGAATAAGAATATCTCATCAGTACGTGCCGCTTAATCTGCAAGAAATTAATTTGTTTACACCCTTCTTTGCTGCCTCTTGTGTTTGTAGCAAGTCAGCCTCTCTTTCCTGAGCCCTATTTGCTTAAATCTAGATAAACTTAACAGAAAAAGAAATGGCAAAGGTCAAGTTACAAATCTATCAACTTCATGATCTGCTAAGCTGTAACTACCACTGGAGAAAGGTCTTACATGTGGCAGGCTGCTCTCCTCATATGCTGGTTCCCACAGGCCGTGGGAAATTCTGCCTGTGACCTCCCAAGAGGAAGCCTTCCTAACAAGGAATCTGTAAAGGGATGCTGCAGGAGAATATGTACTGATGGGACTTGTTTTTCAGACAATCCTTTTCAAAAAGTGAAGTCACAACAAATAAGATATGCCTCTGCAGATCCATCAGGCAAAACCATACTTCTGATGCTACACTGAGAACTAATATCTGTCTTCTTGCTGCCAGTAGTGTTTTAAAATGTGATAAAGAAGATATCACAGTCACTGTTTTGCAGATAAGAATAGATGAGAGGGAGCTTGCTCTTCTATTATTCTTATTTGATCTAAGAATTGTTTTGGCATATTTGAAAGGAGAGAAGATTCCTCTGCATAGAAGCTAATTATTTTTCCAACAGGCAAATAATTTTTTCTGCTATCCTCTATGTATTTTGGGGTTTAATTTAAGAAAAAATGTTTTCAAAGCACCTTTTCATTTGTTTGCATTTAAAGTTTTCAGATTTGAGAATTTCCCAACATTCTCTCTAGGGGACAGATAGGCATTATAATTTTTTTATTCCTGCAAGTTTGCACAAAACAGCTCTGCTGTAGCAATAATCAGGGTCTGTGTTAGCTCAGCTGATAACATAAGGGTAAGGGGTACATCAGTTTCACAGAAAGAAAAATGCTAGTCTATTTATCCTGTAAAAACAAACATGTAAATTGCACAGTTAACCCCTAGGAGATTATGCAGCAAAACATAAATGCCACAGGAACTTTACTAGCACAAAGTTAGTTGCCAAAGGACCACCAATCACTGTTTGATTTGGCAACAACTGAGTAAAATCTTGTGAATGAATGTGACTGACTCAGGCATCTAAAGAGGTGCCTGAGTCCCACTGTAACCTGAGGTCAAAGTCTTTGCTGTTTCCTTACAGGTTTTGAACTTCCTGGTAAAAGTTTTCATTACTGGGTCCTGTTCCTTTCAGATCTGAAAGAGCCAAAACTAAAAGATAGCAGATCTTACACCATGGAAGTCTTGAGGAGAAGAGGGAAGGAAGGGTTCCTTCTAGAACTGTGTGTGGTGATTGGCCTTCCCGCTGCTAATTACATGAAGGAGAAAGTCTTTCCAGTTCTGCTTTTGTACTAATATAATCTAGCCCATTCTAGAAAAGGAGAAATGCTACCAGAGAAATATATTTTTTAGGAGAGGTTTTTCTTGGAATAACTAATGGATCATCTATTGCTGCATTAGGAACCCTCGTCATTCTTCAGCTTGTGCTTTCAAAGGAGACAGCAGTTTATTAATGAACAGTCACAATGGCACTGGGGTGAGCTCCTCCATGTCAGGAAAGCATAGCTGGTCACATACTGAGAGGATCATTCAAATGTTTTTTAACTTTCTGTAACTCAGATCTACTCAGTCAAAGAAAATCCATGTTTGAAGTTTCATACTATTTTAACAGTATAAAATATTTATCTCTCCATTTAGTATAAAGCTTTTAAATCTCAAAAAAGTCTAAATTGAATCCATCTGATTCATTGCGTGCCTGTGTGCGAGTGATATTGAGTAAGAGCCCAAATTATTGTAGCTTGGGGTTTCATTTTTAATGCACTCATTTGAGACAAAAAAGAAAGTGTCTTTACACCAAATGCTGCAGGTAGTACTGGAAAAACAGATTCTGTGGGAAAAAAAAGTCCCTAAATGTTCATGCAGTTTTATAATTTCCATTTTCTGAAAGAAATTGAAAACCAAATTCAACTTGCTACTTTAACAGTCATTCTCAGGCTTGTCTGTGATGGGCCAGGATTTTTACCTACATTCCTGAGGCTGTGGCTACACAGCTAAGTGAAATATTCCCCTGTTCAGGCATCACAACTAATTACTACAAAGATACCGAGTGCCTGGACCACTGGTTTGTCCTCACAGCAGCACTTAACAAACCATTCCCAATGGTTCAGCCCTTCATGCAGCTATTATGCTCAGAATCTGAGGGAATTTCAAAGTATTGAAGGGGCTGGAAAATCCTTTTTGACCTGGCTAGGTACCACTGTGCTAGTGTGTGTAAGGGCTGAGATTCCAGTTGTCCATTGCGGCAATTCCTTCCTTTCATTTTGTCTCTTGAGAATTTCTTTTATGTCAAACTCTAAAAAGATGCTATCATTAAACATTAACAGAGACAGAAGACAAACCTCAGTATGTTACTGGACAAGAAGGAAAATTTTTAATATGCCATCCTGAGCCATATAAGAAGACTAAAGAGATTGATTTCTGATCCAGGGCTACAGTACTTATTATGGAAGGAGTTCATTTGGAGCCTTTATTTACATACTACTGGGGGTAATATGTTAAAAAAAATTACATCAGCCCTTTTCCTGAATCTCAAAAGTCTACCAATTTCAAGGCATATTTTCCTCATAGATTCCCTGGTGAAATATATGGCTGCAATTACACCTTTAAGAGTAAATTAATGTCTAAATCCTAAATAAAAAAACACTATTAAAGTTACCAAAAATGGTCTCAAATGGCAGTAAGGCATCATGCTCAGGCAACAGAACAGAGTTTCAATTAAAAGATTCGTTTCACCTGAATCTATTTGCTTATAAATTGTGGTTATATAGTCACTTTAATTTAAGACTGTTTTTCTGCAACTTTAAAATGAGCAGTTATGGCTCCCAGAAATGCTTGTACTGGTGCTAAAGTTTTGCAATCACTGTGGAAGCCAAATCAGGGAATACAACTTCATGAAACTCAACTTTTTCCCCCCAAAAAAATCTATATTCTGTTTTATAACCAATCATTTAGCAGCTGTCACTCCCACAGCATCAAAAATAATAGGGAAATAGGGAGACACAGTGGAGCAAGGTGGGTCCACACTTTTGACAACAACCTAAATTTATGTTCGTTTAAAATGACTGCATAATCATGCCTTTTTATGAAGCAGTCATCAAGATTCCCTCTGCAGTCAAGGGTAAATAGAAGGCAGTTCCAGAGGGTGATTCACCCCCTTTATTTTGGGAGAGAATGAATCACCCTCTGGAGCTGCCTTTCTCCACTGATTATGGATGGTCAAAACCTGATTTAGACTTCATACTTTTTGATAACTGGAGAGAGCATATCCTATCCTTGGTAGCCATGAAAATGGCTGGCAGAGGATATTTGAAGGATGGATTAATAAACCAAAAGACCTGTGAGTGTCTTATTTACTGCTTGTCACCAGAATTTGCAGAAGAAATGTTTAAATTGAGATGAGATGGTTTTTTTGTATAATACTGATTTATTTGGAACTGAATTGAAATAAAAGTGTAAAATGTTTCACCCAAAAGATTGGTGTATTTTAGCTTATTGTAAAAAGTATATACTGAAAGCCATAAAAATTTTGCTAAATTTCATACATAAGGATCAGGAAGGCATCAGAAAAGAAAGACTAATATGTTTTATAGCAAATCAGAAATCAATCTCTAAACCAGAAAAAATTAGTTAAATATCAGACTAAATAGGATTGAGGTTATATGGCTTGCATAATTTGCCCAGGATTTAATGTATGGTTATGTCAGAAAATGCTAATCACTACTATCAATCATAAGGTCAATCACAGACCTCATTAAAAATGACAGACATGGGATTCACAATTCATTTAAGCAAGGTGGAGAAGAAATTAAAAATGTTTTGTTCAGGAGCAGCCTAATACATCCTTAGACCCTTAAACCATGCTGAGTTGTGCAGGCAAGGATGGTGGTAAACACAAATTTTCTTGTGTCTCTTTTGCTTGGAGGGCAGGACAGCCACCAGCCCATTGAATTGGACCTGGTCTCCCCTGGGACTCAAAGCTACCCCTGTACCTGTAAATAAAGCTGGTCAGTCACTGATTTTTGATACAGGTGATATCCATTCAGTCAGCTCTCTAATAAGTACCCAAACTACCAGCTAGGAATGGTGCTTGGTCCCTACTATTCCATGGCTAGGCACAAGGTGTAATCTGCCTAAAATGCAATTTGGCCTAAGTCAGAGCTATGCAGGTACTCAGGTAACACTGCAATAATAGATACAGCAGCCCATGCCTATACTCTGAGCCCTGAGAATAGCACTAAATTACCAACTCATTTGCTGATGCAAGTTTAGGAATCATGTACCTTCCAGTATGAACATCTTCTGTAGAGTGCTCCATCTATGTTCCCTGTGGCTCTTGATAATATCTTTCCTGGATTGACATCTCCACAAAGTGCAGCATGGAAACCAGCTACTCTTTTCTGCACAGCTCCACTTAGTTTGTAGTTGGCCACCACAGGTCATTTTTCATTCTTAGTACACGAGAGTTCCACATGTGTGTGTTAGATCTGCCAGAGACAGAAAAGCAGTCAGAAAACCAAGAGACAATTAGAAAGGGGCAAAAGCAGCCTTGTGATATTCAGGGACAATGAACACTTGGGAGCCTGGGCTAGGATGGAAGGAAGAGGTGGCTGTACAGTGGACAAAGAAACACGTTGTACTTTGCCCCCAAAGGCAGGAGATAAAGAACAACAATGTGCATTCCAAGATGGAAATGACCCCCACAAAATATGAGACTCTTATCACCCTTCTTGCCTGCTAATGAGAATGAACCAAGAAAGGCCCAAGTTTTTCCCAGCTGCTGGTGTAACTCCACATACATAAGTGTTTGAGAGCAGTTTTGACCAACAGCTAGTCACAGGCTTCTGAACTATATTTATATATGTTTGGGGTTTTTGTTTGGTTGGAGTTTTTTGATCTGTTTTGGTTTTTTAAAATTTATTTTAAAAAACTATTATTGTATTATTTTTTTTCTTATTTTACTACAAATTTTACTTTACTTTACTACAAATTTTACTTTACTTTAATTTACTTTATTTCACTGGGGCCTTGCTCATTTGTATGGCATAAACCCCCCTAACAATTGCTATGGCTACTGCATTGAAACTGGAGCCTAGCTGAGAACAGTAAGACTGTAAATGTTCACTCAGAATTCAAAAGACCAAAACTATTTGAAAATAGGTGTAATTTTTGTGAAATTTCTTGATTTGTCCATGAAATACAAACAGGGACATAAAATGGCTTGAATCATAGTTTTTCCCCTTCTAGAAACGTGTATTATTGCACAATATTTTTCCATATACAAAAAGCATTTGAAGAGTATTTAAAGATAAAACTGATTCGGGTACCCACACAGTTTTTCAGTTTAATAGAAAATTACATTTAATAATGATAATGGAAAAGTAAGTAAAAGACAAAAGAGCTCACTTAGTAAATATCACAGACAACTACTCCACCATATACTTCACCATCAGTAAAAGAAGTTTTTAATAATTATGGATTTTTACTTGCCTAGTAGAAAGTACAAATTTTCTTCCCCTAGATTTAAAAAGTACATTTATTTTCTGAATATGTTACTTTTATTCAAATAATTGAAATCTTTCTTATTGAGGAGGTACTGGTAACTAGTAGTCAACACTCCCTTTTTTCTTGCAGACAAATCCAAGAAAGAAAATATAGTGTCTTCTTTCTTAATTTACTGGTTTACTAGGGTAGGGTTTAATGCTAAATGACATTTATGGATTAATGCTGTGTAATCTGAATATCCTGATGGAAATGACTTCAGAAAACAGACAGGCTGAAAGCAAAGTTTAGGGAAAGTGATATCGCCCAGGGACTACCCTGAAACATACTCCACAAGCACTAAAATGCAGTTTATAAAGGAACTTTAGGTTTCAGTTTACTTGCATTACTCTAAAATTTTATATAGTATGTGAGGTTAACTTGGATAAACCCAGATAAGACACTTCAAAGAAAACTCCACACTTACCTTTTAAGTAGGCTCGACAATCCAACTGCTTGCTATGATCCATAATAGCAGTACAAGGCCCACAATTATCCTCCAGACAACACATTATGCAGGTAGCATCATGCAGCCCAGTACACAGCACAGAGAGAAGTCCTAAGCTTCTGGTCCAGCTGAAAGAAACTCTGTAGTCATAAAGCAGAGGTTTTAAAAAGTTCCTAAGTGCATAAAGATGCACTGAGCGGAAGGTGAACTTCCTTTTTAGAATGCACCTCATATGGCACCCCATTGTATTAATCCTGGCATTGCCTTTCAGGACCAACTGGCGACAAGTCTCAAAACGTATCTGTATCATGAAAAATGTAATTTTATTTCCATTAAGTTGAATTAATCTACCTGCTCTTTCCTTCTGAGATTTATAGAAGGTAGTATATGGGAAAACTCCAGCTACTTTAGACCTGCAGAGTGGAATAGAATGGATTTTGCTGTTACAGAAAGACTGCAAAATAGAAAGTATCCTGAAATATATTGTAGTGGAAAAGAAATGGAATCATTCCTGGAATGCAAAATCTATTTTGGATTTCCTAGACTCAGTATCTTGGATGTCTATCCTATTTAACATTAGTTTGCAGAACTTGGCTTTGACAGGTATTTACATTTCAAGCAATATGAAGTCTTAAGAGCAAAAAAAGTAGTTTTAAGAGCTGTGTTTCCATCTCACTTCTTTATAACAGTAGTATTGCAAATGAGGAATAGCTTTGGTGGCAGGACTTGTGACTCCATGGGTGACCCAGGCTGGAGAAGTCTGTTCCTAAAGGATTGTACCCATGGAAAGGAACCATGCTGGATCAGAGGAAGAATATGAGGAAGAAGTAGTGGCAGAGAGGACATGTGATGAACTGACAGCGATCCCAATTCCTCATCGTCCTCATACCGCTTGGGTGCAGGAGGTAGAGAAATTGAGAGTGAAGCTGAGCCTGCAAAGAAGGAAGGAATGAGGGGAAGTTGTTTTGTAGATGTTTTTCTTATTTCTCATCAGCCTGCTCTATTCATTTGCCAATAAAATAATTTCCCTAATCTAGGTCCTTTTTGCCTGTGAGGGTAATTGCCAAGTGACCACCTTGTGATTATCTTGACCCACAAGTTTTTATTGTATTTTTCTCACTCCATCCTGTTGAGAGGGTGATGTTATAGGGAAGTTTCATAGGCACTTGCAGTTAGTCAAGGTCAATTTAGCACAAAGAGTATTTCTTCATTTTGTTTAAGTGAGGCAATCAGAAGCCCCCTTCAGCTGAATGCCTTCCTAGAAATATTGTATGTTCTCTATTTTTGAGGTTCAAATTTTCATGTAGCTGAGGACTCAAAGAATGCATAATATTTTATGAATGAAAGTAATGTATACAGACCTGATTAAGAATTATTCTGGTAATAAACAGAATCACAGAATGGTTGAGGTTGGAAAATGCCTATCTAGTTGAATTCCCTGCTCCAGCAGAGCCAACTACAACCAGCTGCCCAGGACCTTGTGCAAATAGATTTGAATATCTCTAAGGATATCTCCAACCTCCCTGAATAAATCCATTTAATTTAAAATGTAAGCATAACATAGATTAACATAGATTTGAACAGAAAGGAGTGATAAACAGTAAAACCAGGTCAACTTTACCTTCATTATTTGCAAAGCAGAATGTTACTGTTATGTGGCAATCCCATGTCTAGTTTGCAAACCCAAATGGACACTTTCAACACTTTCATTGATTCAGAGCAGAAATCACTGGTTCTGAAGAAGGACACAGATTTCCAAACCACCTCCCCTCTCCCAGTGTAATGACTTCTTTCCAGGGTGGTCTCTTTACCAAGGAGGGAAACAATGACAACCTCTTGTTAATTTTTTTCTTCCCCTCAGTATCTTCCTAATGTGCTTTGATTAAGACAAGAGTGCAGTTGTGTAAGGGTTCCTCACAAGTTTAATGTCATTTAGCAGAACACAAAAGGCAACTTCCCTGAATGACAGCACAATTCCATTACTGTAAAAGCTACTTGAGACATGTTGCTGTGGACAGGGACATTGGTAGGGTGGGACCATATGCGTTTTTAATTCTTCATTAGAAAATCCTTCACCCATAGTATGAAATATATATCTCCTAAAATAAATGAAATGAGCTCTGTAGCCATTGTGTTTGCCTTTCATAGTGTAAAATATGCAATGTAGAATTGATGAGATCTGTATTCACATCTTTTCAAGGAAAGGCAGAGAACTGATCTTCCTTGAAATGCAAAAGAGAAAAGGCAGGCATACTGATTCCCTATATTGGGTGCAGTAAGGAAGGATAGTTCCAGAATTAGGGAATCCAGTATTAGATTAGGCATTACCTTGGAAATTTCAATACTAAGACTCAATTTCCTGCTAAGCACCTGACTTCAGTCTGGGTGAACATTCACAAGTAATTTAGTCACACACAACTTCCATGCTCTTTCAGTATATTTATAATTAGAGTATTATTACTCTGTGAGACTACATCCATAAAAGGTTTTCAGATATTGGCTATTCAATGATAAAATACATGAACTGGAGAAATATGAGTAATGCACACCCACGCTTGGCACAGAAGAATATGCTTCTGTGTGGATTTTCTTCTTTTCACTTTTAGAATAGGCCTGTTTTAGAGCTCAATAGGATTTAAAACAAACTTGATTCATTTTTTTTAATCTAAAAATTGCATTTAATCTTCCTGAGGTTTCTGATTCGTGAAAGTCTATTTGAGATCAAACCAGAAACCAATATATTTCACTGAAATAAAAGTTTTGAAAAAATGAACCTATTGTTTAAATTGAAAGAACGTATTTTAAACTTCATTGAATTTAAGCATTCCACCCCCCATGCTTTATTTTGCAGCTCTTTGTTCTATTGGAACATCCCATCTGTTTTGCTACATTTAATATTGGAGTCAATTTGTTTTACTAGTCATGCTAGTTTATTCACAGTTTTCACATCACATGGATTGCAAATGGGAGGAAAAAGGGATCTATTGCATTCCCTACATATGTCCTTTTCATCCCTTTTTGTGTTTCCCTAGAAATGATGGCTTGCATGACAGGACAGCCTAGTACAGCAAATGCTTAGTGACAATGGCTTCTTATCTCTAGCCTCTAGGTTGGAGCATCTTTTAAAAATATTTTCTTTATTGGTTTTTATACTGTTTATCACCATAATAATTGACGTCTGCACAACATTCCTGCAGGAGTTTTCCAGACTGGAGCTGGGGACAATGAGGAGAATAAAAAAGGTAGGAATTCTTATAAAGCATGCAATTTCCACAGAAATTCAGCTCTGATATTCAGCTGAAATTGTTCTACTACTCCTAAGTGTGTTAATTTTTCAAGAAGAATAAATGGTTTGCTAGAAGTCTGACAGAAGATCAGTGGCATGGTTAAAAACAATCTGGAAGTCCTCTTAGTCAATGCCATCCCTACATGGCTTCTCTTTGAAGTCTACTTTTTACATTAACAACTAGTTTTATAGCTCTATTTATTGCTTTTGTAAGCTCCAATTAGGTTACCAGTGTTGGATGTTTGTTTTTATTTTATCCATGTTTAATATACACTTATGGCACAGCATTGAAATTAAGGAAAGCAATTTTGCTCCAATGCTACTTGTCATAATTAAATTTGTATGCTACAATGACACGAGGAAAAATGACATGGCCCAGATCCCACCATATACATAACGTTAAAATCTCTTCATCCAAAATGGGCAGCCCTGTTCAAAATTACTGTGTGAAACAAGTTCCAGGCCTTGTGCCCTACACTGTGTTCTTACAAAACAAAAGGGGTCAAAGCAGCAGAACCCACACCAGAGCACACTCTCTGGGGTGACAAAGGCACTCTTGAGGGAGATCTGGATTCAGGATTCTACTCCAAACTCGGAAAAGCAGAGATCTGACTGCAGGTCTTTGCTTTATCAGCTGAATTTTGGACCACTTGCTATAATGAGATATATTTTTGTATCTAAGTCCCCATATCTTTTTTGTATGAGACTGTGACAGGGATGCTCTAGGAACACTTGCTAGAGCTCACCTGAAAGCAGGATGATTAAAGAATAATGCACTGCTCAGGGATGCTTTTTAGTTCAGTCTCCGAGCAGTTGGTCCTTTAGAAACTTATTCCAAAAAATGCCAAAAAAAAAATACAGATAGGTGTTCAAAAGTGATTTAGCAGTCTCAATCATAAGAAAATGATTTGTCTGAGTATCAAAATTGGCATTGAAGAGTCTAGTAGTCTCTTAAAATATTAAGCCTTCAAATTCTCCACGATGTGAAATAGGAGTCCTATTGGTTGTAAAACACATCTGATGAATAAGAGAAGCAGGTAATGACAAAAGTATCAGGTATCTGACTACCTGGGTTCAGTTTGTTAACTGCTTACCTCTATTTTTTTCATATTTTTGGGGTTGGATTTTGAAAGATTATGTGACAGGAACGAAGAGTTAAATATACTGAGCAAAAGGAGACAAAAATATCCTAATAAAAGTTCATTATAGAGTTATCTAGGATAAAATTCACATAAGCATATAGAAAATTTTCAATAGTAAGGTAGTTGCTTTACATCTTAATTCAGTGTGATGTGGCACCCCAGTGTGAATAAAGGTACATGGAGAAGTAAAAAAATGTAATATGCTTTACAGGGGGTTATCCATATTGGGCAGATGTACCTCTTAGGGGGCAAAACCCATGAGAGAAATAAAAAATCCTTGTTCTTCTAAGGGACAGAAATTTGTTGGACTATGGACATGAAACATTTGAGTTTCCAGGATGTTCATAAGATGTGATTTTCTTCTATGTAACTTGTAAATAAAATAAGCTTTGATTTGTAAGTAGCGTGTCCGTATTGTTACAATAAGAGCTAAGAGGTTGTTCATGGTTGTGAGAGCCAATGCTCAAATACATTATTATGACATGAAATTAAAAAAGACAGGATAATACAAACAGAATAAGAACTTTTCGTTATTTTAAAAAAATCCCTTAAAATAATGCTATGTACATATTAAGAGGTTCAAAAGGAAATAAAAAGAAATAAATTGAAATAATGTCTTTCTTTGAATATGAAAAATGTTATATTTGGAATCTTCTATTTAAATGTATTTGACTTGGCAATTTTTGGTTATAATAGGAAGCTTTGTGATTCATATGCATAATCTTTAGCATATTCTTTTGAAAAATATCAAAACACCCTTAAAATTCTAAGATTAATTATATTAATATCAAAATTTAATTACTTTCAAATTATTATACCTTACTAGTGGCACATATGCTGTATCTAGCTGCACAGACACACACAGAAATCTTGAACTGTGACAAACATATGCTGTGCTGATGAAGTAGATCATTATAACTTTACAAACAAGAGATTTGATTCCAATTTAGTGTTGCACTTGAACAAAGAGTAAGCACGAATAAAAGCATTTTCTGGAATATCGATACTATATCAAAGTAAGGAAAAGCCCATAGTAAACCATGATTTTATCTAGACTGCCTAACAAATGTCTTCAATGGACACCAGAAACCTGTGGAAGAGGTGTGGAATAGACGAGGCTGCATAAGAGGGATGTATGCATTTTTAAATTTTAAACATTAAAATTTATTACCTTTAGCATTACAATTTAAATGTGAGCATTTTAAAACCAGTTTTTACTCAGGACATAATTAGTGTGCTCATGCAGGTACAAATCCTGGGAAATGCTGCTGCTCCCACTGCCTTCAACAGATTGACTTGTGCAAGGTCACGAAGCAAATCACTGTCAGAATTTGCATCATGACTGCAAGGTCAAGATCATGGCCCTTTCCTTGAATGTGACAACTTTTCAAACTCTTTACATGCTAACTACTCACGAAATTATGAAGAGCTAAACAGACTGCATTTATTAAGAAGGATGAGTTTTCTCTTTTTTGATTCTCACTTTGTAGAGACGAGCACATGGATGAAATTATATTCATGCAAGCAATATATCTTTATTAAAGACAATTATTTCAAAATGATAGAACCAGCAAATTATTTTAAAACGCTGAATAATAATTTGATTCAAGATTTCTCTTCAACCATGAAAATCAGACCTATTATAATGGTGTTAAAATTAGGAATCTGCCATCAATTTTTCACTCTGGAAAAATAAATCACCGGAATTGACATCTAAAAATAATTATATGGAAATGGAGGAATCTGACCTCTGTGTCAACCTGTGACTTGTTGTTGTGGTTTAACCTGAGTTGGCAAGGTGGTCACTCACTCTCTCCACCAGCAGAATCAGGGATAGAATCAGAAAGGTAAAAGTGAAAAAACACAGGCTAAGATAAAGTCTATTAATTAGATAAAGTAAAAGCCACACACTCAAGCAAAACAAGCAAAGCAAACCGAGGAGTTTATTCATCACTTCTCATGTCAGGCAGGTGTTTGGCCATCTCCAGAAAAGCAGGGTCCCATCATGTGCAATGGCAACTTGTGAAGACAAAATGTCACCACTCCAAATGTGACCTACTTCCTTCTTCTCCCCCAGATTTGTAAGCTAAGCATGCTGCCATACAATATGTGATATGCACTGGGTCATTTGGGATCAGCTGTTCTGGCTGTGTCCCCTCCCAACTCCATCCTCCTGACTGGTGGGGTTGGTAAAGAGCAGAAGAGGCCTTGGCTCTGTGTGAGAAAAGCTCAGCCATAATGAAAACACCACTGAGTTATCAGCACTGTTTGCATCAAGAATTCAAGACACAGGCCAATATGAGGTACAGGGAAGAAAATTAATTATATCCCAGTCTAAAATCAGCACACAGTCCTAGTCCAGACTAGGAATTACTGGCGTCATGTGGAAGTTGGAAGGTGATATATTTTTTATGACATTCCAGTTCTGAGACAGTGTACAATGAATACACTATTATTCTGGGATAAGAGCAATATTACTATCATCCAAGGAACCAGTCTAGCCCTAGCAAAATATTCTTCACTTCATATGAGCTTCATTCACACTGAGGCTTCAGGACTTGTTGCAGTCAATGAACATGAAAGTTGGAGGGTAGAAGATGACAGGAAATTATTAGTATGTGCATGTAGTTGTCAGTGTGTGTGACACAGACAGAAATTAGGTATTTCTCTTTTTTACCATATAAATAGAATAACCTCCTATTAAAATTATGGCTAAAACATGTTTTAAAATAACCTGTGAAACATCAACACATTTATTTTTATAAATTATTAATGTTACAGGCTCAGCTCATTTGCTGGCACATAGTTATATAGAACCACTTATTTACTTAGGATATCTGGGCTACTGGATATCAATTGGAGATCTCAGATACAGTTCAAGACTAAGGGAAGACCTTTGTGTCTGGACTTGCTTTGGGTAAACAAGCATTATACCTTAAGGTGTCCCAAATGACACTACCTACAGATACCCTACAAGTGAACAAATTCATCAAGCTGCTGCTGCTGCCTGAATCACTCTGCTCTTCTCTGGCTGTACTAACTGGAGACCTGGTCTCACTGCAGACACTGCAGGCTGTCCCACTTGATCTCAGTAGAATATCAGTAATTCTGAGTAACTCCTGCAACATCTGTGTCATATCTGGAAGCCCCATTTGTTTGTTTATATACTCTGCAATATCTTAATTGACAGTAGGTATCTGTACCTTGTAAACAGCATCCCCTCTCTAGGGTTTGGGTAGCTGAGCAGTTCTCTAAGAATCTTTGGGAATATTGACTGTATCCCCAAAGCCTAACACATCTTTGTATGCTCATCACACATTCAAACACTCACATGAATGCACCTATACTTAGCAATTTTAAATTTAACATGAATTCCAGCATAGGACATAGATCAGCTTGCTTCCTAAAGTCCCAGACTGAACCATGTAATCCACATACATATTACAAGACCTAGGAACATTTCAGAGGAACACGAGATGGGTGTGATATGCCATAAACCCCCATAACAGCCCCAGTAACCTTAATTTTTCTGGTCCTCAACAGATAGTCCCTATATAGTTTCTATCTGCCTCCCTCTAAATGAATGCATATTAAACTATTTTTACCATAGCTTTCCAGCTCTTAGCACAAATTGTGAGGAAGGGGAAATGGAGTTCAATACTTTACATGTGTGTAAAATATCTTTCAGTGCCTGTCTTCATCAGACTTGTTTAGTCTAAAAATGTGAGCCTGATCATCCACCTTGTCCACCTGAGTGCCACCAAAAGAGGATATCCATTTCTCCCCTAATGAATCCACTGTTAAGTCTTACAAGCATGTTTGTGAATTCCACTTCTTGCTATTTGCAAAAATAGCCCACACACCTTCTGCTTTGAATAGAGCCAATAGTAATGGCAGAAGAGGCCAGCACTCAATAATGCTGAGAGACTGGCACATTCCAGGGAGGACCTGAAAAGGCCAATGTGAGTTTGAGAGCAAGAAGTTTTCTTGTACAGGGAACCAAGTGAAAAGATAGAGTACCTGTCACTCTATGACATGCACTTTATCCTGGAGAGATTAAAAAACCCATTATCTCTTTCCATTAGATTGTTTTTTTCTTGTAATACATCCAATATATGATTGAATATAGATCTTAGCAAGCACACTCAAAGTAGTACCCCCTGACATTAATTCCACCCAGCATTCCAGAAGTCACACAAGATACAATGCAAAGTGTCTGTCTCCTGCCTCATTCTGAAATACCCGACCAAAATAGAAAAGGTGGAGTCTAATGAGGTTTTTCTGAATTTAATAGAGGCCTCCAATATAGTTCTCCCTCTCAGACCATGAATTACTCTGAAAAATGCAGAAAGAAACTAGTCAAAAGGAAACACCCCTCCAGTTTGATCTCTAAATCAAATTATTGGATTGTCTGAACAAGAATTTAGACAGGATTGTCCTCAGAGACCTAGCATCAAAGGGTTTTCCTCTCTGACCCCCAGACTTGTTGCAGAGCCTAATTTGGAGGTGATCCAACTCAGGTTTTTTTCTCAGACAAATACATGTATTGAATACAGTCAATCAATCATCTGCAGATCCTTTGAACTCCATCTATTCCAGGGCAGAACAGATGATGCTCCCAGACTCTCTGCAGAATCATGAGCACTTCTGGAAATTATATAATTTTTTTTTTTACTTGGAAGCATTTGTTTGGAAGAACGGCTACTAACAGACCAGAGCTTCTCTCTTCAGAATTACTGCAATTTATGCTTATGGTGAATATAAGGGTTCTTTGAATCTGGGGTTTGTAAGATTGAAATGGACTCTTGAAAATAACTTATCTTGCATTTTTAGAGAGAATAGTCTCTCAGGAAAGAAAAAGAGAGGTCAAATCATGACCAGCTGCCTGCAGAATTAATTCCCAGCCATGGAGGCTTTTTCTCTGTCCTTTTTAACTCTCTTTCAGTTCACAGATGCATGTCCCCTCTGTGCTTGTCCAAAAAGTTTATGAAAGCAGCTTAAGCCTAGCAACATGAGCAGGGCAAAAGAAGAAAGCAAATATATTTGCTATGAACTTCTACAGGCTCTGAGAGCTGTGCTCTGATGAGGTTCAGAAGTCAGTGTCTGATGAGGAAGACAATACCTGCTCAAACTGCACCACAGGAAGGGGAAGAGCAGGTAGCCAAAGAATGATGACAGCATGGGCACCAGATTTGTGTAGCTTGGGAATATTTTGAATCCCAGTACATGCCCTTTCAGTTTGAGGATTTTATAACTATATGTTCTTGCACAGTAGCTGCCAGCAATCTTAAGAGCTGTTCAGAAAAGTTGCGGTGGCCAGAACAAATTTTATGATTGCTGAGATAAAAATATGACAAGTATAGAAGTTTGATGAATCAGGTAAAAAACTGTAGGTAGGTGTTAGTAGTAGCTATGAAGGACAATGGGACATAGAACTGTGCTGAGAATGCAAGGCTGTCTGAGGAGTCACCTTGAGGCTCACATGCAGATTTTTATTTGGATTAATAGTCCCAGACTGAGTTTTTAGCAGCACTGTTAGAGCACAGACTCCACGAAGAAGGAAAGGGGATAAAATATCTGAAAGGCAATGTGACAGAGTGGAGGATGATACAGAAAAGGGGTACAGACATTTTAGTCATAACAGTCCATATTGATGATTCTTAATTGGCCATCACAGGGACGACTCAGACTCTGAGAACGAGAGCCTGTCCTCTGATCTTTCTGTGGTACAGGTGGAATTCCCCACAATCCCATCTTTGGGGGTAAATCCCATAGGACTGGCAGAACACAGCACGTAGCATGTGCCAAAGCTGTGGGACTATGTGGTGTTAAGGACCAATACAAAGAGTTCACAGACTCTCTTTTCTGCTACATGAAATAAGGTAAACTTAGAGCAATGAGGGCTGACAAAGAATTATCAGAAGTTTGAGAATAAGGATGTACAAAGGACAGAGGCCCTGCAAGGCCTGGGAATGGACTTTTTGTAGCTTTTTAATAAACCATTCTCATTCCACCTTTTAATACTCATTACTTGGAGAATAATGCCTCAAAATTTGGCCCCAAAAGTATTTGCTGGCCCTCAGCCATATGACAACATAGGCTTAGACAGCTGGACACTGGTAGCACTTCACCATCATTCAGAGGAAGGAGCTCTCCAAAGATTCTCCAAAGTCAAATAATTATTTCCTGGTAAATATGCAATATAGTGGGGTTTTGTTTGTTTGGGTTGGTTTTTGTTTTGTTTTAATTGTGGATGTTGCAGGTTTTTTTTGTCCCACATTTTGAGGCAAATTAAACACAGGTTCATGCTTGAGTATAAAGAGATTTATTGTGCAATGCATTGAGCAGAGCCCTACCACCTTATCTGGCTAGACAGACAGGCAGCAAAAATGTGACAGAAGCCAATTCTTTGTGTATGCTTGCACCCACAGCAATCCTACTGTTACAGGTTGTTACTGTGGAACTGCTCCTCCTTTGTGCACATGAGTTTATGCTCTCTTGCACAAAATTGTTTAGCCTGTGGCATTGCCACCTCCAACCAGTTAAACCAGTCACACCTTCTTTTCTGCTAAACTGGGTAGCTCTTCAGTCCCAAATTATCCCTGAGAGTTACCGTCTGAATTTCCTGTTCATTCCTTCCTTTTGTGATACTTATTATTTGCATACATCACTGTAAGAATTTCCAAATCTTCTTATGCTTTTTTTCTATTTATGTTTATAAAACCATTCGTTTTGCCTCACTGCAGGTTATTTCTTTTATTTTTTTCTTAATTTGTTTACAGCCCATTTTGAGGCAACATACAGTCAGTTGCATCTGCATGTAAGCTATTATAACAACTACTAATAGAATAATGCTCCACTTCAAAGCTACTGTTCTATTCTATATCACTGACAAGTAAAGATTTTTATCTTTTATATATATTTGTAGCTTTTTAGATTTTTAATATATGGCTCTATAGTTTCTAGCACTTTCTCACTCTTTAGAGCAATAGTTACCTGCTCTCACATATTATGCCACACTCTTGAAAATTTTTTGGTTTTATTTTCAAGGAAAAGAACCTCTAACAAGGACATTCTGTTTTGCACCAGCACCTGGGCTGAAATAATAAGATATTTCATAGACACAGCAAAATATAAGGCTAAGAACCCTTGAAGGTGCTCCAATGGGGCAGATGCAAGGGTGGGTTACCAGGACAACTGTTCTATTGGATGTACTTGCTAGATATATTAATTAAACTTATAAAAATTGTGAAAATCCTGTGTATGTGCATAGGTATAATATATGTACCCAAAAGCTTTCATTGAAACAACAGCTCTTTATGTTATCAAATTTAATATTGTTAGGAAAGTTTTTCTTCCAATTTTAGGCAACATCACCTCACCTCATTTCCAGGGGTGGGGAGAAAGAAGTTTTTTTCCAGGCAGGGTAAAGGAGTATCATCCAGGTCACATTCAGGTAATGTTGAGGGCGGGGGGGGGTGAATAATGTTGTTGCTGCTATAGTTTGTTGTGTTATTTCATTGCTGTTTTCAGTTAATTTTTGTTATCTCAACTCACTACCTTTACCTTTTATGCCTCAAATTCTCTCAGCCCAGCCCCTTATCAGGGGAAGGCACAGGAGAGACTGAGCAAGTGGCATGTGGTTTGGAGGGAACACTAAGTTGGAGAATACCATTCCTAAACCATAACAGCTTCCACCTGAATCTTCCCCCTTTGCTAGTAACATCTACAGAGGCAGGACTCCATACACAACTGAATGCTGTCTCATACATGTAAACCTTTCCTAGATCTTCTCCTTCAATATTCATGTAAAGTGATGCATTTAGTTCACTAGGACTGTGGATGTACAGGGAACCTCTGGTAATCAGTGATTCAGGGCTTCACAGGAGCCCATACCATCAATTTCTTGGCTTAGACTTTTAAAAAGTGCTAGGCAACAGAGGAAATGCCAGTGTTTCCTGAAGAGTAGATACGCTTTCTGTGAAAAAATTCTCCCTGATGCCCAACCTAAACCACCCTAGTAACAGCTTAAGACAGTGTCCTCTCATCCTGGGAGAAGAGACCTATCACCACCTGGCCACAACCTCCTAACAGGGAGCTGTAGAGAGTGATATGGTCTTCCCTTAGCCTCCTCTTCTCCAGGATAAAAACCCCATTTTTCCCAGCCGCTCCTCAGAGGACATGAATATGTATATTTTTTTTCTTTGTCTTTCTATGTAATCCAAGTAAAACTGTAACAATACAGTAGCACAACAGATGCAGACTTTCATGACAGCAAATGTATACATGTATTTTGATATATAGCTCATACAAGCCTTGTTTGACTTGCACACAAGGGTTCCAAGCTACTTGTCTCAGACTTCACTTTCAGTTTTCTCAGTCTCAGATGGTGCTTTGGTGCTAATGTTTGCTGTAACTCGGGGGAGAGAGTATCAACACAGTAGCACAGAGCTTTCTCCTTTAATCCTGTTTTTTGTCATAGAATTGTCCAGCTCTGCAGCTCTTCTTCGACGGAGATGTCCTGTCCTTTGGCAGAAGTGGACCAACTTCTGATCTTACCCACCTTGATTGTTCCAGAGATTCCTCGAGTTTCTTAGGTGACACCATCCTACAACAATGGGATGCAGGCACTCTTTTTGGCAAACTTGACCTCTGTACGGGTCATCAAAAGCCTTTGGGGTGGACCAGCTCTCTGTGGTGGCAGAGCAGGTTTCATCTGGAGTCCTTTAACAGGGCCCAGTCTCCAGGTTTCAGGTGATGGCACAATACCATTTGATACTGCTCTTGATCCTGTAAAGACACTGCAGAATGTAACCCATCTTTTGCATGAGTGGCCAGCTGAGTGGGCTGCACATGCCAGAGTAGGAACCAAAGAGAGGGGAGCTAGGGATCTACTATCAGGACATCTCCATGTATGATTTAATTGTAACACACAGTCAGAGGGAAACCTTAAGCTCTTTCCTTCTGTGGGTAGTCCTTGTAATTTGGCCAGATATTCAACAGAAATGTAGAGATTAAGAGCTGCAATATTTAGAAATGTCGTTGGAGAATCCTCTAAAGAAACTCACTTGGCAGCAGCATCAACACGTGCACTGCCAAGACTTACTTCATCTAATGCACCTATGTGAGAATAATGCATTACAGAGATAGTAACAGCAAGCATAATCACATATAGTAACTCCAGGATGAGGGTTCCAGGAGAAAAGCAAGTTCCAGAGGAGGTAATAAATCCTCAGTGTTGTTATGATCCCATTATAAGACATGCTTCTACCCAAATTAAGGTGCAAACAAGATCAATGCCAAAGTCAGTAGCACAGATTTTATTTAACAGTAAATGTGAGGTAAAGAGATAGAAAGAGAGAATGGGGGGAGGAAGGATAGAGAGAGGTAAGGAATAGACAAAAGATATCACCATAAGGTGGATTCCTGCAGTATCACACTGGTCCTTCTTCACCCTGGTATTTGGTGGTGGGTTCTTCTGTAGCTACCATTTTTTATAAAGTCCAATCCCAAGTATTCACAGGGTGTAGGTGCCACTCCCATGACGTGAGATGGCACGTGCCTAAGCACTTCCTTCCTTTCCCACAATTTTCCATGGTGGCAATTTTGTCTGAATATTAACTAAAACTTTGTTTCTGTTAGGCCAGAAATAGCTTTTCCCTGCTGAGCTGTCTGCACTTATCTCAAGTTCCATTCTGATGGCTTATCTTATGGGGACAGTGTTTTGAGACATGTAACCTCATTGTATAATTCCTCACAAGTGTTTCCAGATCTGATCTGTAGAATGATGAACTTTGAATGCATACCATGAATCAGTATAGACATTGACACTTTTTCTTGATGTGCAGGTTCATGCTTGAGTGCAATGAACTCAGCATGTTGGACACTTGAAACTGTAGGGAAGGAAAATACTTTATGATTTTTGAGTGGGAGAAAACAGCACATCTTGAAACTAGTTCACCTCAGCTGTCTGTAAGGAGGGAGAAACCTGGGCTGAATTAGTAAGACAGCAGAGATTCTGCAGTCAGTTGGCATTTTCATTAGGAAGTTATATGATGCAGATACTTGATCTTTTGCTTGCAGAAATGCAGCTTCTTTTGGGATGCCTTGTGTACTTTATTGGCCAAAGGACACAGAAGATGGAGTGTGTACTCCAAAAAAGTGTCCAAAAAGGAAAAAAACTACCAGAAAATTGTTCATATACTGAACCAAGAATGTAACACAACCTAGGTCTCATTTTAAGCACTGAGTGGAAAAAAAACCTATCTTTGAGAAAGTGTGGTCAAGGTGTACTACTGTCTTGATAAATAAAGATAAAAAATCTAAATTGAGGTATATGTGGATAGATAAAAAAAGAAGGCAGAAGATAGGTCAATAACATCAACATTAGGGTTACAGAAATGGATCTTGGATCTTACAGAAATAGTCTTAGGGTTATGAACTAGTGACTCATGATAATAAAATCATTGATTTCTCACAAGTCTTGGATGAATCTCCAGTTTTGTCTGTCTTGTTCATCAAATTTTCCCCTTTCTTTGGGGTGAAATGTGTGTGGGACAGAGTGACCATGAGAGGCTTAATACCAGCCATCAGAAGGATGTTGTGTGGGATGGGACAGGTACAAATAGAGGATAGCAAAAGTTGGTCAGAAAGAAAAATTTTTACATCTATTCAGAACTAAGAGACCTGTATCTCTATTTACCTCTTCCAAATGGTCCAAAAGCAACACATTCCTATATCTAATTCAGCATTTTTAATTTATACCTAAATTTGTGGATGACCCTGTTGTAGAGAAGATGCAAATAATTTCAGAAATAACCATATCAACCTTACTGATTATTACCTGTATCAGACAGCTAGAGGAGGGAGACCTGACCTGACTAGGTAGATACTAAGTTTTCACTAGACAGAACATAAATTACAAGAGACATGCCTCTACCTTAAGTTTCAAGAAAAGTGTGCTGTCAAATAGAATTTTTGCACTGCTCATGCCAGGAAAAGGAGAAAAAAAGAGCTTACTGTTGGTGAACTGCAGCCAAAATATGCAGCTTTAGTATCTCTTGGGATTTTGCTGAGCTCTAGACAACACCTACATAAAGTGGGTAGGTTTGCTTCAGGTCAAGTTACATCAATCAGCAGTTTCCTTATTACATTAGAGACCCTTAGGACTACACACAAGTTAAATGTTTCTATGCTCCATTCATAAAAATCTTTCCAAGAGTACCTTACAAGCAAAGTGATTTAAATGCATGGGCACACTTTGTATAGAACAACGTACTAGAGAAAATGCCATTGTAGCTACTGACATTTGTATCTTGAACCTGTCCAACAAGTAGCAAGGCAGACTCTTACTGACTGAGGGGAATAATGTTCAAAACACACCTTTCAATAGGATCTGAATCGCCATGACAGTGAGAAATGCAGCAGAGACACAAAGAAAAGCAGTGTGGGGTGATGTAATCCTCAAATCTGAGTAGTGTATATTATTCCCCTACCTAGATATCCTTTCAAAAGGCCGGATGGACAAGCAGTTAACAATGGAGCTTCTCTGCAGCATTTCTTAGCCTTTTCTTGCTCTCTTCCTTTCAGCTCTGGCTTTGTACAACAGGGCACTCATCGGTTTACAAAGGAGGTCTGATTTCTTTCAGCTGCCCTCCAGTATGTCGGATAAAGGACCAGACTTTCCCCAAGCTGCCACACGGCTGCCAATGCTAGAAGTTCACTCCTCTGGTAGGAGCTCCTTTGCCCAGGCCTCTCCAAAGTCCTTCTGCTAATCCTTCAGGGTCATTCATATGTCATTTATGGGAGTTTGGCATAAACACTGCAACTCTTAAAAAAGGGAGGACCTCTCTGTACAGTACACAGCAGGCAGCACACTAGACTATAGAAGAAAGAGTTACATTAATCCAGAAAAGTAACTTCATTATCAATTTTCTGCCTGTATGTGGTCATTCTGGAGGTTGTTTTCAAAGTAAAAATCTACAAGAAACTGCTTGTATAGATAAAAAAATATTTTTTTCCTTGCTTTTTCCCTGTATTCTAAGTAAAACTGTAGAAATACAATAGCATAACAGATGCAGACTTTCCTGACAGCAATTATTTATTGGATGTTTAAATGTTATCTGATCAATCTATATACTCTGCATTTGTGGTGAGCATTTCTCATACCCATACATCCTCACTAATACCTGTACATAAGGCATATAGACTTCAGTACTGAGAAAGGATATAGCTTAATCTGTGACATATCCCTTGCACAGCTGTGTAAGGGGCAGCCAGAACTGCTTTGTGCCCTGAAGCAGCAGCAGGACAATGTCTTCAGAATACCTTCTTGCACTTGCTAGCAAAGAGATGATGGGAACTGTACTGTTTACAGAGTAGTGCTTTAAGCTTTGAACATATGAAGAAAACAAAAAGAAATTTAGTCTCAAGCAGGGATAATAGAGGATAGATTTGTATCTGCAAAAAAATAAGGTCTTGACTCCATGCCAAAGCCAACAAAATGCTGTGCCTACATTGCTACCTAGGTCTGGATGCTGATATGTGGATTTGAGAAAGGTTTTTGTCCAGCTGTGGCCCTCAATAATACTAATAGCAAACTCTTCCAATATACCTACTTTACTATTTAGCTTCAAGCAGCTGAAAATGTAAACTCATTGAAAAGACACAAGCTCTCATCAAAGACATCTTCCCTTTTTCAGAATATTGACAACCATCAGAACCTTTTACAGCAGCACTCTCTCACATTTCAATATTCATAATGTTTTAAAGAAATAGGGAATGCCCTCACAGAATAAGACATTCATTTTGAATACTCAATAACTTTTGCTTTCTAAGTACATTGCCAACTTTATTTCATTTAACAAAGCAAACATACGTCAAGATATCTTATGCTTCCACCCGTCTTTTTGCACAGTGATGCAAACAGGAAAGCATCTATGCACACACTCTGTGTGCTGCTTGCAGGCTACCTCTGAGTTATTCCCTTTGTAATTACATGTTTTCACTAAATGGCACTGAGAAGATGAATTAGGCCATATTTTCCAAGCAGTACATGCAACAGTGCACAAGCCTATTTGAAAAACTGGCCTATAAAGACTTAAAGGACTTAAAGTTCATTAAAGGAATTCTGTTACTTCACCATCTTCCCATCCATCACTCTGAACTTTGTCCTTGTGACTTTGCAAAAATCATTTGCCACTGCTACTAAGGGCAGAGGCTATATGATGGTACACAAGGGGCTCACAGCAGTACAGCTTCATCTCTGCCAGTGAGTGTGGAACAGACACAGCACTGGGGTAAGGAAAGAAAGAGAGAAGGGGAAGGCAGCAGAAAGCACCACCTTCTAGGTTTCCTTTGGTTAAAAGCTGGAGAAAGATAGCTACTGAAATAAAGCTTGAATAAGAGCCATGCCTGTAAACTTTTGTAAGGCCCAAAAACTCACTCAATCAGACTCTTGAAAAGAGCTTATCGTTGTTCATGTGCTTTGAGTTTCTTACAGAAACACAGACAAGATATTCTCAAGAGGTCAAAACTACAAAAAAACTTTACTGACAACTTTGGAAAATCAGAGAACTTTGGCAAAAGCTTAGAGCAGCATTCAATCAGCATGAAACACTTCTCAAAGCATTAACCTAGCAAACTGCAGGCCCATCTAAATTTAAGTTTCTTAAAACTCCAAGAAGAGGAAATTAGAATAAGGAAAAAGATGAAAGACAGAAAATATGTAAAAAAGTACAAGTGTAGTTACCAGCTCCTGGTTCCAGTAGTGTTTAGCTGATGAAAGTTCCAAGAGGAGGGAGGGTCAAGATATGTGTATCCTCCCGTTCTTCTTTAAATACCTTCCTGGGCCCTTTCCCAGGTGGGAATTGTGTTCACCTGGTTGCTCTGGGGCTCCAGAGGCAGCTGTGGAGTATTGCCTCCAATGTGCCAGGGACTGGCAGCCACTGCAGGGCTGGGATGCAGCCTGGGCTGTAAGGGGCAGTTGATCACCTCACCAGAGCAAACTCCAATCTGTGCTTTGCCATACACACACAGACCCACACACATCCACATCCACACCTCCCTGAAGTGTTTTGGGCCAGCAATCCTTCCAGGCTCTAACAGCTTTGCATTTTTAACCTCTTAAAAAATAGATTATAGTTTTATCTTTTTAAATTCCACAAGTTGAACTGATGCCTTGAGAGGCTGAACCTAGAACAGAGACTAGACGGAGCTAAGAGATAAAAACATAGGTATTCATCAGAAGGCCTCAACACCTTGGGCAATACAAGAGCCAAGCCAGGGCTACACCCAAGATGGACCCAAGATGGTCACAAAAGTGATGACCGGTCATGGAGTCTCACACTTTAATAAGTTTTGGTCCATTTGCATATTGGAGTTAATTGCACAATTATGGCTTCAGGTTATGAAGTCCCATCCTCCTTGTTTGCCTGTTCTTCAGTTCCCTGTTGTTTATATCTTTTGGCCTGAAGCTTGTAGCGATTGTCCTTGGTCTCAAGCTGGAAAAAGATTGTTTTGTCTTCCTACCCTGTGAAGAGAACCAACTAACACTTAGTATGAAGCTCAGAGCTATACCCCTAGGCAGAAATTACCAGTGAATTTGACTGCAGTGATGGGGTGGTCAGCAGAACTTGGACTGTAGAGGATCACTGTCTCACCACTTAACATAGACCCAGTCTCCAGGCTGGAAGGGATGTGCAGCTGTGTCTGGTCCTGTGGGTCTGGATAGCATGGCATCGGTCTGGACCTTCTGAAAAGTGGAACCTAAAGCCATTAGGTATCTCTGTAAATCAAGTTTCCCCTTCATGTGAATTTCTCTTGGAGTATATGGAATCTGGTATGTCCTGCTGTACAGTATTTCATAAGGACTGATGTTATCCCTCCACCTTGGTGGTATGTGGATTGTCAGTAAAGCTAAAGGCAAGGCCTGAACCCATGTCACGGATGTTTCCTGACAAATTTTGCTAATTTGTGTTTTGAGAGTCGCATTCATATATTCAACTTCACCACTCATTTGGGGTCTTTAAGGTGTACGCAAATGACAAGTAATTCCCAAAATCTGGCTAACTTCTTCAACCACTGTTGCAACTACCGTGCGTGTTTTTGCTGAATCAATGTCCTTTTGACTCCCTGGGAGATGAAAGACTAGTGATTCTCATTTTGCCACCTGCCTCTCAAAGAAAATCTGTCACCCCGTGTGATGGCTGAGAAGGTTAAAAACACTGCTCCAGACCTGAACCTTGGTAAAGCTAGAAGGACTGGGAGAGAAAACTTGAGACTTCTTCACTTTGATTACATAAGGCATTACCTGAACACCTACCAAGGTTATTTACAAGTACTTGTCAAAATAGCCTTGAGTTCATTTCCAGCCCCAGGGCATACCACTGGTTTTAGAACTGCTGATAAAAAACCTGTGTGGTCACAGTGAATTCTTCCCAGCATCTAAAATCAGTCAGCTTTTCATTCACCCTACTGGCGTACCACAATTTCACTAACACAGACAGTTTGTACCTCCCAAAAAAGCCTCTTTTGCCTCATTATAGAGTTGCAGCAGAGAGGTGCAGCTTATCTACCTCACATTTCCTGCTGATCTCTGATCTAGCTGTCCCCAAAATTAGGGTTAGTGAGGGTGGAGACATGGCTATTGTAACACAAGTCTAGAGACTCTTGAGCCTGGAATACATATGTAGAAATATACTATTTTCCCAGAAGATGTCTAAGAATCAGAAATTATGTGCCAGCACAATGCAATGCAGAAATAAATCTGCTGGGTACAAAATAAGAAGCAAAAATGGCTCAGTACTATGCTTGAACTATTTTAATGAAGAAGCACATTTGCCCACAGATTTTATATTAGTCCCATCTGGGAACATGATAACTGTTTTTGTTGTTTTATTCTTTAAAAAAATCAGAAGAATTTTGGCATAAGAAAGTAAAAATGCATAGACAGGAAATGACTAAATTACTTGGTCTGATTTAAAATTTATATTTTAAAAACTAAAAGGTGTTCAAAAACACATGACAAAGACAGACTTTACTATTAAAGCTGCAAATTTGGAAAAGCTGAGCTATTCTAGTGTTACCTTGAATTATCCTCTTCTATAATAATTAATGTTCCAGAAAGTGTGGTTTTAACACAATGTTTTTCAGTCCTGTGAAATTAATAATGCTTATTCATGATTCCTCAGTCTTGTATCTTCTCTTAATTTTTTGTTTTATGGCCCACACTCTATTTACTACTCATGAGTCAAGCTCTTTTCTTAAGACAAGCCTATTTTCCTCTTCATCATTTCAAGTGCACTTAACCATTATAGTTTGTGAGATGGAATTATTCTAGGAATTTTCTTCAATGTCCATCATGTGAGTTTTGAGGCCATCAATGTTTCAGCAACTGAGAAGACAAAGAGGCATTAATGGTAAGAAATTTAACTAATATTGAGTATTCAATTTCAGAAAATCATGTTAAGTGAGCTTTAGGACTGATTTTGGTTTAAATTAATTTTTCTGACTTACTGAGGAGCTCTGTCCCTCAGAATTAGGGATTGAGTCTAGTTGTCCAAGAAAAGCTAATTTGCCTTTATTGAGCTCTAACTTATTCTTTTTCTGCTTATCATTTGTCTAATCCACTACTGTATCCCAATATTTCATCTTCTGAGGAAGGGATCTTATAGAAAGCAGTCATCTTTTTTTTTTAATGACCTTAAACCATATCAAAGCAAATCTGCTCAGAATGCTATATTGCTGCAGTGTTGTGAGGATCCTCAGGATGAGGTGAGAGATGAGAATTGACTCCAAGTTCTCAGAAGGCTGATTTATTATATTATGAAATTATATTATATTAAAAGAAAATGCTATACTAAAATTATACTAAAAAAAAAAAGAAAGGGGACATCAGGAGGCTAGACAAGAATTAACAATAAAAACCAGTGATAGACACAGAGTCCGACACAGCTGGCTGTGATTGACCATTAATTAAAAACAATTCACATGCTGGGTAAACTATTCTCCAAATCACATTCCAAAGTAGCAAAACATGGAGAAGCTGAAGCTTCCCAGCTTCTCAGGAGAAAAATTCTTGGCAAAGGGATTTTTCATAAAGTGTCATGGTTACACTTTATTTTTCATAAAGTGTCATGGTTATATTATGCAGGGACTTTGCAGAAGAAATCACTTGTTATCAAGGCAAGATTGCCTTTTCAATAAACATAATGAGAGATTCTCAAGCTCCTCAATCCTGACATTTCTTAAAATTTGAGCAGTTGACTTTGCAACTGAAATAAAGATCTTAAGATTTTTGTGCCACATTCAATGTGTGATAATATATCAACTTTTCATCAACACAGTTAGAATTATTAAATCTAATAAGAGACAGTTTTTCAAATTCAGGGAATTACAACAGATATCTTATGCCATCACTAGAAAATAAGGAGATATTTACAGTTCTGATACCAGAGCAACGGTGAGACTTTACTGTTGCAACCTTCATACTGTGACAGCAAAATATTTCCTCGTCAGCAAGAGCTCCCTTTCAATTTTCTTAGGGTAAGACATTTTGTTTCATTGTGCCTCTGATACTCCTTCTGTCCCATGTTCACTTTGGCCTCCTGATCCCGTTCTCCCTCTCTAACCATTTCAAATCTCCTTTCCTTCATAAAGAATGTCTTCCTTGGTATTATTTCCACCTTCTTTTCTCTGGTTTTTGTTTTGTAGAATTTCCACATTTATCACTTATTGTCTCTGATTCTTATTCCAGTCTTTTCACTCCACCTTTTCAATCAACCTCTGCCTCAGCTTCGCATCAACAAATCAGGAGCTACTTCTGTATTCTTTTGGACATCTTCTTGTCCACCTCAGCTGCCAATCCCAGCTTCCTTTCTTACTCCCTCAATCTAAAAAACCTACTTTTATTTACCTTCTTCAAGTCCTGCTTCTGTCTCTCTGAGTTTTACTCAGGCAGGATCCTCCTAAAGCCAACAGCCCTAAAGGCTGACTACAGTATAAGGGAAAGGGTGTCCTTATTCTCACTTACACATATTGTTTCTGCTCCTGCCTGCAGCAGCCCACAGCTGCAATTGTGTTGAAAAACCTGCTAAAATATCAAGAATGAAACATGGTGAGATAAATAAATTCATGAGATACAGATTGCAAAACTGGTAAAATTGTCCTGAGCAGGGATGAACTGTCTTTTTCTGGGGTACCTATATCATGACATTTCTAGAAATCACGAGGCTACTGCTTGACATGGTCATCTCTTTACTCTTACACTTTTTAGCCAGATCATTTTTCTAAGTCATGGTGGAGCTGGAGTTTTCCAAAGAAAAGCCTTAGTTAAAACTTAGTTAGAAATTGATAGATATGAGTGTATGAAACCTTATGGTCTTCTGTGATGGAGCTGTGGACTTGTTTATAGTGCAATATAGGCTCAGTTTTAAAAGGACCAATTAAAATGAAATCTATTGATTTAAAGTTGATGATCAAACCTTTTTTCAAACATGACAGGTATAGATAAAGAGTCCATAATATTGAAAGTTTATTGAATATTTCAACTCAATTCCAATTTAACAAGATTTTACTTCGGTTGGTTTTTGAGTACTGGTGGTGGGAGGAAAGGTTTGGTTTTTGGGTCTGTTAGTGTTTTCTCATCCACTCTTCATATTCATTACACCTTCATATTTTTCTTAGCTAATTGAAAAGTTGACCTTTACAGTCACTAAAGAGAAATGAGCCTTTTTTGGTGCAATTAATCTGATTGGATTTAAACTTCTAGATGAAAGGTGCTGTGTTTGTTTTTCTCTGTGCTGTACAGAAGCAATTTAGTGTGTTTCTCTTCAAGATGCACAGGATCCCCACCTTTTCGATAAATTCTCTTATTCATGCCTCTGGACATTTTCCACAGTCCATCCTGTGTGACTGAGTCAAAGCCACATGTGTACATAACTGTGGAAACTGCTTGTTCCCACAAACCTGGATAAAGCCAGAGGAACAGGGAGCACTTCCATGGCTGTTACATTGGACCACAATGTTCTTGCTCAGGTAAAATGCTTTACTCCACTTCTAGATATAGGAGTGCCAAAAGACTAGAGCTTTTCCATCATCTATACCAACCTTTGAATAGAGTGGAAATAGTCCCTGAACATTTAGCAAATCTGTACATTTTGCTTTTCCATAAACACCTGAGTATGCAAGACACAGTCTGGCCTTAATTACATCTCTTTGTGAATGATCAGTGGCAAGAAAAGTAGTGTATTTGAGTTTGAAAAGGAATTGCAGACCTGAAGCCGTAACATTTCCACTTTTAACTGTTTCTCTTTGAATCACTGCTTTTGCAGTGCTTTTGCCTGCTCAAGAAGTATTGAAACAAACACGCAGACAGGCTGAAGTATTTGTCCCTTAGTGAATCCTCAAAGGAAATCAAACAAAGGAATAAAGTTTTGTAGCAGACAAAAAATTCCCTTACCTTTTATTTTCTCTGTTGGTATCTGTTTCTGTTGATACTTGAGATCTCTTATGCATTCACAACAGCATTTCTCAATTTAGTGAGCATGCCATGGCAATTGATTTAGACAATGCAATAGCTGTGACAGCAATTGGGAGGCACTCCAAATTTAAAAAGTAACAGGACAGGCAAAATTGAAGCCTACTGACTGTTTTTGTGATAATTGAATTTCATTGAGTTTTAGCGTGAGAAATGAGCAATAAAAGGGCTGTTTCCAGCCACAATTCCAGGAAACGGCTCGGGCAGCATGTATCAGTATAATATACACTGAACCTTTACACGCAGAAATCATCTGTGTTACTCATTCAGCCTAACAACCTTCTTTCGTTCTTAGCTGCACAAATAATTTCAAAATAGAATAGGCAAGCCTTTGAGATAAAGAATTAAAGACAAAAAGGGCTGAATAATTTTGTATAGCTCTAGGACAGCAAATTTGCTGTGTGGGCAAATTAAATATGTTCCATCCTGAACAGTTGCAAATGAGGATCTCTTTGGTTGCAATTTTTCCAGAACAGTTACTGAGGAAAGCTATTTTCCTGGTGCTTAAAAATCTAATTTTTCACAACAGAAAATATGCATTGGCTTTTTATGATGCCTGAACTCGCTGCTTTTGGAGTGATTGTGTTTCCTTGGGGGTCAGCTTTGAGGTCTTGCTTTCAATAAGCAAAGTAGTTCTTTCTATTCTTAACGCAACTTCAATTCACTCTGCTGGAACTCAGCACTGCTTTGAGCAGAACAGACTTCACATCTCCAGAAACAGCAGGTTAAGCAATTGCACGGACCCTTTTGCTCTTCATAGGAGACAATGAAGCTTCATAACACTCTGTCCAGCTGATGTTCACTTCTGCAGGTGCAGTTCAGGCAGATTTGATGTGGACTGGGTACAAAGTGATCTTTGTGACTGCTCCTGTGATTACAAGAAATGTTCTCTATTTACAAAAGTTCCAGCCCTACACAACTTTGCCTTCTAAGAGTTTTTCAGAAGTCAAAATTTCCTGCCTCTGTTACTGATTTCATGAGTTCAGTATCTTCAAAGCAGGTGATTAATGAATATGTGATCCAGAACCTGAACAAAAACTCAAATAAAATAATGTTTGCCTCATCAGATGTCTGACCTGTTTTACAATAAGGGTTTTTCTGATTGGTGAAACTGCAGGTAAGTGTTGTGACTGAACCTAGCCTCACAGTAATGATGCGCATGCAGCACTTTGGGAACACCTAAGACATCTGTATTTTGTACTGAAATTCAGTCCACTGAAGACCATAAATTTCAGCAAGTTTCACATGGGTTGGGATTCCATTTGGCTCTAAATTCAAATATAGAAATGAATGATATTAAAGAGAATCAGCAAATGGCTATTTTTTAATCTACCTGCCTCCTACTTGAGACACATTGTATAATGAAAGAAGATTTAAATGGTTTTCAGAACAAAATAAAATTTAGCTCAGCTATTTTTTATCACTTTAACAAACAATAGTTGCATTGAAAGGCTTAAAAAGAATAAGGTTAGCTGAGAGGGTTTTTTGTTTTCCTGAATAATTGCTGACTAACCTGTTTTAAGATATTTCTTTTATGTATTCATAGATTCTACTCTGTTACCTTGAAGACGTGGGAAGAACTGATGAGAATTTAAATATAATTCATGGTAACAGATTTGGGGCAAGACTTAGTGAAGTCAGTGCATTAGCTTTGCATAAATAAATAACTTTTTGTCCATAGGATAAGCTAGTTTTGTACTGTACAGATAGAACTGTAATCATAAAAAAGAGAAGGGAGAGAGAGAAGAAATACAAAGCCACTCTACAGTTTTTCACACAGAACTATAGAACTTTTACACAGGAGTCAGTGCCTAGCAAAGCTTCCAAATTCAAACATAGAAATGCTTTCATTACTCATTCATGCAAAGAGAATGTGGCAAAATGTGGGTGAACATACAATTAGACATGAAAATCCAATAAGAGCACAGAATAACAACAATGGCAGCACGGGGAACCATAAACTAGCATTGATTGGCACTTACCATTAATTTGTATTCAATGTGTGCCACAGCTGATGAGGCACTGGGAAATAATGTATGTTTGCAAAGCAATGCTCAGAATTGCTCTGCCACCATGCCAAAGACCTGGTGAATTGAGCAAATGTGACAACTGCCAGACTTTTTACTCAAACACAGAATCTGACTTTGAAGGATCAGGTTTCCTCTGTCATAGTGAAAAACAGATCCACAACTGTACATTTCAAAACAAAACCCCAGGGAGAATGTAAATGTAAGTCAGCTGGGTGAAAGAAGAAAACATATCAGATAGTTTTTCTATGCAGTAAAAACTGAAATAAGATATACATGCAAATGCTTTTTTATCAAGTTAACTTTGGAGGATACATTTAAAGGGTATCAGAAATGCAAGAATCTCGAATCACCTCTAAATTCTGCACAGAAAGCAAACTCCAGTCAGCCCCCACACTTTTCATTCTCTTTTCAGAATAGGTTACATGAAAAAAAATCAATAGGCTATTAAAATATTTCAAAGATGTATTTCAAAACAAGTCTCTATAGAATTGCTAAGACATATTCTTATCTACCAGAAATGCACACGTCCGTCAAGCAATGACAAGACTCTTCTGGAGGAGAACTTTTTTAATATTAGGATAACTACTAGAACGTACTATGCTCCAAATGTCAGGAGTACAAGCAAGAAACCTGAAGGGAAGGGTTTTTTTTGTTTTTTTTTTTTCTGAATCTGCCCCTCTTTTGGCTTGCTCAGAGCACAGGTGCATAAGGCAGGATGGCTTCCTTGCATGCTGAAGAGGAAAAGGCTACTGCACTCCAGACTTGCCATGGTGCCCCAGGGTACTCACTGAGGTAGCAAAGGCTTTAACAGACACAGCCTACAGCCCAAAGCAGCTACGTGTGCTGATCCTTTCCATTGTAATAAAACATGGAGCAGTGCCAGCTTTTGCCAGCTGCACTTGTGCTTTTGTTTACCACACCTACTTGCTGGCTTGTTAATTTTGAAGGAAATGTCCATTGTCCTTGTAAGGCACTTCTTATCACCAATTATTTCATTTTCAGGGTCTAGCACGGATTCAGATTGTGACTAAAAGTACTAATGGAGCACTTATACATTTTGTTACCTAGACAGTGAGATTTGTGGAATGAAGCTGGTTTCTTGCTGAATATCAGCATGTACAAGATGAATGCCAGAAAAAAAAACAGGATTAAGAATGAACTTTACCAGTCCCTATTTGTGTAGCTCTGCTCACATCACTCAGGAGTTAAATTCTGACCTGAGGCAAAGCTTTTAATACTGTGACATGTCCCTAGATGTTGAAACCTGTCATGGTGGTCACAAGGGTTGCAGGATGAAGAGGGAGATGAGAATGTTGACCTCATGTTCAGGAGGCTTGATTTATTATTTTATGATATATATATATTACATTATGACTATACTAAAAAGAATAGAAGGAAAGTTCTCAGAAGGCTAGCTAAGCTAAGAATAGAAAATGAATGAATAACAAAGGTCTGTGTCCCAGCAGAGAGAGAGAGCCAGCTCTGCCGTGAGTGGTCAGTGAATCCAAACATCCACCCAAGACCAATCATGGATCCACCTGTTGCATTCCACAGCAGCAGATAACCATTTTGTTGCTGAGGCCACAGCTTCTCAGAAGGGGGAAAAATCCTAAAGAAAGGATTTTTCACAAAAGATGTCTGTGATAGAAACCTATTCACATGAAAATGTCAGTCCAGCTCTGTTTTCAACCTGTAGACCCTTGAGCTGTAGAGATACTTCTCTTTTGAAATTACTTTTGTATGGAGAAATTCCGCATTTTCAAATCACCTCATCTTTATTATGACTGAATAGTACAGAAATATTTCAGCTAAAAGTTCATCTCTGATGCAGAAATTTCATTATTTTCTTTGAGACTTTTGATTAACTCCATCTAGGTACAGCTAGGAAAAGCTCTAGCAGTTAAATGTCTCTTTAAGGGATGGCTGGAAGGGATTTTTTTAAAAATGAAATAAATAGCAATTGGACAAAAAGAATTAATTGTTTTTGGAGCAGGAAGCAGCGTATCCAGAGTGTGCCTCATTTTCTGTCCAACAATTCTTTGGTTGATAAGAGCTAACAACACCCCAGTCAAGAAGCCTTTCTTCCCTGCGGTACAGCCTTCTTTGGAGTAGTGACAATTGTGTGCTTGAAATCCTCTGGCAGGTTGTTTCCTAAGCTCAGCATGTTGTAGACTTGTGGCACCTATATCCTGTTGTGTATCTGATATTCTTAAGATTTTTTTCCACACCAGGGCAGTAAAAAGAGAAGTTTGTGCTTGTCATACACCTGGAGAAAACATGTCAGTTGTTCTGCTAAATAAGTACACCTATATTATCTAACAACAGCATGATGATTTGGTTGAGTGACTCACTGTCATCACTGTCTGAAGATTCCTTTGCACTAAATTTAGATCATGTAGTTCATGATCTACCCTGGGAGTAAAGATTAGAATCCACTCACACAAACTTTTTAATCTATTTTATTTGTGTGCATCATCAGAGTCTTTGTTAGAGGGCTGCTGTTTGCAGATGGTTGCACTTGCAGAGCAGAAGGAGCAAGACCTGAAGATAATGACATCTAATTTCCCAACCACTTCTGTAAACCTCGATTTAGCATTTCAGCAGAACAGATTTGTACCAACTAAAGCTAAATAAACAATATTCCCAGATTAGCAGCATAAAAATAAGTGCTGTGGCTCTGTTCACTTTTTTTGGAATAAAAGCTTTCTATGACAATGCCTAATTTTTCTGTCTAAAGTACTAGCTTTGCTGTTTTTTCCTGATAAGAGTTTCTGAAAGTACACCATAACATTGACCTAAACATTAGACTTTACTTGAACATGCATTTATATTCTCTTAAGTGATGTGGGGACAGACATCTGCTATTAACATATATCTAACACACATCTTTTCTATTAACACATAAAATAGCAAAATATTCCCATATGGCTCATTTTCAATCACTGCTGAGTAAACTATAAAAAGGATAGGACATTCAACAATGCTTGAACTGGTCAAAGATCCATGTAGAGATGAACAGAAAGAACAAAGGTGGTCTTGTCCTAACTCTGGACTTAGATGCTCAAACATAGGTTTTTTGTAGCCTTATTTCTGTTCCCTGATTTATTATAATGCATTATTATCATCTGCTGAAATCCTGAAAACTTTGACTAAGGTTATAGATGTGTGCTATAATAAACTAATGCATGACAAGCATTGGCTAAACACAATGGTCTCGGAAAATAATTAATACAGCAAACCAAGGTGCCAGCTAAGTTTAAGACAACAGTTCTGAAACTGTATTTGCAGTTTATAAACCATTTCACTGACCTCAGTTGAGCTACCTGATATTTACCAAGCTGGGTAAGTCCCAAATGCAAACATTTTCTAAAGTGCCTGGGGATTGTGACTGTGCTGATGAATATCACATTTATTTATGATTATTTTCACAGATGCTTCTGGGAACATATATCTGGCAGTAAAGCAAGCAGCCCTGGAAACCAGCTTCATATAGGCTTTATAGACATGAACAAACTTTATCCCTTATCAATCCCACAGTCTTTGATCACATCCACATTGATCACTGATTTTTATGGTTTTATAAATACCTGAACCTCTTTCAAATGTGCTGGATTTTAAATGATGTTAAATATGCCTCTGTCCCTAATACAAATTATGGTAATACAGCCAAGGAAAATAGCCTGCCTTTTTGAAGAAGCTTTCAGATATTCAGAGAACTTGGAAGGGACCCACAATGGTTATCAAGTCCAATGCTAAAGTAAATGACCCACGGAGGGATTTGGTTCATATGTTGTCTTCAGTTGGTTTATATGATGATTCCATGTATTAATTACCCTGTTTTGTTAAAAGAGAGGTAAACCTCACAGGTATTGCACATTAATTTTTATAAAAAATGGTTTAAAATGTATCTCCTTTTTTTCCCCTCTTTATCTGTTATGCCTTAAAGAGGTCCATCACTAATTATTCTATAATTAATTTTCTGGTGGACTATAATTCTTATTTGTGCATTCCAGCATTTGCTCTGTAAACTATGTATTGCACTAGTCTATTAGGAATTTGACAGAGGCAAGTCAGCTAAATATCAGGATCAACATACTGTATTTGGTCACTTTTTTCCCAGATGAACAGAAAGCTGCACTGTAATTTCATGTTGCTTTCCTCCCTGTACCTTCTCCATTCCAGGCTAAAGCCTGGGATGTTTTTCAGCTACTCAATGTTACTTAAATTGATATCTTGATTTGCTGAATGAAAATAAACAGCAAGACAATAGAAATATAGTCCTTATATGTAGAGTTAGCCAAACCAGATTACTCCAGCATTTCTAACAAAATGTCTATGAAATCAGGATTTTTATTTTGTTTAAATGAATCATTAAACTACATAGTTTTGCTTGGAAGAGAGTTCAAAGAACACCAGTACTACACTGCGCTGATTTCACACGATATTGATTGTATGACACACTTGTGGTCAAGGTTTCTCACAAAAAAGTAATTTTGAAGTGTGATTTTCCTCATGAAATAGACTTTGGCCATTGGAATTCTGCTTGAGATTTGCTAGAAAATTGTTGGCAGATCTTCAGCTCAGGCACATTTTTAAATTTTCTCATTCTGACGGTTAATTTTGTTGCTCTGCAAGTGAACATGATAATTAAACAAGAATGCAAACAGACAAACATTTTTACAAGATGCTATTGGACTTCTTTTTAAGAGATAAGAATAGTACAAAACTGTGATTGAGCGCTGACTGTAGTATTAGCTAATTGATAAATATTCTCAGATTAGCTAATACTTCCTCTGTTTCAGTAAGATTTTGACTTTTGTTGGACATCTGTTCCTCGTATGAATAAGACAGGTGGGTCATTTCTAAATGAGCAATGATATCTCCAAAAGAATATTTTATCAATTTTGAACACTGAAGATTTATATTTATGAAAACAGTGTATAACTTCTAAATCAGATTGTTTTCCTCAAATCACTTAATACCAGGGTGTCAAAACCTATGTTTTTATTAATACTTGGATATCCTATGCACACGTTTGTTGATATTCAGATTTATTCTAATTCCTTTTTCTTTTCTCTTTTCAGTTTCAAACCAAGAGAAATTCCATAGCTATGTAGGCAATGTCTGGAGTCACAGATGCCACTGAGAAAGTTGGATCTGCTGATGCTTAATTTAATTCATTCTCAAGAAGTCAGATGCCCAAAGCAAGTATAGCAAAAGCTGCAAAAAATTGTGAAATACAAAGAATCTATATTTCCTAAACACTTTTTTAAAATTAAAAGAAATTTTCTATCTTTTCTTTTTTGCAGAAACTCTCTACCATTCCTTCTATTCTCAGAGTACTGCTTAGACATACTAAAAGAGCTGCTTTGTATTTTTCAAATATGCTGAGATTGATTGATTTTTCCGCATTTTATTTTGAGTCATAATACTCATCCAAAAATAAGGCCTGACACAGGTAAACTAAATCCTCTTATAAGGAATCTGAGCACTCTCTTTTCACTATGAAAAAGGACTGGATAATTATTTTGGACAGGATATCTACAATGGGATTTTTCCACTGTAACACAGATACCAGAAGGCTAGGCATTTGAGCAGCACACCTTAAAGTCACTTTTAAAGTTTTACTTCAGTTTTAATAGTTACAATTCATAAAATTTCGCATTTCCTTCACTAGCAAAACACAGCTCCTCAGAAAGTCCAAAAGTGAATTAAGCTGACAGTATAAATGAAGCTAAAATGTATGAAAATAAGGTCAAAATCACACCGAAGTAACTGAAAAAAATTGTTATAAACAATCAAATATCAGTTTGGAATTTTTTCAGCTGTTGGTCTGACACCAAATCACATTGGGAAAGACAATGAAGAAAGGGGGGAAAAATCTAGCAAGATAAATAGTACCTAAAATTAATGGTTTTTCCCAGGTTTTTCTAAAAGAAAATAATCATATAGTTGAGCTTATTTACTCAGTGATCTGATGCTGTGGGTGTAAAAGTACCCAGTATGGGAAAATTAAAGACATTTGCAGAGTATCATATGACACAACTCAAGTGACTGTCCCCAAAAATGGGACATGACAATGACTTCCAAAACAAAAACTCCAGAGGGTTGTGCTCCCCAGCAGTAGTTTGCAGGCATCAGTACAAGATGGACTGTTTGCATGTGCAAGGAGTGACAATATCAATTCCAGCAAAGCAGAATGCTTTGGAGGAGGAATGGGCAACATCGTCTTGCATGAGTATACCCTCATGAAAAACAAATAGGACCGTTAATAATTTCAAGTTGGATGTGGGTGTACAAGCCAACGTATTTTCAGAAACAATGGTAATAGTGTGGTTTTAAGAAAAACACATTTGGAAGAAAATAAATTGTTGAAGCACAAGATTTATTGTGCTCAGAAAAAAAGTTATCCCCACTAACGCAGAATATGATATGAATTGGATATTACACATTTCACCCTATTTCAAAATTTGGAGTCAATATTCTGATCCAGAGAGGAAGGCTATAGCTTTTACAGCATGAACAGAAAAAATATTCAGCCTGTATACGGAACTTGCACTGAAGCTAGTGCTATGTAAACCCTGTTTGGGCTTAAAATGAGCAAGTGGTCCTGAAAAGATGGTGCATGGTAAAGGACACAGAAAAATGACAAGAAAATAAAGAAATCCAAAACAAAAAACCAAACCAAAACAACTCAACAAAAAAAGGAATCTCATGGAGATAGGAAAGCTCTCAATAGTTTATCCAAAAACTAAATTTGCTAAGATAGTCCCCCAGGCCATGACCCCAGGTGAGTATCTTGCACCTTAACTTAAAGGCAGTGAGAAGATCTTAGGTTAATTACTTCAGTGTACAAAGGATACATGGATAAAACTAACAAATTTTGCATTATTGGTGAGTACGCAGGTCCTTATAGAAAAAAAGACATTTCTGCACTCACTTAAAAAACCAAAATAACTGAAAAAACCTCTTATATGATTATATCTTCAAGTGAAAAAATCTCCAAGGTAATATATTATCATATTCCTAAAGGATTGATACCTTTAAAAATAGATGGCACACATTTTTGCATGTGAAATGGTTATTTTTGGTAGATCTCAGGAATGGTCATCTGGTTATTTGTGACGTAATTGAAAAGATTCAGTTCAGCTAAGTGTGGCAGTCAAATCTTGTCCAGAATTCCTTCAGTTTGTGTTTATTCAGCTCTTTTGAATAGTTCTTTTATCCTCATTTACTGTAATGTCTTCGGGATTGATTCAGCTGCCTTAACACAAGCATCTGGTATCACTTGAAATATGGTCGGATACTGAATGTGGTTTTACAGGGCAGTGCCACAGGACTTACTAGACCATTATGCCTTTCTAGAGAGACAGCTGGAGGCAAGGCAGCACCTAAAGGCTCCTAAATTTTACTAGATAGTCATGTAGTGTGTGCAGGCACTGGATCAAGGCTCCATTGTCTGTAAAAAGAGCTGTAAATTTGGCTCATATTTAAGCTTCTGCACATATACATTCTATGTTACCATGCTTTAATCTGAAAGTAATTCCACTTGAGCTGTCTGCAGCACAGCTGTCTAGGTCCCTGCAAGGTGTCCAGGGCTCCATTGTAACTAATGGAGATGTAGCCAGCGCTGTCAGAGCTTGACTCCGTGATAGAGAGAATGGAGCCAAAGGCACATCCTCTTGGCACCCTCCCTTCAGATCCTGACAGACATCAATGAGGTCCCCTGCCAGTCACTTCTTCTCAAGACTGAGCAGGCCCAGCTCCTCAGTCTTTCCCCATGAGAGAGATGTTGCAGTCACTCCATCACCCTTGCTGCTCTCTGCTGGAGCCACTCCAGGAGCTCCACGTCTCTCTCGTACTGGGGAGCACAGAACTGGTCACAATTATCTTTTACCCTGTAGTTGAAAGACAATGTATGACTAGAAAACTTATAGCAACCCCTCAAATACATTTACCTGACACATTCATTATCATGAAATTAAGCTGGGGATTAGCAAGAAAGAACAAGACCAAAGATGACTTGAATCTGTAGCATGGAGGCTAAGGTATTTTTCTGCCTATTAGAAGCATTTATCCAACGTTTTAAAAAAAGACTCATGGGAAAAGGAGCTGTTGAACAGTCATAGCTCCCTTTCTGCACTCTCTGCCGCATGAATCATAAATTCATTGCTGCAAAATACCTCTAATAGGAAAAGCCTCCCTTCACTTTTAATTCCATCTGCACTTTCCCACATCTGTCATAGACTAATTCTCAGTGCCCAAGGCAGCCTTAAGGAACAAGTGGTTTGAATTTTTTCAAGTTTTAGATTTAATTAAATGCAGGTTCTTCCACTTCTGGGTGACTAATACAGCAGTTGACTAATATAGGAAGCTGTTTTACTGTGATCTTTTTAAAGTCTGCTTGCTAAAGGAGCTTAGTCTGTTAAGAAATGGTATAGATCAGACCCTGGAAGAATATGTAGTTTCTGCCTCCTGTTGGTATTTTGCATTCAAGACACTTGGCCTTGCAGAGATGTACTAATCCAGGCAAGGATGACTTCGGAGCCAAGTGAACACAGAGTCTAGGGTTAAATAAAGATCAGACGGCAGCTGGAAGGTTATTTCTGGATATAAGCACCTTCATTCCATTTTAGACCTGTATTTTTTAAAGGGTCTACTTATAAAGTGACACTTTCCACACCAGGAGCAATGTATAAAAACTACGTTTTTGTTAGAAATATAGTTGCTCCCAAGAAAATGTAATGTGCTTCAGTGTATGTATCCCTGCTTTCTGAAGGAGTATGAAAAGAATAACTTGTCTGATTGCCCTGTACTCTAAGCTGGTTACAGAAGATCTATGGGAATGAAGAGACTTGATTATCCTTGTCTGCTTATTCCCAGTTGGAGTGACTGCTGATGTGATATCACTGCTGTTTGTGTCCACTGTTTCTTGAACCATTTCCTGGATTTCACTTTTCCTCTTTGTATTCCACTTATCTTGCATAAAACTTTTATTTGGGCATCCTCAGCCACACAGCCCTCTTGTTTTGCTATGTCAAGTTAAGCTGTAAGCATAGAATGAATTTTAAAAAATACCAGGGACATAACTGATTTAGAATTTTGGGTTTTCTGAGATCCCTCAGTAGCTGGTGGAGAGAAAGGCTATTCCAGTGAACTACTTGAACTATACTAAAATCAAAAGGATGGGATCTTGGCCAAAACTTTTGAAACTATATCAAGACCCACATTATACAACCCAGCGCCACCTGCATTCTGTTTTGTTCAGGAATCAGGTACAAATAATTGAAAGACAATTTGCTTCATGTGGCACCTGAGTGACCATTATTATGTGACACATCTCCTCTCAAAGCCAAGATTGATTCCAAATATCTTTTACAGGTACTCTGTAACATACTCTTCCCCACACATGGCTTATCATGATGAAATCCATGGATATACAAACCATACACACCCTTAAATTATTTAACACCAAATCCTAATTAATATGATTCTACTAAATAAAGAAAAAGTAAATCAGACTGATAATAAATATGAAACAGGAAGAATAGGGTATTTCTTTATAACAGAACATTAAGTAATATCTCTATATTGAAGAACTATTCAAATTGCTATTTACTTTTTCCAGTTTGTACTGGAAATGAACCAGTGATACTCTCTTTTTTCTTTTGTTTTCTCTGCTTTGGAGCCAAAATTTGATGTCAGAGAGAAAAAAAAGGGAGGCAGAGGCCAAGGTTAGAATTTATTAATCCCTTGTGCTTACATACATGGCCTATTTCAAGGTTTGACAAATTTCCAGAATTGTCCTCAGATTTATTATAGTTCATTTTTAGTCTATAAGTATTTCTCTCATGAGAAGCTGCATCTGCTAACCCTGGAATCCATTCTCATTCTGTGAGCCTGTCTTGCCCTTCCATTGCTTTGGTGAGGTAACTTTTGCTCTCAATTATTAACCTGAGAAATTTTTTCCTTGCTAACAGTATGAAGTCCTACTGTGATTTGTGTGATGTGTGTCTGTTCTGTGCGCAGACAAGCAATGATCTGTTGCATTGGACACACAGGGTTTTTTCCATCCTTTTTAAAATGTTTTTATAAGCTATACAGCTTTTCTGGTAGACATTTATCTAGTCTTTGAAGAATGTGATTTAGATAGAAAAAGAAGTTTTTCCACAGGGCTTACTGTCCTTTCACCTAGAACCATGGGACAAAATACAAAAGCACCAAAAAAAAGCGCCTGAAATTATTTGGACTCAGTAGGTGCAGGCAGTGGAGTGCATAGCTCACAGATTTGTACTATAGCTGATATAAGGGTTTTTAGTTACAAAGTTTAGGAGGGGAATGCAAGACTGGGAAGAGTTTATTGGCATATCTCAGGGATGCCTAAGAAAATTCTGGCCCATCTCTTCTTTACAGATTAGGAGATTCTTTTTGCAAAGGTCTTTACTCAAGCCTTTGGGACTGAGGACAGAATTCAGAGAAGTTTTCTGAGCTCATAGTAAATTTGCTTCTTTTTACCCCCACCTATTTCAGATGTTGCCCCACTGTTCTTTAGAACAGACCACTGCTTGAAAGATATGCAGTGAAAGATTTACCTAAATTTTCTCTGTAGGATTTCATAAGCAGCTCTGCTAATAGCTAACTTTCATCATCATCAGATAAAAACAACATACATCCAGGTGAGACCATACTATGACATGATATTTCATATGACATGACATTCCTTCCATCTCTGGATGGATCTGACTTGGCCCCTTCCCTCTCAGAGAGACTTCAATATCTTTTTCTGAGAAAAGATATTTTATTCATACATACATCTAAAATTCTTCCCCGTTTTTTTTTTTTCCCCTGTGGAAGACCATACACTACACAGGTGTAACACTGCTTGTTCCTTGTTTTTTTCAAATAAACAGTTTCTCAGTGATTATTCTAGATACAGAAATGAAAAGACTAGCACTCACAGGAAGCAATTTCTTTACTTCACATATTTACAAAATTCTATCCCATTCAATTTATTCTTGACTTGTTGGTCTGCAAGGACTGGAAATTGACTATCTATAAATAAACATAGTATTTTAAGACATTTTTTCCTGTTCATTTGGTCAGTTTATTATATTATTTTCAATGTTACATCTCAGATTATTCCATGTTTATTCGAAATGCACATAGAGGAAGAAATGAAAACTTTAACAAGTTTTAATAGTTTTTTCCTCATACAGAAATTGGTAATGTGCAGAATTGTAAAAATAAACAAACAGATGGCAGAATAGCTTTTTTGTCTGCGATTGTTATATTTTCCCTTTGTTTAAATCCACCTCCCAGAAGAAACTGTGACAAAGGGCAATTAACTAATTTCACATAAAAATGCCATCATATGATTTGCTAATGAGGTTCAAACCATATTTAAGAGGGAGGAAGCATGAGGAAATTTTTCTGCTTAGATATTTTATATTTACAACATTAGTCCCAGGCTGTGATATTATTCCCAAGCTTCTGCTGCTGATCTTGCAGTCACATTTGCTGTGCTAGCCATCACATGCAGCATCACAGAGCAATGAGCAAACTGCATGAAGCCAGATCAAATCAATCTACTGTGAATGATTCAGAACATTTGTGGCTGGTAACAGCACCTTGTATCTGGGCCCCTTGCTGGTGAATTTCTCCATTCTCCTGTTTTAATCTGGTAGCCATACATGTAAAACTACCAAGAGATATTTTTGAAACACCGCATTGAACAGTGTGTTACTGACTCTCAGTTCAAACCATCTCTCACATCATACCCTAACAGCACTGCTTCCCATCTGCCTCAGTGCCTACAGGAGATCTGCTTCTGAATTGGAATTCAGCTGGCTGAAACTAAATCTGAATGAGGCAGAAATGAGGTTAGAAGGAAAAGGGTAACATTTTGAAGGACTAGCCAAAGCCATGACAGCATTCTCAAACAAGGGGTCTGTTTTCTGACTGTCAAGAGACTTCACAGCCTCAGGGTTAGCTGACATTCTCCCAAGTATGAAATCTGTCAGAGATAAATTCTCCCATCCATGATGAGCCAGCAGGCTGTTCCTATGAACATCCTCTCAGATGCTGACTTGGCAATAGCATTGTACACATTCATGGCTTCCAGGCTCCACAGCCATCGTATTCTGCGCTGGCCATGCCAACGATAGCCTTCAATGGGCAGCTGACCAAACCCCTTTGCTCTGCTTGCTAAGCAAAACAAGTCAATTTTGGTACATCACTTCAGTGCTGTGAACACTACCTTGGCTCTTGGGTGAATGGTGAATCATATTTGTTGCTCTAATCCTAATCTTCAAAGCTCTAGATCCAGATTACTTTGAGGATAATAATGTATCACTGTGAGAAAAGACCCACTCCCCAGGGTGGTGGAGCTATCAGCTAGGCAGGCAATTGTGCTGACAGAAGGAGCTTTGAATCACTCTTCCACATAGAAAAGATGTGGAATGCTCGCCCATCTTCAAGGCAGAATACAAAATTAATCCCCTCAGAATAAAACTAAATCTCGTAAGCAAACACCACCACCCCCAACCAACACACCCCATATACACCCGGTTCTGAGAAATATAGGTTCTATAACTAGAAGTGTGTAGTATTACAGTTGATATAAGATGGTATCTTTGCAAAACATTAGGAAGTGTCTAGGTATGGGTCAATCTGACCAGCAATATACATGGAATTCAAGCTCTGCACCTTGATGATCTGATAACTTGTTGGAATATATGGTATAAACAGATTACACAATCTGTGCAAAGCTTTTGATCTCAGTGTGAGAAAGACTGTGTCCCACTGCAATTGTTTTAATGATTCAGCTTCCCAAACAGCATGTTTTGCATTCCTGAAGTAAACAACCACTTAAATAATCCTTGATTTGTTTTTCCCAAAGGTATGTCACATTTCAGCCCACAGCCACTCAATAAAAGAACAGAGATGCATTTTCTGGACTTAATTCAATAAATAAACCCAAAGTAGTGTTTTTTCTTTGCTTTTCATTTTAACTTATCAGGCTAATAAATTAATGAACCTGCTTGGAAATCATATGGCACTTTCAGGCATGCAACTGCAGAGAGACAGAACAAGCATCTGCATTCCAATAATTAACACTGAATTGGTACATCCTTACAGTCATGCTTAGGCTGTGTGCCTAACATTATTTTCCTATTTTAATGGCAACTTTTGTTCATGAAATGAAGTAGACTTTTTCTATTTCAAACAAGAGAAGTATTGAGAACACAGTGAACTCTGTGGTGCAGACCAACATGACAGCAGGAAAACAAGTTTGGAAATAGAGAGACAAATCTTCAGTTGGTTCAAATTGGCACACTTAAAGTCATTATCTCTGCTGTAGCTATCAAACAAGTATGAATGTTTTAAGCTTTAACAAAAAGCAAGTAATTTGGGGCTAAGAGAAACACGTACATATGCCCAAACCTAGCTGCCCTCAACCTCCTAGACCCCCACTCTCAGTCTGAAGCTCAATTTGCATCAAGTGTGCTCATTTCTCACAGACTTACAGTTGTATTCAATATTTAGAAGGATTTGAGATGTACAAGAAAGAAAGAAAGAAAAAGGAAAAAAACCCCATTTTTTCACAGACCTCAGAAAATCCTTGGAGCTGTGGGCTTTGAAATATATAAACAACCAGACAGACTCCAGTAGTGTGGGAGTTTTGATTTTTTTTCTTATACATGTAATATTATCAAGTCCTCATCAGGATTAAGTGCTTTAAACTGTAGGAGAAAACTAAGGACCAGGGAAAACAAATTATTTCATTTTGGCTTTTTGAGGAATGCTAGTGATTATTAACAAAAAGTCCCCTAGAGGATATTGCAAATTAATTAATGAGAACTGAATTTTATATTAATAGCAGTTCCACTTGTCACAGGAAATAATTCTCAGATTCTAAAGAGATATTTTTCTCTATGATTGCTGTGGCTTCCTATGAAGCAGTTATTTCCACCCACAACGAGGATGTCTCAATTTTAAAGCACAAGTATGTCACACTCCACCAACACTATACATTGTTCTGGATTATAAGGACAGATTAAAATTTCACCATAATTTGTTAAAGAATTTTAGGAGGCAGTAGCTGTCATTGTCCACAGAGATTGCAAATTGCCCTGGCATGATGTGACAATTAATGATTTATTGCTGGATTACATAAAGGATGTCAAACATATGGACCATTGCTGCAGCCAAAAGATACAAGCAGCTTGCTGGAAGTATCACATATACACTGCAATTTTCTCATATATCAGAATGTTTTTGCTAGTAAGAAAAATTACTCAATCAAAAACACATAGCTAGTTTTGCTTTAGGGCACTCAGTCCTGAACTGTTGTGAATGTTCATGGTTTTAGTGATGAAGTTGGGTAGTATTTTTTATCTTTCTCTCTGTCCATCTATGAACCCATTTCTTAGATAACTAGGTTTTTCCAATAGGGTATTTTAGGCTACTACCATTACTTAGAGGTGTCTATCCACACAAGTCTAGAAGCACAGTCTTAATCATCTAATGGGGTTCCCATCCCTGGGTGGGAAAATGAACATTAGAAAGAGCATTTAAAAAGTACATTCTTTGCCTAAAGAAGACAAGCTTATTAGTATACATGCTAAATTAATTTCATTTTACACTTTAAAATACATAGGAAAAATCAGTTTAATGTTTTCTAATGTAAATCATGCCCAAATATGTAGTTTATAGCCTATAGATACCTGATTTGCAAATAGAATGTTCTTAGATAATGGAAACACCTAAGAGTCCCAGTTTTATTGACTCTATAAGTACTGGATGGAATCATATACTATTAACACTGTTGCCTATTTGCAAGAGATCACAGAGGGATTCTGACTTTACCTCTGCAAAGGGTAGAGGAAAGCACAGGAAAGCACCCACCTCTGCTTCTGGCTGAAATTGCATGGCACAGTGTACTGGAAGAAGGAAACTGTGCCTTGTATCCTCCGCCCTCTAAGTCACATAGCAAGACAGCAGATTTGAAAGTTTGTTGGTTAATTGCTAGAGGCAAGAAAGGATTTCTCAATTCTTTTTCTATTGGTCACCTGACAAGGTAGGCAGCAATATACCATCTAAGTTAATCACAGCTGTACAATCTAAAGAAAATCTGAATAATGGATTTAATAGTAGACCAGATTCAGTTATCAAGAGCAACTAAGTCTGAAGCACATCTAAGATATCACAGATGAACTCTGGCACCTCTCTAGTCTGAAAATCTAGTATCATCAGTTCTGTCAGTGCTAATGAAACTCCTTTGGGACACAAGAGTGAAAATGAAACGTAAAGGTGCTAATTTTCTCACTAACTTGACTGAATGAGTTCCCCTGTCTAAGAGATTTATGTTATAAAGACACAGCTGTTCATTTCATTCACAATCTGCTAGTCGTAGTTGACTTACAGCCAAACTCAAAAGGAAGTTTAGTGAATTTAGGTAAGTTTAATAAGGCTCTATGCCAATTCATAATTTTAAGTATCATCAACATGCCAGTGTAAGCTCAATGTTAATACACATTCATAGCTTTTCAGCCATGTATAGACTAATCATTTAAGTGAAAACTAATCACCTCATCTCACCTTAAAGTCAGAGGTTAGAAAGAGGCACCTCCAGTGGAGGATTCATATCTCGTGGCTCAGGATGATGTGAACTGTTCCCTATGTTTACCTTTCTTTCCGTTCTCTGCAGAAGAAGATTAGACAAAAAGACTTTCAGACACCTAAAATTTGATGCAATGAACCTTCACTTGTGCACCACTCCTGGATTGAATTGAGCAGACTGGAATGTAATCTCAGTATAATCACTTTCTCATTGATTTCCTTGGACTCACTACAGTTATTCAGCAAAATAGGCTCAGATGCACAGGTGAAGCATCACAGGTGTATTGCACCTATCCTGTGCTGAGGTGCTGAAAGAAATAAATGTATCAAAACCCAGCAAAAAATACCTAATATGAAGATTAAGCCAAGAAAGCAAGAAAACAAGCAAACAAGGAAGCGTGATAATGAAGCAATGCAAACCACACATTTATTTAGGCTAAAAATACCCTTTTTTCAGTTAGTAACTCTTTGGTTGAGGTGTTATTTAGCAATTCCATTTCTCCTAAAATTACAAGAATTCTTTCTGTTCAACATGCAGTGCAATCAAGTCACAGTTTATAGGAAGCAAATCTTGCCTGGTTTCTTTTCCTTACCCTAGCAGATTCAGAAGAGCTTTAATGCTGACAGATTCACCTATCTGAGGATAACAGGAGGAATCATCAGCTGTCCTAGAGGCAGAAACAATAGGCACCTTTACATTCTGCAGTGGTTTGAAAGATATTTCTATAAGCAGGGAGATTTTCTCTATAAATTAAGAATATTGCAATCTTAACACAAAGTTGCCTCTTCTGACCTGTGCTCTGTATATTGTATTTTCTTGAAAATCACCAATACTTTTGTTTCGACAAAGCCTGTACACAACAAACCTGTTACAATTCAATAATACTAAGAGATTTTCAATGATCCAAAAAGATGACTGGATTTGCAATGGTACCCCTAGATTATTAACTGTCCAAAAGCCCTGGGTATGATTGAGCTGATGGAAATGTCTGCACAGAAAATAAAGTACAAGATGCCCCTATAATGCTGATGTGCAGCATACAAATTTGCACTAGTCCAGTGTTTGGTAATAGGAAAGGATATGTCTCCCTTAATCCAGGTGACACTGTGTATCCACCTTAGCATGCTGTCTGTGCAATCAAAGAAAACAAGAGTTGGGTTATTTTTTTTTTCCTTTTGTACTAGGATGCATGTATTTGCAAGGAGAGCAATGCCTGTACAAATGTACAGCCTTTTTGAATTTAGAAGTTTCACTGAATTGAGTAGAAACTAAGCCCATCATTCTGTTATGTTTTGAACTTTGGGCACAGGAGTTAGACAAAACTATGGAAATTTGCTTTATCCCCATCAATTTCACAGATACAAGCCTCTTATCTATATTTATTATTGTACTCTGGTATTTTGTCTAATTTAGTCCCGAATCCAAAGATACATATTTAAATATCATTTGTTCATAAAACACCATGGCATTTTAGATGAAAACTAGTGTTAACTGAAGATGGTGGAATTTAACTAATAAAGGACTTCGTAGGAGCCATCTTGCAGGGGCTTCAAATTAAAGTCTATTATGTTAAAAGAAGAGGAAAATGGCTCTCTCTGAAGTCTATGCAGTTTATGTTTCTAATCCTTAGAGTGAACTTTGCAGCCAGCCTTGTAACCATTTCCTACCTGTTTAGGGAGTCATCATTAGATCCATCACTGTCAACTCAATAAAGTTAACAGCAGTGAAAACAGGAAACTTCTCATTATGAATTGATGAAAAAATAAATCTGTACAAATGGAATATTCACATTTAATAATAAACACAATGAAGTTTAACTCAATAATAAAGCCTGGTTTTAGAAAAAAACAATATAGTGTGCATGCTAATTAAATACACAGCTTGTCTCTGGAAAGCTTATCTATTGGAGACAGTCTTTTAACCTAACCAAACAATTAAAAATCAAACCTGAGGTTAAGCACCTAAGAGGAACATGCACTCTCAAATTTCAATAGAAATGTGTCTCACTTCAACATTCATATTCAATGCATGGTCATTCTTTCCACTCTTTACAAGGCAGATCTATGATGGCTGGATGAACCATGACAGGTCATTTTTTAAGTGCCAGAGTCATGAGAAATTTATTTCACCACCTGTGGCAAGGTAAAGGACTATCACTAGGACTTTTGACAACTCAAACAATAAGGCAAAATAGGATGGGGAAGAAAAAGAGAAACATAAAACATTGGACTATTTATTTAGGCTATGTTCCATATCACCAGTGGTTTTTTATAGAATAAGGCTAGCCTGTAAAATAGTGGGTGGTGGATTTCTTATCATTTAATGGCAAAAGAGGGTCTTCATAACCACTCGTCTGAAAACGCTGCTCAGTAGATTCCTATGTAGATTCTACGTTGCTAATGCTCAGCATTACGAAGCTGTTTTTGACAAAATAAACAAACTTTGAAGCACAGGGATCCCAGATGTGGGGAAAAAAAAGAGAATTTACATGAGTGAAATCTTTTATCTGTATCAAACTTCTCTGCAGCCACTGGGGGTCTGTGTGGGTTTAAGGTACTGCACACCCCTCTCATAATGGAAACAGAGTTTTAATAGATTCCCTTTAACAACACCCCAAAGCCCACAGTTCTCTTATGGGCAACACGATCATTAGACAGAAATCCACTCTTGTCTGTTTTTCCACAGTTAATAAAATGACAAAATGTTTTATTAAAATGGGATTTGCACTGAGCCAAGTCATAAAACCAACTAGAGACAAATGGACCTCTAAGATTTTTTATCTGGATATCTGTTGTCTGCTGACTATACCAAAACTAACATTAATTTTCATTTAAGCCCAGAAAGGGTAAATAAAATAAAAAAAATCCATATATTTTACTAACATCTGCAGATTATATTATTTACATTTTTTCCCTGTGTACAGAGTCTTGCAAAATCTTTACAAATTATGTATGGGGAAGAGAACCTATCTGCTGTAGTAAAGCTGATAAGCCTCAAACAACATCTCTATGTGTTGAAAGACTTTGCAATAATCCTTTACCTTCTATATATAAAATATTATAACTGCAAAGCTAATGTTGTTTTTTGGCTTAGCATTGTAAGACAATTCTTTCAGATGTTTTGGTCACTGAGGAGAAAAAGTATGCAAGTTAGGAAATGTGATATTTTTCAGAGACTCAAAAGAAGTGAAATATCAGTATTTTGAGTAAACAAAATACTTTATTTCCATTTCTTCCTGCAGTCCATGCTTTTTATTCTAAGAGTCTGTGGCTGCTAACTCTCTGTGTACTGCTCTCCAGCTGAAAAGGCATTTAGCTTGATGAGACAGCGCTTTAAAATAAAGTTGCTGGAGGAACCTCAGTCCATCCCACCCCTACCAGGTTGCTGCCAGTGCCAGCAATGGATGCCCAGAGACTGGAGAGGGATCACAGGTCAGCAGGAGAGCACTCTGAGAGCAGGACAAGGGAATTCCAGCCACACCACCCAGTAGCTTACCTGCACTGGGGACCCAGTGTCAATGTCTGTGTGCAAGGCACAAAAGAGGAGGCTTTTGGCTTTACTGGCCACTGGAGCAGAGCAGGAAGATCCAAGGGCTGAAACACTTCTGTGAAGGCAGTCTGAGAGGGTTGGGCTTGCTCTATGTGGAGAAGAGAAGGCTCCAGCAAGACTTTGAGGCACTGTTCCTAAAGGGGGCTAGAGGGAGAGGGAGGATTTTTTACAAGGGCATCTAGGGGCAGGATAAGTAGGAATAGCTTTAAACTGAAAGAGGATTGGTTTAAATTAGATACTAGGAAGAAATTCTTTATTGCCAGGTTGGTGAGACAATGGAACACGTTACCCAGGAATGTGAATGTCCCATCCCTGGAAGTGTTCAAAGCCAGACTAGATAGGGCCCAGAGCAACCTGATCTGGCAAAAGGTGTGATTCAGGATACATTCAATGATTTTATATCTAAACTTGGGATCTCATTTATTTTTCTTCCAGTAAAACATAGACTCCAAATTATTGTAAACAGGACAGATCAATTAAATGCTGGATTTTATATTCCCCACTTCTTGATGCCTTATATAGTTTCACATCAGAATATGGCAAGTATAAAGTGGATTATTTCCATTTTTTTATTGATAATAGAACTTTTGTGACCTTCATCAAGGGATCACTCCTGGCCAAATGGTTCACACCAACTGAATGCATATTCTTTCCCTAAAATTCAAAGCCTGAAGGAAACCATTTTGTCTCCCACAAATATTTTTCCTTATCAAGAAAATAGTTTGGCTCTAGATTAGGGCACAGGAACAAATCAATGCACATGTGATGCGGATATGATTTAGCCCTGGAGCTAAACAGAGAGTGAACCATCTGAGAGGTATATCCACAGCAGGCCTGCCCCTCCTTCCCCTCATTTTGCAGCCTTTTAAATGTGCAATGGACACCATCATGCAAATCACTGAACAGAAAGAACAGAAACAGTGAATAAATAAGCTGCCTTGTCTTTGTTGAAAAATCCCTTGAAATATACCAGATTTTGCCCACAGTTGCTGGATATGTTATTGCAAAGAATAAAAGATATAAATGACAACATGCTGACTCAGGATATTTAGAAAGTAACCAGGACAAGCTAAAATACAAAGCAGCTTAGAAGGAAGAAGGCATATTGGATATCTCTGAAAAATGAGGAGATAAGACACAACAGAGTACTAAAATACTCAGTCACAAATTCTGCAGCAGGTTTGACCACAGACTTAGGTGCCAATGGTGTAGTGCATTTAAGAGATGATAGTTTCCATTAAAAGAAAATTAAGACACAGAGAAGACAGTATGACTCTGTACAAAAGTCCCAAGGCACAAGAAAGTAAATATAGAAGGAGAGGATACAACTGCTGTCAGCACAATGATAGTGAATGTGTAGGATGGAGAAAATGTTTTTTGAAGAAAGAACTTTATTCATTTGAAGCTATGCATATTCAAATACTCTTTTTGCAAAAAACCAAGAATACCTGTCATGACTGTTTTTCTTCTATATTTGTTATGTTTGAAAAATTGAGTATAGCATGGTAGTTAGTTTGGTTTCATTGTAAATCACAGAAGCTTTTTATTTTCTGAACTGGTGAAGTAATATTGATATTTTTACATCAAAAAGATTATTTTAAAAGACCCTAAAAGATTATCAAAAATAAAATAAAATTTTTGTTTTACTTTTGGCATTTCTTAATCTTCTATTTACTTTTTCAAATGCAGGGTTACTTTTAGATCAACAGTGGGGTGTTTTTAAAAAAATAGTTTGTAAGGAAAAATATAAAGGAGAGGCAGCAGGAGGTTTGGATGAAAGGAGAAGTATTGGGCTGAAGGGAAAGCATGAGTCTTGCTTTACATCTGGAGCTCTTTGGAGGGGTTAATAGTGAAGCTGATGAGGGAGATTTTGTTGATATATTATACTTGGATTTCAAGAATGCAGTAGCAAAAATCTGTTTCAAAGGCTCTAACAGGAGCCAAGCAACCACCGGAAGAAAGTAAAAGTCTTTAAAGAGGTAAATAATTGATTAAAAGATAAGAAACAAAGAACACTCTGTCCTTGTTATGGAGGGAGGACACCAGTGGATACCTGCAGAGAGCTGTGCTTCAATCTTTGGACTATTCAGCTGAAAAAGAGGGTGAAAACCAAGATGACAACTGCAAACAAAGTTTGCTGATATGCCAAGTTTCTCACAATTGTAAAGATGGTGTGTGAATTCTGTGAAAGAATGGCAAGGACTCTTGTGAAAGTGAATGACTGGCAAAAAAATAGCAGATGAAATTAAGTATACTTGAATGTAGGTAAACACAAAGTGACACTCTGTGGCTTTGCATGTACAATATTGGGATATGAGCTGTCACCACTGCTCCTGAGTGAGACCTCAGGGACCTATGGATAAGTCTTGTAAAAAAATTTGTTAAATACCATCATACATGGCCTTAGTACAAAAAAATGGAAGAATGTGGAATCTAGAGATTACACCACAAAAAACTAATAGAGAGGGAAACAGCAATATGATGTATGAAGAGTTGGTGACCTTAAGGACTAAAGTAATCCAAAATCTGTCAGGAGTGCATTCTCAAAATGGGAAAAACCGACCAGGGAGAAATTTATCTTGGAAAATAAAATACCTAACTCTCAGGGGATTAAATCCCAGGGTAGCATTTATGCAATCGAAAGGGAGTAAAAAAATTCCAACAAGTTTTGCTGTGAAGCTTGATCAGCAAATAAACAAGATCTATTCCAAAATTATATCCTTGTGAGTTAACTACCCAAAGGAACATGGGAAGGATTAATTTTCAGAGTCATCCTTCAATTGTCTTGTAAGAGTGCAAACAGCAATCCAGTATGACAGAAGACAGGAAACTTTCCCAGGCATCTGAGGATGTAAGGGAGGTAGATAGACGGAGATAAGCAGATATACAAGCCAGGCATGAAAAGTCCAGACCAGTAATACTGATGTTTTGAAAGCCTCACAGAGGCAGGGTCTGAAGGAGACCTGTTCAAAGGGATATGCTGGTCCCCATGGTCCCAGTAAAGGAAGGTTGTGGGTATTTCCATTTCCCAGTGCAGCAGCTCTTTCCAGGTTGCTCTGTACAAACTGTGGCGGGCATGGGGCAACAGGGCTCCTCTGCTCACACTTCTGCCAGGTAGTGCCATCCCCTAATTTACGTTGTCATAGGGGAGTACTGCCATGCTCTAGTGCAGTTTGAGTCTTTTCGGTTTCTTAGCTCTGGGGCAACGCTGATGGAGCTGATGGAGCTCTGTGGCTGCTGCAGACGTTGGTGTCTGGGCAGCTCAGTGCTCAGCGATGGCCTGTGTCCATCTGTGCACATCTGAGTACGCAGGCACACTGACTCACCTTCCTGTCCACCAGGTTACACTGGGAGAACAGAGATTATAAAAGACAAAAAAGGCTGCAAGGGATTTATGGCCGAAGCAAAATTTTAAAATTGATTCTCAATGTCCTGTGGTGCTCTCTCTCTCTCTCTCTCTCTCTCTCTATATATATATATATAGTTATATTGAGATGTGGGGTATTTTTTCCTTCTCAGCAAGAGATGTCCCATCTACATTTCTGAATTCAGAGAAATTTTTCATTTTTCTCTCGAAGTATTTTTTCTGTACTCCAATGCTTTTGTGGTGCCAATTACAGCAACCACACGGTGTTTTTCAGTATAGCAGGAGAGGTTTGGAAAGGAAACATTTTGAGCAAGTAACTGAGATGAGACACAATAATTTGGTATCAGCTTTCTATCTGTCAGGTGCAATCTTGAAGGAAAGAGAGATAGACAAGGAAATCAAGGGACTGCTTTGCTTTTTAAGGGAACTAAATTATTGTCCTGATACCATTGCAAAGTATGACTGCAAAGGTTGCACACAAATGAAACGTTGTACACAAATGTTCTTCATGTTTTCTTCAATTTCAAAATGAGGAGGATAAATGGTGTTGGCATGATCCTCTCTTGATGGAACTCATACAATATGTATGTCAGAATAAATCAATTTTTAAAAAATAAACACAGTAAGGGAATTAAAAGGAGTTAAACAGTGTTTGTACTTCAGTGTAGCCACACACAAACTTCCCTAATTTTTTGTTCATGATGGTTGAAATCATTAATAGCCCAAAATTTTCACTTTTCTTGGTTTTGGTTGATCTTTTAGAAAAAAAGTGAATTTAACCCAATTAGTCTATAGAATAATTAGTCAAACTGAGACAGAAAAGGAGGAAAGAAGGAAAACAACAGATAACTGATAATTGATCTTTCACAAATTAAAAAAAAAAAAAGCCTAGAGAATTCCATAAGAAGAATCTTAGCTCTAGAATATACTGACAGGCCAATTCGATCCACCTCTAGAAATGTAGCAGCCTAAAGGTTTAGTGGTGCTCCACAGGAACTAAAAAATCAAGTCACTTTCCTTATAATTTCTAAATAGACATATCAGTTCTTCAAGTTTCTTGTTTCACAGTTGATTTTTCATATATTACATAAAAAACAAGTGGCATTTTTCACCTGTTTGGCTGGTGCTCCTGAGATGCTTTTTGTACACATACCATGAGTTCATAGTCAGAGCCTGAGCTGGACCCCATTTTGGTGAATAGAGGCCTCTCACTTACTCAGATAGGCTTTGGATCGTGAGTGCTAGATCACGACAGTGAGGATCATAATTCAAATAATAAATTTGTTTTAGACAGCTTTTTTTAGTACTGCTTATTTTCAAAAATGTATCAAAAGTACTTTTCAGGTTTTGAGCCCTCAAACAAGATGTTTTTATGCCTTAAAATATAGTTAAATTTATCTTAACCAAATCTAACTTAGCCAAACGGGTTGATTATTCTGTCTTCTCTCCATGAAAACTGACAGAACATATTAGGTTCTAATCTTTTTTTATTTTCTTTTTTTTTTCTCTTAAAATGCAAAATATACAATTCTTATACCAAAATTTCTGCTTTTTCCTTTTTTTCCAAATTTAGAGCACTGAGCAGCTAGCTGGAGATCTTGCAGAGAGAAAACAGGCAAGACTTTTACTTTTCAAGCTGGTTGTTACCCTGAGCAGCTCCAGGTTCTGCAGAAAGGCAGTTTGACAGTTCTCAGCAGCTCCTGGGGACAGGCTTCCTCCCCAGTGGCATGCTTCCAAACCTTCTGTGGCTCTGAAATTGCATGCTGATGGATCCCTTATGGTATAGAAAAGCTAATGTTGTCTTTCACACACAGAAGAAGGAACTAAGAGGGGAAGAAGCGTGACTGACCTGGACAGCTAAAAGAAGAATCCTTTAAAAAAAAAGTGTGAAAGGAAGAAAAGACAGCCAGCAGAGGAGAGATGAATGAGGAGAGGAATTTTCCTGTTTGAGTACAGTTGGTGAGTACTGGGTGTAGGCACCATTCTTATGGATGTACCTGTCTGAGGTCCTTGGCCCTTGAGAAAAGACCAGAGACAACTTCTCTTCAGACCATGAGAGGGGAGCAAGTGAATCTTTCCAAAGCCAGAACGGAAAAAGAGCTTTTGTAGCAGAAAACCATAGTGATTGTGTGCATATTTATTTCTGACACTGAAGAATTTCTTCCTTTGCTGCTTGCTGACCAAGCACACTGAAAGTTTTTAACAATTGCCTGTGTCTGTCCTGTATATGATTGAATCTTCCCTTCTTTTATTTTGGGAACTCATGAGCACTCTTGTTTGTACCAGGTGCTGTGACAGTGTCTTTCAAGCCACCCTCCCTGTAACAGAAACATCCACTGCCTTTTTCAAACCAAAAGTTTTCTGTCTTCCTATATTTCTTCCTTTGTGATATACCCTGTATACTTTTCTTCCACCTTTTCCTTATTTTTTGAATTTTACATGTGTCTTTTACTTTCCTACTCCCACTTCTTACTTCCTACTCCCACCTGCCCTGGGCTTTATCATTTTCTGTTTTCCCAATGTTTTATGTAGCTTCATAATCCTTTCCCTAGTTCTGCTGTTCCACCCAACTCATTGTTATCTTTTATATTTTTCTGGGGCATATATCTTTCATGGTGCCAAGCTCATTTAGATGTGATGGCAGAGATGTGATTGGAGGCTGTGTCATGCTGGAGGCTGTTTATGGATGCCTACAACTCATTCTATTTGTAGGCTATGACAGACAAACAGAGAAATGTCATCACGTGTAAGCCTCAAAAAAGAAAGCAGAAGGTATTTCAAGGAAGGAATGAGGGTGTTGACAGAGCAGGTGTCTTTAGCTGTGCTTCAAATTCCTCAGCAGATCCTCAGCTCCTTCATCCTCTGAGCTACACCAGCAGGAGCCTTCTCAATGCTCTTGAGAGCATTTGGTAAAGGTTACCAAACTCTAAAAGACTCCTTTTATGTTTTCTATTGCTCAAGCTATTTTCAATATTTTGTTCTAGTCATGTGTTTTGTATAGGGTATTAGTTACTATAGCAACCTTAACTGCAATTTGACCAAGAATATAAACAAGAAATATGTACATTACACAGTAATAGTTCTGTATTCATTACATCCCAAATATTTCACAGGCAGAAGAATTTAAAATTATTTTTTAAGTGATCAGACAAAAGCCCTCCATTTATTTATGAAAACAAACTAATTGCAATACAAATTATTTGAGCCCTGCATTTGTAAGGAATGAATCAGACACAATTTGAAGAGGCAACTTATTAAAAATTATTAGAATTATATCTCTGTTAGTGACTCTTCAATAACAGTGACTTGGAGCAATGCATGCTTTATATCAAACAAGGTAAAAGCAAGATAGTTCACATTCATATTGCAATTAACAGAAAGACTGGATTAAAAATCTGGAAAAGAGATAGAAGGTTTTGCACTGTTCACAGGAGCCATGATTTTGTAATTCCAATGACAATTTTCAGGTGGTACATCTTGAGCTGCACGTATAGTCCTGTGCACATTCTAACCTGTCAAGGTGCAAAGCTCAGGGTGAGAGACGTGCTCAGATCCTGCTAAGCCTGTCTGCAAGGTCCCAGATACTAAGAGGGACATGAGTTAATTGTGCTAAAATGGACATTTAAGCACAAGCTCAAATTACACTAAATTCACAAATATGTCATCAGTTCGAAAAATTTGGGTTGGGATATTTTTGGAAAATTTAGGCAAGAGTAAATATGAATTGCAGTCAGATTTGGTCATTTCAGTAGTTAAAGTGTCAAATGGCTAATAAAAATATAACAACAATAGCTTGGAGGGGGGATGTCTTATCATTAATGAACTGACCAAGCATGCTCCCAGAAAAATGGAGCTTCAACCCTGATCTCTCTGTGCCAGGGAGAGTTAAACCTAGTGGGATATTACAAGATATGTAACTCACATAGGTAAGCTTTCTAGGACCTCAGTCTAACAGAGGAACTTGGCTTTCAATGCTACTCCAACATTACCCAGATGTATTTGATAATTACTTAAAAGGAGACACAACTCCAGAGGGAATAAGAATTTATAGTGGGGTATTTTCCTTATTCTCATGCTTTTGGAGCAAACCTACCAAAATTATTATTATGGAAATCTGGCTGTTTGAGTTGCCTGTGTTCTTCCGATGCAATTTCCATCTTTTAAATTTGTCTCACGGATTCTTTTTAGTTCCATTCTCACAAACACGTCAGTGCTATCACGCAAACATCATCAATGACACTCCAGCAAAAATAAGCAAGTGCTTAAGTGCTTTCAAGAATGGAGCACTGGTGAGCGTCTCATTCAAGACCAGTCAGAGCTAGACACAAAGGAGCTGATTCCTTGTGAGTATAAGAAATAAGTGTTTTGTATCATGCTAAATTTTAGGTGAATAGGAATGAAATGACAGCAGTGCAGTGAGGCGTGTATTTTATAAAGATACTGCCAAGGGATAGAAAATTTTTTTCCAGTCTGTGTATTTTGGGACAGGAATATGCAAGTCAAGTAAATTACCATTGTTACCGAAAAATCAATGACTTGATTTTTCAATTTCTGTTACCTAAATTTCTTGTCCCTGTATTGATCATAGAAGCAGGCTGGGAAAAAAATAATGTCCAAATAGTTTCTGATCTCTCTTAGAATTAGAGCATAAGGGAAATTACACATTTCTGAGGTGTTTTCTTGCTGTATCCAACTGGAGAAGGCTATGAAATAAATTCCCTTAAGAGCAAATGGTCACAACTCCATTGATCTGAACTGCATCACCCTCAATTTATATCAGAACAGGCAATATCACAATTTCATGAAGGTGCTTACTGCTTCTTATCTGCCCACAGAGCTCATGGGAACAGCAGTGATATCCACAGAAACTTTAGGTACATAATACTAAGCATCATTTAGACACACAACATTACCATTTTCAAATACTGATTTCTGACACAGAAAAGTGTTTAAGCCCAACTCTAAGTGTCACTTTTAGTGATTATTTTTATAGATGTGCAAAAACTAATAAACTGTCTCAGATCCTTAGGGTGGGTAAAACTCTGTTCTTCACTGCACATTGTTTCACAGACCTTTAAAGCAAGCAGTCCTTTCACAGTATACAAATCATCTCCTGTTCTCCAGATGAGATCTATGCCTTTTTCCATGCCAGAAAAAGTGTAGATCTCCACATTCATATTTCTTAGTAGAGGGATTGTAAGAAAAGGTCATTTATTCCACACTTTTAAATCAGGATGCTATTCCAAACAAAAGAACTTTAAGCTGGTGTATCAGATATAGCTGCAATTTTAGGGAGATTAATCTACCTGAATTAAGCAGTCTTAATACATAAACAGATGAAAGCTTGTGGACTTTATAAACACAGTATTTGCATATCTTTACATATAAAACAGACACGAAAATGGAACTTAGACTTTACAATAACTTGTGCAAATCACAAAAAAGTGCTATAAATACCCCTATAAATACAGCCAAGTATTTATACTATCAGTCCTATTTATACTTTTATTATTTTATCCAGTATTTATACTTTCAGTCCTATTCTTCCTTTCAGTCCTATGACTCAGACCTGCCTTGCAGTCGATGCCATTGAATAATGTCAAATTCTCCTCAAAAAAAATCAGAATTAAAAAAAAATCAAAAAAGGCTAATAGCTAATTTTGCTTAGAATGGGAAAAATTGATAAAGGTACAGAGCTGTGAGTCACTTGTGACACATAACAATATAGATTACCATAATTTAATAATCAATAAAACCTCAGCTGAACACAGAAGGTATTTCTGCAGCTCAGAAACAGTAACTCTGTTTTCTTTGAATAAGAGGATCCAGGGAAAGCCTGTGGAAAAAATCAAACACATTTTACATTTTAAGAAATAATGATCAAATTCAATTCACAACATAATAATGGTTGTTTGTGGATTGTTTTTGTTTTAGGGCTTTGTGTTTGTTTGAAGTTAAACTATTCAGAAACCAATTTGTAGACATAGAGACACGGGTTTAGCAGCGTTAGGTTTACATTTGGACTTGATGATTTTTAAGATCTTTTCCAACGTTAGTGATTATATGAAATATAAGAAAGAAGAATCCATCTGAATATTTTTGCTATCAAAACATTGCTTAACCTTTGTAGGGCTCTTTGTGATACCAGATTTTGTTGTATCAGTTTCCACTATGCAACTGATCAACATCAAAGAACCACAGTTCCTCTCATGGTTGAAATAAATGCTCTCATGCTTACACCTCTGCCTAGAACAGCTGGAACTGTCCAGGAAATGTTATAGTCAGAAATGCATTGAATCATAGAGTCACAGAATGGTTTTGGATGGAAGGGACTTTAAAAGTCACCTGGATCCAACCACCCTGACATAGGCAGGGACACTTTCTGCTAGAGCAGGTTGCTCAGAATTCCATCTGTCCTGGCCTTGGGCACTTTCAGGGATGGGACATCTGCAACTTCTCTGGGAAACTTGTTCCAGAGCCTCACTGCCTTCACAGTAAAGAATCTCTTCCTGATATCTAATCTAAACTCACCCTCTTTCAGTTTGAAGCTTTTCCCTCTTGTCCTATCACTACATTTTCTTGTCGAAATTTCCTCTCCAGCTTTCTTGCAGAAGGTCCAGCCTTTTGGTCACTGTTGTGGAAATAACTGCATTTTAGAAATATATGAGAAATATCTAGAATAGATGTTATAGAGAGGGTCTTCTTTGCAGATTGAAGAGACTCAAACAAATTGAAGCAAACATTTTTGATAATTACTGTAAACATTGTCATATTTAGGTAGAATTTTGAGATATTAATATTATTAATAGCAAGAAGAGAGAAAATAATTTAAAATACACACAAATACATTTTTTTCATAATTATTTGGCAAGTTGGATTTCTACAAAATCTAAGAATTCTTGCAATTTTAAAGAATATAGGCTGGCATGAATATATTAAGGCTCCCTGGAATTATGATTGGAAAACCCCATCACCACTCAGGTGCAGTGTCTTAGAAGAATGTTAGTCCATATCTGAAAAAAACCAGGCCCACTAGGATAGCCCACAGATGATGAGGTTATATAAAATGTGTCTGCTCCAAAGGTGACCAGATTATTTGATAATGGATGGCCCACAATGTGACCAAGATGGATCTGAGAAAATACACATTAAAAAGTAGCCTACAGAACTATATATAAACAAAATCAAAGAAAACAAATCAGTTTAGATCAGTTAGTTTTGAATGGGTATCAAAATATTATCATACTTTTAAAATACATGTAATCATCCAAATGGACTGTAACTGGTGATGCAGCCTCTAAATTGGACATCTGGAGCTGAGGCAAACCCCAGTGGGCAGTGCAAGGGGCTGTGTCTTTTCAGAGTCAGGTGTGCAGAGCTGGTGCTGTGGCATCCTGCCCTGTGTGACTAATTGCACAAGCACTGCCTTGTTAGGGAGAAAGGCAGCTGTACCCTAAAGTCAGATCTCAGGTTTCATTATTGGTGGTTGTTCTGGTTACATGCCCTTGAGGTTTGGTCCAGCTGTGAAATCTGAATGTAACAGTTCACTTAGATTATCTTTAGTGACAATGCATTCTGCTGCAGTTACTGTTGGGTAGTAGCAGTGGGGAAGTGGAAGCTGCCCTTTCAAGGCTGGCATAGGAGCTCTGTAGCTTTTTCTCTTTGTGATGGATAAGAGCGATGATCAGAGCATGTGAGCTGTGTGGTGCTGCATCCAACCATCCAAAGCCAGGGAGGTTTCAACCTTATACAAACACCTATAAGAAAAGGACTACACTTGTAATAAGCAGAATTTTCCTTAAAAATATGAGTCTTGTGATTAAAGGTGCAACACATGGAAACCCCTCCTAGAGCCTGATTCTCACAGAGACCTATGCCAAGCAACAGCAAGAATATATTATCAACATACCCTTTACATGTCTGAATAATTCTCAACATTAATGCAGGCTCTGTGAGTGCTTTAAGGCACAAATAGAGCCCACAGTGAGCAGAAGTCCACTGCTATTTGTTTTTCAGTTTTATAAACTCTATTCTTCAAAGAAGTATCTTTTTAATAGTCAGGGAAAGAGAGACTGTTGTGGTTTTTATGTTGGTTTATCCATTACAATTTGACCACCAACTGCTATGGGAGAAGATTTCAAAAGCAGAAATGGGCAGCTAGATGCTGAACACGCACTGAACACCAAAGGGAGTTTGGCTCCTAACTCCCTTGTGCCTTTGCAAATCTGCCCCAGAAGCTTTAAGTATAACAAACCAATTCAGTGCTGACTGTATTACAGTCTGTATTACATATTCTTGTTTTCACTGCAAATCTTAAGCAAATCTCCTATTTCACAAAAGAACATAACATTTTCTTATTTTGCAGTAGACTGCATTTTAAAGCTGATGGAATAAATGAAAATGACTGACTGCCTCTTTGGTGTACAAGCAAAATGAAAAAGATACCAGGAATTGCTCTCCTCCTGTGCTAGGGATCGTACCTTACCCCCCACCTCCAAAAAGTCTTTTTTCTGCTTTGGAGAGCACAGCAGTCCAGCTGAGATGACAAAGTACATGCTCTCACTTTGGATGGATGACTAGGGATAGTCACTCATCCCCTTAACAAGAGGACCAAGGCCATCCCACCTAATGTTAGCCTGTGATTCCTGCAAGGTGCCTTTACAGCAAACAGAACATACAGATCACGATCAGACATTATCTGGATTCTTGCTGTCTCTTATCTGGGATCCTAAAATTGGGCAAAATGGGTCTTAATCTCTACATGTCTCCATTGATACACAGGCAGCAAAACCTCTGAATGTCAGGACCTGGAACAAATTGAATGGCTCCTGTGCATACTATGAACTAGGAATACACTAACCTTTATCACCCACTTCTGAATATTCTAAATGAAAATAAGGCAATAATAAATGATTGAGAACCAAGGTCCCAAGGGAAACCAAGGGAAAAAATTTATCACACCAAATTGCTTCATTAAGATCTTTTGAAACTGACAGACCTATTTCCAACAAAGTCTAAATTGGCAATATTCTATTACCTTTTCAATAATTTTTTAAATAACTGCCTGTAATGAAGTGATCCATTTCAATCTTATGGACTTAAGAATCACTATGATATGGCAGCTCACTTCCAGACATTAAGGTATTTCACACTGCCTTTAGAACATTGCCATGAGAATCTGTGGGGTTTTTAGAGGATCAAATGAATTTTGATCTACTTCCCAAAATCTTCAAAGAACTCATGCTTCCTCTTTCAGAGGACTCATGTTCCCACGAGGAAGCATAGACCACAGATAACAACACTCAGAATTTCTATTTCTTGATTTTTTCCTAACAATCGTTACCCCAAATATTAAAAGAATTCTAAACTGATCAATTACTTAGTCATTTCTTTAAAAAATATTTGAAGACATGAAATTATTGCATGCTTTCAATAGATACTGGTGGAAGTTCTGTTCTTCTTTCACTCCATTTTACTAGTATATTATGAAGGGCTGAAAAGAGAAAGATTTAAGGCAATGCCAGGTAAACACGGCTTGTGTGTACTGCAAAGAACTGATGATAATTAATGTAATCAGAAATCTGTCCATGTGAAAAAACGACAGTGATGCTATCTTGAATTCAATCAGAACTCATCTGATTTTTTCAGGTCTGCAGTCTGGGAGTTAAGCTCCCCAGAAACAGAGACATGGAGACTTTATACAGGAAAAGGGAAAGCTGAATCTGAGAAGCAGATTATTTCCGTGGTGAGTTCTGATCTTACTGTGTAGAAGTCCCACAGACAGAGTAGGTTACTGATGTTCTCAAGAAGAAAAGCCCCTCTTGTGCATCATTTTTAGACAGAGAGGAGCTCTAATTTAGAAGTTAGGAAAGGAAAGGCAATGATAACTTAGGAAATAGATGAACTGTAAAGGACTAAGTAGGGAGGATAGATCATCACTGCTCAGAAGCTGCTGTTTTAGAACAGCTGGGTAAAATTCTGTTTAAGAAGGGAATGAGATGACAAAGAACAAAAAATTAATTCAGTAAAAAAGGCTAGACCTCTCTTAGTTTCATGCATGAAGGGTAGAACATGGATCTCCCTTCTTTCCAAATGAAAAAAAATCGTGACTGGTTAAAGCAAGCAGGAAGATACTTAATCTCATTATTTATGAATATCATTATGCCTCCCTTCAGAAGGGCATTTTGCCAGCTTTACTTAAGCAGCAGCTAGGCTCTTTCTCAAAACCCCATCTTTGGATGGTATTAGGAAAGCCAATCACTGTCCGGTGTCAGGCTATCCAATATTTGGGAAGAAAATTGAGGTTATGCTGAGGGGTCAATGCTTGCATTTCAAAGGTTTAGATGGTCCCCATCTAGCTTGGTCAATATGTAAGTCGAGAAATAAGAGTACAGGATCATTTCCTAATGAGTCTATTCTGTTGATGGGCCTTTTAGATTTTCCTGTGAAGGCAGATAACGGATTACATTGATAACGGATTACAGCAGGAAGAGCACCTCAAATTCCTCTTTTTCAGAGGCAAAATTCCACCACTTTATTCTTGTCCCATACTTACACATAGCTACTGTGAGTAATGCTGCATTGCAACTGAAACTTCAATGCAATCAATACTTTGATTTTATAACTCCTTCCCACTCAGCCAAAATCCTAGATTTATTACTCATACAGGACACAATCCTGTCATCACTGAAGTCAGTGGAAAGACTGCCATGTAGCTCAGATTAGCAAAGTTTTGATGGATAATTGCAGTAAACATTCATGTGTATTCTGTTACTTGGCAGAAACAGTAAGGCTGTTTGCCTTTGAAAGAAAGGGTCATCAACCTCCTCCTTAAGGAAACAGTTTAGAGACATTTACATTATTTTAAACCTGACATTGTCACAAGGTTGTTTAAACCAGACTATCAAATTCTTTTTTAGTAAATACAGGAAGATAACTAGATGTGAAATCTGGCAAGCACCTGAACAGGCTATCTCCCTCTGCAGGCTTGTACAGATCACTCACTGTAAGGAACTCACAGAATCACAGAAATTCTAGTTTGGAAGAGACCTTTAAGATCATCGAGTCCAACCCATGTTCTAACACCTCAACTAGATCATGGCACCAAGTGCCACATCCAGTCTTTTTTAAACTCTTCGAGGGATGGTGACTTTACCACCTCCCTGGGTAGATGATTCCAGTATTTGATCACTCTTTCTGTAAAATACTTCCTCCTTAATTCTAGCCTGTATCTCCCTTGGCGCAGCTTGAGACTGTGTCCTCTTGTTCTGTCTGTTGTTGCCTGGAGAAAGAGACCAACCCCCAGCTCACCACAGCCACCCTTCAGGAAGTTGAAGAGAGTGATGAGGTCACCCCTGAGTCTCCTTTTCTCCAGGCTGAACAACCCCAGCTCCCTCAGTCGTTCTTCATATGGCTTGTGTTCCAAGCCCCTCACCAGCCTCGTTGCTCTCCTCTGGACACGCTCAAGCATCTCAACGTCCCTCCTAAAGTGAGGGGCCCAGAACTGGATACAATACTCCAGGTGAGGCCTCACCAGTGCCGAGTACAGGGGAAGAATGACCTCCCTGCTCCTGCTGGCCACACCATTCCTGATACTGGCCAGGATGCCTTTGGCCTTCTTGGCCACCTGGGCACACTGCTGGCTCGTGTCCAGCCGACTGTCAACCAGCACCCCCAGGTCCCTTTCCACCTGAGCACTGTCCAGCCACACCGTCCCTAGCTTATATCGGTGCAGGGGGTTATTGTGGCCAAAGTGCAGGACTCGGCACTTGGACTTATTGAACTTCATCCCATTAGATTCTGCCCATCCATCCAACCGTTCCAAGTCCCTCTGCAAAGCCCTCTGTCCCTCTAACAGATCAACACACGTTCCCAGCTTAGTGTCATCTGCAAATTTGCTAATAAAGGACTGTAAACCCTCATCCATGTCATCAATAAAAATATTAAACAGAACTGGCCCCAGCACAGACCCTTGAGGGACACCCCTGGTGACTGGCCGCCAGCTGGATGCAGCGCCATTCACCACCACCCTCTGGGCCCGGCCATGCAGCCAGTTCTGAACCCAGCAAAGAGTGCTCCTGTCCAAGCCATGGCCTGCGAGCTTGTCTAGGAGTGTGCTGTGGGAGACAGTGTCAAAGGCCTTGCTGAAATCCAAGTAAACAACATCTACAGCCTTCCCTGCATCCACTAGCCGGGTTACCTGGTCATAAAAGAAGACCAGGTTGGTCAAACATGACCTACCCCTCCTAAATCCATGCTGGCTGGGTCTGATACCCTGGCCATCTTGTAAATTTTGCGTGATGGCGCTTAATATAAACTGTTCCATTATTTTGCCAGGTATAGAGGTCAGGCTGACTGGTCTATAATTGCCAGGATCTTCCTTTGCACCTTTTTTGTGAATGGGTATCACATTGGCCAGCTTCCAGTCATCTGGAACCTCACCAGTGAGCCAGGACTGTTGGTAAATGATGGAGAGTGGCTTTGCAAGCTCGTTTGCCAGCTCTCTCATTACCCTGGGGTGGATCCCGTCTGGTCCCATAGATTTATGAGTATCCAAGCATTTCAGTAGTTCTATGACTGCCTCCTCTTGGATAATGGGGGGACCATTCTGCTCCCTGTCACCATCAACCAACTCCTACATCAGAAGATCCCTGAAGTGTGGATAGGTACAAATTAAGTGATTGAGGTACATAGGTGAAATTCATCTACCCTGAAAAAAATATTTTGAGGTGTGGTAGAAGATATTTCTGCAACATTATTGGAAAAATAAATATGAATATCGATTTCACAAGATTATTTGTATCCCAAATTTTCTATTGAGAGTGTCACAGTTATTACTTTCCTACTTAGCACATCCAGTGAACCCACCATCAGAACTCAGGAAACTGCAGCACCATCTTCCTGATAAAAAAATCACAGAAATCCTCTCAGGACCTTTCTCTTATGAGAAGTGTACCCAAAAGTTCAGTTAGCATAAGCCATACAAACTCATTTCTTGGAACATCTGCCAAAGTGAATGTATCTCTAGAGATTAAGCCACTTCAGTCAAGGACTCTTTGAGTCTAAGTGTAATTTGTTGATAGTAATTATTTTTAAAGCACTGATGGTTGCACACCTGGTTATACGTGCTTTCTCCCAGTTTTCCTCTCATGCCTGTTAACACTTCTTGTGAAGACCCTGCTATTAAAAGGTAAGCCAAACATTCAATGTCAAGATAGAAGGACTGATTCTATCTTTGAAATCTCTTTCATCTGGCAGCCTGGCAGAATTAAAGTTCAACCAAGCATTCTCAAGGTATGATGAAAAAAGAGATGCAAGACACTTGATTAACTGCTCTTGCTGACATCTTTGATTTTTTATCTCAATATATTTTGTTCCCTATTTATGAAGCTTCCACAACCACAACAGTGGTCTAAACCCCAGTTAGGAGCAGTATCTAATAAGGAATAAAAACTTCAAGTACCCTAGCCAGAATAAGTGCTTATGAAAATTTTTAATCACCTACATAAGATTACCCTTGCTTTAGCTTTACAATTCTTTATTTACTCCTTAAACCATTAATACTTTACTTATTTTTTCTTCTGATCATAGATTTAAAAGTTTCTTCTGTGTTTGCCTGATTTAACCTCTTTCGCTGCTTCAATGCCTCCATTTCACCCAGCCATCGGACTTCTTTCATGATCAGTATCATAATTTCTCACCATTTTTCTCACAGCCTGGACTCTTCTTGTCCTCTTTCTCTCTTCTGACAACTTACCCCTCTATTTATGGATTAGTTAGAAACAATATGACTTTACCCACATGTCCTTCTATTTCACTTTCAACTCGCAGCTATCTGGTCATTCTTTATGGAAGGAGAATGAGAGCACAAGAAGAATATTAGAGTTACTGTAACAATCTTAGGAATCCCTTTGAAACTACTTGTTTTCTTTGATTTAATTTTACCCTTCTTCAGGGACCTATGAAACTATTACTTCCTCAAACCACCAAAACTAAAGTTTTGGAAGATACCATTTTTGTCCTCTTGGACCTAACACAGAACTCCTCTTGGAACAGTGTATGTTCACATCTTCATCAATTCCCACTTCACCTGACTGCTAAGGTAGTATATTTGAGAACATACTTATCCACTCTTTAAGTCACTGTGTGGGTTTTCTGTCCTTGTTTTCCTTCTCTCTTCTCTCTACACCTTGTTTCTCATCAGCAAATACAAATTTGACTACCATCTGTTTGCTAATGACTCATAGATATACTAGGCTACTCCAGACTAAACTCCTTATGTCCAAACTGAAATCTCAGCTTGCCTCTCTGACATATCCTCATGTAGATGTAGCCATCATCTCCAATGCATCATGAATCAAACAGAAAGCCTATCCTTTCCTGTACACTGAACCTTTCTTTCTCAGCCAGTTAGCTCAAAATACGAGGACACAACTTAAGTCTTTCTCCCAACACACCAGAAGATCTTTAGTTTCTAGCAACTGGGTTGCAAGACTAAATGAAATGTAAGACCCAGCATGAGGAAACCATGCCAAGAGAGCTAGGTTGAAGCATAATTCTTCCAAATGCTTAAACAAATGGTTCAGAATAATAATGGTAGCTCAAGTTAACAGACATTCACAAGATGTTAAACCAAGCCCTTTCCTGAGCTCATAATTGAGACGCTGCATAGCTGTACATCAGTCAGCAGCACGGTCACTCAGGTAGACAGCTGAAGGGAAGTACCTAGATTCAGTACACCTGGGCATGGAGCCCTCCTGACAGGTATGACCAAAGCCTCCTCACAACCAAACATCTCTCCTCTCTCAAACAAAGAAGGATCTTTCCAGCTCTGAAAAATGTAATGTTGCCCTTCCCAAATCCAACGAGATTTTTGCCAAAAAAAGAGATTGTTTTCTGAGATATTTATGGCCTTTCTCCTCTGCTTCTTCAATATTTCTCCCATTTGACAGAACTTATTTAATTCCCAAAGCCTGCTGACACTGTCACATTTTACTCACTGTCATGATACTGACTGACTTGTCTGTTTATCCTAGCTACTGTTACCCACATTATTAGCCTTGCATTGTCATAGGTTATGCTTTGCAGGATCTTCTTATGCTTGACAAGAAAATGAATAATCTTTTTTCCTTGAACTACTATAACAAAGTTCCCTTTTCCCCTGTTAACCCTCCAAAACAAAAATGTTTAAACCTCTGAGAAACAGTTCCTATGTGGAATAGTAATCTTGATGTTGTCTCCTACAGGCATCTTGAAGGCTGCTATCTACACATTCCGCCTTCCCTCAAAGGCAGAAATGTCTTTCAGAAGTCTCATCTTCCTACGGAGGGGATCAGTGTAGGTCCTTTGAAAATAAAGTGTGTTAGAGCCTGCCCCTGAGGAGCTAAGTAGTGCTTGACAGTGCTTTAAAACAGGCAACTTACATTTTCCCAGTGTAACACTTTTCCCAACTGTTCCCCCTAAACTAAGCCTTCCACAAGGGAATACAATATAGCAGAGCAGGAGCAGGCCACCCAGGGGCCCTCTTGAACAACACTATCATGATATCCTCTTTGCTGACCAATACTCCCTTGAAGTATCCTGCCTGACAGCCTCTAACCACTTTTCCCTGTTTTCTTCTTCTTTCCTCATCTTGGAAGGCCATTGATACTTACACTTATTGGCCCCTGCTGGTAGTATATAAAACAATCATGTGGTTGTAGCTGATACTGCAGATGTCATAATTATTGTCAGTCTAACAAGAGATTCTAGTTTCAACACAAAATTACCACAAAGAGAAAGCAGAGTCCAATCTAAGCCTAAGAAACAAATTTTTTGACTGTAGACAGACTGTGGGTGGCATGGCCTCCTTTTTATTCTTTATGATATAATAAATTTGGGTTAGGAACATATGCACATATAAATATTTTTTTCATTGTTCCAGCCTAGAAGACTGTTATGACTAAAGAAGTCATTAAATGTTTCAAGTCTGAAAACAGAGTTCTTGAAAAGAGAATGTGCTAAGTGAGAGTATTTGGAACTCTGGTCTCTATTTTGCTCACAACTAAAGAGCTTACGTGACAAAAAACCATTTGTATGAAGTTGCTCATGGAGAACACTGTTCTACTTTTTGACTTCCTCACACTAAATAGCTGTTTTGCTGAAGACTATCTTATTATAGATTTTTTCCCCAGTATAATATTTTGAATTTTTGAGCTTTCACATTCTGAACTTCACAATAATATTCTGGCAAAAAGCTACAGGCTTCTGTGCCCAGTGCAAGTACAGAAGGCCTATGGATTCCTACAAACATCCCTTTTAAATAAGTATGTGGTATATTTTCAGATATGTTCTGAATCAGTAGTTTTTCTTGGATAGGTGCAAATAGTCTTGCGCCTTACAGAAAGATGTTTCTTCCTCCCATAAAAAGACAACATGGAAATGTGGATTCAATATTATTAACATAGCAAGCTGAAAAAAATTAAAAGAGAAGAGGAAATCTAACCTTTCAGACCTTTGTTTTATATGGCACAGAGGAATAAAAGGACAAGCTCTCAACTGAAAATAAATCCTTGTCAAGTTACTTTTAAATCACCCTGATTAGTACAAATAGTCTTGACATATACTCTCCCCATACCGTCTATAGGGAATAGAAAGAAATATTGCCTCTGTTCAAACTCATAAATTTGTGGATTTTATGGTAGTACATTAGGTACTTAATATACAACAGAGAGATTACAGTCATTAGGTTAGATCATATTCTGTAATTACCATGTTTAGGTACTGCAGTTCCACACTGAACTCAAGTCAGGTTGGTGGAGACTCCTCCTGAAATGCCATGCTTCAGTTCCAGAGTCATCTTCTGGCTTTCTTGGCTTTGAGGGGAAAAAAATATGCCAAACAAGGTTTGTAAAAGTCACTGTGACAGGTACCTGAGTCTGTTGAGAGGATGAAATCTTCTCGGGGTGGGTGTCTGGGCTATCCTGTTTATCTCAGGCTAATGGCAACATGCTGAAGGCCAACAGTGTTTGTGCATTGTGGTTTACTGTCACAGGATGTAAGAAAGGAGAGAAGGCATCTTTTGCAGTCATACTGATCATGGTTCTTGGTTATTTTACCTTATCTAGGTGCTACGAAGGGAAGAAATTAACACCTGTATAGCTCAAAAGAGAAGGAATTGGGTCCCAAAAACTCAATGAGGCCCCAGAAATCCTCAGAAGAAGAACAGAAGGCCTTGGATACTGTAAATCTGTGCTATGTGAGTCAAGACGAAGAAGGCACATATTATATCATACTGGAGCTTTGGTAGAATCTGCCATGAGTAGGATTAAACAGCAACTTCTCAAGAGTGCTTACTGAAACAGCACAGAAAGAAATGATACCATCATTACTGCTTTCAACTATATGCATATAAATGGTGTTTATTTATGATTTTTCAATTATCCTAACTTAACAGACAATACACCAAAACAAAACAAAAAATTATTGGGCCGGATGCAATGCAAACAATTGCTCATTTCAGAAGTCTAAGCCTCAGATTTCTGGATGCCAGAAAGTAAGTCTCAGCTTAAGTTTTCCATCTTTCTTACAATCGTTAGCAAACTCTCCCCAGTGCTCTGACAAGGATAAGTGGAGGAGCCTGAGCAGCTCTGACTGGGGAATTCTACACAGCAGCCTGGCTACATGATGTCTGGTACTAACAAGTATTAGCACCATTTTACTTTCACGAATGGAAAGAAATGAGTCCCGGAGGTGTTCTTAAAATATGGATGAATGCTAACTAAAACCAGATCCCTTCTGTGAAAGCGTTTGGGGGGCAGCGGGTTTGGGAGCGGTCGGGGAAGGCAGTGAGGGGGCTGCGGGCCTGGCCCGGCAGGGAGGGAGAGCTTGCCACGAGATGGCAGCAATGCCACGTCTGGCTCGGCATCCTGCCTGGCTCCGCTTTCCTAATTTTTTTTTTTTTTTTTTTTTTTTTTGAGTGAGAACCACAACGTTTTTACCTAAATACGAGCTTATTACAAAGTCAGCCTACCTCGTTCAGCGCCTATTCACCACCTTCATGCAACTTACAACGAGAAAACAACTTTGCATATTTCCCCACGAAAGAAAACTTGTCGTAAGTGAATAATTACAACCTTGAAACTACCTTTCCAAAAGGGCTTGTGTTTCCGTTTTTCCTTCCTATGAGCTTTTGTCTTTTAATTACGGATATAGGTAAGCATTAATTATGGAGTCAGGCCCAGCATGCAGTGATGGTGACAATTCATACTGGATTGAAAGTCAGGGTTGGGCACGTTTTTGCCACCCGTTTGAAGGCAGGCCTGGCACAGAAACCCTTGCTGGGATCATGGAGCATAGGGACCTGTGACATGACAACCTTGGATCACCATTTCCTTTCCCTCGGGCTTAAGGAACCAACCTGCTCCAGGCTGGTGGTGGGGAAGCCTCTGGTGCATACTGCCATGTCATATTCTGATTGGTTTTTCTTTACTTTTGGAAAGGATTGTTAATGGCAGAAATTCCTCTTGGCAACAAGAGCTCTCGAGAATGGCAACATAAAGACAAAGCAGTGTTCTGCAAGGAGAAATTGGCTCGTCTCCTTCCTCTCAGAAACCACAGCTTGTTCTGATTAACAACTTAGAAGGAACGAGCAGGGCACATTTTGGACCTGAAAGCCTTCCCCTCTCCAGAGCGGGGACGAAAGCAGAGGGTAATTTCACCCAGGACGAGGGACCCCAGCACCCGCACCTCTCGCATGGGGCTGGCGGAGGCGAACCGCAGGCAGAGCTGGGGGACAGACAGGACACCGGGGAATCGCAGCAGAAGCCTCCCGGGCAGGTGTAGCCCTAGAGCCACTGCCCTTCTCCGCGCCGGGGGCACCGGGCCCGGGACAGCCATCGCTCCCCTGGGGCCGCTCGGCGGCGGGCAGCAGCCGCCCGGGGAGGCCGTGCGGGGCGGGGGGCGAGGCCGTGCGGGGCCGTCCGGCGGCGCGGAGAGGCTGCGGGCTGGGCGAGCTCCGGCTGCACAGCGCCGGCCGCTTCCCCTCTCCCTGGGAAGTGATGGTTGAGTCCGGCGGCGGCGGCGGCGGCTTCTCGTGTGGCTGGCAGCCGCTCCGCCGCGCTGCCTGCGCTGCTCTCGCCGCGATCCCTCCCTCCCTCCCTCTTCTCTCCTTCTCCTCCTCCTCCTCCTCCTCCTCCCTCTCCTCCTCCTCTTCCTCGCACTCTCCGCATCCCTCTCCTCCCGACGCCGCCGCTGCCCGGCTCTCCCCGCCGGCGGCCGTGCATGCCTCGCCGCCCGCGGCCCCGGGCGTGCCTCCCCTCCCTCCCCGGGTGCCCTCCCTCCCCTGGGCGGGCGGCGGGCCGGCGGCGCCGGGGCTCCGCGGGCGCTGAGCGGCGCAGCCCCGCCGCGGCGCGGGACTGATGCTGTCTGTGAGCAGAGCGGAGCGAGCCGCCCGCGCAGTCCTGCAGGAGGCGCCGGGCGCTGCGCGGCGCTCGGGACCCGGACCGCTCCTCTCCGCCTCTCCTCGCCCTGTGGTGGTTATTTGGCGCTGTCCTTAGCCCCGCTGCCGCTCGGAGGACACGGTCGCAGCCGAGAAGAGCCGCCGGGGGTTTTGTGTGAGAGTGTGTGTGTGTGTGGAATAACTGCAGACATGACTGCGTGGAGGAAATTGAAGTCTCTACTGGTTCTCTGCGCGGGGCTCCTCACTGCAGCTCAGGGTAAGATTCGGGTTTCTTGCATTGCATTCGTGTAGGCTGTGGTTACGGCACTCATAACCCCTCGGCTAAATCTCTGCCGCTCGGTTGAGCTCTCTCCCTCGCTTCGTTTCTGCGCCGGCGAACAGCAGGCTGTCGAGCCCGGTCTCCCTTCTCCCTGCCTCCCACCTCCCGCCGGTGTTCCCCTAGGGCTCTGCTCCCGGCCGGTCACTTCCCCCGGGAGAAACCAGCCCCCTGGAGTTGGGCAGCAGCCGCTGCGACGCCGCGAGCGGAGCCGTGCGCATCCAGCCGCCTGGGCAGCGCCGGAGTTTGGGAACACTTCGCTCTCCGCGCACGCACGAACGGCACCCGCTGCCGTGTGAGGGACAATCCCCGGGCTGGCAAGTTTGGATCTCCCCTCCTCCCGCCTCCCCGGCTTTTGCCGTGCTCGAGGGGGAGCGCGGAGTGGGTGGTCGCGGAGAGCCGCCTCCGCCTGCTTTCAGCCGGCTCCGCTCCCCGCAAGTTGCGCGGAGGCGGGGATGCGGCGCCGGGGACACCTCCACCAGCTGCCTGTCCGTGCCCGAGGGAAGAGGACTCCTCTCTGCTGGGCGTGCGGTGGAGAGAGTCTCCCCACCTCAGCTGGGTTTCTCCTTAAAATCAATGGGGGAGGGTGGAGAAACGAGGGGGTGACGGGGGAGAATTTGGTTACACAACTTCAGTGCTGGCCTCAGCCCCATTACTTTGCCTCATCGCTGGAGACAACAACTTCCCCATTATTCACTTCGCCTCTCATTAGCCCTGCGCTTTTTCATGCTGGGAGAGATGCGAGTCTGTGTGTGCGAGAGAGAGGGAGGGAGCGAGGCAGCTCGGAGCTGAGCACCTGTCCCCGATACAGCCTCTGTCATCTCCCACCTCGCTCCCGGTTGTTCTGCCTGCCTCCGGGATGACGGTTCCCCTTGCGGTTTGTACCGTCTGAGTCTCCCTTAACCCTTCCAAGGCGCTTTGCATCGTTCCCACCATTTTATTTTTCTCGCTGCTCTTTTCGGTGCGGGGGCGGCTGAAGAAGGGGGAGCAGGGCTACCGCGGCCCCCGGGTTGGCGGGCGAGGCTGGAGCCTTCCCCGTCCTGCGGGTGCCCACGGCCGGGTTCCCTCGCCCGCCTGGGCGGCACGGCAGGGTGCCTTCCCTCCCATCGCCTCCGGCCGTGATCTGCAGGAAGAGACGGTGGAAGGCCAGCCCGGGCCGCCGGGAACCGGGCAGGAGTCTTGCCGGGTCCGGAGGAGCGGCTGCGGCTCCACACCAGCCCGATAGCATCCCTCCTCTGCCCGGATCCTGCCGCTGCCGCGGTCCACCGGGCAACGCCACCCGGCTGCCTCTGTGGGAAGGGAGCGGGGCGAGAAAGGCGCACGGCGCTCCTGGGCTGTGAATCCGCGGCTCCCGGGGATGGGGCTGTGCCCGGCAGCACACACAGCCCGCGGCGGGCGGGGGCTTCTCGGCGTGGCCGCCCCAGCCAAAGTTCCAGCCTGCCCCCGCCGAGCCCCGGTGCCTCCTGCCCCGGTGCCGCCCGCGCACGTGCCCGGCTCCCGGCGCTGCCCCGGGCACGGCCCGGCCCGGCGGGGAGGGAGCTCCGGTCCCGGGCGGGGCTGCCCCGGGCACGGCCCGGCCCGGCGGGGAGGGAGCTCCGGTCCCTGGCGGCGCTGCCCCGATAGACGCTCCCGGGGCCGGACCGCGGGACGAGGGGCAGCTGCTGCCGCGACCACGCCGCTCCCGGGGCGCGCCGACACCCGCGACTCATTTGTTAAATACACTGTAGCCCGTTATGTCGTTTGACATTTAAGTGTTTTCTTTTCATGGCTGACAGCACATACGAAAAGCTGGAGGCTGGATCATGGTTATTCAGCGACGATCCGACGTGTTTTGCTTACATACAAAGGCTTTGCCAGGAACGTTTGGGCACTGCCTCTGATGCTGCTCTGCAGAATGTAATTATACCTGCTTAATGTGAAGCAGCAACACACCCACTTAATGGCTAAAGACTGACTTAATATTGAAGTCAAACAACAGGTTGAAGGGGAGCCATCGGGGACAGTTGACATAATTCCTTCCCGTTTACCTTCCCAGGCAATTGAGCACAGGTATCTATATTTAGTCAAATGTAATCCTGAGGCTGAAATTACGTTAATGCTTCAGAGAGTGAAAAAACTCCTTCCTTAGTAACATAAAGACCCAGGGTTTCAGGAGCACATGAAATAATTTTAATTATTAGATTCTCAGAACTCTCTTTTGCCAGCCCCTTGCTATCAAATAATTTGGTCACTGTAAAAGGAAATCACCCAGGTTTTGCTTGGTTTGGGGATTTTATTAGCAAAAAAAGAAACAAGTGCTGAATTTCTGGAGGTGTTGCCACAGGCGTTCCCATATCTTTCAGTAAAATGACAGGTGGGTTGCTTTCCACAGTGTTCCTCGTTATGAAATGAAATGGAAACCCTTTGTTCCTGTGGAATTTTCTGTAACTTTTTTAAGGAACAAGTAAGGATGAAAATGTACATTCATTATCATTCACTGTGGTAGACTTGAGGTGCAGTTCTACACATTTCTTTGGACTGATTTAATCTGATTGATGGACCTGAGTGTTTTGGAAAACATTTGGGGAATCCTTCCCTGCTCATTGTGCTTTAAGCATCAAGGGAAATTAGTATGGAGTCATTTAAAGGAACCGCTTTCCCAGAAGTTACCCTATCATAGCAATTATGCCTCAACAAGACAGACGGCAGGGTGTTCAGCTATGCATGTTAAGATGGGCTTGTTTATAGAGCCATTTGCTAATTCTGATATGTTGTATTGTAACCTAAGCAAACATAAAGAACCCTATTGATTTTCTTGAAAGAAAAAACACATCAATATAAGTTCTGTAAAAAATCATAGTGGTATAGAACAAATAATAGATTTAGACTCAATTCAGACTAAAATTCAAGAAAAGAGTGAAAGACATTTCTGCTATGACATAAGGTCTGTGGACAGCCTATATTCCGTAGAACATATATTCAGTAGGAATACATGCTGCTTAGTACTTAGAGTTGTTCAGTACATGTTTTCAAGGTAATTTCCTGGACGTGTTTAGATAACCAAATACAGCACCTTTATTGCCAACTAATTGCCTCAACCTAAATGTACATAAGCAGGCTTGTGCAGAGATGCATCATCCAGATTAATGGAAATAACAAAGGGAAAACATTTCTGTTCTTAAATTAGATACAGACAGTAAAAGGACTCTCACATCTACAGCTCAGGATTTTGTTTTTAAAAAAATAAATCTCAAAACATTTTATGTACCTTCTGTTTCCTGCTATCACTTTGTCATAATAATTGCTATAACTACATCACACAAAGTTACCACTCTGTTTAAGGCCTATTCCTGTTGGACTGAGAGTGTTTGTCTCTTTTAAAGTCTTTTTTTTTCTCCAAAGTAGTGTTTTTCAAACTGTGAGACTGGTCTCTCCAGAGAGGCTTCATTCTCTTCCAGAGAAGACTAAAGCAATTCTGAGGAAAATGAGCTGAAAAAAGGGAATTTTTAAAAGAAAATCAGTGCAAGGTATTGAACACCCAGCTGTAAAACCAAGTATTTGATGGATGCATTCTCCATCCCCCAGCTCAGTGAGGAATTTGCCCTAGAAAGGCATAGTAGAGAATATCCAGCTCTGACCATGTAGTATTTTAAAGTAAAAATGCATTTACTTTTTGGTAAGATCTGTATCTGTACTAGTTTTTGCATTGAGATATGTATATGATGTCCTAAACTATGGGTAGGAATAGGAAACTTGGTAAGCTTGAATGTAATGTAGTAGAGAGCATATAAATGCCACAAAGATTCCCCAAACACTCATTTTAGACTCTTGAACCCATAGTTGAGGTTGAATTACCACTGTCAACCAGTAAAGATTTTTCAGTTTCTCTGGTGTGTGTGTGTGTGTGGAACAGGATACTGGTGTGAGGAGCTGAAGATGGCTTACAGGCACATGAAGACACAAGCAGAAATGGAACTTCAGGATGTATTGAAATCTCTGAGGCCACTTCAGCACCATCTCTGATTTGTATAGATAACCATTCTGCAAATTGTCTATACTGCAAATCTGTCTATTTTGCTGACTCTCACTCTCGTGTCCCTTTATACAGGCATTGTCTGATTTTGATCAGACAATGTGGTTTTTTTTTTATTTGGGAAGGGCAGTTGTCATTTTTCCCCCTGTAGACTGCTTTTTCTATATAAACCCTTAATCTTATTTTTACTCATAGTGTGGTATTAGTGTTACATATGCATTGATATCAGCAAATTTTTAAAAAGTCATCTATGCCACTTATGCCTCCACAGCATTTCCACAAATAAAAACTTTTCTCCAAACAAATTAAGAAAATCTGAAACTGTAAATATTTTCAGTTATACATTCAAGATTTACCATGCTCTATAGAAAGGCTGAAAAGCCTCAGGGACCACTGTTTTCAACTTTTCCAAGATACAATCCATGCACCATCACATTAAACTCCTTCTTGTAACCTTTCCTTGGAGAAGTGACTGCTTGATAGTGTCGCAGTATAAAACCTCCAGTGGATTTAAAGGTAAAATGTAATTTCATCTTGCTCAGATCCATGTTGAAGCCCGGTGTTTCTCTTTGGCCATGGTGACACTGTTGTGCTGGCAAACAGCTTTCTGTGCGAGCAGCCGGCAGGGGAGGCACTGAGGGAAGGGGAGTTGCTGCTTTAACTGTGCAATCCACTCAAGCAGTGGCATAAGTGTGAGACCTGGCCTCTAATTAAAATCCAGTGTGCAACTGGATTCAAGTCAGGGTCACAGAATAAAAATCTGGCCTCTAGTTCTCCATATGGCTGCAAAATTAGCCATATTAGACTGAGAAAAATTGGATGTTCTTCCAATTTTTGCAGTGAGCAAAGAATAAGAATCATATGGAAATTCTCCTAATGTGTATGAATCACTTTCTTTTACTTAGAAGTTTTACTTTTCTATGTCAGTTCTAATTGCCCTTAAACCATTTTTTATCAACCACAAACTTTTGAAATAGGGGAAAAATGGCATTAATGCCTGAGGAGAGCTGTGAGATATTTCTTTGTCCTGACACATCTTTGTTCTGGCTGGATGAAAGACTTCACTCCACTATATGACATTTCCATTGCATTTAAGAAAATCTACACTGTATTTGTTATAAGCATTTCTCAGAGGAATAGCTACTTATACAAATAACTTGGATTATTGTTAGTGCTATATTGACACCCAAAGGCAACATATATCTGTTGTCTGCATTTAGTGACTGAATAGTAAATGCAGGCATGCAAGCACTCTTTCAAGAGTAATGCATCTTATTTTTAACAACAACCCTTACTTTCTCAGAGACAAGAACTTTTTCTGCATTTCTTTCTCATATGGAAAAAAAAAAGTAAAGAAAGTGATGGTGGTTTCTTGCCATTTTTACCTGGAGGGCAGTTTTATTTAAAGGACAAAGCAGGATTTAATCACTCTTACATTGCTGATGATTAACCAGAACTCTTGATTAATCAGAATATTATCAATGATCTGCTTTTAGCAACAACAACAAAAAAAAAAAAAAAAAAATCACAAATTCTAGCAATTATAATAATGCTTTAATTTCCATAATAAAAATTAATCATTGTTTCTTACAGCTTTTTAATTCTTTAATTATGCATTTTAATGATAAATTCATGCATATTCTGAAGTAGTGATTTGACTTCTTTCAGTTAAATTTCTTGTCTCATCCCTGTCCAGTAAAAGGCAACTTCAGGTCATTCTGAGACCCCAATTCTGCTGCATTGGAAACTGAAATTTGTATTGATTTCTGAAATAGCTCAATTGGCTACTTTTGAACAGATTGCTACTTCAAATAATCCAGACAAAGTAGATATTGCAGCTGAAGGGTAGAGTCAGACCTTGTTTAATTTGAGCTCTTGTGGAGAACTTCTGATAATGTTTGCACCCATGAATGACTTAAAAAAAGGAAAACTAGGTGAAACCTTGATAATATTAATATATTTATTATATGTAGAAGCAATTTGCTTATAAACAGTATCTCTGGTATCTCTGAGCATCTGACCTTTACCTTAGTTCATTTTTTTTCTCTTTTTTTTTCCTTTAAAGACATTAAGAACAATACACAGAGAAACCTGGTATCATTTTAGTCTCTGGATGTTTTATATCTGTCTTACAGTATCCTATGAATACTGAAGTACAGAATCAAGTTCCGCATTCATGTCTTTGTTGTTCAGTGGCTTTCCAAAAGAAACATTTGCAGCACTGCAGCTGACACAGACCTGAATAAATTACAACGAGTAAAAGTTTTTATGCAGTGTTTGTCTGCAAATTTGCATGAAATATGGTCAGCATTTAAAAATTACATTTTGCAGTACTTGCTTCATGCCTTGTTTTCAATTGCAAGGCAACGTTTTGGTTTTTTTTAACGCAATTTTGCCAAACATAAAGTTCTTCTTATTTTTTTATTTCTTTTTTTTCTTGTTTGATAGTTTCCTTTCCTTCTTTTTCTTTTTCTTTTTCTTTTTTTTTCTTTTTCTTTTTCTTTTTCTTTTTCTTTTTCTTTTTCTTTTTCTTTTTCTTTTTCTTTTTCTTTTTCTTTTTCTTTTTTCTCATTCTTTTTCTTTTTCTCTTTTTCATTTTGTTTTTTCAGGTTTTTTTTTGCTAGAGAATAATTTCTAAACCATGTTTGAAGATTTTTATTGAAATGTTCTTATAATTTTGATGTTTGCGGCAAACCTTTCACATTTGTCACAGAGTAAATCTGTGTCTAGGGATATTTTTTTCCTCTTACCCATCCTATGAGTTGCAGATCAAATATAGCCATGATAGAATATTGCATAAATCATTGTTTACTTCCTTTGACCTGCCTTACTTGCCATATTGTGTTCACACATAAGCTCCCAAAGAACACAGACATTCAAACTTTTATTTACTTACACTGGTGCTGAAACACAAGCAATTTACAGTGCACTGGGAACAAAAGTGCAGCCAGCCTTGCCCTGTACTTGGAAGTTGGGTTCAAAGGTGGACCTAAACACATTGGAGACCACAATGAGGTTGTTTTCTTTTTAAAATACTGGCCTAGCTGTAGCTTGGATTTAAAGTGTCCTCACTGTTCTTGCAATGCTGGCTGCTGAAGTGGACGGGTTAGCTTGCCTTGCTTTGCAGAGTGTATCCAGAATACATGGCTGAGATCTTAGGCTTGGCTTTGGGCACTGTGCTTGCGCTTGCCTCGTGAGAGTGCCTTGGGGCTCAGCCTCGCTCATGGCGCACCCAACACCCCCATGGAACTCGGGACACACTCCCCAGGGCACTGGGGGTGCTGCTGCTCTGCAGCACAGGTGGAGCTGCACGGAGCAGAGAGGGCACTTTGTCAAGGAGCAGATGATGTTGGGAAGCAAGGGGCTAGATATTGCAGGAATATACATCAGCTTGCAGAACCTGCCTTGCCCTGAATCTAGGAAAAAAAATGCAGGTGACTGGGAGGGCAAGAAAAAAAGGAAAGAAAGAATGACGTTTACACAACAGTGAAATGTCTGAAAAAGCCTCTTTGATAAAATAAAAAAGCAATATTTAACTTCTTTTTAGACTAATTTTGCATGCTTCTGGCTGTGAAACAAATGGTCATGACAATTCACACTGTTCTCACTAATGTTTGTGGGATATCAATGCAGAAGCTGACTACATTCAAGTGACTAAGTGCACTATTTTAGCTTTGCCCCAGCAGTCAGATTCTCTATTGGTATCCTGCTGATGTTTCTTATAATACAGAGATTGTGTCATACCAAGCATTTTTTTGAGGGGGAGGGGGAAACATCTTAAAATTCACTTTCAGAACCTCAGTTCAATCAAACAACTGCTAATATCACAATGAGTGACCCTCTGCATTTGTAGATATTTCTCTCGAGAAATTAAATTGATTTTCTTTATCTTAGCACGTAAATATCCTCAGCACACATTTGGACCCATTGTTTGCAGTGGCTCTTACACTGAAGAATGTAGTGTTAATAGATCTTAAGAAGTCAACAGTGGCAGCAGGAGTAGCATTTTGATCATTAGCTGTACTCAATTATTTCTGTTTAGCTTTCCTGTGAAATCTATTGTGAAATTTAATTAACATAAAAGGAAGTGCAGAAATCTTCCTTTTTTTTTTTCCTGGTACATAATGTAGTTAATTTGAAAATAGTTGTAGGGAAAAAAAAAAAAGCATTCTGCTATGCAGACATACGTAAATTAGACATAGACTCTGGTCATCAGTTTAGTAGTTTGGGTTGCTTTATATCAGATTTTAACTAGTTAGGACCTGATCTAAAGGTTGGGGAGCTCACAGAATTTAAAAAGTCTAATTAACCTTAAAAGGCTTTTTATCTTGCCCTTGTTATAGCCATATATCACACAGACAACTTAAGCGAGGATACTAGAAAAAAATCTAATAGGATTAAAGGAAATTCAAACCCTTTGTTATGAAATTGGCCACAGAAATGCTGTTTAGACTCATAGAATGGTTTGGGTTGGAAAGAACCTTAACGATCACCTCATTCTACCTCCCCTGTCACGGGCAGGGACACCTTCCACTAGACCATGCTGCTTAAAACCCCATCCAACCTGGCTTTGAACACTTTCAGGGATGGAATATCCACAGCTTCTCTGGGCAACCTGTTGCAGTGCCTGACCACCCTCACAGTCGAGAATTTCATCATAACGTCTAAGCTAAACCTTCTGTCCTTCAGTTTGAAGCCTTCCCCCTTGTTCTGTCACTACATGCTTTTGTGGAAAGCCCCTCACTGACTTGCTTGTAGGCCCTCTTTAGGTACTGGAGGGCACTCTAAGGTCTTCCTGGAGAGTTTTCTTCTTCATGCTGAACAGCCCCAGCTCTCCCAGCCTGCCTCTGTAGGAGATGTGCTCCAGCCCTCTGACCATCTTCACGGCCTTCTCTGGACTTGCTCCAACAGGTGTATCAGTATATTACTGTGTCAGGGGCCCAGAGCTGGACACAGGGCTCCAGGTGAGGTCTCGTGAGAGGGACTAGAGGGGCAGAAGCACCTCCCTCCACCTGCTGGTCCCATTTCTTTCAATGCAGCTCAGGATATATTTGGCTTTCTGGGATGCAAGCGCACATTGCTGCGTCATTTGAACTTCTCATCCGCCAACACCTCCAAGTCCTTCTCCTAAGGGCTGCTCTCAATCAATTCTCTTTGCAACCTTGCCCTCAACTCCTGTGCAGTTGAGGCACAGGAGTTGAAGCAAATTAAATTTCATGAGGTTTGCACAGGCCCACCTCTCAAGCCTGTCCTGGTTGGATGTTGTCACTTCCCTCCAGCATGTAGTCTGCCCTGCAACTTGGTGTCGTTTGCTTAAAGATAAATGATGCCTCAAATTTTTTTGACCTATCTGAAATGTATCTCACTCCACTGGCTTTTACTGCTTATATAATTTATTTGGTTCTGAGGAAAGATTAACCTTTAATTGCTTTCTTTAGCAACATTTAGTAAACAGGCTGATAGCATGGAGATGATCTATGCAAACGGCAAAGAAGGATTTCTCCAACCCATGTTGCCATGACAATTTAGATTTTTCTTGTCAACTCCTGAGAAGCTTCAAAGTAATTTCTTTAAAGCAATGAATCAGGGGATATTTTGGAAATTGAAGTTGCTCTCTTTTTAAATTTAGTATCATTTAACACAGTAAGGGGCCTGACTCAAAAGATTGTAATATCTACAAACAAGAACCATTGCAAAAATATAAAATCATGTAACTCTCTTTGCAGATCTCTGATAATTTATATCAGCTGTGAAGCTAACTTCAGATGCATTATCAAGTGGCTTAGATTTTGTTTATTAACTATATGATAATAATAAATAGTTATCATAAAAATAAGAATGGATAATGAATAGTGGAGAGCCCAGCTTATACCTGTCATTTTGATCCTCAGGACAGTATATTATCTTGCAGGTATTTTGAGGTAATTAGATTACAGAAGGATTAGAGAACAAACTTTTTTTTTTTAATAGTTACAATTATAACATTAGTTCAATGAATGAGAAATAAAATCAAAAGGCTGTTGTCTGCATATTTAAATTGCTATCCCAGATAAGTCCCCTGTACAATGTTATTAGTAATCAAACTGAACTTCCCTCTTATTATTTGTTTTAATTGAAATAGACTGTTTTGAAAAAGAACTAAAACTAGTCCAAACTAATTTAATTTAATTTAATTCCTAAGAAATAAATTACTGCCTTAATGAGGTTTTTCTTAGGTTGCTGTTAGCAGTGATGAAAACATGGTAAATGGAAAGAAGATAATGTGAAATGCTGTTTCTGCTGGGAAAATACATTTCTCTGTATAGAAGACAAGAAAAGTAGCTCAGTAATGGTTTTCTTTTTGAAATGTTCCTGGCAGATGATGGTCACTGTGTTGGTGTAGTTTGTTTACCACTTTGCAATAGATTTGAGATGAGTCATATCACATTAGAAGGAAAATTGAGAAGTTGTTTTGTCAAAGTGAATTCTGTTTTCCTTTTTTGTCATATATACTCAAATTACTAGCTCTCTTTAAACAGAGACACCTAATTGATTTTTATAAGTGCTTATTCTTGTTGTGTCCATAAATCTGAGTTCCTTTTGTTAGAAATGTTAAATGCAAACATATCCTTTCTATACGTGGAATAAGGTGACTGAGCTGGAGTCTTCTGTCAGTTCACCTCATGCATCTCCTTTACACTATTTTAGTTTCTTGCTAGCTTGAACCACAGCAATTTCAACATCTACAAGCATGGTTGTTTTTCTCAAGCTTTTCTATCCTCTTGCCTTCACAATGGGAGCTGACCGAATAAGGACTATAGGATAGATTCTCAAGATTTCTCTTTTATAGAGATTTTTATTTCTGTCTTAATTCCTTACTGAATTTGTTAGTCCACTTTACTGGTAATGCGTTTCAGTTTATCTACAGAGTTAGGAAAAATGATACATATCAGAATATTTAGTAAGGGAACAAAGGGATGGAGTGTGAATGGAGTACTTATGATACATAAGATGCTAGGCATTCAGAAGGAAAAGTAACCTTCTTTTTCAAAAACATTTGATGGAAGAGAAGATTCATTTCTTGAATAATAGAATATGGACATACTGAACAATAAAACGTGTGTGAGCTCAAGTTTTAGCACTAAGTTTAAGGATGCTGGGAAGAGGGCAGAAGGTAGTGTTTGCAGGCAAGAGCCTAGGTTGTTGTGCCAAATACCTGCAGTTACCACTGCCATAAGAGAAAACTGCAGATCTCAGCACTTCTGAACATAAAGAAATTTGTGCTGTACTTAACTATTACACTTGAGAATCTTCAGAAACTGAACACAATAGAGTGCTGTAAAGGGAATGAGTAGAAAATTATATTAAGCATTTACTACTATTATCTCCTAGGTAGTATCTGAATTAAGCAAAGTTTCCAAATCTATCAGTGTTGTGTTATTGTTTTAGGAAGAAGAATTCCTCAAGGGAAGTTGAAATTTTTCTTTAAAGCTGCTGGACTTAAGTAATTCTGTTTATTAAAACAACAACCATGACAGAAAAAAACAACCAAACAAAAAACCCCTAAACAAATGAACAACCAACCCGGATCTGATGTAGCCTGGAACAAAACATTTTTGATTACAAAGCAAACACAAATCAGAATTTGCAGTGAAGTGGACTCAAACATTACTGTCTATACTACATAATGGAGGCTGTAGTCTGTGGCCATAACTAAAAACAATCAGTTCCACCTACACTTATATTTCATTTATGAGTATTCATCATTTTTACATTTATCCTCCATTGATGGTAACTAAGTACAGTTCCTGGTGGCTCCATTTTTCTTTCTAAAAACAGGCTGCTTGTAAGTGATGGGCAGGCTCTGGTAGAAGAAAAGTGTCTACCCAGTTTTACCATTTTGGAATATGTACTAAACTTTTGATATTGTGCATCACTCTGCAGACCATACTTGCAGAATGGATATGTTTGTTTAAATATTTTGAATGTGCTTTGTCACTGTATTGGTTTTGTGTGGCCAGGTTTTGGTAGTTGGGATGCTACGGGGGTGGCTTTTGTGAGAAGTTTCCAGAAGCTTCTCCCAGTAGAGCCAATCCTAGCTGGTTTCAAGAGGGATCCACTGCTGGCCAAAGCTGAGCCTGCCAGCAACAGTGGTAGAGCCTCTGAGAGGACATAGTTAAGAAGAGAGAAATAACCTGTGCAATGGCAACTACAGCTGGGAGAGAGCAGTGAGAATGTGGGAGAGGAAGAACTGCAGGCACCCAAATCACTGAAGAAGGAAGGGTAGGAAGTGCTCCAGGTGCCAGAGATTCCTCTGCACTATGTGGTGTAGACCATGGTGAAGCCCATGGAGGTACATGAGGGAGCAGGGAGGAGTGGGTAGATGCCTGAAGCAGGCTGTGACCCTGTTGGAAGCTCACACTGGAGCAGGCTTCTGGAAGAATCTGTGGACCCAAGGAAAGAGTAGCCCACACTGGAGCAGGTTTGCTGGCAGGACTTTTGATCCCACAGGGGGCCCGTGCTGGAGCAGTCGGTTCCTTAAGGACTGCACCCTGTGGAAGGGACCCATTCTGGAGCAGTTTGTGAAGAAGTGCAGCTCATGGGAAGGACTCATATTGGAGAAGTTTATGGAGGACTGTTGCCCGTGGGATGAATCACATGGTGGAGCAGGGGAAGAGTGTGAGTCCTCCTCCTGAGGAGGAAGGAACAGCAAAGACTAATCTCTGATGAGCTGACAGTAATCCCCATTCCCTGTCCACCTGTATCATTAGGGGGAGGAGGTAAAGAAAATATCAGGGTGAATTTGTGCTCTAAGAAAAGGGAAGGGTTGGAGGAAGGTATTTTGGGAGTTGGGTTTATTTCTCATTATCCTACTCTGATTTGATTGTTAATAAATTAAGCTCAATTCCCCGAATGGATTCTGTTTTGCCTATGACAGTAACTGGAGAGTGAGCTCTGCATGTCCTTATCTCAATCCATGAACCTTTCATTATTTTTCTACCTGGTGTCCAAATGAGGATGGGAGCGATAGAGCAGCTTTGGTGGGAACCCCCTTCCAGCCAGGGCCAACCGGGTGCAGTCACATAACACTGGTACTTGCAGGTACAGGTAAATCAGAGCAGTTTTGCACTGTCTCATCAGCAGTTTGCAGCTCAGATACACTCAGTTATGCTGCTGTTGTCTTAGATGTTGTCCAAAATGTGCACAAGAATCAGGTCCCCTGAGAGTAAAAACTCAATTAAAAAAACCCCCTGCTCTTTGATTCTAGAAGGATAATGCACTGCCCAATGTAAAAGAATGAGTCGTTGTGGTGACAGACTGTGTCAGGTGAAAGATGAGCATTCAGCATAGAGAGACAATGTAAATCATTCTTATATTTCATTGACATATTCCTCAATAGTGTCACTGAAGAAGATAAGATATTAAAAAAAAAAGCTACATGTGAAAAAATATGACGGCATTTAATGGGATTATCAGTCAGGACTAATCTACTTTTTTAAATCAATACTGCTTTTGTCATTTGCCCTCTTCCACTAATTTTTTTCTATGATATTTTGTCTATGATTACATTTATTCTTGAAATCTATTAGGCAGTGATTTATTGATTTGCATTATAGAATATCTCAGAGTATAGGGACCCATGATACAAAGGACTATATGGACATAGAAAAAAAAAAAATGGACAATGTGGACAACAGTGTGACAGAAAACTCAAGTCTGGGAAATGTTATTTCTTGTATGACAAGTATTAAACAAATCTCCTTATCGTCTGAAACTTTGGCCACAGGAGCTTCATACTGCCCTATATTTTGCAGATGACATAGCTCAGATTAGTTCCATTGTAACCATCAATCATTATTAATTTTTTTTTTCTGATTTCCATTTCTGGCATTTATTTTACTGGAGAGCCGTGCATAATCAACTTCCCTTTTTGCCACCAGTAACACACGAACACTAATGTAGTCCTACTAAGTAGAACTTTCAGTGTGTCTCAAAACTTGAAGCATCTGCTGGCAGTAGTCCTCTGTGGAAGTTCTGGTACTACTGCTGTGAAGGTCTGATGTGGTCTCTAATAAAACTGATGCTCTCATGGGCATGGTAGTTCAGCTGCCAGGCTGATACAGGCTTTATTCTGACATGCTGAAAACCACAGTTTTCATCTTGTAGGACTGGCAGGGCTGGAACTATCAGTTTTGCATAATTAAACACTATTTATTTTTCTTCTTCCCTAACTGTTTTTTTAAAACTTTCCTTTTGAAGAGCTTATCTTTTTTGTTCTAGTCACTCTATTATTTCCTCTTTTGCTGAAGGAGTATAAGATAACTTCTTATTCCCAATATGTTGTTTAACATCCTCGAGGAAGAAAATGCCCAGGGTCTAGTCTGTGGTGACTCCTGCACTGGGGGCAACCAGTACAAAGGCTGAAGATGGGCACAGGGCACTCTTAAGACCTGAAGAATTAAGTCAGGGAAATAAAATGTACCCAGATTTTGTGTGCATCCTATGAATTTGGCTAAGTTTCTGTCTTCATGTATTTAAAAATGTAAAAAGTGTCACATCAAATCAGACCAGAATAACTTCTCTCTGACAATGGCCATTAGCAAATGCATAGGAAAAAAATTGCAGGAAGAAAGATATAAGACAGGCTTATATTTTAGCAGCCTCTGGCCAGTTTAGAGAACTCTTAGCCAGAGGTTGCATCTATGTTCAACATCAATCAACAAATTTAACCTTCATGAATCTATTCTTGACCCTATTCATGATTCAGACTACCACACTATTTTCTGACAATCTGTTTCACAATTTAATTCCTGCTGTGTGGAAAACCACTGTATTTTGCTTGTTTTGAAGCTTCTACCTGCTCATTTCACTGAGTACTTCCAGCTCTTCAGAAATACTTCACCCAGCACAGAGCTTTGCATCTGATAGATATGCAGGATTTACGTGAATCTGCAAATTGAATACTTTTCCCATGTAAATGCAAAATATCCATATGGATATTTAGAGTACCTACCTTCAATCAATACTAATGCATGATTCCCAAGTGCATTTCTCATAATTTTTAATGATTATGATATTGTAGTCAATGCTGCTGATGCACTTAAAAGAATAATTTTCTGTATTTCATTACAAACAGACCTCTACCTTTATCCCCAAATCCTATTACCTGGTTTTTATTCTCATATTAATATTTTATTGTTTTCTTTCCAATAATAGTAAAGACTTTACCTGGTGACCATCTGGATGACAGTGATGTTCAACATTTTGCCCTATGAGAGATTTCTGGAGGGACAACAGAGAAAATGCTTGGAAAATTAGGTCCTGGTGGGAAATGAATACATCAAGCCAGGTGCTTAGTGATCCAAGCACCTCCTCCACTGATGTTGACCTCCATGCAGTGTGTTTAGTACCTCAATGATAGTATAAGGTGCCCTAAACAGTAGCCTCATCTTTCATGTATGCTGTTTGCCCTTCTGTGATCCAGTGTTTCACTTGTCACAAGTCATATCTTGACAGTGTTCTCTTTCCTGGCACAATAAGGAAAAAACATGGGGAAAACTGGTGTGACAAAGTTGAATGATGGCATCTAGTGAAGGATTGGGTTTCTATGAAGATTAGGGAAATGTGGCAAGAATTTCTGGTAGAAAAGATTTAAGAGGTCCATTATACTGCAAACCACAAATACTGAAACCATTTCAGCCTTATAAACCAATCAATTTACCCCCTCTCAAGATCCAGATCTAAATCAAATTGCAGAAAAAATCCCACAAAAAACAATGAAAATTCTTTCCCTAGATAGATACTTAGCTCAACAGTTAAAACATGCAAGATATTCTGTGAGCTCAAATCCATAGGTTTCCTGTTGCAGTTTCATGTTAATATATCTGTTACGGTCTGAAAAAGTATTGTTTCTCTTGTTGCCTAAGACAACAGCCTTCCTACATGCATTTAAGATGGCTCTAGAGGATGTACAGATTCTGACTTTCCCTTTTATTGTACCTCTTCCTCTCAAGGTTGTCAGTGGAAAAGCCTAACATCATAAAAACAAAACAAAGTGATGCAAAATAAATACTCAGCAAGAGCACAGCTGACCTCTGGGAGCAAGAAGGCGTGAGATAGAAGTAAAAAGACTGTCTTCAATGTTAGCAAGTCTTCCATAACTGTTCTTTCTTCTTCATTGTGAAAACCTTTGTTTCATTTCCATACAGGAGAAATTTCTGAGTATTTCTGACAGCGTATTCAAGAAAGGAAGGCATTAATTACTTTTTTCCTGTGCAAACAAAACCATTGCTTATCTTTTGAGAAGGGGCAAGAACACAGATTAGTGTGCACAGTGTAGTACATGTATTACATGTACTACAAAAATTTTAAGAAAATAAAAACCTGGTAATTATTCTAATACAATATAATGGAATGTATAAATTCAAGAACTAGATCTGAGATGTGCTGAACTCTTGAGTTCTTAATTTGTTTCATGGAGGTTGTGGACACTCTGTGGTAGATAAATACACAGAAGAATTCAGGCATCAGGTTTTCCCTTTATTTTGAAGATATTTCCTTCTAGTACTTGGATTTTATGGAACTACCACTCAGCAGCTGCTTTAACCCCAAAACCAGACAAATTTACACAGGCTATTTTTCACTAGAAAATATCCTTTGAGCCTAAAATTACATTTCTTGGCATACTCAGAAAGGTTGCATACTATGTCAGTTTGTATAGGACTGTTATTGAACAGTTATTGTAATCTTCAATACAGATGATCTTCCGTAGGAATAAAACAGCTTGGCTGTCTTAAAGTCCATCTGCCAACTTTGGTCTTACCTGAGATATTTCTGGGGGTAGAAGTTGTGACCTCTTACTTCCCCCAGTAGAGAGAATAATATAACAGTTGGAGTGCTTAGCTGCCTTGTGAAAAATCTACATTCATCTGCCTCTTTCCTTAGAAAATTAAAGCCAGTGTCATCCTCTTTTTTTTTTTTTCCCCTTTCATAGCATATGCTGTGACTGCCATAGGCTCTCCTTTGTTGGGGCCATGAAGGTTTCCAGTTAAAGTTTTCTTTAGTGGTAGAAGATTTGGGTTCCAAACCTTGCTTAAAGGAAATCAATATTAAACATTTAAAAAGCTGCTGGAATGGGAACTGGACACCTACTGGTCCCCTCTGACATGAAGGGCATTAATCACCACATCAGAGTCATGCTTCTGGATGGGTTTCTGTCTTACTTGGTGAATATTCCATTATTCTATGAAAAGTGGAATTGCAAGTAGTCAACTTGGAGTACTGCTTTGAGTTTCATTTGCCAATAAGCACCTAAAAGATAAGTGCTGCAAAACCTATTTTTAGCTCATTTCTGGAAATAATCAATAGCTTTTATCACTAGGAACTTAACAACCACCATGTTATACCCATCACATAAATCTACAGCCTTATAAAGAGAGGTAAGCTACTATCATGAAGATTAATTAATTTGTCCCATGGTTCATATTTATTTAAAACCTAGGCAATTTTTTTTTTGAGTAAGAAGTCTGCAATGCCACTTAATTTATATCTGCCATATCTCTGCTGGAATCATCATTGATATTTGAGAGATAAAATTTAGGTCTAGATATAATGCTCCCCTTTGAAATTTACATGCATTAGTCTTACGGCGCGCTGTCACTTTGGCAATGAATGTAGTATAAATACATATGTGCACGTGTGTCGCAGAGAGAGAGACAGAATTGAGTGATTTCAACCTCTTGTGGAGGTAGTACCACAGTTACTATTCATTATTCTCCAAGTTTTGTCCATTTTTCTAATAATGCAAAAAACGTTTCCTTGGTTTATAAGTGCAGCAGTCCCAGCAAGTTCCTGCCACACAGCAAGGTGCCGTGTCTGGAATACTTCACCCTAACACAATGAAGTTTAGCAGCTCAAGTCCATGACCTTGAACTTTCTGAAATCCTGGAGTGAAGTGTATTCTCTCAATTATCAAATGCAATATTACATGGATTTTTACCTGAAGATACAAGGAGTCATGTAGTTGAGACTGGAGTCCATTTCCCTCAGGATTGCATTTTGGCTCCCTGTAAACAGAAGAATGCATTTAGAAAAGATTTTGATAGCTATTTGCTGTGCTAAGGAGTAGGACACCCTGGGAAGTTCATCCCCATCACCATGAATCTAATGTGACCAAAATATTTTTAATTTTACCACTCTATATTGACAACAAGAGTTTATTCTATTCTACTACATGTAGTGAAATGACACATACAAAAGGGCACCAAAAGATCAAAAATCACACCACAACAAAAGAGGCACAATTTTATGCTATTTGGGATCTTTTTCAACAAAACCAGTTTTGAAAATCAGTGTTTAAACAACTAGTAGGAGCCCAGAGGGACAGAAGTCTATTTGCTGAGACAATTTAAGCAAGATCTATCTAGGAATTGGTTTTTTTCAGATTGAAAAAAAGAAGCAAATATTAGAAAAAAAATTTAAGACCGTCCAAGAAACTGTACATCAGTGAATTTAACAAAGGTTGCGGGGAAAATTAAACTACCATAAGGAAGTGTGAAAGAACAGCTTGAAAATCAGTTTGATTAAGGATAACCAGCCTAGATTCAGTCAGGGGAGGTCATGCTTAACTAACCTGATGGAGTTCTTTGAAGATTTTACTGCCACTGTAGATAAGGGAAATTCAATGGATGTAATCTACTTGTAAGCATTGACAAAGCACTGCATCTGAGATTAATGGCTAAGAGAAATAATCATGAAAGTCAAGAAACTGTGGGATGGAAAACTGGCTTAACTAGGCCACAAAAGAAAAATCTGGACACAGTTTCTGAGGATTCAGTGTGGGGGCCTTCTGTTATTCATGATTATGTATGTCTGAATGTAAGTGGCAAGAGGGGCTAGAATTTGTAGCTTATGCTGCAATCTAAAAGCACAGCAAGAACTGCAGACCAATATGCTCATGTTCAAAAGGTGCTGTATGCTCTATATATCTTATTTAGCAAAAAACCCCCAGAATTTTGCTGGAAAAATGAGGAATAATTAATACAGAAATACAAAATCGTAGCATCAAATATTCACTAAATGAAACAGTCATCCAATATATTAAAAAAAAAAAAAAAAGAAAACAAATTGGGAATTATTAAATGTATAAACTGAAGTCATCAGACCAGAGGAAAGCAGTATTTTAAAATATCAAGATGCAAAGATATTTTATAACACAGAAAACATCTTTGTGTTGGGAAACAAAGGATGTAAGGTTCCAGTATCTGTGAAGAAAGTTACAGAACCTCAGGGGTTTTTTACTGTAAACCAGGAAAATATATGAGGTTTTCATTCTAATAGGACCCAGGCATTCTTGTCAAAATTAAGGTGCTATTCTCTTAGGCTAATACTAATGGGAGAGAAAACCTTTCTGTGCCAAGGAGCTTATAATAAAAAAGGTTAAACATACAGTCAAGGGGGAAAAAAGACACAAAGAACACAGTAATTTTTCCAAAGAATGTATGTGTCTAAGTTTTGATCTAGGGTTCATATTTTGAGTCCCAAGTCAATATTTTATATAATGAGCTACATTATTCCTTTATAGGTATAATGTTTTTGCTTAACATGAGGTAGAAAACCTAGGTGATTACCTTTTTTATACATATATATAAGCTTTAAAATAGAAAATTCTTATTCTCCTTTTATGCAGGGCTTAACCTTAGTCACTGATTTGACAGAGCCCTAATTAAATCTAATAAAGATTAGATTAGATTCTTAAGGAATCTTTATATTCCTTCCTAGCTGAGTTTCAGAGCAAAAAGTAAATATTCATTTTTGAGGGAAAATGATTAAATAATATATACGTAAATAAGTTCAGTAGACATTTGTGAGAAAAATGAACAAAATTAAAATTTGACTGAAATGGTTATTTTTTTATTAAAATATTTTCATTCATTATGGTTTTCTTATGCTCTGAGGTCTTCTAGAAAATAAAATTGTTCTCAGAAATCAGTGTTTCCTCCTAGTTACAAAAAGTTTCTTTGCTATATGACTCAGACCTCTTAAGTAATCTTTTCTTTCATACATACATTCCCTCTTACAACTAGGGCTATATCCAAAAGAGACTTTGCTACTACAGCACTAGGAGCCTTGATGCCTAACTTCCAAACATCTGGTCACAAAACCTGAAACTACAAGTCTGTGAGCTTTATTTCTTATTGGGGGGAAACCTAGGCATCTTGGAATAAAATCATAAACAGGCAATAGGCAGAGTGTTTGTAGACACAATAGATACAATAGACTGTAGATACAATATCCTCTATCCCTTTCTCCTCTACAAGTATTTCACTCAGCCTGTGCAAAGGAGATCCTTCTTTACTACTAGATCTACTACCACCACATCTTTCTAGTGATCCTCATGTCTTCCTAAACTATAAGACAAGCAATTATCATTTGAATTTTAAGGGTTGATAATGCAGAGATTCTTACTTTGTACACTGTTCAGTGCAATGCACTTAGAGATCCAGCACCCTCATTGCTTCAGTACCTCCATCTCTAAGGACAGAGGGTACAGACCAGAAAGTGCCTACATCTTCTTGCCAAAGTAGAGACTGGCAACATTAGCATCTCCATACAATACACTTTCAGTGACTATGCCTGTACATCAAATTGCATGGAATCTCAGCCCAAGGCTGGCCATTCTTTGCTCTGATAGCGCATAAGGTCCCGTCTGGTGCTACCTGTACTTCCTACTCCCAAACTATTATCTTATACTTTATATTGTTTAGGCTCAGGTAAAATACTACTGATCTTCTGGTCCAAGCAAGTCTTATTCAGTGTGAATTTTGCAATGAGAACATGAGTCAAGGCAGGTATTAATGGCCTTAGCTCAGTAATGGCTCTGAACTGACTCATCTACCATAGCTGTTGTAAGCCACTATTAAGGAATTCACTGTCTATAGGGAAAGATGCTGTCGCAAGGCAAGGAACTCCCAGAAACTTGGCTCAAGGACATTTTCTGTGTCTGTCTCATCTCATGCCAATCCTAAACATAAACACAGATAGAGTCAGGGGACACAGGTCTCTTATAGGGCTTGTTTCACTTAGATGAAAACAGTTCAAATCTGATGCAGCTGATTTGGGAGAAAATACAATATCCTATCATCTGGTAGGATTCCATGGAAAGTTTGAGACTGTAAAGCATCCATAGAGACCTTTTACACTTGATATATGGAAGTCATTGGAAAAAGCTCAAGACTCATATAGCTAAAGTGCTGCAACGTTGAGGCAGAAATTGTTTCAAGATGCAGAACTGGGGACTTGTTCTGTTTAAGGCCTCATCTTGTTTTCAGCAAAGAGAGCATTGCCCTGCTGGTTTGAGTGTGGGCTAGTTCCTCCAAAGCCCATGGAGTGGGCAGAGGCAGCACTGCCTGCCATGGCCACACAACACCCTGAGCCAGTGACAAGGCCTGCTGGGCTGGCAGGCAGAGGGGCCAGTGGGGCACCAGCAGCCAGGGAGGCTCCTTTCCTCCCTCCCTGCTCTGACATGCAGAGTCCAAGGGCGCCTGCAGGTGTGCCTGCTGTGAAAGACAAGAACCTGATTTCTAAATAGTCAGCTTTGCTTTTGACTTTACTATAGATGCAACTGGAGTTTTTGAAATGATCTTTCCCAAGAATAAAAAAGTGCATTTTAAATGTTCTGATTAGATAATGAGTAGTCCTTTTCTGAACCAAAAAGAAAACCAGGTTAACGTCTTGCAGAACAGTTTATATGGAACACTGACAGCAAAAGCTGTTTCTTGAAAAGAAGAAAATGAGTACATTTACTTGATGCAGGGTGTTATAGCTGAGTCAAGAAGAGGCATAATCTTTTCTGTTTACCATCTCTTTCTCTATGTATTTATTCTGTTAACATTGAAGTCAAGCAAAACATTTTTTTCCTTTATAAATGTCTTGAGAATATCACCTGTGTAAGGCAGCTTATTAAACATTTGCTGCTCAAAACACCCAGGTTTAGAGATCTGCCTCAGATATTTATATAAAAACAGGCAAATGACTTTCAGGTCACGCTCACCAACCATATTTAATTATAAAAGAAAGTTGATAAATTGTTTTCTGTGGCAAGACAGCACAAATGTAAAATCAGATTTCAAGTGAAGAGATCTGTTTATGTGATAGCTTTCCTGGCTTCTCCCAGTTAATATTTTGAAAGAACTAAGCAACTGAAAAAGTTATAAAACCATAGTATCTTTACTACTTCACTTTACCCAGCAAGGTCCTTAAGCTTTTGTAACTCATAAAAGCAAAGGTATGTTTTTAAACAGGTTTGTTTAGGGACTAGAAGGTAATAAAATCTCACCACACTTCTGCATGTCAGAATTTCCATAATTTCCAAAACATTATTGATCGCCAACAAAGATTTGCTTTGTTTTTTGTCTGATCTATACAGACATGAATTTTTATTTTAGAAATCACTTAAATTATTTCTAAATTGTCTCAACTGATCCTATTGTTGAAAACAATTACAACAGTTTTAGATATGCTGTATTCATGTGATATGTGTAACTTTTAGTTTGAGAGTGAAAAAAACCCACCCTAAAATACATAAAGTGGAGCTATTGATTGCCTTCAGAAAATACTACTATTACCCTGGCTATTTTCCCTTATGGGTTTTATTAAGATAACAGAATTTCACTGGATATCATATGATAGACTGGGTCAGATACCAAACAATTGCAAAGTACAAAGGTGAGGATTCCAGAGGGAAAAGTGCTTACCAACTTGTTATCTTTTCATGCACATTCAAAAGTTAACATACTGGATAAAAAAGCAAACCTTTTGACAACTCTCTACAGAGAAAAGCAACAGTGTCCTGTGGAGCTTGATGGATAGTGAAGTAAATTTTTTAAATGTAGGATTTAGTGGTTGTAAAATGTTAATCCATCTGGGTGACTCAGGTATCAAAATCTTATTTTCAAAGCGATTTGGACATTTAGTCCATCAAGTCCTACAATGAGTAGAATCAAAAGACTCTCCTCAGGCATCAGACTCCCTACATTTGTGTAGGGAGTATCAGATGCCTCTGAACAGACCCAAACAGCAGTGGACTGAATGGGCCATGTCCAGCAGACAGCAATCAGAGCATATTTTGGTCTCTCAGAACATCAGAGAACCACAATCCTTTTTTAAAAGTCAGTTACACAAACTTCCCCTGAATCAGGATGCTTGAATGCTTTCCTTACAGAAAACCAGTCAAGGACACATTTTAGAGGATTGCTGCCAGAAGAGGAGGGAGTAATAGTGTAATCTTTACACAAAGTGGATTAGTTGCAGAATATTCCAAATGCAATTTCTTTTTGCCATAATAGATTTATATCTATATTTCTCATTCCCATGGAAGTTATTCTAACCATTAATCTCAGGCTGAGAGTTGTGCTGTGGTTTTTGCTTCCCATGAAAATATTTTCACTGTGCAGAAAAGAATTGAGGATACCTTGGCTCAGTGAGGCGCATCTAGAAGTTTGAGAACTCATGTGGAAAGAACATTTTTTATTTTAAAAAATAATTATGGTTCTTAAGAAATAAATAAATCTTGGCAGAAAAACTGAATGTTAGCTTTTCTCATTCCTAAATAAATGTCCAGGTTTTACCAGATTACATTTTTACATGTCATTCACTTTCCCAAGAGAAGACTGTGTATGTATGCCACGCAAACTTAGTCAACTTCAAAAGGAGAGGCTGAGGACGTGTGCTGTGTTCAGTATACCAGTAAAATGAGGAGATACAGGCTTGAATCCCTCTGCCAAAGGGCTAATGTCCTGGCTGGATAGTGCTTTAACAGCAGTGAGAAACTGCCTTTATTTTGTGTTCAGTCTGATCTGTTGAAGTGCTCTAACGGGACTCATCAGATCTTATCTTTCTCTTGACATGGATGGAGATAGACTTTCTATATTCATGTACTCTTTGAGATAGCCAGTATTAAAATGCTTTTGAGTTTGCCCCAAGGCAGGCCAGTATATACTTGGGGTACTCTTATGAGGAAAACATGGTTCCTAGAGGTGATGCTCCAGCAGAGTAATCCTTTGCCCTCATACTAGTGATTAAGACCCTCTGTGGAGTTAGTCTTTTTATATCCTAATGGATTTTACTCAGTTTTTCATATAATTATAGAATGGTTTGAGTGGGAAGAGACCTTAAGGATCATTTTATTCCAACTCCCCTACCATGGGCAGGGAAATTTTCACTAGACCAGGTTTCTCAAAGCCCCATCTAAGCTCACCCACATCTTCTCTGAGCAATCGGTTCCAATGCTTCATCACCCTCACAGTTTTTGAAAGTTCTATTTCTTTTGAGTCTAGGATTTGCTAAATAGTATTTATTTTACCAATTTCCATTGTTATTTATTCTATTTTTATACAACATGAGCATAAGTAGCTAGCAAATCAAAATACTAACTTCTTACCACCATTTCAATGTGTGTTAATCTTGCAAATTAAGAAGTGTAATTGAAAATAATGAGCTCAGTTGATGTCAGTGACTCAATATCTTGTATTAACAATGGTCTGCTTGATATACAACAGGCCAAGTTATATGTTTTTATGAGATTTTTTTTCTGCTTATCTTAGATTTGAGTATAAGTATTCTAGGAATGTAAATTACTCAGCCTACCTTTACATTTTTAATAGAATCTTTCTAGTTTGTAAATTAGAGTTGATATCATGATTTTGCAATATGAATCATCATAGCACTCTAAGAATCTGCCTGTTAGCTAACCTGAGGCAACTGAATACCTTAGTTTACCCCAAATATTAGTTCAAGCCATAAATCAATACAGATCAGCTTCTCTAAGACTGTTTGAGAGCACATACAGGATAGTGATAACTTGGCTGATGTGGGAGTGATTTTTACACTTATTGTAACTTAATCAAGTGTTCACTTCTCAGGTTGCGCAATGATCGAGGCATTGTACTTATCCCCTTATCTTGTGCTACGTGCCATCCATATTTAGCGACAGTATTATTAACAAGAGCAACGTATCATTATTGCACATGCAGTAGCTTAGCTCTTTGTGTTTGATTTCTTTGCTGAAGTTATTTCAAGGCAGGGGGGCAGATTTCTGTGGGCACACTGCAAGAATCCACACTACTTTCACACAGCCTTGTGGAAGCCTGGCATGGGATGTCACACTTCTATGGCATGACCCACAGCAGAGAAAGAAAAAGCCTAAGCAAAAATGTACAGTGGAAGCTTCTAAAGCACAATAAGCTATCATATGATTTTAGAAGGAATATATTTGAAAATCCTTTCACAAATTCAAGCTTTTTTTTTTTCTTTCTCCACATTATAATTCTTAGCACCAGTTGCTACACTACCTTATCCTGGAAAGACAGCTGTCATCACACTGATTCAAATTTTCTGGGGCTCAGCCTTTCTTCTATGAGAAAAATAATTGTTGCTTCATTTCCAGTTTCCCCCCTCCAGCCAAAGAAAAAATAGCTGTGAGAAGCATGGCTGTGGTCAGCACTGGGAAGATCTGTATGCTCACTGCTAATTACTGTTTGTGTGATTGCTGACCATACTGGCCTTGCCAAGAAGTGACTTACAGTATATCGAGTACATTAATATCTAAAAGCTAGCCCTCCAGCTTGTAGGGCCAGTAGAAATGGTACAGATAGTAACTTATCAAACACTCCAATTAAGCACACTGTACTGCTATCTGATTGCCTTTTATGCTTCTCTTGTATTAACCCTTCAGTCACTCTGACAAGTACATTTGAACCGAGCAGGATGATTTTGACAGTTAAACAATAATGTAGAAAATCTAAGACTGCCAGGATGAAAAGCAGCACATAGTACTCATGCACTACTTTTATCCTATCTCTTAAAATAAATCAGAAATGATCGTGTCTTTTTTTGTTCATTGTACTAAGTACATTACCAGGCTGCTTTTGAGTTTTCTGCACTTATATGTAATACATGCAATAACTATTGTTATTGCTAACATGCAATAACTGTTGTTATTGTGACAGAGTTTATGCTAGGTGGACTCTTGTTTAATATTCTCTTTTAACAGCACTGATTGTAAGGAATTCAGTCACTATTCATTCTAATAGCAGTGATCATAAAGAATTAATTTGATATGCATACAGATATCATAGGTGTTTCCATAGGACTAAATGCTAACTGCAATTTTAGGATCCTTCAGTGAATACTTACACAAAGATTGGTTTTGATAGGATCTCCTACAACTTCCCAACTGGCTGATTAAGGTTTGGCTGTATGGAAGCAGAGCTCAAAACATGTGAGGGTTTGTACACCAAGATCTTTAACAGTAATAGGTTATATTTTACCTGACATTTTCTAATAACCAGATTTTGAAGCCTGTGTGTTTAGGAATTGATCAGCCATGGAGCTTCATGGAGGTGAGATCCATTTTTAGACATAGTCTTCATGCTTCTGCAGAGACTCAAGAGTTAGAAATATTTTTGGCATCATTTGCAACTTTAGAACAGATACTTACAAGAAAATGTAAGGCTAAATTTTGCAAAAGGAAAAAAAAAAGGTATATTTCTGACTAATAGTGATTCAGAATATTCTATAATTGTGTAGATTAAACACATTTATAATCAGACTATTAACAAAAAGATTCACAACTGCATTACTAAGTCATATTTCATTATTCTAACAAAAAAGATACCAGGTATCAGGCATAAATATGTGTAATAAAGCCTTCTGCTTATATATTATGAACAGCAGTTCTTTTAATATTAAAAGTGAATCCATATGGGTTATTTGACATGTAAAATATTAACTTTTATAGCAAGAATGCAAATGAGAGTCTCAGCACTAATTATAGCTGCAGATCCCACTCAGGAATGAGGCTCTGTGTGACTAATGATTTCAGCAAAATGGAGAAATGGCCTGCTTCCCTCAAGAGGCAGCATATCTTAGCTCCCTCTCCTCCCTCTGGAACCCTTCAAAATTCTCAGCATGTCTCAGTACAGTGCCTAATGTGTATGCTGCTTCCAGGAACTGGCTCCTACAAACAGGTCACCAGCTTCATGTTTTTATAGATAGTTTTATGTAACTGTCTCTAGAGAGGAGAAAAAGTTATTTCATATTTATCCAGAAAAATATAATTTCAGAAAATAGTCTTATTTTGATTGGCTTTTTCAAATATCTCATTTCTATTTCTTCCATTAATGAGACAAACATATTGGGTTTTGATATAGGATGGTCTGATTGCTCTGCCATGAATTTTTCACAGCATTTTTCCTTTGTTAGCTTTTTTGCACGGAAGAATACGCTGTTATTTAAAAAAAAATCCCTACCAAATCTAGCTTTTGTCATTATTCTTTGCTTTCCGTGTGCAATCCTCTGATAAACATGTATCTGGCTGAGATGACTGCAACGACTCTTACCCAAGCCTGTCATTGTCATTCCTGAAATGGCCAGAGGGTTCACTGGAAAATAAAAAGGAGCAGCTAATTCTTGTCAAAAAAGTATATTATTTTATGGTATGTATTTTATGGTATGTGAGAAAATTTTTCTTACCTTAGATACTTACTGCTTTTCTGTATGCACAAGCATGAGACTGTACTCAGCTGGAGTAACCTCTAATGTGTCCATATTTTTCTCGAATTTATTATCCTTTATTAAAGAAAATTTTAGAAAAAGCATGTCTAGGAAATATCCTGTTAGAAATACAATGAAAAAACAATTATTGAATAGCATCAAAGGTGGTTTAAACTATCATAATTATCTTTTAATGATAACACACATATGCTATTCAAGTGGATTATTATTAATATTGTGAATTATTGCCAATCTGTAGTGGAAAGGAGGTAGTTTTACTAAAATTTAATGAAGGGGTTTTTAACCCAAGTTTCTTTGATCTAGTAATACATTCTCTTTTTTTCATTGCTGCTAGCCAATGTCTCTAAAGTTAAGCAATATCTTATGCAAACATCTAGGATAGCAAGATTGCACATGCTCATAAAAGGGCATGACAAGGGATATAATTCAAATTTCAAATGAAGCTGAATTTGTAATACTCCTGTTTAATGAGATACAAGTGAGGAACAGTCAGTATTTCTAAGGTACCCACATTATTATAGAAGAGGAAAATAAAAATAGTGTCTTAATTCAGTTACTCTGGAAAAAAATTGTGATTTTTAAAATGTGAACCTCATTTCTAATAAGTATCTTGTTGTACATTATTGGAAACACTCTTGTGATGTGTAGAACAACTGGCATGAGGAATTCTTTTTGAGAAAATTACCAAATCAGCTTCCAGGCTGTTTTAATAAATCACTGTGTGATTAGTGCAATTTTCTAGACTTCATCAAGGTGCATCTACTGTAGATGCACAAATACATGTGGCAATTTCACTACCAACAATGGTCTTGGCAAACTGAATTCTGATTGTGTGCATACAATTTGGCTAGATAATTACATTTTTTGCCTCTAATATAATTTCCTAATTTACCTGATTTCTGTTTTTCCTGTTACATTGAGCACCTTAAAACTAAGGCTAGGGAATGGATTGTTTAATCTAAATGAAATTATATGCATCTAAAACATTAGTTCATTTAGGCATGATTAAAGTCAGTGGATTATCTTTTTCTGTGTCATTGCTGCTGATGCACTGAGGTGAGGTATTCCAAACTCCACTAAGAGAGATGGTCAAGTTCTTCTCATTTTTCCTTTCCTTGACAGTGGGGTTTGGAACAGATGAAAGGAATTTAACAAGGGTTTTTTCCCTTTCCCTCAAAAAACTATGTTTTAATATATTACTAAGCATGTTGTTTGAAGGTCTGCCACTAATACTCATTATTCAATATTAATGTTCAATAATTTCAATCTATTAAAAATAATATTTAAAATATTAAATGTTTGTATAATACATGATTATATAAAAAGCAGAAAAAATAATTTCATGAACTGAGGGGTTAAGCTGTATGCGGCCTTTCCATTATGTAAAATGTGCCATGATTTATCAGCTGAAAGTTGATGTGAGCTCTAATGGAAAGATTTTCAGAGTTTTTGAATGCCTGTGTCTTGAGTCACATTGTGTAAAGCTCTCAAAAACACCCCAAATGCTTAAGCATTGCTCAGGACTGTCTGGCAGGTAAGGATCCTCAAAGTGCTTCAAACTGTACATCTAAAAATACATCCAAAGTACCTCCAAAAGAAAGACATTTAAAACCACAAATCTTTGAATTGGTTTTCTGAAAAGCATTCAAAGCCTTTAAACTAGGTGCCTAGAGGCAGATCAAATATTTTCTTTTAAAAAGGTCTCAGATAATGATGTAAATTGATTCAAATGTAATTAGTACCAATTCAAAGTGTTTATTGATTTGTGCCATACTGGTTTAGGTGGAGAGGTACATAAAGGAAGTTAATTCCTAATCCCTGTTTGAGATTGGTTTGTTCAATTGCTTGGAGACATCCACATCTCCAGACTGAGTTTGTTATTTAATATCAAGTGGCAAGTCTGCACATACAATTGTCTTGTCAATATGAGTTAAATTCCTAGGGACTAGGATCTGCAAACTGATTTTGAGTACATAGATCAAATCTTGTGTAAATGTCTTATGTCTGAAAGGCTGTGCAAGTTAAGCAAGCTTGTCATTTAAATATGACCACCACACACTTTATTTATGCTGATGGCAATATTACTATATGAATTGCAAAATTCATTATCATACTCAATAATAATTATTAGGGCTTGAATGCTAAGAATGTCTAGGTTAGAGATATTTTGTTCAGTAGTGAGAAATGCATTTTTTCCTGAATTTTGATACCATTAAACCTTACAGTATTCTCTAGGCTACAAATACTTAAGGTGTATGCTACAATCTGTAGGCATCACCTGCTCAATTCTAGGGGTTCAAGTAATTTAGAAACATAATCCTGAGAAATTTAACCCAGAGATCAGTAGGAGACCCTTTGTTTATAAACAGTCACATCAGATACTGTATGATAGAACCTGGCACTGCCAGAAAACCTGTTTATTTGCCTCTAATTAGAAAGCATACATATTCACATAGGCAGTGTTAAATAGAAGCATATACAGCAGCACAGTGCACTCATATACATAGCAACACCATTGATGTTTTTGTTAAACTTTTGCTTTTGCCTCAAATCACTTCCTCATATTCCACTTTCTGCCAATAGTAGTGTTACTGGCTGGGGTAGATCAATACACTGAAATTGTAAACTGTCATCCAGCATATCCCCTTCTTTTTGCTGGTTTGTTGTTTTGCTTTTTTTTTTTTTTTAATTGTCTTTCAAATAGAAACAAACAAATGAATCCTTACTAATCAAAACTTAGTGACTCCTGGAGGCTGCCCCTTTCTACACCTGGAGTCCTCAAAAACTGCCAGTCACTTAGATCTTGCCTTTTCTCACTTGCTTTTGATTGAGTCTACTTTTCAATAGAGTTTGAGTGCTACACTAAGGATCTGAGTATTGGTACTGCAGCTTTACTTCTGATCTTTCTCTTACTTCCAGCAGTTACAAATTCACAGGAAGGTAGCAAACATGCCTTCTCATTTGTGGGTGGTATCAGCATGCCTATGGAATTCTGATGGGGTATTGTCAGAATGCCAGATCTTTGCCCAGCTGTGGGTTGAATTGGCAATTTCTTAGAAGCCTGTGCAATATGAATAAAATGAAGTATATTACAGCTGTCCTCATCTTAATACAGAGGAATAATCAGCAAAACTTGCAGCAAGTCCCAGCATGTGATATCTCTGATCAAGACTGAATATCACATGCTGAGATATGAGATAGGCTGCATCTTCCTATTAGTAACAAGCTTAGTTTAAACTGAAATAAAGACTATATGATGCATTTACAAAAAGCAGAACAGGTAGTCAGGAGAATAGGATACCATTGTTCATACAGCCACAGACTCCTTGTCTGTGAAAACCTTTTAGTCAGCAGGTCTAGATTTACAGCAAGGAGATTTATATCTTAGATTTTGGATGACCTATTTCAGCAATTAAACACCAAATTCTAAAACCAAGGCTTGGCTGTCTCAGACCAGATATTTTGGAGTGGAAGCAGCAAAAAAGTGTTCATTTGAAGAAAAGATCTTAGTTTTAGTCATTGGTTTTCTCCTCAAAAAAAAAAAATCAAAACAAAAAAACCAACAAAAACCAAAAAATCCATTAAAAAAAACAACAATAACAAAAAACCCTTATTGTTATTTCCACAGAAAATTAATCTCAGCAATGTTGACAAGTGTGCCATTATTTCATACCAAAAGACCTGGAATCACAGAAAGAAAAAAATACACAAGAAATGTAAAGTGACTGACTGTGATTTTGAGAGATGAATAATTGTCTAGAAAGTTCAGTCCCAAAACAGGAAAGAATTGAAAATAATCTGAAGGCATGTTAATAAAGGGTGTAGTGTGAGAAATGCAGGTAATATATGTATAAATAAACAAAGATTTAATTTGTCTGGGTAGATGTATTTTCCCTCAAAGACAACCAGTTTCCTGACACTTCAACAGATGGAAAGGGTTTGACTAGTAGCAGACATTCAGAGTCCTCTCATGAAAAAAGGATTTTGCTGTTTATTATGTTTCCTAGAAATGATGTTCAGAACAATGTAATCTGAAAGTATTTTGAAGTGGCTCTTCCACAGCTGTCTTAGCTGATAGCAGAGGACAGATGGTGCAACACAGGCCAGCACATAAGTTTACTTCTTTCCACAACTTTATTAGCTGAGTGCTTTGAAAAGCAACAGCAATACTATCTTGTAAAATAGGTAAACAAAATGGGACAGACTTTCTACCCCTGGCTAGGTGCCACCTTTAAACTGCGGTGGCAGGGAGTAAGAAGGAAAGAGAAGGGAGAAATCTTCTTAGTCAGATATTTCTTCAGCACCTGCTTCTATTGAGTTTCATGCTGGGTAAGCTAATTGCCATGCCTAGCATTGCCTATCAACTTCCCTCAGGTGCTTGTGCAAAGAAAGGGGCAGGCCAACTTCCAGTTTTTCAGTGTCAAAATCATTCTGAATAACTGAGTCATCAGCTACTTGCTTTGTTAACACACTCTTGTGTAGCAGTTAAAGGAAAATCTTAACTGTAATACCTACGGCAAGTAGCTAAAACAAAAGGATATGCTGCCAAGCTGATAAAGTTGTTAGACAAATAAGTTAGGTGTCTGAAAGACATGATTCATCATGAATACGGATATTTAAAATTGGGCTTTTTACTTTTTAATTTATATTTGCATTTTAATGAAAATTGCGCTAAACAAGATAAAGAGCAGAGAGATTTCTCTATCAAAAATATCCTTGAATTTTCTGTTTCAAGAATTTGAATTTCAGTGGTTTGGCATACCTGAAGTAAGATAAGTCCCTAAAAACATTTTAAAAGCTGTGTTAGGCATATATCCACCTCAGGTCATCCCTTTGAACCTAGAAGGAATTTGGCAGGTGCTAGTCTGCCTGCATCCTCATGTGTCTAAATGCCTTCAGGAAATTATCTAGTGGGATTTCTAGAAGTACTGAATGTAGGCAACTAAATTCAGAATTGATGGGAAATATGATCAGGCTTTGACAATTTCAGGAAACAGTATATGAATATTGTCAATACTATGTAACATTGCTTCTGCATGAGACAAGACTAATTCTTTTTTCTTTTTTCAGAATGGTAATAATTCTAAATACCTTGTTCCTGGAATACTTAGCACAACAGCTATGTGTAAAAAACCTTACATTTTTGAAATAGCTCCAATGAAAGATCTACAAGCTCTGTAAAGAATTTTATTAAGATGTATCATTTTGATTAAAGCATGATTAATTAATTTTTTTATTTGGCACGCAGTGCCAATAAAGATGAATGTACTATATGGTGTCTCGAACACTGCTGAAGGAATGGTATCATAGATAATCTGCTAAATGTTAGCATATGTGCATTATGTTCATGTTCAGCTGGTCTCAGGCCCCTTGTACGCTTGGGAACAAGCTTTTGTTGCACCTTCCCTTTCCTGTTTTGGTATTATAACAACATGCTCATTGTACATTAATAATCCTTAAAAAGCTCATTGTAACTTAATCCTCCTTAAAAATATGACATTTTCTACTACAGACTGCTTCTTTATATGTTCAAGCTGCCTATGCTGTAATGAATTTGTACCCAATTTCCTATTCAATTGATTTGATAAAACTTATATACTGTTTGAAAGTCATTTAAGTACTGAGTATATTACAGCCAAGTAATGCCATTATCCATCAGTTTTTCAGGTATTAACCATCTTTAGAGAGAGGTGAACTACAACAGGCCAGACTTCACTGGGAAAAGATAAAACCTCACATTTTCAGATATTCTGTATCCACTACCTACTATTAGCAAAAGAAATTATTTTTTTCTGCACAGTAATTAAAACATTTAGGAAGATCTACACTAAAAAAATCTGAGTATTTCCAGTCCTGCTCCTGCTCTCATATTACAGATATTAATTTAATTTCCATTACTATTGTAGCATTAGGCATTTCCCTGACACAGCTAGTGGTTATCCTCTTCTCCAAGTACAGGGCATTTGCTTATTGCTAAAAAGCAAAACAAAACAGAAACAAACAAAAGAATGTTCTACACCAGGTCTTCTAACATGAAATCATTAGATTAGATAGAATCATTAAGATTGGAAAAGATATCTAAGATGATTGAGTCTAATGGTTAACCTAGCACCACAGTGTTCACTGCTAAACCGTATCTCCAAGTGCCACATCCACACACCTTTTGAACACTTTAAAGGATTTTGGCTCAACCGCTTCCTTGGGCAGCCTCTTACAACACCTGATGACCATTTCAGTTCCTAATATCTAATCTAAACCTCCTCTGGTGCAACTTGAGTCCATTTCCTCTTGTCCTGTCACCTCTCACTTGGGAGGAGATACCAATCTCCACCCCATACAGCCTCCTTTCAGGCAGTTGAAGTCAGAAAAAAAGGTCTTCTCTGAGCCTCCAGGCTAAACACCCCCAGCTCCCTCAGCTGCTCCTCACAGCCCTTGTGCTCCAGACCCTGCCCCAGCTCCCCTGCCCTTCCCTGGACTCACTCCAGCCCCTCAGTGTCTCTCTCACAGTGAGGGGCCCAGAGCTGGACCCAGCACTGGAGGTGAGGCCCCAGCAGTGCTGAGTGCAGGGGGACAATCCCTGCCCTGCTCCTGCTGGCCACACTATTGCTGGTACAGGCCAGGATGGCACTGCCCTTCCTGGGCACCTGAGCACACACTGGCTCATGTTCAGCTGCTGTCAATCAGCACCCCCAGGTCCTTTTCCACTGGGCAGCTTTCCAGCCACTTGGCTCCCAGACTGTGGTATTGCATGAGACTGTTGTGATCCAAATGAAAAATAACTAATCCACTGGGGCATAAACTAAAAAGTGGAAGATGATCCTCTACATAAGTTCTTAATGTACATATAACTTAGGACATTAAATCTCATTCTGATTTAGCAAAAAAGATTTGACAAAGTATCTACCTCCATAATCGAAAGTAGTTAATTGAAGTGCTTGAATAAATGCTACTTAAATCTTACCATGCTTACAAATTCTGAAACATTACGATTATCCTCTATGCAAATCTAACCTGTACTTATGCAAACTTACAGTCTCCTAACCGAAATAAACCACAAGTAGCATTTATCTAATTAGAGCTTCTGGAGTGACTCACATATAGAGCAGAATTTTCATGTTTTTCATAAAGGTGGAAGGATCACAAATATAAATTACTTGTCCTCTTCTTTCTGTTTTGCATAGCAGGCATTCAGTCAATGTGATACAATAACATACTTCTTGTAGTTCTTCAACACAGTTCCAATGCTTACTGACTTCCTAAAACATAATTGGGTCTGCTTAGTGAGTGACAAAATTAACTTCCAAACAAATTTTCCCAAAGCAGAAATTTCTAAAAACTGAATATTCTCAGGATGCAGTTTAACAGAATTAGAAAACATATTGTTGGATTAATAGGACAATAATCAATGTAAATGGCCAGTTGTTTTGTAATAAATGGGTTTGTTGCATTAAAAAAATTACTTCTCTTATGCTTCTAAGTTAATTAGAACATAGGGTATGCCTGTGTCTGGCTTTTAATTCTGTTCAATTTTTATTGATAAATTATACTAGTGAATTTTTTTTTTTTTTTTTTTGGGTGTTTTGAGAATGACTTGGTTTTGTTTATTGAAGCTCTTGCATTGCATAGCATTGACAGTGTGCTTTGCCTGTCAGTGAGTCTCCTCGTTCTGCACATACAGAGGTCATGCATTATAGCTGCAAAGGTGAAATCTCTCCTTATTTTCCTGATGGTATTCACGTACATTTTAAAGTAGTTTATATTTTAGTCAAAAAGCATTTATTTAGCACATCTTAAAAAACAAACAAACAAACAAAAAACAAAAAAACCAAATCAAAAAAACACAGTCCCAAAAAAACAGCAGAGAAAGGACAATGTCTTACCCATACTCTAGGCACATTTTTCAGCTGTTTACACAAACCTCTGCATTATCTTAAATCATAACTGTTTATGCAGAAATTTCTAAAACAGCTTTTAAAACCTAGTGCTGGTATTATTATATTTCAGGCTTAATATTGGAGCAAATTCTCACTGGAGCAATGGTGTTCTGGCTCAGCTGACCTACTCACATCACTCAGGAAAGCAATGTCCACTTGTTCACCCTCCTAAGGCACAGCTAAGTAGATGGCTTATAAATTTGGTCTAATCAAAACTAATGATTCTAAGTCAGCCAAATTTAAAAGTACCCATCAAGTAAGGAAAGAAAATTATAGTTACTGAAGGGAGAACTGATAGTCAGTTACATTGTGTCTCTGTTTCCAGGTTTTTTATGTGCCTTTACTAAGAGCAGGTGCAGACAGAACAGGCATTTCTCCTTTCTTTGTGGAGCTTCTTGAGCACAATCAGGGAAAGAAACTTGTAGGGTTGAAGAGGCTCAAGGAAGACTGTGTGGAATTGGGGGACTGAAGCTCCAAGGAAACACTAGAAACTATGGTAAGGGACAGAGAGCAGATACCAGGTCACCAAGATGATGAAAGAAATTTCCTGCAACCATAGATAAGTGAGATGTAAGATATGTGCAATTTGGAAGGTCAGTGATTTGAGTAAAATCAACACTGGTTAACAGGACAAGTCTGCACAGCAGCAGAGCAAGACAATGGTTTATATATTCTCTTTATTTGAGATTTTTCTGCCAACAAAATTTGAGAAACTAGTTTATGTAATTTTAAAGCCTGACTTTTTTTTAGTTTAAAAGACTTTTGATCTCCTTTAGGGAGTTCACTGTAGGAAAAGGTCTAGTAAGATACACCTTTAAGCTTTTAATAATCTTGGATCCTGTTTAACAGACAGTCAACTAAAAGGCAGTGCCTGAAATCTAGTTGCAAAGAGAAATGAACTAGCAGTACACAAGTGACAACAGATAAAGGACTGATTTGTTCAGGAGTAATGAATTGGAATAGGAAAATAATTTTCCCTCATGTGATATTGAGAAGGAATAGTACTGGGATAATAAATAAATTTTGAATATTCATTAAAATGGTCTAAAATTGGTAGCATGTAGTAAAAAATAGCAGTAAAACATTTCTGAAGAGAACATTTGTGGCAGACTCAATGATCTTTGCCCATTTGTTATCATAAAGAATTAGTGATGTCTTCCATGCCATGCTAAATGGCTCAATCATGTCAAAGAGAAAGGCATAAGAGAACCACTGTCAAAAAGCTGAAACCAAGGAAAAAAAAATAGGACTACACTTCAAGTCTATGGTGATTAATTGTCTAGAGAATTATTCGAGTTTCTGTCTCCTATATTTCAGATCAAAAATAGTGTCTGAAAAATAAAGCTTAGGAAACTCAAGATGTTTAATAATAGCTGAACTCATGCTATTTAATTTATTAAGAGGAAAAAGAAAGAGTAGAATGAAGTAAAGTGTTATATTGATACAGAGCAGGACAGACTATAGGATCTCAGAGTCCAGACTGCTTTCAAAATCTAGAATCTTTAGGAGTAAAACACAAAATACTACCCTTGCTACCCAGGAGACTTTGTACATATTTGATGTCAAGAGTATACAAAACTACCTTTGCATGTTAACTTAGTGTTCACAGGCATACCTTCAGTATCTTCACATGAAAGAAAAAAGCTTTACATCATTTCTAGTACATGTTTTCCTGTAAACTTGAACCCTATGTATAGGCTATAGGCAAAGCAGGAAATGAAAAGGTCTTAACTGCAGCAGTAGCCAGATTAATGGTCCCTCCCATCCTCTCCTCTAGTGAAAAACGAAAAACACATAATACACAAATGTATTATGAAAGAAACTGTACTAATCTATATGAGGATTTACATCCATATATGTTGCTTCTGTATGTTTTTTTAATTAGAGGATGGAATTTTTCATATTCTTCCCAGAAATGTCCACAGAACAGTGAGACTTATGGTGCTCTATTTTTCATACCCAGATTATTCTTAACAAATAGATTCCTGTATTACCACATACACTAAACCAGTGTCTGAGCAAAACTGTGGAATCAATACTAGAGGTACAGGACTTTAGTGGTTTTGTTTTGTCTTTCCTTTTACTTGTGATTAGCAAGAACTTAAATATTCCTTTATTTCACTTTGCATTTAACTATATATTGGATAGGTTAGCACACGATCTTTAAATAACAGTTTCAAGAAGTCTTGCAAGTAGAATACATCGCAAAGCTTATAAATAGATTAATGCAAGTAGCTGGGATTTGAAATCTCCACCTGAGAATCTTCCAGATATTTTAGAGAAATGAATGTAAAACCTCTGATTTACTTTGAAATTTTGCTAACAAGGTTACATTTCCAAGTCTTTATGTATTTATTTTAATTCAGATAGTACAATGCTATTCTTAAATTTTTCCATGATTTCTGGAATGATTTCTGAGCATGATTTCTCAGAAAATTTTCTCACTTTTTTACACTAAAGCACTTAGAAAAGTAAGTATATTGATTAATACACTGATGTTGCTCTCTGAATAAAATAGTTAAACATATCTTCTAAGATCATTTATCACTTAGCAACTTGCATGACACTGGGCAAAGATACTGAAAAAGTTTTTTTTCCGAGACTGATTGGTCTCATTTCAAAAGCTCTCCAAACACAAACTTCAAAGATAGAATAAAAAGGTTTTGTGAAAAATGATGACATCATCAGTTCATAAAATTTAAAAAACTCATGCTGCAAATATTAGTCATGTAGTTTCTCAGAGCATTTCACTAGTGGGTAAAAGTAATTTTTTAAGGAAATACAAGCTCAGGACCTCTGTGTAAACAGTTAGACTGGGCAATGGGACATGGATAACTGTTAAGCTTTATATTTTTCAAATCAGAGGTATCATAGGAAAAGAGTCTGAATGTGAAGATATGAAAATGAGGATCCGTTGTCATGAGAAATGAGAAATGTCAGACACACAAGTCTCAAATATCTGTTTTACCTAGATTTTTCTCCTTTCTTCTTCAAGGGAAAAAAAAAAAGGAAAAGAAGAAGATAATAGCTATCACCTGAGCCAGTAGTTCTAAGATTTCAAATTTTATAGACTGTCTGCCTTCAGGGCTTGAGGAGTCTTTGTGTTAAGAATCCACCTGATAATAATGTTTCACTGGGAATATAATAATTCTCTCTTGCTAGAGGCAACTGGCAAAGAAACTTCCTAAGTCAACTAAAAGTCTCTTTTTTATTAGCTGGAATTTACTTCTGGGTCTTCATCTTTTACTTTCTGCCTTTGCTTAGCTGCAGGAACAGAAAAGGAATGTGCTGAGGAAAGCTCACACTGAAATATGCCAAATCTTTTTTCTCCACTTGGAGATTCTATTCTACTGATTCCTTTTGCATAGTTTTCAGTAAGTATGAAAATCATAAGGATGGCTGAGGTAATGTGGCTTTTCAGCTCAACTGGGATGGAAAAATCATAGAATAGCTGGATTTGGAAGGGATCTTTAAAGGTCATCTAGTCCAATTCCTTTGCAATGGCAGGGACATCTTCAACTAGATCAGGTTTCTCAGAGCCCCAATCAAACCTTGAATGCTTCCAGGAATTAAGAATCCACCACCACTCTGGTGGCAGTGCCAGTGCCTCACCACTCTCATTGCAAAAAAATTCTTCCTTATAGCTAGTCTAAATCTAGCTCGATTTTTTTTTCCTCAAATGAAAGAGGGTAATTTTAGATTAGCAGTGGCTCAGAGCAGAGAAAATAGGAATATAATAGAGAACACCCTGTGTTAAAATCTGGATTTATGATTCAGTTAGTGCCACTTAGTAGCTACTATGCAACTTGGAATCTAGTTGAATTATGCTAATAGTAATAAAAATAATGATAATGATAAAAATAATAATACTCTGGATGTGTATAATGACTTTGACTCCTAAGGACTTCTATGTGTTTTAGGGGTCATTTTTTGAGGCACTCATCAGAGTGGGTTCTATTCCTGAAGGGAGCCTTTGGGTGCCATGGTAATAAGAATTCTGTCTAAAATAAGAAAATTCATTATTTCTTCCCTATCATCCTCCTGTGGTCTTGGAGGGGAGAGCTGTTCTACTTGCAGCTCAGGCGGCTTTTAGGGTGAAGTGTGCTCAGAAAATATGCTAGTCCAGCAGATCCATTTCGTGCTGCAGTGCTGCCTTCTCTTCAGAGCAGTCCTGTCAGCTGGCCTTGGTGAGTTGGTCACCAGTTTTAAGTATGATGGATCTCCCATCTCCAGAACCAGCAAGTCTTCCAGGCTTGGTATCCAAATGCAGACAATAATTGGAACTACAGGCACAACTTTAAATAAGACAGAGTTAAAATATTTCTTACTGCCATTAAATACAGACATAAAATCATTGTCTAAATTACACTAAATCGAGTAATTTACTTCAGTTATATCTTGGGAAACCAATATCATCATCATTTGCCTCAGCTCTGTTCTGAAACTCCTTCAAACTGTGTAGGTGCAAAGAGTTACCTCCCTTAAGTGAGGTCACCCAAGTCCCAGATACAGCTCCATCACTTCGTCTTGCTCTCAGATGCTTTGAAGAACAAACAGAGTGTTTGGAACAAACTAGGCTGCCATCTGTAGGAAGTGTTTCCAGGCTCTTTTCCAGAAAGGGTGATATTCTCTTCCACAGTCTCTTCCTTATGTTAGCCTGGGAGGTTCTGATTAAAGAAATGTATTTTGAATGGGAGATAAGGAACAACATTTGCCCTCATCTTCCCTACTGTTAACCTTTGTCATTTAAGGATTTTCAGCAGCTGAACTCCACACACTTTGCTTTTTCCCTTGCTACTTTTAGGATTGTGGATTATAATTCATCTGAGTCTGTTGCTTTGTCAACTTTTAATCATTCTAATTACCTAATTATCTACTGTAATGAAATGATAAAGCCCTTAAAAGTTCAGTCTTCCTTCTCCCTGTAGGAAATTCTGTCTCCCGCTCTGGGATGTTACCTTCTTTGCTTCAAAGACAGAGAAATTATTTGAGGGCTGGGTATAAATGCTAGTTTTTCTTGTTTAAACACTTTCCTTCATCACTGATTCCTTTTTATAATTGTAGATACTCTTTAGTCTTTGTTTACAGATCAATGATTTTGTTGAATTTCCTTAATAATAAAGAGCAGCAGGGAGAGAGGAAACAGACATTGCATAAAATCTAGAAACTTTCCAAATCAGAGAAAAAAATGCAGATTTTACCAACACCAAAGGTGACTGTTTATAGCAATGAACCTCAAATTCACACTGTATTTTTACTCAGCGAAGCATACTTTTTCTCTGCAAGATTACTTTAGCATGAGAAGTATGGAGTGAGGCATCAATCTATGAAATTACATTATGTGAATTTCATTTACCTTGGGTCAAGGAAAGAAGTGAATTTGGATTTTTCCACTGTCAATAAATATTCCAAATTTGCATCTGCTCGATATTATAGCTTTTTTATATTTGTCCTTTAGCTTTGTCCCACAAAAAGAGGAGTATTTTTGAAAAACTACTGTTGAGAATACATTTTGGAGAAGATCTTACTGAAGAGAATCTTTATGGGCTGAGATAGCTGACTGCAGTTATGGGGGAGGTATTGGATCTGCAGTCAGTTCCTGTTGTTTTGTTTCCTGGCTGGCTGCCTCAGGGGAGCTGCTCACTGAATAGGATATATGGTATGTTTCCTGCCTCCTCTGAATCCCCTTCTGAATTGCCCAAGTTCCATGTTCTGTCTTCTTCCCTAATCAATGTTTTTTGCATGTCCTTTATCTTGTCCCCAAGAGAAGAGGGTCCATGTGATAGTGTTCTGCTTCAGGGTCAGTCTCTATAGCTAGCACAAGTTATTTTTTCCAGTTTTCTTTCTGGAAGGTACATCTTGAACACATTGAACACATGAAGTCAGAGAAAGTACCTGGCTTCCACATTAGTGAATTGCCAGAGACAAGCATTCACTTTCTGAAAGGAAGACTGGAAGCAGTAAGGGGCATGGGACATGATTCAGTTTCTCCCTCACTCAAAAAGTGAGTCAGTAGAAAATCATTTGCCCAAAGCAGTATTTGAACAGAGAATAAAAGTGTAAGAGAATTCAGAGAGAAGGATCTGTGAGGAGGAGGATAGACAAGGAAAAGAAGGAAATGAGAGGACAAAGCACTTAAAATGTGAGGAGGAATTTGCCTAGGAGAAGCATAGGAAATATCCTACTATGCATGAAAGATATGGAAGAACAAAAAAGAATGGAGCTCTGCCTGTTAGAAAAGGAGGGTCAGGATGTGAGAGAAAGCATTCAAAAGAGCATGAGGTAGGCTAAGAAGAAAGAAGCAGAGAGAGGAGATTGGAAAAAGTGGGAGCTGACAAAACTTTTAGGCAAGCATACAGAAATTTTATACCCTTGACTATTTCTTTAGGCAGAATGATATAAGCATAATTCAAACCTGTTATAAGAACAATTTCATTCAAGTCTAGTCCTTTCTGTTATCCTGGATATGATTTGTACACCTCTGCAGGCCTACAGGCAGGTGTCCTATTCATGCAGCATCCTCACACATATGGGACTTCATGTCACTTTTCTATCCTTAGAATCTAATTTTTATAATTTTTTAAAATGTATTTCCTGGTTTCCATTAAGTCCACTCTGCTTGTCTGCTATTACAAATACTTTTCCTTGTTTAAGGCAGTCAAGGATCTATTTTTCTCTTCTAGCAAGTATGTCTTTGCTATGGAAGGCTTCCCAACATGTCTCCAGCCATGCAGGAATTATTCCTTTTTCTGGGGTGTTTAATCAGCACACTCACACGAACAGCAGCCCTCTGACATGCACAAACCTCTGTCCCTGGTTCAGAAGACTGAGAACCACAACAACCTCACTGGTTTCCACTTCATAGATCTAGTCTTCCCTACAGGATAACTTCTCAGCAGGAATTTATTGTGCCTAGGAATTAGTTTTGGTAAACTCCTCTCTTTCTGCTTTAAAAGCTTCATATAAGGGAACCCGATTTACTTGCTCCTAAATTTGGCTGAATGGCACAGAACATTTTAGAGGGATTGCCATACAGCTATTTGGAACACATTTATTTCTGTTTCCTGTAGTTACCAATCTGAATCTGTGATCCAGATCTTTAAATTCTATAAACTGACATGCTTTCTTTGAAATATTTTATTGTGTAATACATGGATATCTGATTTCTACAGTTTAAGGTTTGAGCCTTATTGTCAGTAAATCACTAGAAATCCCCCCAAATTCTCAGAAATAAGAGATGGTCATAGCAGGTCTCCTATCCTTCCACATTAAAATTTTAATTCTTTATTAAAATGGAAATTCACAGTAAAGCAATTATTTGGATTTTTAAATCTTTTGAGGGATATTCCAGGCATATGCAGTGACATGTATGTAGATTTACCTGTCTTCATTGGATCTCTGAAAAAACACTGCCTTGGACCTATTATGTTCTCCCATATGTCATGTAATTACAAAAGATGTGGTAAGGAGCTCAGGCCCACACAAAACAATGGTAAGTGAGGTAAACCTAAGATTCAGATATTTCAGATTTGATTGAAATGATATTTCAGAAATCAGTATTTTAGGTACATTCTGAATTAAAATGTTAAATTCCACTGACAATTTTATGGGGGTAAAATGTCTTTTTTGAGATGGAAAACTAGTTTAAAATACAAAATAAATATTTTCAACAAATCTTACAAAAACTTCCTATATCCTCTGTTTTGAGTTGAGAATGGTCCAAGCAAGACATTCCCCCTTGAGTAAGATGTATGAGGTCTCATACACATACCTCAGCGTTTTTATAAATACCAACAATAACAACAACAATAATAATAATAATAATAATGATAGTAGTAGTAGTAGTAGCAGTAATGTTCCAGGAAAAAAAAGTTGAATATAGATAATACCCTCAAAAAAGTTGCTGTATGGCTCAAATGTCTTTCATTGCCACTGTTCTTTATATGCAAGCTAGTACATTATCCATAATTATATTAAAAAATGGAATATTTGCGGATGGTCTAGAATTAATTCTTAAATATCCTGTTAGACAGGAGAATTTATGCCCAGGAGGTGAAATTTTGTTTGCAAGAATAAGGAAGCATCACCCCTATTTCCATCTCAGTGCCAACAGCCAAGTACTTAAACTATTAGGATTTTGCTTATTCTTGACTGAGCTACCTTCAAGTCAAAGAAATGGAAATGGAATATATAAATATGGACAGATTTCAGCTTTGATACCAGCTCAAATTTTACCAAAAGGTCCTGGGACATTCACTAACCAGTGTTAAAATTATTCCTATATATTGTTATATGAAGGTTGTGCAGTAACGGAATTTGAATTAAATGTAATTTGTAAACTGTATGATATGTAGGAAGTAATGTACCTGACATTTAATTTTTCTTATTGTATTAATTTTTAATTCTGCCCAGTGTGTTGTCCTGTTGTCCAGTGTGTTGTCCCTCTTCTCAAAATTGTCTCATAGATTTGAACTGCCTTACACAGGACTGTGTGAAAAGTGTGGCCATAAAGACAAATGAAAGACACAGCATTTTATTGTCATTATGCAAAGAAACAGGAGCTAAACATTATTGAGATGCTGACTGTAAAGACAGTTTCTCATTTTCTCTCTTGATTGCCCTGGTTCCATGGCAGCTACATTCAAAAGCAAAGGCAAAGGAGCAGAGTGAAGCTTTATTTGTGTGCAATGGAGATGTATGAGGAGGGTCTGAGGTTCACTAGATGTTCATGCCAAGTACTACTTTTGCACCTTTGGATTCATCCAGACATCTGCAGAGGCTGAAAAATATGTTCCTTTCCAGAATAGCAACTGTAAACCAGGCATCATGTCCTAAAATTAAATCAGATGCCTAAGTTTAGGCAATATACCCTAGAAATCTTGCCCCTCAGTTATTCCATGGAGGGAATCAGGATATTTGCATTATCTGCAGTAGGAGTAATACAACAAATAGTATTCCTACTTGTTGGCACTGCGTGCATTATTAAACCTTGCAACTTAATGAACCCTTGTTCAGTTTTGGTGGCCATTTTTTTCCAGAGTCTGAGGCAGCTAAACACCCAAATCCAAATGAAGCTAAAAGGGAAGGAAAAATTTGGAAAAAATGGTGTGCAGAATAGATAAAACATTTAATAGCCTGAAGTGGCGTCTAGAGAGCATGTAAGTGTCTATATGTATCCTAAAAGGCTAAATCAGCCAAAGGAAAGAAAAGGAAAGGTAGTAACACTGTACCTTAGTTGTTTTTGTGGGTTTGGGGACTCCTAGATACACATTTTGCTTCACAGAATTTTGTATGCATTTTTTTGTCATTGGATATATAAAAGCATGCCTGGAAAAGTAAGAGAGGTTCTGGATTCCATTCTTGGCATGAGGCAGCAAAATATATCATTATGATGTAAATTCTGTGTTTGGACAGGCTTCTTTGAAAGTCCCAAACTCCTGCCATAAAGGTAATTCTGATTTATATTTATCCACATAATTAGTTCTGGAAGATTTTTTTTTCATTTTCATTCATATACATTTCAAAGAGGAAGAAAATGTCATATTAAGATTATCCCACTGGAAAAGCAAGAAAAAAATATATGTAATAGCCAGCCACAATTGACCACACATCATGATGGCTCTATAAAGAAAGAGAAAAAAAAACGAATTTCAGCCAGTTGGGAAGTTGTCCCAGATACTGATGAAAAGATAATAATTAATGATAGGATTTTTATTCATTTATTTATTTAGAGACAGATGCATTGCTAATTTTAACCTCAAAAGGACATTTCAGCCTTGCAAATTGCACAGATTTTTGGATGGGACTTTTTAGATATTTCTGTAAGAAATGTGGACTTTGCTGTCGGCATTTTTTTCAAAGATCCTTTCAGTCTAAAGGAACTCCCATTCCCTTTCCCATTTCTACAGAGCTGAAAACATGAGATCTGTGTGCATCACATTTTGATATTTTGTAAGCTTATTTACCTCAATACCTATTAATCACTCAGAGAAAAAGATAAACTTTTGGCATAGCCAGTTTGAGAGGGATCAGGATTTTCCTCAAGCATTTTCCAATGTGGGTTTGAAAAAGGCCTCATGTGTGTCAAAGATAAAACCTTCCTAGTATGCCTTTCATGCTCTATATGACTATTTTGTTGGTGAAAAGAGAATAGTGATGCAGCTTATTGCCAATATTTGGCCAGTATTTGAGTCACTTTTGTAACACTATGGACTTATTTTCTCTCTACCTTATCACCAAAGAATGTAAAAAGTTTCCCCCCAAAATCACTGATGGATCTGTTGATTGTCTTTGGATGGAGTCCTGCAAGAAGTACTGCGCTTTTCTGTTAGAAACATTTTGACACCCTGTTATCTTCCTGAGTTGATCAGACACCTGCTGCTAGTCCACCTGCCTTTTTGGCAACCAGAAATGCTTGTCTGCCTCTCTTTCCTAGTTTGTTTTTGGGGTTTTTTTTCCTCCATCTCTGGCTGTGCAAGTATCAACAGGTGGGATCAATTGTGAGGAAGGATGTTGTGCCAATGCTTCATTGCTGGCAGGAAGGCAGGAGCTCCTGCAGAGGGGATGGCATGTGTGGCTTGAAGAAGGCTGCTCTGCAGAAGTCAGTGCTGTCTGGCACCCGTGCATTACTAGGGGGGTCAAATCAACTTTGGAGCAGGCAGAGTGCCATTCTGACAGAAGGGGTAGCCAAGGTGCCAGGTAGTTATGCAGCAAGTGTGTTAGCTGAGGGTTTGATTTTCAATCAGCAATGTTTACATGTCTGTTCATCTTGAATTTATACATATTTGTTTAAGAAAATGCATGAAAGTTAATCTAAAGCTGCAGTGTATTAACTTAAGAAAAAAATAAAAAGAGCTGAGCCGAAAGGAAGCTTGCTGCCATAGCTGTATTTCACAGAGGGGTATGTTCACATGATTTTGTTTGCAATGACAAGTCTCTCCAGGGCCTGTTTTGTAGTAGGAATTGTCCCCTAATACTAAGCATTGACACTACTTTTGCACTGTAGGTGGAAGAAATACACAAAATTCTTTGTTAAAATGGATCTCAAGTACTATAAGGATCAACCCAACTGGATCTGCCAATCAGAATTATTTTCTGGAGCTAGTAGAGCTTTTAAAAATCTTCATATTTTTAACCTAGTTAAATGCACTTTTCAGACAGAACCAAGGAGGAAGGATATGCAAAATTATATAAAAAGCACTTTTTAAATCCCTTGACCATGTTGACATCTTAAAGGAAAAAAAGTTTCTTATCAATTTGTGTGACAGTTTGAAACAGTAATTGAATTATCTGCATCAATCTACCTCTTAAGCAGTGGCCTCTCTTTTGAAAGCATGCTGAGTGCAATCATGCCTGTTTGCAGCTAACCTCCTCATTCTAAGATACTGAATTGCATCTTTAGCACAAACATTTGAATTAATTGTTGGCATCTCAATGGGACAGATTGCCAAGACTTTATGGATGAGATCCAGTCTTGGTATTGTATAGGATATCAGACTCATATTAGCCCTGCAGTCAGGCAAGTCCCTTAAATACTTCCTCATGTGAGGAGTAAACAAAACCTTCATTGGACTCTTTGAAGCTCTCATGCAAAATTGTCTTCCCATCTCATGGAGCTGTCTAATTAGTCAAGAAAGGCACATTTTTATCTTTCTTCATCCTAGCATTGCTGGACACAACACTTGTAAAACTATTAAAAACATATTGATTAAGATAGAGCCTTAGGGGAAGCTTGTAAAGACAAGGTAACTGTTTGGACAATCCTTAGATTGTATCAGTGCCTGTTTAAAAACAAGCTGCTACACAGGCTGCCCTTCATGCCACCCTCCTAAGTCTTTACTGATTTCTCTATTGCTTCAGCTCCTTGCTATATTCAGTGTCTGACCACAGGAACTGCTATGTGATGAACAGTCAAAATGAAAGGGAAAAAAATAAGATTGCATTTCAGCAATTTCTCCTGAGCTTATTAACTCTTAAAAATGTGAAATTTGGCAGGTGTAGCTCAGGGAAGATATGTTACCTGTTCCAACATTGTACTATTTAATCAGTTTGCATCTTTTAAGAAGTAAGATGTGCATTTTATAGGAAGGAAAGAGGAGCAGTTTACTGGAGCCTAAAGGACATTTAGGTTATGCTGATTAATCTTTGACTAAGATTGATTTAGTGAGATGAGAAAGCAGCTTTCAAAATCCGCCTGCTTTGTTTTCTCTGATGTTTTTTGTAGATCTTATTGTTTCAGAATAGAAGTGTGAATCTGAGTTCCATACTGGCAGAATTACCGTGGCATTTTGAGATATCCTCTTAAAAAAAGGATTCACTTTGAAAATGTTTTTAAAGAAACTAGATGTTATATTTCTCTGTACACTCAGTACAACATATGCTGACCAGTGGTGCAACATGTTCATAAATTCACTTTTGCTGGTCAACTGTAATGTGCTTACTATAGGCAGGAGTAAATCAGTCCCTGTTAATTTTATTCTCAATACATTTAAAGGCTTTGTACTCTCTTTCAATAACTTTGTTATTCTTCTAACAAAGAATTTTAAATATTTAATTCAGCAGGGCTAATGGATCAGAATATACATAGAAGCAGTAGGTATAGATATGCCTCGTGTTTTCAGTCCAGAGATCCAAATGTGAATATCCAATAGCTGAACAGTCCTATTTTCAGGGTCCTCCAAAGTGCTCAATAGAGAAAAATATGACCTTACAGAGCACTGCAGTAGCTGGTCTTTGGAAGCACTGAAAACATCCTCAGAGATAAAGGCTCTGTACCTTTTTTGTTACGAGGTGCACAATCGTGTTAATGAAGAACCACAATTAATTTACCACCTAATTTGTTGCTTGTTATTTGATTGCATGTTATTACCATTAGAGGTGTTTGTTGTTGTAGTCAGTCTGGATTAAATATAAATAAACTATATGACCTATGGAAATTTTCTTGTACAGATCACCAGCTAACAGAGACCACTCATTATGTTCAAAAGTAAAGGGAGGTAAATTCATTTCAGTTTTTGCTTCTCTTAGCAGTGGGTTTGCCAAGACCAGGAGCAGCTGCCTTGTGCAGAAGCATTTCCACACACTTCTACTCTGATAAGAAGCAATAAAATGATTACCTCTTTGTAACTAAAAATGTCACGATTTTCATAAAACCACCTATCTTAACATCTCCACATTGCCATATTGTCATGATCTGGAATATTGCCTAGATAGGGCTTCTTTCCAACTCCTTGACTTATTTCCTGTGCATAAAAAGGAACTGGGACAAAGCACCCTATTGATTATGAAGCTCAGAATAGAAAATACTGTATCATATAAGGTTATGTTGTAATACAGTATGCTTGGTAACAATTTGAGAACATTGCTCTAACTCGATGGCAAGCTGTTTTGTATAGCTCTGTTCAGAAGCATTTATAGTCTGTGGAATGAATCAGTTTCTAAATCAGAGCTGACTGATTTCTGCTATTTGTATTTGTTATAGGAACCATGCTTTTAGGAGAGAAATCATTTCAAATTTGAAATAGTGCTCTGATAAACATCAAAATTCAAGAACTGGAGGCATAGAAGAACATTTAAGAGCTAAATAGGAAACAGTTAAAATTTATCTGCAAAGAGATCACTAAATGGAAATCAAAAAGGTCAGCTGCAATGCACTCTAGGGAATCAAGATTCACACACTAAGAGAGCTGCAGGTGCTGTGCTGGACAGTGAAACACAATGTTTTTAATTAAATTATGGGCCTTCCTGAGGGAATATTGCATTAAAATCCAAGTGAATCTGACATAATGGCAAGATCTACATTCCTGGTTCTTAGTCAAGTCATTGCATTAGTCTGCCAATTAGATCAGAAGGGAGGCATTTCAAATTACAGCAGCAATTTTAGAGTGGATAATTATGGCAAGTTATGAATGACAGATATTACAGCAGCTAGGGGTTTTTTTTCTCTGTTTTATTTAATTCCCTCCTCCCCCACCTCTTTTCCTTGAGCTCTTTTCCTCTTCTTCCATAATGTTGGATTTTTTTCTTTCTTTTGAGGATTCCTAACATCAAATGCTGTATGCACTTTGGTTACCATTTGGTTCTTGTTACTTTATTAAGCAAACTTTAGTCATAATTTGTCTGTAACTGTTGCTGACAATTATAGTTAAACTACAATAATTCTTATTATATTTTATGCTTCTAGTCTTCTGCTGCCTGGATTCTTTCACCGTTGTAATAGCTACCTTCAAAATAACATCCACAAAAGGTACCTATGCAGGAATTCTATTGCGTTCAAGATCTTATACACTGTTGAATACTGCTTTTATGTATTTGCACTAGGACAAAAACCATGTCATGCTCGTGTGATGATTATTTTTGACTTAAAAGAGGTATAATTAAAACTGAAGATGGAATAGATGTAGTTTTAAAATATTTCCCTGAACACATATGAGGGTACCATATTTTTCCCAATATTTAAAAACTGCTTCCAAGTCCAAATAATTATGGTTCTTAATAGACACCTGCATTGTTTACGTTGACACAGTGTCCTCTAGAAATGAATTCTTTGTTTACAAGATTGTTTTCTTTTATTTTTCTATTAACTGATGCTGAATTAGAGTTGATTTGACTTGTAATATAGAACAGCCACACCTAATTACTTCATCTGGATAATTTGTCCTGTTTAGACATATTCATTAAGATTGTATTCTCAGGAATAATGCTATTTCCATAGCAATGTATTTGAATAAAAGAATGTGGAGATCAGTTCAGTTTGAATTGCATTTATTTGCAAAAATTGTTACCAATATCATTAAGCATATTTGGTCAACTTGGAATATTTCCTTTGATCTAAACTGAAATTTTTGATAGAAAAACTGACTTTCAAGATGAACCAAAGTCTTGACTTAGTGGTCTGCATCTCAGAAGATATACATCCATGAAGGATGCAGTGTAGGCATGCTTGATTCTTTTTTCTGATAAGGAGGCCAAAGTCCACAATTTCAAAGGGGTAACTCATCACTGCTGTAAGACACAATGTTCAGAATCCTCCTGACAATGTTCTGATTTTAAAGACAAACCCTGTGGTGGATGCATTAGGTGCTGACCTGACAGAGTCAACAGCACATTTGTTTTCATCTTCATTCCTGAGGCAGTGAGTAACCAGATACGTTTGACAAAAGAGTGTTAGAGACTTGACTGCACCTTATTGACTAGGGTATCTTCATTATTAATGGGATTCAAACTCTAATTTACATGGAAAAGGAGTAGACTTGAACCATAATTTCTTTCAGATAGGCACCCTCATTAACACAATACCTTAGAATGCAGTTTCTTCAGCTGTTCTTTTTGAAGATATTTTGCTCTTTAGGAAATGCTTAGAATTGTTTGCCTAGGTATAGGGGGCATGCAAGACTCAAATTAAAAAAGCAAGTGTTTATTAACTGCATAGATAGTATATCTCTCAAATTCCTTGGCAAAGGAGAGTGGATAAGAAAAAAATCCCTGTACCTAGCACAAAAGATGTCAGGAGTACTTGAGACAACAGTTCTATGGGCAGCTATTAAATAAATAAATTGTATCTTACCCAGGAAATGCCCCATTCTGAAAATGGCTGGGGGTTCAGGAGACTGTTAGGAAAAATATATTCCTGTGCATAGTCTTCTGTAACTCTTTCCTATGCATTTGTGTCTAGCCACTGTTGAGACAGAAGACTGACCAGATCTGAAGAGTGCAGCAGTTCTTAAATACTTGTGACTGCAAAAAAGAAAGAATTACATATGCAAAACAGACCGACACCAACATAAATGATGGAGTACATTTTTTGTCCAATAATATTCAGTAGTTTCCTGTGAAGACATCCTCCCAGAACATTATGCAATAGAAATGGAATTTTCTGTGTCCCTAATATAGAGGTATCATCACCAGGGTTAGGACTCCAATCTCCCAACATTTCTTCCAAATTAAGACTGCTTTGCATGGAATCGCTTCATGTTCATGTTCCCACTTTCCTAGTTTTCTTCCTATTTTAACAGCTTATCTTAAATGTTAGTGATCACAGGAATTATCTTATTGCTGTGTCCTCATCAAGAGGAAGGGTTATGCACTGCAGTATTAATTTAAGTTTTACTATATTTTTAATTGAAAATAATTAACTTATCAAAACAATAATAATTTTCTTTTGAAATAAAAGATAATGTAATGAAAACTGGAAGATCATCTACAGTGAGGCAGGGAGATGAAAATTGGGCAAGTAGAAGTAGACGATTAAAATTCATATGGGGAAAATGCAATTTTACACAAGACAGAAGGAAAGAAAAATATAAATACAGTAATGTCAAAGAAGACATTCTGGAGATGGTAAGCAGAAAATCAGAAATTATTTTGCAAGGCCACACTACAGCAAAAATAAATTGAAGGCCATTTTGCTATCCATACACTGACATATCACGCAGCATTGACAGAAAATAATAATCTCCAAAAACCAGGGAAAGCTGAGGGACAGTGGTAGGAGAGGAAAGTTGTTCTGCTGCCAGTTTTAGTCTTGGACTTATTGCTAAGTTGGTCAGCTCCTCTGATAATTTCAAACCGCTGACAATTGAAACTGCATGTTTTTCCCTTCATTTGGTAGAGTAGATCTTTGTTATTGACAATTTTTATGCATTAGATGTCTAGTAGAATAATTCTCTGAAATCTCTGAGAAAAATTTCAGGCGACAATTACAAGGATAGTCTTGCTGAAAGAACTAGTAAGAATAAGAAAGGATAAAATGGCTGGTGAACACTTTTCATTCAAGTATATACATATATATATATATATATATATATATAAAATCTGGGGGTTTCTGTAGTCTATTGAAGAGAAACACCAGTTGAATTTGGTAAGGTATTTATTGGCTGATAGTATAAAAAGAACTACGTGTGTGTGTGTGTGTGTGTGTGTGTGTGTGTGTGTGTGTATACATATCCTGCAAATAGATCACCATATCCCTCAAAAATAGATTCTATTATCTATATTGATTTATGTAACTCCTTACTCTATTATTAGCTTTGACTGATATAACTCTTCACTAGTTATGGATTTGCATAGTCAATGCTCCATTGTCAGCAAGCCAGAGCCAAGAAGCAAAGAAAATGTCACGGTGAAGTTGTTTGTTTTTAGATGTTTGTTTTGGTTTTTTTTCATTTTCCACATTTTGGAATACTTTCCGTCTGTTTCACAGTTCCATGAATAAAGCTCAATTATATAGTGTGAATGTCATTTGCACGGGAAAAGTGCCAGAACTAAAGACTGAAGTGGAGATGAAATAATAAAATATGAATCATGTGAACCACAGAGAAGTGGTTGGATTTAAAGCAACTCTTGCCCTGGATGGCCAGTAGAGGTCATTTTGGCTATCTGTCCAATTACAAAAATGGAACAGGCAGAGAAATGAGAGCACATAAAGAACAAAATCTATTCAGCTCAGTCCATAAACACTTTAGAGACCAGCTGCAGAATGTGGTACAGCTACAAAGGGCTTCCTGGAACAACTTACTGATCAAAAAGTGTTCAGAACCAGTCCTGTTAGCAGTAGCAAGATCTCAACATACTTCATTAAAAATGAGAATGATATTCCAACCCCACCACTTAATGGAATTTTGTTAAATAAGAGATCTTGGAAAGTATGTTCAAAACCTGCAAAGATACTAAGCTTATTCAGTCAGAATTTGGATTGTTTCTTCTCATATAAAATCTGTGAAATGTGATGTATAGAAAACAACCCTGACTCTAATGCCACGGTAAACTAATCCAGTATATTTTTTATTTAAAAAGGTTTTCACAGATTTTTCAGAAATAAAAATTTTTAGTAATACTTTTTTTGGATAAAAATGATTATGAACCACTTACAATTCAATTTCTACAAAAACGCTGCATAGGTAGCAGATTCATGTAGTTAACTAGGGGCAGGATTTTACATGAGTTTCCCATAAAAGTTTTGACTGTGTAAGTGCAATGGTTACAATACTCTTGACATGTATTAATACAGCCATTACAAAAGGACACTGTGGTTTGTTGAAGCAGTTTCTTTGTGGGTAAATATAGTCCTGTACTATAAGAATCTTCTCAGTTTGTGAAAATTGCTTCTGGTTTATGCTAGTCCAGCAGTACAAAGAAATAACATGCTAACTTGTAATAGATATAGTCTAAAAATAAAATGCAAAAAAAAAGAAGAAATCACTTAAATATTTAAACAGTATTAGACATAGTAGAATAATTTGATTTCAAACATTTTTTCAAGGCCCAGGACAGTGTGTTCTTGATGTAAGATATTTTTTTAACCACAATAAGTAGGTTGTAGGATTTGCGTTGGAGATACCATATGGAAAGCACTAATTTAATGGGAAATGATAATCTGTGAAATGGATTCATGATTCATGAGTCACAATGCACAATAACACATGCCAGTAATTTACTAAAATACAGTGTGCATGTATGTATATTAATTTACACATGTGCATATATGCAAATTCTTTGTTATTTAGTTGTTTTTAGAGTCCTAACAGAAATACAATCCTTTTTATAATGTAAGGAACAGCACATTTAAACATGAGGACAACTGGCCATGTGTTGGGGTTTGTGCTCACAAGAAATAGTAGCTATAAATGGGGAGCATGGGTAATCTCTATCTACACTTGTTCATTGCGTAGATTATAAATACTTCCAAAGTTCAGCCATTGGAACATATTTTTACAAGCAGAGATGTCAGAAGGAGGATCTGAGAAAAATGAGTTTTCTGATGACATTTCTTGGTAAACTGAAATAAACATACCTCATTTAGAAACTAAAGCAAAATATGTCAGTCCAGCCATTTGGTTGTATTGATGCCTGCTTTATGATGAAATGTTATATCCTTTAGAAGTAAAAAAAAAAAAACAATATTGTCTTTAGTTGGTCCTGAGTGAATGTTTTACTGTAATTAAAATCCTTATTTTACTCTTCTGGAAATACAGACATTTATCAAGCTAAGAAGAGGCTTTTTGTTTTCTAGGAAAAAGTAACTTAGCGTTGAAGGGGCCTCTTTGTTACTGAGATCCAAGGTATAATGATAGCTGATAATATTTGTGAGAGATGGAGGCTCTTCAGTGAACCTACATGCTGAATCATTAACAGACCCAATTAGCTGCTCAGATGATTCCCCTTTAGTCATCACTCAGAGAACAAAAATCATGAAAGCTGGGAGAGGATCACAACTGGGTCTACTGCAATGACAAGAGATAAAATGGTGCTGGATCTTGGCTGAAGTCTCAAAGGACATAAGTGAATGGATTTTAGTAAAGGCTCTCTTTAATGAACCTATTCAGAGCTGAAATCAATGTGATAATACCACAGAATACCATACTGTGGTGAGTGGGAAGAGCACAGTGAGGGGTATCAGCATAGGGGTGACTAGTATCTAGAGGCAACAGCGTCATGATTAGAGGGAATGGTGTGGCTGGGAGCAGCAGGCAGGAGCATCAGCCTGGTGAGAGGGGGTGGTGGTTCACCTATGCATTTGTGATTAGAGGTTGTGGCAGTTAGAAATTGTGATGAAGTAATATCACGGTACCTCCACACGTATAGGCATTATTTTATGATAAAAGATGTATGGGAGTCTGTCTGCATGCCCACTAGGATAGTACTGAGTATTAAAAAAAAGCTGAGTTACATTATTGAAAAGGTACAACCTGGAGAAATGCTTGCAGTGTAGATAAAGTGATAGTGTGAAAAAAAACCGAAGGGCAGCCAACTCACAGAATTATGGCCTTTGAGCTGGTGGCTTCTATTCTGGAGCAAAACCTTAAAATTATGACAGATAGCTTAGAATTCAGTTTTAAGAAAAGAAAAGGAAAGGTAGAACTTAGTAGGTGAAGAACAGAGAACAAAGCAGAATGAGAAGATTTCACCCTCTTACCAGGCATCTCCTTACAGCCACTGATAGGAGTCAGGATGCTCAGCTTGATGGGCTGTTCTTCTGTTTTCATATGCTCACAGCTGGGTGAGAAAAATTAATCAATGGGCTTATGCCTACTGTTCGGCAGGGCTGTGCTTTCCCATCAAACACTAGCTTCATTTACTGCTGCTTTGTTTTCCATAAATCAACGGTATGTCACTTTTCATACCTTTGGTTTTAACTGCATAGATATGGATTTGGCAAGAAAGGATGTGACTATTCAGGGGATCACAGTTGTAGATCCACAGCTGTCTGCTGCCCACCACAAACTGGCCTGATACCTGCAACATCTGAAAGAGGTGCTAGAGAAATCTGAATTTTAAAGGTGTTTACACAAGTACGTGTTAAAAGCTTGCAACTTTTCTTTCAAACTACTGAAATATTGTTAGATAAGAAAGTTATAATTAAATGCTAATAAAATTTATTTACTATAAAACAAAGGTGAATTCTTGGTCTGTTACCAGCTAGCTTCCTTGCAACTCTGAATGTGTCTTTATTGAAAAATTCATTGTAATGGCACACAGGCACAGTGTCCAGACAGTGGGCTTTCGGATTTTCTTTTTCCTAAATAAATACAGTATCCATTAAAAATATGGATTAAGAGGAAATACATTATTTTCTAAAACATTTAAAATTTATCTATTTCTTAGTTCACAAAATCTCAGCTAAAAAATATGAACCATTTCAATGAGAGTCAATATTAATGACAACTGGATTTGTCTAGATTTATATTTCAAGTGTAGTCACTTGCATGCACTATTCAACATCTCAGAAGATGAGTGCAGGGTAAGTGGAGTAATTATTAACATCTTGCTCTGCCTCTACCTGTTTTTGTGAAACTTGCTGGCACTTATTCCTTTGATTCCCCTACCACATTGCTAAATTTGGTTAAATTTATGCAGTAGGTTTAAAAGCTACTTGAAATGGAAAGAATTTTGGAAGAATTTTGTACAAGCTTCTTTCCTTGGAGTAACCAAGCTAAAAACCAGACATTCCCTTTGCTCATTCTGAACAACCCTCTGACACAGAGATTATTAATTAAAAATACAATAGAGATGATAGGAAAATCATAAGTACTTCTGTTCATACTCTTTCGTTTGCACTTGTTAGATGGTATTTGACTTCATGAATAGTCCCTCAGAAAGCATGCTGGCATCAACCATTTGTATAAGACACTGAGAATCTGCCTTTGTGTAAGAGAAACATGACTCTCTGCAGCCGTCTAAATCATATCAATAAAAATGAGATTACAGAGTTGAAACCCTTAAAGTGCTAATGTAATTGGCAAAATTCCTGGAGATTTTTAATAAGACCAGCATTTCACCATAGCTGTGTTGGCTCTTCTTGATTTTCAAATAAATTACAAAGCACTCCCATTCATGTTTTTGTTGACTTCTCCTAAGTATTTATGAACAGATTAGGACAGACATTTTCTGTACTTGTTGCCTACAAAGTGCCTGCAAGTTTTATTTATTTCAGTAATTCACTGTCCATTTTAATGGTGTGTGACTGGCTATCTTTTCCTCACTGGGTAGATGTGTCTTCTTAACAGAGACAAGTAATCAGTGAGTAGCAAGTAATGCACTTAATAGGGATCCACAGCACTATCTTAATTACCAAGATTTAAACAATTAGCTGTCAGTATAATTTGAGAAGGGAAAAAATTAAGATGCCATGAAAAGCAAAAATGTATTTCTTCCCAGAACTTTTCTTAACCTGACTACTTCTGAAAATAAGTATGCAATACTCTCCCTTTGTTGTATTTTATTACATCTCTTGTTCAGAAGCTTCCCATTTTATTGTTCAAATCTTGTATTTTTCTCATCTTTATGGACTTTCACATATTTGCCATTATTGCTTTATGTACTTGTAATGTTTATGGACTCACATTATATACAATCTCAATTTATCATTATCATTTGCTGTTTTAAGCATGATGTATTATTGTAAAAGTGGAAGATAAAATCTTGGCAGAAAAGCTACCTGTTTACAGTAAATTGAACTTTTTTTGTTGCTTTTGATGTTCAAATAATGCATCTTTTATAATTTTGTATTTAATAAATGTCTGAAGGTAACATTTTAATTTTACCTGCCACTGGCATTTTCCGGAAGCCAGGTAGTGAGACAGATCAGGAAGAACAAGCTTTTATTTTCAAGGAATGGTAGACAAGTAAAAATAACATCTAACTGCCAGTGATGTCTCTTCAGATAGTAACACACATTATCCCCTGGCTATATTATTATGCTTAAGACACCGGCTGAGTCCTTAGGGAGATCCTCCAGAGGTTCAAGACAGTGGTTTTGCCTCTGGTATCACACAGAGCACATGTCAGATACATGTCACCTCTCTCCCTGTGCTGCTGCTGGCAGTGGCAATGCCTTTCATACCCCGAGCTGGTTTACAGTCCTTTTCAAATCATGCCTGGTGAAACAACAAGGTTTGAACAGCAGGTGAGGGAAAGGGGAGCACAATGAGAGCAGGTGCTGTCACAGCAGCCAGCAAAGCCAGGTGTGCACCCACTGTGGCACCACCTCACACCCAGCCTCCAGATGGCAAGTGCCCCCTTCCCGTGTCTCCAGCAGCACCCGCCATCCATAGCCCCTGACAGGGAGCCTGGAACTGCCAACATGGCTTTTCTGTGGAGAATATGAAATACAGCTTGTCTGCTTGTCTTTGTAGAGGGGAAAAATAAAGTGCCTAAATTAATTTATAAAACAAACAAAAAAGTCAATACAATTGTCAGCAAACATGACCTTCACTATTTTTGAAGTCAGCCAACTTTTGAAGTCAGGCACCATCCAAGCAGTGATACAAGGAGAGGTGGTTTTGTGCCTGCAGCACTGGGAGTTGGGATGCCTTCCCGAATCTCTCTGCTGGCTGCAGGCACCAAGTTTAAGCCTGTTTTCTGTCATCATGTCTGTAAATGAAGACAGATGTATTATGCTGTCGCTGCAGGGAGCATACAAGGGTGATGTTGGGTCTTCTCTCCCAGGCAGAGAGCAGTGTGGCGCAGCCCAGGGACATCTGGCCTGCCATGGCACCACTGTCCCACTGCTGCCCGCCCTGCTAGGCCCTGCCCTGGGGGTCCTGAGGCTTCTGAGAGTGAGCATGGCCCAGTAGGGTTGTTGTGGAACAGCCTCATCCCAGGGGCTTGGCTGCTTCCAGGCACCATGTACAACTGCACATCCTCTCCAGGTCAGTGCTCCCTCTTGGGCTGCATTCCTCAGAGCTTTCTGTGTGACTTTGCCTTTCTCTTTTTTCAGCTAGACTGTTGGTCAGAGCATAGTGCTAATCACATCAAGGTCACAGGTTTGAGCCCGCGTGGGTCATTCACTTGAGAGCTGGACTCAATGATCCTTGTGGGTCCCTTCCAACACAGAATATTCTGCGATTCTATTACTTGAAAATGGGTCAGTGTTCATATGACAGCACAAACAAGATGGCTGCCCCATCTTTGCCACCTTGACCATGTTTATAAATGTGTGGAGAGGCACAGGGGTACTTCACCCAGGGATGGTGGAGCCTATCCTCACAACAGGAAAAACCCCTCTCAGATGTGTTTCATGCTTAAGCCCAGCTCACCACTGTCCTTGGAAGTGACAAAGCTCACTTCCAAAGCCCAAAAGCTCAGGATGCCATTGCGATTCTGCATCACTTCTGTTCAAAACGCCAGCACAGACTGTTAAGTCCCAGTTCTCTCTGACATCTTGGAGACTGTCATTTAGCAGGTTCTGTGTCCATTAAACACATGCCTTACTGATATCAAGTAGTGGAAATGGAATTTTACCCTGAGTGTCATGCAAGCCTTGCAAGTATTTATTACATCCACACTGTTACTTTACCAGATAAGCCTGTCATCTCATCAAATAATTTTCAACAAGACCTGTTTCCAGGATACTACAGCAGTTAGGCATCTAAACTCTTTTGAAAACATGCCAGGTATCTATCTGAATCTTTGTGCACCACATATCTATAAAATCTGGATTTCAGTCTCCTATTATAGTGGAGATTCAGTTCTATGAGGTGTATTTTTAGCTTTTTATTGGTGATCATGAAGTCTCCCAAGAACCTATTATATGAAAAACAAAATTAAACTATGTTTTAAATGCATCAGCATCCCCTAACCCTTACTATTAATTACAGATAATGAGCTAACATTGTTAGACATTTATTGAATTCTATTTATACAACACACAAAATGACTAAAGTAAATAATAAAACAAAATGTAGAAAACCCCAAACTAAAACAAGCGAACAAAAACCAACAAAACAAACCCAAACAAACCAAATTCCAGCCTTATATCACATTTAGCAATTGATTTGGAAGTGCCTATAAGTGTTTTCTCTTTGGTTGACTCTGTTCAAACCAGAAGGAAGAATTAATTAAAATTTATATGTGAAAAAAATAGCTGAGAATTTTGCTTGAAGTTTATGAAGGTCATGATGTAGGTCAGACTGACATAAAGCCTCATCTTCAAGGTACTTGACCACATGAACAGTTTAAACTTCGTATTTAATTATAGATTAGTAATCCTGTAAGTCACGCTTAATTTATCACTCCTGAAATATTTCTTGAATTCCTACTCAGTGACCAATATCTTACAAATCAGTGTGTTTGCAGAATGTATTTTTCAGTCTTGCTAGGCCAGATCAAAAAAAAAAAAAAAAAGCATTTAAGTTCAGAACTTAACTCGTGACCCAGTGTTCAGCCAGCACCTGATGTTCATGGCTTCTAAAACCTACAGGTTCCTCACCTTTTAAAGTCTTTGAGGAGCTACAGCACAGCTGCAGCAGTGTCTGGTGGGTACAACAGTGTGGTAGCATTGAGAGACCCAGAAAATATGTGTGGGAAGTTCCATTTAAAAACATGAGACACTTGCTATGCAGTTATATGTCAGAATTCAACAACAATAGAACTTTTAACTATATTCCTGTTTTGGTGGGGTTTTGGTGTTTTTTTTTTTTAGTTTGGTTTTTTTTTGTTTGTTTGTTTTTTGGTTTTGGTTTTGTTTTTGGGTTTTTTTCCCCTAAAATGAAGCATTCCTAGCCCATAGACTTCTGTGTAATATCTTTCTATAAACAGAACTGGAAGGCATTGGAGGCATTTTTCTCCACAGTCTGAGGTGATTTGAACTCAGATTTCTCAGCTTCTGAGGACATTTCTGTAGGGAAAAAAGAGGCAAGAAGCAGAGATATTGTACAGTCTGATGGTTAGGACACTCAATAAATGCTGGGTCTCATCCTTCCTGCCATCATCCCTTATGAAGCTTATATTAAACAGATATTGCATAAAATGCAGGAATGGACCTTGAAACAGGATTGTGACCAACAGCAACTTCCCTTCTGGCTGTGTCTGAAAAGAGATGAGTGAGCACTCTAAAAGGAAGGATCTCTGTGCCTCATCTGGCAGGCCTGTGTGTGCATTTCCTATCAGGGAACAAAGTACCTAAATGTTAAAACTGTTCTGTATGAACTGGGAAAAAATCAGTCTCCTATGCATTTCATGCATGACTGTAGCCCAAAACACCTTGCAATTGCCACACCCCCACGGGGACTCAGCAGTAGTTAATATTAAGCAATGAGTGTAAACTTGATTTAGCCATAGCAAATCTAGGGTTAGTAAATCCTGTGCCAGCCACTGTGGTCATACAGGATGGGTATTTGTTAAACAGATAGTGCACTTTGTAATAGTATTTCTATAAGGATCTGTTATCTCTTAGTCCCTAGGTCCTTAAAAAGGTTAAAAAAAAGGGTTTTTGTCATTGAAATCTCTTCCAGTGAAAATAATTTTTAATAGTCTTTATAAGTAACAGGTTCCCTATTGGAGCACCAAATGTGCTTTTATTGTGTTTGGCTTTCCTCAAATACCCATCTGTAACAGCTCTGTAACAGCTCACAGACTTTGTAACCATATTTATGCATTTCACATCCAAATACCTCCTTGGGATTTTTTTCAGGTAAGACTTCTAATATTTTCAACACAGATTTAGCATAACTTGGAGGTCTAGCTTCTTCTATTGAGAAAGTGTACCAGATGATTAGGAAGAATATGATTGATAAGAGGGGTTTGTAGATGCTGTAAATCTGACTTTTCTTCTTTCCATTTTTGTTGTCTAAATTACCCCTTGGAAAAGTCACATTTTACCAAATAAAGTGTCTTCATTATTTTTTTTTTCAGAGCTTCTAAGTGTGCTTAAACCATAGAGGTACTGTGGATGAAAAATGACAGGTTTGCAGGCAATTAGATATAATGCTTGTAAGTACAACTACTTCTTAATTTCTCCTTGTGCTGTTCAGGCTTTTTAGATTCCCATAGGAAGGACAAATCTACTTTAGTCAATAGATACAAGCCAGCAGAAAAGAAGAATTACAACCTACTGCTATTCCATCAGTTTCATTTCCCTCCTTAGGAGACTTGAGTATCCAGCCATATAGATCTTCACCTTTCAGTTAAGTCTATCTAAAGGTTTCTAAAGAGTTATGCTACAGCTTTCATTTCAATTTTCACCTTTCTCTTCTTTTCATGTTAGGTCTCTGTAATAGCTCAAACAACCCTTTTGCTTGACAAGGAGTTAGTAAACTTACAGCTTTCTCCTAATGCGCTGGGTTTGAAGTCTCCTCTTCCTTTAGTTTGCTAAGGTAGCTTATCTTTCTTAGAAGCTTTTCCTAGAAATCACTTCTTCTAGCTTGCTTTATGTTGCTATTTTTGTCCTTTGGCAACCACTGCCTATGTCAATGGTGACAATATTGTGGGAGAAAAAACCAAATATTCATGTAAGTTACCGAAAGGAAGCATCTGATATGGCAGTGTTGGAACAAGCGTAGTTTTTCACTTATTACTTCCTTTTCCACAGTGTCCATCATCATTTGTTTGTCATTAGTTGCCTAATTTAGAGTTTAACTGTGCTTGAACAGAGATTTTGGACAGAGGAGAGCTGAGTGTTAACATGATTCAGGCAGAATCAATATATCCTGAGCTTCTGTGATGTATACTCTCAAAGCTTCCTTTTAGAAAACATACTGACCTGCCTGTGAGGCTCTGCTCTAATTCTGCTGGAAGAAGTGGCATCAGCCATTGCTTCAAGCCATTAGTCTTCATTTGAAAGAGTGGGGGATGCATATCAATAGTTGTAATCACCTTTGTGGCACCAGGGAGGCAGAGCTGTAAAAAGTAAGTACTTTTGTAATGCTGATAGAGACAGGAGAAAAGAATTTTACTGTGTCCTCTGGTCAAGCTCTCTTAAGCCCACCAAATAAAATTACTGTTATCAGTCACATAAATTTTGAATGGGCCCTGAAATCACAGTTGTAGAACAGTTAATGTGAGCTGGTGGTTATTGGTACTTTTGAACCTCTACCACTTAATGCATATTGGTATCATTATTTAAATACATGAATTCACTATTTGAATATTGAGATGATGAACATTTTTAGTACATGCTACATAGCCTGTGTAAGAAAGGTGCAAATCCTTCTTTTTTTTTTCTTTAACAAAATTATCTTCAATGGCATTAGAAATTTCACAACTTTTTTATCTTCTTGGTGTATGCACAGGAAAAAATAGAGAAAGGCTATATTTATTTTGATGGTAATACATACCTATAATGTCTTCTAAATAAAAGTATTTATTTGATATTTAAAGTGAACATCATCTGACAGTGTTCTAATTTTGTTGAAATAAGTTTAAAATAATGGTTAGAAAAACACCCTAACCTCACATACACCTGATTATGAGTGGAACAAATGGCTTTGCTACACATGCATGCATTACTATTTAAAGATTGGCCTTTTTGTACAACTGGAGGGCAACAGTTCCCATTAGCTGTAGAGAGCAGGTCAACCCATTTTAAACATAATAAGTGTCTCTTCCAGACAGAAATTCTTGCTTTTGGAAACAAAAAGGAGTATTAGGACATTAGTGTACTGGCAAGCTAAATATCTAAAAGAAAAATCCATCCAGCTCATTATAGCAAGATTTCTCTAAATTAGCAGTAAAGAAGAAATTGTCTGGTTTGGGTGGAATAGATATTGAAAACAACTGAATGAATCCTAAGGCTGCATGAACTCTTTTTGATTTACATTTAAGATTCTGTTAGATCTACACTGAGTGCCTTCCCATAACTACTTGAGGAACAGAAAGATAATATACAGAATCTCTTTTTTTTTGTTAAGACCTACTGTTTGGAAATAAATTAGAAAGGCCTGAAAGGAAAAATTCATCTGTACGCTGTGTGCAATCGTTAATCGTGAGAGAGGGAAGATAAATGAACCAAAACAAAGATATATTTTTTGAGGATGTTAAATCAGTAGTGTGCAAAAGGGGCAATTAGTAGTATTTTTCTAAGAGCAATTTAGATTAAATAGCTGCTGTATGCTATTTTTATTCCATGCCTGTGTTTTTGAAACCAAGGTAGAAAAAGACTGTAGCCTGTTGCAAGCATAATGCTCTAAACATTCATGTGCTATTAATAGATTAAGTGGGCAGGAATTTCCTACCCACTGCAGTTTTTCTCTATTTTATTGCTTCCAGTGGTTGATAATTTGCATTTTATGACATTTCATAATATATGCTTCCAATTAAAGGAAAATAGAATTTATTTTTCTTTTATAGACAGAATTAGTGTTGGTTTATGTGGTAAACATCCCAGCAAAATTTCCCCCTTGTTTCTGTGCTCCAGGTCTCTTGTCACATTCAATACTATTCTTTTCAGCATAATCTTCATTAGTTTAAAGTCTTTTGCTACAGTGAAAACCCTGTTCACAAACTGCTTGAGATTTTTAAACACAGTTCATGTGTTTGGTCTTTTGTGTGCCTATTTGTAGCTTAAGCTAGTAGATTTGAATACTTATGCCACCATATTCATAATATTATACAACAGACATTGGGTAAAAAATTCTTTTTTCTGCATGGACAAGAAAACGTAATGGTGTTCTATACCAATTTCACTTCCACTAGTCCCCCTTATTGCTTTATGATGTTGCATCAGCCGTATGTTTAGTCATTAACACCTACAAAGACTAGAAACTTTGTGTTTGATAATCTTCTTGTATACCTCTCCATTTTGATTCCATAAAAGGCTTTAGCATGTTACTGGTACAATCTCAATTACCAGTTTTCTTCTTCGTGTTGAGAAAGGCGTGACTGGCATCATGACCACCTATCAAAATCTGTCTCATGTTGAAGAACCCTCCATGCTCTAAGCTGGTAAAGCTACTGTACAGTCAGCCCTGGCCAATCTAGTCTGACAATCTTCTTGCTAAAGTCATTGACTGCATAAGAAATAACCAATTTTGAGGTAATAGTACAGGGCCATGTTGTTCTCAATATAATATTAATATTTCCTCAACTGGGTCAGGTCACTCTATATTCAAATTATTAGAACTTCTGGTCTTATGTTGCTAAATGTGTAGGAAAAGAAGTGACTTCAGGCTGGATCACCAAAAATTGACACTTACATGTGACTATTAAAACGGACAGAATAAAAGTGTACCTGGAAATCTTCCAAAGCTTGACTGTTTTTGGTTCTCCAAACAAAGACCACAGACATATACCTTTAAGAAGATGTTAACACTCTGACTTGACAAACACCAAAGTAGAGCAGATGTGATTTTTACAGGTTACTTGTGGCAGCACCCACTAGGTCAAGAATTTGGACAAGTTTAAAAATGTGAACTGCATTTGTGATGCTAAGAGTCCTGTGCAGACCTACAGATCTGCTACTTGCCCTGGATGTTCAAGTTTCCTTATGAGTTCTGTCACTGATTTCCTTTATGCCTTAAGGAAGCCTTTTTTTTTCCTTACAAACAGTTTTAAGTAGTGAAGGAGGGAAAGCACAGTTTTGTTTTCTTCTCTAGATAAACTTCAAGCAAGTAATGGTGGATGAATTAGACAGTGTTAGTGATAAATAATGTCTAACTTTGGTATTTGTGAGCTCTGCAGTAAAAGAAAACCTGCCCATATGCACTGGGGGTGGAGAGAGAAGGTTTTATAACAGATTTAAAATTAGAAAACAAAATGGCCTGATTAACAGCAGTAGGAAGAGTTCTGCAGAGGATGAGGGGAGAAATTAACGGATGACATTCAAAGGCAGCTGTGAAGTATGAGAAGCTGCAGTACGCGGAGGTAGTCAAATCTAGCAGTACAGAGAGTTCTGAATGATGCTGGAATAAATCAAGAAGTCTGGGTAGGGGGATCTTTCAAGTGGTGGATCATAGCTAAAAGGTGGATCACCTCTGCTTACACAAACAGTAAGCCAGTAGATTCCACCCTGAAGCAGAGCACTATATTAGTATTAGAAGGAGGTGATATTTAGGGAATGTGTACAAAGATATTTCAAGCAAACTGACAATGGTTTTAGCATGTGCTGAGTTTTTTTTGGAAACAGAACCCCACCGTTTTACAGTTCATAAAGCAAATGCAATTCACCCACTTGCTATTTCCATCTGAGATTCTATCTTTCCATGAATTTGACTTACCATGAAATAAGGGAAGGATAGAGGGCCTTCACAAATGTGCTTTCTAACGGTTAGAATTTGGATACACAGTGCAGGGAATGTGGAGAGGCGGTGTTGCAGAGCTGCGGTACAGAAACTTCAGCCTCAGTCAGGATCCCAAATGAGGCCTTCCTGCAGGCAGCTTTCCAGCAAAGGATCCACTATGGCAATAAAGTGGACTGCACCTTTTCCTTTTGATGCCCCAGATCTACTCTTATCTGCGTCAACAGCACAAGGAGGCAAGATGGCATGCTAATCTCCAAAACAGGTTGAGAGAGGAAAGTTGCAGGTGATTACAAGGCAAAACTGAATGTACAGACACAGTGTAAAGGCCTCTTCCTTTCTAAATGCATTATGACTTTCAGTGGATAGACATCCTACCAATAAATTCTGTCTTTACAGCAGAACTGTAGGAAAAACAGTAATTTTTTGTGATACACCACTCTGGCTTCTAGTGAAGTATTCTGATGAATGTGGTTGAATCGAGTCTACCTCTCTGAAGAGGTTATCACTGCTAATGACAGGAGAAATCATACAGGTTTTTTTCATAGTAGGTATGATTAAGTAAACCAAGAAAATAGATCGTTAATTAGAGAATATTAAACCCTACTATGAAATTACATCTGCTTTGTTTTCCTATATGTAACCATATCTAACCATATCTAACACCTAAATATGGATGCATTATAACGAATTTTTCTTGGTCATGAGTATATTCCTCCTTGATATCCCGTATTATTACTTTTTGATTATTAAAGAAATAGCAATTTCAATTATTCTGGCTATGAAATTAAAATTATATTCATCCCCACCTTGCCTTTTTTTCCCCATCTTAGGATTTCCCATTTGTTTCTTTCCCTTCTTTTCTCTCTAGAAAATATAGATTTTATATATGAATGCTAATAAAACTTGATTACGAATTCAGAAGCTTTTTTTGCCCCCAAGTTACCTGAAGACATTCAGTTGATCCAGATTCATGAAGGCAGATGGACTTAAGTTCAGCCAAGACCAGTAAATAACTACCTAAAGACTGAAAGAAAGTGTAGTTTTGCTTTCCTTGTGCTTTAACTCTGTTAAAAGTAGCTACAGGAAAGACAGTGTTTCTGTGGAAATGAAAACAAAAAGAAGGTATTTCACTGTACACATTATCATGAAGGTGCTCTTAATTGTTTATTCAAATGCATTTAGAAGCTCTTTTTCTATTGTGCATCTTCACCATTTTTACATCTGTCTTTCAATATTTCACTGCTATTTTCTAAAGAATCAATAGAATACTATGGCTTACTATTGAGTATCCCAATGCAATCCAAATATTGTGACTATATCTTTTCATTCAAACATTTTCATCAGATACCTTTCAAGTTCAACTCATAATCAGATTCAGTTGTAGATGTTAAGATGTTGTTCAGCCTATCTAACCTTCTGTTTTGATTTATTTGATTATCAGAGTAATTCTTATGTTGCTTAATATATTCAGTTGAGATAGGATATTTAAAACTTCAACAATGTAAATGGTTTCATTATTTAAATAAAATCCTAGTTTAAAGACAGTAAAATTTCCATATTGAACATATATATTAGGCATTTCCTTCATTTTTAGATGTTGAATGTTTCGTACAAGGGCCATAATTGCTTTGTGTATTAATATTATTCCATACTTTTTTCATTATGAACATTTAACTTTGGCTTGTCAACTGCTATCTCAGTTTTGTATTTTGTTAAGACACGTTCTGTCTGCATTAATATGCTGGTGTCAGCAGACCATGATTTTAATCATTTTGCAAGTTATTTAAAGATTTATGTTATTACCAGTAACAGGAAAAAATTTAGAGTTACTTTTTAGAAATAGGCTGCTAGAGAATAATTTTTGAGAATGCAACTTTTCCAGATAGCCTTTAATCCTTTTATTTTTCAGAAGAATTATTTTTATGACTAAAGTTTATTTTTAATTCTGGAGTTTTTCCATGTTAAAAGTACACAGAGAAATTTGGCAGCAAAATATGTCATGTCATATTGCACATACAACTGAAATTATTTTTTTGGCTAGTTTAACTAGTTGTTCTGAGGCCTTATGGTTTTCAGGTTTTATGAAGTTTCTCTGGTATGGGGCTCTCAGTTCCTGAGTTTTACCACTTGAATCAACTAGATCTGAGTAAAGATTTCTCAAAAAACTGGAGATGGGATTGCAAGTGTAAACTAGCACTGTAACTCACCAAGAGAGAATTGCAATGGTTGTCTTTCACTGTCTAAATGGCAACCCACTTTAAATAAAAGACATTTGCTTGGCTTAATATTGAATACTTTTTCACTAAATACTTAGCAGCATCTGAAGAAATAAACTGACATGGTCTGTTATCTACATTTACTTAGAACTCAGTAAAAACTTAGAGTTGTATGTAACCTCATAAGGCATTTAAATATAAAGAATATGTAGTGGTACACAACAATTTGCATAGCTGTTGTGATGAAGACGACAAGGCATTTGGAGGAAGCTTTATTATACAGTATGTATCTTTTCAATTTGATAATGATTTCTCTGCAGATTATTAATCACTGTTGTAGAAATCAGAATCCCAGTACTCCAAGGCAGTAATAACCTCCACACATTGATTCTCTAATATGAATTTTTTGTTCTTTACTGTAAATGCTGTTTTTAGATAATTGCATATAGCACAGCTGTAACTAACATGATGAAAATGTAGTGATTCTGTCATTTCTTAGAAGGTAAATCCATACCTCATTCGTGGCTGATGTGTATTTTTTTTTTATCCTGGAAGCAATCCTCCCTGTGTTTAGTGACAGCTGTGCTGTTACCCACCTGTAGTATTTAGGTAGTGAATACTTAGTATCTCCTCACTTGCCATCAACTCAAGCTGAACTGAACCTTCTGTCTACGTTTTCCTTTCTAATTCTATTATTTTCTACTTTGTGTGAATCTGCATAGTAAATATTCCACCATCTTTGGATGGCATTCCTGTAGCTCATACAGTATTATCCAAGTAGAAGTCCTTACCCAAAGCTGACAGCAACTTCAAGTACGAACAAGTAGAGAAATCTGCTAGGGGAACAGGTGCTTTGTCCTTGTAACTCTGCCGGAGCAGAGTCTTTGGAATCTGTATGCATCTGGATCACCACACAAAGTTCGAGCTGGTGTTGCAGAACCAGCGGGCTCCGTGCGGAGCAGTGCCCGTGCCCAGCTCGGTGAGGGTTCGTGCCCTCGCCCAGCTCGGTCAGGGTTCGGGGCCGTGCCCAGCTCGGTCAGGGTTCGGGGCCGTGCCCAGATCGGTGCGAGAAGGGGCCCGTGCCCAGCTCGGTCAGGATTCAGGGCCATGCCCAGCTCGGTGCGGGAAGGGGCCCGTGCCCATCTCGGTGGGGGTTCGGGAACGTGCCCAGCTCTGTGCGGGAAGGATCCGTGCCCAGCTCAGTCAGGGTTCGGGGCCGTGCCCAGCTCGGTGCGGGAAGGATCCGTGCCCAGCTCAGTCAGGGTTCGGGGCCGTGCCCAGCTCGCTGAGGGTTCGGGGCCGTGCCCAGCTCGGTGCGAGAAGGGGCCCGTGCCCAGCTCGGTCAGGGTTCAGGACCATGCCCAGCTCGGTGCGGGAAGGGGCCCGTGCCCAGCTCGGTGCAGATTCGGGAACGTGCCCAGCTCGGTGCAGATTCGGGAACGTGCCCCGCTCGGTGCGGGAAGGACCCGTGCCCAGCTCGGTGCGGAAAGGGACCGTGCCCAGCTCAGTCAGGATTCGGGTCCGTGCCCAGCTCGGTGCGGGAAGGGCCCGTGCCCAGCTCGCTGAGGGTTCGGGGCCGTGCCCAGCTCGGTGAAGGTTCAGGCCCGTGCACCTCTCGGTGAGGTTTCGGGGCCGTGCCCAGCTCGGTGCGGGAAGGGCCCGTGCCCAGCTCAGTCAGGGTTCTGGCCCGTTCCCAGCCCGCTGCGGGAAGGGCCCGTGCCCAGTTCCGCGGCTCTCCGCGCTCCTCGGCGGGGCCGGGGCTGGGCAGCGGCGGCGGCTCCTGCCCGCCGTGGGCAGTAGATGGTGCTAGATGAGAAGTGAAGGTGCCGCTCAGGAAACCTCCCGTCAGAAGCTGCCGCTCAAAAAATCAGGATTAAACACTCGGCGGTTTTCGTGTGTGTTAGGATCTTTAGGATAGGAACGCTGAAAGTTGAGATGGGTGAACTTGAGGGTGGTTAACGGGTGAGAGATAAAACGTCAGTGGTTTCCCAAATACTGTTTCTGTAGCGATGGAAGGTTGCAGGAATCAACAAGGCGAGGCTGTCTTTCTCAGTGAGAGAGAAAAGAAGATGCAGGCATAGCACAAAACGGTACAGCTCCAGAGCAGATTTGTTTGAAACAGCACTGTCAGCTTATATGTCGCTGATTGTGTGTCTGGGCATGACTGAAAGCCTTATGTCTTCAGATTAATTTAACAATATATAAAGGTAAAACCTCCCAGCCAAATGAGGAGTAGTTTGTATTCTAATTAGCCAGCTGTAGGAAAATAACAAACAAAATATCTGTCTGCCTAAAATCTTGCTGATTAAATTATACGGCACAAGTGTATGAAACAATGTACATTAATAGTATTCGCTTTCTTTATGGGTTAGAAGTAAAATTGCAAGAATTCCTTCAAAACCAGTGATCCCAATTGCTGTACAGTGGCACAACTTCAGAAAAGAAAACAGTTTGTATAAGTTTTATTATTGGCTTGCCCTTTGGTTTTGTTTCTCTTTTCATCATCTCCAAACTTGATACCATGTCTGGAGCATTTAATCATCCTCAGCAATAAAATTTTGGATGAAATGTGGAAAAAACTAGCTTGGTAAGAGATGTCTTTATATTATTTTACCTATAAAAACATTTATCACCTGTAAAATCAATCTTTATATGTGCACTGAAGGATAAAATGAAAAGAAACTTCTTCATGAAGTTAATTATCTCCTGAAGCTTTGTAGCTTTCTGATGGTATAATACACAATTAAATTATTCAGAATTGACAGTGTTTAGTCAAAACAGGAGTACTGATAATCTACAGCAGCAGCTGCTTTAGAAAATATAAGACACATTGAAATAAGATAAATTTTGTGTGTGCTTTCCTTGAAGTTGGGTGTGTCAGTACTTGCGGAAGCAAACAGATAATACTGAACATGGGTATAACATGTTTTAAAACCATAATGCATGAAACATTAGATTCTAGAATGCAATACTTTCTGCATCACCTGTAATACAGTAGCTGTTATCCTGAACTAAAATTTGACTTGACATTGGCAGAACAAGATACTCTCAGACTCTAATAAGGTCATGACTGGATGCAGTTCTACATAGACACCAGTTCTATAATGCCTAATAGTTATATACACTGTCTAAATGCATAATTCTGTGCAATCTATATTTCAGGGACACATCTGAAAAAGGTTTTATAATGTTCTTCTCAGTGGAAAAGGCGTGTTTCTAAAATTTGGTAAGGTAACCTTAAAGTAGGATGTGCAAGAAATAGCACTGAGCTGAGAGTCCACTTTGTTAGTATAAAAATTATAATAATGGGCAGAACAAATCTTCAGTCTGTGACTTATGGTCTTTTGAAAGGATTCTTGACCTTTTTTAGAAGAGCCTAAGAGGTTTTATAGTCTGCCCTGCTCTTGGGGTAGATTTATTTCAGCTTTCTACTTGCTTCTTCAGCAGTGTCTCACAGCATCCTACTTGTTTACTTGGGAGAGATGATAGGAAGATATTTCTGCTTAAATACTTTTTAAATGTATCAGAATTTGTGGGGGAAAATGTAAACACATCAGTGAAATTTTTTTCCCAAACATTTCCTTAAATTTTTTTTCTCTGATAAAACATTAAAATGACAAGTACATTTGCACAGCCCTTCTCAAAATCATTTCAGCAATCATTCCTCAGAAAAGGAAGCTACACTCATAAGGGGGAGAGGGAGGAGGGAATGCAAGTCATAGCTATAAAAGGGATATTCTTTACATGCTGACTTATTATGACTGCAGTCTGCATTAGATGATATTTTTGTGGGCAAGATACTACTCTATTAGTCCTGCATAATGCCAAATGTAATAACACTCAGGATTACCTAATGGAAAGGTTCCTTATTGAAGTGTGCTTTAAAAATGGTTACATTACATGTAAAGAATTGTAGAGGAGAGAGATAATGAGAAAGAGGGAATGTGACATTTTGCTTTTTATCTTTTACCTTCCAAGCTAAACAGATTAGTTGATTCCTAATATGTTGTCTGAATAACAAAAAGTGTAAGCTTGGCTACAGTACAGGTAAATAGAAATAATTTCACATCCCAGAGGCCGTGGGTTTTATGTATGGAAAAAAAATAAAATAAATCTTCCCCAAATTTTGCCTTACATTCAATAGCTGCAGACATGACTGTTGCCTTGAAGATTTATAACTAGATTATGATCAGACTTTAAGGCAAATATGCATATGTCTTATGCAATGTCTTTATAACTCCTTGGAAAAATGATGTAATAGCAGTCATGTCATTTCTTGGGTCTGCTGTAAAGATAAGTTGTTTGACTGAATTCTTTTTGAGTAGATTGAAGGTTTATGCCAGGTATAATTTTCAGTGTTAGAGGATTTAGCTGGTTGCTGTACTTTAATTTTAATAGAGGCCGTATGGTTCATCTTTAATGTCTGAACTGGATGTGACAAATTCAGTGGGGAATGCTTGAGAAAAGTGAAGATCAAATACCCTGTTAAATAATACAATAGGAAGAAACAGCTGCAGCTAAGAAGTGCCTTACCCACTGGCAGTTCTAGTTGGAACAGCAATTGTAATTTTGATGATTTTTAGCTAGAAAAAACTCTAGTTTGTTACTTTAATACTTCACAGACTGTAGAGCTGTCCCTGTTCAGTGTTTCTTTTGAGTTTGCTGATCACATTGAGTAAGCTTTTATTCCTTATCAGTATTCCAGCTTCTGAATATCTTTAAAAAGGACCCTTGCAAAATTTACAATATTGACTCAGTAGACTTGCCCTGAAGGACCAACCACTTTTTCATTTCTTCAAGTGTTGGTGTTACATGAAAAATGAAGATCTGCTTATATTGAGAAAGTGTCTGTTATGCTGCCCTGAACATTTTCAAATAAATGCAAAACAGCAACGCGGTCACCATGTTTTCTTGCACCAGCCTACAATTTCAAGTTCTTAGACTTGATAGGCACAAGGAAGAAACCCCAGGCAAACTTTACTTTATGAAGTAAAAAACTTGGATTTTCTTCTTCTTACTGCAAGTTAGTAAGAGAATGCCTGCCAAAATAATTTGGAAATCTTGTGAAATTTTCTGCAGAGAAAAGTTTTTCTGCATTGTTTCAGACAAAAAAATCTGCTGTAGTAAGGATATCTGTTAAGTTGCAGAATTCAGAAATACTTTCTGGGCTTGAAACCAAAGGCTTTGCAATTTAGTGTTGAAATGTATGGCAGAATCATCTTATACATTCACCTTGGAACTGTATATTTGGACCAAATCCTTCCTCTAAACAACTCTGAAACCAGAGCTAGGGCTGCACACACAGCACTCACATTTAATTATTTTGATGTAACCTAAGGTGATTTATATTTCAGAGCAAGCAAACGCTAGCAGGTGTTACATGAAGTAACACCTGTAGAAGTAACCTACATGAAGTACCCTGGTGAAAGATGGTGTTGTACCTCTGAAGCACTGATGAATTCTCCACAGCATTCCTCTGAGCTAGAGGAATGGTGCCTTTTGCTAGAGAGGAGCTATGGTGCCGAAATATCTGAAGGGTGTTCCACATCCCAAGTACATTCTCTATTCCATCTGCCACACAAATATTTCTCCTGCTAATGCTGAAGATAAAATAGGAACAAATTAGGAGGTACTCTTAGGATTGACTCTTGCCATGAGTCTCCAGTAGGAGGCCGAAAAGATCCAAGGTCCTCTGAATCCTGTTCCCATATCTAATTCTAGAATTTGTCTTCCTTGTCTTCTTTATCACATCTTTTCAATGTGGAAGTATATATTTTCTGTAACATTTTTGATAAGGAGATTGCCCTGCAAATCTGAATGTGCTTTTAATCAGGTGCAATATTATTTTTATCCTCCTCTTAAAAGTTGACTCTGTATAAATTCTGCCTACATTCTTCCAGAATTCTTCAGCTGCTTCTAGAACATGTTGACCTATTTATAAACCAATAAAACTCAAAAAGAAAAATGCTTAACACATCATGAAATGACTCAAACTGTCCTTTTACTTTTCTCAGTTGTGCATATATTTGTTCCCTTTTAAGCATAAAACTTTTGCATGTTGATCTTTCAGATGGTTATAGATTTGAAAGATTCAGAGATCAGAAAATCAAACTGATTCAGTCCAAGGTGTTAGCAGAATAAATATGGCTTAGGTTTAACACCATGTGAGCCTCTCAGGATAACTTATAAACATACATAGAAAAGAATTTGGATCCTTTTATTAATAATTTTTCTAACTGAGACCTCAGATCCAGCAAATCTGTAAATGAAAATCTAATTAAAAACAAAAATCTGAAGTATATTCTATGTTTGAGCAACCTTTGTGCAATTCCACGCTGGTTATGGGATATCCAGTTGGTATCCCAGTTTCTGGGATATATGAAAAATAATATTTAATCACAGAAAACTGTTTTAATGGATTTTTATTTCCCCTTTTTTGTTTTAAACCAAACACTTGCAAAAGGAATAAAGGAAAAACTACACTTCTGCCTTTAGCACATATGGTAGCTGAACCTGAGATTTTCATGGTGTCAGAAAAGACATTTAAATTTCTCTGGAAAGGCTGGACTCTCTGCCTCAGACTTATGATCTAATCCAGACATATAAATGATGGGAAAAAATACTGGTCCAATAGTGTTTTGCTACTCTGCACAGTTATTACTATAAGTTACTCTTATTTCTAACCTGGGAATACTAGTCTTGTTGATATTAATATACCAGTTGCAATCAGGCTAACAGTCATAGTCAAAATTATCTATTTATTACCAAAAGAGCCTGATTAATAATAGAAAGTTTTTTCTTTCCAAGAAAAGCAAAAGGTTCAGCTATCCATGAGATGCTGTCTTGTCTCACTGGCTATTATAAACTAAGTGCTTTTCAAAACTCAGTAACTTTACTGTTTTCTCACTCACTATATATTAAAGTATATAAAACTAGCCCAAAGTACATCCTATTGTTTAGTAGTGTTTTAAATCCCCGATTCTTCACCAGAAGGTTTATGATATTAATAACAGAGGTTTCTTCTTCTGTTCCTGGGGATTTTTTTGTCCATGGGGGTTTTTGTGGTTTTTTTTTTTTTGGCCTTATTGGCCTAAGATTCTGTGGGTTTATCCCCAGAATTTTTATTTTATTATCTCTCAAGGTGCATTTTTAGTAATCAGTAACTGATTAGTAATAAGTAACTAATTATGTCTTTCAACCCTCTTTGTCTCTAGAATAAATCTGTTCCTGTACCCTCAAGGTCTCTGCTGTCAGCCTGTGCATATGGGTCAGTGCACAATTTTATCGTTCCAAGGCCCCTTCTGATTACACTAAAGCTAAAACCAAATTAGGCAGTAGTAACAGATAATTCTTTTACACATATATGTCTTAAAGCTAAAGCAAGCTAAACCAAGAGAAACTGAGATAATATAAAGTGCCCTGAGACCTCTGTTATTAATGCAAATCTTTTTGCCCGTTACAAGTAATGGAAATACCATATTTTTTGGGCTGCAGTATCACAGAATCACAGAACATGCCAAGTTGGAGGGGACTCGCAAGGATCCTTGAATCCATGTTAGCCCTGCAGAGAGAGCCACAAGAGTCACACCATGTTCTCAAGAGCATTGTCAAAACACTTCTTGAACTCTGTCACGCTGGTGCTGTGACCACTGCCCTGGGGAGCTGTTCCAGGGCACGACCACCCTCTGGGTTAAGAACCTTTTTCTGATATCCAAACTAAACCTCCCCTGACGCAACTTCAGGCCATCCAGTTTGGATTCAGAAGCAATAGGAATATTCCTATAAAAATGTATCTGTAAAAATATGATTTTAGTATGGAATGGAACTTGTGCTTTGGGCTATTTTTATATATCCATATATATATTTAGCATGTGATAAACCAGTAAATTTACTGAGTTTTAAAAAGCAGCACTTATAGTTTATAATAGCTGCTGAGGGAAGACAGTGTCTCATGCGCTACTGAATCTTCTGCTCCCTTTCTTGCAATGAAAAGCTTTTATTGAATTATAATTTTGGTGAACATTGGCTTTATTTAGTAAAATTGTTCACATGCTACTTCAATTAGGTAATAATTTAAAGGTACAAAAATTCCTTTAGAATTCATTTCAAAATAATTGTGTGCTAAGCTATATTTTCATGAAATTACAAAAGATTAAATATGCAAGCCAGAATGATGTGAGTATGCATTTAGATGAGTAGGTGTTGTCAGAAAAATCAGTAGAATTGTTGTCCAGGGTGAGATCTTCGGGAGAGCAGAATTTTGAAATATTTTATATCTTGTGCACATCACCAACAGCCCCATATCCCATATGAGACCGACCTGACATTTCACCTTGTACCAACACACACAGAAGGTGAACTGATACAAGCATAAAGGACACCTCTGTGAGTTTTGTGCTAGCAGGGACTGCAGAGCTATGCCTACGTGTAAAGATAATCCAATGTGAAATTACACCATTTTTTCAAGAAAAGTGTTACCCACATGACAATTATATCAAATACATTGCTAAAAATTACCACAAATTCAAAAGGAGATTGAATTATGGTTGCTATGGAAACTGTAACATGCAGCTTCCTGACTTGATGCGTGCAAAATTTCAGCATTAATATCATGCTGATACATATTTTCACTTTTTTTCTTCACTTGAATAAGTGAAGATGGAGGTTGTGTAAAATAATATATCCATTCAAGTTGTATAGCTCTGTCATGCCATCTAGTATTTTTTGTTAGTTGCAGAGTACATATAGAGGTTTACAGATACTTTACCATATTTATGCTGCAGTGAAAAATTAAATGTTCTAAGCATATGTTTCTTAAAAAAGAAGGAAGATGATCTACCCACATGGTATATTTTATAGAGGGGTCAGTGGATAATCATGGATATATAGAAAAGTACCATACATGGAAAACAAAGATCTTGGAATAAGCCTGTAGAAAGGGTGGAATTTATTTGCACAAATGGTTATAATTCTCAAGTTAGTTTGATCATCAGGTCTTGTCACTGGGGTTTATGTGCAGCCCCTGCAAAGTGTGTACCCTTCCCCAGGTAGGCAGGGTTGTATTGCAATCTTTCAGATAGCTATTGGTTTCTCTGGGTCTGGATTGAAGGCACTTGAGACAGTAGTTTCATGTTCGGACTCAGGTGTTTATTATTTCTTATCAGTAAAACAGTCTCACAACCATGAGTTTGGCAGAAAGGCACAAAGTGGGTAACAATCTCTTGTTGCAAGGTCTTTTAAGATTAAACTATCCAATAAAAACTGACACCTAGATTACTTTCCCTTTTAACCCAATAACTGGTCCCACGGAGCCCTCAATGCAGAGTTTTCTGCCCAATTACAGAGTGCCACCCAAACCCAAGAAGAAGAAGGAAGAAGAAGCATGAAGAAGAAACTCAGGATGACACCCTGTGCCCTCCATCTTGCTTCCATCCACAACATGCTCAAAATCCCAAAACCTAAATTTCTTACCAAGTGATACACCTACACTAGTCTCTGTAATCCATTTCACACTTTTGTGGATTCTAGTCTATCTTGAAGTCTAGAAAACTTTCTCCGTGAATGATGGTCAAAGTCAGTTCTCCCCTGGGGGTCAGGGCACCCCAGAGCAGACAGAGAAATATTCCTGGTGCCCTGGGTTTCCACAGATAGCTAAGACATATGAGGTGTGAAAACTGTGTCATATAAAACCTTCATGATGAGAACCAGGTCATTTCCCCGTGCAGAAGAGCACAGTAGCATGGCTGTGGTTGAGGTGATGGTGTTGGAGCAGCTCCAGTGCCATATACCATTTAGTCCTACATGCAGTGAGCACAGGCAATTTCCACTTTGTCAGCTCTAGCACTGAGCTTTGTCATCACTAGGTCATCACTAGGTTATCACTAGGTCCTTGCTAGTACCTTATGTAGATGATTTAAAGCTTCTTCAGATTGTCTGTGTTGCATTGCACTAACATGACTGTCTAACATGTCCTGGAGTACTAATGAATTCAAAGCTAATAAAATACTTAGGAAAAATGACACAATTTGAGATTCAATGTAATTGTTGTTTTTCAGGGACTCCAGGGCTTGTGGCTTGTTGCTGGGACAGCAGAATACCTTTTAGTGACAAAAAAAAATGAAGTACATCTTGAGAGAATGACTGAAAATGTGATAGGAGTAGGATGGGGAATCACAAAATTACATTTCTTATTGTGACTGTGCATGGAAGCACAGTACTGGAGCTCCCAAGACAGAGGTTGATAAATGTTTCAAGCCTGGACTAGGGTTGATTGAACGAGCATTTTCCAATTGTGCTGTCTTGGTAGTAATGTTTTTGTATGATATAGTATAGACAGAGGTCTCCATCATTTTTAATCACTTTTTATGACCTTGGTGAGAGCAATGTCACACAACAGTGCTTAAAAAAAGTATGTCTGGTTATTTTCTATAGAGTGGGGTTTAGTAAATCTGGCTTTACTTCTTCACTTTACTTCTTCATTAACATTTACCTGTCCAAGTAAGTCTCAGTGACTTACTCAGGTGAAGTCTCTTCACCTCTGCAAGTACAAGCTGGCATGTAAAAGCTGCTTTAATACCTGTCAAAGTGACTAAAAATGTTCAGTCTGTAATAGGAGAACATGAAAGCTACATAGAGAAACCTAATTTTTTACTCTTGTGACATGTCATTTCATCAACGCATAGATTTTCTTTTCTTAGAGAAAACTTGTAAAATAATAACCTTGTTTAATAAAAAAATTAATCTGAATGTTAAGACAATATTTTTGGAAAAGTTCAGAGATCTTAGGTTTGGCTGATTGATGGTGGTATTTTGAAAGTTCTTTTATTATTGTCTGTAATACCATATATAGTTTCATTTATGCAACATCTGGCATTTATTTATAGCTTTTATTTTTTTGAATTAAGTTCAGGACAATTGTATTTTGTAAGGGTTATTTTTTTTTTGCCTGGGCCTCAATTTAGTGTCTTCTATGAAGCATATATAAATTCTAGCATATAAGCTGACCTACAATAATTTCTTGTTCCTACTAGGTTACAAATGGATATTGCAAAGTATGAAATTCAGAATTATGTAGATTTTTTTTTTAATATTAGTTGTACATGCATGATTGATATTTATAGTTTTATTGCTAATTCTTTTAGAATGCTAGGGTCATTGTTATGCCAAAAAAAAAAAAAGACATTTAGTTGATAAAATTTTTATAAGGGAACAAATGAATTATTTATAGGATGGTTTTACATTAATTCTTGTGTCTGTTCAGCTTTTTTTTTTTGAGGTGTCAGTCATCAACCAGTTAAGTGTAGTAATGGCATAAGTCATCATCTCATTCCTAAATATTGTAGAATTTAAAGTAAACAGTTTGCAAAGAAGTTTCAGGCTATTATTTGTTCAATTGTTTTTTTAATATTTTTATAAGCAACTTTTATATTACTAAGGTGTGTATGTCAGTAAATGATGGTCAAGGGCATGATTTGATCCTAATTTTTAGTGGCTGTCTGCATTTTTAGTCAAAAGGTGGTCGTGTCACCTGTAACTCCTGCTAGCTCTTTTTTATCTCTTGGCTCCTAAAAGCAGTGAAATTTCTGTGATATAGGCTTATGTATAAATAAATATTTGAGATTACATATACTTCCAAAGCTAAATCTCACCTTTTTTTTTTTATTATTTGTCAAAAAGCAGTAAAGTCAGCAGCAACAAAGTTTTCTGTCAAATCTGTCAAAAGTATGAGAAAAACTTGTATGTAGGCAAAATCTTTCAAATATTTCCCTTTGCCCTGCAGTGGGAGGCAGGAAAGATGCTGTTGTTTGATCACTAAATACAAGCATAATCACTAAATACAAGCATAATCTCTCTTCCATCAGGTGTAAAATTATTGTGGATCCCTTTCAATTGTCCTCTCCAAAATTCATAAAATAAAAACATCATTAAATAAAGGGGTGTTTATAGAAAACGAACCTAATGGCAATGCTTAAAATTAAAGATTATTGATTTATTTTTCAAAGTTTTAATAAGATAGTCAAATATATAAAACATCACATAGGATGTGCACTATGTCAGAGGAATCTCATCAGGCACTAACCCTAGACCACTGCAGCATCACTGAATTTCATCTGTACTGTTTGCAGGCACCATCAGATGCTCAGCAATCGCTAAGAAGTTGAGACACAGCATTGAGTCTTCATGGAAGTTCTGTGCCTTATTCATCTCCTCCTTTGTCTTGCAAAAATACTTTCCCTTTTTCCTAGAATCTGTGTTAGTTTGCCTGATTATTTGTAGCAGTGTCTGTAAAGCCCTTGTGCAGCTATTTGCTTCCACTGTCTGGCTTGTCTTTTCAGATGAAGATTGCTTGTGTTACAGTTTTCAAAAATGCACAAATAATTTGTAATTAAGTACTGTCTAGTTGCCATCTTCAAAGAATTATTCTAGTGCTGAGTGGCAAGGAGAAAGGTGTTCCTACACCTAATTGCCATAACCCTCCTTCCCCACAAGCTAGATGAAGTATTTCTGATTTTGTGCTGTATTGGTACAGGAGGATTGACTAAAAAGCCATTGAGGAATTCTGTCATAGCCTGAATCACAGCACCACAAAGCCATCATGTTGACTTTCTGATTGCCTCCTGTGTACTCTTACGTATACTCTTATGCAAGGAGGAATTAAATGACATGGCAGAATGCATTTCCTACTGTGTAGTAGCTCTACCAATTCTGCTAAGACTCTCATGAGAAACAGTGCCAACTTCTGGGGCCTCATTTGTTCCCTGCAGTTTGAGATATGTGTTTTTGAAAAAGGAGAGGTTGGAGAAACATCAAGTTCCTTTTTAAACTGATTTCACAAAAGCTCAATTAAATGGTGATTTGATCTTATGCAGCACAAATATTATTTGCCTGGCAGAAATAGCAGTGAGACTTCAGATTGAGTAGCACTTTCCTATAGATGTCTGGACATGCTTCATAGGCATATGTACTGTGAACAACTTGAGTTCTTACTTGCATCATTACAAAAGGCATATATAAGCATTTAACTGAGAACTGGAGCTTTAGACTTAAAGTAGTCTAAGGGTCTGACTTTAGGTCTTGAAATTACTATCCAACTCCTGTTAGATTTAGGATTAAACTCATAACAGGATATAGGTACTATGCTGCCTAAAAAGGCACAGATAGGTTTTATCCTTTTAGATCCAGTGATAGGTGTTTGTTCCAAGTGCCTATTGAAGTCAAAGCATGATTTTTACTATTACTATGAAGAATGCTGGTCTCTTGAAAATTAGTCCTTCAAGTCATTGTTTAGAAAATGAAATGACCACTGTGTATCAGAATATTGGGAAGATTACTGTGAACTAACTGCTGGCGTGTTCAGGACATGCAGGCACGCCCTCAAAGATTAAAGAAAAGCAAGCTGATTATATGAGTTTCCTATGCCTCTTTTTCAGCTTTTCTTAACTTGATATTTCAGACCCCATACAGCTCTCCTGCTGATATCATAAACTGAGCAGTTTGGTATGACATAATTCCAGCCTCTTTGAATTAGTGGTGGCAGTTAGATTACTATTATTGATAGTGCCTGCAGGCAGGGAACCATTAGGGCGTCATAAACTTAGCAACCTTGTATGACATAATACTAATATTTTAAATTTAGTTGTTACAATTAGGTTGCATCTCAAGGGTTCCTACTCTAGTACCTGTTTATGTGAGAGGATAGGATGCAACTTTTATAAGAACTTCTAAACCCTGTATTTCTTAAAACATTTGATTAATATTTTCCATATAGCATATATGGCAGAAATGTTTTCCATTATTTGTTTTTAAGTAGAAGATGACAAGTAATATGAGAGCATCTTTTTCAGCAGCTTTCATGACTTTCAGTATTATTTAGAATGTATGACTGATAACTGGATAAACTAGGGTTCAAACCAGATAGAAGAAACTTAGGGTTTTGAAAAATGTATAGCTAAAACTTTTGACAACAATCAGTGTACAGATGATTGTGATTGTTTTCTTACAGCTTTCTCCACATTTTGGCATTTAATGTATATAAATAAACTTTGATAGGAGGCTAAATCATAAATACTTGGGATAAACATTTTAATTTGCTTACTAATTTTACATTTTAAGACTGTGACTGGGAAGAGTTTTAACATATGCTTGCACAGTGGTCAGAGTGTAAGGAAGTTTAGCAAATTTCTGTTTACCATTGATATTCTGCATGTCATGGGAGCAGTAATTCAAGACTATTGGCATGTGTATGAAAGCTCATTCACCAAAGGATATGCTTTTGATGTATTAGCTAGCTAAAAATGCAGAGTGGAATTTGGCAGAATTCTTCAAAGGAACACAAATAAAAATGCAGAGAGGAATTTGGCAGAATTCTTCAAAGGAATACCTTTTTTTTTTTTTTAATTTAACTTTTTTCCAAAGAGCATCAACAATTCCTTGGACTCTTTGAATTATAAACAATTTTAAATTTCTCCACAGCAAGTCCAGCATTGGTTCTCAGTATCTGAAAATGCCACTGTTTGCTCTGGTGTAGACTTTAATTCAGCTTGTAGGTACATAAATCTCCCCTGCTGATTTTGAACAGCAAGTTTGGAAACACATTTCTCTGAGAATTTTTAGAGTGTTAGATTACAGATAGTGGCATACCTAGCTAAAGACATAAAGAAATCATATATCATACTGAAGTATATCTCTTTGAGAGCAAGCAGGATGCTTTGTGACTGAGTTTAGTATTGGGACTCACACGTGTAAACAGACAAGGAACAACACTACAGTAAGTTAAGCCAGACAAAATATCCTCAAAATTAACTTGTTTAAACAATTACACTGTAAAAATAGGAAACCAGCAAGTAGGGCACACAGAATTTGATTTTCTAAGGAACAAAGCTTGAAAGTCACAGATCAGTCAAATGACACAAAGAGATCCAGTTGCAGCTAGCTCTGTGAAGACTGTAGAAGGATGCAGACCAATCAGCCAGAAAACCAGCAGGTATCAATGCTCATAAGTAAACCACATAGGGAGGAGCATTAGAGATATTAGTCAGTCTAGTGGCAGTGGTCACAAGGCAAACCATTCAAGGCCACCATGAGAAATTCAGTGTTGCTTTTCAGTGACTCTTCTGGAAACACTGAGTAGCCAGAATTAAAGAAATTACATAGGAAGGAATAATAAAATGCTGAGTTTAAAGATCGTCTTTGCATATTTTGTTTTCTTCATTAGCAAGAAACAAAATTAGGGAAATAAAATGTCTCGTACTGTGTTGTTCACCTGCTACCTATTGATGTTGCTTTCCTGCTGTCTTCTCCATCTGCTTTAAATTAGTTTCTGAAAAGCGCCCTCCTTAAAATAAATTCTTATTAATCTCATAAGGAAAAAAAAGAAAGAAGTAGCAAACACAAAGACTTTATTTTAACTGCAAACAATGAGAACGCAATGGGGAGAGGAGCGAAGGAAGAAAAACATAATACCAGTTATGAATCATCTAAAAAGGAAATAAAATCTATCAGATCCTGGGATTTATATAAAATTATTAATTTGCCTTTTCTAGGGAAAACTGATATTTTAATTAACGAAACTTTTCATTAGTGGTGACATTAGCTTGGTGTAAGTGAAATGCTGTCTTAAGATACTAAATAGTAGTCAAAAAATGTAAAATTATATTAGTCATGAACACATAAGAAACAGTCTAATTCAGCAATACTCTCCCTTTTATTCACCCAGTTTGCATTTCACCTGTTTGGTTTCTGTAGGAACATGAGATCTGTCCATGTCTGCTAATAGAATTCTCATCTCTAACTCTTTATACTCTTTATACATACACATTCCTTTAGCAGACAGGTAATTTTCTTCCTATTTTGAGCTTATTGAGTCTTAGTATATATATTTTGAATCCAATTCTTCACTTTTTTTGCTAAGGAATCTCTTCTGCTCACATTTGTTTCAGTGACTAGATATCATGTGTTTCTTCTCTATGACTTTTGGTCATTATGGCTTATTGCTGCAGATGTAATTTGTTTTTGTGATTATATACATTTCATTTATTTAAAAAATCCATTAAAGTTACTGAAATGAGTGTATTTTTAGAGGCTGAGTGTTGCATCTAAGTTGAGAGAGCTTATCAGAAACTTAACGACAGTTTTAGTCCTGCTTTTGTAGCACTACAGTGGAAAAGACCACTGTAGTGCTACAAAAAAGCACTTTGTACAGCTTTTTTGTAGCACTACAGTGCTTTTTTGTAAGCAGCTAAAAGTGGAAGTGAATGTAAAAAGGACAGTTGTAATTGAAGCATAGATTGCATACACTATGAAATTATTCTTTTAAGAACTGCAACCTTTGCTGCTGTAATATGTCATAGCAGTAGCATAGCTTTGAAATTAAGCATGATGAAATTTGCACACTATGTTAACCTTGCATAAAGGTTAGGAAGGAAAAATTTTCCATGTAAAATGTATTCTTAATTTTATCTTTGGTGTTCTGACTGAGGCTGCAGGAGGAGCAGGCCTTAGCCCAAGTAAGAGAGAAAGCAGGAAGCTTTTGCCAAGCTCTGAATGCACCTGCAGGTTGAGTGACTGCTGTGAGGTCTTTTCCTTAGCTAATGGGGTGACATTCAGCAGATCACTCACCTTTGGCTGCCTTATTCACTATCTGTTTAAATATGATAGGCTGCTCTTTCTCCATATGTTTCTTGCCATCTCCACTTGCTCTTTTCTGTAGTGTTTTACATAATTGGCCTACAAAGCCAATTATTGTTTTCTTATATTTGTGTGTAATTAGAGATACATTAGATTTGGCTGTTCTACAGGCTAGAGTAGGGCTCTACTTTATGCACAAGTGACTACTAACAAATGAATTTATAAAGGTCCACTAGATTTGTGGGGAAGAGTATTCCAGGTTGCATGAAAACATTATATCTTTCCTTGCCTTTCTGTTTCTGCAGAACTGAGGAAATATCCAGGAGGCCAAGAATATTTTGGCACTCTAATATTCACTTTTATTAATCATATGAAAACATATTATATTATATTATATTATATTATATTATATTATATTATATTATATTATATTATATTATATTATATTATATTATATTATATTATATTATATTATTTGGGGGGAGGGTGATTGCTATCAGGTAAGAAAGAACACTTTTAAAATATTACAAATGAAAACTCTAGTTTCTCTGCTGCATTTATTGTAAATTTAAAAGACTGAAGAAAACAGTTCAGTCATCCATGCACCATACTCCAGAATCCTCTTTGTACACCTTCAGTCTTTCAAGAGGGATTTGGGTCTTCTAAAACACTACTAGCAACACTGTTCTTCAATTTAAGCAGTTGAGGAGACTAAAAGAAGCCAGCCATTTTTCAGCCGTTAGCAGAAACTCCTACAGGAGAAGAAGTGAGTTTGTAAATGCCTTAAGATTTGGTGCTGGCAAGTATGAACAAGCATTAGATTGTGTCCAGATTATGACCTCAAATGAGATGACCTGTCAGTCTGATGAAATGTTCTGCTTTGAATGTAAATGTCATGGTTTGCAATACAACTTCGGCCTGGGAAGGCCATGCTTTGAAACAGTGATTCTTACATGACTGCAAGGGAAAAAGCAGAATTTTCCCTCCTCTCCTGTTTTATCTCATAGTATGTACTCTAGTAAAATTAAAGACTTAACTTGCTGGTCATTGCCTACCTTGATTCATAGGTAGAGCATTATATGTCATGGGGAGCCCAAGTTTAGTCCCTTGAGGGCAGAAGACAAGGCAATAATCACAGTCCTGACTGCTGGCAATAGTCACGCTCTTAACTGGCAGCCCAGGAGGTGTTGGCTGTCTCTGCAACAAAGGTACACTCTTTCTTTTTATTCAGCTTCTTGCTCCCCACAGCTTTAGGTGTTATTTTGTCTCCAGTGTAACACTCTGAATTTGTCTTTGTTGAACTATATTGTTACTCTGCTTTGTGAAGGATATTTTCAAAAAGGAATTTGTTTAAATTTATAAGAGTTTAAAATGCTTTAATTTTTATGCAAGTTATTCTGAATTATAGACCTGCCTCATGTTCTTTTCAATCCCTGTAGCAAACATTTCCTTTTTTTAAAAACACATGCTTATAGAAGTAACAATTTTTTATATAAGATTTAGAGTTCTTAGGGGGTCAAAATTTCTTATGTCTCTCAACATTGTATGATGTTGATTCAATATTCAAACTGTTTGAAAAAAATGATTCAATATAACTAATAAGTGGATTTTAATGGTTTCTAAAGGGAAGGAAATGATTTAGCTCTTTTTCATTTAACAATCTAAGGGCATATGTAAATGACACATGGGAATAAAATCTGGGCTACATACTTGCCCTATGTAAATTCTATTTCAAGTCCAGTTTAAGCGAGACCGAGCAGAGTCACCAAATCAAATACTATTGAATCTTAAAGGGCAGGATAAATTACATGAAATTTGCACAGTCTGTACAACAAATTGAAAGTATGTTCAGCTGGAATTTTCCTCTCTATGTTTGATGGTGCTTGTGTAAGTTGCTGGCAGTTGCAGCATAATCATGGGTAGGAGCAGGCACCTCCAGAGATGCCTGAGAAAGGTCAGACCCACCGTTTTCCAGGCGTGCCTGTCTCTGTATTGACTGTGCAGAGCCTAAGGTTACCTGCTGAAGATAACCTGCTGAAGTTAAATGAGTCTCTCACACAAACATTTGAAAACACCTGGTAATCCATTTTAAATACTCACATACTGAAAGAAAAGGAAGTGTATTTTTTATCCAGGTTGCTGTTGCTTTACACTTTCAGTTTTTAATTTACAAAATTCTCAAAACTAAGGCACTTTTTGTCTAAGAAGTGCCCCACTATGGAGCTCTGCTTATTATATAATTAACTATGGATCCTATTTTTGAAACATTAATAATAAAATCAGATAGTAGTACCAATGTATTTCTAAATAACTATTTAGGATTCTTTCTAAGGTGACAACAACAGTATTTAGAAAAGAAAATTCAGAAAACTTAATTCAAATTGATGTATTCTTTGATTAATTCTTAGATACATCACTAGTCTGTATATACCTATTTGTACCTAAGCCTAACAGCTTATACTAACACTCTGTGTGATTCAAGAGTATATTGATACATTTTTTGATAAATAAATTACTTCCCTTTTTAATCATTTATCTTGCTGCTTTTATTCAAGCAGAAGCATTCATGCAACTGTTCATTTTCTGTTGCTTGTAGCCCTACAACACCTCTTTAACAAATAAAGGAGTGCACTATATAAGTTCAAAGAGATGGTACAGTTTTTGATTTTAAATTATAACAGCAAATGCAAGAAGATTTTCTATTTCTTTCTTTTTATTTAAAGAAGGTCATTTTCAAACAATGTACATACCTGTTTTAATACTTGATACTGTCAAAGTCTTAGTGCCAGATATTGCACAGGTCTTAAAACTTCTTATTTATAGACTAAGACTATGTTTTGATATGAAAGCTGTAAATGCCTGTTAATTGCAATGGTGTCTAAACCACCACAATTTCATTATACTAACAGAAAAAATATTGATACATCTGAGTAAGGATACTGAAGATTTTGAGCAATTATGTCAGTACCGTAGATTAAAAAAAATATTAACAGAAATGTACTTATGCAGAAATTATCTCAAAAAATATTTCAGACACTTTTACAGACCTAAAAATTTGGCCATGGGCTATCTGTGTATTAATTAAAATACAGAGCCAACTTTAGAAACATTCATATTTATATTCCCATGCACCACCATACAATAAAAAAAATTGAAGTATAGTATCTTCCAATAAAATCAGATTAGTAATTTCAGGTATCCATGATTTGTCACCACCAAATATTGGTATAACAAATGACATCTCTGGAACTCTGATGCTGCTTGAAAACAATAAGAAAAAAGAAAGTAAGAAGGTTGGAACTGGATCTCAGTTCCACATGAAACTGGGAAATTGCTAAGTTCCTTTCTAGAGGTTGAAATAATAATAAAAAGTAAGAATAAAACTAGCTTGAAATTGGCTTGGTAGATCACTTCTGAGTCTCAGCTCTAATCTGACATTCAAGATATGACAATGGGCAGTCACATAGATATTGGTAGATATTGGTGTAGATATTTGCTTCTAGTTCATTTCTGAATCTGTTTAGTCTCATGTTATGATAAGTTGAATCTGAAATCTCTCTTTTGTTTCAAATTTTTACACAGAATCATTCAGGAAATTGGACTTCAGTGTCTCAGTAACTTTGTGCCTGTTGTACTGCTGAATTTAATCATAACTGTGTTGCATGCAGTCATTAGCATGACCAATGCACAAGCTTCACTGTGGACCACATAAGGGATTTCTCCTGTGGATACTATCTCTGGATCTTAAGCAAGCCTGCAGAGTAGATTTTATTTCATTTTTAAATACTAGTCTAATTATCCCTACAGAGTAAATTGCATGGTATTTCATTTGACTACTTTGAAATCCTAAGATCTGAGACTGCTTTGCAGCAATTTAAAATTTGCATTTCCAGGGAGTTATTTAAACCATATGTTTAACCACTAAGTTGCTTTTATATCTCAACTTTTCACCTAGATAGGAATATCCCACATGAGTACATTGAGACAAATGGTAATTATTGTTATACAGCAGATAGATGAAATTAATATTAAAACCAGAGAAATATCTCAATTTTAGTAAGTGAATTTTCCAGGTCCATGAAAAAATAACTCATTTGGTGTCTTCACATTAAGGATTTCTGAACCCAGATATATACAACATCACATACAATGTTTGGTAAGATGAAACTAAAGCAACAGTAGAAGATGACTGGCCTTCTTTAGACAGGGAAGCATACAAGTATTCCCCTATAGTGATGTTGGTAATTCTTTTGGCTGTTGAGCAAGTAATCCATGACATCAAGGGTGTAACTATCCCAGCATTTGTTGGTATCAGCGTTTTTAACATTAACATAGATCTATGCTTGTAAAACAAAGATAAGAAACATAACCAAAGGGAATCTCCTGTTTCATTCAGAGTTTTAAGTGTTGGGAAGTATTTGGGGGCTATTACTTACTGACCCTGGAATCAACTAGTAGAAACACAATAGAATTTTTTCTTTTGAAGTACACTATGGATAAATGGCAGCTGTTTTCCTCAAGGCTCTCATTCTTCTAATCCATCCCTAAGAGGAAATCAATACAGTTTCTCTCAGAGGCTTTCAAGCCTGTCTCCCATGTCAGGTGGAAAGCAACAAGAAGAAACAACTTGTTTCAAGAACCAGAGATGTTGAGAAACTTCAATAGTTTGCAGACCTATCACCTTTCTTATTAGACTTGCTGTTTTCAAAGAAAAAAAAATCATCCCCTCTCAGAATACTTATCTCATCTTTATGACTCACCTTCAAAAAATCTTTGCCTTCCCACCTGATCCTGTCACCAAGCTAGATAAATCAACAACTGAAACAATGCCCTCCTGCTTCCTTTCATTTTTAAACCACTCCAAATAGTATGAATTTTGTTATAGCCAAGACATCATAGAGCAGCCTCTTTATTCCTGTAGAGCAAGGGAAGCTCAAAGGTCTTCAAGCTGTTAATAATAAAGCCCTAAAAGTAGAAATCCAGATGATTTTTAAGAATAAAAACTAAGTGACAGAATTTATAATAATTGAGTAATCCTTTACAAATCTGAAATAATTTTCTAACTCAACATTTCTGACCTAGTAATAAATAGTAATGTAGTTTTCCCCTTAACTCTTCAGGCCAAAATTCTAAGATTGATTCTTTCATCTTTTTAGAAGAATCTAGTCTCACAGTCTTGTAACATTAGAATCCTGAACACTTAGTGATGTTCAAGGAAAAATATTGACAGACAGTATAAATAAAGGTAATTCAACTTTTATATAGGCTGTGTTTTTCCTCTTCTATATAAAAGCTCTTGTTGCCTTTCTTATGTCCTTCTAAAAGAAGAAAGTGGAAAGACAAGATAAGAAAGTGGAGGTGTAGAAGGAGAAATGAACTGGAAGCACACAATAGCTAACAAGAGCTATTTTGCAATGTTATGTCTTCTGTGAATTCTTATATGAAATCTCTGGGAGCCTTGAAAAGAAAAAGCTTTTATTGTTAAAGAGTTAATATACTATTCAAAAGATATGCCTGTCTTGATTTCCATCTGAAAAAAAAATCTCATTACAGCTTCTGAATACATATTTTCCTTCTTTTTGGATGACCAGCTTTTATCTAAATATGGTGCTGTGAATTTCAGTAGAATGGTCATTATTATAATAGAGTTAAGGCAGTTCAAGGTCCAGTTCTGAGAAAGAACAAGAATAAAAGTAGAAAGCAAAATGGCACTTCATATTCTGGTTTATCAGTCAGCTTAGTCTAGGGGTCTGGGAGGTCTGGACCTTAATCGTTAAGATTCATGAACAAATGTTTAGGTTTCCAACAGTGAACCATACTGTATCTAAATGAAGGATTCTGTCCTGCTTCCAACATTAAAATGAGGTAGTAAAGTTGTTGGACATGGCTGATAAAACAAAGCAACAGTGCTAAAAGGAAATTTTTGCCCCTGAGACTTATGTTATTTTTACCTCTTAGCTATGTTTGATGTTGGAAAATACATTCAGATGTGTAATTACTTTATGTTTTCTTCAAGATGGGTTTTTAATTTAAAATTACTCATACATAAGGCTAAACAACTTGGAAGGGAATAATTTTGCTTCCAAATGTTTTTGTCCAAATGTGTCTTAAATGTTGATCTTATTCAGAAAAATGTTCCCTGTTTCTGCAGAATAGTGCTTATGTGCATTCCCAGGGCTTTGTGCACCTATGAAGAAGCAATGATGTTACAAGGCTCTTTCTGAGAATGTGTGACCTGGCATGCTTTTAAAAAGGGATTGAAAATCTGCAGCAGATGGGATAGTGCTTCAAAATTTTGATTTTGAAAGAGAATCTATGGAAGGCAATAAAAGCTCTTCATGATCCCTTGCTTTATTAAGGACATGCTCTGAATTTTCATTACCATAATGTAACCATGTAGTAGTAACAGAATTAAAACAGAGGCATTAATTCTCTGTGCTTTCAAAGCAATCTTGAATTTCACATCAGAATGTGCTTTTCATGAATCCTTGTGTTTTGTGTTGCTTTTGTGGTGCAGTAGAATGCTACTATCTTGCACTACTGTTTTGTTACTGACATTTTCTTTGAGAAACCTCTGACTGTGTGTCAGTGAGATCATGAATTAGAAGCAATATCAGGACCAACTTCTACCTAATTGACAAGATACAAAGGAAATTATGCTGAAATTTTATATTGCCCATTGAATTATCAAAAGTTTGCCAAATATGGCAGCTGAAGGAAGAACTATACATTTCTGTCCCATGTTGTAGCTGATATGAAAAAAAAAATATATATATGGTTTTTGAACATAAAACTATACAAAAAACAACTGTTGCAAAACGATAATTATCTGAAGGAAAAAAACCCAAAAGGCAAAAATCTCAAATTTGTTTTTGAAGTAAAGAAGTATAATGGGAAGACACTGGTGTGTTTCCATTTGCAGTAACAGGTCAAGAAAATCGGATTTGAGAAGAGGAACATTAAGATGAAGCAGAACAGGTGTTGTGGACAGTAAAATTGATCACCATGGCTCAAAAAAGCATAAAAGACAAAAACATTCCATAAATATTTATTTTATATTGCCATGAGAATCACTTACTGACATGAAATCTCTCTCACTTCTCTGCAGCAATTGAAAAATATTCCCAAAGAACATACTAAAATCCAAATTGTTTTTCATCTGTCATGACAAAATGCATACTTCCCTGTTTTATGTCCTTTACATCACAGAATGTATGTACTTAAAAAGAGTTCAAACTAATGAAAACAAATCTAAAAGACCCAATTTTAATTTGTACTCATTACCTAAATAAAAGAAGATTTAAATTCAGTGTGTACATTTATTATCTTATACTGTATCTTACAAAAATTTGAAATCCCTCCTAAATTGAAAATTTTAACATTTTAAATCTTGCCTTAGTTCCGAAAGAAAACAAAACCAACATTAATTGACATATGAAAAACAATCAGGAAAAATATTTAATATTAAGATTTAGGATCTTCTGAAAAATTACTTCATGCTTCATTAGAGAAGCACCTGCAGCAAGACTGATCAATTACAGCATACTAGCTTGATTCTTATAGTGATTTTGAAAAATAATTTCATTATCTGCTATTTTATGATTTTTCAGTTACAAAAGACCTCTTGATGCAGCGTGGATGTCATTTTGCTGTGCTTGATGACATTACAGTGCCTTGTGTAGTTATTCCTAAGGTGACTCCCAGTCTGTCTGTTTTCTTGTGCAAAGTTCTTTGCAAGGCTTCACATTTGCACTAGTGATAATGTCTGGGTCCTTTGGTGGATTTGTCCTGAACAAATGCATCTTTATAGACAAGAGAAGTATCCAATTTCATTGGAAAACAGAACGCACTAATTTTGTCAGCTACTCAAAAGCAGTTTGTTACCATATAGACTTCTTTAGCAAGCAGGTCAGAACTGCCCAAATTTGGGTCCCTAAAATATGTTTCCTTAGTAAATGTTTTCAAAAAGTGAGAACATCTACTGTTTATTGTTAGTCTTACAAAAGTTCAGTGTGTCCCCATGCATTTACATAATTGATTTTTGGTCATGTGCTTTGAAAATGCTGAAGTTGTCTAAAATATGTATATTATAAATATTTATAATATACCTGCAGGAGGTATTGATATTCATAGTTACAACTCCATGGACCACCGTAAAGGCACCTAAACAAAATTATAAGAAAATACTTTTATAACTTGTATAAAATAATGTTTTGATAACCTTTCATAAAATCTAATGCATGAAGTTGAGTCATGTGAAAACTAGTTAATGTTCTTTTTTTCTCTACTTACTTATTTCTCTGTGTATGACTGTCTCCTTTTCAAGGTTGAAAGGGAGGATTCACTAAACTAAGTGCAGTCTTAGTTTCTAAATTGCAGGCTCCTTTAAAGTCACTACCAGCTACTTCTTGAATAAATTTAATCTCATTTTTATATTTAAAAAACCTTCAGTTGCATTGTTTCTGTTTCTCTCCCTTGACATAAAAAACAAACACAGGGTGATGAGCTTATATGTGAAGATTGATACAGGGGATGTCTAAAGTTAAGTCAGCTGAATTGCCTAAAATTTCAAAACTTTGCCTTGACCTGCCCTAGTCTGAAAGGCTTGTGTCAGAGCCTGGAAAAACTCCCTGATGGTGTAGAGACCTTAATGGGTGAGTTTTTCAGGTGATAATACAAGATGTGTGGCTGTGATTGGAATCAGCCTGGGATTGATCAGCCAGTGGATGGCTTTCTTACACAAACAGGAGGAATTAATTTAGTACTAGATTCTTTTATTTTCTTGTTTTACAGAACAGAAATTACTTTGAACACAAGGCAATATTCCAAAATTGTACATATCCAAATGAAACGTTTAATGTCTGCAGTAAATTTTTAATTGTCCCTTTCTGCAATTGTGAAAAACAGATCTGTTTTAAAAGTTACAGAGTGTATTTCATCTTTTTATGATCTGGGGTACAATACAAAGAGGAATGCTTCTTGCTTGGATGACATTCATTATTCTTGGATGAGCAATAGGCACAAAAGGTTTGCTGCCAGAATTTCAAGAGAACATGAGATCATTGATCAGTTCCTTAATCTTGGGCTGCTGTATGAGCATGATGAAAAGATGTAGTCTATCATTTTTTTTCAGTAAGCAAATTAAAGAATTAACCATCTTAAGGACTTCCATCAGCTGATAGTCATAGTTACAAACAGAATATGCTACCCTGCTAGTAACTTAACTGTGAATCCACTTACAGCACGTAACCTGTGTGATATCTTAAATGGTCTTATCTTGCTGTAAACAAAAATATGCAATTTTAAATATAGTTTAAAGCTGGGTAGTTAGCATTTTAGCACTGGTAAAAAAATCAACTGAATTAATTTATCTATTTCATTATTTGGTCAAAGGTATCACTTTGACTGAAATCAGAACATCTTTAAACATTGGAAAGAAAACCTATACTTACCTATTTTCCTAATGTAAAAATCTGTGTATTTTCTCTAAAATGTAATTATGGTCTCTTGTGTTCACAGACAGCATCTTTTAAAGAACAAAGAAACAATCAAACATAAGTTCCTGGTCTTTTTCCAGAAGAAAATTTAAATTCTAATGCAATTGGGTTAATACTTTAAAAGAGTACTGAAATTATGTGTAATCACTGTAATTTTCACATTGGTTTTGTAAGATATTTTTGTAGCTCTAAATCCAAAGAAGGGAAAGAATTTTGAAACTATCCATATTCATCAAGGATCAGATCTTAATGTGTATTTTTGAACACTGTTTTTTTATTGTTTGCTTGAGAGGTGCTAGACTAGGCTCTGAATGCTTTGAATTACTTACAGCTATGTTTTCAGATTTGAGCTGCAAATCTTGTAAGGTTTGTGATTACTGTTTTTAGTGAAAATTAGTAAGGAAGAGTGCTACTATTCCAAGTGCTATAGAAATAATCGTATCAAAGAAGTGCAGAAGGATTAACTTGTCACTTCAATGCTGTAGCTTGAAGTCTGTTAAAATTCACATGCATGGCAATGAAAGGTTTTGCACTTTACAGATGAAGAGACGTTCTTCTTTGACCTTGCCTGTTTTATGTCCATGCTGCCTGGAGGAAATGGGTGACTTCTTTCAGTTTTTCCCTTCAGCCCATCTCCTAACACTGATCTCCCAGTCAGTGTAGCTAGAAGGGGCACAGAATGTTTCCCCATTCCTTCTCATTGTTCCTTTCCTGTCAAATCTTGACAGGTTTCTCTCATAAATCACCCTTGACTCACTTCCCCTTTCATACCATCAAACCAGAAGTTTCCATTTCCTCTCCTACCTGCCACTTGGGAATAGTCTGATGGGGATCACTGGTGTAAGGCTTTTTTGTCTGCCTCCTGACAGAATCCTGGGGGAAAAAAGGGAGAAAGGGAGAAAAGCCACCTCCCTGTGGCTGTCTTCCAGACACCTGAGACAAGGTGGTGAAGCTGACCTTAGAGCTGATGACAGACTTGTCAAGGCTAAGAAAAATTTTGAGATCCACAGAGCACAGTGATTGCTGACCAGTAAATGGATTTATGATAGTTTCTGCAAGAAAAACAAAGGAATTATATTATTAATATTTACATCAGTGAGCAACAGAAATTTTCTGACTGTTGGTTATTTACAGTATCATGAGACTTAAAGAGAGAGTCAAGCACTATTCTATTTTAAACCTCATGGTAATGAAAAAGATGCTTGTTTGTTTGGGGTTTTATGGTTTCGTTTTTGGAGGAGGGAGGTTTCTATGGGGTTTGAGTTTTTTTTTTTTCCTTTGGGGGGAATTGGGCAATTGGGGGGTGAGAGGTTGGGAGGGGTGCTATGGAGTTTTCTTTTGCTTTGTTTTATTTTTCCAAAGACAAAGGGATCTGCTCTGCAACTTTTCATTTGTATATCTGTTTCCTTTGAAATTTGTGGAGATTATGATCCCCCCAACTTCATTTTGACTTCAGGATTTACTAATATGTCATAATTGGTATCATGTTATATTAGCATTACATAGTGTTTGCAGCTTTTATTCATAGTATGGCGGTTTTTATAAGGCTTCTATTTGCCAAAACACATTGTCACATAGTATCTTCAATGAACAAGTAATATCATTCCTTTCTATTTTTAAGGAAGAGCTGTAAAGATGATATTTGGAAGCTTGAGTGGTGCTTTTAAAAAGAAATAGGTGTCATTTTAAATCCTTCAATTATTTCGAGATAATTACGATTTTTAGAAGCTTGAAGTCGTTAGTCTTGAATGCCAAAGGTTTTTGTGGTGGTGAATTGTCCCCCACTTTTTCCATGCCATAGTGTGATCTGAGAAATTCTTGTTGGGTCTGTGTAACAGCTGAAAAAAATTAAATCCAAAAATTATTGATCTGGTGACTGAAGATATGAATTGGCATATGTGCTCTAGTCCTAGTGGAGGCATTTGATTTAGTTTCTGTAGGAAAATCTGGTAAGATTTTCCCTGATATGCTCAAGTAACAGAATCAGGCCTTTAACTGACAAGAAAGGATTTTTAGTGGTGAGTAGCAGAGAATTCTTTATAGCTTAAGTGCTCATCGTGGTGATCCTTCCCTTTCCTCTCAGTTATGTTTTGGACTGAGGGTTGTGCTTTTGGCCTCTTGCCTGCTGATAATATTTGTATTTATGTACATTAACCTTCATTACTAGTAATAACCCTATTTGTTTTATTTGTGAAGGTTCTAAGTGGCATTTTGTGTTTTTAACTCAGGCCTCAAAAGAGTTGCATATAATTTAAAAGCAATATTCAGGCTCTTAGGAGCTCTTTTCTTTCATCTACATTTTAATACGCCAGTGGAAAGAAAGCATTTAAAGATCCGCATTATTCACTTATTCATTACTGAAGTTTCATGCTAATAAATAATACCTATCAAAGTAAAGAGGTTTTTGCTGGTTTCTTTAGACATTCTCAGAAAATACTGAATGCAATTTCTCTTATGGTTATATTCTGAAAACCCATAATGGCTATAGAACTTTACATCCTACCATGAAGATATTCTTGTACTGGATGTCATCTGTATACAGTACATTAAGCACAATCATTTATGAAGAAATTTCTAGCAAAGTTACAGTGCACCAAAATATTTATGTTTGTCACAAATTGGATGATTTTGGAAATTAAAGTAAAAGGATTGCATAAATCTTCACTGTTGAAATAAAATTATAAGTCTTCTATTATAAGATACTTTATAACTGAGGCAAAACTTTGACCCTGCACTTGGAGACAATGTTAGTGGTGTAATCACTACTATTACTTGTTGGTGAAGAAAGTTCCCTAGAAAGCTATTTTCTTACTCTATTTCTTCTCAAAAGAGAAAATTATGTTGCTGCACTACCTCATACACTGAAGGGCTGTAATTACATACAGTAACTGAAACACATCTTCATGAAAAACTAATCTGAGTTCTGCAAGCTGAGACTGATTATTTAAACTCACAAACTGAAGAGAGAGGGAAAAAAAAGCCCATCGTGATGGGAAAGGCTTGTAAAATAGGGTTCCTATTCACTGGCGGGTGAACTGAGACTTGCTGCATGTGAGCCATTAAATTGTAATGAAATCTTCTTATGTCTCTTACAGTAGACAAGCAATTGTCTGCTGAGGAGCATGAACTTCTTTCTGCCTTCCATTCTTTTCCCCATTCCCAAGTCAAAATGGGTACACCAGCCAGATGCATTTTTGCTGCTTAAAAGGCCACTCTGTATTTGTCACTGGTCAAGTGCTCATAGATCATACTCACTAGAGGGACTGTGGCTTTTATTACTTACTGGAGGTGAGATATTTCTTCCTTGACACACTTTGATGTGATTCTTAGTAAACATGAGCTTGGATGAGCTGCTTAACATCCATCTATGTGTCAGTTCCATCAGCATTTTAAAAGATAAGAAACATTTGCTTATCGCTGTGAATTTTTTTAAGTCGGGGGAGAGCTCACCGTACAAAAAAGTTGTGAAAGTGGAGTAGGAGTCTGCTAAGGGGAAGAGCCAGGACTTATTTTGTACTTGGAAAGGTGGAGTTCTTCTCTACTGATCTCACCATGCCTATAGAAATACATAGGATTAATATGTGGTATTTGATACAGATCTCACAGAACTGTAAATGAATTCTCACTTACTCATCTGCTGCTTTGCAATGTGAAAATCCAGTGTATTAAAGCATCAGGAGTCTACAGCAGGCTGTTCATCTGAGATTTGGATGCTGATTCATAAGCTTCTCAGCTCATTTAGAAAATCTGGCATATGTACTTCCATTTGCCCATTTGGATGCAATCTATCAGTATTTATAATTAGAGGCTCAGCTGTTTGACTGAGGCCGAGAAAGAAAAAATAGAAATATATATACCCACAGAAGAATAATGTACTGGAAAATTTAAGACCTGTTCTAGTCTAACAGAAAAATTAAGGAAATAAAAACAAAAAAGGCTACAGGAAATGCTAAAATGTTTTGGAAGGAGTAGGGTTAACAATACTTTCACCATCAGAAAGCTTAAGTGAACCAATTTTATGTGACTTCTCATATAGGACATCAATAAAGGAAGATGCCATCAAGAAAGAGATGTTCTGCTTCTTGTTTTCAGCAATGCCATTCATAAGGTTAGCATATTATCTCTTTGTGATTGTACGATTTTTTTTAGTATTGCTAAAAATGCTATACCCAAATTAAATTAAGTACCATTTCACAGGAAAATGGGAGATTTGCTTCTGACCATGCTGCATCCAGAACTCCTGACTTGTCTCAGAAGAGAGATGAATATCGGAGAAAAGTTGAAGTCATGATCTTGGATGTAGTTAAAATGCAGTTCCTAATGGAAAGATACAGAGAATCAGCATGGCAGAAAATCCTGGAAAGGAGGGATTTGACTTAAGCTGACTTATGTCTAAGCATTAAGACAGTTAAATTAGAACTTTTAAATTACCTAAGTGCTGATACATCCCTGCAGCGATGGCTCTGAGTCATGTGGGCTGTGAGATGAAGGTGGGAGGATGGCACTCGTGTGATGCAGTGTGTGCCACAGCTTGGGGATAATGAATCCTTTTAAGCTCTCTAGCTTGCTGAAAGCAGACTCCACAAGTGAAATTAAAAAATCTGACTATTCTGAGCTGTGATTTTCTCTTGTTCTGTACTGAATAAAGCTAACTCATGCTAGCCAGACCTAGGACAACCTTGTACTGTGCTTTAATTCTGCATGCAGTAGAGAAAAACCTGGTTAGATGGGAACCAATGGTAGTACTAGTGTGGAGAGAAAAGAGATAGAAAAGGAATGTTTGAGGAAAGAAATCCTTGGAAAAATTCTTCAGGACTATCCAGTGAGCTATTCTCTTCAACTTTAACTTCATTTTTAAAAGGAGAAGCTGCAATGCTATTACATCTACATATAGGATACATATGTAAACAGCTATGCTTCTGGTGCAACTATTTGCTAGGTGCAGTGATCAGAAACATTTATTGGTTTCCAATTCTGATCTAACTGCATCTCTTAGAAACCTTTGCACATTCACAGGAATACCAATGGGACTATTATAATTTCTGATTTTGTTAATAGAAACTTTTTGTCTGTAAGTTTTACTATTCCATGCCCCACAGGGGGAAAAAAAATATTCTTCCTTTATTGTGTAAATATCCAAACCTGACCTTAATTTGAGGGAAAACAGGCAAGTTTTATTGGAAGAATATAGAGTTCTTTAAAAAGACTTACTATGCAATGAGTATTGCCAGAAAAAGGCAAGTTTTATTGGAAGAATATAGAGTTCTTTAAAAAGACTTACTATGCAATGAGTATTGCCAGAAAAAGATATGCTTTTGTTTAAGGTGATAGAAGCAATATTGTATTCACCCTATGGGGCTAATAAGATAAGCTTTTTACTTATCATAATCAGCCACTCTAAGGGCAATGGATGAATGCATGTAATATATCTGCATTTTCTTGAGACACAATTTCTTTCTTAAACAAAAACTAGCTGTGTACATCTCATGTGTTCTATGTACTTGTTTTTCAGGAAAGAACCTTTTTTTGACTTATTTTGTGTCCTAGCTTCAAGCAGTCTAAGAAAATCATATCTGGGACTCCATAGCCAGGTTGAATAATGGGAGTTTTGAAGGTTTTTAAGAATTTGTGGTGCATAAATCTTATATGGGCCTAAAATATATGATAACATCCACATGTCTTCCTTCTACAGATGACCTCTAGCCTGTTAGCTAATCAAAAATTAAAAAAAAAAAAGCAGGGGCAGGAGCACTTGAGCTGTTCATCTGTTTATACCAGTCTTGAAATGAGAATAGCACCACAATCAAAGATGTGAAAAAGGCAGTGAAAAGACAGCTGTGTTAGCTGTGTTTATCCCATTTACACACAAGGAAGAGAAAGAGCACCTCACTCAAAAGAAAATTTTAAGCTCTCATCCATTACATTTTGTCCAGATGTCTAGAAGTTTTATAATTATTTAAGCTTTTAAATATGAAGTCTCGGTAAAATGCTGCACCTTTTCTCTCAGTCATATTGTGCTATGAAGATTTTGGCTATATCTCAAAATACGTGACATTTTCATATTTATCTTTTTTTTCTCTGACAGTATATGTTTCCAAGTAGATAAAGCTGTAGCAATAGAACTTTCCTTGGATCTGTAATGACACATTTGACTCTAAGAGGGTTTGTGTAGGATATGATTTAGTTTATTGCTTTATGATGAACTCAGACTGTTCAGTGCTGTACACAGCACAAAAGAGACTGTCTTTGCCTCAAGGAGATCCCAGCATGAAGGTTGGTTCTAGGCAGTCCTGCACGGGAAAGTTCATCCCTACTGTCAGATATCTGATGCTGATATGACCTCTGCACTAAAAAAATCCTTTATTTTTGATTTAAGAAACCATCATTCCCACCAGAGAAATATGCATGCTAACCAATTCCAGAAATACGGCAATAATGTTTTGCAGATTTTTAGGAAATCTTCATGTTCAAATTTTCCTCTTAGTCATGCTGAATTCCCAGCATATCAGGGGCAGAAGTTATTAAAGGCAACATTCTCCTCAAAGTCCCAATACCCAGTGAGTTTCCAGTCTCCTGGGTATTTTCCAGCAAATCTGGAAGGAAAACACATGTTGTCAGATCCACCTTTTGTATATAGCAATGCACACTATTGAAATTACTACTCTAACTATAGGTTGATATGGAACAAACTTCTCCTTGGCTCCATATCTTTACCATTTGCATAGCCTTTAAAGCCATAGTTCAATTACTTTTGTGTTTTATTAGCCAGCAAACTGTCAGGGTATTTATACAGCCCTTCCAGCTCTAATACCATTTGTTAACATGCCCACTATGATGGATGCTCTTTTCCATGTACAGTACCCTGATCTGAAGAAATTTGCACTCTGGGGGCACCATTCAGTGTCAGCTCAGTCCCAGGAGTTTTCTGAAATTCACAGACTCATTATTCTGGTTCAATATTTAACACTTCCCAGTTGAATATTGAAGTCCTTAGGTCCTTTATGAGGTACTAGAAAAAGTGTTATACTGGCTGCTAAGTAAAATTTGAAGGCTTAGCCTAGCCTGGTTCTTGTCTAAGAAGAAAGTAACTTGATAATGAGTAAATGCTATGTTCTCATCAAAGGTGACATGGCAGGGTTGAAACATCACTAGCATAGAATCATTAAGTTTGGAAAATCCCTCTAAGATTGAGCCCAATCTTTAACCTAGCACAAATATGGTCAGCACTAAACCATATCTCCAAGTGCCACATCCACATGTTTTTTGGACACTTCCAGGGATGGTGACCCAATCACTTCCTTGGGCAGCCTGTTCCAACACCTGAACACTACTTCAGTGAAGAAAATTCTCCTGAAATACAGTCTTCCCCTGGTGGAACTTGAGACCATTTCCTTTTGTCCTATCACTTGTTACCTGGGAGAAGAGATCGACCTCCACCTTATTACAGCCTCCTTTCAGGCAGTTGTAGAAGCAAAAATGTCACATTATTATAGGTAGAAATAGCTTTTGAATCAGTTTTGTCTTATGATAAATATTACAGGAATCATAGAATTCTTCTGTACTGGCTAGAATAGGAAAAATCATCCCTTTCTGAATATAATTTCTGTGTCATTAGTGAATAATATCAGTGATTTCTTCTGAGTAATGACAGTTTAGGTCTTTTGCTTTTCTACTGGGATCCCATGTATAGTCCATGTGCTTCCTGAGGACCATGTGAAGAACTTTGACTGTTCTTCATTCTGCTTACTATATGAATTGTCACTGTACTCTCTTTCTGTGAGAAATGGCCTTGGGATCTTCACTTCCTGAAAGTGACTGGACAACATTATATGTATAAATTATGAGGAGTTCCAGTAGGCCGTGTCTTGCTAACAGCGGTCAGTGCTGTCTGGAAGGTTAAAGTCCCTATTAAAGCTTGGATGGGAGCCAGAATGATTTTCACTCCATGCTAGAGAAAACCTTCTAATAATATTGCGTTACAATGTGAGCCACTATCATCAGCAGATGGCACATGTGGTAAAACATCATGTGATTCAGTTGCTGTTTCTTGAGTTCCTCCACCTAGCATTGTAGAAAATATGAAAAGTTGACAGAAAAAAACATATATAGGATTCAAATGTTCTTATATATGTAGTTGAATAAAAAGAGTAATTTTTTTTTCCCTGCGTTATATTTAGTTTGTTAATCTGTCTAGAAATAGCATAGGACTGTATAGAAATGTATTTGTAGCACAAACAAAATAAAGTAGTATTATTTATGAAGCTGATAGAGAAATCACATATTGTGTATTCATGTGAAATTATTGTTATTTCCCTCTGCTGTAGTAAAATAGAGAGAGAAGAAGGTACAAGATAAAAGAACTAGTTATAGTTCAAGGCAAACATTTCAGTGTAGTTTGCTTCTGCACATATATGTGTGAGCTGTGCTGAAAACAGCAGCATTCAGGCTAGAGAAGGCTTTTCCAAATTAATCATTTGAATTTCATATATAAGTGCTTATCTTTGAGGATGATGAGTTTTGTTGAGAGAAGGAATGCTTGGATTGATGAGAGAAAGCACAAGCAATGGAAACCAGGTATGTGGGCAGACACGGGAGCCTATCAGGCATGGTTTCTCTGCAGCTGGTTCCGTAGGTGTGTTTAGAATGGGTCATGCTACCGCATGGCTGCTGCTGCATTATGTATGCCATCAGCAGTTTTTACTTGATCATTTATACAGATTGACATTCTTTATGAGAATAAAGTTACTGATCTATTCTTTTTATGTACGTTAAGCCTTGCATGCAGTTTATGGGTTAGCATGTCTACAAGGTGACTGAGATGAAGGATTTTGCAAAACGAAGTCATAGATTATAGCAACACAGTCCAGTCAGACACAAGCAAACATACCCAGATTTGCCTTTATCAAAAACATATCAGCACTGTAGTACCTTGTTACTGCTCAGCAATTTGTTTGTGCAGATATATTACTGCATTAGGTAGATCTGAGTGGTAACTTTCCTCAGGAATGTTTTAGTAATTGAGGAGAGCTCCAGAGAACACTGACACTGATGCCAACTGTGTATTGTGTGGTTTTGGCTTAGTCTACACGACATGCACAAGCCTACTCAGCTTTGCAGAGGAAGATGTGTATTTCAGCAAATCTGCAAGCTTTATAAGGTTTTTTCCAGTAAAGCGTGTCTTTATCAAGGGTTTTATTAAACTGTATTTTCCATTTTGCCCATCAATCTTTGCCTCCCACAGTGAACAAGACAAAGTTTTAATGTAGTTTGCATGCTTTTATCAACACTGCCCTCAAAAATAGTATTTTTCACCTCCAAAGGTGAAAAGACATTAAATCTCAAAAGTTCCAGTAAATGTTTCTCTAAATTGCTACCAAATTGGCTTTCTGTTGGGGCACATGAGAAAATCAGGAGAAAAATGTGTTTTCTTCTCACAGAAGCTCTGAGGCATAGACTCTGTACCTGAAAGGTGTCTTGAATCTTTGCCTTTCCCTGCTGAAGGTTACACCTCTTGGCAAAATTTAACCTGCCGTATCCTAGCTGTTTGCACTCAGAATATAAAGGACTAAAGTCCCAATTTGCCTTGCATAGACATTTTTACTTGTGTTCTTCAGCTCACTGATCATGTGCTATCACAGTCATTTTTGGACCTGTACTATGAATAGCATAAGGGATTTAGTCTGATGAAACAGGAAAATGGTGAAAAAGCAAAAAGGACTATTGAAAAGAAGTAAACAGGAACATCTCCCTATACCAACAGAGGTGTTGAACCTTCTGCATCATGAAGTTGGGGTTTAAGACAATCATTTAAATGGGAATATAGTCTAAAGAACTTCAAAACTTGCTGTGCATTGTCAGGGAGAGTCAACATTTGGTACAAGAAAAACCATCCAAAAGCATCTCTGTTTACAAACTTGACATTTTTAAGCTTTTTTAGAATGTGCAAAAGCTTTTCTATATCAACATTGGAATTTATTGTAGTAGTAATAATGCCCCATAAGTTTAATTTTCATTTAATGGCAATGAATCTAGTACTGAATCTAAGGTAGACTTGCTATTCTCTGAGCTGTCAGTGCAGAACTCAGTACCACATTTCTACTTATTTGGAAGCACGTATTAAAATACATTTATGTTTTTCATTCATTAAAAGTCTTTGTGGCTGCAGTGTTTAATTTGTAGTCATATAGTCTAACCTCTGGTTCTGGGTTTGTTTGCTTAGTGAAGTTTTGTGCATGTGAAGAAAATATTTGGATTTGAATAGCCTTTAGGTGACACTTAAATTCTCTTTAGAAGTACAGTTTACCTTGCCTTAAAGACAAATTCCTAAAGACTAAGACAAAGACTCATTCTTGAAGCATACCTTTTTTGATCAGTTATGGTGTGAGGAATCGTTCTCCTATTCCTCTACACTATCTTCAGTATTCTGCTTAGATATCCACTGAAACTTTTGGATCAAGGAAGAAGATCCAAACTTTTGGATCAAGAAGAGCTCCTTCTGTAATCAATGAGTTAATCATCTTTACTTTAAACACTAATGCTTACATAGCTAATATAAAATTTACTGAGTGCTTAATTTCATTCTGTAACTTGTGTTTGAAAGTAATTTTTGCTTATGTCAGAGACATCTTTCTGGTTTTTATTTTTTGTTGGCTATCAGGTGTCCTGGTTTAGGGCAGATTTGGGAGAAAACCTCCAAAGGAGTTCCTGTAAAAAGCAAATTTAAGTGGCCCCTCCCCCAACTGGTTTCTGAAAAGATTTCCTTGGAGAAAAGTGAAAAAAAACCCTGTTTATTTAACAAGCAAAGCATTCACCTGTAGGGGGATACAGTATGAATGTAGTATAGAATGTAATCATATCCCCTAAAGAGTTGCAGCTGAACCAATTACTAAAGATTAGGAGCAGGCCTGATGTTAACAGGCCACACCTGTAGCCAATAAGAAGCGTGTTATAAAACAGTGGATTGGTTGGTTGAGGGGAACTGGAGTCAGTTCCCTGCTGTGAGGACAAGGAAGAGTCAGTGCCTAGAGGAGTTGCCTACAAGAAACATCAAGGAGGTACAAAACTCTAGCAAAATGGGACCTTTGCAATGTACTGATAATAGAACTCTTGCACTATAATGACAACATTCACCAACACAAAAAATGAATGCTATTAAACAATAAAACCTCTCGCTGCCCCAAAGGGATGACAAACTCAGCAAGTCCCCTTGGTGGGCTGTAGCTCAGCTCACTCAGTCTCTGATCAGTCCCTCCAGTGTTGGAAATGCCACAGCCCAGGCCTGGCCTGGTGGGCCACAGGTGTGAGCTGCCAGTGCTCTACGGGGTAAGAAGATGGAATGAACCATCGAAGAAATTATTATTGTTTTTTAACCAATACATAGCATTTAATTCTTATATTCTTTGTCTTTTAATCTCTGTTGAAGTATTCCAAAAGGCATTGGACATTTATGTAAGTAATACATAGTGATTCCTGTATTTGTAATCATGAAAAAAACACCAACTATTGTGCAGTTTTATTACACACATATGTTGTCTAAATCAGTACATAAAGCTTCAGGTGATATGGAAGATTACTCCTGTCTTTTCCTTTCTCTTTCTTGCTACTCCACTTGAACTAAGCAAAGAGCATATTTCCAGTTGAGAAAATATTTCTATTGATTAAATAATATTTGTGTCTTGCTATTGAATGTCTTTCTATACAGTGTCTGAGAAGGCCACAGATAGGTATACACATAACTTCTTGGATATTTTTCATTACCAGTTTGCCCCTGTACCAATATTAAAGAAACTCATTTCATTTGAGCCTTGCCTCTCTTTGTCAAAGCATCATAGATTGTGCTTTTGGCTCTAGAGTGTTTTGGTACTGATCTAAAAAGCAGCTGTCAGATCTGCCCAGTGAGTGACGGCATTACACTAACTATAGCTGCCACAAGTGCAGCAATCTTGAAAATAAAGTGTTTCCCATTTCTGGAACCCTCTTAAAATTGGAGGCTTGAAACATGTTTACACAGTTTATCTCCATGCATATGTTCCTAGAATTCTAACAGTTCTCTGTCTGTGTAAAGGCACCTTAGTTCTGCTTCTGCTGGGGAAGAGAATCAACCATAAAATCATAGGGTTTTTAATGTGTTTTTACTGAGTTTCATCTGTACTGTGTTTCTCTTTCCATGGAAAGGAAGATCAAGACTGATTTAAATATTATAAAGTTAATCCATAGAGGATTGTTTTTCCCCCTCATGTTCAAAGTGTCTGTTCTAGTTTAGGCCTTTTTTTCCCACTAGCATGTCTTTCTCTATTAGTCAAAATTATGTTGCTGTTTTCTCAGCAGCCTGTCTAAAGTATTGTAGCTATTCATTTGTATAACACAGTAATAAATGCTTGCAGATCTTGCAAATAACACAATCAAGAAATAACACAGTTTTAGCTTATGAACATAAAAAAGCAGTGTTCATTTAAGTTCTGGCTTCAGGAACTGTGTCAACATGTTTGAAGTAATAATAACCACTTAATGATTTGAAATGGTTTCTATGTAGAAAAACAGCATACAGATATTTATCTGCCAGTTTCTGAATGTAAAAGCTTTGTTTTCTGATTTTTTTTTTTTGTGTGTGGTTGGTTGTGTCTTTTGAACATGCTAAGAAATATCCTGTCTAAGAGATGAGAGTCAAAACATTATGTATTATGAAAAGCTGCAGTAAAACTTGGAAATCTTCCAGAATCAGGTCTATTCTATCAATTTAAAAGTGACTATTATAGATCAGCAAAATTAAAAATCTATCTTCTACTGTAAAGAGTAAAAGAATTCCCACTGGACTTAAAGGGCTATTTATAATACATGAGCTCTTTAAAGTAATTTCCACCTTGTAGTTTTCAGTACAGATGTTACTAATTTGGCAATGACCAAGCTCATAGTCACTATCCTATACATCTTATAGAGCAAAATTGCCCTTCTGATCCTCTGTACATTTTTAATACTATAATCAGAAAACTGTGTTACTGAAGAAGAGCCCCTTAATTCTCATTATCACTTATAGCACATGTGCATCACAGCTGGATTCAACAGGAATCCTTCAATGATGAGCAGGTAAGGATTTCTTTTACAACTGTGTTCCATTTGCCTAATGTTCAGCTTGATCTAGTAGCAATTAGTAGTAAAACTGTGTAAATTCTTTTTGAGCTTCTACTAGCAAAGAAAAAAGTAGTAGAGCAATCTTGAGCAGCCTCCCTTTGAGACAGGTGACTATGACAGAAGGCCCAGAAGCTCATCATGCTATAAAACATAAATTATCTTAATTCTTGATAAAAAGGGCCAAAACTTGTAAATTAATATCTTCCCTGAGTCTTTCAAACTGGGGGAGGGACTTTTTAGTTGCCATGGAATTTTCAGAACTCTTTAGATATGTTGATAGTTTTTATTGTTTAATTTACAAATTTTTGCCTTTGCTCATTCTTGGTGTAGTCACCTCAGGTAACCAGATATTAAAAAAAAAAAAAACAAAAACAAACCAATAAATAAAATAAACAAATGAACTTTTAAAAGGCATCACTGGTTTCAACTAATCCTGTGCTGTAATGCTGAAAAATTCAAAACTGATTAAATTTTAGAAGTCACCATGATTACTTAAAAAGACATTTTAAAGTTTTTTAAAGTCTTTAAGTCCTATTTCTCTTTTAGACTAGATTTAGGAGTTAAAGCATGTGGACTGATTATAAGTTTGCATACAACCATCTGTTTTCTTGTGTAGAGCTAAACTGGACAAGTATTTTACCAGAACCGCTTTATTACCAGACATATCAAAGTGTTCAACTGAAATTAAGAATATAAAGGTAGTAATAATAATTTCTGAAATTGTTGATACCTTTTGATTAAATAATAACACAAGTTTCCTGACCTGATTCTCTGGCTTCAGATTATTTCTGTATACCCTGAGTAAAATGATGATTTAGAATAATTCTGCTAAAGTTAATGATAATAAAAAGCCTCCTTCAAATGTACGACTGTAAAAATAAGATTAAACATGACAGAGAGGTCTCTTCCTGAGATATTTTTGTGATAGATGTAGCCAAAACCAGTGAACATGTTGTGGATCTCAAGTAATATATACTTGCTTGGACTTTAAAATAAAAGATAATAAAGTATAGATTGCCAAAAGCCTTTTTAATCTTAAGCATCACATTTCTGTTCTGATTTTGCATGTGTATTCACAACTTTGTTCATCTGATCAGCATGTAGGTCGTAGCTAGTTACTGTATGTTTATTTTACAGAAAATAAGTGAGAAAATGCATCACTCTCTTTTTAATAGTTTTCATCTTTTGAAAACTATTAAAGTTACCCTCATTTCCTGTGCACAATCCCTTTAATGCTAGGCTGCTTGTTATTCCTTGACCACCAGACCACATAAAGGACAACTTCCAAAGGGATAGTTCTGCCTTTGTTGCAGATGCTTCTTTGCTTCATTCAGTTGTTTTGAAGAAATTTTGTGCTTGAGTAGGTGATGCACTGATATCTTATGTGGTTCTTCAAAACAGTGCTTCCAGAGGAAATTGTTTAATCAGTAAAGATAATAACTCTTAAATATGCAATATAATTGCTACAGATCATACACTTTCCATCTACAGGTTTAATATTAAATATCGTTGTTCTAATAATTATTGCAGATAGTGGGTGTTGGTCCATTTGATTAGTTTTATCTCTCTTTCTTTCCAGACACTCAATGAAGACATTATCTTCTTGGTTTTTTTATAATGCAGCAGTCCCACAGGTTTTACTTTTCTGATGAAACATTAAATACCACAGCACTACTCTTTCAGATTATTTACATATCTGTCAATTTAGTATCTGAAGAAAGTTCATTTTAAAAAATACATGCTTAAAATTATATTATGTCTTGAGTTGCCTTCAGTTAGCATGCCTGCAGCAGTTACTGTAGAACATTTGTGCACAGATTGGAGAGCCTCCCAAATCCCACTAACTGTTCGAAAAATTGTACTGAAGAGAGCACATCTGCAGCACTGACAACCTTATTTTAAAACAGGAGAGAAAGATAGAAGTGATCAGATGGAGTCCTACAGTTTACTTTGTTCTTCATTATTGTTGCTTTTTTTATTCTGATTTAATACTGCTTCTGTTCAGATACTCTGGATTTAGTACATGAAAGATAAAAGTTGTTCTAGAGGATCAATATTTACTAAAATTTGAACTGTTGATAAAACTATCTCTGACATTTTGTCAAATAGCATGGAATTTTTAATAATAAGTCATTTTCCTATTTTTTTCTCATGCTTTACAGTTTTGAAAGAGATCTTCAAGTTATAATTGAACAGTGTGTAAAGCCCAACTTAAATGCTAATGATGAGGTTGTTTGGACAAATCAAAGTAATGTTAATACACCACATTTTGAATTTGGATGGTCACTTAAATTTTAGCAATTTCAACAAAATGGCAGGATGATGGAACCACAGTTTCTTTCTAACAAACAGGTCATTGATACAAAAGTTTTACTGAAATCACTGACAAGATGTTGAATGCTGAAAATAGGTTGAATCAAGTTGTGGCCTATGTTGCTTTCTGAGATGTACTGAAATTATAACTAAATTTTTTTACATAGAAGAAAAAGGTTTATAGGTAATGTGAAAAGTGAGAATTTGTCTATAATGTACAATTCCCTAATTTGAGTGCAAGTCCCTAAATTATCAAACAACAAAAATACATAGCTGTGTTGTGCTAATCCAGAAATCTAATCTTCAGGGAGGAGCACAGAAATGGGAAACCATCTTCATAGAATTTTCTGATATCCTGACAGTTTTTCAGCTATTTTTGCTCAGGACTGCCTGAGCTAAAGATACCATTTTTTATTTTAGTAACTTTTGACAGAATTTCTCTTCATGAATTTTCTACTGTTTCAATTTCTGGCTAATTAAGATTTCAGCAACCTCTTTCTCTTGCTATCACATTTTTAATAAAATTAGGGAGACTGGAGCATGAATGTTGTCATGAGAAAACTTGTGCAGATAAAAGAGGGATTTGATTTCTCTCTATCTGCAAATTGTGATCTTATCTTCTTAGACATGCATTTTTCTATGTTTGCTATTCAATTTAAATATGTACATGAGAATAACTGCCATGTTATCTTGATTAGAAGTTTCTCTCATTGGCATTTAGGAATAAGGAGATTTAATTAAAGGGAATTTTATGAAAACCCATAATATGAATGTATTTCTATAAACTCACTAGAGTTACAGCTCTGTAAATTAGTTGTATTAATTTCTGCTAGCTAAGAAGAATAATTGAGCTAGGTTCTTGAAACTGTTTTTGAATTATCTTGCTGTTTAGAACTCAAATTAGAAAATTTTATGAAGAAGGAAAAAGTTGCTTCATCTGCAGAAATCTGAGTCAGAGCACAGCTATATTATGCAAATCTTTACAGTAAAAATAGCTTTGAATGGAGGACTTGTTTTCATTAGCAATGGGATAAAATGGATAGTGGGTGTCTCTAATCAGCAGTTTCTAATATGGTTTAGAAGGTTAAAGATAAAATATTCATAGCAGAAAATACCTTTCCCTCTTATATTGAAATGCAATTTAAAAGTTTAAGGCAAAAAGAGACTATTAGTTCATATACATATATGTGTGTGTGTGTGTGCATGCATATATGGACACATAAGTGCATATATATCTAATAGGGTCTGTAGGACCAGGGAAAGGGGTAATGGCTTTAACCTAAGAGAGGAGAAAGTCAGACTAGATAAGTGGAAGAATTTTGCAGTGGGGGTGATAAACTACTGGCACAGATTGCCAGAGAAATTGTAAATGCCCCATTCCTGGAAACATTCAAGGTTGGGCTGGATGGGGGCTCTAGGCAATGTGATCAAGTTGAAGGTGTCCCTGCTCACTGCAGAAAATTGGACTAGACGACTTTTGAAGGTCCCTTCCAATCCTAACCATTCTATGATTTTATGATAGCTATGTAATGGTAATATTGTTAAACCTTGCCTGTCTATTCCTGAATTAATTACAATTTTATTTCAACTTAAGTCAGTAGGACAAGATAATACTGCATGCCGGAGGGGAAAACAGGCAGGAACAAGCTGTCTGATATAAAACACCCTAATACTGCTAAGAAGACATGAGTTGATAAATCAAAGTAATCCTAGTAGCTAGCTAAAAGAGTTGAGGTCCTATTATTTTTCTCCTTCCCATCCATCTAGCTCTTCTAATAAGATGCAAGAAACAATTTCTTTGCCAAACCAGCTATGGTAATCCATCTCATTACAAGTGCAAGAAGGAGACTCAACAGCCAGTGCACCTCAGAAAAAAATGTTCTTTTTAGCTGAAAAAAATGATCAGGCTGTCCTGCCTCAACCATGTTCTGAGGGAGTTTCCATTATCACTCTACTGGATACAATTTGTAGATCTGACTTGAGGTTTGACAGTGTGCAGTAACTGATTCTCAGGTTGGTACCAACCTTCTCAGTCCTTGTCCATGTGACTGGTCTTTTATTCATTCAAGTGGACTGAAAAGGCAGCAATTGGCAGTGTAAGGTGGTAGTCTAGTAGTGAAAAAGCAAAGATACTTTTGAACAATAATTTGCTGGACTTGACTTGCAAATCAGATATTTGTTCTTTCAAATGGAACTTTACTTTGTATGGCTTATAAACTGTGTTTACTTCAGTAAAACAGGCAGCCTGGCACTTCAATAATTACAGCTTACTTTGTACCAGTGCTGTGAACATTGTATTCTGATAGCAGTGCTACTGCTAGATTCTAGGCTGCTCCACCACTTTCATACTTGCTGAAACTCTGTGGGAGGATGTACTTAGTGAGATATTTTGAAAAGGGAGAATTTAGATCAGGCTGAAAAAGCATGGATTTTTCTCTCAGTTACAAGAGAAATGTAAGTTTGTCATGTACATCTGTGTACTCAGTCATTGTTACACAGACGTTCAAAGAGAGAGTGATTATTTGAAAAAAATAAACCATTTGGGAATTTAGCATGGGACTTATCTCTCTCAAACAGTGTCATTTGTTGCTGGATGACTGCAGGAGTCTCCATTGCAGGGATCTTTTACAGGATTTCTTTAACTGCATGGGAAACTATTCTGAATTCCTGTAATTTGGCTGGCCTGTGATTCTAGGTGACTCCTTCATTATATACACAAATCACTGTTATTATCTCAAACGTCATACAAAATATCTTTATCTTATGCTACTGTTTTTGTATCTGTAGGAGTGATTCCTCTTGACTATTTAAAGGTAACTATGTTCAGCTTGACCGATTTTGCAGCAGGCCTGCCTGGGAAGCATCTGGAATAGTCTGGTGCCCCATGCAGTATGTTAATGTGCACACTGGAATGTTCAAATTAGTATATACATATCAGGAGATGCTTTGGGAAGTGTGTGCAATTCCCACCTAGGGACTCCTCTGCTAATTACCCACATGTATTGCTGTGACGGAGGCCAGGAGCTCAGTCAGTCACCTTGGTTAGGTTAAGGTGATATTTCAGTTCAGTTAGATGTCTCACTTAGAAGTGGGTTTCTGGACCACTGTGGAATATTTCACTCAAGCGCATGATATGCATGCAGACAACAGTCATGCAAATGTAAATATAAGATAAACTTGAATTTTATGTTAGCAACTTTAATTTCAGATCTCTTGCCAGATTGTACAATACATACTCAAACCTGTAAATAACATAGATTTATATCAGTGACTTGGGTGGAAGTGAAATACAGTTTTAATGTTATTTTTCTGAGACCTTGTTACACACTGGACAGGCAGCACAGGGGAGGAGTTGCTGTTTTGCTTATGTAAACAGGCTTGTCAGGCTTTTGTCCACAGGGATTTGCAGAGTGGAATAGACATGCAATAAAGACTATTGTTTGCTGTCATACTAATTTGTCATGGATCCTGATTTAGAATCCAATCCTATCCAATTTGTAATTTATATCACTCAAAGAATCACTTTTATTAAATTAAAGGTATTAGGAAAAGTGTTCAGGTTTGGTATTGTAAAGGTGTGACAACCAAGTTTGATGGCAAAGATTCACTTTATTACTTCCTACATGGAAGAAACATACAAAAGAAAAACAAGTTACAATCAAGCTACAATGATTGACACAGGACCAGAGACATAAAAGGGTAAAGGAGACCCTCCCTCTAAGTCATGAGATTCAGAGTGGACTCCTTGCTTTCTGAACTTCTGTGCTGGTTTTGGCTGGAATTTACAGTGGCAGGTAAGGGGCAGTGTTTTGGATCTGTGCTGAGCAGGGGTTGATAATACAGAGATGTTTTTGTTATTGCTGAGCAGGCCTTACATAGAGCCAAGGCCTGTCACAGACATCTTTTCATAAAAATCCTTTCTTTAGGATTTTCCCTCTTCTGGGAAGCTGAGGCCCCAGAAAGAGAATGTAAATAATGGTTATCTGTTGCTGTGGAATGCAACAGGTGCATCTGTGATTGGTCTTCTGTGAGTGTTTGGATTTACTGACCACTCACAGGAGAGCTGTTCTTGCTTTCTGCCTGGACACAGAACTTTGTTGATTGATTCCTATTCTATTCTTAGCATAGCAGCTTCTGAAATTTTCTCTCTATTCCTATTAGCATAGTAATAATGTAGTATATATCATAAAATAATAAATCCAGCCTTCTGATCATGAAGCCAAGATTCTTGTCTATCTCTCTTCACCCTGAAAAATCCATGCAAGCCTTGCAACAAAGGCCTTTCCTGCTTTTCGTGCTGCCACGATGGCGAGGAGGCCGGGGGTGCACGGGAGGCTGGAAGGAGGCACAGCCTGGACAGATAACTGAAACTGACTAAATTCTAGGATATTCTAGGCCATATGATATCATGATCAGTAGATAAAGTAGGGGGAAGAAGAAAAAGGGGAAGGGACACTTGAAGTGATGGCATTTGTCTTTCCAAGTACCACTACACATCCTTAGGCCCTGCTCTCCTGGAGATGGCTCCTGGACCTGCCTGCCTATGGGAAGCAGGGAACTGACTCCTTGTTTTGCTTTTCTTGAGTGTACAGATTCTACTTGCGTTTTCTGGCTTTTATGCTTCTGATCCTCTCCCTGATCCCATTGGTAGGGAAGTGAGCAAGTGGCAGCATAGTGTTTTGCTGTTGATTTGGGTTAAACCATGACAACTTCTGATGAAGTCTTTGTGAGGCTTGGTCCAGTCTTACTCTCAGATTTGGACAATGGCTTTTGTCTAATGGCATTATCTATATAAAGTTTTTAAAAATTAATATTGAACATCAATTTCATTAGTATAAATCATTATGCTATTAGTTGATCACCAAGGATCTTTTGCAAGTAAGAGATCTTTCTGCTCTAGGTAAGGAAGGTTCTCTTAGACTCAGGAATCTGAGACTTTGAGAGGCATTCCTGCTCAACGGGAGAGCCATCTGGCATTTAGTCCAGTTTTAAATCAGGGAGAACTCAAACTGGACTCATCTAAATCTTGATCCTTGGTAAAAGGTCTGTGTACCTTGTGGAGGAGCCTTGAGGGGAGTCCCAGCTCAAGGGGAGGTCACCACCATGCAGCCATATTGCCTGCACAAAGGCAGCTCACTTAGGCTGTCAAATTTATGGGAAAAAAGGGGTTGGGTCCTAGTGAAATTGGATACAATACTGAGGTATGGATGAGGCGCCTTGTACCCACAGCTTTATAAGCTCCTTGAGTCTTGGAAAAACCACCTGTTATTTATGTGTTAGTCACATGATCAGTGTTCCAAGCCCATATGCACTGATGCTCAGTGTCACTGTGGCTTTGAGGGTTTCCTGGACAAGTTCTTGGCCTAGCTACTGCTCAGGCCTTTGCCTCCTCTGAAGCTTGAAACTACTGCTAGCTTTTTTAAGGGGTTCACATCTGTCCCATCATCCTCTTGTAGATAAGAGTATGGATTTTGATGTTCACATCTATATATATAAAAAAAAAAACCAACTGACTGTGCTTGGAATGCCACTTTTCAGTATTTTCAGTGCTAATGAAGAGTACTGAGTGTTCCTGTGCATATAACTCATTTATTCAGGGTCATTTATTCAGCAATGGTGAGTCTTTTAAGTCTGGCCCAACTTATAATGAACTCTACTATTCATAAAGTTGTTGTACATCCAAGGAGAATTCTGGTCAATTGGCTGGACAGAAGAGACAGGGGTGATCTCATTGCTCCTTTCACACCTAGAATGTTTTGTGTGTAAAGTATTTCATGTTATTGTGTATCTTCAGCAAAAGATAGTGTGAAGAGTTAGGATTTTACAAATTTTCCTTTGGCCATTGTAAAGTCTGACCTAATGCTTGTCAAGTAGGCCAAATTCCCTGACAGACTGGTTGTTTCCTTCCTCCTGCCTTCCTCATTGACATCTTTTGATCAAGGATCTCACTAGCAGGAAAAAGATCAGACTGGGACAAGAAAGCAAAAAAGTTATCCTGCAGACCATATGCAGACAATATGAACTGTATAAGGAAGAGTAACCTGTGGGGTATAAATAATTTCTCACTCAGTTTCCAGGTGATATATTTATTTATGCATGAGTAAAAAAAAAAAAAGAAAAGAACACGCTCTGTATAATTTTTTAAGCTCTCTTGTAAGTGTACCTATTGATGTGCATATTGATCCATAGCAGCATAAACCCTATTAGCATTGCTAATACTACAATTAAAATTAATTTTCAACTAGAGCAGATTCTGTTTGTATTCATGAAATGTTGAGGTGGGTTGACCCTGGCTGGCCACCAGGTGCCCAACATGCTGCTTTATCACTCTCCTCCTCAGCAGGACAGGGCAGGGAAAAAATAAAATTAAAACCTTTCTAGCTACCAGTACAAAGCATGGCTGTGAGGGCTAATATGGGGAAAGTTAACTCCATCCCAGCCAGATCCAATACAGATGCTAATGGACTGATTATTATTTAACAACTACATCTATTATATTAAAAAATATGTTCATACTCTTGATGAAAGTGACTTTTCTCATTTTTCAGATTTGAGCCATTTTAATTGCTTCATTCTGAGAAGTAGGATAGTTTGATGGGAGACTTTTTACTTTAACAGTAAATATATGGAGTGAGGTTTCTGGTAGGAAAGCTTGCAGAATGAAAATCCTATGTAAATTTTTCATTAGCGCCCTGCTATTGAATCTCTCTCAAAAGCTCACAGACAATGTAAGGCTTATAAACCTGATTTAAGAATATTCATTCATTCATTTTAAGAATATTCATTTTCAAGAAAAAGTAGGCTGAAGTTAGAAGTACTTACTAACATAAGGCTGAGACTCCAACGATTGATGGGCTATCTTAGTATTTATGGAAAATGGATTGGGCTTTTCCACATGGTTTGTCAGGGGCTTAGTGTTCTTTTTTATATTAGCGTGGAATGATGCAGAGACTGGAAGTCATTAAGGTACAGAAATAGGAACCAAATAAGTCTCTCAGATCAGGATTAATAACATTAGTGTTACATGATAACTCTCTTCTCCTTTTTCTCCCTTTTTATCCCTTTTCTCCTTCTCTTTTCTGGCAAAGAAGCAGACAACCCCCTCTCCAAAACAGCAGCCGCCTGCATTTTAATTTTAACACACAATAGGACACAGATAATGCTGTTTCAGTCATAATCCATATGGAGCTGGCTCTGGTGTGTAGCTTTTTTGCTAATGACATCAAAATAGTTATTATGCAGTGACCTTTAAAGAAGAAGACGGACATTTTTTATCTTATCATAGATATTTATCTATATTTAACCACTTTGAGTAGTCTCAGGCTAAATATTCTCTGTCCTATTATGTTAAACACAGGATAATTGCTGTTTGATGTATTGAGACAGTGGAAGAAAGAATGTGTGGGATTAACTTCAGTAAGTGTGTTTTATTTCTGTATGGTTGGTTGGATTTTACAATTATTTATAATAAATTTGCATCATGCCAGGAAATTGAAAACATTCTTTAGTTACATTATGGAATGTGTAGGAGTATGCATAATTCAGATGGGCTAAACCCCTAAGCATTGCCCAAATTGCTTGTGAAATACGACAGAAAAGATGTCTAGGGGAAATGTAAGCACTCATATGAAAGGTTAATTTTGTGTGCTACTGAAATTGCATTCAGAATTTCTGGGTTCACTAGTAGTGCACACATTATAGAACTCAATTCCCAATTATAAAAATCATGCTGGTTGCTTGTTTATACTTCATAAATAAATGCACTTGCAATACCTTTGTTACAGAATTTTTGCAAAGATTACTCGTATGGTTACTGTTCTTGCTAAGAGTTTGAAAAATGTTTCATTTTATTTGCTTCCACAATCTTAAGGTGCTTAAACCATCCTAAAATTTCTGTGTTTGGCAGGATAATAAAAATATGCATTAATGTATGTTCTTGTTTTGCAGTTCCAAATAAAATAGAGCTAATGAAATAAAAAAAAATCAAACGCATTTTTCCCCTTTGCCAAGTGCGACACAATTCTAGACTTTCTTTTTAAAATAGGCTTTTTCCATGATTTTATTTTATTTTACTTTATTGTGTTCTAGCTTATTTTATTTTAATTTTTAAGTATAGAGCAATTTTAGCCTTTTTTTAGTCTTCAAAAAATAGGAGCAGCTGTACCACTGGCTTTTGTAATTTCTCTTTTCTTCTTGCTTAGGAGTGATGCTTTCTTTAGTATGGCTAGAAGCATCATAAAGATTAGTTTCTGTATACATGAACCATTTCTTTTCACTAGACTGAGTTCATAGTCATAAAGTCTGCTGCACTGTGTGTCCATGACCAGATGGATTGTTACCACAATCAATAGGTATTTCAACCTACTGCTAAAGTAGTTTCATTGGTAATTCTCTTCCTGGGACAATGAAATTTGAGAGCATTTTATAACTTGGAGGCCTTTTTTTCTATTTTTTTTTAATATAAGTAACAGTTTGAGACTGTTTCTGTGAATGGTTTAAAAATATTTAAAGAGGCTTGTTATAATTTGGAAAAAATATCTAGGTAATAAATACCTATTGACAGGGGAAAAAAGTGGGTTTGAGTTGTAAAATCAATTTCTTCTTTTTGAAAAGCAAAATGTCATAATAGGACTGGAGAAATCCATACCTAAATACTCAATTTATGAGTGAAATTTCAAATGGGAATTCAAGATACACATTTAACTTGTTGCTTAACTGTATTTATAAATTTTATTTTATGTGCATAATTGTGAGTTCTTAAGTTTGAGAAAAACAGAGTTCTATCTAATTCTTTTGAATTATGTGGGCAGGTAGACATTTTTGTGTTGGGTTCTTATGATGTTACCAACACCTGACTTGGGAGTAGTCAAATAAGTTAATATGTTAAAATAGAAGAAAATACACTAAGTACATATTTAAATGCAATTAATATTGTAATGCTGACAAAACCTTTTTTAATAAGAAATGCATTAAAAATGTCACTATGCCACCTGCCTTTTCTTGTTAAAAATTTACTTGTTAGGGAGGAACAAGCACCTCCTAAAGGATGTTTGCACACAGATTTTTACCTCATTGTTTCAAAAGCTAAAGGTGCCTCACCACCATCACAGTGAAGAGGGTCCTGTTGCAGTGCTGTTTAACACTTTGAACAATTTTCTGACTGAGGGGATCGAGTGCACCCTCAGTGAGTTTGCTGATGACACCAAGTTGGGTGGGAGTGTTGATCTGCTAGAGGTCAGGAAGGACTGCTACATAAACCTTACTCAACTCACCTGCAGTATTTGTCATGATTGAGAACCTGAACTGTCCATTTTATTGAATCTGAATTAGCAAACTGACAGATTTTAAGGCCATCTTATTTATGAATGTCATGGTTATGTCAACCCTCCCTGCCCCCTACCAATGGAATAGTGGGAAGAAACCCGTAAAAAAAAGGAAACAAAATAAACTAGAAATGGTGGGATCAGATAAGAACGGTTTAATAAACAAAGTGAAAGATAGTAATAACAACAATAACACTATTACTACTAATAATATTAATTGTAATTAAAAGAGAGAAAGAGAGAAAGAGTGAGAGAAAACCAATAAAGACAAGTGATGCACAAAACAATTGCTCACCACCCACTAGCTGATGCTCAACCTAGCCCCAAGCTACAACTGCCCCTCCCTTTCAGGTAACTCTCCCTCATTCATATATTGAGCACGATGTTCTCTGGTGTGGAATATCCCTTTGGACAGTTTAGGTCAGCTGTCCCAGCTGTGCTCCCTCACAGTTTTTATGCAGCTCCTCCCTGACAGAGCACAAGATGCTGAAAAGTCCTTGACTTTGGGTAAGCACTATTAGCAGCAACCAAAACATCAATGTGTTATCAACATTATTGTCATCCTAAATCCAAAATAGAGAAGAAAATGAACTCTATGACAGCCAAAATCAGGACACTGAAGTACTGAACTGTGTGTTCTATCTGTATTTACATTTTCTTTTCTGTGATATGGTAAGAGTGATTGGCCACTGCAGTCATCTCCACAGTTATCCTTTATGTAATGTCTGTCCTTGTCCAGACAACCTGCTCTGCTCCAGTTTTGTTATCTTCTAAAGGAATTTCATCTTCCTCTGCTCCATCTGATTGGCATAGCCAAGAAGTACTGTATGGTTCCCCTGGCTCTTGAAGAAAATGGGAGAATCCCAGTGTTTCCATTTCAGCTATTCATGATATTATGTTTCATTGCAATATTCCATATACCTCTGATTCTGTTCTCATATTTTCCAGTTTTATATTAGAATACTGCTGTTCAATTGTAATGAAACAATATTTAAACCTTCATGGTATTTGTTTAGTAACTATGAAAGCAAAAATGAATTATTTTGACTAAAAGGTCACATTTTACCTTGCAGTTGAAAAACAATGTTTTGAAAGTCAGACAAATATAAAGTTTCAGAAATGTCTTTCTGTTATTTTGATCTTTCATAAAGTTGTGTATTAACATTGTATGTGAATGCTACCTATGTATGTCCAGAGACAGTGCCTTCGTTTTTGCACCATGCCTCCTTGACCCCTTGTTGAGGGTAAGGATTTTCTTTGGGGTAACTGAAAACAACAGCTTAGGAAGAGAGAATAGTATTTACAGGGTAAATGTAATTGCAGTAACGTTTTGCAAGAGGTTTTTGAATATTTTTTTTAAGACTTTGGGATTAAGCCGCCTGAAAAATTGTTCTACAGAGAAGATTTTCTTAGTCTTCTCTTTTGCTATTACTATATTTCTTTAATTAAATAGAAATAGAGTGACTGTTATAATTCCTAGGTACTATCTTGCCTTTTGAGTCCAGACAACTGATGTGTTTCTTGTTTTCACTATTAAGTTAAAATTCTGTAAACCAGAAGCTGACAAAGCAGATTGTAAAGAGGCATTTCAGTGGCCTAAGCAGAGGAGATAAGCAATAGTAAAATGCTGCTGGAAGTTATTTTTCTCTTTTTCATCTGTTTTGGGTAAAATAAGCTTGAAAATGTAAGCGAATTAAGGAAACAATCTTTGTATAAGAACAGTGCTCCCTATTGAAATTAATATGAAGGAAGTACTTTTTATTAAATGATGTGATTGCTTGGGCTAACTGATTTTAATAGCCATTACCAGCTATTAACATCTTAAGAAATTTTAATGTTTTTCAAATTGAAGAAAACTGTTGGACATAAAAAAAATGAGATAAACATAGGTTAATTTTAATTAAAGAAATCATCTGAATTATTCTCAAAACATTTTTTGAAAGGAAGATTGATGCAAAAGCAGTTTGCTGTGATTTGTTTAGATATGTAATACACTTATTATTTTCCAAAAAATAAATTTAAAGCACTCCCTAAGCTTCTTTAAATACTTCTTTACTGATAATTCTGGTAATTGTTGTGTCCTTAGAGACTTTCCTAGGCTTTCCTAGACTTCCCTTGAACTTCCTGCAAACTTTGGAGAAAAGCCTACAGAACTTCTTCATTCAATATGTGGCACTTCAAATCTCTTGCAACCAGCCTGAGCTTTAGGAAAGGCAGTTTGAATTCTGGGGCTTTAGAATGGACTTACACCTTTCCTTGTTTGGAAAGGATGGGCTACTACCAACCTGTACCTTTCCATCCACTTACTGACAGCTTAGGTCTTTTTTTAGTGAATAAGGAATAGGAGAATTATCTGGCTTCTCTCTATAAACTCCTCTGGCATCTTAAGCTCTGCAAGAGCTGAAAGGGTCAGGCAATTTGAACTAGGAGTCAGAGAGAAAATTGAGACTAGGTGCTGCCTTAATGCCAAACTAAGGAAATTAAGGCATAAAATTATATAGCTTCTGAAATATAAACTGCACTTATATTCTTGCTGGTGTTGCCAAGCTGATGAACAAGCATTAAAAAGTGGCTCTTTCAGCATGTGTTGAAATGTTTGCAGTATTCTGCAGTTCTAACCGCCCCAGGTTATCAACTTTGTGCAGACACCTTCACATGTGTAACTCAGTTTGCAAATAATTACTTGCTAAACTACTGCTAATAAAATATATCCCCTGCATTCTGTTCTTCCTGCTTCTTTAGTTACTTCATTAACTTACTAAAATTTAAATGGAATTTAAAACCTAATTTTAAAATGTTGTCTTTTTTTCATATATATATATATATATATATATATATATATATATATATATATATATATATATTTTTTTTTTTTTTTTTAATCAGCTTTTTGTGTTAGTGGTATTGTTATTGTTGACTTGAGCTTTGTCAGGGAAGAGACAAAATGTGTCCTGGACAGATAAGTTTGTTGACTTCTTATAAGTGGACCATGAACATAGAACTGTTACTCAAATATATCTAAAAATCCTTTTTGGAAATTCTTCTTTGGAAGATCATAGCCAAAAAGAATATAAAATTTAAGATTTTTAAAAGAAAAGCATATTTTGTGGCAATGCTATTCTATGACAAGATAAGAGTATTTCCTGGAATGCATTGTTGATCTTTATTTACAAGGGATTCTTTCTATCTCCAAAAGCAGATAACCAATTTATAATGCCAGTTTTTAATTGCTGCTGATAGTGGCTACATTTTGAGAGAAAATTACATGCTGTGGAATTAGTACAGAAGTGTGTTTACATCAACCTTCTCATTGTTTTGAATAGTTTCAATTTATAATGAAAGATTTCTATACAGTGTCTGTTGATAGCATTAAGATACCTCTATGACTTTTTATTCTCAGTTATTTTACAATCCCTAAAAATAGAGTTTGGGGATGGACACAATGAATGTTACTATTCTGCTAAGATTCCAGTAAGATTCCACTAAGGCAAAGAATTCGTGAAGGAGGGATATATGCCAGCAGCTGACTGGGAGGTGTTCTAGGAATTCTGTTGTGCAGTCAAAACCAAAAGGATATTGGTCAGGGATTATTTCTTGTCATTTTCTTATATTTTATCAATGTCCCTACATCTCAAGACATCTGTCATGTTTAAAGCATAAAGTGATCTTGGTACAAATTGAGGAAGCTTCACTAACACACAATCTTCTCCTACCCAATAAACTGGAGGTTAAAAGTTCTAATGTGCATAAACTTTCCCAAATTATGGATGTTTTTCAGGTTTTTAATTTATTTTTAATAAGCAGTATCATCATTGCTCTTCTTTTCCCAAGAAATAATTTGTGGCTATAGGACTGTGGAATCTTCTCCTGCTCTATATGATTCTAAATAACTATTTCCCCTATGTTAAAAGTGCTTTTGCATTCTGAAAAGAGTCGGGATTGCAAGCTGGTGGGGGTAAGGCTGGACATGGCAAATCAGTCTCATGGCCAGTATGCTCATCTGGCCACCCAGAAGAAAGGAAATAGATGCAGCCATTGGTAATCACCTACCTCTTTACATAGATAGCTTTTCCATTTCCTTAAGTATGTCTAACTTGCTTCTCAGGAGATTTAATAAACACTGCCATGCTCATAATTTTAAAGCTACTTTTCTTTAAGGCTTACTGAATGTGTGTCACTTAGCTTTCTGATCATTCAGCCAAGCTGCTTATTTAACTTCTTTCTGAGTGACTCATGGTTGGAAAAATGGTTTGTGCTTGTACAGTAAAAACCTGGTAAATATGGAGTGCTTTATAGAAATAATTGTGCTTGTTCTGTGAGGAACAAAAGATGCTCTTGCCAGTTGGCTGAGGACGTGCATCATCAATCAGCCTGACCTTTCAGCCAAACCTAAGTGCTCAGTTACAGCTGACCACAACCGGGTCTGTAGATGTTGTCAGACTGACATGTGTAATATTTGCACTGAAAATGCTGTTTATAAGGATTTGAGCAAATATTACACCAGCATACATTTTTGTGAACACAGATGCAGTCAAAAAACTCTGTTCTTGCATGAAACTGGATGTGGAATAATACCATTTGTCTGGGTTATGCTCTTAGTATAAATCCCATAGTGAGAGTTAGTGAGGCAAATAGGCACATAGAGACTGTGTAGGTGATCTTCCTTTATATGCCTCACTGTCCTAGTCACAATTTCATACTGCATTTTTCTCACTTGTTGCTGGTTAGGTGAGATTACTGACACACCAGAAAGTCTTTGGCCCAGTCCCGTTACATTCACCAAAATTATGGTTTAGTGGATTTTTATGCTACAATTTTATCAATCTGGAGTCTTAGCCCCTGGCTTTCAGTAGTCTGTGCTTTTTACAATTGCTCATGGTAAGCTGTTGACTTTTATTTAACCAGTTCTTTTCCAAGAAATTTCCTGGCATGCTTTGGAAGCCAGAATACATCCAGCAGGCAGGTTGGTTCCATTCACCATACTTTGAAGGCTGAGACTTCCATAGCATAGATGCATTTGTTTCGCATCAGTTGGTCTCAGTGCTCAGGAATGTTCCTAGGTACATTTAATTATAGCAATAGAGATGTAGCCTAGATGTCTGGCCCAGACAACACTCTGACTGCCTTCTTCCCAGAAACAGGTAATTTGTTAAGTGTGACACCCCACTTATTTGCACAGAGTGGACATCTGTGCATGCACAGAAGCACCACAGAAGCACTGCAAGGTAAGAGCCTGTCTCCTGCCAAAAAGATGTACCATAACTGTAGTACTTCACTGCAGAGGCCAGAGAGTCATGAAGAAACAAAAGATCTGGAATTCTGATCCTTGCAGCCAACTTTGTTGTTTGTGTATGATTTTTTATCCTAAGCTCTCACTTTACTGTCTGGAAAGGGCTTTAACTCCAGGTATGTTATTTTTCAGATAATATCTTGAGACATTTGTCAATGGCATTGGAGATCTTCTACTCCAAAAAATATGTTGCCTAAAATGAAGGTCTTTGAGAGCCGTGGGAAAAGATTTGCATTTTGCAAAAGGAAAATAATACTATCATTTTCAATCTATTTCTTCCTACCATTTACAAAAGGGCTATAATTCCTGAATTGATTATCTGTCCTCTGAGGTAGCTGAAAAACCCAAGTGCTGAATAGATAAAGGGTCTTCCAGTGTTTCTCACTAGCTTTGGTGCCCGGTTTGGAGTTCTTAACCATGGGAGCACCAAAGGTTTTCCTGTTGCTACAGAAAGAGAGAGGGTTGCGATAAATTCAATTGATCCCCTTATTAATTTTTAGTCACTGTGATGCCTAAGTAAAACCTGGCTTGCTGGCCCTTTGTCTCTCATCATTGCTGGCTTAAATCCTCCCTTCACTGAAGCCAATGGAGACATTCCAGCTCTGATTCAGTTTTGTAAACACAGACATCTCTTGATCCTTTGAATATCCTAGGGTACTCCACCTGGAATCTACACTCTGTTTAAGAAAGGTGCAAGTTTCCTCCTCTTCTGCTATCATAGCTACTAAATGATTTGGATATAGTAGTACAATTCCAATGTCTCTAAAAGCTCCTGTTTACATTACTGAATAGAGAGCCTTCTTTCACATAGCAGAGCCACGATCTTCTCTCTTATGCACAGTTTTTTATAATCACAGTGTTTGTCTACAGGTCCTTTGTGTGGTTAGAGTTTTGATTGTGTGCTTAATAAATGATTAATTATCCTCTTTTTCTTCTCTACTTGCTTTGGACTCTTCTCCTTTTACCGCTTTGTAAACGAGTTGCCCAGTGACTCCTCCCAGTTGTGTTTAACTCATCCATGGCAAGGGAATAGATACAGATTATCAAACCTTCTGTAAATCTAACCCATTAATTTTACTCCTTCTCTCTATTTTAACGTTCCATGAATTTTTGCAGTCACTTAGATTTTTGAACAGCATGCAGGCATCTGGCAGAAACCCAGGACAGTAGGCTTCCCTGTCATACTTACTCTTTTATTGAGTTGAAGTTTTTTGGCTCTATAGTAAACCATCCTTTATCTATTTTTTACATTTTTGAATGTCAAAATTAGATGTTTTTAATTAAATTTCTGGGACTATCATGAGTTCAGTTCCAAATGCATATTACTTGGAAATTCTTGGAAATAGTTCATTTTAGCTTGTGCTCACTACAGAATAGCTGAAGTTCTCAGCTGTGATAAAATGGCATCATTAAAACCTGTTACCTGCCCTTTCCTTTATAAAAGGCAGGGAAAAAATCCTTTTGTAGAACAAGGAACAGGCAGTCTGGGTTTTGCATGGAAATGCTACCTGTTTAAGTGAAAACTGCAACTATTTCACTTCTTTCCTAAATTTTTCCTTAAAACTTCCTTGAGTTGGTTAGCTGCAGAAAGCTTTGGAGTTAGACCACTTGCTGCACATACAAGCAATTGTGGATGACCATCATGCTTCATAAAGTTTCAGATTTGTTGCATGCTTGGCCAGATGCACCATGATGCAGTTCCATAGTCTTTCTGATTTTTCTATTCCAGTCATGTCTTTTTAACTTTATTTTCACTTTTTAAAAAAGAATATCAGAGATACAAGGTTATCTCTCATGTTTCTCTGATGGGTCAGGTGCCTTCAAAACAAGAAAATTTTTATGAATAGATGACCCCTGGGAACACACCATATTAAGTATGAAGTTGTGTGATTTTATTTTTTTTTTAATAGCCAGTAAGGTCCTGGATCAACCAGTTCTCATGTCACAACAAAAGTAATGTACTACCTTCAACATAGACACAAACTGACATACTACAAATGCTGATGATGTTACTTGATATAAAAGTGTAGTACTTAGCAAAGTCAGAAAAATACCAATTCCTTTTTTGTAACTCTGGAGACTCCACAGTAAATAGAGACAAGTAACAAAGTATCAGCATGCATACGGTTGTGGACAACAGTTTTGAATAAGCATTCTTGTGTAACAAAGTGAACAAACCATAATGGAAGAGCAAGAATCTCACTTTTCTAGCTCTTTGCTGTCTGAAAATGTTAGCTGGCTGATATGATGAAAACATCTAGTTGTGAAAAATTTAAACTCTCTTCTCTAGCTATAAAAGTATATGGATCTAAACTCTATTATTGCAAGTTAGAAGGAACCTGCCTAGGCTTATAGGCAAAGTATTGAGTACAGTGGAGCTTTCCTTATTTCTTCCACCAATATGTTACTTTTCTCACACATTATGCTTCCATGTAGATCAGTTTTGCCAAATGTAAGAACTTTCAATCACTTGGAGCATTTCCTGTCTACAGGAGTGGCCCTCTGTTTTGTATCCATGGTACACGTCACTAACAGTATGGGCTGAAGATTGGGTATTGATGGGGGAGCACTCTGTCACAGTATTAGAAGCTTTTCCAGTCTCCCACAGCATCAAGATGCTTTTCATCTTTCATATCCATGAAAGTGTGGGAATACTTTTGTTGCATGCATTTGTTTCCTGAACATCTCTGAGATTTTCTACCATGAAAACGATGATGGCTCTCAGTCCATGCAGGGCCCTCTACAGTCAATGAGAATTTTGACCAGGGTTGATATACATATATTTTTGGAAAATATCTACAACTTCTTGAAATTACTGCACAAATCTTCTGTCTCAGGACAGCTGTATATTAGACTTGACAGCTTCCTTGCTTTTATGAGTGCAATATGAAAAGGCTTAGAAATAAATATTTCTATATAATATCAAAATATCACTGCTTTTTGCAGCCCTATACGCCAACACAATGTATTAAGTTGTCTTAGCAAAGACTGAGCTAAAGTGCATGCCATCATGAATGGACCTGGCAGGTAAGAGGCAACCTGTATATAGAGCCAGAGGCAGCAATATTCATAGAACATAAGGAATTTACTGCACATCAATATCAATATATCAATAATGCTAACATTGAAACCCTTTCACAGTCCTAAAACTGACTCTTTAGAGTTAGAGGAAAACAGCCTGTTTTCCTCTTACTCTAAGGAAACAAAGGTAAACACCTGTAGCAGGTAACAGGACTGATGGAAAATAAAATTTTAGAGACTGTAGAGGTGTTTTAAGATACATGTAAACAGTTCCTGGGATGCTGTGGTTACAGAGGCAAAATGTTTTTCTCAAAATGTTTAGTAGTTATGAAGATGAAATTGCAATGTATGTTATCAATTAACAAAATGTAAATTTGCTAAAGTAATTTTGCATTCAGAAATTATAAAAGAACAATTTCCTGGAGTATAGTTATAAATGCTTCTTTCAGAAGTAGAAGGGATTAATATGCACACAAAATATATTTTATCTATGCCTGAGTTCTGTAGCTCAAATTTGCCAATGTAAAGAGGTGACACTCTGTGAGGTTAACACATCCCAGCTCTGCATCTCCCCCATCTGAGTGGCCATTTTTATAAGGGAGATAAAATCTTATTTTCTGCCAATCATACAGATGCAAATACACCTTATTTAATATTTGCAGTCTGGCTATAAATAAAAAAAAACACATAAGTGCTAAGCTTCATATTTATTAGTTAAGAGGTTTTCAGGCATAGCTTGTTTCAATGTGACTAAAACTTTTCTTTCAAGATTGATTCTTTGTAATTTGCTTAAATAGGAACAAAAACATTGGCTGAGCTAATATTTGAAATAAATAAGGAGTATTGAGATGCATGAGGCAGACTCCAAACCACGTAGGTTTGCTTGAGGCAAGGAAAGAAGAAATTATTTACTGTGGGAAATGTCTATATACAGAAAATATGCAGGAGAAGGCAGAAGATAATGCTGAGAGAATGTTTCTTTGGCAGAATAAGTATCCAATTTAAAGAAATATAGGCCAGGATGGCTGATGGAGATGCTGAGAAAACCCACACTGTACAGGTATTCCAATACCTAGGAAAGAATTTCAGGTGGATGATGATTAGCTGGGTATATACACACATCATGTGACACTATGCAAGATTCCAGTTTCACTATGAGTGTACACTGAAAGAGTTGCAAGATCATCAGCCTGTTTTGTAAAAAAACCCCAAAAAACAGTATTTCAATATATGCATTTGTGACCTTTGAAGGTTTGAGCACCTTCTTATGTTTTGGCAAAAGTATAGCAACATTTTTTTTACAATTAAAGGAATTTTATGTTGATCATAGATAAAAATTTCACCAGCAGGATGTTTTCAGTGCTCGTTTTATTTATAAAAGAGACCCTAAATGGAGTTATATCCTACTTAGGAAAACAAAGTAGTGTAATGTATAATTACTTGTATTAATAATGCAGTAATTTCTTCTCCAAAAATTGACATTCATATTTATCAAGCACTAGAATCAAAGCTGAAGTTACTCATCAAACTACAGCTTTAGCTGTTCATGGGTTTAAGCCAGAATTTTTTGAAATAAATTTTTTTTATTTCATGTGCATTAATTATTAACTGAATTTTCATATCATAAATTTTATTTATCACCAAGAATGGACTGGTTTGCGTCTGACAACTCCAAAATGAAATAAGACAAGCCAAATAAATTACAGAAACACATGAAATGGTTTTGCCACTGATGTATTTTTTTTTTCTGCTTTAATTGGCAACTGATTGAAAAAAGCAAACATCCATTTCCAGTTATGCATAAACCTATATTTCATCAATAAGTCTTATTAGGCTGCATTCTTAATAAGCTGATAGACTCGAAATTGTAAAGGGACTTCAAACCTCTGACCCTTAAATACATGAACAGGAAATAAAAACCAAAGCAGAAGATACCCTGATACTGCAAAACTGACAAAATGTTCTTTTATATTTCTTCTACAGCTTTAGTATGTCACTCTCTCTCTGAATAATGTAAATAACAGAGACTATGCATAGAGCCCCCAAGCCTAGTAAAAACAAAGTCACGCAAGGATTGGCTGAAATTGGCTGAAATATAGTATCACAAAGAGACACCAAACCCACTCTAGGTCTTTGAGAACTCCCAGGCCTGTGAGCTGGAAAGCCTGATATTTTACCAAAGCTTATAAGGAGAGGCAATGAACTCAGCTACAACACCAACACTGCTGCATCGCTTCCAGTTCCCTTTCTAGTGTTAGAGGCTAGCTGGGGACTTCTGCACACCTGCAGTAACACTGCATTACATATACCAGATTTCCTTTGGGGCTGTCTTTTTTATTATATTTTTGAATGCTAAATTAAAATTACTAACCCCTGCTTCTCATTGTAAACTTAGGCTAAGGTTTCTAAGCAGCACAAGAATCTAAGTAAAATTATTTTCTATCTGCCTAGTACTTAAGACTGTGGTACTTAACTCTAATGACATTGCTGTAAGTGAATGATTGTGTAAAATCCTTGGTTCTGTTCTTAAGAGATGCTCCACACTTCCTGGAACATAACAAGTGCCTCAGGTGTACAGGTTGACAAAAATGCATGGAGCATTTAGTTCTGCACCCCCTAAGAGACAGCAGAACTTTGAAGCACACTGCCATTGGTACAGCACTAAAATGGAACAAGCTGTTCTAAGCTGCTCAGCAAATACTCAGTAGCTCTCAGGAGCCTTTTCTGTCATTGATAGTCTTAGACTTTGTGTTACAGGTTTTGCTAAAAGCAAAGATAGGGGCATAGACCTCTTTTTCTGCTGCATTTATTTGTAAAGCTCATGTCATTACTTATGTTTTATAATATTAAGGTGCTTTGATGCCTTCCTCTTTACAGTTCTGTTGCGCTATCAATTAAAAGGAGCACTTCTAAAGCCCATCTTTGCTTGGAAAAGTGTGACTTAAATACATAAAAGACTTTACTCTTGAACTCACCATGACTTCTTATAAGAACCTCTTAAATGCAAAATGACCAGTGTTTTTTTTAAACTGTATTTATCTGTAAACCTCAGGAAAAAAAGAAACAAAAACAAAACCAGAAAATAGAGATGCAGAGGCAGAGAAATACAAGCAGAGAAGGTGATTCTATGATGTGTTCTTTATGTGATATGTGTTTTTAAATATAAATTTAAAACATTTAGTATGAAGTAGGAAGCTATATGAAACCTTGACAATTCTTTACTCCAAATGTAACAGATCTTTTATAGTTTTGTGTGAGAGAAATGTTAATGCTGTAGCTTAGATTTATATATTAAGCCTTCAATTTGTCTTGAAAGATAAAATTAGTTTTGAACAGCTACATGGAAAATAATTATTTGTGATTGTGAATGCAGACAGAATCATAATGCCAGGGCCAGAGACACTGTAATTCCATTTCTTTTTACATATATCTTGGCTCAAAAGCAGAGGAGTGTTTTCTGTCAAACACAAATTTTGTCTAATTGCTTGATAATACATCCATGTAAGTGATAGATACAATTATACATAAAATAAAGAATGGTATCAAGACTGCTACTCCAAATCACCATTCTTCATATTGGCGTCTGCTAGGGGTTTTTTTGTGAAGCCTTAATATTACTGTGAGATGTGAAGAAAGCAAACCACATTTTGCAAAGAAAAGCAAGAAGTACATGTCTTCATTTCTTGATTTGAAAACAAAATTCATGTAAATTCAAAAGTGATCACTTGTTTGGCAGTATTTGTGCGCTATATTTATACTACTACTGGGTGATGCCAATTCTCACTCACATCCTGATAAGAAAAGCTATCTAAGGGTAAGCCCATCTTCTTTGTTCCTAACTACCCATTTGATATGCCAAAATTATATTACTAAATAAATATAGAAAGTAATTTTAGTAATACATTTGTTAAGTTTTCTACTTTGAGAAAAGTAGAAAGTTCTCTATTTCAGGAAAACTTCCTCATACTTGAATATACTTTGCAAATGTAAATTCAAGTATATTATATCATTTTTTAATGCCACTTTTATTGACTGGGTAAATTGTTTGATGTCATTAGGATAAGAAGTTTTAGGAACTTTTAGTTCCTAATCTGAAATTTCAGTTATGCACTGCATAATTATTTCACAGTTACAAACTAAAACCTTTATTATTTAAAAAAAGAAAAAATTGAAATATATAAGCTATAGTAATAATGTAAATATTTTCCCTGGAATAATAGAAATAAGGGTATGTATCATTTAATAGTATTTTAATAGTAACATCTGCTCTTTCAACCAAACTTTCCTGAGCTAACCTCACCTTCTACATGCAGTTGTCAAATACACTAACATACATCCACAATAAATACCACCCACTGCTCCAAATTAACAACCTGCCTGCAAGCAGTCAATTTACACTGACTCTACCTGTGTCTGTTTCAGGTTCATTATTCTTTGTATTTCAATTGTTTTGGTTATACCAAAAAAGAAAATTGGAGAGGGTTGCATATTATTATTGTATGTTCAACAACTAAGTAACATGTTTTAACAGGGAGACCCAGCATTTTCCTCTTATGAAGCAGTAAGTCAAAAAGATAGTTTTGGTCTTAGGCATATAGTCCTTCCTCTGAAATGAAGGTTGGAATTTGACAAGGTCTAACCTTTAAAAACCTCAAAGTCAAATTTAGGCGTTAAAGCTAACAAGGTTCTTAAAAATATAGTGCAAGGAAGTGGACACTTGGAAGATGTAAAGTATTACTCAGATGCTAAGTATTGGTATTTAAAATGCTGAAATATTTCAAAACAACTAAAATATTGACTAAGCTTCTTGAATTTCCTTTTAAGAAATGAAGAAATTTCATCATAGCAGGGTACGGAGATTGCTCACTGAACCCCTCTGGAATCTGGGCCAGCCCTGGTGACAGGGATCTCAGCAGCAGTGACAGGAGGGTTGGGGTTCAGGTTCAGAGAGCTGCTGAGCCTACAGCTTCAGGGACACTGAGACTCGGAAGGGAATTGCAAGGGTATCATGTCAGAGTGCCCGCACTGCTGGCTCCACACTTCTTAATCTCTGCCACCTATTGCAATGAGGATCTCTGCCAGAGTGTCAGGAGCCAGGACATCCCTCTGGCTGTCCTGAGCAGCCAAGACAGAGCCAAAAATGTCTGTGGTTTTGATTATGATCTGTGGAGCACGTTACCAACCTTAGATGACAATATGCAAGCCATGACAAATTAAGTAGCAGGATAGTGAATTTATCATGGGGTGAAAAAGTAGATTTTGGGGTTTTTAGAAGGGGGATTCAGGGAGGCAAGATGGAGGGATCTAGGCGTGTCCAGCCTTTCTTCTTCTTCTTCTTGGCCTCCATCTTCTGCTGTGATGTTGGCACTTTTAGATTGGTTTAGAGTAGAAGCTCACTGTCTAACATGGGTGATAGATATTGGAAAGTAATTGTAAACACTGTATAAGTAGTTTTTAGTATAAAGACATAACACCGCCCTGGGGGCAGGCAGAGTGCCCTGGACTGTCTTGCTGAGTGGACCTCGGCAGGAGAGGAGAAAGAATTTTATAGATAAAGAACAATAAACCACCTTGAGACTGAGAACTTCAGAGCCCTGACTCCTTCTTTGAGCCCTGGGCTGGGAAAAGAGACTTTCCAACTTTCCTTGGAGTCAGTCTGACCACCTAGAGACCCCAACACCAGAGTTCCAAGTTGCCATTAGAGTTAGGATTAGGTTGCTGAGAATAAAAGGTGTAAAACACACACCAAGAGGATCATGGCAGTGTCAAAACTCTGCTGCCTCCTTACTTTGCAGATTAGTTTCATGCTTGGGGATGGGCACCTTTGCTGTAGACTCAAGTCTGCTTACGAGTTAGCATGAAAAATATTTTTAATCTCTGGCCCCTGTGACAATGAGGACATCTGCCACAGTACCAAGCTGCCATTAGGGCTAGGGTTAGAGTTAAGATTAGGGCTGGGGTAAGGGTTGGGAGAATAACAGAGTTTACAGCTCCAGGAATACTGTGGCTGGAAGAGACATCCCAAGGTGATCCTGGCAGGGCCCCAACATAGCTGCTCCTACATCTTTCTAATCTGGACCACTCATGCTGACAGGGACCTCAGCCCCAGCAATAAGATGCCTTTAGGCTAAGAGTTAGGGTTGGGAGAGAAAAAGAGCCTAGAGCTTCAGGGACACTGGGGCTGGAATACACATGCCAAGAGGATCACAGATGGGGCACAACTCTGCTGCCTCCTCACCTTGCAGATTAGTTTCATGCATGGAGATGTGTCACAGACATGTTTTATGAAAAATCCTTTCCTTAGGATTATTTCTCCTGAGAAGCTGAGAGGCCTCAGGAACAAAATGTAAGCAATGATTATCTGCTGCTGTGAAATGCAACAGGTGGATCTGTGATTGGTCACGTGTGGTTGTTTCTAATTAATGGCCAATCGCAGTCCAGCTGTCCAGACTGTCTCGGTCAGTCACAAGCCTTTCCTATCATTCCTTTTCTATCCTTAGCTAGCCTTCTGATGAAATCCTTTCTTCTATTCTTTTAGTATAGTTTTAATATAATATATATCATAAAATAATAAATCAAGCCTTCTGAAACATGCAGTCAACATTCTCGTCTCTTCCCTCATCATAAGATCCCTGTGAACACCATTACAGGGATGAGCACCTCCACTGTAGACCCCAGCTTACTGATAGGTGAGTGTGAAAAAAAAGGGTTGAAAGTTAATAGCACATGTTAAGCAAACCTTAGGTAATATCTTTCTATAATCCTAGTTAGTATCTTCCTTTATAATTGGTGGTAACCTGGAAGATTTGTATTTTAGATTAAAAAAGGGATTAAAATACAATTCTGAACTTATCAAAGAGATCAGCATGTCCTGACCTCAATATATTTGATGTGATGTTTAATTTAAACTAGTGTCTTACATGACACTTAATGAGATAATTTTGGAACGCAATAGCAATATTGAATAAAATCTTGAACAAGGCTAGGATTCAGACTAATAACCTGAAGCCATACAGTGGCACTGGTGCTGCTTATTTTAAGCTAGTCTGAGAGTTGTTTCCTTGTGGGTAGAATCTGAAGAAGAATTAATTTTGCAAAATGATTAGGGTCAGAATAAAGTTACTTCTGGAAATCTCTCTTGACTGGGTAAGTTGAAATTGGAAGGAGAGTGGGCAGAAAGAGATTTGGCTGCTACTTAACAATTAATTTTCTTCATCTATTTATCATGGTAGCTTTCAATTATGTACCATTTATTCCATGTGCTACTGTAAGGCCCAAGTATGAGAAGCAAGTGAACTAAATTATCTGGCATTCGTCTTCATGAGCTTCTGAGCTGTCATAAGCTCTCTAGCACAGCATGTGCCTTCAGTTGACACTTCTGCAAAAGTGACTTTGCAGCCTGAGCTTTTGTAGGAGCTCTTGTGTGCAGAGTGATCGGGCAGGCCTGTGTGACTGCCTTAGCTTGGTTACAGACAGACATAAAGAGCATGTCTTTCATGCCATTCAAGAACGATGTGAACTTTGAGTCAGCTTTTAGGCCTTTTATAATTGTTCAGATATCAAGTGAAGACTTCAGTGGGAAAGTGAACTTTCATTATCCTGAAAAGCTATAATGGGTGCCAGATATCAAATGAAATTAGTATTTAATTTTTTTTTCAACTAGTTAACCATTTAGATATGGAGAGTGTAGTGCAGTGCCACTAGACTGCTTCTGGCAATGCGTAACTCCTAAGTGATTTCTGTAGTGCAGATGCTCCTGGAAAGGAAGGGGTCTTTTTTGATTTTTTGGTAAGTAGTTGAAATGGATCTGCACTGAATAGTGTGGTGATGTCAGGGGGAGTTAGAATTCACAACACTGTGCATGCCTCAAGTTTTAATCTTCAGACTTGCATAGTTTAAAATTACATCTGTCTGGAATGTACCACTGAAAGGATTTTTCCAACACTGTCTCCTGATCCAATGAGCTTTAAATTATTTCTTCATGAATTTTCATGAGAAAATTAAACTAGATTTTGTTGCTATGAAAGAAGGGAAAATACAGCATTTTTAACCTCAGGAATCAGACTCTCATTTAACTATATTTAAAATGTAATTCTGAACCCTTGCTCTAATTCTGTGGCGTAGTTTTCCTTATAAAAGGGAGAGTAAGCCAAGAATGTATTTCTGGCCTACAGTAGCTGAAGCAGCAGTTTGTTGGGAAGATCGTGCCACAGCAAGGGTGGATGTAGGCTGGTTGTGGTGCCTGCCCCCCCATCCTGCCAGTTGCCAGGCAACACTGGCAGTCCCAGTATGGCCTACACTGCAGACGGAGCTTCCCCTGCACATACCTTTCTCCATCATGGCTTTAGCTGTTCCTGATTCCAGCACAATGGTTGTCTCTCCTCGCACTGCAGCTGCCTTTATTACCTACTGAAGGCCACTCTAGTAACAGCAATTTACCTTTCACATTTCTTTTCACTTCCAATGTGACCTACACATACAGAAATTGCTCTGTGAAATGCAATCATCTTTTGGAACAAATGACTGTTTTGTCACAGCAGCAGAACTCACAGCTTTTTGGGATATATAATGAGAAACAAAACAGCTGTTTAAGCAATGGGGGCCTCTACACTGGATTTAAGTTTTTGAAGAGCTAAGATTATTCACTTAAAATATCACTGCCTCCATTAATACCACAATACTTTGGTTATAAGTGCTGTTACCTGAAACATGGATATAATAGAAACCTCTGAATAATTAATATGCAGTAATTCTTCTGGGACAGTTTGAATTCCAGCTACAGTTGCAGAATCATAACTGAAGGCAAAAAAATTGTGATAAAAGGGTGTTTCTTGCTCTACCTTGAACTTTAGGTTTATTACAACAGGTTGTAATTGTTAGCAGTTGGAAGTAGAAGATCCAAATACCCTGCAAGCTTTGTTGCCTGCAGTCTGGTGAAGAATGCTATCATTGGTGCTATTGCCATCCTTCTAGAGCAGTAAGTGTTCAGTTTTGTAGTTACAGGTGTTGCAACAGAACCTGTTCATGCTGCTGCAACCTGGTTTTACACTGCTGTAAACCTCCCCATGCCTGCATTTGTCGAGTCATAACTGTTTAGTAGGCTGTAGTTCACTTCAACAAAGTATAGGCAAGGAGGGCTGTGCAGCAAAAAAATTTTTTTGAAATGCAGACCTCATAAATCTCTGCTCATACTTTAAAAAGGGAAACAACTGACTTTAAAATGCCTGTTTGAATATTTTGCTGCTTCTGTAAGTCTGCAAAGAGCTTTTCAAAGGGTTCTTCTCCAGAGTAATTAGGAGGAGAAAGAGTTTAAACTATTCTTACTTCTGACACAGTATGTAGATAACACTCCTGTTTGGAAAAATCAAGCTTTCTGAATTCCACTTACTTGAGCCTATGGTGGTTTAGTGATCTCTTCTTGACATAAGCATCCAAGTTTAGGAGTCAGACAATATCTAATTTTATACTGGGGCTCAAGGAGGTATGGTAGTACACAGATGTGCTTAATGGCAGCTTCCTAATAATGCAACAATAGACATTATGAGTTCAGTCGGCAGCCACCCCCACACAGTGCCACCTACACATCACCAGAACTGAAATTTTAGATTTATATTATGAGACCTATAAATTCATTAAGAAAAACCTCTTCCTGTCAGTGAGAAGATGCTTTCAGAGCACTTTTTTCCAACCAACAAATGATCTTGATTGGAATCTTGGTACCATATTAATATTTCAGCCTAGTGTTAATTTTGCCTACTTGTGATACGGAGGAAGTAAAAATGTGAAGCTATTAGAGTTGCAGTTAATGAAACTAAAATTTCTTCTCAGCCACTTTAACTTTTTTGATCCTGATAATGGCTTTAATTTCACCATAAAGACATTTCTGTGCCTTATATGTTATAACTTAAAATACTTTAGAATTGGAATGTTATACAAGAAGAAAGCTTTTAAACATAACACTATTAATTGAAGTAAAATTCTCTAAATATAACATTTTAGTGTTTAAATTTATGTGACTTAGCAAATGAGTATTTCCACTGTTTGAAAATATTTCTGGTTTTCTTTACTTAAAGCTGCGCCACTCTAAACCAAACTTTATTAAATGTCTGAAAATTACCCTGTCAGGTAGGTGAGAAGTAGCTTGATATGCTTGCTTTAACTGTTCAAAAAGTGCTGTTCTGTGCTGCTCAGAAACTGTTTTGACGAGAGTTAAAAATTTCCCCATGAGTACATTGTTGTATTGTTTAGAAACCTCATAATTTCTATTTTTCATGTTTCATTTTTTGTACAGCAATGAAGGGAAAGGGTTTCAAACAATTATTACATCCTCTATACAAATCTTAAACCTACCAGAATTTAAATGGGGGAAGAAGACTGTGTGTTACCATGTAATACAAAAGCTCTGCCTGTTCCTTTATACCTTTGCAATAGGACTCATAAGGTCTTGGCATTAAACATTGTGCAGTTACTGGGCTGCACTGGAACCATGTTGGCTTGACTTGCTCATGTCCAACCATGTTTTGAGGCAGGAAAATTATCAGAATTTGTTAAAACTTTAAGCCTCAGGACCCTCCATTTTAATATACTTGTCATGGGTAGAATTTGAATTTTTATGGCAGCTTCATGAAACTTGTTTATGTGCACAAACAAGAAGCACAAGAGAAATTAGCAATGCAATGGAAAGTTAGTTCTTGATTGCTGATAGTGATAATATCTTTCCAGTAATTCTCCACTTGCAAGTGATGTAATTTTGAAATAATAGTTTGAGGTTAAAATGTGGTGTCTTTCTGATAGGAAGTAGTTCCACCTGACCCGACTCAAACTGTGTGATATTGGCAGTAAGGCACTAACGTGTTATTATCAATGTCATTTATTTCCAGGCTGAGTAAATGAAAAATATAATATGACAGGAAAAATCAAAATCAAATTACAGTGTATCAATTCATATTAATGCTCACTCCAGTTAAGTCAAAACAATTTATTTGATGCAGACTTGGAGAGTCAGAATAGCTTCATAGAGTCTACATCCACCTCTGAGATGAGACTCTTTTCCCTTTTAAGTGCAGACCAACATTCTTCCTTCACCAGCTCAAAAATAACCTAGCAGCTGCACAGGAGTTGGAACCTTCTAATTAGCTCTGAGAAGCCTGAAGGAAGGGCATAGCAGATTTTTAGAAGAGAAAATAAGTCAATGGGTGCAATAGATTTTCTGAGCTTTGGACATCTAAAATTAATTTTAGTTCTAATAATGTTAGCGGGCATGTTGCCATCCTCTTCACTTGAAATGGCATATGGTCCTCCATGAGGTGCCAGTTGGGAGGCTATTATAAGCAGTCTGGTAACTAGAATCAATGTAGATCCTTTACCACTAATGGCTGATTCTCAGCTGGATGGTGAAAGATAAAGTGAGGGATAAATGGTGAGGGAGAAAAAGATAATTTTAAAAAGGTGTTTACGAGTTGACTACAGCACTTTTATAGATGTTACGGATTATTGTGTATTATGTTGTCCCTTAAGAGAGGTTTAAAGTTCAGGTATTTCAGTCATGTTAAAAAAAATCCACAACTTTACAACTTGTGAAAAAAATTGATGCCTAACTGTTGGCTGTGGTTGACCCTCTGTAACAATATCCTTGGATTTTTCAACAAAAAACAGTCTTTTGAATGATCTGCCCTTGTTTACTTAAACCATAATGTTTTCAATGCAGGAAACATGCAAAATGAAAACAATGCACTGATGTATTCAAGTGAAGTTTATTTTTTTCAAAATAAATAAAATGGAAGGGCTTACAAGATAAATGCCATACTGTAAGCAGAAAACTGTAACAAACTTTTCAAGTTTCTACTAAGTGAAAAGAAAAATCTCATTAGAGTACTGTAAAATTCTTCTGGAGCTCCATGCCTATATTATTTAAGATATGTTGTTAGCCACTAATTTTTCTGGAAAAGAAAATTTCTGTTTTATGTTTAGAGCAGAATATATAAGATCATTTGTCTGCATCAGTACTTCTTCTTACATTCATATTTAAATGTATTAAAATGTACTTTTTTATTCTACTCAGCAATCTTGCCAAAATCATCATTAGATTAATACTGCATTAACAAATCTGACAGGAGATTTGCAATAAACATCATCTAGTTATATGTACCTGTGTTTCAGCCTCTGAGCGAATCATATCCTTTTCCTGCAAATTAAAAAAAAAAAAAAGAAAAAAACAGATTTCAGGAGGTCAAGAAAAACTGGACTAGTTTAAGCTTTTCTCTAACTATTCACTCTGAGTTTGTTTTGTATTGTTCTATCTGGGAAACTGCTTTTGTTTTAGAAAAACAACTGCAGTATGCCCCTCCCCAAATTTTTTCTCTTTGCATTTAAAACACAGCTCTGCTTGATTTGTCCCTGTCACAGTAGACCACTATCCAGGTCACAGAATTATAGAATCATTTGGAAAAGGCCTCCAAAATCATCCTCTAAAGACCTCCAAAGTGTAACTTTTGACCTCTACCTTGTCACCAAGACCACAGCACAAAGTGCCACGTCCAGTCCATTTCTGAACCCCATCAGGGATGGTCACTGCACCACTTCTCTGGGCAGTCCATTGCAATGCATCTGTGTGCTAACAAGTCGATTTCAAATTGCTAACAGGAAGAGATCCTATTCAGTAGAGAGGAGAATCAAACTAGAAAATAGAAAACTACAACAGTCTCTTCTACCGAGACTGGTGAAAAGGAAGGATCCATGTTCTCTGATTTAAACTCTGACCTATATTCCTCATTTCTTTCTGCTCAAACTTCTGCTTATCTGGTTATTGGGCTGGAGTGGTATTGGAAAAAAAATCTGACCTTCTTAGGACATGCACCTGAGTACCAATTGTGTTTTGTTGATGGGGGGATACTTGGATGAATTTGGATATTAAATTTAAATGGTGATAAAACTCCAAGAAAACAGCATTTTTATGCCACTGCAAAGGTTATGATGAGTATATTCTTATGTGGAATTTCAGCAGTTTTAGCATGGCAGATACTACAAGTTCAAGAAAATTTTATTGTTCTAAATGAGATTATGGGGTTTTAGTTTGATGCCTTAATTATCTATAAAACAATTGTGTTAAGAAGCTATTCTATTTATCAAGAATAATTTGAAAACACAAATTTAATGACAGTAGAGAAGATAGAGTTTCTCCCTCAAGGAGTAAAACCTTACTTTGGCAATATTTACACAATAGAATGCTTCACATGTTCTTGAAAGGTATTTTGTATGATAAATATGTTAGAATCAGCTCAGCATTGTGCTTCTATTCTGCTTGATTATTAATAAAAAGCTTTAATTCACAAAACTATCCCACAAAAATTATTTTCTGCCAACTCTTGAGCACATCATTCTAATGCTCAAGGACCTGGTTTGCTATCATCAGATGGTGTTCTGAAACACAGTTTGACCCACAGGTTTTCCACAGTAACATCAGACCTATCTGTGACTTGTATGCATCTAGTCAATTCAGGGTCAATTTTATTGATCTCAGTGGGTATTTTTTCACAGATCTGATTGTTTTGTGGACCCAGAGTCTTCACAAATGTTTTCAGAAACTTACTGTTATTTCTCATTGTCAGGAAATTGCTTGCACACAAAAGATTTTTACTCTTCATCCATAACTTGATTTGGCTAAGGATGTATCCCTATAGATCCTTTAAACCATTCATTAACACTACTTATTTGACACAGTAAATATCAATGTGATCAATTTGTGCATGAGCTATTTTATGACTAAAACTCGTGGTTCTGCTTAATGAAGTCAAGTGTGCTGTCTGGTCTGATACAGGGCCCTCTTAGGCAACTTTGGGGTGTGCTGTTGTGTGCCCCTTCGCTTCTTATTAGGAAATGCATCTTCTGTCCATGTACTCTTCTATTTAGCTCTATATTTAACCATAAAACAATTCCCCCATTGTGCAGGAATGTAATAATGCTCTAAAAGAGAAATAGATTATTTCTTCCAGTCAGTTGGAAGGTTTCACACACAAATGGGATCTTAGTTTTGGGAGCTATACTCACCTTTCAAGTACTTAACTTTAAGCATAAGCTACCTAAGCACTATACTACAAGTGAAGATGCCTAGTAGACAGCAGTGACATCTATTAAGAATAATCTTTTGACTGTGGATAAATGTTGAACAGAGACTGGAAAGGCAGTGTCCTGTTGGAATGCCAAGGTTGCTGACACAAAATAAAACCTTCCTGTATGTAACTGAGGCTTGAGAAGTTGTGTTACTAGACATAGGCTCCACTCTGAGGCCTTACTTTTTTGGATTTTGATCTAAAACATCTCTGTTCATGATATAAATAGAAAAGTTGTAGTGTGTATGTACTTGTGTGTGGGGTTTTTGTTGATTTTTTTTTTTTTGTCCTTACAGTAGTTAATATATACAGCATGCAGAGATTCTACCTAAAGCAATAAAGTGACAAGAACAATATTCCCCATACCCACACTGAGGAGGAAAACCTTTTTCTCTTTCCAGGAAACAGTATATTTTACAGAAGTGTAAGGAAAAAGCAGCTTCTCAAAAGGACAAGTATTATGCAATAAATGTGATAGTTCTATGAAATAATAGCTAATGGATGTTGGGTCTTCATGAAGTCAAATATTATGACTAATCTTTAAGGTTTTCATGGTCAAGGGTTGTTACAAGTAAGATTTTTTTTTTTAAATGATTTTGGTTTTGGGGAGACTAAGCTTGATACAGCTGTGTGGTCAGCCCTGAGCAGCCACTCTGCTGCTCCTCTCTTCTCCCCACAGGCTGCAGTTCACCTTCAGGGGAAACCTGCTCCCACATGAGCCCTCCTCAAGCTGCACTTCCTTTGGGAAACACCGCCTTGCTCCAGCAGAGGTTCTCCCTGCATTGCAGTGCTGGCATCTGCTCTGCTGTGATCCTTACAATGCTCTCCTCAGGCTGCAGGGGAATCTGTGTTCCTCTAGCAAGGCCTCCCTCTCCTCTCTTTCTCTCTTGTTCTCACACTTTTTCCCCCCACACTCCTCACCACCATTTACACGTTCTGCCCTTCTTCACCTGTGTTTCCCTGCCGTGCCCCCACCCCAGCAGTGTCTCAGCCGCGCACTGTGGTGGGTGGTTGGATCTGGCTGGAACCGGCTGTGTCCGGCTGTGTCTGACTGGAACTGGCCGTGTCTGACTGGAACCGGCTGTGTCTGGCGGGAACCGGCTGTGTCTGGCTGTGTCTGGCGGGAACCGGCTGTGTCTGACTGGAACCGGCTGTGTCCGGCTGTGTCTGACTGGAACCGGCTGTGTCTGGCTGTGTCTGGCGGGAACCGGCTGTGTCTGGCTGGAACCGGCTGTGTCCGGCTGTGTCCAGCTGGAACTGGCTGTGTCAGGCTGGAACCACCTGGAACTGGCTGGGACAGACCCACAGAGCTCTGCAGCCTCCACTGCTGCTGCTGTGCCCTGGCATCTCCTACACAGCTCATGGTTTAATAGACTTCATGGGCTGCAAATTCAACCTTGACAATTTCAGATATGAAAGGAGTCTCTTCTGGAATAAGTTGAACAGTTGGTCAAGTAATTTCTTCCCTGAAGCTTATATTTGTGTTCAAGGAAGAATTAGCACAGAGAAACCCAAGTGCCTGAGAGGTAAAGGAGAGGGATGGGGTAATCACAGCACCATCTCTGAGTTCTGTCATAAGCAAACCTCACTTGGAAGAAAAAAGACAATCTTTTTCTCTGGAAGGTTCATGTGGCCTTACTCACTTCAGAAACTTGCTTAGGGGAAAACAAACAACAAAACTCTGAAACAGAATAGTTTATTTTTGACCACCTGTTTAGCATTTCTTTGGCCAGATACCTACGCTAATGATAGTGCGAATCTGGAAAGGTTGGGTACTGGCTGACTCCCAGGAGCCACAGAGGGAGGGAAGCAGCATCACACACTGGCTGGCATCAGAGACCAGTCAGGTCTTGACTGACAGATAAAAACAGGTACACTTTTTACTTTGCTGGTTGGTTTTATTCTTTTTTTTTTTTTTACACAGTGGTTTTTATTATTCCAAGTTTTTCAAGCACAGATCATTTATTCAAATGAAGATTAAAAAAATTATTGTTCTCAGGTTTTATGTAAATTTTAAATTTTTACATGCTTGTTTTTGTTTACAACATTCAGAAAGATCCTTCAAAATACAGACTGTGCAAAAAATATGTTATAGTTGATTTTTCTCTAAATATCACCTACACCACTATTCTTACACTGAGACAATTTTCAGACTGTTGATTCTTTTTTCTATTGGCAAAGCTTTACTACGTTTCTGGGCTTGAAGTAGTCAATAATGTCATGGATTATTTATGAAAATGAAAAATTTAAAAATATGGGTGACCTGAATTGTTCAGGTTTAATTCATTGCTTCAAAAATTCTTGGATTTCATCTTCTTCTCCTTCTTCATTACCAGCGTGCTTTGGGCTTGTGCTTTATTTGCTGGCATTTTATGAAGATAAAAATACTCCTTGGTGCCATGAACTTCATGTTTTCTCTCTCTTTGCAGGGTCTATTTTAATAGACTGTCACATAAACCTTTGTGCAGTGAAATTTGCTTTAATGTTGGATAGTGGTTACTTTGTCCTTTAACATGAATTGTTGTTTTTCCACTGGACTATTAAAATCTTTGTTTGGGTGGACCTTTTGTCCACAAGCACATTCTTCCTTCTGTGCTTTTGGATAGCAAAGCTATCAAACTTTATTTTCTTTTTTTCTTTATATCTTTAGTTGTCTTGAATTATGTGCAGTGGCTTACTCAATTGATTATTGCTGGACTAATTTATTTGTTATATCAATAAATCCAGTGTATTTGGATCTCTAAATTCTTTAATGGATGGATATTTTAAGACATAAAGAAATAACAGTTTTCCTACTTGAATGCTAAGAAATACACTGTCTTCCTTTTTTAATCTAATATATTAGAGCTGTTATATCTGTTTAAGACCTTTTGAGTTTCTAGATTGTTTGATTAATTATTTTAGCAGGGAATGTAATGAAGAGAAAGAGATGGCAGTGCTAAGCTTTTAGTTGTTTTTGCTAGTGTTGGAGCCTTTAATCCTTACAAAAACATGAGTAGTTTTTTGTTTGTTTTTTTCTTCTACTCTGACAGTGTGGCTGAAAATCAGCAACACTAGTGCTTCAGGTTATTGTCAGCTTGTTTATTTGTCTGTGGAAACTCTTGCTGTCAACTTTAATTCTTGTATAGGTGAATTGCTTTCCTGCAAAGGTCTTGAGAAATCTCATTTATGTTACTAAACTCATGTTCTGTTTTCCTAAAGTGCTTAACTGCATGATAAACTTCAAACACACGATCGGTCTATTGCGTTTATTGATTTCTGTGCTTAAATAGAAGCCAAGTGTGGGCACCTCATTGAATCTGATGCTTTGGTAGAAATGTTCTTAACACATAGGAGTAGCTTTCTTTTTCAGGAAATTGGCTTCCATATGGAATTATAGTGATACACAGTATGTCTGACAAGTAATAGATATTCCCTTGCCATTTAGAGAGATGCCTTGTACTTAAGCACTTGGTATTTACAAGCTTTTCTTCTTACAGTTTTTATTCCAAACCCTTTCACTATAGTGTAAGGATTTTCATCAAAATCAAGTGATTTTGATTGTTCTACATTGACCTGCAAAGACTGCCATGTGTTAGTTATTAGGTAGGGAGCTTCTTTCAAGTAAAACAAAATTTTTAAGATTAATCCTACTTTTTAAAATTCTGAGCAGATCAGAAGAATTAAACCAGAACTTTTAAAATGAGCAACTAATTCAGAGGCCCCAGCACTGAGCTGTCACAGGAAAAATGTTTAGACATACAAAATTTTATCAATCAGCTTCTCATGAGATGGGGAATATTAATCTCCAGCCAGTGAGGGGACTTGGCCAGTTTATTACAATCAATAAGAATTTACTCATTCACCCTAATGCAAGCTGGAGCATGTCCTACTACTCATATCCTGAGTGAACCTCTTTAGCTTAGTGTCTGCTGACATTACAGTCATGGGTTTTGGCAGGAAGAATTTTAATGTTCTGTTAAAATACTTTATGGAAAATCAGAATAATCTGAAGTTGATAGTGAAAAGCTAACACTTTTAATTAAACCAGTTTGCTGTGACAGTTTACAGTTACAGTTTATATTTTGGCAGCAAGAAACACAAAAGAAATTGTGGTGGACGCTGATATGGGGAAATAAATATAAGCAGAGTAAAGATGCATTGCATAGAAGACCAAATCTAGCTCAAGAATTGTTTGTCATTTGGACAGAAAAAAAGATTCGGTTGAAAATGCATGTTCCTACAGAAAATAAATTCTTGGTAATTGAAGTAGCTGTCATTAGTTGTCAAAATTTTCATATCTGTTTCTCATTTAGTTACTACAACCTCTTAAATATGCAACAAAACAGATTTTAAAATGTTCACATTTGGGACTCAGGATACATGTGTCAATGTATCCTGAGTCCCAAATTAGTGAACAATTGTTCCACAAAGCATAACGTTTCTAGTATTTGAAAAGCATGAATTATAGTGTTTAGTTTAATTTAAGAAGCATTAACAAATGGTGATTAAATTATATGTCATGAACAACATGATTACTTAATCAGCAGTCTTTATCTTTGATTTTGGACGCACAGTTGGTTTGAGAAAGCATGTAAGAGAAAGCTGAAGGAGTCAACCACTATTGTTTTAAAGATATTTAAATGCCTATTTGTTTCGAAATAGCTTAACATTTTGTGACTGATCTCAAAAGAAATCAACTGCTTTAATTTGCTGTTTTATATTTTTTTAACCCCTTAGCTTTCAAATTTAAATGATGATTTTGTTTCAATTTTATTTAAAGAAGATCCATTTAAGGAATTTATTTGTATACATATGTGTGTGTTATGAAAACAGTAATTGTTTTCATTTTTATATTTCAATAAATTGTATATTTTTCCTCTGTTTTCTAAGCACTAATCATAGAACTTTATGTGTCCAACTCTGTAAATTAGGCAGCTATCATAAAATGGAAATCTAATGCAACAGGCAATTGTTTGCTACAGTAAAAAAAAAACCCAAAACCCAAGCTTTTGAGGTTTTTATTTTTTTTTACTTTTGAGTTCAATATTAAAATGCAGCCATAGATGTAATTTTGCACTGCTCAAAAAAACTTTTTATCTATTTTGTATGTTGAATTTCCATGGTTATCTCTTTGTATTTCTGAGTGGATAATGAGACATAGTATATTCCCATTCAATATATTGTTACTCACCTTGTATGTTTTCAATGCTATTATCAATGCTTTAATGAAGGGATGGGACTACTGTTGGGCTAGAAATTATTTCTTACTCAGATAAACATCAGCCTCAAAGGCTGTGAGATTTTAGAGGACCAAGAAGTTGGCTACAGCTCAAGGTAGTCCCAAATTTCTTCTTTACAAGGTAATATATAATATTCTAATCCAGTGAAAAGTTGTCACAAAGTTTATTTTGTTTTTCTAACTTATCACCTTTACTTAATTCTTCCTCACTGGTGATACTTTCATCCAATGGGCTATTATTACTTGTATACATATATGTTTCTATTATAACATCTGAACTCTGAGCTTACTCTATACAGTTACATTACTACACTATCAATCTTCTCATTTACTCACTACAGTTTCTTACTTAAGGCATATTCTTACATACAACTATAGAAACATAGGTTTATAATTTTTTCTGTTTAATGTCTGTGGACTTTTATTTTTGCATCAATCCAAACTTCTTCCAAGGCTGCAAATCAAACCCTTCAATGCCTGTGGAAGCTTCTATTTTTCCACTTCCTACACAATGCAATGGAAATGATTGAAGCATTTTAGCCAGTGTGGCTCCTGATAATGTTTTCCTGAATTTCTGGCCATTTTCATTGCCCATGCCTGTAGGTTCATTGCAGTTTGCTCTTGCTTTTTCTATTTTGAATAGGGTACTGGAACTGAATACAATTCAAGTGCCCAGACACCACTTAATTATGATGTAAAAATACAATATTTTATCTTTTTAATGTGAAAGGAACTCTTAATCCCACTTGTATTAGATCCTGAACTATTATTTTGCACAGTGATTTGAATTCTTTTCTGTGACCTGGTGTATTCATAGAGGGTGAGAGTTTTACACTAATATGAGGAAAGCTAATATCCCAAGGAGTATACTGCTGGCTATAGATATTTCTCATGCATATCTATATTTTATAACTGTTCAGTACAGTAAAATTGGCCCATTTTGATGTTTTTGATCAATATAGTAAATTGAATAATTTCATAAATTTATCAATAAACTCCTAGAATTGAGATGACCATTATAAAATTCTGGAAATTATGGTTAATAAAATTCTGGAAATTATGGTTAATAAAATAACTAATTATGTGAAAAAAGCTTAATTAATTTGGTACTTTCATGAAGTTATTCCTTCAGTTTTTTAGAAGACTTAACCAAGGCAACTGACGTTCTATTAGCAAGCCCCAGAGAAAGATCTAATGTTGAATACTGGCAATGAGATAGAGAGGTTTTCAAAGAGAATTGAGTATGGTATTTGATTTGTAGTAGAAGATGATAAGTGGAAAATAGCACATATGGAGCTACTTTCTGTGAAGTATAAAATGTCTGAACAATGCAAAATAATACTCAAAATTCTTTATTCTTTAATTTTAATGCAATGCATTTTAAAGGAATCTTAAGCAGCCGTGTACTTGCCCTATATATTTTTTCACAGTCAACATACTTCTTGCTTGTTAATGTCCAATAACCAGTTAATCTAGATAGCTTTTATGAAACTACAGACCTATATTTACTGCTGAATAGTTTGTGATCATGGAGCATTATTACAATCTTTTCATGTGCAAAAACTTGACTAGTTCAGTGATAAATCATTGCAAGTGGTAAAAAGTTAAAAAAAGCATAACCCAGCATACCAAACAGTAAAATTACAAGTAACTTCCAAATAGGTCAGTAAATCTCTGCAGTGATTTTCATCGGGACACCTCAGGCTTTTTACTGTTGCTCTTTTAACATTGCTGTACGATTCTGTCGAGATACATACAGGAAAATATGTTAGGGTAGTTACCAAAAGGGTTAAAAAGAAGTATCTGAATGACATATCAGCACTATCCTAAAAATCATTGAACCCAGCTATGGTTTAGATCTTAATGCTTTCTGGTTTGTGGAGATAAATGCATTAGCAATTGTGAGGTGCATTACAGTACAAAAAAGTCACATAAGTTCTTGTGGCAAGAATAAGGGCCTAGTAGACTGCAAATATCTGAAACTGAAATAAGTAATCTAAATATCAGCCAAATTATTAGCCTAATAAAAATATTTAATTTATTCTCTGGACAAACTTCAGCTTAAGTTCTCTCATTCTATTTGCAGCCATTTTGATACACATGAAGAAATTCTACGTATATGAAGAAATGGAACAATTACTGTTACTCAGAATATCATTACCTTAGAAAATATTAAAAGTTTCATTTTTTCCCTATAAAAAGACATTAAGGAGAACCAATGGGTTTTTTTACTTCTATTAAATTTTTTAATTGTAAAATTATTATGAATTTGAAAGGACTACAGTAACAAATACTTTAGGTTGGATGAGAGACCTTACATATTCAGTACTATTTTATCTCATTTTCTATTGAAATGACTGGATATGTAATAAAACAAAATATTTAACAGGAATTCTTCTGATTTTTCCCTGCAGCAAGAAAATGTTAAACACTGATATTACAAAGTAATTGGATTCACTAAAAAATTTTGTTCAGGGGTAGTGGATAATGGGTGTAAAATGGAGAGAAACAAGGTATCCGCAGGTTGCTAGCTTATATTGTTGATCAAAAATGCATGCTATTGTCAGGAACTCATTCTGGTTTTGCAGTTAAGAATATATGAAATATGTAGTACTTCACTTCTCAGCAGCTTTTAAAGAGTTTGTGTGTAAATTAGGTAGCTTATTGCCTTTTATGGTGCTTCTATACTGCCTTTGCTTAACAAAAGTTTTATTAAAAGAAGTAACATGCCATTTAAGTTTCCAAATTGATGGGAAAAGATGGAGTCATGGGTTTTTTTCACCTTGATATTTCCTTTTTAAAATTTCTAGTACTCTGAAGCTGCATTTCTTTATAATTGCGCCTGTTCAACACATGCAAGCATTTATACACGTTCACATATATTTTGATCCATAGATGCCTACTAATATAGTGTAAATTTCTTTGTTATCTCTAATTAGCTTGTTTTCAAGGAGTGTACCATGAGTCTCACTTTCTAAGCCAGTCTACCTTGTCAGGATCTATCATTTAAATAGCTGGAGACATTTACCTTGAGCCAGTTCCTCATCTTGTACTGTATTGCTGTTTCTTTACAAGACATGTTTGGTGGGACAGTTTATTTTTATGGCCTTTTAACAGCCCAGTTCTTTCTAATACTTTTGTCAATGGTCTGGACAGCGAGAACGAGGGCACTCTCAGTAAGTTTTGCAGAGGACACTAGGTTGGGTGGGAGTGTTGTTCTTCTGGGGGGAAGGAAGGCTTTGTAGAGAAATCTGGACAGCTGGATCAGTGGGCCAAGACCAACTGAAGGGGATTCAGCCAGACCAAGTGCTGGGTCCTGCAAGGCCTGAGTGTGTTGGAGGTGCTGACTGAATAAATGGAAATGGGTAATTTATTAAACAAAATACAACTGTTCTCATCACTTTTGCCCAGCCTCAATCATATTTCAGTAGAGTGAAGGCAAAGAAAATTTTAGGTAGTAAGGAGGCAGCCATGTTTATCTCAAAATATAAGTTAAAACTTTATGGTTTCACATTTTGTTTTGTTTTAAACTGTTTCTCACCTTTACCAAGTGTGATAAAAAAGGTATGAGAAGCAATAGAAGAGGTATTATGGTGTAGACATGATCATGTTTGGCAGCAGTAGCCTTCTGAACCAATTCTAATTATATTTTTGAGTTGAGTAGCTGTCAAAACTGTTTCCACCAAGTGTCTCTAAATAAAAAAGAAGGTGCTGTTCACCTGTTGCACTTACACATAAATGATGAATTTATACACAAAACATCTTCTCTACTAGGCGTGTATTTATATCTGTATACTTGTATTTCCATTTCCAGTATTTTATAGTATTTTATATGTAGTCTATTTTCTTTAGTGTGCATGTTCAGTGTTTTTCAAAGCACTTACACAATTATAGAATCAGAGAATTGTTAAGATTGGGAACTACATTTAATTACTAGACATTGCTACAAAATATTTTTAAAAAGAAAACAGACTGTGATTACCATGTGCAAATTAGGTAGAAGAATAATGTAATTAGAAAAATTGAATCCATATTTTTCAGTAGACTGGATGCTTTATGTCTGTAATACAATGATAATTAGGCACTAATATAGAAGCTGGTTGAGAGAATGGTTACAAACACTGTTTATGAAGTTTATTAAAATAAACCTATAAATAAGAAAAGGCACCTACATAAAGATATTCATTGCATATGTCTCTCAAGCCATACACCACAGACTGGATCTTAATTAGGCACATGAGTTCATATGAATATTATATCCTTTCACTTTCAATTAATGTTAAATATTCTACTTTTATTTTTGTTAATTGTTAAGGAGCAATAAAATTTATGGCCTTAACAGTGTGCAGCCCTGTGCTTAGTATCACACAGTTATGGTGTACATGTTGATAGTTCTCTGTGATGTCTTTGTATTCCTTTTTGATTATCCTTTTAACACCAAAATCAACAAGAGCATTTTAACAATGATAGATGAAAAAAGGAGAAAGCTACCAAGTCACTTCTTACTCCCAATAAGCGTTTCTGCAAAGTATATGTCATGGTCAGTAACTGTGCTTATGGGAAAACTCTTCCTTTATTTCTGTTCAGTTTAGCATTTCCATAAAGGAAGGACAATTTGGATTCCCGATGTCTGCAGCTCATCTGAAGAAAAGACATTTTTGAGACATTGCTCTTTATTTTAACAGCATTACCTTGTGAAATTATTTGTCTTCAACTTTTTAAGGAGATGATCAGTTGGTGAATCATTATCAAAGAAAAATTTAAAGGTTCTTCGGTTCTTCTTAGCATTTCATCTTCTTTTCTGCTTTCAGCATTCAGTTGAGTAATTTTACATTTCTATATATGTAGTAGTGTCTGGAGATCAAGCCAAGCAATGTTTCTTCATAGCTTTTTTCTGCCATGGCCATGGGAACTAGAGATGTTAGAGAGCAGTGTGCTGTATCTCAGACTTTGAAACTTCTACAGTTATTTGCACTGAGAACAGGTGGAACTACAATGAACTCTGTTCTTGCCCTGCAAAACTGAAAAACAAATAGGTATTGAAGACCAGTGGTAGGAGAAAGAGTTACTGAGCCATGCCCAGAGGAAGTTTTTTGTCCAGTTTCAGTGTAGATGTCCCATCTTGGGTGTCTCCTTTCTCCATCTTAGCCTTACGTATTGCGCATCATCATTTAATGCCATTAGGCAGCTGATCACCTCCTAGTGTTGAAGGGGGAGAGAATTGAAAAGGGGGAACTGGGAAAACTCATGAGATAAAGACTGTTTAATGGCTAAAGCAAAAGCTGTGTGCATAAGCAAGACAAAATGAAGAATTCATTCAGTGCTTCCCATGATCAGGCAGGTGTTCAACCATCCCCAGTATGTCAGGGCTCTATCACACACAATGTTTAATGGGGAGGATAAGCACCATAACTCTGAATTTCCCTCTGCCTTCTTCCCCCAGCTTTTGTTGCTGACTGTGCAGCATGATATAGAACATCCCTTGGGCCAGCTGGTGTCACTTGTCCTGGCTGTGTCCCTTCCTAAGTCCTTGGGCACCCCCAGACTCCTCATTGGAGTCGCAGCATGAGCAACAGAAGCACCCTTGACTCTATGTAAGTGCTGTTCAGCATTAACTGTAACTTCCCTGTGTTATCAACACTGTTCTGGACACAAATCCAAAACACAGCACCATGTGCGCTGCTTTGAAGAAAATTAACTGTATGCCAGCCAAACCCAGTAGTTTGCACTTATTTTCCTCTTTTTTTAGTATGCCTTGATTTTCACTTTGGACTTAGAAGAAGGGTCAGTATTTAAAGTGTGCAATTCTTGCTAAGACAGATAGTTAGTAGAAGCAATATGATGTGAAGGACATATCATAGAGCAGAGGAACAGCTGATACACTTAAGGAGCACACGTTTTGTTTTAGGGTTTTTCATTTGCAAATTTTGAGCTAAACATATTTTGAATTTATCTTAAATGCATTAATCTTCCAATCAGATTGAAAGAAGATGCATGTTGTCTGTGTAGAAGAGAAGAAAGAGGATTGTAAGTTTCAAATCTTATAATAAAAATTGCAGATCGACTTTTTAATCACTGTATGTTGTTATTAGTAGCCATAATTCAGTGGCTGATACTTGTGATCACAATGAAAAATTTACTTTCTTTGTTATATAGATATATAAAAGTAATAAGATTAAAATATTTTTGCTGCTATGCTTGTGCTTAAGTTTACTTAAGCAAATATAACATTTTACTACATGGCATGAAACCACTGAATCTTTTACACTCGGTTGTCTGAAATACATGTCGGAAATAACTCAGTGCATTGTAATAGTCATGAATGAAAAAAGTGTGGATACTGAGCATCGATTCATACTCAGGACAGATGTAAAATGTCAGCATCTTTTTCCTGGGAAGCATATGATGAATTATGAGAGAAGAGTGCACCATGATGTCCCTATCAGATGCTAACATACGGCAGGGAAAACTGGCACCCCCGTTTATTCTCAGTATCTATCACGCTGCTTACCCAAGTGCAGTGATAATGCTGCAGCTTGCATTCTTTTCGGGGCTTGTGTATTGAAGATACTGTTCTAATACCACCATCCGGAACAAAAAATATGCTTTGTTAGCTCAGCTCTTTCAAGGCAAACTAAAATCCCATGTATGAAAACCTGCAAATGCAGTTCAGTTAAAGGTGGTTTAATGTTTTTCATGCTCTGTTCTTGACGAATGACAAAGGTTTACCATTTTATGGGATGCTCGAATGTTTTTAAGAAAGTACTCCTTTAAAAAAAAGTGAACCATTTTTTTTGCTTTGAAAATCAAGAGACACTATTCCAATAGTTTTCTAATTTCTCAGAGTGATTTTCTGAGAGGAACAACTTTATAAGATCTCTCAAAATCTTGTCCATAATTATATGCGGCCATGATAAATGGTGGTAGAAAGAAGAAAAGCTTTTTTAAAAAAGCAAATAATGTGGGAAGGGACACAGTCAGTGTTGAAACAGTAGAAACAGAGTTTACTATAAATGAAGAATAAGCCACTGAAAACTTTCATTTTTTTCTATGGTATCTGAGGATGCATCTATTTACCTTGCAGGAGCTTGGCATATATTTAAACGACTGGAAGTACTCAAGTGCTGTTGCAAGAATCAGGTGAAAGAGTGAAGTTGGTCCAGGTGATGCCTTAAGCAGCTGGAACAGAGGCTAGACAGAGTTGAGGGGAATAGAAAGGATATTTATTGAAGAGCCTTCAAAGGCCACACTCTGGCAGTACCAGAGCCACAGCTTTGGCTCTGCCCAGATGTCTCCAAGATGGAAGCAAAAGAGGGCTTGGTCACAAGATCTCACATTTTTCTAAGTTTTGGTCCAATACAGCCCCAGCCCATGAAGTCCCATCCTTCTTGTTTTTATTCTTTTCAGTCCATGTTGTTTATACTCTTGGCCCTGTGATCCAGATCGGCTGTCCTTGGGTCCCATGCTAGAGAAGGAACTGTTGTGTCTACCTACCATGTGAAGAGAGCTTATTATCCCCTTATATGAAAACCCAGACCCACACACCAAAGCAGCACAAAATCCAAAAAAGGAAAAAATGAAAAGCTAAAACCCGAGGTATCACAGGAAAGGGTGTTTTGTGATCCTTACTCACAGTGACTAACACTGGGCCAGTGACAGGCCATTGGGGCAGCTTTTGGTCACAAATTTTCCATGGAAAGATGTACCAATGCAGTGCTTGTAGCATCTCTAACCTGTTCAAAATCAACAGCATGTGCAGGTGGCTTGCAGGTCTCCACCATCCTCTGGAAAATTTTGAAACCACCACAGTGAGAACTGAAGGTCCTGCAGGGGTTGCAGTTATATCAGCTGCGCTACCAAAATTCCTCTGTCGCAGGGCAAGGGGAGGAAGGCAGTAGCTGAGACATCTGTTGGGCTGCTCTAGGGAGTTGCACTAGAGAGAGCAGCTAAGACTGTTTGTATGACTTGGGCTTCAGAAAAATGTGCCTTCTAAATAGGCTTTTGGGTGTACAAAATACCTGCAGTGCATTTTCTGGGGTGTGGTGGGAAGTTGAGGTCAGCTAAGACCGCATGCAAATTAGGGTAGGAATGTTAAAAAAAATTCTCTTTTGGTGGAAAATGTATACATCTGGTTTAAAGTTTGCCATGGACTACTTGGGTTGCTTCTTTCCCCCTGCCCCCCTGCCCCAAACCTCTGAAGTCATTGATCTCTGCCATGGAAAGGAGATTAGCAAATATTACTCCACTGTAGTTCACATATATTATGTCTGCCTGTTTTTGTGGGAGATCAAGTTTAAATCTCTACAAAATAGAGGGTGTTCTATGAACCTCCATTACCAAAAGGGATGATGCAAACAAATTGGACTTCCTGATCTTTATGAAGAATTTAATCAATTTTTCTGTAGTACAGGCAAAAATAAGGGGGTTTTAGGATATTTTTTTCCAGAGTGTAAATTCTAGCAAAAATTTAAAACTGAGACAAGAACATTTTTCTAGTTCTTAGATAACATTTTCATAGAAGAGTTTCCAGGTTTTTCTTTTCATCCACGTATGCTTTCTGCATATACATACAACATTAGACTTCAGCCTCTACTTAAAATATTCTGATTCTTGTCACAGTCTAATTTATTGAGTACTTTGTCTGTGTGCTGTGGGCATCATTAGGAAGTCTTCCCTGTAAAGGCATAATCTTATAAAATGGGGAGAAAGAATTGTAAAAACCCAAAACAATTAATACCTGACACTGACTTTCCAAAATTTTTAGCTCATGGTTAATTATTTGATTTCATATTTCTGCTTTTATTAATCTCATTTTAGTTTTCATTGGTGTATTTTAACTTTTTTTCAGATTAATCTTTTTTGATCTCAAAAGGGCTTATGTTTCAGTGAGTGCTAGCCTTCATTTTTTGTGTCTGTATGAAGCCAAGATATACTTATATGGAAAAAGTTAGTATTAGACTGTTGCTGTTGGCTCAGGTGGTTTACCAGTACAAAAGCCTTGCTGGCTTATTTCTCTTTTGGGAGACGAAATTAGTGATAGGTGCTTTGTTACTGGTTTGGCTGCTTTTTGTCACTGAAACCTGTTAACTTTCTGAGAAATGTGCATCGTTTTCCTTTGCTGAACGCCGTAATAAGTAGCAGCAGAGATTTTCCTGTCTACCTTTCCATCACTATAATAGCTCACAGAACTCTACTCAAAGTTATGCTTGTATTTTTTGCCGACTTTCTTGTTGCTTTCTGTGGATGGGGTGTAACAAATAACCCCAGTCTGAGCCAAACATTCCTCCTGTATTTCTAACCATTTGTCAGAACTCATCAAAAATGTGATGATCAGTCTTAGATTCAGTGTAATTTCTGTGGGAATATTCGTCTGGGTTTTTTGATATAATTTTCTTTGATAAATGTATCAATATGTATGAAAGTATCGATATTCAGAAATAAAAGAAAGGAGTGTTTTGGTATGTAGGTCTACAATTAAATAATCTACTTTCCTAATGACACAGAAGGCTATAACTGTCACATTAAGACAGTATCTCATACATATACTTCCATAAAATAGGAAACATCTGTGTTGTGTTTCTTCTAGTAGGAGAGGGAAATATTCCAACTGTTATGTACATCTGGTGCTGCTTTCCAGCATTATATATCACATAATACGTGGCAAAACCACCAAATTTTTTAATTTTCTTTTCTGTCTCATTCTTATGCTGTCTGTACAGTTAGCTTCTATACTGCTCTTCTTTCCAGTGCTGAATCACACTTTCTGCCCTGAACATCAATGGACATCATCAGCAAAGTCATTAAAAAGCTATAGGAAAAGTAAAGACAGAAGTAAAACAGCTACAGTTGAAAATATTTTTTATCTTAGCTAAGCATTTATGAAAAAGAGATAGAATTCAATGCACTGACCACAATGATATCTCTGTCCATAGCAGCTAAATCTGTAATCATAAACTCTTTATGTCTCTTCATAACTTAAAATTCCACTCTTGTCTCCCTGCTCACCCCCCCGACCCCCGCTGTGGGGTCCATGACTTACCATTTTTTGATCCTAACAATTTTTTGGTCATAAAAACCTGCCAAATCTGCTCACAGGATTTTCCTAAAATTCCAAGTTTTCTGAGTTGGACTCTTAAAGTGTATTTCTGGAGCTGATCTGACTCGAATGACTAAAGTAGCTGAAACTGTCTGAGTGAAAAGACTCCAGTAACTGTTCACAAGCAACAAACAATTCTGGTGGCATTTGGATTTTTAGAGAAACAGGTCTTCATAAATGTAAAGGTAGTGATGAAAGCCCAATATTAGGATTTTCTTGGAACTGAAACTTGTAGTTTAAAAGACTTGTTTTTATCCCCATATGTACACATGAGCAAATATTAACAACACACATCGAGCTGTTACACATCGAGCCGCAATATAAAGAAGCAAATAATACGATTTAATTTTTACTTTTTATTACAACATCATATCTTCTTTAAAAAAGCCCATATATTGGTCATAATAATGTCACAGTAGTAATTTTATATGGAGGAGTAAAAGTAGAAGTTGTGAACATCCCTTCATGGATTGTTCCCTTCATGGGGCTGTTCAAAGAGCCCAACAGCATTTCACATTCTACTATTGTGCTGAATACAGTAGTGTTTAGTAGGAGTGTGACGTTCAGCAGCCTCCTGAAAGGATGTGCATTTCTAAATGGGGGCATGGTGAGAGAAAATTTAAAGTTAACTACAATTAGAGAGCATGAATCAGTGATGGAAGGCTGATGGATGGGCCTTGGGGTGGATGACATTCAGGTGGTTCAATTATGAAAAATAAACATTCCTTGGTAGTGCAAAGATGCCTACTTTGGCCACATAGGGTTACTGTTTGCTGTGAATCTCTCTGAGGTCAGATTTGTAGAACAGGACTGACAATTGAACTCTAGGCTTCCTGAGGTGAAGACATAAATGGAAATTATAAAGTCCTTCTGTCAGAACAAGCAGGGGAAAAAATCAGCTGCATTCCGTTGCACTGCAGTGCAGAGTGAGTAGGCTAAATACATTGACAATTTATGGCAGGCATAGCTGAAGTGAAGCTCAGTGGTGATAAAAATAGGATTTTAGAGTCTAGTGTAACAGAAAAGTTAATTAACTTCTACAAAGTAGAAACTAGTTCAAGTTGTAAACAGATGCTCATCAGTTTCCTGCACACATTCATCAAAATACAACCTTATGCTCAAAGATGCTTACTCATAATGTATTCTTTAGATCATAATACATTCCTAGAAGCCTTATGCAAATTACTATAGCTTGTGTATGATGCTTATTTAATTGTGCCTACCAACTGAAATGTTTATTAGAGCTTAAGTGTCTTGAGAACATTGTGGCACAATTGTTAGGAATCAGAGTTGGTGCAAACCTCAGTTTATTGCACATATCTCTTTGCAGAATTGACACTACTTTCCATGGCTTTTAGTATTTAGAATTCTGCAGTGCTCTCTTTTCTAAATTGTACTTAAGACTCGCTGTAAGCAACATCTCATCTTGTAAGGACTAAGTAATATTAAGTGGACAAATGAAAAGCAATATTAGCAGGGAGTAGTGTTATGTATTCCCTGTTGAGGAAGTTAATAGAAACAGTTTCAAGGAAAATTGTTCACAAATGGCTTGCAGAATTTAACTAAACTCTCTTGCATCTCTCTATCAAAAAATGTACTCTTTTGCAGCAAAGCAATAATACTTTCCAATATATTCCATGACATGTTCCTTTCTTTGTACTTTTCACTGCTTGAATTGTTTGCTGCTACTGTCAGCTACCATTATTATGAATCATTTCTGCTTCTTTTTGCAAAGTTATTCTCAATTCAGTTGTCTTCTTAAGAGAAAATAAGAGCCTTAATAACAAAAATTGAAATGCTGTTTTGAGAAGACTTGAAAACAATATATCTCCATTTTATTTTGTCTCTGTTTTATTTTCACTTTTCAAGTCCCAGACCTTGTCAATAAGATATTTAAAACTCCTGTGGCCTGTACAAATATGAAAGGTAAAATTTAATGACAAATGAATGATATAAAATTATTTTTAACTTTAGCAAGAAAGCTGCAGCCCTTTGTTCCTGTTTCATTTGTCCACTTCTCTAAAATAATTTATCTTGCTCTGAGTTTCGACAGGTTTTGGTGCTGATAGTTTTTGAGAGTGATTTTCCACTGTGTAGGGTGAATACATTGACAGCTTATGCCTCTTCATGCATAAAATAGTGACATAATATATCAAAGCCTAGACATTTCAAAAGCAAAGCATGAAAAATAGATGGATAGGGCAATTAGCTCTGTGATTTCCTGCAGTCTGGAGACTTTAGGAGATGGTTGTATTTTAGTGCCCTTTGATAAATATATATAAAATAGAGAGTAGCTACCAAGTTACTTCCTGAGTATGATGGGGAGGCTGAAGATCAAGCACTTGACATTAGCAAACCAAATCAATTTCGAGATCAGAAGACCCATAGCACAACTCTTTAAGATCAGCTCAGCAGGGTACTTCACATACCATTTAAGCAGATCCAGTCTCTGGCTCACTCTTATAATCTTTTATAGGATGAGCAAAGAAGAAGTATGTTGCTTTTCTGAGAAAGTTTTTTCTTAAAGTAAAAATAGGCTATACTACCGTCTTCTAGAGAAAAGTAGACTTTCTCTGCCATATTGTTTAGTCACGCTCAGGAACATTGGACATTTTCAGGGCTAAGTGCTAAAATTTTCTTTAGAAAACCATTTTATTATCCTTGTCATTAATGCCTGTCCAGATCTCTACCAATGCCAACGGTTTACCATCTGTTCACAAATCCTTGTGGAACAAATATGTGCAAAGACTTATCTACACCTACAATTTTCATGAAGGAAAAGACCGACCCACAGACTTAGCCTTATGTGAAGGCCTCCATGAATGTTATATTTCAAGAAAAAAAATAATTTTAAGATGTCTGAATTAGCAGAGCTTTCAAACTGCACTCTTGCTTGGACATTAGTCAGTAAACAAAGTGGAGAGTATCTGTGTTGAATTATACTAGACAATCAAATAAACAAACCTGTGAGCATTAGAAAAAGGATATTCTTTCCAACAGATTCTTTTTTTTTTAACATAAATCAGCCCTATTTATCATAAGAATGAGCAGTGCTTCTGTTAAATTTAGCATGTTTTTCATTCCCTTCTGAAGAATACTGAAAGCAGCATGTAAGTTGATTGAGTGCCTAGACTAATAGTGACATTCATGTGACCAGGTGTTTCATATGCATGGCTTCTGTCACATGAAACACATTAATCTGAAACAGTTATTACTTTACTTAGGGAAGGGGAGCTGTGCAAGTATGGGCTTGGGGATTCACAGAACTATTGAAACTGTCAAGATCCAAACAGAACAGTGGAGTCTGGATTTTTTTTTTCTATTTTTTCTCTATTTTAGAAAAATCTGGTGCACATCAATCTCAAAACTGAAGCAATCCATGAACCTAGTGTCTGAAGTTAAAAGACTAGTACTGCATAAAGCATAACTGCAATCAGACTAGAAATCTAAGCTTCTCCAGAAGCACGTTACAATATTATGTAGTGCTCAGAACAGTTCAAAATTATGGGTTTTAAAAAGTCAATAATAATCTCATGGAGACGAGACAGGGATAGATGACCTTGAGATATAGGGCAAGTAATCAGCTTGTTTGTAACTACTTGAGCCTTTTCTGTATATAATCTTTACTTCTACTCTTCTATTCACCCTACTCTTTGACTGTCAGTGAGCTCTGTTGCTTCCTAAATATTTTTGTTGTATTCTTACCGATCTGTCCAGAACACATCCAATTGTCAATTGCACCCTGTTTGAAACTGCTACTATTTTTGTTTTTTATCTTCATAGTATTATTTTTGTAATGTAATCCCAGCTAGATCATTACATATTTGAGGTAAATTTCTTGCATTCCTTTTCATAATTCATAAGTTAATTTCCACTACATTGGAATGAGTCTTGCAGTACAAGTTCTTTAAAAAATCAGTAGAAATTTTAAATTTCTTGACACTTTTTGCTTTCCTTCTGCAAGATCAGTAACAGAAAAAAAATGGCAATCAAAAATAATTTGATTTTAGAACAATTATCCAGCTTCTGTGCCTTGTATATCCTGTTGGATATTGTTAAATATATTTAACTGTTATTCAGTAACCAGCCTAACCTGACAATTTCAGAGCAGAATCCTCACATCTCTAGAGAGACTACGTAAATAAATTCTGATTAATATCTTCAAGCGGCCAGAGTGGCATTTTCAAAAGTACTCAGTTTTGGTTGAAATGTATCTCTGAAATCAATGCAAATTTTATCACTAGCTCTAACAGGAATATAGAAATAAGAGAAGTGCTGAAGTCATGGAAACCAGCTCTTGGACTCCAGAATGGCACAAACAAAGGAAGAAGTGTGTTTTTCATCCAGCCAGCAGTCAGAAGGGTTTAAGTATTCCAGGCAGTACAGGCAGATGTTTAAAAGGCAAAATTCAAAGGAGAAAAGAAACTAAAGCCCCTTGTTGCTACACATCCACTATTAAAAAGCAAAGGTAGCCTGAGGCCAAAAAAATAAAGCTGTGCTAGGTATGTGTAGGTTCTGTAAACTTTTTTTTCTATCTGTATTTTTTTTCCTACCTTGATGTTTTATGGCCTATCTATGTGCTAGCTGCAAAAGAAGGACTGTCTAGAATTGAATTTCTGAAGAAATAAACAGTATGTTTAGACAATACCAGGAAAAAACTGTGATTTCTTGAGTGGGGAGCAGGGGTATTAAAAAACATGTTCTTGAAAAATATTTCTGGAATCAGTAAAATAAAACATAGAGCATCCTAAAATAATGAAAAGTAAATATTAGTAAGTATAGCTGTGAGATAGGCACCATGAGAGGGAGTTCAGTTTGGATAGCCCTAAGAAAACAACACACACCAAAAACAAAAGGGTTCCAGGCTTGCTAAGTGTGGGTGCTGTTGTGTGAGGAAGAAGGAATGGATAGGGCAGGAGACTGAGAGTGGGAAAAGGAGGGAGCTTCAAGGAAGTAGCTAAAATCTGAGGGAAGGTCTTTGGGGTAGGGAGGACCTCTAAATGATCTTGATTCACAAAGGTCATTGCCATGGTACTTTAATTTAAGTAAATTATTTTTGTTGAAGAAAGTGTAAGCTTTGTGTGTAAACTCTTAGAGCTTAATGTGCTACAGCTAGAGCTGTCGTACTTGATAAATAAACTAACTAAATAAAACTTTGATTAACAGGTGACAGCATGTTGCTGGTATGAAAACAGTTTAAACAAACAAATGTAAATAATAATAGTAATGGGGGGAAAAAGGTATCTGAAAAGTACTCTATTATTTGAGTTCTACTTTGTCTTCCACAATGTCCCTACATACTTTTCAGGACATTTAATATTTTTGTAACTAATTCAGTAGTTAAAGCAGAATCAAAAAGATGCATTTAACTACAGCTTAAATGTTGTTTGATTACTATGACTAAATATTTAGTGCTGGACTTTTCTGTTATTTGATACTGTGGCAAAATCTTGTTTACTATCCACTAAGCAATTAACTTTGAGTATTGTCATCTGAAAAAATTTCATACAATGGAAAAATTACTATCCTCTACTCATATCTGACAAACTGAATATGGCAAACCTCCTGTCTTACAGGAAAATTGAAAACCAAAACTTCTGCCTGCATTTTTTTTTTTTACAATGCTGTTGATTTCCTGTCTAAAGCACAATTTATGTGTCTTTTGTCCCTTGCTTTTGGGAAAGTAAAAGCAGCATCCCATTAAGAAAAAGTAAATATACCTCAAATACTGGATGTCAACCAAAAATTGATGCTAAAAAGCTCTAAGCGTAAGCAATAGTTTCCAAATAATTGTGGTGCTGCCATAAATTTAATAGCTTTAACATATAAATAAATTATGGGACTTATATATGAACACAGAAAAATAATTGATTTAATTGATGGACCCTTTAATCAGATTATCAATATCAACAGGTGGTTCCTGGCCTCCACCATTTGGAAATCCAGTTTTGCATGCATGTGTGTGTCCATAGAGTTTAATTTCTTCTTTTTTTGTGTGGAGTTGGTGAATGAACTTAAGACATATCCATTTAGTACACTAACTCTAGTCACAGATACATAGATACAGGCATCTGTATAAAGATTCCTTTGTTTAGCAGATGATGGCAGAAAAGTAGAGATAATGGTATAGAAGAGTTTGTAGTAGCAACTTAGTTTTCCTGACTTTTGAGGTTGCAAGTTTGATTGTCAGGAGAAGATTTTCCAGTATATCACTATGAGCAAATTCTCTAGAGGGCTGGAGGGGGCTGACTTTGCTGTAACACCCTGGTGATGGTTTTTTGATAGGTCATCCATTTTATAATTTCCATGTATTTCAGAGCACTGAGAAGAGAGTAACTTGGTCAAACACTGGCCTTGGTGTGGATTTACATGATGAGAAATCTGTGGCCTTTTTGCTCCTTTTGCCTACATGCAGAGGAAGAAAACTCCTGGATTTAAGTGTATTAGAGTTTTTGTATCTCATTGTTTCTATCTCAGACGAACAGGACTTGGAGAGCATAGAAAGACAATTCTGTGCATCCAATCAAACATTTGCAACATCACGTTGTAGGATATTCATTCTGACACCAAATGTACAACTAAAATAGGGAATAAAAGTTAATTTAAGGTGTCTGATGTTAGTTGACTATTGTGCTTTAATAAATGTTGGTTATCTTATATGCACCATAATTAAATCTGGGTGATGAAACTCTTACTGCTACATGCAAGTGATGATTTGATGATTGCAATTTCACATCTTCCTCCTTCATGGCTGCACAAGTAAATCTGTTTATGTACATGCAATTTAATTGGCAACACTGTTCTAATCTACAATGTATATTTAATTGAATTTTATACCTTAATTTAGGTAATGTGTATTTAATTACAATACATTCTTAATTTAGCACAAATAAAAATTATCTTAATTTTCCCCATAATTGTTTCTATTAATTAATGGAAAGAGGGTTGATTCCCTGAGATAAGTGCTTGCATCAATGCATAGGATATAACAAATCATGTGATGCATTATTTTCTTTTGCATAATAAGAATATTGTTTTCAAAGGTTCCGGTGATTTTTCAGCATGTTGTGGTAGGTAAGGAAATCAGATTAGTTTTTTGCTTGTTATTTCAAATCTGAAAATCCTGTTATTTCCTGTTTAAGATGTAGGTATTTTAAGCAGATGGACACTGAATTGTAAAGTACAGAAAGATAGAAAGAAAGCTAGGGAGGAAGATACCAACTGACACCCATCTTCCTGTGATCAGCATATACTAGTTGAAACAAAAGAGTCAAATAAGATGTGTTTACTTTACTTAAGTGTGAAGCCATGATCCTGATAAGAAATCTGACCAATACTTAATAAAGTCCAGTCATCATTCATAAACATAAATAATTTTGATAAAAACTATTAAAGCAGTATCTGTGACTTTGGAAATGGTATATCTTCTTTATTATTGACATGCATTATCTATTTCTTTTTAATAGATAGTGGTCTTTTTTCTAATATAAGTGATTCCTTTGCTAAGTTTTCTCATAGGCAAATTCTATATATTATTTTCCAAATACTTTATCTTGAATCTCATAATTATGAACTTTTGAATTTGCACATATATTGGATAGGCTTGAGGATTGAGTTTGTGCATCTCAGGTGTCACTAACTTCACAGAAGCACTGAAGTTTGTCATGTAAATGCCGATGAAAAACTTCTCACAGCTCAGTTGAGTTTGTTCTGCAGAAATATCTTAGTACTGCTTTCACTGCACTCAAGGTTACCCTTACATGTCAGCTTGTCATATTCAAAGGTAGGACTTTGAAAGTGAGCTTGTATTTGGATCCTGCCCAAGGTAATAAATGGACTTTGGAATTCTGAGGCCTGTGGTGCAAAGTCACATCTCTGGACATCCATACTTAGTGTAGAAGAATCACTGCTAAGTTATAAAAAATATGTTTGTAGAGCCAAATATCTCTGTCAAGGGCTGTGCAAGCGTTTGGGCATTATGCTTTCCAGCTCTCCTGATTCTGACTGCTGACTGCTGAGAACCCTAAGCCTGCTCTGCATGGGGCTGTCCGATACTTGTCACACTTACTAATGAGCACTGAGCTGCTTCCAGCCAGAGCCTAGATTTTTAAGGTGACATATACAAAGTGAATGCCTTGCTAATAAATCCTTTTGGACCCTTGCTGGCCTGCATCAGACCCAGCTGTATGTTCTCAGTAGCAGTGATGCTGTTTATCTGCAGTTCAGACATATTGCTCACAGAAAAGTGAGGCTGCAGCATATGGAAAAAAACTATTAGTAATACTTTAAAAGCTTTTCTCCTGGATTTTTAAAGCATTTTGCCATGCTTCTTGCAAGAGATTGAGTGTATCTTCTTTGGAACTGTGTCAGGAAGTTTTCTCATCTGTGCTCTGCAGGTTAGCAAGTGTAGCTCTTAGCAATGACTAAAAATAGTTTTTACAATTATAGCATAAATGAAATTATATCTGCCAAATAGGTGGGGATTTCTGCATTGGAGTGAATTAAACAAAGGCATTTATCCTCCATTATTTTTCTGATACCTAAGAAAAGCCCAAAAGTCATAAATTATTTGGTCCTGAACAAATTACTTGCCTTTATTCTTCACTTACCTGTTTTATAAGGAATCTGAAAGGCATCTTTTGTTGTCACATCAAAATGACAATCAGTTTTATGCTCTCTTTTTTCTTTTGCTAAGCTCTGTGTGAGCTCTGTCAGTTGTGATGATTTTCATATACTTGTGGAAGTTTTATACATTGTATGAGTTTATATAAGTATACTGTCAGTGTGCACTAGCTGTTCCTTATGACTAGAAAGTAAACAAGAGAAGAGTTTGGAGAAGCCAGCCCTGTGTTCCAACTGAGATGTCACAGACCTGCTTAAAATCTTTTATTATGAAGTTTGTAGGATTTTTGCTCTACACTGACTATGGGCTTTTTGGGAATTGGTAAAGAGAAAGGGACAGCCCAAGCTGCTATCCAGAACATATAGTTATTTGAAATTGAGTAGGAACTCTGTTTTTTTTTTTTTTGTTTGTTTGTTTGTTTTAACAAGTGAACTGTATTTCTTCCTACCTTCTTTCCAGTGGAGTGTTTGTCATTAGTTCATATAAATTAGAGTTTCAGTAGTAGTGTCATGGAAGTAGGCTATATACACTAGCTGCAAAGTGAGTGGTTCTTTTAGACCAGAAAAGAAAAACTTTACTTCCTCACTATGGTAGCAGATTAATTCAATTAGGTCAATTTACTAAGGAATTATGACAGGAAACTGGTTTACGACATAGATTTTACGTCAGGGGTTTTTGGCCGGAGGATAGGGGGATTAAAGAAGTTGTGCTGCCATGGTTGAGTTTCCAGCTTGTGCTGCCCTTGGAGAAAGGAACAGGCTCTGTGTGGAGAGAGAAAGAAGTTCTTTCACTTTGCTACAAACTGGTAAAAGGTCTCACATGTCAAAAGTCTGTACCTGCAGACTGGCTCCGGAGTATCTGTTCTCACATCCTTAGGTGCAACAGGGCTCTGGAACATATTGAACAGAACCTCTCCTGCAGAAGAAGCCATACAGCAAGATAATAAAGCATGACTGAAAAAGTTGTTATCATATTAATTCTTTTTTAAATTGTGCAGCTGTAAACAAGTTCTGCATTTGAATTTCTCAGAATGTTAATAAAGCCCTTCTAACTGCTGGTTATTATCCTTGGCCTCCAGATTTTTTCTGAGTGCTGAATTTATCTTGCACTGTCAGCTTTCATCATAATAAATGGTGTAAATCCTGTATTTGCAGAGCAAATTTGAAATGCGTATTCTTAGAAAATCATTAACAAATAATACACACGGCTTTATTTCTGTATTAATCTGAGATGGCTACCTTTGCAAGACCCTTGAGCTGCACTTCTCATTTAGTAAATGGGTACATGTAACATTTACCTTCATCTGCCTTAGTTTTGAACACTGTTGCAGCTTCACCTTCTTGAGTCTGGCTGTGTTCATTTTATTTCTGAGTTACCTTGCTTTTTGTGCAGTCTAGTCGAAGTCCAGACTAATTTTCATGCAATCCTCTCCTAAGATAATACTACCAAAAAAAAAAAAAAATTATTGAAAGCGGTCCCTGGCTTATCATCCCCTATCTGAAAATTTACTAATAAACAGCAGGTAAAATAATCTCTAAAATTTGATTTTCAGCAGCGGCCAATCAAGAAAAATAGTGTTCAGAAAAAGTTTTTTACTCTTTCTAGAAAGCTACATGTGTTGTAAACAAAGAAGTATACATTTCTAATTTTGATTTTCTATAGGGCAATACTGATCCCATATCATTTTATACTACTCTGTAAGCAGACCCTTATGAAATCTATGTCTCTCATTTAGACAAGATGAATACTTTATTTATGATGGATGTAGTGAGATAAGTGTTTTAAAGGGAACATAAGAGACAGTTATGTTCTCGTGGTATATTTAAATAAAGCCAGGAAAGTGAATTTGTAAGAGCAGCATAGATCCTATTCACCATCTAGAAAATGTAATTGCCTAGCACAGCACTGAATTTCCTTTTCACCAATGTTGCTACAGTGAGCTCCAAGAAGAATTGTAACTCTTCTTCATTTTACTGTTCAAGTCAATCTTGTGGATTTTAAGGTACTCAGTAAATGTAGTTATGACTAGTTAAAGGCAAAACCAGTAGGGGATGGTGGGCTATGATTCCTCAGTGGTTAAATTAAGTTTGTTGGGCCCAGTTCTATATACACATTTCAAACACCAATGCTGTCACTTATTCTTCAGAAACAGATGAAATAGTGTTCTAAACAAGTCTGCAATTTCCATAGGGGTACTATTTTGACAACTGCCAGTAGCAGAAACCATACTTTTAATCAATATTAAAACGAATCCATGGGTGTCTGTCTTAGCACAGAATAGTCTTAGAAGTCTAGCATTGCCTCAGGATATAAAAAATATAAATAAACTCTTACTGAATATTTTTATCTTAATGTAGTTTTAGATATTATCCAGAATAATATTTTTTTGACAGAGAGAATATAAATTTTTTCTATAAATTACTTAAATCAAGTAACATTTTAAAGGAAATGATGAATTACTGATAGCAAATTAACTTTATAACATTTATCTGTCATAGCATTTCATTTAAAAGAAATTATGAAAAAATAAATAAATAAGTATTTCCACGTTTCAACTCTTTTTGCTTTTAAAACTTTGATCTCAGTAGGTTTTGGACTTTGTCCCAAATGCAGCCTCAAGACACCCATAGAAATGAATCACCAACTGTGAGCTAAAGCAATCCAGGAGGTGACATGAATATCAGTTACTGTCTTAGATTCAAATGTCTTGTCTTCTTTTGGTCTGGCTGTGGCAAGCCAGCATTGTATTGTGCTGCTGTGCTTATGCAGCCATGAGCAGCTTTTACAATGTGTAAGAGAAATGACACCACCATATGTCCTAATTGTTGGAGCAATGGACTGCCCTCCTGTGGGTTGTCATTATTTCTTCATAACAGTGCTGCCAGACATGTAATCTACTTCTCATCCAAGATTTAGAATGTGTCAGCTCAACATTCTCTACTTCTCTCTTCCTTCTCCACTTCTCCCAACACTGCACTTTAAAGAAGAGCTATAAAACTTTTGGTGTAAGTGTAATGTGACTTTCCTTTGCACAGTAAATATGAGTGATGTGAGGGGTTTGCATCAACACTTTTTGTTTCTAGGTGTTCATGTGTCAGCCTGCCTCACTGGTTCATGAAGCTCTCTCCCAGTTTCCTATTCTCACAGGATTTCTTACGGCCTCCTAAATCACTCAGATAATGGTGGCCTTGAATTGAAATGATGAACACAGGTTTCTTTTTAACTTATTGTAACTTAAATTAGCTGTTTTGTCTGGAAAGCAAGAACATTTCCTTGTTTCCTTCTTCCCTGTGTGTCTGTGTCAGTTCAATTAATGTATTGGCTAAAGATGTATCAAAATTAATTTTAAAGGTGTCCTACTTATGGCTATCTTCCATAGAAGCATAGAATGACTAGTTTGGAAGAGACCTGCAATAACATCGAGTCCAACCCATGCTGGAACACCTCAACTAAACCATGGCACCAAGTGCCAAATCCAGTTGTTTTTTTAAACACATCCAGGGATGGTGACTCCACCACCTCCCCAGGCAGACAATTCCAGTACTTTACCACTCTTTCTGTAAAAAAATGTTTTCCTAATATCCGACCTATATTTCCCTTGGCACAGCTTAAGACTATGTTTTTTAGACTATTCAGTGCTGCAAGAGTATGTACAGTTCATACATACTGTGGCCAGGTACTGGCAGTAATGAGAGACGGAAAACTGAGTTTTGGAATCATTTGTTTTAGCTGATATTTTTCAGCTTAGTTGATAAATGCAATAACAATATCTTTAATAATAAATAGATAAAATATATTTTTAGTACTTTAAGTTCTTGGCAGCCCCACAGCTGTTAGGCTGATGAAAAACAGAACATTCAGATTTAAATTTCTGTATTTAAATCTGCCAGTGTTTGAACTTTACTGTATATTTTTGATGACTTGGGTGGTTTGCTTACTAATTTGGAACTTTGCCTAATGTTTTTGTTAAAATAGAACTTTCTATCTTATAATTAATCTCCTTGTTCTGTATCTTCGTACAATAAAAGTGCAGAACAAATGAGTACTTGAAATGTTAGATGTATAATGAATAGTTGGGGTTTAAACATAACTATTTTCCTGACAAGGACATGGTACTGCTATAACCAATTGGCCGTCTTACGTAATTCTTCTGCCAGGTCCTCTTTTATTTATTTATTTTTTTAATAGATTGCCCAATAAGAAACTGCAGATAGTCATGACTTTTATAAAAACATGAAATGAGCTAGTTCATTTCCAGAAACCAGTGAATCTACTTTATTAATTGTTTATTTAAAATTCAAATTCCCTGGTCTTATCTCCAGTGCGAAGAGATAAGTGGGAACTTGCACACCGTGGGAATAAATGAGCTTTTGTTATTGATTTATGAATAGAACATCCAGGGGGAAAAAAAAGAATATAGTCCATCTGCTCATGCAGAGTGCCATCTTCCTTTCTTAATGAACACAACCAGTGAATTTAGTCAAGGATGTTGAACTGTATAAAACCTTATGCAGAGGTAACAGACTAGGTTTCAAGTTCCAGAGGGCCTGTGCTTCTCAAAAAGATATTGTGGATTGAATGAGAGGTTTAGACAAGCCCTGCCTTAGGCTCAGATTTTGGCAGCAGCTCTACTTAAGTGATGTGCACCCAGATCGCTCTGGCTCACAAGTTCTCAAGAATGGCTGATCAGGTTATAAAATTAATTTTTTTCTTTTTAAGTAGACAGGAGATTAACAGAAAAAAAGGCCTTAAACAGTTACTTACTACACAGTATGAAACAAAAGACCTACTAGTAGATTACATAAAACAGTGAACAACATAAAGGTACCTATCCATGGCTAGCCCAGAAACAGTATAAATTAGGAGTCAATGAAACTTGCCACTGAATTGATGATGGTGCACACAAAGTCCTTTCACTCAACCCTGGAGACAGTAACTCAAGGCAGGTATCCCAAGCCTTGAAGAGTCATCCCCACACATTTCCAGGGAATGTGCAGCAGCTTTCTGCTTTGTGAAAGTTTGCTATAGTATTTATAGTTTGTAAAGTGAATTGTCTGTCAGTGAGAAATTCCAGCTTATCTTCCTTCAATCTTGCTTTCAAGGTACTGTCAGCTGGGATTGTCACTTCCGTGGTGCCAGAATAACTCACTACAAGACAAGCTGTCCTGATTGAGTTTTTTACCAATTAACAAATTCATGTGAGGGGGAGATGCCCTGAATTATTGAACCAGCAAAGAGACAACAGATAAGCTCTCCTGTTGTGGAGGGAGAGAATATCTGCTACAAAGGGAGAGGTTTGACTTTATTACTCCTGTTCCTGTTTACCTGAGCTTCTCACACTGGCTTGCTGTTTCTTTTGATGCTGTCTGCATTCAAGGCTGGAAGGGGTTTAGTGTCTCAGTCAATTAGATCTCTCATGTACAAAAATATCTTTCCTGTAATGTTATGTAGAAAGTATGGGCCTAGACTAAGAAATGATTACAGTTCTGCAGGATGTCATGTGATTGTAGGACTTTCACAGTACATCTAGATAGATGCACATGCACAATCCAGAGCCTTACAGAAGAAAACTGATGATTGGGGTGTGACATGCGTGCTATTGCCTTATATTTTTTCAGTCAAAACTTTCTATTTCTGAAACTGCCCAATGGCTGTCTCATGAATTTGATCTCAAAATAAGATGTGATATTTTTGGTGTTTGACACTCCTTATCTACTTGACTGTGCAGTGTGCCTTGGAAACATGATGCCATGTTAAATGCCAGGCCATGTTTCAGGTAGATGAATTCCATCTGTGCAAATTATATTTTCTTGTGTGAATCTCAGTGCCACACAGCTTTTTTTCAAATACCTGTAATTTAATTTCTTGCATGTTCTGGTGTTATTTGATTGCACTTTTCCTGTTAGGATCACTAACTTTAGTAAAGGGTTGTGACATGACTTTATTAGATGTCTGAAAAGAAGGCCTGAGTACAAAGGTCATATTACATCATCTTATGCAGGTCAAAGCACTGCTATGTATTGAATAGTCATACGTAAGAAAACTTAGGCAAGTGAAGAATAAAATTATATAGTTTATAATAGAAGTTCCCAGAAAAAATCAGGGATTTGCCAAAGCAGCGGCTCTGTCAAATGTCTTTGAAGAAGGCTTTTCTTCTCAAACTAAATGTGATTTAAAAAAAAGTTTAATGAAAGAAAACCTCTTCACAAGTTGGAGTACAAACCTCATGGAGCCACACTGCTATTTCTGACAAAACAGCTTTTATAATTGCAAGTCGGTTGTCTTGTCTAAATCAGGTCTTTAGTAACTTACGCAATTGACCAGGATTATATGTGGCTGAAAACTTCTTTTTTTTATGTCATTTTTAGCATTTCTAAACCTAATATGCTGGAAGGCACCTCCATGGAAGTAGAAGGGAGACTATCACTACTTCAGAATTTGTCCTTAAAATGTGTTTTAACTGTTTGCAGTTAAATTTACTGTATTGCATAGAAAGCATGACAGGCCCAAAATGCAGAACAGTAATGACTATTTCTACCTTAATTATAGCTAGGGTATCTTTTACCTATACCTAGGGTACCTTTTACAGCTGGAAGTTGTGTCAGGGAAGTTGTGTTTAGGCTCTTCACCCAGAGGGTGTTTGGGCACTGGAGCAGCTCCCCAGCAGTGTGGCCATAGCACAGCCTGACAGAGTGCCAGAAGCATTTGGACAATGTCCTTGGGCACACAGAGTGACTCTTGGAGCTGTTTGTGCAAGTCAGGAGTGAGGCTCAATGGTCCTTGTGGGCTCCCTCAGCATGTTCTGTGATTTTGTGATTCTGTGATAAGAGAGATTTCTCTGTATTTTACTCATGCCTGTCCATTTAGCTCTGTTCTGATGCACTGAATGCTACTGTTTGCTATGGATGACAATAAGATCATTCTGAGATTGTAGCATGAGACTCCAAAGGGACAGTTTGCATGTTTGAGCAGAAGAAATGGGGGTAAAAGTAATTTATTGTTTACTTTGTAGTTTAACAGCTGTAATGGTACTATTTTCTGTGTACATCTTCCACTAGGAAGTGGACAGAGATAATTTTTTGAAAGCTGTTGGAAATCCAAATGGCTATGATATCTTTCTTGGGCCACATATTACATGCAGGTGCAATTTCCTCTACTGAGGAAGAGAGAGATTTCCTCTACTGACAATTGTCCAATCCTTTCAAAAACTAGTTCAGAGGGAGATTCGTAAAACTGTCTGCAGTCTTTCAGAAAGAAATTTCTGTTTCTCCTGTAACACTATAATTTGTTAGTCATGAAAAGACTGTCCAAGAAAAAAAAAGGAAAATAAAAAATCATTTTGGTCCACGAAGGCAAGTTGTGCAATATCTCAAGGTAATAAATTACATCTGATCCTAGATGTTGCTGTGGCAGAGAAGAAGGTCAAGTGTGAAAAAGGTCCAAATAATCTGAACTAACTGAAAAAATTCCGTATGTGATAAAATTGTCAAATGTTATCAGGATAAATAAAACTATTTAACATGTGGGACAGAGGGAAGCTTCTTTTGGTAACAGATGTCCTTCTGAATGAATATCCTCCAATGCCTTTTGTATGATGCAGTGTGTTAAAGTTTATCAGAGAGAAAAATTCAGCTGAAATTCCAGACAGAAATTCAGAATGTGAACCCATCCACTTTTGCTGATGCTTTGAATTTTTTAGTTCAATTTTATTTTAGCAGTAAATCACAGCTTCACTTAGACTGCTATTGCTGATGCGCAAATTCCTTTTCAAAACCACTCTTTTATTACCAGAATCTTTTATTGTATCTTCTCTACTTGACTTCGAGTATATTTTGTGATGTAAAAAGTAGGGAATTAGAGCTGGAATAATTATTTTGGTTAAAAACCAGATTATGGACTTCAATCAGTTAAACAGAATCCCAACATTTATTTTCCTGTTGTAAGAAACCATTATAAAGGAATCCAGTATTCCTACCCTATAACATTATGAGGCTCATTACTACATATCAATTTTCATCACCAGACATGCAGTTATTTGCATCTCAAAAGAGTGAACTGAACACACAGAAAAAGTAGCTTTCCAATTAACACATATAAGACTGAAGCGTGTGTTTTACATTAAGTTCAAATATTCTTTCCATCAAATTCTAAGGCCACGGTGCTCTGCCACAGTATTGTTATATTTAAATCTCCTTTTCTTTGTATTCTTGTATCCTTCTCTGCTTTTCAAAGGTGAAGCTAGCTGTACTTTGATTAGTGATTGTCTCAGAGTCTCACCTTTTTTTGTTTTCTCTTAAGCACCAAAGAAAATTCTCTGGTTGAATATCACTCCATTCCCTTGTTTGTTTTTCTATAAAAATAACATTTTCAGATTTTTTTTCTGTGCTTGAGTTCAAGCTGTGGATACAGTATTTTCACACCTGTGAGCTGATAAGATTGCTGATTTTTGAGTGTTATGTTCTTCCATATATTTCATAGGTCGTTTTTAATTCTGATTTATGATAAATACAGATGTTCAAGTGAGACCTTTAAACAACCTAAACCAGACAGTAGTTAGCCAAAGACATTCCATTTCCTGTCTATTTTCTTCTGAATTATTGATAATATATCTTTAACATAATTCTTAACAGTGCATTTTTAATATTCTTTTGTATTCTGAACAGTAAAAGAGTAATATGTAATAGCATTATTACCTTATTGGTCAAAATATCATCTTTTAGTAGTAAGTATACAAATTTTGGCATAAAGAGAAGAAAATGAAAAATGAATCAGCAGTTAAAATCTCTCATTTTGAAAATAAGAGAAAGCAAAATTTTAGAATGCTCCTTGCTTTCTTTTTACCCCTAACATTTTAAGCTGTAGGTCTTGATGTTTGTTTAGTTACATATATATATATATATATATATATATATACATATATGTAAAGCCAGAGTTTTTACTTACAGTTATATAAAATGGGCAAGTAAGTTTTTAGGTTTTAGATGAGACTGGAAGTTCAAATAGTTTTGAGGGCACTGCGTTGATGTAGAAGTACACTGTGAGGAAGATGAACTCATCTTGAAGTGCCTGTATCTCTGATATATTTGCTTTAATGTCCCATAGGCCCTTTAGGCCCTTGGATAGCACCTGAATTCCCTCCAATGGTATAAAAAATTTCAAGCATCTTGTGCTTGATTGGAAGCTCATAAAAATCAATTTCTACATCAGAATATATTATTTATGTCTGCCCTTCTTTTCTCCTCTTTTTCTTTCCAGAAATCAAGTAGCCATTGACATTTTGGAACAAGAGATTGAGATGCCATTTTGCATGTACTAAATTATGTATATAGAGCTCCTACAGACATACTGTAGGACTTCCTAGCATTCCTTGAACCAGACCACACCTTGGTCTTCCCAGGCATTGAAAATGTCATTAGTCATACAAAATGAAAAATAAAAATCAGTAATTTGTTTACTATATAATTCAGCTCAATTTTGTCTTTTCAGTTACAGTACAGCTCCAGAGTGTAGGTTTTGAGTGGCAAAGTTAGAATCTTTCTTCGTACTTTTGTCCCTTCAACCTTGCATAGTCCCTTCCCTTCCCTTCCCTTCCCTTCCCTTCCCTTCCCTTCCCTTCCCTTCCCTTCCCTTCCCTTCCCTTCCCTTCCCTTCCCTTCCCTTCCCTTCCCTTCCCTTCCCTTCCCTTCCCTTCCCTTCCCTTCCCTTCCCTTCCCTTCCCTTCCCTTCCCTTCCCTTCCCTTCCCTTCCCTTCCCTTCCCTTCCCTTCCCTTCCCTTCCCTTCCCTTCCCTTCCCTTCCCTTCCCTTCCCTTCCCTTCCCTTCCCTTTTTTTTTCTTTTTGTGAGTCTGGAAACAGAAGCTCATTAAGAAAAACAAAATAAAAACAACCGAGTGAAAGGGAAAAGAGAAAAGGTGTTTACCTGGATTTTTCCACCGTGTGTAGCTAGAGTCACAAAAACCTGAACTATCCAAATGAAAGTTATGGAGATGACTGGACAGAGCACTGACAGATACAGCACTCTTCCAATTTGCAAAAAGAGAACTAAGCAGGGAATTCTTGGAAATTTGTATGTTGTGTCTGCCCTAGACCCTACCTGACTATGCAACCCCCGCATCACATCCAGTGTCTGTTACACTTCCACAAAAATTCTGGTACCTATTACATTTTCTACAAAATGCACAGAGCTTTTTAATTTTTTTGGCAGGCTATTTACACAAGTTTCTGTTGAAACATCTTTTATGATTGTAGAACAGTAAAAGAAAAAAAAAGAAAGGGCTTTTTTTAATCTCTGCCAAGGGTCCTCCATCTTCATCTTTGCAGACTCCTTTTTTCCTGCTGCACTAGAAATTTGCTAAAGTGTAGTTTTAAATTAGTTATTTTAGCTGTTATGGCTATAATTTAACTGGTTAGTCAGTCATGTGTGGGCTGTTTGACCTTGCTATAATGCCGTGTTTACATGTAAGTAAACATGTAAAGGTTTACATGATTTCCATCTTGATTTCTTAGCTAAACTAAAAAAACTAGCAAAGATGACAGCCTTTCTTAAGAACGCAGCATAGCAAAGCACACTACAGCCCAGTTTGGAGAAGTTAGGCCTTTTTAATAATTCACCAGTTTGGAGCCATAAGTCTTTTCTAGAAGGCAAAAATTAAAGAGCTTTTGCACTCTACATTTGGGTTTGGAAGAGGAGATGATATGATAGATAACTTTCTTTGCTTGCTGTAAACTCTGAATAGATATCCCTAATATTTACAGATTTTAATGGCATTATGAGAGTAACAGAATATTAAAAATAGTAGGCAATAGTTGTCCATATTATCTAAGAAGAAGTTTCCAAAACACTGGCTGGTAGTTAATTTAATTTCCAAAAATTTTTATTAATTATTCAGAAAACACTTCTTCAAAATGTTATATAGTGTGGTATATCTCACAGTACTTAAAAAGGTTATCTGGAGCTGCTTTTCTGAAATATGAATAAATTTGTTTTGTTTAAATGAGTACTTCCCTATTTTGGCTATTATGAGACTATTAGTATACTAGGATAGAAGAATTTGTCTTATGGAATTTCCTCTTTCGCTTGGTAACTTTATGGGAATTACCAAGGTCAGTTATGTAATCATTTTAACAGCATGAAAAATTAAATGGGACAGACTTAGAAGCATATCAAAGTCTCTAAAGATTGATGTCATTAGAAAAGCTGTACATGCTGAAAACATGAGAAAAATATAATCTTTTCCTGTGTTGTAGTTTAACCTTGCCCAGCTGTTTGGTCAGTGTCCCCCAGTAGATAGGGAAGAGAATTGGAAGGGTAAAAGATAGAAAACTAATGAGATGAAGACAGTTTAATAGGGAAAACAAAAGGTGCACACACAAGCAAAGCAAAACAATGAATTAATTCACTGCTTCCCATGTCAGGCAGGTGTTCAGCCAGCTCCAGGAGAGCAGGGCCCACCACAGCTAATGGTGATTAATGGGAAGACAAATACAATCCAAACATCCAAACATCCTCCACTTCCTTCTTCTTCTTCTCTCAGCCTGACATGCTGAGTGTGATTCCCCATGGACTGGGATATCCCTTTGGTCAGTTTGGGTCCCCAGTCCTGGATGTGTCTTCTCTCACTTGTGCACACCAGCCTCCTCACTGCTGGCACTGTTTGAGAGGCAGAAAGACCTTGATGCCGTGTGAGCAGTGCTCAGCAATAATGGAAATGTCTCTATGTCATTAATACTATTTTGGTCACAAATCCAAATCACAGTGCTGTAGGGACTGCTGTAAAGAAAATTAACTATATCCCAGCCAAATCCAGTATATTGTGTTATTGAATAAGTGCACATCACAAGATGCATTCCTTTCCTTTCTATTTTACTAATTTGTCTCTATCCATTTGAAGTTTCTTATATGATAGTTGAAAGCAATATTAAAAACATATGTACATGGCTATTTCTGTGTCATATTACATCATCTTCTTGAAGTTCATGGATGATAAAAATTCCAATTCATCTGAGACACAAGGTTACAATGTCATATTGATCTTCAAGCTGATTGATGTTATGTGGCAAAATGTGTTCTGCTTCCAGGAGAGGGCATCGAAATTAAGGTAAAATTAAGATCTAAAAAGACTTTTTTAAACAATATTCACTCACTTACATCCTTTTAAAGCAGAAGTTCATTTCCTAAATACTGTATATGAGGATGCAGCAGTGATTTGTAACTTCTTTTTTGCATGCCTAATGTATGAAAGGAACATTCCCAGCAAAAAGGGGATTCTTGCTGTGTTCTCAAATGCAATGAAGGTCTGTCCTGCATAAATCAGTTTTCTCCTTTTGGGTTATAATTCTACTAAACATGCCAAATGTCATCTGACTGTTTATATGCAGAAAAATAAAACGGACCAGCATCTATGTTTGTCTTCTTTGAGACCAGTGGATTTGGCTCTTTATTAGCAGTATTCATCAATGTCTGCATTTCTGAATTAATGAATTCTGCCTATTCCAGATAAGTGGTTATCTATTATTCTAGCAATAGTTTTTCAGATTCCCATGAAAGGAAGTATCTAAAATATTGCATTATGGAACAAAACTCACTTTTTTCAATATTGTCAAAAAGTAGAATTCAATATTGAAATGACCTTAGGAATTCACTCCCCAACAATGTAGTTTGGTAAGGTTCTTTGAGATAAAGATGTGAAAATTAAAAAAAGAGAAGTCTGAAAACTCAGTTGCTAATTTACATAGAAATCACAGATTAAGAGATCATATGGATTTAAAAAGTTCAACGGTGTATGCATTTTCCTGAATAAACCTGAATAAAATATTAAGGCCTTTAAGACTTGTGATTCACTGAAAAGCTCAGTTTTGTTCCTTTACTATTTTCCACACAAAATCTTTTTGGAAAATGTTAAATTGAGTTGAGTAACATTTATATTAACATGCAGTACTAGCCTCATCTTGTAGTTAAAAAATTGTCATGCCGCTTTAACTGCTGGAATCCTCTTATTTAGAGAAACATGTCCTGGTGAGGTACATGTAAGCTGCTGTTTGGAAATCCAAGTAGCAAAGCATGAGCTGACATCAGCATAGACAGTTAAGGATCATAACAGAAGAGTGGAGTTGTTTGTTTTTCTTATGCAAGTTTTTGTTGTTGTTGTTGTTGTTTCTTATTTTCTTACATATTGTTTGTCCTTCTCATTCACTAAATAGCTACTTGCAGATGTTAAGTTATAGTCTCTGCTATTGTCCACAAAGCAGAAAATATATTTAGGATATTGGTGGTGGAATAGAGTAATGCAAATAGAAAAGCAAAGGTTAATAAACCTGCTTGTGATATTAAGGCAGAATTGTTTGTTGGAGGAAGAATAGGAAGAAGGAGTAGGAATGGAGAGGAGCTGAAGAGGCTTTTTGCCTGTTGGAGGACTGAGACTGTGCTCAAGGTGTGAATGAAATGTCATGTTACTGGGCTGGTAACAGCAAGGATAGGATGAGCTAACATGTTATTAGATTGAAGTACCTTTAAACAAAGCTTAGGAGTCTGATCTGTTCAATCATGATTCAAGAATAATTATTTTTTATAGGAGAACTGTGTTGCATTTTCTCTCTTTAATTCTGGAAAGCTTCTGTTGGGATTTGTTAGGGCCATTTTAAGTTCTTCTCTCAGAACCTATCTTTTTTCCCATACCCAATTAGAAGCAGTGAAACTACTTATAAGTGAATTACAATGACTTAAAATTGAGCAGAATATCTCTTCCATGAATTCAACACTGGCAGACTAGCTGTGTATTTCAGTAGCTTTTGAAGCTAATTTTGAAAGCATTTTTGCTTATTTTCATGTATATATTCTGGGTTTTGATAGCCTCTCTCTTGCTAGCTATTACATCATACATACCCTGTCAGCAGTCTCTGCAGCTGAGATCTCTGATGATGGACAGCAGGGATTTCTCTCATGTTTATATGTCTTAGGAGTATAATTACATGGAGTAGAATTCAGCTTTAAATTAAGAACTCCAGAACTGCCTTTGCTGTGTTTTTACTTTCACAAATATTCCACAGAATCATGCCTATCTTATATGTTACTGAAACGTCAGCAATGGTTGTGGCAGAATTGGAGGTACATGGTGCAGGACAATTGTTCAAGGATGTTGTAACACTGATTGCAGGCAGAAATTGCTCATAAATTATTTGAGTAGTGAAAAAAATTGTATTGGAGAAACAACTGAAGACAAAGTTAGTTTTCTTTAAACTAATGCATATTCATGAGAAATGTGATTTGTGGCATGCACTTTGTTTATAAACATTACAGGGTCTTTCAATATTTTCTCTTGAGGTTGTAGCTGTTGGCCATTCCTGTTCTTTAATCTCATCCTGTCTCATTCCTGTTCTTTAATCTCATCCTGTCTAAGAAAGCCCTGTTGAAACGGGAGGAAACTTACTGTTGGCTGTAATATATTATGTAATATGGCTCTGGAAATTAACCTGTTTGTGATATGGATATTCCTACTTATGACAGCATTCCCTCTGTAATGGATCAAGCATGACCCAGTGGTAAATAATACATGTCATTAGCATGTTTTCACTGCTATGGAGAGTGTGAAGAAGCACTGTGGATCCTATGGGGTTGAGACAGCGCTGTCCTGGTGGCAGCAGCTTTTGCTGGGCACCCAGCCACCCTCTGCTGAGCAGGTGGGAAGCAGTGAGTATGCAGGGATATAAATCAGAAAATGGAGCATGCTGAGGGAAGAACCCTCAGTCAGGCTGTAGAAAGGTTTGAGAAGTTGGGGAAATCTTCAGTGTGCTGCTCCTGGAAAACTGATGTCCATTAATTACACAGGGACACATACCTCTGCATATCTTCCAAAGCTGTTAACTTCTTCCTGGAGTTCAAATTCTCTCCAAAATCAGGCACTTTTTTTTTTTTTCCTCTATTTTTTTTCTCTTTTGTTTATTTTCATGTGAAGTATAAGATCAATGAGATGATGGGATGTCACGGTGCTCTTACCTTCACATTTCATGCATCCAGTCCTCCACAAACTCCTTTATCTTGGATTCATGGGGGTTTTTTCCTAAAAATTGTGCATTTAGATTTATTTAGTTTATCTCTGTTCTTGCAGTCTACATAAAAAGAACCTAAAGATCTTGATCAAATACATAACTGGGTTATGTTAAGATCTCTGTGTTAGATGGCATTTATCCAAACATTATAATGCTAAAGTCTATAAACCTGACAGTAACAGAGCTTGACCATATCCTTCATACAAGCAACATCAATAACTTCCACCTGTGACTGGAGCTTTGTTAGTTCAAATGCATGCACTTACAATTCTTTGAAAAGAAGTCAAAGAAAAAAATGTGGGTCTTTTTAAGAAATAAAAAGAAAGATAATGACAATAAACCCCACCACACCTTGTTTTTCCACAGGTACAGAAAAGGAAAACTTAATCCTTATATAAGTATTTTATATTCTGAAAATAGGGGGCCAATGAAGTTGAAAGCATGAGCAGCTGATCCTTTTTTTCCCCTGAGTAATAAACTACATCTTTTACACTCAACTTTTTACTAAATAATAATTATTAGCTTCATTCAAGAAAAAGCCCTTCCCAAACTCCCTTTTTAGATCTGACTTATTAATTTTTAAGTAGTATATTTCCCTGCTAACCCTCAAAGTGCATAGGATCTTTTAATATACCATAGGAATTTTGCTAATTTCCTTGATTTTATTAAATATCTGTCTTCCCTAATCAGATAGAAATTCTCCTTAGAGGTAGATCCTGAATGTGATATGGTGAGTTGAAATAAGAGTTACAGTGTATTTATACAAAGATGGTAGAAACAGAATCATCACAGAATGGCTTGGAAGAGACCTTAAAGATCACATCTAGTTCCAACCCTCCAGCCATGGACAGGGATGCCATCACCTGTATCAGCTTGATCAAAGCCCCATCCAACCTGGCCTTGAACTGTTCCAGAAGATGGGCATCCACAGCTCCTCTGGGCAGCCTGTTGCAGTTCCTTTGAGCAAAGAATTTCTAACCTAATGTAATCTAATCTAAAGTCTCTCCTCTCTTAGTTTAAAAATATTGCCCCTTGTCCTATCATTATCCATGTGAAAAGTCCCTCTATTTAATAATCCCCCTTTCAGTACTGAAAGAGTGCAGTGAGGTCTCCGTGGAGCATTCTCCTCCCCATGCTGAACAAACCCAGTTCTTTCAGCCTGTTCATAGGAGAGGTGCTCCAGCCTTTTGATCATCTCTGGGAGCACCTCTGGACCTGCTTGTAACAGACTCATGTCTTTCTTCTGCTGGGACCCCAGAGCTGGATACAGCACATAGGGCTGAGCACAGGGGGATAATCACTTCCTTGACCTGGAATGCTGCTTTTGATGCAGCCTGGATGCATTTGGTCTTCTGGGCTGCGAGTGCACATTGGCACATAATGTCCAGCTTTTCTTCCAGAAGAACATCCAAGTCCTTGTCCTCTCAATGAGTTCTGCCAGTCTTTGCTCATGCCTGGGGCTGCCCTGACTCAGGTAGAGGACCTTGCACTTGTACGTGTTCCCATGGGCCCAATTCTCAAACTTGGCCAGGTCCCTCCAAGTAAAATCCTATCCTTCAGTTTTTTCAACTGCACTGCTCAGGTTTGTGTCATCTGCAGACTTTCTGAGGGTGCACTTGATCTCACTGTGTCACTGATCAAGATGTTAAAAAAAGCCACTCCCAAGGTAGAACATCATATATATTAATGGTATGGCATCTTTTAACACTTGCTGATGTAGATTTATTAAACTGAAAAAATCTATAAAGGAATGAATTTCCATAATTCTTTTGCTAGGAAACAAAAAGACTTTTTTATAATCCCTTTCTGTATCTTCAATCGGTATCTGCAGAGTTTCTTTTAAGACTTGGAAATGTAGAAAAGATTTCAAAGTTTATATTACTAAATTTGAAAATATTGTAAGATTATGCTCTTTCCATAATGGAATCTTAACTCTACATGAATTTATGTATGAATTCAGGCAAAAGCTCCATTTAAGCTAAAACCATGTCCTAACAACTGACAATAGAAACAGCTTTACTGCCTTTATGAGTGGTTTGCATGTAGACAATTTACGTTTAACAGACATTGTCAGAGCTCTCTCACAAATTATTCTGTTCTGGGTTTTTATTGTTCAACAATATGTGTATAAAATGTGGTATTATGTGGAAAATATTTCCACCATAAAATTGTGTGTCATGTGAAAAAATTCCTCTTAAATATATCCCCAGTAAAATTGTGAATGATTTGTTTCCTCAGCCTTCTTTAGGTTAACTGAAGCTGATATAAATTTTCATTTAGCATTTAATAACATCTACATAAAATGTACCATTTAGCATGGGATGAGGTTTCTCCCACCTGAAAGACATAGCAAGCTTGTTGTGGCACTTCAAAGAAATAGCAGTTATTTGTAATCTTGGATAAGTAATTGCCCAAGAAGATACTCAAGTGACATAATGTGTATCTTAAGGAATAGATAAAAGAATCACTTCAGCTTAAATGTAGGAGGAGTATCTGGCAGTGAAATTTGTCTTGAAGGCCATCTAACATCACAGGTTTTCTATCCTATTTTTAAATTTAATCTGTCAATTTAATAGCTTCTGCAATATGTGAAGCCAAAAGCCTACATGAGCAGGTCTCCTTAACACACTTCTTTATTGGGAAGATTGAGACTTACACATTAGCTGCAATTCTTGATGTAAATGTACAAAAGAAGGGGAAAACACCACCCTCTTTTCAATTAATCCCATTGGAATGAAGTTTTTATTGTAATTCTGGTAGAAATAAAGCACAGAAATACCAAGAATCTCTGCTGATTTCTGGTGAGCATAGCCAGTCTTTATGCCTAAAATTACTATGAAACCAATAGGAAGACAGATGTGGTAAAATTGGTTCATAAATGTGTAGCAGCACACACTGAAAATACTACCTTCAAAAAAAATTAAGAGGAGAAAGGTATACAGAATCTCTATCCTCTATTTGTCTGTTGTACAGGATCTTCTGTCCTTCAAATTCACATGATAATTTGCTGCATTTTAAATTCTGTGGTTCTATCAAGATTCTAGAAATCAAAAACTGGACTTTTTCATTGGTCATTTATTCATTTGTAGAGATCCATCATAGAACCATAGAGTCATAGAATACCAGGTTGGAGAGAACCTCAAGAATGATCTGGTACAACATTTCTTGGCAAAAGCACAGTCTAGACAAAATGGCCCAATACCCTGTCCAGCTGAATTTTAAAAGTGCCCTACACTGAGCATCCACCACCTCCCCGGGCCAATTATGCCAATGGCTGATTATTCTCATTGTGAAAAACTGTATTTTTGGGTCTATCCCTCACCTGTTTTATTTGAGTCTTTATAAAACGGGAGTCTCCAATTTCTTTGTAGCCACTCTTTCAGTCCTGGAGCATGGTGACAAGGTCTCCCCTTCCCTAGGCTGAACAAGCCCAGTTCTCTCAGTCTTTTCTCACAAGGAAACTTCCCAGTCACTGATCATCTTTGTGGCCTTTCTCTGGACCCCTCCAGCCTGTCCACGTCTTCTTGTACAGCGGGAGCAGAACTGAACACAGCATCCCAGGCGTGGCCTGACCAGCCCTGAGCAGAGCGGGACAATGGCTTGTTAATCTCTGCTGGTCCCCGGTGAGCCCAGCACCCTGCTGGCTTTCTCTGCAGGAGCAGCACACTGTGAGCTCGCAGTGAGCTTGCTGCCCACCAGCACCCCCAGGTCCCTGTCCACAGAGCTCCTTTTCAGTGCTGTTTGATTCAGATAAGGCAGAAAACAGAAGGAAAGTACCTAATTTTATGAAGCGTATGATTATTGGAAAAAAAGGCTCCCAATATTACCAGTTAGATTGTGCCTGGGCCAGTCTGACCCTCGCTGCTGGGCCAAAGGCAGCAACTGCGGTGTATCACCCCAGAGATACCTTGGCTTGCTGGTGGTTGCAGCTGGGCACTGAACAAGTCCAGGCTTGTAAGGAACCCCGTTACCTCAGGAGGGATAGCTTCAGGCGATGGTGAAGAGAAAAAGGAGAGGATTCTGCTGGAGGGTTTAATGTCCAGAGGTTTATTCCATGGTTACAGAGGTCTGAACGTGAGCAACTGCTCCAACAGAACCCGGGACCACATGGTCTGATCACCTTTTTAAGCTCAGGGACAGGGGGAGGGGAGGTACAGGTGAGCCACCAACCAGGTGAGAGGGGCAGGGTCTCAGGGGAAGATGACACCCAGCCAGGCCAATGACCCCTGGGCCTGAGTGGCATCCTTTGAACTTGACCAACCACACGACGCCTTGCTGGAATGTTAAGTCTGATTGACAGGACTCACTCAGCATGGGAGTAAGGGGGAAGGGAGAGAGTATAGGCACACCTGGGAAAGTGACCTGGAAGGCCAAAATGGGACATCACAGCACACCACAACATATGATGTTTCTACTCTTGTACAAAGATACTATAAAAAGACGTATCAATCCATGACTTAAAAGTTGAAGATTTTCTAAGGTTACTATTTACAAACTGCAGATCTAGAAAAAGATCAGCTTATAAGTAGGGATTCAATGTTTACAGATCCACATTTTACCCTGAAATTTAATATAGGAAATTTCTAACTCATCAAGAATATTACTTTATGATAATTTATGAATAATAGTGAATTATACAGATAAATCAAAGTCATCTGAAAGATATTTAAAATATTAGTCATGAAATCTGTGGTGGAGTTCATTAAATGCATTTATGAACTGCATAAAATGCGTTCTCTTCACAATGTTTCCTTCAAGAATTATTTCCATGCTAATGAAAAAAAGCACAATATTTGCTAATTACACTGTTTTCCCCATTTTTGTTCTATACTTAGTCTTTATGGTTATAGATATTATATATATAAATTCACTAGGATAACTTAGGAAGCAAAAATAATTAAAAAAGGAAATCCTAGGATTTCCTTATTAAATAAATTTATTGTCTTTTATATTGTCAGGGGTGAAGAATATTACTCTTGTATCTCTTTTGTTTTAGTACTCTAAGGTCAGAGATGATGTAAGCAATAGTTCATTATATAAAAAGCAATGCAAGATAAAGTATTGTAAATTAGCTATACTGTAAGTGGTGATATACCACTGTTTGGATGCATTAATGCCAGGGAATTTATGCTTCTGCTGGTTGTTAAGTGTCGCAGAGGACTTCAGAAAGGAATGACAGATTTTGGATATCAAACCCGTGACCTCTATTTAAATGTTTTCATACATTTTGATTGTTATTCAGTATCCATGTACATAGGAAAATCTTAAACATTCCAAAATAAAAAAACCCCAAACCAAGTCAAAAGAAAACAACCTAGACTTTTCCATTCTTGAGGAAATGCTCCAAGATGAGACTCCAATTTCCCATGGCTGCAGTCAGATTCTTTGTGGTTTGCTTGAATTTCTGGCTCTGTGACCTGCAGTGGGTAAGCAGTAATCCTTTTATGGAAAAAAAAAAAAAAAGTCAAGTGTTTCAGAGGGGATAGTAGCTGAGGAATGAAAAATCTGAATTTTAATCCTATCAAGTTGAGGCAAGAATAGGACCCAAGCCTCCCACACAGTCTGAGTGTTGTAACCAATAGGCTGTTATGCAAATACCCAATGGAACTGAGATATAAAGTGACTGTGATTACTGTGCTTTGTGCTGAGTTCAGTGCTATCAGTGTGTGGGAGGCATGTTCAAAGGAGACAAGCTGGGTCCAACTGTGTTGTTTTGTTTGTAAATCACCCAAAACCTTAGCTATTCATATACTGCCTTCAGTGAGGGTGTCTGATCTTCTGGGACTGTACACTAATGCACCTTTTGGTGTCAGGGTAAGAGATGAAAATCTAAGCGCTCTACAGACTCAGGCATTAGGCATTATAGTCAGGGAGTTTTTTGCATGTTTTAAATTGAATTGCCTAGATTTTATATTGGCATACTTCAGTCCTTTTCTGGGCTGCAGTAGTTCATTACAGTTGAATAAAATTCATCTTAAAGGAAGCTCCTTATATCTATATAAAAAATAATTTTTTTTTGGTGATTATTATTTCTCAGGACAATTTGTTTGCAAGAATGATTGTGGCAGTCAGACTGAAAATTCTTGGTCACTCTGAGAGTGGCCAAGGAAGGAAGGAAGGAAAGAAGGAAGGATTTTTCTGTGGAATACTTTTCTCCTCAAAACAATTTGAAATCTCAATATTTTTGTTTCACAGCTGTTTCCAGATTTGTCACTCCCCTTGTTCCTTCGCTCCCCACCAAAGGTATCTGTAGGGTCTTTTGGATTACTAATGACCCAGCGAGGGGAAAGAGTAAAGCACTGATGGCTGTAGTTAAGCTATAGCATTAGAATCATAGTTTAGATTGGAGAAGACTTCTGAGATCAAGTCCAGCTTTCAACCCAGGACTGCCAAGCCTACCACTAAAATATGCCTCTTAGTTTCACAGGTATGCATCTTTTAAATAGCTCCAGGGATGGTGACTCTGTCACTTCCCTGGGCAGTCTGTTCAAGTCCTTCACAGTACCCTTTCAGGTAAGAAATTTTCCTTACTATTCCAATTCAAACCTCCCCTGGCACAATTTAAGGCCATTTCTGCTTGTCCTGTCACTTTTTACCTAGAAAAAGAGACTTTTTACCTAGAAAGCTACTTTTTACCTATAAAAAGAGACATAGCTACAGCCTCCTTTCAGGTAGTTGTGGAGAGGGAGAAGGTTCTCCCTGAGCCTCCTTTTCTCCAGGCTAAATGACCCCAGGTCCCTCAGCTGCTCCTCATCAGGTTTGTGTTACAAACCCTTCTCCAGCCTTATTGCCCTTCTCTGGAATCCCTCCAGCACCTCAATGTCTTTTTCAGTGAGAGGCCCAGAACTGAACACAGGATTTGAGGTGCAGCCTCAGAAGTGCCAAGTTTAGAGGAGCCATCACTGCCTTTGTCTTGCTGAGGTTCCTCCATTAAGTTCCTCAATTAAGTCTTGATAAATGCACATAACTTGTTTTGGCTAAATCAGCTTAACCAATTAAGTCAATTTAAAATAACAGCAAAGGTGAGAAAATGAAGACTCTAACCTGGATTTGCCACAGTGGGTACACTTGCATGAGCTGCCAAGTGAACTACTACTCTAATTACCTGGCCTCCAGAGTTTTTTTTTTTTTACTTACCCTAAGTAATTAGCCTAACTAATTAGGCTAGTGAGCATTAGTTTTTAAGAGCATGCTTTTCTTTTCCTTTTCTTTTTTTTCCACCCTCAGTAGGTCCTGGGAGCCAGCAAGAGCAGAGCTACATAAAGGATATTTTATTTTTGTATTTTTGACTGGTAAGGCTTAGTATTGTTGAACATACCATGCACAGAATTATAAGTTTGTGGTAATTAGTTAATTGCTTTCATTGATAAACTGAAACGACCTGTAACTATAGGAGAGAAACCTTTAGAATCCTATTGAATGTTTTGTTGATTCGTTTTCAAAATGACATGTTGAGCTTTCCATGGATAGTTAATACACATTACACAGCTTCCACTGGATCAAAATTGTCTTACTTCATTATTCTTCAACTAGAACAGGAGTATAGCAGGAAACAATTGAAAAAGCATGAACAGGGCATGCAAATTATTCCAAAAAGGAAGCTAAAAGCATCCAAAAATGAGTATTTTTTGGGAAAGGAATATCAGGAAAATTAAATTTTCTCCAGTAGTTAAAATCCTTGAGGTTTTGCACAAGTCTCTGCAGTGGATGTTAACACAGTAATTAAATGAAGAAATATATGTATTCCGCATCTCTCAGACCCATTATTAATGGAAATAATTTTGTGGGCATATCTTCCTATATTCCAAAAAGTCATATTAATTCATCCAAAATGCCCAGACAGCTAGCTGTGAACAAAATGTAGTCTTGTGAGTTTTTTTAATACTTATATATATGTACATATAGGTTTAGTAATAGAGGAAATAGTGCAGAGTTTAACAAAAATTCTTAGCTTTGCTGCATGGGGCTTCATATGAACTGGATGACATTTTATGAATTGCAAAAAGCCCAAACCAAAACAAAGAAAAACTTGACAAGCAGATGAAGATTGTACACAGGTATATGTATATCTCCATGTTACGTATTTGTGCGGAGACATGATTTTGTCTGAAATGGTCTAAGAGTAGATGAGTCACAAGCATTGCAATGCATTATTTTAAAGGTATATTGAAGGGAATAGCTTCAATATGCCTTTCAGGGTGATTGGATTGGCTTCTTGGGCAAAAGTGTACAAACACCCCCTCTCCATTAGTATGGTAATAAAATTGATAAAACACTATGAGCTAATTTTAACATCTATTAATGATTTCTGTGTTTCAAGGCCTTTAAATCTTCCTTAGGAAAAGAACTGTAAGTTAAAACTTAAGAGTAGCTTTGTTCAGTTTAGTAATATTTTTCTGGAAATGCTGGTATCAGTACTTAAATCTATATCAGTATTTGTTCTGACATAGACAAAGGATTTCTGTAGCAGTTATACACCACATGGTACTTAAGTATAGGCTGACAGTGGAAGCACAAGCACAAGGATACAGAGTTAAGTATGCTATTATAGCTATTAATATGCTATTATAGGTTACTCTGAATGCTGATCCCTTTCCTGTGATAAATTAAAAGGTGTAGGAAAGCAATATTTTTCATCTTTTGAAGACAATAAATGAATATTGCCAACATAGGTTCGGCAGCATCATTGTATTCAAGCCTATAATAATGCTGACTTGGTCCCAGTGTATGGCATAGTCCACAGCATGCTACGCTTTTATTCATCCCCACAGAGAGTTGAAGGCAGGCTGTACACTTCTCTGTTAAACAAGTACACCAACTTTCTATTAATAATGGCTCTAAATGACTGCTAAGTAGAACTACTATAATGCTATTAATACGCTTCTAGTTGCTATTATGTTTTGACAGAACAAAATAAGGAAATCTTAAGACTATGAAATGAATTCAATTTAACAACTTTTTATCCTGAGAACAAAGTAAAAATATATTATTCTGATAATTAGATAACTTTAATATGCCTTCACATGAAAAGTTTTGGCACAATATTTCAGTGAGCTGAAATTTAATACATAGGAGAATTGCATAGTAGGGGTAAACAGACTATAGAATAAGTCTAGACAGGCAGGTCTTGTTTTATCGTCTCCCATTAACTGTGCTGCAAGAACAAGAGAGTTCAGGATATGATTGCAGTATTGATTTAAATGCCTAAAGTTGTGCAATCAATACTATATGAATCCATTAATTGAAAGAGGTCATGTCATCACATATAACAGCTTGGGAGCCCTTTTCGTCTTTCATAGGTAGTGTTGATTGTGCTGCCAGAAGAATTTTGTGAATTCACCCTGGCATGTGATTTGAAGTACTGACTTGATTAAAATAGTATTTGTTTGTTATTCTTGGTTCTCTTTAATCAGAATTAAAGATATAGTTTATGTTACAAGGATTCAAAATTAGTATTTTTGCATATATATAGGGACAAGCATACTTGGGGAGCACTGAAACTGGCCCTGCCTCTGTGAGAAATGCTTGAGAACCCATGGTTCCGAACTGATGAAAAGATATGCATAATCTCATTGAGTGTAACAGTTTCTTGATCTGAGTTTTGGTGTGGAAATACTTTTTAGTGATTCTTGAATTCTGACAACTTGGTTTAATGCTATCTTCTATACTTGTGATTAGGAATTAATTTTAAATATTAAATTCTTTAAAGATTTTGTCACTGTTTAATTTGCATGTATATTTTCCTCATTTTTGAAAGACTTCACTATGTTGGTGCAGAATTTATGTGACAATTGGGGTGTAAATGTAATGGTAGATCTTCTGTGTTAAAACTGTCTCTTAATTTGTAAATGAAAAACAGTGCTTCATTTTTAGGAAGCTTCCTTCCTTCCTTCCTTCCTTCCTTCCTTCCTTCCTTCCTTCCTTCCTTCCTTCCTTCCTTCCTTCCTTCCTTCCTACCTACCTACCTACCTGAAACTACTTCAACTTATTTTGCTATGCCTCTCTTCAAACTGCCATGTCCATTCTCTTCTGACCACTTACAGATTTATTTATTTTGTGTATGTATTTTGGAAAAGCTTCAGAAAGTAACTTTGGATTAAAGTAGTATTTTCCATTTCATATAGAAACTGAATTCATTTGCCAGAGGAGGATTTTGGACTCAATGGTGTATTATAAGTGCATAGGATGAAACCGATACATGTGAACTTGAGAACTGCAGTGAGTGAAATGAGTTTATGCCACCAACAGACTAAGTATGAAAATACACATTTACCAGGGTGAGATTGTTATTTCAGAAAATAATTATCCCTAACCTGTCAATTATTTTCTTGAAGGAAGCTTACTGAGTGCATTTCAAAATCTGATGACCTAAAATTCACAACTGCTGGACACCAATGTCCACAGTTTCAGTGTCCAGTGGTTTTATGCCTTATTCTAACTTTGCCTCTGTTTTCAGTCTCTCACACCTGCTCACTAGAGCAATTAATAGTCTTAAGAGTTTTCAGCGTGCTTCATACATAATGACTCTTTTGCACTCAGTTTTCTAAATAATAACTATAGCTTTTAAACTGAAAATAAGAATTCAATTTATGCTCTATATTGTCTTAGTCCAAGCCACAAAGTAGCATCCTCTGCTCCTTCTCCTGTGCTTCATCATAAGGTGATGGGTTGAATTTCCTTAGCTCTGTGACCTGATGGAAATTAATTGTCTGAAAAATTTTTTAGCTTTTCCTTGAATGGACAAGGCAATGTTATCTCTAAAAACAGGGTGAGGAAAGTGGTTGAGGAAAGAATGCAGAAGGAAAACAGGCTTGCCATTTTAGCAGGAGTCTCTTGTACTAGGTTAAACATGACAATGCATCTGGAAGAAGAAAATTTTTCCAACCTCCATTTAGCTTGGAGTTTCTTTTCTGTTTTTCTAATTTAATTTCTGAGCCATTTATAAATATCTATAGTACAAAAATTTGACTGCACTTTTCAGCTTTTGGTAAACATCATAAAAATAATGCTACTTTTCCCTACCAAAATTACTATTCTTACATTGCTAATCTCCTAATAACCTGTGAGATTTTATACATATTTGCATTTGGGTCTGAAAATAGATTTAAAATAGTTGTAGTTATGTCATAAGAGAACAATTATGATTATAAAGAGAGGAAGACAGCTATATTTTAGGGGACAAAGTTATATATGTGATATAGCAATACACTCATAAAAGTGGTTTTGTTAGTACTAATTTTTAGGTCTTTCCCTTGATATTGATAAGAGGTTATAGACTTTATTTAATCTTGAATCTCCCATTCAAATGAGTAGTTTTGCTGATGAGAAAAGATCTGCTCAGTAAGCAAGAGCTGATAATAAAGACTGTAGAGTTTCTAGTAACCTCAATAAAAATCTCTCAGTCTTCCAGAGAAAGTATTAGGCTAGATACCTGTGTCTGTAGTATCTGTGCTCAGAGATAAGAAAAATATTTTATGACTCAACACATAAGTGACTGTAGGTTATTTGGCCTTGTGCTTTGGTCTGAAACCAGCATATTTCATTACTAGAACAGTATTTTCTGAAAGAAATACACATCTTATCAGACACATAGGAAATATATGATTTCCCTACATGCAAAAAACTTCAGAAACATGCGAAGCAATCAATATGAGAGATTAAACCCAGGGATCCGGCAGACCTCTCTTTCTATTTGGAGGTACTGGGACTGGTTCAGGGCGTTGAACTACCCCTTCCTGGGTGGCTCCAGATCCAGAAGTTCAGTTTTTGTTAGGGTGTTTTGGTTCTTTTTGGCTTTCCACTTTGATGGTTTCTCATTACCAAGTCAGGGCTTCAAAGTTTTCAAGGTATTAATAGTAAATTTATTGTGCTGTAGACACAATATTTTTTATTTACGACAGTGACAAAGTACCTGAAACATACAAAACGAGCCAGTCCTTTCTGTAAAGGGCCCTATGGCAAGCAGGAAACATCTGAACCACCTCCACCTGCTCAGAGGTGAGGGAATTTGTAGTTCTCTATTGCCAGCTATGCAAGCTCACCAGACAGTGGAATACATGATCGTGTTCAAATGATCCTGTGCAAATATCAGGGACAGGTGGGATGGGGCATGGACCTACCTGGCCTAGTGGAAGATGTTCCATGGGGGGATTGTTCATGGCAGGGGGATTGGAATTAGATGATCTTTAGAAGGTCCTTTCTAACCTGAGAAATTTTAAAATTCCATGAAATCTTCCAAATTGCTGTGAATTCCAGCATATCATCTGAAGCATGACTAACCCCTACACCTACATGTATCACTCACCTGGGTTCTTACTTTAGAATTTTCAGTATTTGGTTGTCAGAAGGAGCAAGGCCTTCTACTGGCTAGGAGATAGGGACAAATCCCCTGTCCTCCATAGATTAATAACTCACACCACTGCTTCAGATACCAAAAAAGTTATGTACATGGTAATTTCAGTGTTAATATTTGACTGAGGCACCACAATATTCCTCATATTCACACTGCTGAGGAATTCCATGTAGTAAGCAAAGCCACAGCATATATCAGCTGTGAAAATCTGGTTTGTAATGCATTGTCTCTACCTTCTGTTTTTCACTGTATGTTACCATGGTCAGATGGTGTCACAGAATTTATGGAATTTGGAAAGAAGAAAAAAAAAAAGCTGGGAAAGCTCTTTTAAATATGGAGGAAGCACAGATTTTTTCCACTCTTTTATCATTAATGGGACAGCAGGGCTCAGCATCTTTCCTATAATCCTCAATACATAAGAGACTTGACTATGCATGAGGGATTTTCACATTACTATTTTTGTAAACAGTGCACTTACACAGCTTTTCTGATGCACGGAATGAATTTTCAAATCAAGAACAGTGAGATGCAGTTGAGAAGAAAGCTCTCACTTAAACAACTTGATCACCATCTCTCTATACAAAACATGATCAATACACAGAACAATAGAAATTAACTTACAAATCAAAGTGAACATCAACAAGAACATAAGATTAGATTCCCTTACAACTCAAATTAGTTCCTTCCTTTATTAAAGACTGATTTTTAAATTTTGCAATCCTAACGGATGTGCAGTGATTAATCACTTCCTCATCCTTGTGTCCCTGTTTAGTTTTATTTAGTTTCATTTTTATGGAAAGAAAAAATTGCCAAGTTGTTTCTCTTCTGTTTATTCCTGGGCTGTCAGAAATTTTGATTTTTGCTGATCCTTTTTTTCTCAGCTGTTGAAATTGATACATTTCTCATACTGTCAAAATAAAAATGCTTTGACAGAAGTGATCTTAATGCCTAACTGTAGTATATGGTACTGGCAATATAATTTAATAAGCAATTTATTTTTGAAGTCAATTACAAAGTATTCCTACAAATCAAAAGAGAAGATTTGAAATCGTTTCCATTATGAAAAGCCTCTTTTAGAGGCTCTTATACATAGAAGTCTTTTACATGGGAAAACCATTTTATAAATGCAGTTTTTGTTTCCAACATAGTCCTGAATATTCATGTGTGTGATGTATATATATACACACGCACATGTATATACACTATATATATATATATATATATATATATATATATATATATATATATATATATATATATATATATATACACTATATGTAGAAATGCATACATTTTTAGCAATTTTTCTACTGCTTCTATTTAAAAAGTTGCTCAGAAAGCTCAGTTGCTGCAGCTGTGGTATGCCTTCACAGGGTTAAAGCCAAGAGGTAAAGCTCTTTCTTCTTTTAAAGATTATAGACTAGGAAAACCCCAGTACTTTAAAATACAATTAATACAGATTTTCAACTTCTCCCATCAAAGGAGAAGTCTCTGCTTAGTAAATTAGACTAACATTAATGTAGGAGCAAATAATATTTTTTTATTCTTTCTCAACATTAATAAATATCCACTTAATTATACACGTTTCTAGAGGGAGATCTCATAAATGTGTTTTATATTTACTTACATGAAGGAGATTTAAAATTATAAAGTTTGAATTAAACATATTTCTTTTGCTTTAAATTAAGCATATTACTGCTGGTTTCCCAGCAAATAAAGATTTCTAAGGATTTCCCTTTCAATTTTAATGTACTTAGCAATCAATTTTGTCTCTGTAATTTAGGAAAATAATACTAATCTTTTGGTGTTAATTCCTTTTGATAGAATGCTTATAATTTCTGGTGAGAAAATGATCTATAGAAAATTGTTGTCAGGGTGTATATATTAGATAAAATTAAATCATTGCATAAATGTCACAGAGCCCACAGAAGTACTTAAAGGTTTTTCAGCAGTAATGGGTCAATTCCATGCTCAAATTGAGCACAAGGTTTCCTAGAGGGAGGATTGGAATGAATTGTCTTTTCTAATTTTGATGCATAGTTAAATGTTAATATTGCTAAGTTGGAAAGGTGAGGTGCTATTTAGCATCTTGTCAGGTAACCACATAAGAGTTAGACATCTAGTCTGATCTCAGTTTGTTAAAAAGACAATGGAGAATGGCATTTATAGGTGATTCATATCTTTCTTAAATTTATATCTAAGACAAAATTGAATGATTCACACTTCTAAAATTCTCCTCTATCTCTAAAATGGGAGATTGATGACTACTTGAGATTACGTGACTAATTTTGGGTGGTTAAAGTTAAGTGAGAGTAGTTTTGTCCACAATGATTTTACATATAAGCATAATCTGACATTTATAAGACTTCCAGAAAACTGTGCTACTGAGTTCAGAGGAAGACTCAATTTTGTGTCAGTTATGTGTTAGTAAATCACCACCACTCAGTGAAGTTGGAAGAAAGTTCTCCAAACCAATAATGGGAAAAAGAAAACATGTAGAAATTATCTACATTGAGGAAGGCCTTAAATTTTTGTAGGATGGGGTCAGTTGGCCTGATAGCTGTATAAATTGCAGATGGAATAGGATTGAAGTAATTTGAAGCAATATATTTAGAATATGTTGCAGATGACGAGCAAATTGTGGTTGCAGATTAAATGATACATGATAAAGGGAAAACATTGCTCATGAGAGAGTTTGAATTTTGTGGAATAAAACAGAGTTGTTAAGTTTAAAATGAGACTTTTTATATCTTCATATTGCATATTTGTACATGTTCTATTTTCATTAGAAAACCAAACAAAAGCAAATATAAAGCAAAAACCTGGCATTGTTTAGTCTCTAGGGTATGGACGATAAGTAAAAAAAAAAAAGGAAAATGTTGGCAGCAAAATTTGCTAACTAGTAATATATATTTGGGGTTTATTTCTAGAGCTTCTTGTCTAGGCAGCTATGAATAAAAGTGAGGCTGAATTTTCTAAGTGTCGTGTAAAAAATACCTCATCAAAGACAACAAAGTTTATGCAAACCATGTGGACCTAATTTATGTTGATCTGAATATACATTACAGACATGAAGGGTAGCTCTAGGAAATCCTTTGTAAGTAGAAATGCTAGACAGCTGAGTACCACACTTTTCTCCCTTGGAATACAGGCACTTTATCTTACAATAATGGCTGAGGCATTCTAAACATTTTACAGTTTTTAAATTCCCAATTTTGTTTCCAGGTTTCTTCAACTGAAACGCTGCTAGTGGGAAAAAGGCCTAGATTTCATCCTGGATCTCAAATCTTCTGCCTTCTGTCTTGGAGAGTCATTAGTTAAAATTCAGAAATTGTTTAGGAAGTAGGCTTGAATCCAGGTCTTCCAACTGTGTGATGAAAGAGCAGCCCTAAGGAGAAGGACTCAGGAACTGGTGGGTGCCAAATTGGACATGAGTTGGCAATGTGCACTTGCAGCATGGCAAATCAACCATGTCCTGGGCTGCAGCAAAAGAGCAGTGAGCAGTGGGTTGAGGAAGGTGACACTGCTCCTGTGACACCCCCCGGGTGCTGCATCCAGCACCAGGGTACAACACAGACCTGGTGGAGCAGGTCCAGAGAAGGGCCACAGAAATTATTGCAGGGCTGGAGCACCTCTCCTATGGAGACAGGCTGAGAAGGGTTGTGGTTATTCAGCCTGGAGAAGGCTCTGGAGAGAACTTATTGTGGCTTTAAGCCTCCTTGAAGTGGACTTATTAAAAGGAGAAAGACTTTTCGCCGGAGCCTGTAGTGACAGGCAAAGGGCCAATGGTTTTGAGTTGAAAGATGGTGGATGTAATGGAAGAAAATTTATGATGGCAGTGGTGAGGCAGTAGAACAGGTTTCCCAGGCAAGCTGTGGCTGCCCCATCACCAGAAGTATTCAAGATTTGATGGCATTTTGAGCAAACAAATAGAGGGTGTCCCTGTCTATGAAGGAGGGGTGGACTAAGTGGCCTTTCTGACCCAAACCTTTCTGTGAACTCAAACTTGTGTTTAATTGTCACAGGGGTCATTGCCCCATAGGTTTCCTCTAGCATAAGATTTTGAAAAGTGTGAGGTCTGCATAATTGAGCAGCTTTGGTCAGCATGTAGTTTTTGAGGCAGTTGCCTAAACTCTATAGGGGAAGTAGAATTTTTTGCATAATTTTCCATAACATTTAATGAATGATACATTCCTGGCAGATTTCTCTTTGTGGGGAAATATCGATCTCTCTTTAAAGGATAAATGTAATTAATCTACTTGCATAAATTTTCTATCATAGTAAATATTAGAATTAGGGAAAAGTGAAGCAGTAAAGTTGCAATGACCTAACTAAAAGTTCTAGATTTTATTTTCAGTTACCTGCTATTTTTAAAGCAGCTTATTTGTATGAAAAATAAGAAACATGGTTTTTTTAGGAGAGAACAAAAATGACATTGAACTGGAGAATGTTTACAAAGAAAGAGAAGTGGTTAAGGAATGGAAGGAGACTGGATGTGAAGGAGAAAATTTAAAAAGTATGGATATGTGATTATAAAACTAAAGACTGTCAGCATGCATAACTAAAGAAGCACCATCTATGTTTATATATTTTTGGGGGGTTTTTTGGTTTTGGTTTTTTTTTTTTTTTTTTTTTTTTTTTTTGTTTTTTGTTTTTTGTTTTTTGTTTTTTGGGGTTTTTTTTGTTTTTTTTTTTTTTTTTTTTTTTTTTTAATGGGATTTAGGCATATATTTATGTTTTTTTCTCAGACTTTTGAGAACAAAGCCCCCAAAACCTAAAACAAATCTTTTGCCTTTCTCTGTCACAGCCTTTGCATATGGATCTAGTTCTTTGTCCCACTTATTCTAGTTCAGCATTTCCTAATTTTTTCCATTCTGTGACTGGAGGGTGTGAGTGTGAGAGAGAGAGAGTGTGTGTGTGTGTGTAACACTCATGCACACTATGGTGGTTTTTGGTAAAACAGCCCCTCTTTCTCTCTGTGGTACCATTTATCTCTCCAGTCCAAAGAAACTGGAAGCATGCAGCTTTTTTCTGAAATAGATATAGAAAAAGAAATAGCTATTTTACTAGAATACCCAAGAGAAATAATAAATTTTAATGTTTGTTGAGGAATTGGGAGAAAATAGCCTTAAAACATGTCATGCCACTCTTCTAAGAAATGATGCAAAATTCAAAAAATTAATGAGCACCAGCAGTAAGGGCAATACAAAAATGTCATCACTGCATTTATCCTTGATGAATACTGTATGATCTCAAATCAAAATATTTGTATGAATAGAATTCCATTGAAAAAAGCTTTTATTTGCAACTGGTTTAAGTGCTAAATAGAATCAAAAACCACCTTTATGCTAGCAGAAAAATTCACCAGTCAGGTTAGTAAGAACATAGAACTGTCATCCTGGAGAGGAAATCAAGATCTTCTCGCTTGAAACATTAAAAAATACTCCAACTGAAAAAACTCAAAACCTTGCACTTAAAAAATCTTTCTTTATTTTCAGTCTGAAATGAAAACAGCTTTGTCACAAATTAAACAGATTATCAGCTCTTATATATAAGCTAAATCTGCAGGAATGTATCACCATCATCTGCCTGCTTAATTTGCTGATTCACCCAGTTTTGTTAATTGCAACCATCTCTCTTGTTTACTGCTCTGTGCAAATATTTTTATCTTTGTGAGAGGTGAGCTCCTGTCTCTACTTTGGGCATACACAGTTCTGACCACACATCTTGTGTACAGCTTCAGGAAAATGTGTCTGCTAAGGATCAAAACCAGTTTTGTCCAAATACTTTGTCAATCATTTCAGTCACTACTGGTTTTGAAAGGTAAATATTTTCAAGAAGGCTATATGTGGAAACAGCGGTCTCATGGAAGTTTTTGGTTCAAGGAGTATCTTCCCACCATGCAAACCCAGTATTTCAAGGTTCCAGACACATTTTCCCACTGTGAAATTACCTATTGTCTAATTATTTCACAACTTTCTTAATTGGCTGATTGAAGACCTGACCTGTAGTACCAAAAATTTACTTCTTTTATGAGAAGAATGTGTGGTTCTTTTCTTCATTATTCACAAAACCTTTTGTCTTTGTGGGGAAAGACTTTCAGAAAAATTACTGTGTTTAAAATTTTTTGTGGCCTTTTGTAACTTGCTGATAGTCCGGCTAGTCCAGCAAAGAAATTATATCATTCTCATGTGAATGTCAATGTCCCAAATGAAGTTTCCAAGGTCGTTGTACAACTTACAGTGTCTGTAAATGCATCAAGATGGCTATTTGGAAGATTCAGTACAAATTAGGCAGATGATTAATAGATGATGTTTAGTGAACAGGATCTGTAAAAATCAAGGACCAAACTGTTATATTCTTACAAACTATTGTTTCCTCATGAATTATTGCTCAGTGCAGTCTCATGGTGGCAGTCTAATCCATGTGTATTCCTTTCAGTTGCTTCCTACTGAGACAAACAATAATAAAAATGTTTTACATAAATATTAGGCCTGCCAAAGCTCACATAGTACAAATGCTTAATGAGAAATTGGAAAATCCTCTTTGCTATAAATATGTGGTTCAAGAAATTCAGTAATAGCTACTATTGTTATTAATATTGATCAAGTACTATAACTATTGATCAGCCTGGCTATTAATAATGCTTCTTTTCATTTTGAAAAAAAAAAAAAAAAAAGGCAAAGATTTTACAAAGAAAAGGGAACCACTGTAGATAGCTATGTAAATATTTTCCATGAAGACAATAAAAGTAAAGGGTAAGAATGGCAAATATTCTCCTTAATAATGTGCAGCTTGTTAGAGCCTTTCAATGAAAGAGAGAACCAAAGTGTTAAAACATTAAACCTGTTATTGAGTGTTCAGAATCTGGCATGGATGACCTTTGATGCTTGGAGGTCTATCCCTCCTCAGTGATACCTCCCACTTGGTAGAGCGGACCAAAATCCAGAGTCTGGTGCATTTTATATATCACTGACTAATAGCAGAAGTCTAGAAAAACTAAGAATTTAGGCATATTTTCAAAGATACTTCTAGGTCTGTGTTCCTGAGAGACTTGCTAAGCTAGAGGTTTACATTTCCTTTTAAAATGATCTTAATGTATCTTCCATTCTTCTTTTTTTTTTTGCTTTTGCTAATTTCCCTTTTGCTAGTCTAACTGCTTTCTTGTTGAAATGAGTTCCAATGTTTATTTATATACTAAGTGAAAAATATATCTCCTTTTGGTTTGAACTTAACAGAAGGAGTATTTTGAGGAGTGAAAACAGAAATTAAAAACAGGACAGAAAAAAATTTTCTTACCCTGTCATGCCATAAACCTCTCCCACCCTTGCTCCCAGCAGTCATTTTTGCAGACTGAAAAATCAGTCTATTTAGGCTCCCTGTGCAGAACCTATTTCCTGCTTTTAATCATCCTTTTAGTTCCTGTTTACACCTTTTCTGATAAGATAGTGGGCTTGAACTTTTGTACATCTTGCAGATTAGGCAGCAAACTAAGCATGGTTTAATGAAAGTTCTTATTTTCCCTCTAATAATTTTTAGTATTCTGCTGTCTTTTGACTCTTATGGTTTTATGAACAAATTACTCCAACAGTCCAGTTCCTTCATCATGGTTCTCCTGAGTTCTAATAGGTAGCTTGGAACCCATTGCTATGTGTGCAAAATTCAGATGGCCTTGGCACAGCATTACTGTACTTGTGCCAAAATGGAATTTCTCAGTATCACAGTCTCCATGCAGCTCTTCACATAGCAAAAGCAAGTGAAAATACAGCTAAATTCAGCATCTATTCAATCCATCATGCAACTAAACAGACAAATAATCTGGAAAAAGACTTAACAAATGCAATAAACAGACCTCTTCCTTGCACTTGCTTTGATTACTGCTCATTTATACAGGGGTTTGTCTCAGAAGCATAGAAGTAGCAAAGTAATTGGTAGAGTATCATTAAGAAGATCACATTAGAGAGTAAATAATAAAATGTCATTGCCAAAAACACATTTGAAAAAGGAAGGAAGACAGGAAGAAAGGAATGAAGGAGATAGAATCATTGTATGAGTTACAAATTCAACTGGTGTTACAGCTGATCCGATGTGATGTAGCTGGTGAAGACATGCCAGCTTGTATCAACTGAAAATCTGCAGAGTGTGACACAAAGACAGTTGGCTTAAAGAGGGCAGAAGATAAATAACTGAGATAAGTCAAAGATATTTAATAATAAACCTGTTTGTTGAAGTTGGTTTTTTTTTATTAATAACCCAAATTGAGGGAAGTGTGGGTGGGTGTGTCTTGTTCTTCAAGTACTGTAATTCTATGTGGTAACACTTTTGTGTGTGACCTTTGATGTTCTGTTTGCTGGCTCTACTTGTTTTCATAGCCTACAGAATAAACACTTCATAAATGTAAGCATGGGAAAACACTTGTTATGTCAAATGACAGGGATCACAAACACTATTTGCTTAATTTGGAATAATTTTATATATAATAGATGTGGTATTTTATGACCAGATTTTGGTTATAAACTATACAATGCTGTGAATCTTAAATTTGTTTTCAAAATACATTAATGCTTCAGATTTTTTCTGTGAAATTGTAAGAACATTGTTTGTATGAACTGGATGATTGCAGCTCACGACTATACCTTGACTTACACAACTTCAGGTATAGGTTGCCATGACAGAAAGATGTTATGTTTGCAGCTAAAGCAAATTATTAATTTAAATAGTCAATAATATAGCTGAATCATCACACAACACTTTGCTGTCTGTCCTGCAAGCCATTGTGGACAATTTAATTTTAGAATTTCTACCACAGGATCCATATGTTCAGTGTTTTCATATACACATGATCACGTTCCTCCCTGAATAAGGAAAGTTGTAGATAGAAGGGTGAACTGGGAGTCAGGTGGGCTAAGGGCATGGCAGAAGTGAGCACTTGCAGACTTTCAAGAGTTAATCATACAACTGTAGTTTAATACCTATTACAGTGCTTCTTGAATTCATAATGTAAATTTATTTGTATAAAAATAGTGGAATTGATAATGCTTTTTGTTCTTCTGGACAAGAATCTTCTAACTAATTAGAGCTTGTTTTATGTTATCTGCTAATTGACTATTCACTATTCACCTCAGTTAACATAAACATGTTTTCAAATCACTGCTGTTTTCTCTGTCTTATGTTTTGTAACAGAAATGTGCCTGTCAGATGAGATGTGAGACAGCATGACATAATGCAGGCTGATGTAACATAAGTGAAAGCCAATATTTTAGATTCTCATCCTGCTGTTGTTGAAGGCCATGTGCAGCCTCCCAAAGTCATGTGCACTTTTGTTGAGCCATTCCAATATCTTCCCATTTGAATTTTCTTCTCCTAGAAGCAAGACAGATATGCAAATTATTAGAGTTTGTATTTACAAAGTAGATTCTTCTGCCACTGGAGTCTGGGGATCCTTGGCATTGACTTCAGTGGGTATGTGATAACACCCCTGGACACTTCCATAGTCAGATAAACTCCCAGAAAGGCTGGGATCTCAGGACCAATGCCTTCCACCCTTCATCACCCCCATTCCTCAACTATTTTCTTTAAAGTCACTTGATTATCACAAACATCAAAGCAAATAATTTTAGGCCTAGAGAAAGAACACACAATGTTGTATTTGAACATTGTCTAGAAAATTGTTGGCATTAGAATATGTGTGGAACCATAAAGGTATCTTGTATGAGTGGTAAATTAAAAATATTCCAGAGAATTTCCCTATCATTTTGTGGAAGCAGTGCCTATGGGCATCAGAATAACTCACAGGTCTGAGAGCAGTTCTGCACCACAGACACAGCCCTGACATGGCAGATCAGCCCACATTTCACCCACCCTGGCACAACCAGCTTTAGCAGTGCCAACATGAATATCATCCACTTGCTGTGCTGCTTCTGGCTCTGCATTTCCTGTCAGTCACACGGGTTCCTGAGGATGAGTCAGTGATGCAGACAGATTTTTTCTTTTGTACATTATTTCACATAAAATGAACATAATAAGCTTTTGCTTGTAATATTCTTGCAAAGAGTAGATTTCTTCTGTGTATTTCAATTATGCCTTAATCAAGGATTTGAAATCCTTTTGAGAAATTGAGTTCAGGACTAGTCCCTGAAATATTCCTTGAGTGTTGTGATGTAGACACATTATGTGGGGGCACAGGCTGCATGAAAAGCCTGAAATAAGTTCAGTTTCTTCAATTTCATATCATTTATCTCTAATCAATAATTGAATATTTGGGTGATTTTTTTCAATTTGGTATTTAAAACCAGCATCCATAATAATTCCATGAAAAACTTTTGTATGATATCATTGGAGTGTTGCTCTGTTAGGTGAAGTAATTTAATTATGTAATAAACATATTCTTGAATCTTTATAGTTTCAGTTTGTACTATCATCTAAGTCTCTTAATTTATTTGAGATAATTCTTTTATTTCTGTAGCATATTTGAATCATTTGCGTGGGCTGATGGTGTTTAATGATTAAATAGACATACTATACATACACTATTTTTAATATATTATTCTAATCAGCTGTACCTTAAAGCTAATGCTGATTGCATTTTTCTTACAGTTCACAACATTAATTGCTATTATTTACAAATATAAATAATTTCTTGAGACTTACACAGTGGAAAACCTAACACTGAAGCTGTACTTTTTCATATGGGAGAAGTAAAACTAGATCTTGTGATGAAGCAGAAAGATGTCTTATTCCTTCCTCATTTTACTCCAGTATGAGCTGGGGGCACCAAATCACACTAGCAGCATTTTGGCACCATTTTGAGTTAATGTAGATCAGGCCAAAGGATTGAAGCAATGCTGAATCAGACCTGTAGTTACTCATTCAGTTGTGTTATTGATGCCGCAAGATGGTGGTGAACTACTCCAGTCTGAAATAGCTGTGCATTAATCTTAGCTCCTGACATCGTGACTGAGGCACAGCAGCTGCACCACCCTTCATGCCATCCCAGTGCCCCACTAAAATAAGAAATTACTTTAATACTGTGTAACCATATATGTACGATACAAAACATAAGGTACTAAATTTCCTATGATGAAGATTATTAGAAAACATCATTTCAGTTCCACTCATGAGTGTCTCACACAGCTGTACTTTGATTTTATAATTTCGAGGGACTGTATGTAGGCTGCATCGTTCCACCTTTGGTGATGTTAATGAAAGTCATAGATTGTATATGTTTTGTGTGTGTAAATTCCTGATTTATGCCTTCATGTGTTGTTCCTTTACCTATGTTTTGATTATATTTAACTTTGCTAATGCTTCAATACCGCTACAATGTTAATTTATATTCTTTTTTCTTGCATATGCATTGCATAGTGCAAATATTCTGCTGTGTATAAAATTCACATCTAAATTAAGAGCACAATTATTTGCAGAGAAATAATGCACCTATCCAGAAGAATGTTTCCTGGTTTCTTGCAATAGATCCATAAAATATAATTATATTTTTTAAAATATAATTAACGTCATGGATAAAATTCTTCCTGCAAAATGTGCTTTTATTAACAAAGTTATGGTTTTAACATTAAACGCTAATGTAATGTCATCTGATCTTTCCAAATTAAATTCTAAAAATAAGTCTTCCATCTTTGAAAACGAAACTTCTCTAATGACTATTAAAAAATTTATTGTCACTCATTCTTTTTCCTCATTATGATTTAGCCACTTAATTTGGAAGATAGTATTTGTCCTCCTCAGTTGATGTCAGCTGACTCCACTCTGTTTTAAATGCAAAGAAAGAATGAATTTAAGTAACAGGGGTGAACAAATATGAAACCTTTTCAAGACTGGTTATATGTGGACAATGGAAAAAATGCTGGAAAGCCTTCTGGATAACAGAAGTGGTGCACAAAGTAATAACTTTCAGGGAAGAGGAAGTAGTTCATGTAGATGATGTTCATGGAGCAGTTACAATGAGACAAATGGATTTTTCCTAGTCTTCAGAACTGGGTCTTTTGACAGTAAGTTCTTTAGTAGTAGTTTAAAACCAAACTGCTTGAAGTACACTTGGTACACTTTTCAGCCTCATGGTGTAGGCATCCTGTGACAAAGATTACAAAGAGAAAAGCTGCTGTAAGATTCTGACATGTGAGCAAGGCTGTCAGTGAAGTGGTCTGGGAAAGTGGCATCAATAAAAGGCATCAATAAAAAATGAAATCAAGGTGACAATGCTGAAGTGATCAGATTTGGTACAGACAATTATCCTGTATGTTCTAGGAGTCTGGAAGAAGAGGGGTAAAGAAATTTTCAGAGTAGTTTGCCTATGGTTGTGTTGCTCTTGTTCCAGTGCAGCTCAGAAGAGCGTTCCTTTTATTGTTTGAGTATTTCACAAACAATGAAATAAGCACTTTCCTTTTATCTACCTGAGCTGTACAATGCTCTCTAATTCTACCAGCTGTTGCTAAGCAACTGTAACAGTGATGTTTACCTAAAGCCTCAATTTATTTTACTTTATCTTCGAAAAGTAGAAAAATAAAATCCAACCTGTCCTCAGTGGTCTCCTTTTGCAGAATGAGTTTGCATTTATGAAGAATAGTCTTTTTTTCAAGGATACTAAATCCACCCTTAGCTCAGAATTTTAAAATAGAAGGTCTTACTCTCTGTAAAATAACTTTTTCAACACTACCTTCTACATATTTCAAATCTGGTATAGGACTTGCGTTGCTTTCCTCTCTTTCTGATGCATTTTATTTCCTTCATTTTGATGAATCTGTGAATTCAAAGGAAGAAAGAAGAGTATGCAAAGTTCTTTGCTTCACTGGGATAAAATATATATTTTCAAAGGAAAATATGTATTTTCAAAGGAAAAGGGATAAACCAACTTCATATAATCTAGCTGCTTTTAATTAAGAACTTATTGCTGTGTCAGAAGGAAGCACTGTCAAGCTGTAGCCTTGAAAGAGTTGTTATGGCCTTATTATTTTTTTGCCTCTACTGACCGGTGGCGCTGAGTTGATAGTGTTATACACTGGATTTTTGTTTTTTAAGTACTAAAAGCCTTTTTTTTTTTTTTTTAAAAAAAAGCATTTTCTATTTTTTCTATTGAGAGAATATTATCCAATATTTTACTTCCACATAAACCTTTGTGAATATTGATTTATTGATCTTTTGGGGCAATCCAGTATTAAAAAAGTGAACATGAAATACCTTTTTCTCAATTTGTAATGGCAGCATAATCCAGTTTATGTATAATATACATTTCAGCTTTTAGAACTTCATTGAAATAAAAACTTTCACATACTTGCAATTAAAATGTTTTGCTCTGACAAAGGTAGAATTTTTGGCAAAATTGTTTCTGAATTTCTTGCAGAATAGTAATACTAATTTTTAACCTTTAGGAACATTTTATTTCAGTTGAATTCTGGATAAAGACTTGAGTATACATAGGAAATGGTCCAAAGAGCTAGTGCCTGACTTTCACAGTACTAATCTGAGACTTTAAAAACACCAGCTTATTTCATCAGCACAATCAATGAGTATATACCCTGTGGCTAGAAGGTCTGAATTTAAAATGTTTTATAGATTGATGAAGTTCCAGTCACCTTGTGAATGTCTGCATCAAAACTTAAGGTTATTACATGCATCTCATGTAAGAGGGACTCCATGAAGGTCCTAGACTGGTCCCAGCCAAAAATTGCAGGGTTTGAGTAGATCTGCATTTAAAAGAAATCCATCTCAGTGTTGTAATTTAGCTGCCATTTCCCCTCTATTTTTACCTTTAGTACCAAGCTACAGAATATGTAATGATTCAGAAGCAGCTGATGGTGTTCTTGAATCCAGCAGCCAAGGGAGGTGAGGCTACCCCATCTCTTCCCCAGACTGAGGCAGTGACAAGGCTGAGCAGCTTTTCCCAGTACAGAGCACAGGATGCACCATGTACACATGTACAGAGCTGGCTGCATGGATGAACAGAGCCAGACACGCTCACATGAGCTCAGCAGCTCCACTGGCCTCGCTTGATTTCCCATCTCTGCCCTGGGACAGTTGTGTTCCACTCACCCACTCACCCACCCACCCACGGAGCTGACTACAATTTCCCTGGGCTGCAGTAGTCACCCAGCCCAGGGTCTTGTCCTTGAAGAACCCTTCCTGTGTTTCTCTCCTTGTCCCCTGCCCATCACCACATCTGTCCAGATGTTCACCAGCATCCACACACTCACAAACCTGCCCTGGCTCCTGGTGCTGCAATGCAGCCAGGCGTGGTCCCATCTGGGGCTGGGACAGGCTGTCACTCACTGAGGTCTCCCCAGACATTATTTCAGATCAAATTATTTTGAAAAAAACTCACTAATTCTCTTGAAACTATTTTTGCCTGTCTTGCAAAAACATAATGAGTAAATTTACACTGATCCCATTTCACATTGTGCTAGGATTGCCTTGAGTGTGTTTAAATATCTGGAGTACTGAAGCCTTGTGGTGCCAGTTCTCCCTGAGGCTGGGAAGTGATGGCAGGCACAGCAAACAGACTCTGGTGTGGGGCAGGTGCCCTCTTTGTGAGATCTCTGCGCTGGGGCACACTCTAGGGATGCCAGTAAAGATTGTGGCTTGCTTGTGAATAAATCTTCAATGATGCCTAAATTAAAAGGATCTCAGTACTTTCTGATTTGATTAATTCCCTGGAAAGTGCCTCATAATGGTGTTATGAGGTTTTTTTATGGATTTTTAAAGGACACTTGAAGAAGCTACACGCTATTTAAAACAGTCCTCAAAGAATAGTGCCTTTGCCTCTCTGGCCATTTGAAATTTCCGTTCTTGACTGGAGTTATTTAGGAAACAGCAGTTTTCCTGAGTAGCAAGGCAGTCAGAAGGTGCCTTGAGGTTATACTAATGAGGAAATGATGAAGGCCCAGTGCAGAGCACAGCCAACTGATGGCAGGGGCTGCAGGGCCTGCAGGTCTAAGTGGGGGTAGGAAGTGCTGGCAGATTACATAGTGCTCAGGAGAAGAGAAAAGACAAAGAGAGAATACAAAAACACAAGGGAAAGGAAAAATAAATGGTTGAAACAAGGTGTGCAAACCACCTGTTCATGCCTTACAGCTCTGTACTGCTCCACTGTCTCAACTGATAGCGACAACAATTTAAATCTGTAGTTATCTCTTGCAGTTCAACAGGAAATCTTTTCTGTTCTATGTGTACATAACACTTTGCATTATCAGGAATATTTTTTTATCCTTTTTTTAAAAAATCATGTTTAAGAAGCTGTTGCTGTCATGCACTTTACTGCTCAAAGTCATTTAAGTTGTGGCTAACACTGCGGTAACAAAATTCTGCAATTGTGCACATGTTTGAGTTAAAGGAGTCAAAATTGCAGGCATGAGGTGCTCTGAGGCCATGAGATGGGTGTCTGAATTTACTGTGCCGGAGAGAGGATTCAAAATTATTGAAGACTCTATGAATTAACTCCTATAATTAAGGCCTCACAAATAAGAATAGGAGAGACATGATGGCATTGATCCTGTTATATATCCAAAGCAAGTGGTCAGTGCTATTTTGTGCCAGAGGGAGATAATCCCAAGGTAAGATGAGTGAAAGCAGTGAGATTTAGGGGCTGCTGGGCCCTCTCTGAAGGCTTTTCTGTAAATAAAATAATAGTGTCCAAGGGCATTGCATGCCAGCACAGTAAAACTAAAAATTACTCCTCCTTTGAACACAGGTGGAGCAAGTACCCTGCAAGAGATTCTTGCTGGGCCAATAACTAACAACATAAAAACAAGATTAGGGAAGAGCAAAAAATTTATATGTTTTGTAGTTGCCATGCCTGAACTGTTGTCTGTGGAAAATTCCTCAACACTTCCATTTAAAGTAAAAAATTTGGTAGAACAGGTTATGGAACAAACAGACAAAATAAACAGTAATGTCACAAGCACCATGCATTATCCAGAGTTTAAGAGACAATCTAAGAAAAAATTGCTGCACAACAAAAGTAATCTCCAGCTTCAATTCACCTTAGATGTCCATATTTAAAAGGGACCAAGGGGTGTTAAGGTATAAAGGCTGGAACGTCTGAAATTTGTGTTAGAAAACTCTATTAAGGGAAAAAAAATCAATTGACACATGATTAAATATGACATATGGAAGAAAAAGTTTAAAATTATATGCTTTTCAAACCTACTGGAGTTCTCTGAATGAGTCAGGCTGATTGAGGAAAAAGGTCATCAGAATTCCAGACGATATTGAACAAGGCTTCCCAGTAACAGCTGTAAAGGAAATAAACCAGGTGGGGCATAAGAAAGTTGTACATTGCTGAAAGGTTGGATAAAAGTTGTGCCTTAGGAGAAAATTGATTTTTTTTACAAAGGAAGGAGTCACCATTGCCTCCCAAAGAAATCTGTGCTGGCATGTGTGTTCAGTGCTCCCATAAGTGATCTACAAAAGAGGTGAGCAGTGAAGTGACTGTGATGATAGGAAGTGATGAGTTAAGGGAAATGAGGAACAATTGTGAAGAATTACAAAAAATAGCCTTTTGTGATCAAGTAAGGGGATATTGGGGCAGTTGATAAAATTCAGAGTAGACAAATGCAATGTGATGTGATGTAGCTAGTAATAAACTGTAGGATATCTAATAAATCACATTTTTCTATGTAAAGTGACACAGCCTCACTGTGATTCCAGAGAAAATAAATCTTAATTATAATCCATAGTCATATAAAATGTCAAGCTACTACTTACCTTAGAAAAGAAAATATGAAATTAGTGGGAGAAGAAGGAAAAGGATTAAAATTGTTCCTGTGTAAATGATGCATACACATTTTGAATATTAAAAGCAGTTTTGGTATCCCTGTCTCATGCAGGGTATAGCATAGCATCAAAATGCTCATAGAAAGGGAACAAAATTGCTTAGGTGCAAAGAACACTATGAAACAAAACTTTTGAACTTGGAAATAAAAGAAGCTGAAACATGACAAAGGTCAGTGAGATGCTAAGTGGCATAGAAAGCAGAGGAGAAGATCATCTGTATATTCTCTTTTCATGTATAAACTTACTGGGGTTTCAAATGAACCTAACAGATGGTAAATGCTGAACAAACACAGAAAAGGGTTTTTTTTGTGGTTTAGGATTTCCTCTACAATACCTGACAGGCTCTAGTAGTTAGTATAGACTTAGGGGATGACTCAGAGATGAGTTTATAAAGAACTATAATATCAAGGACAATTAAATAGAAGACAAGGGTACTGGGCTGTCTTCCTTTTAAGAAATTTCTGAGATGCTGCTCATGAATGGGAGGGATATTTTTTTGTCAAAGTCCTCTCTCCTTTGACTTGCTGTTGGAGAAAAGGTACTAAACAGAATGAGCCTTTGATCTGGCTGAATGCTTATTAAATTTACTACTACAACAAATTCATTTAAGAAACTGTTTCAAGGAATGAGGAAGATCCAGTCTTGCTGACATCTTTTCTCAGTCTCTGTAGCTGCAGAATGGAAGGTGCTATTTACAATCATAAGAATATACATGACTTCATTTTCATTATCATGATTGATCAAAATATCTTTAGCAGCACTGACTTTACTAGAGTTAGTTTTGATGCATTTTATAGTCTTCTTGTTCAAAATACATGTATCATGCAAAAATTCCCAACTATTATTATATAAATATGTATATTCATACATATATGTTAGTCTTCCACAGAGTACTTTATGAATTACAAGAAGAGTAGTGCTCCTTTTTGCATGGTTTTTTGTAGAAGCATTTGAAACTTGAAACAAACAAGCGAAAAGAAGTCAATGAATATGGTAAACAGGGTGGGAAGTCTGTTTAGGGGGAGTATGAGATAAGTAAACCTAAAGACCCAGGAAAATAAAAATCAGACTTTTTAGGAAGTGTTTTCTATGTTTTTATTTTTGAAGTTTGTTCAAAATCTTACAGCGATGCATTATTAAAATTATACTGATTCCTAGTGATTCTACCACCCATTTGACACCAGTATTTAAGTCAAAATTGCAGTGTTTTGTTTTCTCCATTAGGGAGGGCTCTCACTTAGGGATCACAACAGAAATATTGAGCCTGAGCAGGTGCAATGGGACTGGTACAGGATACACAAAGTAACTTTGAAAAAAAGAATAACACTGTTTATTCACTTTAAATATTATCACTTTAAATATTTTTCAACAACAACACAACACAGTTTTCTTAAAATACATTTTTATATCATAAGGTAAAAATAGCTGTCCAGAAATATCCTCTTACAGACAGTGTATGACAGAAAAATAATAACAAAGGCCAAAACTAAAGTGAAATGTAGGAATAGACCTTTATGGGGTGTATTCAGTGATATTCATTCTACATTCAGCCCAGTAGAACCACTTAATCTCTGCTGATATTTTTTTACATTTTCCTGTTGATGTGTTTATTTTCTTTACTTTGATGATTCTTTCTTCTCTTAAAATACACACAAGAAACAAAGCAATCTTAGCTAATCTCATCAGTGTAATCTCACTGGTCTGTGTTGTCTCTGCAATCAGAAACTGCATTATTTCTTGTGACATTTTGTATGCTCAATTCTTGTCTAATTTGCTGCTACCTGTCACCCTAAGTCTCTTTGTTCCTGGTCTCCAAGTATATCCTCCAACTGAATCTCTCTTAAGTGGTTTGATGCTGAATTTTACTCCTTTGAAGGGGTGTAACATTTGAGAGTTCTGAAGGTTTTAGACTTGCATATATTGACAAAATAGGTATTATACAGATAGCAGGTGGCATTTCTTTTCTACATGCTGCTCTGTCAACATGCTTATATCTTAACTAGGCAGAGACAGAAGATTTTTTTTCCGGGTCTTTATAGCTCTTAAAACCTCTTTCAGTATTGCTTACACAGAAGCAAAATCTTCCTTGAAATTGTGTGTGTGCAGCAATGAATTTTCTGGGAGGTAACTGTGTACTAAATTTCTCCTAGGATTTTTACTTGTTTTTTACTGAACACCAAGTAAACAAGTATATATTTTTATATGCATATAAAATTAAGAACAAATCTAAATAGCATTTCACAGTAATAGTTTTTCTTTATGATTCTCCTTTGCCTCTTGTTTTTTGAGTACAAGGTGAATTGGCAATATGTGTATGAATAGCTTCAGTACTGGAGGAATACATATACAAGAGAGTAAAAAAAAATGGAGAAAAAAAGGTCTCGGGGTTGTAAGAAACGCTTAAGTTAAACAGTGGTAAAACATTTTATCCCTTATTCCTCATTAAAGTCTGTTTATTTTCCAAAATAATGATGCACAACAACCTGTATCTACAGATAGGAGTACGAAACACGTTTTGGAATAAAACTGGGAGTAATCATTGGCAGCTGGCAACTTCTGCAAGTGGGTAACAAGAGTCTCTGTAAGGAAGCTGCTAAAGATGGCCATGTGGGGGCTGTGAGGGTTCCCTTACTACCCTAGCAATATGGAGTTTGAGAATAAAGGTTAATAAATTTTATATTATAAACTTTATAACAATATAACTATAAAGTTATTAAAGCTTAAAAATAAAGGCTAATAAAGTTTTACTTTAAGCCAGCTCTAGGATTTCCAAAGAGATTGGGAACATAATTTGTCTCCATGGATGTCAGAAATGAAGACACTGCATTTACATATGTAGTTACATATGGTATACTGTATTCTTTATACACTAGAATTACAAATATCTGCTCCTAAAATGGGGTTCTGTCTTTGACAGATTTTAGATGAATTGCTAGGATGCACTCCTTTATCAGTGCAAACTTTTCACACCCAAGTGGTAGGAAGGGTGCTGTGCAGCACAGCTTACAAGGGGCACTTGACTTCCTGTAACCAATGTTGGAGACATGAAGTGGCTGGTTAGAGTAACAGGGTGGTGGGCTGTCACTGTAATTTTCCTTTTCTGTTTTCAGAACATCAGTTTTGTAGTAATTAAATTATTTTAAATTGTTTGTGGCATTTGTATGACATTTCCCCTGCGGTTGTAGGAAGAAGGATACAATGCATCTGCAAGTGTCTGCAAGCATGCTGATAATTTTTAGTGAACAGTACATAAATAAAACATCCATGCTAAGTTCATGGTGTAAGAGGTTCCTTCTTTGCAATTGTTGAATAATAAAGATGTCTTGTTAAATTGAATCACATGATAGGTATACCAGAGAAGATTTTTATTTTAAAAGTTGCCTGAATCCTGAATCACCACAGCATTTTTATCTCTTCATTAGAGTTATTATATTTGAAATTTAGTAAAAGTAAAAAATGTTTACTAGTTCTTTAGTTTTAGGACCAAATCCCTTTTATTAAATCCATCTTGTTAAGATTTAGAAACCACCTGCAAAAATTTGACAGCATTTCTCTGAAAGTGTGAGAGACCCACTGCTAGGAAGTTAAAAACAAAATTGCAGTCAGAAATACCCTTCTGGTTTAGGTGTAACAACAAAACACGGGATTTTTCTTGTTCTGAAGTGCCTAAAGTGCATATAATAATCCAAGCATTACAATCCACAGAATGTCCTTATATTTTTCTCTGTTCAAATATTTCATTAAGGGTTCTCTCCAGCTTGGAGTCAGAGCTGTTGTGTGGGGAATTAACAAAATCAAGTGGGAAACTAGCAACAGTGTGCACTGTAAGTCAAGGTTTCGTGCTGAGGACTTCCCGTTAATGAGCTATCATGCTCTCACAACGTCTGTAGAATATACAAACCAGATACAAAAGCCTGCTGAGTAAACCCTTAGTGTTATTTTTTGAGAATAATAATAATAAAAAAACCCAAACTCAACACAAAAAAAAAAATGCCAAATCAAAACAAAAAAAAAAATAACCCCCCCCAAAGAACCAAAACCAAAATAAAACACCAACCAACCAATCAAAGCAAACAAAAAATAAAAACCCAAACAACAAAAAACAAAACAAAACAAAACAACACCAAAAAGACCAAAACCCCACACTTTTTATCACAAAACACATGGAACTACAAATATTATACCACAGAAATTTTGCTGTATTTTCAAAGTATAGAAATCTTGGTTAGTTGCAACACAAAGCATTTTAAATGTGTCTACATTTTGCTCTTCATGTTAAAGTAGGTTTCAGAGCATCAGAAACTCTGGTATTTTAGTACTTATATAGAAACTTTTTAAATGGCATTTGCCAAAAAGTTTTGAACACTCTCTTGCCATTAGAACTGTCAGTCTGTTGAATTTATGACATTAAAGCTAATGCTGAAATTTCACATTTGAATGAATAAGTCATGCATTGTTAATACTACAGTACCTTAAATAATGATTCAATGCATAAAAAGATGTTGAGTGTCTCAGAAAATCCAGCTATGAGGGTTTTTAATCTGAAGGGAAGAATGGTATAAATACAATTTTATGCGCTGTTTGTAATGTAGAAAAAATATTTTAGAATTATGTTTTCATACAGGTACTTATGTAAGAATATATACTGAGTGAGGGAAAAGAAAACCAATTGTAAATTTTCCTTTCTTCTTTTTCAGGTCAGAACTGTGGAGGTTTAGTACAGGGACCAAATGGTACCATAGAAAGCCCTGGATTTCCTCATGGTTATCCAAATTATGCCAACTGCACGTGGATCATTATCACAGGAGAGCGTAACAGGATACAATTGTCATTTCATACTTTTGCCCTCGAGGAAGATTTTGATATTTTGTCAATTTACGATGGACAGCCACAGCAAGGCAATTTAAAAGTGAGGTAAGGTCCCTCTTTTCTTTCCCAATTTCTTTCTGTCAGTCTCTTTACCTTGCTTTCTCTCTCCTGAGTATATGTTCTGATGATATGTTAGAACATATATTGTCTCACCCCCAGCCAAGGGGACATAGTGCTCCAAGATCTCCCAGAGAAAGATGTTAATCCAAATTTCAGACTGTTATGGCCCTAGTTGGTGTGTCAATAACATCAGTTGTACTTAAAATTTACACAGTCCAAGGTCAGTTTTGGTGAAGGCCCTGAGCACAGAAGTATTCCAAAATTTCAGTATTTTTTTTTATTTTTCTGCTGGTGGAGTTCAGGATTTGCCAAGAGTCCCTTTCTTGAAGGGGGCAGTCACCAATTTTTGAAAGAATTCTTACTGAGATTAGTTCAGCCATAAATTGTTTGACATTGCCAAAATTGAAATTCTTCTCCGTTAAGCAGTTAGGGATCTTTAAAGGTCAGAAACTGGTGTGTCTTATCTTTCCAAATACCACTGACGTCATGAAGAGGCTTTATGGAAGCTTTTTGATTTGAAGCTTTTTCACAACTTCAGGTTTTGAAGCATTAATTTCATTGGTGTCTTGTTGTAAATTCCTCGGTCATTTGCTGGATCTGGACTGCAGAGCTGGAAAGCAAACAGCGCTTTCAGTGCTGCTCTGTCATTTTCTATTCAGGCACGAGATTTATTGAGTACTGTAAAACACTGCTGTCAGTTCTGTTGTCTGATTACCCTTTTATATGCTGCTGATTTATATTATAGTGCTAAAACAAATGTGGGAGCATCACCAATTTGTTCTGCATTTTAGTGAGTATCATCACTGGATATTTTTGACAGGAACAATGTTCTGATTGATTGTTTACAAAGTTCTGAAAACTTTGGAAGGTAGTACACGGCTAACAACAATTTAGATGCACAGTGTATGGGCTTCATTTACCGTACTTAACTGACCTTTGGTACTTGTATCACCTGTAAAAAGGAGAAATATTCCTTTTTTTTTATGTCAAATGCTTGTATTAGCATTATCTAACATGCCTGCTTGTTTTGTACTAATCTCTCAGTAGAAAATAGTTTAATATAACAGATATTTTATAATAAAGCAGACTTTTTTTTCTCATTGCTTGTATTTGCCATCAGTTACCTTCACAAATGGCATTATGAAGAAAAAAGCATTTGTTGGCTTTGCAGCATGCAGAGGTTAGCATAGCAGAATTTGAATGACAGATTTCTATTGACTTCTCATATCCCATGTCATACCCTTTGTTTTACAAAGAGCATTCACAGGTGTACCCCTCTGCAGTTATGCATTTCAAGACAATTCTTTTGGCAAATATTGAAAAATTATAGTATTGGTCTTTTAGCTGACAGCATGCAGATGCAAGAGAGTATCTTGGAAGCTGTGTTTCAGGGCATGCACTTATTTTTCCCCATAGTTAAAATATTCCACTACATTTTGGGTAATTGTGTTTCTTTAGCCATCGTGCCAAATCTGGAGCTCTTCCTTGAAAATAGCTGTGTATCTACATCACCACCACAAACTATAACAATTAAGTACTGCTCACTCCATATTTTGGATAGTATTTTTTCAGCTGCTACAGCAAAATTGAGTAAAAATGAATAGTATGTTTAACTATTTTGTTGTGCTGCCTGAATGAGCTTTCAGTATGCTAAATATGCACCAGGATACTTCGACTACTTATTGGTCATAAAATCAAAAAAAACATATAAAATATATTTAAATAATTAGGCAAAGGAATAAATTGGTTTAGGCTAATAGTGTGGAGAAAAGAAGCCAAACAGGGGTGATTGCATGTATATGAACTTTGGTTAATGCATTATTAAAGCATATACTGGTTTAAGGGATAAATTGGACCTGGTAGTAATTACAGGCTTTTGTAAGGTTGTTGAGAATTAAGGCATTAGTGGGAATAGCGTAAACAGAGGATAAGGTACTAACAAGTGCTATTTTACATCTTCCTATTTTTCTAGAAAAAATCTAATGCATCATTCTGAAATTCTGTGTAATTGAGACATGTGACCCAAAATTGTCCTTAAAAGATTGTTACAGTGGATTTATTTTTATCATTGTAAAGATCATAGAACAAAACCCAAGATTTTGCACACAATATATAATTTATATATAGATAGATATATGGTGTGTATATTTATATCCATATACATATATTTCATCCAGGACTGCAGTACAGGCTGGGATCTATCCATCTGGGGAGCAGCTCTGTGGACAGGGACCTGGGGGTGCTGGTGGGCAGCAAGCTCACTGCGAGCTCACAGTGTGCTGCTCCTGCAGAGAAAGCCAGCAGGGTGCTGGGCTCACCAGGGACCTGCAGAGATTAACAAGCCATTGTCCCGCTCTGCTCAGGGCTGGTCAGGCCACACCTGGGACGCTGTGTTCAGTTCTGCTCCCGCTGTACAAGAAGACGTGGACAGGCTGGAGGGGTCCAGAGAAAGGCCACAAAGATGATCAGTGACTGGGAAGTTTCCTTGTGAGAAAAGACTGAGAGAACTGGGCTTGTTCAGCCTAGGGAAGGGGAGATCTTGTCACCATGCTCCAGGACTGAAAGGGTGGCTACAAAGAAAATGGAGATTCCAATTTTTTACAAGGAGTCGCATGGAAAAATTTGGGGGTATAGGGTACAAGTCACTTCTGGGTAGATTCCAAATGGACACACAAAGAAATTATTTCACAAAGAAAAGCATCAGCCATTGGAAAAATCTCCCCAGGGAGGTGGAGGATTCCCTGGTATTGGATGCTTTTAAGATTCGGCTGGACAGGATGCTGGACCATTTAGTTAGGCTGTGCTTTTGCCAAGAAAGGTTGGACCAGAAAATTCTTGAGGGTCCTTCCCCCCTGGAATTCTATGACTATGGTTTTGTGATATATAAAAAGAAGTTTTAAGTCTAATGGCACCTGTTATGATAATGCCTTGTTGCCTAATGTAGTCTTAATTCTACAGAGAAACAAGACGTTAGATAATTGATTTCACCATATATTAGAAGCAAAACAAATATTTCAGTTCTATATTATTGAAAAAAACTTACATTAAAGCAAATATATTGCTTTCTCAGTTGATGGAGAAAGATTTCAAACTATAGCTACATTCTAATTTAACTGAGAAAAGGTGCAAAATACATTTTTGATTTGCATTTTATATTCTAAGGAAATTTTCTTTTTTTAATATGCAGTTAATTTTCAGTATGTAAAACTCATACAAATGAAGCAGAGATGCAAGTGAGGTACACTGAGACAACAGTTATTATTCAGATGTGTTCCTTGTGGGTCATTTCCTTAGGTAGAATTATATTCAGTAATCCAGTGTAATCCAGGAGCTAGCAAATATTTATTTTGACTTTTTTTCTTTGTCATATATATCAGATAAAATAGCAAATGGCTACATTTTTAAACAGAGAGGAGAAATTTATCAACAAGACATAGAGACACAGGTCAGCCCTGAAGAGGCTCAGCGTAAAGGCAGATGGGAACTGACAAAGTGACCATTGACTGCCAATAGATACATTACCTGCCACAGACAAGTGACTTCAAAACAAATATCTCAAGAATTTATAGATTTCAAAGCTCATTTCAGGGTTGGTTGCAATACCTATTTTCTACATCTGAAAAATGCTCATTAATTTAAGCATAATTCTTGTTACAATATATTTTTTCTATATGCAGAATTCCTGAATAGGGGATTCATAGAGAGGTGTAGGGAAACCATAACAGGAGTGGATAAACAGAAAAGCGCCTCTGTTGCAGAAGAGGTGGGGTGGGATGTAAGTTGTCTGTTAAGACACAGAACTATGAATTTTACAGATGTGGTGAATTGAGACTGTTTGTGCAGTTTCCTCCATCTCAGTTTATACCATAAGGCTGCATTTTTTGTCTATGTCAAATACAGGTAAATGCTGTAATCTCTGTGTTACAATGTCTGGCAGTAGAAGTTACTCTTTTAGTATCTCACACTTAGTTTACTTAAGAGTTAGTTGCAGACCTGTGTGATAAAATCTGAAAAAAACTTTTTCAGGTTTTTCCAGACAGTCCTAAAAATCTTTTAATAATGATTCCAAACAATTTGGTTTTCCCTCACACAGCAAAGCTGCTAATTAAATTATATACATATATATTAAATTAAGACACATACATGCATCTGTGATTATTTTTACTGTTTGTATGCACATCTGTCAGTTATTTTAGACATACATTATGTATATTCTTTGGATAGTGATTTTAAAATGTCTACTTTCCTTCATGGCTTCTCAGGCCTTTCAAGCATTATTTACTTTACTGCAGCCTAACTAATAATATAATAGATGCTGCTTGTTATTACTCATATCATTTGAAGTAAACAGTTTTGTTTTAATGGAGCAGTAATACATATGATGAAAGTTGCTAATGTAAGGTAATAAAATACAGCTTACAAAAAATTTTCTGACAAGAATGTATAAAATGTGTGTTGAATGGCAATATATTCCCTCTGCTTTCTTGAATTGTGCAGCAGTAATAGGGATTAAATATGAATTATTCACAGTATTCACTTTTCCCTGTCTCCCGCAAGCAATAAACCGTATGTATATTCTGTATATCATAATCCAAGTGTAGAGGTAATACTTGAAGTCTGAGGTCTCACTTGCTATTTAATCTCTTTTACCTTAACAAACCATGACTTATCATGTATGCAACATTTCAAATTTTTGTTTATTTTTGTTCTGTTTCTTTGTTGTTTATTTTTTGATTGTTTCTTCAGAAACCATTTCTGTCTTCCATCTCTCCAGGGTCAAGAGAACAGTGAAGCAATGATGGGGTGATTGACTTTTCTACAGAACTGCTGACACTGCAGCAGCAAGAGCTTTGTGCAGTTTAAAGTTCTTTTTTCAATTTTCTTTCCCCATGAAAATGGCATATGTAATTTTTTAAACCTTTTTATTGCACATCATTTCCTACAAAGTATAGAACACTTTTGTGTGTGTGAGCTGGTGGCTGAGGCTGTGAAGAAAAGAATATGTGTTTGTAAAGTAGCATTTTTCCAGCTGTAGCTTACCTAAAACACAGCACAAAGTAACAGGCTAGTGTTCAAATTTTTAAAACAAGATTATTGAATAATTTCAGCAGAACATTCTGCTGAAGAACATTCTGGTACTTCACATTTCTGGAAGAAAAGTTTTTACTGTATATTATACAATTAGTACTGAGTTCCTGCCAGGAGACATGCCCATCAATGACTACTGTTCCCTTTTTTATGTTAATCATAGAATCACAGAATAAAATACAGAATGACTTGGGTTGGAAGAAACATAAAAGACCACCTAGTCCCAAGCCTCTGCAGTGGGCAGGGACATCTTCCACAAGACCAGGTTGTTCAAAGCCCCATCCAAACTGAGCTTGAATACCACAAGGGGTAGTGCACACACAACCTCCCTGGGCAACTTGTTCCAGTGCCTCAAAACCCTCTTGAGGAAAGAATTTAATACCTAATTTCCTAATATCTAATCTAGAGCTCCCCTATTTCAGTTCAAAACCATTGCACTCTTTCCTGGATAAAAATTCCCTCTTCCTCCTTTTTATAAGTCCTTTTCCTTCTTCCCTTGAAGTGCTGGAGGCTCCACTGAGGTCTGCCCAAAGCCTTCTCCCAGCTGAACAACCCCAGCTCTCTCAGACTGTCTTTGTAGGAGACGTGCTCCAACGTTCTGATCATCTTTGTGGCCCTTCTTTAAATCAGATTTTCCTAAGGTTTTTCACCTATTAATGTATTAGGAAGAGGACAATTTGTAGTACAGGGCTAAAATGTGATTCATCATACATTACATAGCTGTTTAAGGAAAGAAATCAAGTTACGACCTGATCACCTTAATGCTGACAAATAGTTTCTGCCAACATGAAAAGAGAATACAATGGAAAGAAGGACAATTTATGTGTGCAATACAGGTTCAAACTCATGTTTGAAGTATTGGGGTTTTTTTTTCCCTCATGTGGATAAAAGGTAAAATACCTATTCCCAAAATTTTAGCTTCCCAATTCAAAATCATAAACTTTCTAATTTTGTTGGCAAGCCTAAATACTAAAAAGATTTAACAGAAGTTGTATTAAATATAAAGTCAAATAAGGAGTCTTACTAGCAAGCTAATTATTCACCAATTAGGACATATATAGATCATATTAATTACAGGTTTTAGGTTAATACTAAATGATGGCCAACCAAAAAAGATTTTTTCCCCCTCCAAAGCCATGGAAGTCCCACCTAAAAAATTCTATTTCATATTTAAGGAACTGTTATTTCTTGGAGGAAAAAAATAGATTCATTTAAAAAAGAAAAACGGTGTTTGAATGTATACTGTAATATTCATCATCAGTTATTTAAAGCTTTTTTTAAAATGTAGTTAAGTCAGCATGGTAAGATGCATGTGAGACTCACCATAGTGAAAAAGAGAAAATGTATCTGTGCTCAATGTCATTTTCCTCTTGGAGCTAGATCTCCTTTTTCATCTGACACTGGCTTTAGTATATCTTTGAAAAACATATAGGTGTTGCTTCTTTGCCTCTTCCATACTTTTGAAACTGAGCCTGTATAAGTGTCAGCAGCGGTTTGATGCATTTTTATGTAGTACTCTACTAACAAAAGTATTAGAAAGTGAGGACTTAGAAGATGGGAGCTGGGATATGGTTCCAAAACAAAAAATTTTACAACTAAACAGGTGATAATATTAATTCAATTACTCATTGCAAAACAAATTTTTATTCTAAAATTCTTTAAATTTTGAGAGTGAAGACAATTGCTACCCTTTATTTTCTGCCATCTAAACATATATTACACATACAGAGTGCATTAAGCAATTTTATATTAGTACTTCTGCATCTTCTGTTATGTTGAAAAGATAAGTCTGGTTTGTTTTAAATGATATATGTTGAATTGACATGATTATGTATGAAAGCCCTGCTGATCAGCATTCCTAAATACTGTATATACAATAATTATTGCAACTGTCCTTGGTCAGACATCAGTCACTTCCCTTTGCCTGTATTCTGACTGCACACTAATAATTAAACTACAGCTGTTACAAAATTTTAAGCTGGACTGCACAATGAGAAGGAAGTCCAGTTGTTAAAATCTGTCCCCTTTTGATTTGTTGCTGTACATCCTTATTGTGGGATTTTTTATAATTTCTATGTAACTGTGGTAGATAACATTTTATTTAGTCCATAACCTATGTGCTATGAAGACATTTTGATGCTTGTTTGTTTCAGAGAGGAAAAACATATTTTATATGCTAGCTGTCAAATTGAAGGGGACTGAAAAACCTTTATAAAATGTAGTAATCGTATTTCTGATGCATGTAATTAGGTTAAACTGTGAATCATGTTCTCTTAATGTCATCTGGTAATTACCTGCTTGCCTTAACTGAGCCTTGTGATTACTGACTGTATGATCACAGTCTGGTTTAGGATCACTCTGTGCTAGACAGGGATGTAGTGATCATGGGACAGATAGAACATCAGCAATGTTCAAGCATTTGAGGGGAATTCTGCAGTCCATTATTTCTGAATTTCCACAGTGGAAGTTCAGCACTGTCTCGCCTGTCATCCAGTCACACACAAAAAATTTCTCTTGTAAAACAAATTTGGTAGACAAGTGTTCTCATAATCTTGCAGTTTCCGATATTACTTTGAGACTTTCCTCGGTTTTCATACTGTTTGTGTTCACAAGAGTACGTGCTGACATTATTAGGGGCCTTGGATTTTGACAGTTATGTTTTTCCCACTCCAGTCTAAAGTATACTCCTGCTGGAATCCCAGATTATTCTTGTATTCATATTTGCATTTGAGTGAAAACTATGTATTCTCATCACCATTCAACTCAATGAATTCATTAAGAATGCTAACTAGCCAGTGGCTAAGTGAAGCCCATATAATGAGACTGACTCTGATAATAAAGCAGTTTGAAGAGAAGTTTTGAAAATAGGCCCAATTCTAACCAGGCAGGGAATAGCAAACTTTAAACCTTCTTTTCTGTCTACAAACCTCATTTATATGTTTCTCTCTTTCAGAAAACAAGATAATTTAAAAAATAATCTTTTGTTTATCTTCCACACCCCCAACACACACACATATGCACTGGTGGATTGTTTTTGGAGAATCATGAAACAAAAGCCAAATGGCAATGAAATGAGAATAATAGATGCCTATTAGACTGTCCGTTTATCTTTGTTGCTAAGATGGGCTTCTCTTGGCTTCTGAAGTAGAGTATGCATATTAAAGTCATAAATAATAAAATGGTGATAATTTTAATGTAAATTATTAGAAATTTTTCACCAAAAACTCCCCCTCATTCCTTGTTTTATTGTACTTGAGATAATTACTAAATTAATGAGACAAATCGGAGACAGAATGGCTGGAAAGTGGCCCAGAAGAAAAGGGTGCTGGCTGGAAAGTGGCCCAGCACCTGGGGGTGCTGGTTGACAGTAGCTGAACATGAGCCAGTATGTGCCCAGGTAGCCAGGAAGGCCAACGGCATCCTGGCCTGTATCAAGAATAACGTGGCCAGCCGAACCAGGGAAGTGATTTTTCCCACTACCTGGCCCTGGTGAGGCCTCAAATCCTGTGCTCAGTTCTGGGCCCCTCATTTCAAGAAGGACATTGAGGGGCTGGAGCAAGTCCAGGGAAGGGCAGTGGAGCTGGTAAAGGGTCTGGGGCACAAGCCCTGCGAGGAGCAGCTGAGGGAGCTGGGGGGTTTAGCCTGAAGAAAAGGAGGCTCAGGGGAGACCATATCACTCTCTACAACTACCTGAAAGGAGGCTCTAGCCATGTGGAGGTTGGCCTCTACTCCAAGGCAACCAGCAATGGGACAGGAGGAAATGTCTTCAAGCAGTGCCAGGGGAGGTTCCAGTCAGACATTAGGAAGAAAATTTTTACTGAAATACATAACATCCCCAAATTCTCTGGGCAATTTGTTCCCCTGCACAACAAACAGTTTCTTCCTAGTATCTAATCTACATCTACTCTCAGTTTGAAGCTGTTCTGTCTTGTCCTATCACTACATGCCCTTGTAAATAGTTTCTCTCCACTCTCCTTGTAGGTTCCGCTTAGATACTGAAACAATGAAATTAGGCCACCTCAAAACCTCCAGTCTGAACAAACTCAATTGTCTCAGGTTTTCCTCATATGATCCCTCTGATCATCTTGGTGGCCCGCCTCTGGACTCACTCCGACACGTCCATGTCCTTCTTGTGCTGTAGACCCCAGAGCTGGATGCTGTGCTTCGAGGGGGCCTCGCCATAGCAGAGCAGAGGGGCAGAATCCCCTCCCTGGCCCTGCTGCCCAGGCTGCTTTGGATGCAGCCCAGGATACAACTGGCTTTCTGGGCTGTGAGCACACACTGCCAGGGCATGCTCAGCCTCTCATCAACCATCACCCCCAGATCCTTCTTGGTAGGGCTACTCTCAGCTGTTGGTTCCCCAGCCTGGATTGATATCAGGGCTGACCAACCCCAGGTGAAACACATTGCACTTGGGCTTGTTAAAACTTCATGAGATTCTGATTCCTCTTGATGACATTACGTCATTCAAGTGTGTCAACAGCAGGACTCAGCTTGGTGTCACTTGCAAATTTGTTGAGGGTACACTCTATCCCCTAATCTCATTAGTGATTATCCTTTACTATACTTAAAAGTTGTAACAGTTTGGTGTTTTGAGAGCGTTCTTGAGAAGGAAAAATGAGACAAGACCATTGCTTTGTTCATAGGGATGAAGTAATAAAGTAGGGATTCCCAAAAGAACTATGCAGGGACCATATGTTCCCAGATTCAAGGTAAAGAGGACCAACATCCTTTGTCTCACAGTTTATAAATTTTCTATCATAAAATTGATTAAATTTTCCTATTAAAAATACAGGGTTTTTCTTTGCATTTAGGCTGCCATATGTGAGAAAATTATTCAGATATTCCTTTGTGACAATGAATGAAACATTTGTATACCCTTTTGAAATTCTGCATTTTTTTCACTAAAGGGAAGATGGTTGCCCAATATTTAATGGCAGAAATTACAAAAACTATTTGTCTTATGATGGAGAGCAAATACTATGGTACAAATACATCGTTAGTAGCATAATTTCAAATATCCAACAGGAAGAGTTATTGGTGTTTTACAGAAAGCAAATGATTTTAAAAGAAAATTGCTTTTTAAGGTAAATATTCCTTTTTTTAATGACAGAAGTGTTAACTAGAGAGAACAGTAATATTAAACAAAATTATGTTTCTAATAAAGTCCAAGGCATTTGAGTAACCTGGTTTAGTGTAAGATTCCCTGCCCATGACGGGTTTGGAACTGGATGATCTTTAATATTTTTTTTAACCCAAATCATTCTGTGATTCTATGAGTACTGTGGAGAATTAATTTCGCAGGGTTTTAGTTAGAGAACAATTATTGCACGCTGTCACATGTCTGAGACAAACCTGTGCAGCCAAGTTAGAAAGTATCCAGGGCAGTAGTAAAGCAACCATCCTTTCACACAGTGAAACCAGAATTTCACAACCGCTGTAGAGAAATAAAGATTTCAATTAATACTTCTCACAGTTGGTTTTCTATGTTATGTCTTTCAAAATCGTAATACCTGCCAACAAATGATGTAGTACATTAATTAGACTGCTACATTTTGTCCAAAATTATGAACTGAAGTTGTGGTATTATTGTGCATATATCAAAAATCATACCTATCACTTTTGTGTTGCACATAATTTTATTTAATATTTATAATAGGAAAGATTTGTTTACAATATTATACCTTCTTATCTTATCTTGAAAGAGGTAAAGTACTGAAAAAGATGTTCTAAAAAAATTCAAAGTAACCTTGAAGTTTCAAACAGTGTCACTGAATAAGCTTAACATCGCTCTGTACAGCAAAGAATATGTTGCTTGGTTAAACCTTACAGTGTGCAGTCCTTCAATAAATGTTCCACAGCATACTGAATGTGAGGCTCTGAGAAGCATGACATTTAACAAGAAAAATCTCTCTCAGACATAGCTTCATGTTTTTTTCCTTTAGAAATCATTGGAAATATATGGAGAAAAGGCTCCCTTTCCTTATAAAGATAAAACACCAGGCCATTAAAACACCAAGCCATCAAAATTTCCTTTGTGAGCTGCAAGCATGAAAGAACAAATTGAGCATAACAAGTAAACACAAGGATCATGAATAAGATTTTTGTTTGTGTGTTTGTTTCTTTTTAATGTTTTAGGGCCTTTAGCCAAATATTCTAATATCATGCTGTGTGAAAAAGATGTTGGTTTCTCTGCTTGCAGTAAGATGTTCCAAGTTTGGAACTACCACTGTGAAAAAAAATGATGAAAGAATACATTACCATGAATAACTCAACACTCTCTAGTTAGGGAAGAAAAGCAAGTTATTTACATATAAAATGAAAAAATTATACTCCATCCGTGAATGAGTATCTAATATCAGATTGAAAAGGGGCCAGTTTTGGGCTGGTGCATGGGACGTTTGCATGTGAATTCTTAACTTATAATTAAGTCAATCTCAGCATTCAGTCTACAGTGACCTAGCCTTGATGACAGTGAATGGAAACAAATGGATGCAATTGTCTAGCAAACTGAATTTCAACCTCGATAACAGTTAAGCATCTTATTAACAAGGACTAAGATTTTCAGTGCTGTTTTAGAAGAGGTGTAAATAAGACCTTGTAACATGAGCAGAAACTATGGCTTAAAGGAGGTTTTGTGATAGTGGATGCACAGCAGTGACTGAAGTTAGAAAGGCACAAAGTGCAGTGATAGTACCACACTTTGCCCATTGTTCACAATCTCTACAGTTTATCTGTATCTTACTATTTCTTTTCAATCCAAGGTTTCTTAACGTTTTTGTCTTCACCCACCCACAATTTCTATGGAAATTACTTTTGTATCAACCCGGGACCTGTATGCTCCCTTTTATGTTTTAACTAACTCTTTTTCCTAGTCTTATTTCAATTTCTTACCATGATCTTTCCCCATCTGCCAAAATAATGCTTGCCTCATACGCTTACAAAAATACATAATTTCATTCTCTCTTCTTTTAGGAGAGAGAATCTTGTAAACATGAGTGTTATGAATCAATATTTGAGAGACATTTGGAACTGGAAAGTTAATGCATTTGAGTGGACACAAACTAAGTCTGTGCAACTCTGCAAATTATAGGCAACTATGGTCTTTTTTTAAATTCCAAGAAGCCTAGGATTCAGTGACCAAAAAACTTCAAACAGATTCCATAGACAGAAAGAATTTTTCATGCAAAGAGTTAGAGGAGAAAAAAGGATCTTTTACAAACCAAGCTTTCAGAACCTTTCTTTATTTGAACAATTTATTCCAAGTAGGACACTTTGGAGGGAGTGTGGCACGGTGAATTCCAATATACGTAGATGTGGATTGTAGGGAAAGTCAAGTTTAAAGTATCCAAAACACTTAAAGGACACTTTTTTCTACTTCAAACAAAATCATAATAGAAGAATTCTATGAGACAAATAGAAAACCACAGCCATGAACTCTGAATTCCCTTAAAAATGCTGCTTCTGAAATCCTTATTTTCAAATTGCACTTCTACTTCTCATGCTCCTAAGGTGAGAAAGAGCAGAGGAACAGAAGAACAGTATGTGTTGTAGTTGTCCTAGGACTCCATTATACTACAAATCATCAATAATATACCATGCAGTGGTATATTTCAAGATTCAAGATTTTTCCTCTGGCACTACAGCAGTGTCAAATAAGAGGTATAGCTCCAATTGATTTAAGGAAATAACTTACCTAATAAAATCAACAATAATTTAATAAAATAATTTGTGCAATAATTTAACTATATTTTTAAAATTTTTAAGTAAAGGACTTATTTCTAAATTTTTAATAAAGAATACAGGGATTCATTTTACAAAAGGCAGTTTTCAACTATTCAGCTTATTTGGCAACTTTCTGCTACCTATTCAAGCTTACTTTCGCAGTATTGTCTTGTCCTCATTTATTTTTTCTTGCTGCAACCATTAATCATAGGTTCTCTCCTTCTTTTCATGAAGACCTTGCCAAAATGGAGGCTTATTAACTTCAGCATTTCAAGACACAGAGAACAGAAAGGAAGAGTTCTTTTGAATATTGGACCTTAATCATTAGTACTGTTCCATTGTTTTCTCTTTGGGTTTTAAACCCTCCATCCTGCCACAAATGGGGAAAGGATTTTTTTCTGCACGCGGTCTGAACAAATCTTTGTAATCTGATAAGTTCACAATAAAATTGATAAGTTCTTCTTCTCAAGAGGAATGTGTTAACACATTCTTGCCAATAAGCTTTCGTTTCCTATGCTCAGAGTTGTTGCTTGTGTGTAGGAAGATTCTGCCTAAATAGAAGTATGAATGCGCTTAGCTAAAGTTTTAGCTAAAATTATTTATTTTGTTTCATGGCAATGATATTTTAGGAATCAATTTATGACTTTGAAATAACTTATTTTTTTTAATTTACATATTTAATATAGCTAGAGGCATCTGATATCACATTGTGAAAGTGAATTATGTTGTATACTGGTACAATATTGATATGTGAAGACAGAGTGAATTATTGAATATACAAATTCAGGTTTAATTATCATAAGAAATTTACATAATTATCTTTTTCTTGATTTTTTTCAAGTGAGTAGCTGTTAAAACGAATCCCATAAAACTTCTTTGCCTGTTTTAATAGTCCTTACTGTCAGTATTTGAATGCTCAGTTGATTAGTATGAAGGTATAATAAAGTTTCTGCATTGCAGAGTTGACTTAAAGACTTCAATTGGTATGGTATCACCTCATTCAAGTTTTGTATTTGAAATCACTTGATTGGTCAGCTATTTCAGTACTTCATACAACTGTGCTTAATTTTGAGGGATAAAAACCCTGAAATAATAACTCCATTACCCAATTAGGGTACGATACATTACTTAATGAATGCACCTTAAAAGTCACATCTATCAGAAATTCAAATGTAAGTTGTCTGAAATATACTTTGCTGGTGTCATTTCAACTCAATCTAACTCCTCTTTTCCTCAAATAATAAAAATTTTACATTCTTTCTATCATCATTTAGTGTGATTAAGTAAAAATCTCAGTCAAACAGTCAGGTCTTGGAAGCAAACTTGGAACAAGAGATCTTTTTGTTTCTTAAAATATAATTTAATCTACATTTTATTGTTTGGGAAAAATAGTGTTTTCATTAATAGGTGTGTTCTCTTGCTAAATGCTGAAAGATTGTCAAGTGTCTTGTAGTGGAAGGTATAGAAATATAAAATAGTATCATTGTTTTCCTTTGGCAAAAGAGATCCCATTTCCAGAGTCTTCACATTCCTTTGGTTCTTCAGAAACATCAGATTGCTGGGTCTGCAAATCTGTATTTTCTGAGCATCTTTTAACTTTATTTATGTTTAAAGGTTTTTAGAGCCCTGGGACCATAATCCAAGGGAAGCAAGCTGCTAGCACATGTGGAGCTTTCCCAGCTCGGCAGTAAGGCAGTCTAGTATGTGCTAAATCAAGTCTTTTGTTTGCAATTGTAAAGACAGGTCCAATGAAGGCAGCTGTACTAACACTAAAGTGATGTTTATGGGCAATAAAAGACACACTTTTGACGTAACAACTCTTGGATCTTTGAACAGAGGAAATAAAGTGGAGATAGAGCAGGAAGTGTATTACCTCAGTGAATGCAGACGTACAGCAGAGGCATTGGGGCAGGTTGCAGTGTGTACTTGTGTAAAAGATGATGAAGAGACAAGTATGTCAATGGAAAATATCTTCCTGTTGCCTCAGAGAGTCATGGAAATGTTGCTCTGCCCTGCTAGTGTTGGCAGTGCCCCAATACTACCAGAATATCTAATAGCAGAGACAGAACTTCTCTCAGATTTTCTGAGGCCTTTAGAAAAACAGGTGAATATTTGGGTCTCATGTTTCTCTTTTCTCCCACCACAACTACTTCAGCCATTTTTTGTTTCTTACAGAAAACACAATGAGATTGAATGAGCCCTCATACATTTTGGATGTAGACCCACTGCCTCAAGACTGGCTCTATGTTTTCTGTAATTCCAGACAGGCAAAATCATGTGATTTGGTTAATTGGATCAAGTTTATGCTGGAGTGAATTTTAGAGTTCACAATAAATGGGGTTTTTGTGAGTACATAACTTACCTTTCTTTTAGTAGACAAAAATAACCATTCACCTAAATTGGATAAACACCACCAGATGTAAAAAGAGGGTGGCAGAGCTAATAAAAAGGGGTTTGTGAATTCAATAACCATACTGACAGAGTTGCTTTTAATTGGAATGATAAGAATCTCCACAATGATTTTACTGGATGATCATTTCCTGAATGAGTTAGGAAACAAGGCAGCTTACATCCTTGGCTTAAAATTTTTTAGTGAAATCCTTGCGTAAGGTAAATAATGAAGTATATTACATTTAAGCTTTAGCATTTAAATTTTAGCATGCAAAACTGAATGCGAGAAAACAAAGTGCATTTGTTGAATAAAGCAGATCCCTCCTTCCCATCTTCATCCTTTTTACCTTAATCTTGACCATGACTTCCTTCTGGTTTTTGCTCTTTCTACTGTAATTGTTTTCTTTTATTCTTATATGTAAATTTCTCTTTAAGTACCATGAGTCTAAGCTAAAGCCTAAAGTATATAGTAAGAATTTATTTGTCTCATTTACACTTGGCTTCCTCTTCCTTGGGGCAAATTTACAGCTTCTCTGATTCTATCTTGCTCCCTTGACCACCTCAAAGTGGGACACAAAAGAAGTAGATTGATTGTATCGGGCCTTATCTGCCCAGAGAAATTAAGATAGGGTAAATTCAGGGGTGGTTTTAGAGCATTCACTAACTAGATGTTGAGAACACTCAGATTGCTCACAGGAGATTGAATTAGTTCACTGGACCTTAAGCACTGGCAGCATCACACCCCGATATGACAGGGAGAGTCCAATCTGCTTTATACAGCTTTCAACTAGGGTGTGCTCAGTGTGGCATTTTGTGTTACTAAAAAGCTTCCTGCTGGTTTAGAGTGTGAGCAGACTACAGCTTTTAGCTTTCTGCAAAATACCTCCGTAGGTGTAACTAGAGAGCACCCTTAGGCAAAGGAACTTACTCTATTTTAATTTTTAAAAAAAAGTATCCAGCATTTAGTTTGCAGTAAAAGTGATAAATCAGTGAAAAATAGCTAGTGTCCTTAATTTTATTGTGCATTAACATTTACTGGCAGGTAGATAGGTTTTCAGCACACAGTTTCAGAGTGTGGTTCAGTTGATAAATATCCTTGCTTAGACTGGAGAAATTGGCCCTGATGCTGCTCTCCACCCAGTTCCCATGGGAATACTTAGCCACGCTGCCTTGCACCAGCACAGTGGTGCATTTAACAAACCTGTGTAATTTGCTACACTGTCAAAAACCTCTTAGTGGTTCTTCTGTCTTTATTTAAATACTTAAACAAATTTATAATGATTGAACAGAATGCCAGTTACCAGTGTAAGGTTGGAAGTGGCAAATGTTGTGGTAATTCGAAATTAGAGATTTGTGGAGCATTCTAGCTGGCTTATTCATCTTGTTATCCATATCCTCAGTATTCAGTAATATCAATTTATGTGTTTAGTATAAATTCAGACTAAGTAGCATTAGGACAAGAAATAGAATCATAAATTTTTTGACAAACAGATTTTTATTGGAAAATACTGAAAGTCATATTACTTGGAGTAATAAATTAACTTCACAAAAAAACCCCCAACAACCTACACATTGAGCACATTGTGGTTCCATGAATGTTTAGGACAACCTGAGAAATGTCATATTTCAATTTTCACACATGTCTTATTCAATGAAATTAGTGAGTAAATGAGTCAATTGGTACTGGAAATCTGATTCCCATCAATAAGCTCATTAAGTGGTGGGGAAAAGAAGATGTTCCTTTTTAATTGTTTTTTTTAGCTTGTAAAATTGACAGCTTTAAGAAAATAGGTAGAATTTGTGTTGTTTAGAAAAAAAACCTTGGAAACAAGAATGCTGATAAGAAGCAGTAGCCAGAAGAGGCAGAAAAAAAAGCAAAAAGCTTTTATAACCAGGATATACTTTCCATACAAGCCTTCTTCCCAACATAATGGTAATAAAAATAAAAAAAAAAATAATAATAAAAAAGGCCTCCTTGTTTTAGAAGAAAATTTTGCATTTTCATGTAAGTTTTTATGAACTCATTTATAAAAATGTAATGTTATTTGTGAACAGGATGATCAAATCTAATACTCCAAGTACATTACCTTGAAATTAAAGCATCTCGCTATAGTGGGAGATGGAGAAGTACTTAAGCTGTGCTGATAGTTCATAAGGCAAGGCTTTCTCCATTACCTTTAAGTCACAGTTCCAAATAATTATTCTTTTTGTGAAGGGACTTGTCAGAGTTCTCTCAGATCCAGTGCTGTGAAGTGCATTGAACAGAAATGAATTGCAAACCATCTTTACATTATCATTTGCTGATATATTACGTGGAAAATTTTGTTCTCCATTCCCTTCATGTATGGAAAAGGAGTAAAAGAATACCTTCTTTCTTCTGCATTTGGTGTTGTTTCAAATCTTCAAAGTGTAACCAAAAACTGTTTGAAGTAAATGCTAATGTCTACCTCTTTAAGACAGATAGATCCCCTTAGCTTTGGTTTTCCTTACTAGTAATATAGAAGATGTTGTCAGGTCTCCCTGATGTTTTATTTGCAGTTTCACACACCTAATGGCCTTTGTTATTTCACAATCACATTGAAGTGAAGCCGAACTGGTATCTGTCATGTCTGACAGTGGGTTTTTTTTGCTTGACAGATGTAATTTTTTTACAAGTCCAGTCTTCCATTTAGTTTATCAGTCTTTCCTCACAACATTAACTTCCATAAAACATCATCATAGACAGGAAAAATATCTGAGAAGTCGTGTATGTCTCAGCATTCCTCTGTATTGTACTTTAGAGGGATTCATAAGGTAGGGTTTTTTAATCTGGTATTCATTTACTTTTGCATTGAACTTTTGCAACTATTCTGGTTTAAATGCAGTTGATGTGGACAGTCATAGTTAACATGAGATTTATAGGACTGACCTCCAGCAGTCTTCTCTTCCACATCATGAAAAAATATCAATGTAATAGTCTATTTTTGGGTCACTGGACTTTGGAGGATGAACTTGAAGAAAATGATTTGCAGCTGAATGTCTTTAAAGTTCAAAGACACCTGAAAGCTTACCACTTTTGTTAGCTGCCAAGAATAGCTGAAAGGAGGTGGAAAAATGGCTGAAAGGAGAGGAGTAGGCAAAGACAGCAACTAAGAACCAGGGAATCTGAGGTTTATTTCTGAATCCTTCTCTAAAATATTTTGTGACTTGAGACATACCATTAACATTTTTTTTTGTTTGCATTTTCAATATCAAATACGTGGTCAAGATAATTTTTGGATTTAAAAATTTTAATAACTTTTTGTGAAATATCTTCTAGAATTGAAAGAGATATATATATATAGCCTAGGTTTAATTTTGTCTTCTCCATGTATTTATACAGTGGCAGTGTAGCACAAGTCCATAAAGGCTTTACATGTGCAAGGATCACTTTGAAAATCTGATGCAAATTCACAGTTAAATTGTGTGTAGTCTCTAACACAGAAAGTGAGAGTGAGAAAGTGTCAGCAGCAAAAGAGCAGCATCCAGAGAAATCTAAAATATCACCAAAGTTCCTCTAAATATTTTTTCCTTTCATTGTTTTTTCCTCTGCAATTCTCCCAAGGGTATACACAGAAGTTAATTCTTATGGAAAGAGAAAATTTGTGGAACACAAAATAGTGATTGCTTTTTTAAAACAAAGATATTTTCGAAAATATGGCTTTTTGTTACTGTTGTTTAATCTACACAACTCTGAAGAGCCAGTCTGGAAATCATCCAGGAGTATCTGTCCTGGACTGGAATATTCCCATGTTAGCTTAAGGAAACAGAAACCTATTTAAAGATATCAGTGTCATAATCCATAAAATCATTTGTAAGATTTGAAAGTAATAACTTTTGATTTAAACCATCAATATATCCTGTTTTATGACTATACTGAATACCTCTATTGAGAAGGGATTTTATAGAAAATTTTGGACTTTTTATTTTTTGGGACAAAATTCTACTATCACCTGTAGACATCAGGTGCTGTTCAGTGAATTCACACACATTTTGAGAGGAATTGTAAATGTCATTATAGCTTCTGGACATGATTTTGGATTTTGACAGAGAATAAGAGGAAAATGTTGGAAATGTTGGAAAATTTTTGTTGTAATAATATCATGTATACTAAGCTAATATGATAAAATATTATGTACTTAGGTATCCTTTGTTTTCTTTGCAACAAAATAATATGGATTCAATTTATCTTAGATGTATATATTAAATATATGAGGAACTGCCCTTTGAAATTGCCCTCTGATTAAAGAGACAATGTCAATTCAATTAAAATTTAATTTAAATCTTGTGTTTAGAGCAGTGTGGCATCCCAAGACAGAGATTTCTTGTACTTGTAAAACTGTTTAGTGATCCGGTGATTCTATGATATGGTTGCTTTCTACCAAGATAAATTATGAAGAGAAAGAACACCTTTTTCAGATAATTCATAGGTGTGTATGTATTGGATCAGAAGGTGATCTAAGAAGACAATACTGAGTTTCTATATTATCTGCCTTCAATGGGAATTTAGGTTTTGTTGCTTTTTCCTCAGTTTTAGTCCTTTTACAGCTAAAGTAAAAAAAAACAAACAAACAAAAAAAAAAAAAACCAAAAATAAAAGCCCAACCAATCCTACAAACACATTTTTACAAATATTTTTTTCCACAAATTAAAAAAAAAGTTCTACAGGTCTCTAAAGAATTTATTACACTAAAATTAGCTCTCAGCTCATGAGTTTAGGTTTCCAGTGTGGGAAGCAATGTTAGATCATTGCCTATTTGTAATCTTGCTCTTTCCCAAAATAAAATGTATGTGATTTATGCATTTATCTCGAGCTTTAGTAGGAACTGTGAGAGCTGATGTATGTGTTTGGACAGAGCCGCACAGCAGCTTCTTTTTCTGATATGTGAGCCAGAGGAAAGGTTTCATCTGTGTGTGCTGGAATATAACCTAGGGTTGTATCGCCTGGTAAACACAAGCAGGACAGTCTGATACCTCTTTCCTTTCCCCAAACTTCCTCCACTTCGTCCAGTGCACTGGGAAGCTCTGACTGCATGTGAATGAAGGTTTCTCACAGGTTGAATGAGGGTTCCATTTTTTCCTACATGGTAGTGACAATGAGATTCTGGTGATGGGGCTAAAGGCACCATTTTGCCACAAATTTGTTTGTATCACTATGTTAACAGAGGCCATGTCTGTCCTTGTCTTGTAGAATCAGACCTGAAGAAGAGATGACTCTGTCAAGCTGGAGGGTTTAGGGGCTTGTCTTTGTTTTTGTTTGTCCTTCCAACTGCAAACTTGAATTTAAGTGCAAGACTGTTCTAGAAGGTCATGGGAAAATTTTTACTTTAAAACTTGTTTTGACTAAAGCAAAATACCTCTACACTATAAGATATATTCCAACTGAAGACCTTTTTTTAAAATTGTATTTTTCTCAATAAATAGTTATACTGTTAATTTTATTCTTTATGGAAATTGTATACTTCATTAATCACTGTCCAGAATTCTCAGTGATGATGGCAAGCGTTACCCAATTTTTAAGAAGCCCATGTGGTCTGCACTAAAATTTACTAATAGCAAGCTGTATTAACAGAGATGTTATTCCTTCTGCTGCCTGTATCTGTGAACTGACTACTTTGCAAATGGTTGCAATCTTTAGTGCTACTCTAGAATCAATGAATTGAGATGAAGAAGTGTTTTTGTTTTGATGATGAGTGCAAAGAAGAGAGGAAATCCAGCACAGACAATGCAGCATTGATTCAGAGATAGTATTCATTGCATTGCAGTTAATTTCTAATTGTTATGACTCATTTTGTATATTAGACTGAGTTGATGAATGTGCTTTAGAATCAGTTAATGAGTAGTGAATGTGGTATTTAGTAGCACTGTTCACTGTATAGCTGGCAGAAATGTCACAATTCTGTCACAGTAATCAGAATTCATTTGTGACCTGGATAATCTTATCTAGTGTCAAAATTCCTTGGGACAAGCACTTTGTATGCAGAGCTTTCTCTTATATCTTCACTGGATCAATTTTTAGAGAAGCAAAGTAACAACGTGCTCAGGGTGGCAGGTCTCCCAGGCACTGCAGTTCATGTTTAGTTTAAGCCTTCAAGATTGAGTGGCTTTCCAGTTGCAGAATTCTAGGTTTGAGTAACTGCATGTTGAATCAAGGGCTCTACACTTGCACAAAGGGAACAGTGCTAGTAACACTCGGCCAGGTGACTTGGTGTTTTTAGGGAGAGTGTTTTTTCCTGAATTCCAGCAGCAACAATTTTCTGTTTAGGTGACCAGATCCTAGGAATTTGAATTCAGAATTTAAAAAATCTTTTTTAGGTAAAAAAAGAACCACCTTCTGGATGTACTTTGAACTTACGTAAAAAATCAAATTTTTAAATTCAACTCCATTTCCAAAACATGATCTGACTTAGTCAAAAGAGCAATCCACAAATTTATTCACTGATAAGAGTGAATTCTTTAGTTTAACATCTTCAACCAAACCTTTTTTTCTGATCTGTGGCAATGAATGCTGCTTGTTTCTAACAGGTGGCCAGCATAGCTGAATTTGTATTTACTTGTTTTTGAACTTTTCCAATAGAGAGTTTTTTTGGGAATTTTATTGCTCAGTTTTAGCTAGATCAGAATACTCAGCTTTTCTTTGATCACGAATTTGCTTCTGTGATTATGACAGTAGTCTACAGTGGTAGAAGTAAAAACATTCATGGAGGTCTTTACTTAAATCAAGAATAGGCTAGTATGGACATCATAACTTTAAAATTGGACATAATAACTTTAAAATATTAGGCTTCATTAAAAACATTCATATTTACTTAACGGCAGTGTGGAATTGAGCACCTCTCCATAGAAATTGTTTTGCTTTTTAAAAAAAGACTTTCTTATGTACAAGTGATTGGGAAAACCAGTGATTTTATACTTAATATTTTTGTAAACAGTATGCTTCAGACATAGCTGCTCTCTTCTAGTTTAAACTAACAAATATCTGCAGTTCAGGTTCTCATTACATTTTTCCCTTTCTCTTGGTAATTTAACAGTCCTTAAATGGGAGTGCAAAGGTGCTTTAATCCAAATGTAACATTATATTACACCCTTAAACAAAAGTCATCATGGTGTCTTTTATCACAGTAACAAGAACAGAGACTCAGTAGTGCACAGTGTTTAATTAGTTTGTTATGTACAAGTAAAAAATAAGGATATTAATACAACAATGATCATAAAAAACCCCCATATTAACATTCAGGCTCCTGCAGAGACTCCATTAACCTTGACTAAGAGCTGTCAAAGTATATGCCAAGTTCTTATCCCTTCTAGACAAGGGAAGAGATTAATTTTACCCTTAGATGAAGCATCCCAGTGCTGATGTGAAAACCCAAACCACATCTCCTATGTTTCAGTGGATGGTACAGATCAGGTAGGCTGCCATAGATGGACATCTAGAATATCATGGACATTGCAGTCAGCAATGGCAGCAACTGAAACTTAGCTGCTTATTGCAATGGTCCTAAAGATGCTTTCAGGGAGCACAGGGACTGCAAAAGGCTTTATGTAAACAGAGAATTTCAATTCAGAATTTGTTATTTTATCAGAATAGGAGTTAAATTGGATGGATAGATATTAATAAACCTAGTCTTAACTAAGGACCTGAGATAGTAGGAAAAGAATTTTCTCTTCTTTAGAGTAGCAACTAATAGAATTATATCTGCCTTGGCAATCATATCTAACATATGCCTTGGAATTAAGGCTAAGCCAGTGAGAGATTTGGGGTAGTAGCTGATGTTCTCTTTTAATTTTCTTTTTTTTTTTTTTTACTTTATAAGCTTTGCAACATAATTTCACAGAAAATGCTGTCCCACCAAAAAATTCTTGAATTATCTATTTTCTTTTTAAAGGCAATGTAGTCCTATGTGCTTTGGGTAATTTCTAACAATCTACTGTTTTCAGAACATATTTATTATTTCAAAATAGTGAAGCCTCTAAACTGTTTTCCTTATTTTTACCTAAAACAACCTTCTAAACAAACAAAACAAAAACATTAATTTTGCTGCTTCTAGTGTAAATCAAATGAAATATTAATACTTTAGACTAAACTTTTACTCAGTAGCCATGACTTTTCTCTAATATTACTTTTAATTTCAAGCTCTTACAGATTTAAGTAAGGGTTAGATGGCAAATGTGAGTTTTTCTCATGCAAGGTGGTTTTTATAACAGGAATCTAGAAAGTAGCATTTTATTTAAAAAAGTTATAAGATACAAAGTTTTGTGTTTACAGATCTTCATACTGAATAGCTTAGTTTCTGACAGAAACAAGCATATATTAGGGGGACAGATTTTGTCCTGAAATATTTTCATAAAGACGTGGTTCAATAAAATTATTAATTTAGGAGAGAAAAGAAACACCAGGGTGCTGTGTTTATTTGAAAGAAGTTTCCTGTAGCAGATCTTTTGTTCAAAATATTTTCAAGAGGAGACTAAATACTGCGCTGCTCACCCTACCATTGTGTCTCTTCTTTTGGCTGCTAAAGCTTCTCTCCACAAAATCTAGACATGCAAAAATTGTTCTTTAACACATATCACACTTGCTGAAATATCAGCCACACTTGCTGAAACATCAGCCTTCTAGTCTTCTAGTTTTTCTCATCCCTCCTCAATGAGACTTTTGCTTTTCAGAATAAGCTTTAAATATTACAGCTTGTCATAAAAATTGCAAATAATTTGCCTTTGTACAGACAGTTATAGGAAGTACGAGATTCTGGACATCTGCATGATGGGGTGAGAGCAAAGGATTAAATAATTTCTTATCACCTGTCAGTAACCAGTCACCTCTAGTGAAGAGCACACCTCTTTTACTCTTCAGGCACGTACTCCCCACCTTATCTGAAGTTCTCAGTGTTTACCCATCTTTCTAATCTCATTAAATGTTTTAGTGTTGTTGATTAGCCCACTTATCTCAAAAGCAGAAGCAGTGATGGACATAAGTATCAAGCTAAAAAGCTTACACTGCTTGCAAGTGTTTGCCACCTCTCTTGTTTCAAATATCAGGCACTTAGACATGTCCAAAGCTTCCTAGGTTGCAGCATATAATCAGCTAATAATCAGCTTCCTAGGTTACACTGTATATTCTAAGGTCTAAGCTTTTTGTTCACAAAGTGCTTCCACTTCATCTGCCAACACACAGCAAGTAGTTATAACCAAACAGATGTTCTGTTTGGTATTGATTTCTCACCATGATACATTAAACTTACAGCTATTCTCTGCATGCAGGTGCTGGTCATTTTTAGCTCTCTCTATATCTAATTACAGCCCTCATACATTCCTGCCTGATCTGAGTCCTAACTCTGAAACTCCAGAATCTGCAAACAAGACCATTTTTTAATTGGTCTGAAACTTATGTTTCACTGTCTCTGCATGTGATGATGACATACATAGCAAGTTGTATTAAAAATCAGTTTTCTTCTTGTATCTCTGTACCACTTGGATTAATCATGCTCCCACTCTAAATGCATAAGTATTTCTCTTCAGGCCAACCTTGTGTTTGACTGAAACCATGTAAACAATCATGTGCTCCACTGAATCTTCTCTCTCAGTTTTAGTTTAGATCATTTGATAGAAGTGAATAGATTGGATATTCAGCAGTCATAGTTTATTTATTAACAGTACCAAAATATATCCGGCTGCCAGACCATGTTAGCAGCTGCAGTCCAACTTGTCACTCTCTAAGTGAGTGTGGTTGGGTCTAGCTGAGATGGACTTAATTTTCACCATAGCAGCCCTAAAAATCCTTCCAAAGGCTTTATTTGTATTGTTCGTAATCACAGATGGATTTACCATCTTGCTTAACTGAGCAAGCAAACATACTTAGATTTCATTTTTCTGCCCAGTTTCCTCTTCTGTGCAGTTCTTGGTGGTGAAAGCTACAGACTGATACAGTTATGCTTCTTCAAGAAGGTTTTCTGTTGAGAATTTCTTTTTCAGAGGATCCTTCTGCACATTGCTATAATCACTGTGTGAATGGAGAGAAATTCAAAGCCTTTACTTGGCTTTTGCCAACCAGCTTGTGGTTCATATTTTGAACTAAATGTCCACTAAGTCTGCTCAAGTCATGAGGCTGATCAGAGCATTCTGCTGTCTTCTTAACATCCTTTCTGGTACAATCTGTGCTTGAGGCTTGTCTCATTTTCAATACACAAGTTCACAGAATGTGAACATTTCCTGGAAGAGATCTGTGCATGCTCCCTCACCAATTAAGGAATTGTGGTTTCCATCAGATTAAGATTTGTGACCACAGTTTAGCCCAAAGGCATTCAGATTGAGAACACTCAGTTTGCTGTCAAAGAAACATGCACTCAAGGAAGAACTTCAAGGGGGATTTATTTATATACATGAATAAAGTCACTATACATGCCAGATTTTTGCAAAACTAGATTAAACTAATCTATTATCTTGTTTTAGCTAAACATGCTTTCCTTTTGACTTGATAGGAGATAGGATTCTTGACTTTATTGTAAAAGTTTCTGAAGTATCAGGTGCTGGGAAGGATAGTCTAGAAATAGAGAAAACAGGAAAAAATACACACTTCACTTTCCCATAAAAATACTTAAAATTGTTTATTATACTCTAGATAGTAGGGTAAAGTGGATCTTTTACAAAACAGCAAATGCTATGTTCATTTTGTGGCTTTCAGGGGTACTAAACTGGAGCCATAAAGTTCTGAAGAGCCTATTAGCATTACAGTTTGTGCTGTGCATATGGATCAAACCTCTGGGAAGTGCAACACACAGAGACTTTGCAGAACACGGTGTCTCCTTGCAAGCCTTACAGAAGACAAGAGGACTGATGAGTGAGGCCTGAAAGAAGCTGGTGGAGGAGCCAGCTGGGAAGGCCTGCCTTGCTGGTGGGTCCTGGGAAACCCGTATGAGGTCCACTAAGGGACCTGAGTTGTGGGATCAAGGAAACCCCTGTCACGATCCGCTCGTATAAGTGGGGGTCGAGATGGTTTGTTTATTGATCTCAGAGTGCAAAAAAAACCACAGAGGGGATTTCAGTATTAATCAAAACAAATGCACCTTTATTGAGTGCCCACAGCAAATGCAACAGAAGGATTTAGAAAGGAGAATAAAGGATAGAGAGAGAGAAAGAGGGGGAGGGGAATAGCTGCCAATGGAGAGACTAAATCCTCATGGTCCAGCCAATGGATCCGCCTTGTCACGTCAAGGAGAATCTCAAAGTCTTGATTAACTCAGGGGTCCATTATAGTCCTCTGCCAAGGGGGGAGAGGTAAAATACAAATACAACAGGATTAGTCAATCTCAGTAGTGAGTGGGACCCATTGTTTCAGGACTGCTTTCCATGGGAAACCAGTCTTGGTCCAGCAAACACACCTGCAGGCAACGCTTGGCAGACATCCCCCTTCAGTCAGGCCAGCCCCTGTGTCAGAATTCCAAGGGTCTCAGTCTCAGTGCTTGGGAGGGGGCTTCAGTCTCCATCTGTCACGGTGGAAGTGAGGCAAATGAGGGATTTTCCGTGGGAAAACACCAAAGTTACCCCAGAAAGTTCATTTGGCCAAGAGGTGAGAAAGTTCCTGGGCTATTGCCATGAAGCAGGTGTAAGCAGATAGGGTCGCTCCTTGGCAGTGGCTGCTCAAAGCGATGTACACTGTGGAGGCAAACACACCTGCAAACAATAATTTGGCAAGCCTCCACCTCAACCAGGCCAGAACTCCAGTCAGGGTCTTCAGGGTCCCAGTCTCTGTCCTTGTGTCAGTCGTGAGGAAAATGAGGGAAACTTCATGTCTTACAACCCCACATGTCACCTGTGAAATTGCAGGGGGTGCTTGAATGCCTCTCTTCACCAGCACATTGTAACCAACAGCACTGCCATCCACTGGGAAGGAAAGAGAATTTCAGATTATTTGTTGTTGATAATAAAAAAATGATATATTCTAATATTGGAAGTTGTCATTTGGGACAATTTTTCTTTTCTGTGCTTTGCTTAGGTCACTAATTTACACCATCAGGCTGATAACTTTTAAATTAATTGTGGTACTTAATTATCCAGTATTTTATGGAATGGGAAAAGTCTGCAAACATTGCATGCACACAGCAGGTTCCCTGTAAAGAAGTAAATTTGCATTTATAAGTGTTAAAGCTTACCAGTGTTAAAACTTAGAAGTGTTTCATGTTCCTAAAAATAAGCATGTGTCAAGTAGATGCAGTCTCTTCAGTGCTGTCATTGCACATTTGTTTCTATTTATATGTGAAAAAAGACAAAATTTTGTCAGCAGTAAAATTTTTAGAAATATGTCTGTCTTTCTTCAGTTTATTTCATATTTTTGTGATTGCTCATAGTTAACAAGTTAACAGAATTTTGGAAGTTGATATTAAAATTTTTCCTTACCTTTTCCTTTCCTTTCCTTTCCTTTCCTTTCCTTTCCTTTCCTTTCCTTTCCTTTCCTTTCCTTTCCTTTCCTTTCCTTTCCTTTCCTTTCCTTTCCTTTCCTTTCCTTTCCTTTCCTTTCCTTTCCTTTCCTTTCCTTTCCTTTCCTTTCCTTTCCTTTCCTTTCCTTTCCTTTCCTTTCCTTTCCTTTCCTTTCCTTTCCTTTCCTTTCCTTTCCTTTCCTTTCCTTTCCTTTCCTTTCCTTTCCTTTCCTTTCCTTTCCTTTCCTTTCCTTTCCTTTCCTTTCTTCTTCCCTTTTTGATGAGATTTTATTTGTTAATTTACTCCTGTAGCAGAGCTGTGGCTGAAAACAAAGCAGGGAGCCATATATCACTAAGGTTGTTGGAGGTTTTCCATTAATTTATGATGAAATAAAATAGGCTATTACTAATTCTCCTTGAACATTATATAATTTCTTTCTTTTTCTTTTTAAGTCATCATTTACATATATTGTGGAGAAAAGAAACAAAGGTGACCCTCAGTATTGAAACTGATTAACTTGTATGCAAATCCTGAGAAAATAATTTTACAAATGCCTTCATTTTTTATAAATTACTTAAAAAAGCTTTTAAAACAGGTGAACTGCTCCTTAATGGTATCTTCATTAAAAAAAATAAATTCCAGTAAATGGTATAATAACTTTTAGATAAAGGATTGGAAATTAAAGGCATAGAATGATAGAAATTATCATAGAATATGTCTCTCCCAACTGAAATAATTTGTTTTCTTTGAAATACCCTATTACATACTTTTAGTCAGTGATGATCACAGCTTAAATCAATTAAATAAGCTGTCAAGTATGAAATGTGTCTCTTAAAAGTCTTTTTCAGCTTGTCATGGTTAGGATATTTACTTACTTTTAAGAAAGAGACCCTTTTTGTTCTTAGCCATGAAAACTACTGGGTTTTAATATCATTGTGCTTTATTTATAGCATAGTTTTCTGAATTCTGTGGAAAAGAAATTAACTTGTAAAGATTATTATATCACTACTAGTGATATTGGGGATGTTACAATGAAACCTGATTAATTCTGCATGCATTGAAATTTCAGATGTGTATCTCTTTGTTGAATGACTTGAGAAATGAATTCTAAAAATATTACCTGCACATTCCTGTTTGCTGGCACCATACCCCATGGTTATCAAAAATTACTGGGAAATCTGAATGCTTGAGTATTATATCTTAGTGCACTGGAAAACTTGGCACATCTGTCAGAGCCAGTTTAAAATTGAAATTCAGTGGCAGATTCAAGCATAGCTAGATAGCCATGTACATGGAATTAATTTCTTATAAGCAATGGTTCCACAGGAAAAAACATGAGTAGATTTTAAAAAAATCATGAAAAGCTAGGTAGTTTTATGGGAGAAACTATACATGTGAGATGCTCACGATCATAGGACAAAAGGCACGAGAAGTCATAGAGAAATTGATGGCTAAACCCAGCTAACTCCAATGGATTTCTCATCTAGAGAATTCCTGCTTATGTTGGTGGAACAAAAATAGCATTCTGTGAATTTGGGACTATCCTGGTCTTCTAATAGTCATGCAGTCAGCCACAGTTTATGAGCACTAATCTCATGCCTTGACCCATGAGCACTCAGTAGACAGTAATTAGCATTAACTGTTGTAAGCCTGACTGCATAACTAAAGCATAAAGCATTTATTTTGCTAATCTTGTGTTTTGTGTGTAAAGTCTCATTTCAGTCTCACTTCATTCTTCTTCACCTTGGCTCTGTGCAGGAACAATGTGTTTCATGTTCAACTTTTTTTACCATTTGTGACAAATCCTAATAAACCTAAAACATTTCTAACTGCTCATATAATGGAAGTGATCAGTCCTGTTCCATTTTTATTCTGCTACATTGAGATAGCCTTGTATTGACCCATTAATATAAATATTCTTTAAAGTTGATTTCATAATTAGTTTCATAAATACCTACAACAACCTTCAAGCAAGTTAGAAATTCTTTTTCATTGGGTCCTATGGAGGAGCAACCTCTAGTTTATGTTGCCTTTCTCACATTTCTGCCAAGATTGAAAATATAAACATTTTAATAATGTTCAATTTACTTTGATGTTTTTTCAGGTTGCTGAAGGTCTGCTTAAATATGCTTTGGAATCCTGTGCTCAGAAAAAAATATTATTTGGTTTATTAATTTTAGTTTATAATTGCTTTAAAGGTTTTTCAAATGTATAATCTTACTTTATGTAGAGTGTAAATTGCAGTTATACCCATAAGATACCATTGAATTTGGTATCAAATTTTGTGAGGGTTTTTTTCTGCACAAAGCATCACATCAGGCCATTCATCAGCCCCAGCACTGGGATCCCTGTAGATCACTCAGAATTCATCTATGGTTGAGGGATAAGAGATTAAGACATGGTGTCCTCTGAAAAACATAAAATCTTTCCTTCACTTGATCTACTTTTCAAATCCAATTGTCTTCTTCTAAAACCACCCACAAAAAGAAAAAATGGGGGAGGGTGAGGAAAAAAAGTTAAATGGGTTTATCAGTCATAAATGACACTTCTTTTTTTCCCAGGTGAAGAATCCCTTTTCAGTTAATATACAGGGAAAATTTATTATCCTTAGATGAGTAAATGCACACAGACTGAACAAAAGACCTAAGTCTCTTATGCTTGATGAAAAAAAATTTTTCATGTACAGTATTAAGAAATGGTTTTGATACTGAGAAGTATTAAATACATGGGTGTTTCATTCTTTTAATACTTCCCTTGGTATATATTAGTCATGTATTGTTTGAATGTCATTTTATCTTGAGAAATTGCAAAGAAGTAATTAATATCTCTATTAAAGAAATTAATAGCTGTTGCATGAGAATTCTTCCAAAGCAGTCCCCAGTTTTACCTGTGTGTTTCCATTGGGATATGACATGACCACAGTTTATAATGGTTTCTCCTAAACTGTCTCTTAAAACAATCCAAACCTATTTTTAACTTAGTTATGAATCACTTCTCAACTGGAAATACACAAGAAAAAAATAAATAAGTTTTATGGATCAGATTATTTTCTAGTATGATTTAAGCACTACAGGCCTTCTTCTGAGGTCAAGGAGAATTATTTTGGATGAAATGACAGATTCAATATGCATATTTTTGGGTTGTCCCATGCTGGTTAATTCAATAGCTGAGCTGTTAATGAAGAACAGCTTTGAATAGAAATAAAGTAATAGGTGATTAAATTATGTATAACTCTTGCATTTTTTGTGGCTCAATTTAGAAGTTAGAATTGAACTCAGGCTTAATTAAGGAATCAAGTGAGCTTCAAACCCAAAGAGTTATTGTAAATTTAACTAGAAATCTAATAAGCACCATTTCAACCTATTAGTTTCTCTTTTTTTTGTTTGTAGTTGCTCTTACTGTTGGGTTTGTTCATTGAAAATATGGAGGAAGAGAATACGAGGAGAAATAGTAAATTTACTATTAAATTTATCTTACCACCATGGTTATTGTGATGTATACTTTGAAACTTGTGTGTTTACATATGAGATTTTTTAGTATATCAATCTCAATATTATTTGCTAAAGTTGTTAGGCATGACTACCTCTATTCTACATGGGAGGAATATTATTATAAACTGATATCAGAACCACACATACAATCTTACAAAAAAGGCCTCAGTTTGCTGGGTTTATCTCCTGTTCTCTGAATGCAGTACTGTTTGTGCTGTACAGCACAACACATGGTGTACCTAATGGTACAGCTTTAAACTGCTGTGTTTTGATGTTTTGTTTATGCTCTCCCTAATTACAGACCATGAAATATCACTTTACAGATAAACAGTAGCATATAATGGAGAGTAAATTATGCAGTACCAAATGTGACTTGCTCTTGATTGATACAATTAGACAGAATTACTATATGTATTCATATAAAAGGAAAATTAGACTTTAAAAAAAACCAATATTTTTGACTGAGCATGGAAAAATTCATTTAACAATACATGCTTATTGATTTCATCCAGAATTTCACTGCAACAATATGCAAACCAAAAATAAGGAACCAGATTTTTGATTTTTCTTTGGAACCTTGTCTTTTTTTCCTGTTTTTCTAAAAACAGAAGACTGCTGCTTTTTTTCAGTTCAAATTAATATGTATTTTTTAAAATAGTATTTCAAAACACCTGTGTTCTTTAACTGAATTATCAACATAACCCATCTGTCTTTTGAAAGAAAATATTTCTTTCAAAGTGTAAGATTGGAAAGGTAAAAGGAAAACATCAGTGAAATGTCTAAAGTCTCCCAAGATTGCTACAGTTTCAAAAGTCTCACCAATTAACACATTAATAAAATAACTCAAAAATCTCATGTTTGCATAATTCTTACCTGAAATATTTCTTGGGCATATAAAATTGAATAGCAAAATTATTGTTGTCAACTTCTCTTATTGCAATTTCAAGCACTGGTGAATGCATGAGAAGTACAAAATTATCTAATTAATTTTAATCACTCAACTCTGTTCCTCTCATTTCCTATAGTAGAATGCTTGTACTTATGTTGATTTTTTTTTCTTTCAAATTAATTTTATACATATATGAACAACCTGTCCAGCATATTACTGTTTCTCATTTACAGAACACATATATTTTCATGTCTACTTCAAATATTTTTTCTAATAGACCTACACTTGTAAAAACCACAAAATTTCAGTATAAACTAAAAAAGTGGCCTGTATTCCTAATACAGTATTATAAATAATGAGATTCATCAAAAATTCTAATTCTGTCTTTTTTGGCAAAAATGGATAAAAACAGTTAAAATTGCAGAAATACTTCATCCTATCAAAACAGGTTACAATAGGGCACTATAAAAGATACCACTGTATTCAAATGATGATTTCTGTTTTATATCAAGTATAGAATGTGTCATGGATTGAGATGAGCACATAGCCAAATGTGACATTGATATTTGTATTCCCAGAAGAGTGACTATTGGCATAACAAATTGTCTCTTTGTTCATGACTTCTATAATTTCTCAATCCTTAAGATTTGCCATGCATTTTATGTTAAACCCAGAATCTTATAAAATTAATGCAAGGAAATGGATTTTTATGAGAGGAGTTTAGCATGTTACAAATATTTAAGTTATGACAAGGTAGCATATGTGGTTGTAGTGTGAGAACAAAGCCTCTTTAGTCAGTTACTTGTAGTTCAGAAATATGTTTGGCCACTTGAGCCAGATTCTTTCATTAAGAGTTTTGAGAGTATTTTAATTGACTAGTTAAATTAGTAAAATTTGTATGCCTCTAGCAAAGCATGATCAAGAAAAGTGATACAGGTTAGTCCAAAAGAGGTATTTTAATACAATGATAGCAACATACATTCAATTCCCTGGACTGTAGCAAACACTACCAAAAAGATTCTCTAAATGTCTGGTTGATAGGTAGATCATGGAAAAATTTACTGTAAGAGACAGCTGTGGAAAGACCCTAAAATTAGTTCTTCATATGTAATTTAATTTTAAAAATAAGACCATCAATTAAAATATCCAGATGTCAAGAGAATTTAATTTCAAAATGTAATTGAAAAGTTTCCTGAAAGATTAAGATTACTGGGTCCATTCATTGTATCTAAACAGTTCTCCCTATATCTGTCAGAGAAATGTTCTGTAAAAGGTAGTATCATGTGAAATGAAGTATCATGCAACCTGTTATCTCTCCTGAATATTTATAGCATTAGATATGGAGCTTTCTATTTTATAACACAGGAGAAAATATTTAAGACAGGAGAAAGGTTCATCTAATCAACCTGCTCCTTAAAAATCACTGTGAGAAAGAGTAAATATTGGGAAATGGTACTCAAAACTAAATCACTTTAAAAATGCATGTTTTAATTCTGAATTTATTGTGAAGTGATTTATTCTCAAAAGCTAAAAATATAGCTTCCATTATTTTTGTAATAAAACTTAACATTTTAACATTTTGAATGAAAAAATACCAAAATGGTTTCCTATATATTTAGAATGGTAAATTTTATATTTTTAGAAAAGCAAAATATTGATTTTTCCGTTCTTTCACAAAACTAAAAAATCAATTATTGAGTTGCCTCTTCCAAAACCACTTTAATATTAAACTTTAGAATAATGTGTATCTTTTTCAATACTGACAAAAGTGTTGACCTCTCTTCCTGTCATGTTACCATGTGCACATCAATGTGTAACTTCTAAGAAATCATGTCATTTTATCAGGGGTCAGGAAAGAAACAAAAATATATAAAACATAAATATAAGAAAACTAAAATCAAAAGGGTATAAATAGGGAAATTGAATGCACTTAGAAGACTCACATTCTCAAAGACAGTACCTGGTAATCATAGAATCATAGATAGAGTCATTCAGATTGGAAAAGATCATCAGAGATCATCATGTCCGGCTGTAGCACAGCACTGCCATGTTCACCACTAATCCACATCCCCAGGTACCACATCCACGTTTTTTACAAACTTCCAGGCATAGTGATTCCACCATTTATCTGCGCAGCCTGTTCCAATGTCTGATCACTGTTTTACTGAAGAAATTATTTTCCTAAAATTAAATAAAAAAATCCTCTAGTACAACTTTAGGCCTTTCCTCTTGTCCTGTTGCTGGTTGCCTTGGAGAAGAGGCCAACTCCCACATTGCTCCTTTCAGGCTTTTGGAGAGAGTGATAAGGTCTCCCTTGAGCCTCCTTTTATCCAGGCTAAAGAACCCTGGCTCCTCAGCTGTTCCTCATAGGGCTTGTGTTCCACACCCTTCACCAGCCCTGTTGCCCATCTCTGCACATGCTCCAGCATCCTGAACATCCTAACATTCCTAAATTGGGGGCCCAGAATTGGACGCAGCATTCGAGGCGCAGCCTCAACAGGCAAAGTTTTCAGGCTTGCTAATAAGCCTAATATAATGTAACACTGGAGATGTTACACTTTTTCAAGATGGTGTTACCTGGCTTTGGGAGGATTAGCTCCTATCTATGTGCCTGCTGTGGTGATAGAGCTTGGGTTACAGACTGTCTAAACAGTAACTCCACCTCTTTTGGGATATGGACTGTTCCAGGATGTCCCAGGATATGAAGGCAGATTTTCTCCAACGTTATTGAACTGGCTAGTCCTTTACTTAATTTACATACAGATGCCAATTGGTGATCACCAGTAGAAAGACTAGTGTTGAATCTTAGAATTGCAGAACAGTATACTCTACTGCCTTATTAGGAAATGAAATAAGAGTGTGATTTATGGATATCATCTAAAGGTGATTATACTCCTGGCCTTTTTTAATTCCTTAGGAAATTATTAGGAAGGTAGAAACAGGTAAGGTGAGATACTCCATTTACTTTAGCATTTTGAGAATAAAAGCTTAATAAGGAAAACCAAAACTTATGTAGTATAAAAATCTTGTCAAAATTCTAAATTTGGTTCTTATAATAAAATGATTTAAAGAAATGTCTGGTCACGGGAATATTTTTCTCATCTCCCAGTTCTTCTGTATAATCTATTTTGGTATGCTAACTTCAAAGTGTGGGATGTAATTATTTTTCTTCCATTGTAACTTGACATCTCAGCTAGTGCAGAATTTCTTGCTTCACACTCTTTCCTCCTCCATCTCCTGAATTTTTATTTTCTTCTTTCTTTTCTTGTCACTTTGTCTCATATTCTGATAGCCTCCGTCAGCCTTAATCACAAATTTAACTTTCTTCTCATCCATTTTTCATTTTCTCTCCCTCATCTAACATGAGGGCAGCTTGTGTATATATGTTCTCTTAGCAGTCCATTTTCTGTTTTTACATATACACAGACTCAGCACCAGCAATTTTCACATATCACAGATCTTGCTTTCTTCAGTTTGTTTGGCCCCAAATGCACCAAATTCAGGGAGGTTCAGTTACTTATATGGGGTTTAGGTATATGAAGCCAAATCTTACCATAAAGAAATTCATATGTGTGGCTGAGTCTGTAGGAATAAACAGACTCAAAATATGCAGTAAGGTAGAGAGGTGATTTTGGGTCTCTTGAGGTATTACTTGCTGTCCTGGTTTCAGCTAGGATCGAGTTTGTTTCTTCCTAGTAGATGGAGCAGTGCTGGTTTTTTTTTTTTATTTAGGATGAGAAGAGTGCTGGTAACACTGATGTTTTAGTCGTTGTCTAACAGGGCTGACACTGATGCAAAGACTTTCCAGGTTTTCCTACTGCCCTGCCAGCAGAGAGACCAGGGGTGTGCAAGATACTGGGAGAGAACTCAGCTGGGTGAGCTGATCTCAGCTGGCCAAAGGGATGTCTCAAACCATGTGGCACCATGCTGAACATGCTGGGCAGAAAATGAGGGAAGTTGGTCTGGGGGTGGCAGCCTCCTGTTCAGCGACAGGCTGGGCATATCTCGGTGGATGATGAGCAATTACATTGTGCAGCATCTTCTATCATCATCATCATCATCATCATCATCATCATCATCATCATCATCATCATTATTATTATTATTATTATTATTATTATTATTATTATTATTATTATTATTATTATTATTATTATTATTTTCCTCTCATTTTTCTCCCTAATAAAACTTTTTGATCTTGACCCACGGCTTTTACCCTTTTTTTTTTTTTTGTTTCCCTCCTCCAATCTTTTACACTAACACAATTTCTTTTGTACCTGATATTAGGGGAAAAACGAACTCTAAAATATCTGTGCAAATGTAAAAAGTATTTAGACAAAGCAAAACCCACCAACAAAACCCAAACAGAAAAACAACAGTAAAAAAAAAGTAAAAAAGACCATTAAAACCCCAAAATTTCAACAAAAAACAACAACAAAAGAAAAGGCAAAACCACCAAAACAAACAAAAAACCCAGGGAGAAGGTAATACTCAGAGAATTCAGAGGAAAGATTCCTGCTTATAGTAGTAGAGTTAGTAGGCCAATATCACCTTATTATTAAGCGATCTCCTGGTTTAATTTTCTTTTGTGAGCAACAGGAGGCTGAACATCAACAAATGTTTTTGGCATCTCTCCCCTTTTTTTTATCTTGCTACTCCTGGTGAATTGGTAAAAAGTAGAAGAAATATGGCATGATGTGGCCTTTTAGCATTTAGATGTCTTTTCTATGTATTTGTAGGGACCGGTCAAATCATCAACTTATTGAATTCATTACTCACAATTCACCTCAACCATCCTAATATATCTGCTAATTCTTATAATTTGGTCTCCCTTAGTCTTGAGTGAAGGATGAAATTTCTGAATGACATCAATGAAGAAGTGAAAATATGCACAAAGATGTTTATCATTGCCTCCAGCATTCTGTGACATATGATGTCACAGAAAGAAAGGAAGATGACTTTTTGGTTATTGCTGAAAGAGAGAAAATTCATCAAGTAGTATTTTTGAAAGCTACAAAGTCTTTACTTCTTCTTTTTTTCCTTGAAAATGTACATGTTCTTGCCCACAGAATGTAGTACACCTGTAAGAATTTTTGAGGTATTCAGCAGCTAGTTCCTTTCCTAAGAAATCACTGGCATCCCTCCTGTAGTGAGATGTCTTGAAATCTTAGAATTTGCCTTATCTCCAAAGTTACACTACTAATAATAAAAAAAAAGCTCTAGAGCATGTCATAGGTGTCAAAATGTCTTAGACACCATATCCAGTCATTGCAGTGGAACTGTTACTGTGGCTGGACTCCTGAGGTATAAGCCAATCCAGCTGTGACTTTCACTACAAAAGGAGTAGTAATACTGTTCTCTTTTCTCCCTAAGGGAAGAAAAAGGGAAAGTAAATGTCTGATGTTGTCCTTTATTCTGGGTATACATGGACTTTTTGAGATGTTCCTCCCGGCAGGAAATACTATTTAATTCTCAGGGAGGAAACTGGTGTACAGAAAGAGAGATTGTAGTAACCTGTGATCTGATAAAAGTACTGCTGTATTTAGCTGAAAAAGGAAGGAATGACTCCCTAAAAGATGAAGAAAAATAATTCTGTTCCACAATGCCTTAGGTAAAGTAAGCTATATTTAAATTACAAGTAATTGGCATAGTAGAAGCATAGCTCCAGCTGGGTCCTGTGGGCTGATGGAAATGCTGCTTTGTGGGTGGAACCATTTCAGTGTCTTCACAGGGCTCATCTTCCAGGTCTGTTTTGCCCAAAAGCAATGTAGCAGAGAAGTGAATCCTCCCTGCTATGTCCAATCCAAGCCTGGTGAGTGTGAATGGTCAGATTTGCTTCAGAAGCACATTTCTGATCCAAGCTGAAACACTAATATAGCCACACACCTGTATATCCCTTAAACACTTTGGGTGGCAAGTTCAATCCCTCAAAAAAATGTAACCTTGCAAGGTATGCACAGTTAAACTCTGTAACTGCCAAAATCCTATGGGGTTCAAAAACTCTAAATACAAATTCATGTAAGGAAAATGTATTAGATGCAAATAAACAGAAAGATATTACTTCTAGTTGCAAATGTTCTGTAGAAACAAATGACTGGAAGAATTAAACACTGAAGTACTTCTTTCAATTTGTCCTGCTCTTGAACGGCTTTCCAATGACCTGCTCTTGATCACTCTCAGAAATTAATGGGCAAGGTGTGACCTGGTACAAAAAGCCTCATGTTGACTAACCCCCTCAGTAATCTTACACAGCACACAAGGTGCAGGCAAAAGTCCAGAAATATCCAAGAAGGTTGCTCAGTCATTATTTTCAATTTGTCCTTTGGGAATAAACGTCCATGTGCACTGATGAGTTAGAGAGCCTAAGGTTCTGCCTTGGAAATGCAGGTGCTTGAAGACAGGCATAAATGTAATTCATGTAGTAGTCTTTAAAGGCAATAAATACAACATTTTTCTGTACAGAATTTTACTTTTATTGTTGCACTTTAGAAAAGACAGAAAAAATAAAATCTGCATATAATTCTTAAGTATTTCTGTGATAGTAGGGCACACTTGTGTCTTTTGTTTTCAAGTCACACTGCCAAAGTAGGGTTCTGATTTGTAAATGTTTGTCTCACCCAATACCTGGCAATAAATTTATAAGTAATAGCTGATGCTAAAAACTACTTCCTTCTCATACAGTTCACCTGTTTACTGGAAAATCCTGAAGTTTAGTCTACTCTGTCTGGATATTAACTTACAACTATTATATTTGAAAAAATCTGCATCCCAAAGTGCCAAAAAAATTAGCAAAATTGTTCTCAGGAAATCTGTAAAAATTCTGACAGCTGTAGAGTGCACTTGAGGATATGCCAGACTTAGAAGATTTCATAGGAATGAGGCATATTCAGTTCAATTTTCATGTCAATTGGTGGATTTTAAAGAAAAAAACTCTAATAATATGGAGTAATTAATATTTAATGTTGATGGAAAGTTTTACTGAAAATTACACTTTGGATGTCCCAAGAAGTTCCTTTGTATCAATTATCTATAAATAGAACAACTAGTAATAGAATGGATTTAATGGTAATCATCTGTACTTTACTGTACAGAGAGTTAAATATTTTTAAACCATCAAGATCATTTCAAGCAGGTAATATGGAATAGTTACATTTCTAAAAGTGAAAGAAAATGCATGAAGGAATTAAACAAAAGAGAATAAATAAAATATAATTAATGTCTGTATGATGCAGTAACGTCTGAGAACATGTAAGAAACTTATTTCAAGGGTTGTTTTCCATGGAAGCAGATGGAACCTACTAACTGGTTATTAGATAGAACATGTTAACTGGTTTTGCAAAATCAGAAGCTCTATGTTTTTTTTTCTGATATGTTTGAACATATTTTGCAGAGGAGAAAGTTAAATATCTGTAACAGTAAGACAGTGGTTTCTACAAAATAGATGCTGGTAAAAGTTATAGAGACTATTTGTTTAATATTTATTGGCTTTCTGTAGAAAGTTTTCCGCCTGGCATTTGCACTTAGCATATTTCACAATAACAGCTTTAGACACCTAAAAGTAAGTTGAGTATAACTTTATAAATTACTTTGACTGATTTCTCTGGAGTCCCTTTGAGTAGTTACTCATTTATTACACTGTAATAAAGAAGAGAGGTGTGATTCTTCCACGGAGCTCCTTTGAGAGGAAAAGGCTTACAGTACTTCTACATTTGCAAAATTTGCAGACATATTTCTGGCTATAAATTTGCATGGAAAAAGCTGTCAAAATGTATGGGTGTATTTCAGATGCTGTTACTTCCAAATGTGAAAGGGTCAAACACATGGGAGAAATCTATAATCCATATGGGATTATTTTAAAAATTAATCTAAAATATAATTTGTGTTTTGTAGCAAAAATAGTGCATGTGGAAATTCATATATCACAGAGCTCCTTTTTCCAACAACATTCTAAATTCATATAATGTTGGTGTAAGATCTTCTATAATAATATTATTTTTAACTGCATTTTTTCTTGTGCCACGTGTTGTAAATAACAGAAAACTAATAATAGTGTTGAAATAAAATGCCCCTTTCTTTGTGTTAATTCAGGGAAGATAACATGTTTGATAAACCCCTAAAAGGTGTTATTCAAGTAAGTGATAAAACCCACCTTTGTACTCTTGCATGTCTTATCAACTCTGCAGACAGGTACTAAGTATCAGAGTGAAATTGAAAGAGAATTGATCAATTTTCTGATTATAAAGTTTAGGTAATAACCTTCCCCCAGGTCAGTATTCCTTTTCAGTCATAATGATGTGTGTTCAGACAGGAATTGATAGGATTTCTTTGTAAGAAGTATCTCCAAAGCTGAGAATTTCCAATTACATATTTATGCATATTTATGAAGTTCTGGAAATTTTGGTTTTAAGCATTGTTAGTATCTTGCAGTTCTGACATTAATGCCTTATTTAAATTTTAACTAAGATATACTCTAGATACTTCCTAGATTCTACGTAAAATGTTTGTACCTTAAAGTAAAAAAGGAAAAACCACACCAGGCTGATTTAAGGATGCTAGTGATTTCAGCACCAGAAATTAAGAGAGTGAAAAAATTTTCCTGTATAGCTGTTATAAAACCACTGATGTGAAATCAAGGAACATATACATATATCCATGGGTCTTACAGTCTGGTATAGTAGCTGTGAAGTTTCAGTTGGTTTTGAAAGAGTTTATGGCAGAATCAGTAGCTTTTAAAGGTGACATAAAGTCTGATGAGGTATATTTGCAAAATTCTGCCAGTCTGTAATTCGATATCTTAGAGGTATATTTTACTCTGCTGGAATTTGCATTGAAATATACACTGATTAATTTTAATATATTCACGTGAAACATGCTTCTTCATGACAATAAAAGGTTTCTCTTGAAGTATACTGATTCAAAGTGGTTTTTAACCTCAGAGGCACCTAAATTTTTCTCATTGCTGGAAAGGTAGTATTTGGTAACTGACTCAGAATCACCTTCATCTAGACTGGATCATATCTTGCTTCCTGAGGCAACTTTCACAAATTATAGATTAGCAATCTTCCACGCACAGTTTTCTTCCAAAGTGGATTAGAAATAGTAATTTTCTTGGCATTGTCATCTAATCAGTAGTTAAAAATAAGTGGGGAAAAAAGAAGTCCTATGTTATTAATCACAAAGAAGGTAAAACAGTAACTGTATAACAAGCTTCACAGGAATAGAGAATTTATGTAGTGAAATAAGTAGTTTGCCTTGAAGTATTCTAATATACTGGAATATTTCAGAACAACATTGCAAATATTACATTAAAGGATTTCTCAAAATTGTCTTAATCTTGAGGGTCTGCATGTTTTGTTTGGGCTTTGGAGGTTTTTGAGAATTGGGGAAAAGATTGGTGAGGGCAAATATCTGTTTATTGTTAGAGGAATAGGGATTTAACAGCATCACTATTTGAGTAGGCAAAAATGCAGGTACCTTCTAATGCACATATGAAATGCTATGAAGTACAAGTCTAAATATTCTGCTGGCAACAGTAGTGTTTGTGCTGATTTTTATAGCATGTGGACTGGGTCTAGACAGTCATTCACATATTATACATTTACACCCATTTTCTGACCTGATGATATACTTTTAAAAAGATGTTTTAATCATGACAGAAATATTAACTGTGCACACTAAAGATATCTTTGTACAATTTCCTAATATCATTTAATATTTCCATATATAGGGACAATCTGGAGTCTTGTGAATAAAAGCTTTCAAAAGCAAAATTAAAAATATTCATCACCCAAATTTATGTAACACAGAGAAACTGACATCTGTATCCACTTACATGCATATTAAACAGTGTACTAATAAAAACATTTTTAAATACCCCTATGTTTCAAGTTCTTGTTGGATGCTCATCCTTTTTACACTACTGTGACTGCAGTGATATTCAGGGTGGGATGCCAAAATGGCAGGATGAGCTTTCTTCCCACTAAGATGTACAATAGAATGAGAGTGTTCAGAGAAATATTTTATAATTAGTGCTGCCTGCAGAGAAGGGGCATCACGTCACATTCAGAGATGCAGACCCTATTTCACTGGCTAGACTACACATCTATTATTGTGTACAGTTCTGAGCACCTCAGTACCAGAAATATCTGAATCAATTGGGAGGAAATCAGAGAAGAGGAGGGAGAGAGATATATAAGTGCTCCATGGATTAAGGAGGATGAACTATTCTGTTACATTTCCACAGGATAGGCAGATTTTCTGTAATTGGAACTGATTATAACCATATTCTTTGAATTCAGTGGTCAGAACAGGCTTAAAGGGATAGTTGTTATACATGCAACAGCTGGTTTTGTGACATGCTCTGAACTGCCTCTCTTCATTCAATATATAGTTCCAGTGGCTGTTCCTTCTTATTACCAATTTCTCCTGTCCCCTCAACAATTCCATATCTCATATGGTCAACAATGTGATAACATTAAACAGGCCAGCATGTGACTTAAGTAAAATGCATTTATTATACACTGCTGGCAGGGCCCAAGTATGTGTTTATAAATATGAAAAAATTTACATATATGATATAATTTTTCTTCCTCAAACCCAAAAACTTTGAAGTCATATGGAAGAAAGAAAACAGAAGGAAAAACTGTAGTGAAAGAATGTGTGAGAAAAGCAGCCTCACATAAGTTTAAATGACGAAAATAAATCTGCTTGAATTTGGGTATATTTGCACAAAGCCACAGCAAACAAGTACTTGTTAGAGTCAACCTGATAGTGTTCCATCATTTTTCATGCTTGTTTTTGTTTAAATATGGTCCCTGATACATACAGTGATGTATAGATGCAAAAGAGACATCTGTGTGTAAATCAGATTTCCTCAGTTTGTGTATTTGATTTGTAATCAAACCAGTGTTTTTCTAGCACAGACGTTCTCCTAATTGTAATTTCTGTCCTATGCTCATTATTGCTCAAGTTGTGAAACAATTTTATCCTCTTTTTTTTTACCCCATGTTTCCAGCTTGTCCTTTCTTTCACTTGTGCTTGACAATAAATGACTATTGCCCATGACTGTGAGTCTTGCTCTCAGTTGTTGTTCCATCATTGTAAGTATTTTTCTGCTGAACTTCACTTGGCTGTTTGTTTATTCTGTTGATTTCCAGCATTTGATGTTTCCCTTTAGATCCTTTTTTCACTTAAATTCTGTGCCTGATGGTATCCTTTTCATCTGTTATGCAGAGACTGGCATTCTTCTTTAAAAGCTGGGCAAATAAACAAGCCCAAACAACCAAGCCTCCTGTTTTATTTTGTGATCTTTCAACAGTGTTCTATCTAAATGGTTACATCTTTCTAATGGCAACCTGCTGTGACTATCCTCTGTCATTTCCTTCCATTTATTGTTTATTTAATCTAAGCATGCAGACAGAACAGACACATGCTACTTTGTTACTCTTTCAACAATTTTTCCACTTTCTTCTGAATGATTATTGATTATATAATAGTCACTTTGATGTCATTCATGGCTAGGCTTAGTTGGCAGCTTCCACGTCTGGCTAATTTACAGAAATGCAGTATTTTTTGACTTCTGTTTTTTAGTGCTTTCACTTAGCATAAATGGCCTGTGGGAGAAAGGTCTCATCAGAGGTTGTAATCATGGTGAGAGGATGCCTGGCCTTTCTCAAGGTAGAACAGCAGAGGAAGAGACCATTCTAACTCCTGTCTATCCATGATTGATGCTTCCCTTAATGTTTTCAAAGGCTGATAGATACCTTGAAGGAAAGTAAAGAAAGAGAAGCAAAACTTAAAAGCTCAGAACTTGTGCTTTTTCTTTCTCAGTGGAGAATACCAGGAAGAATTTTATTTTTCCAAAGTAAGAAAAATGGAAGAGTACTCTGAAGGCATCTTGGTGGTCATTCTGTATCCCAACTAGTCAGTCACAGTTAAATGGATATTTAAGCTTTAAGAAATGTACTGGCAAGAAACCCTGTCAGCAGTTCCAGACGGAGGCTTCCAGGCAGAATGTTATCCAGCCGTAAGACAGCTACAGTCTTTTGGGAACAGCATTTACAAGCTGTTCATGCTGGTAAGATCAGAAAACCAAGTTTGATTCATGGTAAAAGCTCTAGGGCATGTTTATACTGTCTGCTTTACTGTCACTAAAGTATTAATCTGGATGTTCAGGTTCAAAAAAGTGACCTAATGCCTTGAGTTAGGATATTAATCTCAAATAACTAGAATAAGCTGCTGGATTTTTTTTTTAAATTTTTTTTTTTTTTTTTTTTTTTTTTTTTACATCCATGACTGCTTGATGCACTGGAATCATTACATAAGTTTTAATTACCAAAGTGGATTTCAGTGCAAATTAAAACCATAAAAATATTTAAGAGTTGCAGTGCTGCCTGATCTACTGGTTTGGAACAGTTGAATTAAAATGCTTTTTTAAAGAACATGGGTGTGCTTTTACTTCATGTGGCTGTCCCCTTATGTTATTTTCATCTGTTCAAAGCAGTGTAAGCTTCATTTAAGGGTTCCCAAAGCATGGCTCATGGACTGTAACTCATCTGTGAAGTGCTTGCATGTTCCACAGTGGAGTGGCTCTTTAGTCATGGTCAGCCTCAAGTGACCCAGCTGATTGCCAACACTTCATTCACCATCAAGTTCTTCTGAAAGAGCACCAGTGCTTGAGAGACTGATGATAGGAGCTGCTCAGAACTCAGTGCATCCTGCTGCCATGGCATCAAGAGGCAGGCAAAACTCAGAACTCCCTAAATTCGATCCTAAATGTTCTTCCCATCCTTCCTGCTGCTCTGCATAACAAGATTCTTCTGTTAAGACTGTTTCAGGGACACCTCAGAGCCTATTCCCAAGTTTTGAGAGATGGGAAGCTCCCAGACTGATGTTCAGTCCTAAAGCTTGGGGCGCTGCAGAGGGACAAAGCCACTACGGCATGTGCCCAAGACTGCAAACATATGTCCTGGTGAAGATCTGCTATGTTCTGCTTTTGGCTTTCTGTGTATGCAAAATTATCCCATATGCAGGCATTGGGAAGAACATTTTAACTTTTTTTTTTTTTTTTTTTAAATTTAAAAGCTGAATTATTTAAAAATCTATTTTTCTTTAAAATTCAGTAGTTTCATTTTGCAGCCTCACGTAAACATTTGTAAATATTTTATTCAACACCCTTATGTATTCCTTCTCTAGTTTTTTGCATTACCAGTAGACAAGACCTTTTCTGGATGGTTTTTAATTACTTTTTAATTCTTAGGTTAGCATCTCATATGATTTCCTAATTTTTCCTAATTCATTAACTCATTTTTATGTTACAGTCATTTAATCAAACAAATTTTCATGTAATCTTAATTCTATCTGCAATGAAAATATTTCTTTTTCTTACTTAGAGAAAATATTTTAGTCTCAGCAAGATACCTGACTAAGAAGAAATTCAGATTTTTCTTTGTGAACAGATAGTGTTTGATTTTCAATACTATATCTCTCCCTGTTCTTAGAAAGAATATCATTCTGTGCTAAATCAGCAAATGAGACTTTCTTTTGGTAAGTATGTGCAAACCAGCAAGTTGTTTGCCTTTAAATTATTTGGGTTGTACACATAAATTAAGATGCTTACTTGTGCATTTTACCAGTTTATAGACCCCTCCCCATGATCTTTTAGGCAATTATAAATATTCTTTCTCTTTTTATGGACTTTAATATTCTATGTACTGATTTGCTCTCTGGAATATGTAACTAGTTTGAAAAACATTCCTGAAGTAGTTCATGATGAAAGTTCATCTTTCATCCAAGAATGGTTTATTTGAAATCTTTTTGATCTTCACATCGCTTAGAGAGATTAGATGTTCATATTTTTTTTTTCAGGTTGCCTGATATTCCTATATATGAGACACTGGACTGGAAGTTTATCATCATCACAGAATCATAGAATCATGAAATGGTTTGAGTTCAAAGGGACCTTAAAGGTCACCTAGTTCCAGCCCTCCTCCCATGGGCAGGGACACCTTCCACTACATTTTACTTTTTAAATTGCTTCTTAAAATACATTTTGCTATGGTACAGTGTTGCTAGATTCATTGTAGAGGTCATATACCTTGAAGAAATTACCTCTACTGCACTTCTCAAAAAAAAAAAAAAGAAAAAGATGAATGAATTTCAGTTGTATTCTCTGAACTAGCTCAGAAAGTGAGAAGACTTTTTTGTCTCTAAGAAGCAAGGCCATGTCTCACCTCAGCAATAGAGATGTTCCAAATTACATTTGCTATGAATTTTTCACATACCATTAAGCATTTTAGGCTTAATGATGTAGGTTTTTTCAGTTGGAATGTATGTGATGTATGCATTCTTAAATTAGGATCCAGATGGAGTCTGACAACATAATTCAGTATCTTCAATAATTGTAGAAAACTGTCATTTTGCAATATTTAACTTCTGAATTGCACAGTACAGGTATTTTATTTTAAGTGAATAAAAATTTGTAGTAGTTATGGTACTTTATATTCACTTGTAATACATTATTGAAATTCTTTTGTAAAACTGATGGAGTAGTCATGAGGTGCATGAACTGCTGTGTGAAGTCTCATTCTATAGGAATATTTTACAAAGAGAAATAATTTAATAATATAATCTTATCTTTTACTTCAAGATCCTTATTCTTTATGTAAGGTGTTTTCCTGCAGCATTTTGACTCCCTCAAAATCTTGTGAATCTAATTTAAATTCACTGCCAATAGTTGAGGCTATTACTCTGGAGAGATGAGATATATTTGCAAATATTTGCTGCTGAAAGCTGTCCTCATATACTTAATATAGTTTGTGGAGCCAATGGTTATTAAAGGCTGCTGAACATTTCTGTTTTATATTAACCACCTCTGAGAAGGTGATGATATATGAATTCGATAGCCAGCAAGTGGGGAGAACCATCTGTTTATAATTTTTAATGCAATTTTGCAATAACTACCAGGTGAGTTTCTAGGAATATATTTTTAAAATATCCAGTAAACAAAATTACCATGACAGAGGTGAGCTGTATCACCTCTGATATCATTATTGAATCATATGTTTATGAAAGAAATCTGGAGGTTAGTTTGTTGTAACATATTCTCCAAGGAATGCTTGTTTCCTAAGACTGCGTTGGAAACATTTAATAATCATTGAAGTTATACGTGCATGTTGACACAGTTCTGGTGGGAGCCAACAAAATGTTGCAAACTTATAAATATATCCCAAATCTGCTCTAAGGCATGAAAAATTGGAGGAAAAAAGAGAAAACCAAAACAAAAAAACCCAACCAATTACCCTTCGAAGCCCCAGCCATCTGATGATTCCTTGCTGCTTGAAACAGAATTGACACGCAGATATTCTGTAGGAAGAGATGGAAGGAGAAAAATTCAGTAATAAGCTATGTCTCCGAAAGTAAAGCTGAATAACGCACCTAAACACTGGAGAGATATTATCAAGCATGTGGACAAAGCTAAGGCTGAAAGAACCCTGTTCCTTTTCTGAGAGGTGCCTTCTGTCCATGTGCTTGGGAAGCAAGCCAGGGAGACTCTGAGAGCAAGAGTCAGCTCCAAGGCTGCTGACAAAATGCCCCACTGGGCGCAGGGAGCTGCCTCTGTGCGCTTAGGGAAAGGAGTTCGGGTGTGGAAATGGAGACTAAGTCATGCTCATTTCTAGGGTTTAATGAATGCTAAATATGGCTGTCACCTCCAGGCTTGAGGAATAAAGGGAAAGACTGTATTTTAAAGACCCCTGGAGTGAAATTCTAAGAGATGTAAGGTAATTAGGCAGTAGCTTTAAGAGGACTGCTTCATTAGCAGAAGGTTAGGTTGACTTTTGCTTTCCAAGATTCATTCAGGGCTCATTTATCTCTTTGAACTGTGGAGGGAAAGGGGGAATGTCCAGGCAATCCCACTCCCCACTCCCCTCTCCCCCATCCCCAAAGATACTTCTGTTCTTCACTGTAGCTCAGAGTGAGGGTGCAGGAGTTCTGTATTTCCCTCCTTTAACAGAGGGCACGTTTCAGACTGTCCTAACCAGGGTAGCTGAAGGTTAGTCCTGATGATGAGGTGGTTTGCCTTTTCTTCTGTTGAAGCTCTCCCACAGATTAGTGAAGTATTTAAGGTTAACCTTGGCAAAGATGGCATAGGTAAATCAGGTTTTCTGGAGGTTTAACGCCTTTCGTCAGATTATTATAGTCCATATTCTGTTCGGCACTGCCAGCTCTTTGAAGTATTTACATATAAATGTCATTGGATAAAATTAATGTTTGCTTTTTTTTCCTGAAGAAAAGTATGGAGGGAGGGCAAACACAGAAGAAACCCAAAAAGCCTGAAGAATATTTCCAACCTCTGCCAATTAGGAAGGAAACAATTCCACTAATGGTGCCTTATATACAATTTAAGACATTTTCTGTGGTTTTGAAAGTACACAGTAATTGACAGCTATAATTATATTTATAGCCATATGATTCAAATGAATAAAACCCCATGACTGCAGTACAAGGTGTCTTGCAAAGAGAGTAGCTGTTAAAAACAAATTGGCCTGCCAGTGAGAGTTATTGAATTTAGGACCTTACTTACAAAGATGGAATAGCTAATGAGAAAATGCATGTTCTGGATCCAAGGTGATGTGCCCACAGCGTATGAACACTGCGGTCCTGGCTGAAAAGGTTTTGTCCTGAAAAAGCTGCATGGTTTTGTCTTTTGTTCAGGACTTCCCTGATGAAAGTACCTATTAAAAAACCTGTATGCACAGATGGCTGAAGGCAGCCTGCCCCTATATTAGAGTCTTTGAAAACATATGTTGAGACAAAGGTGTGCTTTAATATATTGTTAAGCCAGGCAATTAAGATTCATCTATTTATGGTAGTTACAGTCTAATTGTCAGCACTGACAATAAAATAATTTGCAGATTGTGGGAGAAGCATTATATCCTTCTCAATAACACATTAATAGCACAACAAGAAGCCCTGCTGTGTACAGGCCCGTTTTCCTTGGAGTTAAATTATAATATCTCTTATATACTATGTATTACACTCTAAACAATGCATGCAAAGTTTAATGGAATTTTTCAATATAACATTTATGTATATTATTACAACAAACATTTTTTGAAGCTCATTTTGAATTATTTTTTTGCAGCAGGGAAAACTTATGGGGAAAAAACCCAATAGTGTCTCCAAATCCAGTTTGATCTATTTATCAGCTCTTTCAAATTTTTTCCATTGGTAGCTGAAATTGAAGAAGATATTGCTTTTATTACAAGCTTTGATGGCAATGAACTCTTGTTCCATGTCATTGTACCATGTGTTTAGAGATTACTTAGAAATCTAGGTTATTTGTTGTTTTTTACAATTTTATTTATTTAAGAAAATCTCCTTTTATATTTTTTTCCAATAGCCCTTGATTTGATCAGTTGTCAAAGTAAATATTAAATTATTGAAAAGCTGTATAGTTTCTCTGGGTTTCTCCCCATAATTTTGGCTAGAATTTAGCTTTTTAAAATTATTATTACTTTTTGAAGTTTCTCTATTTTATTTTGCTGCGAAAATATGAAAAGAACACTAAGTATTTGCTAATCCCTTCTTTTTGGTTTAAAACACTAACCGATTTTGGCTGTAACTTTCTGAGGTGAAATGACTGTCATAAGGAGGAGAAACAATGACTCCTATTTTCAGATTTGCAGGGAAGCTGTAACGGGCTGGCCCCAGCTGGATGCCAGGCTCCCACTAAAGCCTCCCTATCACTGCCCTCTGCAGCTGGAGAGGGGAGGGGAAATATAATAAGGATTCTTGAGTTGAGATAAGGACCGGGAGAGATTATTCACCAAATACTGTCGTGGGCACAGCAGCCTAGAGATGATAATTGAATTTATTACTAGCAAAAAAAAAAAAAGAAGAAGACAATGAGAAATAAAATAGGACCTTAAAAACTCCTTCTCCCACCCTTCCCCCCATCCTGGCTCTACCTTTGCCTCTGGCACAGTAAGATGAGAATGAGGTTATGGCCAGTTCATTGAGGGCTGTTCCTGCTTCTTCTCAGGGAGAGGATTCCTTCACTGCTCCAGTTTGGGATCCTTCCCATAGGAGACAGTCCTCCATTATCTTCTCCAATGTGAGTCCATCTCAGGAGCAACAGCTCTCCACAAACTGCTACATGTGGATCACTCTGCCACAGGGTGCAGTTCTTCAGGCACAGCCTATTCCAGCCTGGGTGCCCCACAGTGTCAAAAGTCCTTTTAGGAAACCTGCTCCAGGGTGGGCTCCTCTCTCCATGGCCTCCCACGGGGTCACAGCCTCCTCTCAGGCACCCCCTGCTCCAGTGTGGGTCTCCTGCATGGGCTGCAGGTGGATCTCTGCATCCCTGTGCATCCCCATGGGCTGCAGGGGCACAGCTGCCTCACCATGGGCTGCCCCAGGGGCTGCAGGGGAATCTCAGCTCTGGAGCCTGGAGCACCTCCTGCCCCTCCTTCTGCACTGACCCTGCTTGGTGTCTGCAGGGCTGCTCCTCTCACATGTTCTCTCCAGTAAGATTTGTTTTCTTAAATACTTTGGCAAGGAGGTGATACTATCATTCCTGGTGGGTTCAGCCTTGACCAGTGGCACATCCATCCTGGAACCATCTGGCATGTGCTCTGCTGGACATGGGGAAGCTTCAGGCAGCTTCTCACAGAAGCCACCTCTGTTGCTCCCCTGCTATCAAAACCAGGCCACTCAAATCCAATACTGAAGCCAAAGAAAAATCTCTCAGCACTTGCTTATGCCACTGAATAGTGGGAAGTATGAAGTGTAAGCATTTACACATCTGCAAAGGCTTATAGTCCATAGTTAAAATTCAAGTGAGATAGCCATCAGGTGAGATACCATCCAGAATTCCCAACTGGAAAAAATAATCCATTGGTTTTTTATAGAAGATAGAAAGAGGAAGAGCAAAAATCCCCGAAAGATTTATTTTGTTTTATGAAGCAATCAACACATAATAAGTCTGCAAAAAAAACCCACATACTTACCTCGAGTTAACTGAAAAAGCAACACAATAATCTCAATTAAATGAAAATAAGTCCTAATATTAATCAGAGTGGTATCTAGTAATTAGTCATTCCAACATTTCCTAACAGGTTAGGTTTTACTGACATTAAGCTAATTAGCACTTACAAAGGAATGTGTTTTACAAAGGTAATTGCCACACTTTTCCATCATCATTGAAGATGGGAATTAAATTTGCTCTTAATAAACCTAGAATGTAACAGCATTTTTGACAGTTCAGATGCCTATTTCCATTTTACTTTAGCCAGTTTGTAAGGACAGAAAGAAAAGGTGCACTTTTTCCAATATGACTTTTTCCAAAATGCTAATTTCCAATAACTCTCCCTCAACTTTCACATTTAATATTAATATTCATATATGTGCATTAATGCATCCAACATAAATATACTGAGATGTATTTTTATGTCAGGTATTAATAAATATTTGTCAGAATGGCAGTCTTCTATACTGTTTCAATGTTTAGAACATCACTGTGCTTTAAAAAGTGTACATGGCTTGTTTCAGATCTGTTCTTACCATAACGAGTAAAATATAAAATTACTTTAAATAATATCCTGCAATGTCAGCCTGGCTATCAGAGTCAAATTTAATTCTTCTTGTGAATTGTGGTTCCTAAAGGTCTTGTAAGTTAAATTTAGTCAGTGAATTATGTCTGGACATCTACATTAACTTCAAATTATGCTGTTGCTGACACTTGAAAAGTACTTTAACTTCAGAGCATTTTATTGTGTAACTGTAATTTAGAAAGCAATTCTGTTGATAGTGCATTAGACAGAATGAAATTTAGAAATCTCTTTGGTCTTTTAGTGAAAAAAAAGGCTATAATATTTTATTTTGCTCAGTAAAGTAAGAAAAAACAGACAAGAGACTTGCAATTCAAAACTAGCACTTTTGCATTATTAAAGTACAGAATTAAGTTAGTTTTAATTTTCCAGATTTTGTGAAATGTACTTAGTAACAAATGCTGTTTGTGAGAAGACAAAATCCTGGTCCAATTTTTTTTATGCTCTGTTCATCTGAAATACTGCAGAGTGTTAAAAATTAAATTTGATTGTTAATCTCTGTGGTTATACTACAGAATATCAATGACAAAATTTCAATGCTTTTTACTCTGCCTGTATATATGCATAATTATATATGTGTATGTATGCACATATTCATATCTCTATACTTATGTACCATGTTAGAGTTGAATTTAGGAATTCACTTTTCCAATAATTTCAGCTGAAACATATTGCTTTGTCCTCTGTTACTGTGGTGGAAGTAGTATTAAACTCAAGTAAATTGTATCTGCAAAGAAGTCCCAGAACATTTCACCTTCATAAGGGACTTAACTTTAGTGAAGCTCTTTTTCTTTCTCGCTCTCTCATTTTTCCAGTGTGGCTTTTCTCTATTTTCAAAGAAACATTCCTTTCCTGGATACCTTTTAAGATGAGCTTCAAGCTGAATGCTATTTTGACTCTTTGACAAGGGCAATTTCAGCAACTGTCATTTTGTCTGATCCAAAATCCTGTTTCTGTGAAAACCTTGCATCTTGGATTTTTTACGTTACCCTAAAGAATTATCTTATCATTTTTATGGTCTTTACATCACCTGTCCTTTACTGTAGTTTCAACAGCAGTCACAAACACATTACTAAACCATCCTTGCATACACATCAAATGTCTGATTACTGCTGGTAAAATGAAGAATTATTTGCCCTCATGGGTAGTCTGAGTTTGGCATTATCTTTTCAAACCACACCTCTCCTTAGAAAAAGTGGCTGAAAAAGCTATTCAAAACTGAAGTTATTGAAACAGAAAAGAGGCATTCCCAACATGTGAGTGAGGGTGAGTCTTGGCACTGTAAGCAGGCATGTTTGAATGGGATGGCAGTGAGTCTGCTGTTTTAGGAAAAAATAGAATCATAGAATCTCTTGAATTGGAAGGGATCCACAAGGATCATCGAATGGAACTCCTGTCCCTGCACAGCACCATTCCCAGGAGTCACACCACGTGCCCAAGAGCATTGTGCAAACACTCGAGCCCTGTCAGGCTGTGCTGTGCCCACTGCCCTGGGGAGCTGTGCCAGTGCCCACCCACCCTCTGGGTGAAGAATCTGATATCCAGCCTACACTTCCCTTGGCACAGCTTCAGGCCATTCCCTCGGGTCCTCTCACAGACCACCAGTGAAGGGATCAGTGTCTGCCCCTCTGCAAACCCTCACAGGAAGCTGTAGAGCATCAAACTGGACAAATTATGCAGGTCCTCTGTGAAGAACATGCACACTCTGTGTCATTACTCCAGCATGTCCAGTGCTGCAGGGCTCCTTTCAAGTTAAGATCCCAAAACTCGAGTGCAGTAGGCTCTTTCAAGAATTTGTGCTGACCTGCCAATGAGGAGAAGAATTAGAGTAAAACCGCCTAAGGTTGAGAATGGGCTGAAGATGACTATTACAAAAACAAGCATTTAGCTTCAATAATGAAGTTATTTTGACCTGAAAATAACCCCCATAGGTTATTCATAGGATTAGCACCATATGAACCTTAAAGCTATTTTGTGATAAAAATATTAAAAGGTTATTTGAAAACAAGATACTTTGATGGCCTCTGTTTCCCTTAAATTGGATTAGAGAAAATACCTTGTCTCTGTTACACTGTATATTGTTTCTATTGACATTAGATTATCTGTATTAATTTTAGGATGCAATAGTTTCAGTTGGAAGGGACCTGGAATGGTTGTCTAGTCCAAATTATGATATTCATCAGCCTTAAAGTATTTTTATTTCTTTTTTTTCTGGATTCTTTATTAATTTGAATTATTTTATGGGTATTTTTATTAATTTCATTAAGATGTGCTGAAAACTAAAATTTATAATAGAAATTCAAGAATTATTGTCTAATATGCACTAAAAATATTTTAAAACTGAAAATCATTCTTAGTGTTCTATATACAAAAAGGAAAAACGATGTTTTCCTTCAGGAAAAAAAACCTAGTTACATTTTTCCTAATGTAATACCATTTTCTGCAAAGTGATATAAGATTGATAATTCCTATGAACTTGAGAAAAAAAATACTGATATATAACCCATCTGAATTTTTTAAGTGTCACATAAATAGTCACCCAGTATGTTATTTTCATTTCTTTTCTTTCCTCTCCCCATCTGACTCAGTTATTCTTGGGCCAAATGCTGATTAACATGATTTCCAAAAGTACAATGTACAAAATTATAGCACTTTGCTAAAACAGTGATCAGTGTGCTGGAGGATACAAGCTGGCAGAAAGAAGCAATAGTGGGGATGAGAAAACATTTTGAAAATGAAACATGATTTGGATTTGCTGTCATTGACTTCAGACATTTACCTAAACAATGTAAAATTCTGCTGTAGGGGTTGAGGCATCTGTCATATCAAGAAATTTTAAAATGGACATTCAAAAGAACTGAAAATAATAGAGAAGAGAAAAGATAAGGAGGAAACAAGTCTTCTCCTTTAATGCTTTGCTTTATATAGGCAGGGCAGACTGCTTTGGTTGGAAATACAAAATATTGAAAACTATATAAAAAGTGAAATGAGTTTTTAAAGTGACTTACTTTATCTTACTACGATTGGTATATTGGTAATATAATATTTATCAACTGGGTTTAGTCTTGGTACGTACTTTGTAAAGGCAAATTTTGTAATTTAGTCTGTGGATTTCGTAGTTTTTTGGCATTCTTAAATCATCCCAGTTTTTAGGTGGCACTAAATGAACTTGAGAAATGTAGGGCAGCTGCCAATTTTCTGTCATTCCTGTTGTATGGCTGAAGAGTCCACAGGTTTAGGGAAGGAGAGATGAAGGGAAGATGGAAGAAAAAAGAAAGAGGGAAGGAGGAAAATAAAGGAAGGAATATAGGAAGGAAGCTGTGAGTAGCACTCACTCACCAAACAAGTTAACAGAAGTTACTATCAGATACTTTTATAGGTTTTGTTCCAAAAACACAGTTGGTCCAAATTAATAAATAGGGCAAATAAATCAAGGTCAATTAGAGAAGAATTTTCACATGACAAACTTAATGTTTTAAACCAGAATGTAGATGACCTTAACTATAATAAAATGAAATTAAAATCACTCCACTGGAACACACAAGAGGCAGAATGAAGAGTGCAGGTCACAGAACTACATTTACTAGCAGGTTTCAAGGTGAAACAAAGCAGTAGGAACAAATAAACTACAGGGGAAAATAATCCTGTTGGCGTTCAACTTTTCTACTTCTAAATTTAACAAAAAATTAAGTTTAGAAGGTAAATTAGGTGGTAGAATTTACCACGACTTAACTATATGGTAGTTATCTATTTTTATTTATACCAGTTATCCTGGTATTTGTAGCAGTAATAGCATACATAGCAGAAGCTTAAAGGGCACCATGTTTTGGTGGTACATATATAAAAGTCTCCTAGAACATCTTTATTTTGCCATTTTAAGTTTCAGAAGAATTAGAAGAATTCTACATCTGCAATATATTTAGGGCAAAGCATACTGATTGTTTTTGGGTTTTAAGTTTTAAAATTATTCGATATTCCTAGTCAAACAGATTTTCCTTGTGGAACCCGAGTTTCTCATCCAAATCTCTGCCCTTATGATGGTATCTCCTAGGGCTGCTTTCTGCAGAAGATGTGAGATATACTCCTTGATCATTGCTGTCTCTGGTGAATACCTAGTGTTTCTCTTAGTATAAATGCCAGTCAAGAGGACTTTCCATTTCAAATCATAAAAGCTATAGATTTGTTTTCATCTCTTCTTCATTGAAGCAAAGCCAGCCACAAATTAATTGTCTGTGTTACCAAGGCCATTTATCTGTGGTGTCTGCTGCAGCAGTTGGCATGTGTTTTACCACTAGTTTCAGAGGAAATTCTCTTGAAAAAATATGACTGAAAAGTCCACATATAGAATCCATGTGCCATAGGTTTTCACAAGACATAAACACTGTAGAGCTTGTATATTTCATATACTTATTCAGATATATAAAATATAACAAAAAAACCTACTGTATCACTTCTATGTCTGTAAATTATGCTTCATCTCTCCTAAATCAGGGAATAACTAGCCAGGAGTTCAAGGAATAACAAAAGCAATTTTTCTTGCCTTGGAGAGAGAATTTTTTGTAATCTTCACTTTCATTAAAAAAGTGAGCAAATCAAATGCATATTTTGCAATTTATGACATATTTGAAAACAGGTTGTTACATGATTGTATTGCATATACATAACTAACAGTCAACTCTGAACACTGAACATCTGAAGTCATTACAAAACAGGAAAATAAATATTGCAAAGTTTCCTTTATTTGTCTTAGAAATATTTCTTATGCTAAATTTGTAGAAGATAGTTCTTCTGTAAAGCAAATTTCACTAGAATTTAGCAATCATAATTATGCATTTAGGAATACCATCAAATATTTATCTATTTAAGAAAATACCTAAATAGTTTTATTTTTATCCATAAATGTATTTCCAAAAAAGCGCCTCAATTATAAATGTGTCAAGTAAAAAACTAAATCAAAATAATAAATAGGTCAAGTAATCAACTAATTCAACTAATTCATTTGTATATGATCTACTACCTTAAATACTACATTGATTAAAGGCATCAATTCTTTAGAAATTGAATACAGATGTAAAATGGGGAAAATTATGGGGTGTACTACTCTTATAGATTGGAGGAACATAGAAATTCTGAATTTCAAATTGTATTAGATTTTATGGTGTGGAGTAAATAAACTAGAGAACAGAAAATTCATTCTAAATTCCCCCAAAAGTCCATTGGGGAAAAAAAAGTTCCTGGAATAGTTTAAATCCAGTTGTATTACAGTTCCTGTAATAACAGGAAGCCCCTGTTATTTTGTTATGTTAAATGTGTAGATGGGTAATTTCTCCATATACTCCGTGCAATAATGTTGTGAGGTGTTCTTAATGAGATCTTTTTCTAAAATTCAAACTAAGTATTTTAGTTGGTTATTCTGCTCTTGTGCTACATTAAAGTATTTAAAAGATAATATTCAGATTTGTTGATCAAACAAGAAATCGTGAAATCATAGAAACATTTAGATTAAAAAAGACCTAAGAGATCACCCAGTTCAACCATTAACTCAGCCCAGCCAAGTCACCACTAAACTATGTCCCTAACTGCCACATCTACACATATTTTAAATACTTTGAGGGATGGTGACTTTTCCATTTACCAGGGGAGTCTGTTCCAGTGCTTAATCTCCTTTTCCATGATGAATTTTTTCCCAGATATTCAATCTAAACCTCTCCTGGCACAACTTTAGGACATTTCCTCCTGACCTGTCACTTGTAGCTTGATATAAGAGACCAACACCCTCCTCTCGGGCAGTAGGAGAGAGTAATGAGGTCTCCTCTGAGCCTCCTCCTCTCCAGGCTAAACACCCCCAGCTCCCTCAGCTGCCCCTCACAGCCCTCGTGCTCCAGACCCTGCCCCAGCTCCCCTGCCCTTCCCTGGACTCACTCCAGCCCCTCAGTGTCTCTCTCACAATGAGGGGCCCAGAGCTGGACCCAGCACTGGAGGTGAGGCCCCAGCAGTGCTGAGTGCAGGGGGACAATCCCTGCCCTGCTCCTGCTGGCCACACTACTGCTGGTACAGGCCAGGATGGCACTGCCCTTCCTGGGCACCTGGGCACACACTGACTCATGATCAGCTGGATGTCAACCAGCACCCCCAGGTCCTTTTTTACAAGGCAGCTTTCCAGCCACTCCTCCCCAGGCCTGTAGCTCCATAGAGTTGTTGTGACCTCACACAATTGGCCTCAGCCCGCCAGTCCTGAAACTGCACATTAGTTGTCCTGCACACACTGTGTGAGGGCACTTCCGATAATCATCTTCATGACCTTCCCCAGTCTCAAGGTCAGACTGACAGGCTGTAGCTCCCTGGATGTTCTTTCTGGCCTTTCTTGAGGATGGGTGTCCCTTTGCTAACTTCCAGTCATCTGGGACCTCTCCTATTACTCAGGACTGACAAAAAATGATGGAAAGAGACTTGTTGAACACTTCCACCACTTTCCTCAGTACCCTTGGATTTGATCCAGCCCCATGGACTTTTGTGTGTCTAAGTGGTATAACAGGTCACTGACCATTCTCTTCAGGTTTATGGGGCCTAAATCTGCTCCCCATCACTTCCAAGATGCATAAGTACCTTAACACTTCATTTTTATAGTTGGAAAAATTCTCTTAACCTTTTTATTTGAGAAAAATAAGAAATAGGCAAGGATTTAAGATAACTGACAGAAATACATGAGACTATGAATATTACCCTGTAGTTGGGTTTTGATATTTTTGGTTTGACGCAAACCATTTGGACGCTGACCCTCAAACAGCTACAATTCTCTGGTTGATTTATGTAGTATCAAATGGGCTCTACAAGCCAATTTTAATAAAAATGAAAACTACATAATAAATATTCAAAATACAGTCATCCTTCAAACTGTGATTCATCTTGCCTTTCTCTGGCATCTATTTTAGGGGAGGATAAATTGTTTCATTTTTTTTAATACTGAATGTGTATGGATCTCAGACATTCATCTTGAATCAGATACCTGGTTCAGGTGGTAGTATTATATAGCATGCTTCTTTCCATATAATACCACAGTTTTAGTTATTAGGGTTTTTCATGAAAGTGAATTATTGGTGATTTTTATTAGTTGAAAGCATACATTTGATGAATAAGTGCTGTTTTCAGGGGAGTTTCAGAGTTACATCTCATTATATTCTCTAAGGAGTAAGATGTTCAGATTTCCATTGTAAGAGAAGTACTTCTCTTTATAGCTTCTAGCATCTTGTCATCATCATTAATTTATTCCTTACTTTTGATTTACTAAATATTGTAGCATCATAGGGAAATGCAAATTATTTTGCTTTTGTGAAAAATTATGATGGAACAGCTAATGAAAAGGTCCCACCATGAAGAGGTTACAATTTGAACTCAAATGTGACACAAAAAGAGGAAAAAATAAACATGAATAAAAAAAAGATAAAGATGCGACTATAATTTTTATAAAATATTATGCAATTAGCTGTCAGACATGTCTGCTTTTCTGATTGCTGAGGGCATTAGTTGCTTTAATGGAAGATTTTGGAAAAAAGGTTTTAGAAGTAGTTTGAATGATGAAAGAACGAGGTCTTTAAGTAAGAATTCAGAGGCTATTCCATGAATCTAAAACAGCTAGAAAGAGAGCACGAAAATAAAATGGTCAAAGAAAGTTAAAGCAGTGTTGAATTCATGTCCTTAGCACATAGAAGACAAGGCCAAAATTATAGATTAAGGCTGAGTAATTTGGGTCACTGAGTGTCAAGAACAAGGAATTTGAACTTGTCCTAACAGAAGGATATCATTATGGATGATGTAATTGTAGCATCACACAAACTGTGGAGTTGACCACATTTTATGCCATAAATTACATTAGTTTGTTCTGAATCTGTTGACTAAGGTCGAAGACAAAGTGAAACTCTATGGCTTAAATTTTAATAAGTGGATTTTCATCTATATAAAAATCAATATAAGACAAAATTGTTGATGTTGATTGACATTTATAATTTTTTGGCATCTTTAGATTCTTTATTGCCTATTTTATTTTCTTTGTGAGCTCATTATGTCAATGGATATGAATCACTATTTCCTGTCCAAAGTGCAAACTGAATAGACAAGAAGTAAAGCTGAACTAGCTATTTTTCTGTTGTTTTCCCCTTTCTGCATCTTTAGTGGGACTCAGTTTTTCAACATTATTTTTTCTGCTTCAGTGAAAAAATCAGACAGATTTTGCTAATAAATGAAAAATTATTATGACCTACTGCAACTTGATAGTTAGGTTTCTGATTTGTGCAATATAGTGATTCTCAAAGATCAAGATTTCCACGTAATTGTTCAATGTTTGAGGGAATGAGTAGAGAGAGCAAAATAGGTAAACTTTTTTGCATAAGGCATATTGGTTTTCTTCATTTGCATCTCAAGTTTAGCCTAGGCAAAGCAAGTGCAAAATCAGATTTCTATCCTACTTATTGTTTATTGATATGCAGTATATCCAACATGTATGAAGAAGTAAAGAAAGGTAGTTGTAGTAGGTGACTCTGTTCCAAGGGGAACGAAGGCTTCTGTTTGTCAACTGGACCCATCCCACAGGGAAGTCTGCTGCCTCTCTGGGGCCTGGGCGCAGGATTTCACCAGGACACTCCCTGAACTAATTCAGCCCCCTGATTATTTTCCACTGCTGGCTGTCCAGGTTGGCAGTGATGAAGCTGATAAGAAAGGTACTGGGGTAACTAAAAAAGGGTCATGAAGGGGCTGGCAGAAGAGCTCACTAAGTTACTTTCCATCATTTATCACCAGTCTTGGCTAACCAAGGAGGTCCTAGGTCACTGGAAAGTGGCCAATGTGATACCCATCCACAAGAAAGGTCAGAAGGAGGATCCAGGAAACCACAGGCCTGATCTCACTGCTCTGGGACACTATGGAACAGATCATCCTGAGTGCAACTGCACGGCACCTACAGGATGGATGGGGGATCAAACCTGGCCAGCATGGACTTAAGAGGGGCAGGTTCTGCCTCACTGTCCTCATCTTCTTTTCTGACCTGGTGACCTGCCTAGTGGAGGAGGGGAAGGCTGTGGGTGTTGTCTACCTGGACTTCAGCCATGCATCTGATACCAGCTCACATGGCCCTCTTCTGGAAAGGCTGGCAGCTCACAGCTTGTACAGGAGCACTCTTGGCTGAGTTAATAACTGGCTGGATGGCCGGGCCCAGGGAGAGGTGGTGAATGGAGCTGCATCCAGCTGGCAGCCAGTCCCCTGTGGTGTTCCTCTGGGATCAGTGTTGGACCCAGTCCTGTTAAGTATCTTTATTGATGATCTGGATGAGGTGATTGAGTTCACCATTAGCAAATTTGCAGATGGTACCAAGGTGGGGGAATATCAATCTGTTGGAGACTAGGAGGGCTCTGGGAGGGACAGGAATAGATGGGCAGAGTCCAACAATATGAAGCTTAACAAGGCCGGGTGCCAGGTCCTGCACTTTGGCCACAACATCCGCCTGCAGTTCTACAGGCTGGGGATAGAGTGGCTGCACAGTGGCCACGGAGAAAGGGACCTGGGGACATTGACTGACAGCTGACTGAGCATGAGCCAGCGTGTGTCTATTGACGAAGAAGGCCAATGGCAGGCCTCTATCAGGAATAGTGTGGCCAGCAGGAGCAGGGAGGTCATTATTCCCTAGTACCTGGCACTGGTGAGGCCACATCTTGAGTGCTGTGTCCAATTCTGGGACGCTAGTTCAGGAAGGATGTTGAGATGCTGAAGGGTGTCCAAACAAGGGCAACAGAGCTGGTGAAGGGTCTGGAGCACAAGTCCTGTGAGGAGCAGCTGAGGGAGCTGGGGGTGTTTACCCTGGGAAAAAAGGCTCAGGGCAGAATGTATCACACTCTCCAACTGCTAGAAAGGAGGCTGTAGCAGGAGAAGTTTGGTCTCTTTTCTCAGCTGACAAGTGACAAGACAAGAGGACACAGTCTTAAAGTGAACCATAGAAGGTTTAATTCAGACATTAGGAAGACGTTCTTCACAGCAAGGGGGTGACTGGACATTGGAATGGGCTGCTGAGGGAGTGGAGTCACTGTACCCAAAGGTTTTTAAAAAAATATTGGATATAGCACTTAGTGCCATGGTCTGGTTGACAAGGTGATGTTAAGTCATGGGTCAGACTTGATGATCTCAAAGGTCTTTTCCAACCTCCTAGATTCAGCCTACCAGATTCTGTGATTCTGTGATCTGTGTGTTTTCTTCAAGCATAATTTTTCTAATATAGTTTAAATGTTTCTTTTAGACATTCCTAAGACACTCTGAAACAGTCATCTGTTTTACACATCTGAAAGTTTGAATGCATTTTCCCACTGGTATGCAGTACCTTGACAGCATATTGGATGCTGCTACTTTATGTCTGTGGGAGTGAGAAATGAAAATGCCAGCTTTATGACAACATGATGCATTGATTCTGCTCACATGAATATCATTAATGTCATACTCTGCCTTCTTGTCTTGGCCAAATTTTGTTTTCAGCAAAACCAAAATAATGTAATTCAGATTATTTTTATTTGAATGATGCAGTATTTAATTCTTTTTTATTTAAATTTTCCTGAAATCCTAATAAAATCTGAGTGCTAAAGAATTCAAGGGTATGCATGCTTGTAATGGAGATTGTCTTCTACACAGTATTAATGTTGAGGACATATGCACAAAAAAACAAATCAGAGTTTTCTTGACTGTTTATTTTGTAATAATATCTAGATTTGTCAGTCCCAAAAATCTGCCCACTAACATTTTTTAGGAAAATATGCAGATCCATATTGACCTTTATAGTCTAATCTAGTTAGAAGTATAAAATTATCCAGACAACAAGATCTAGTCATCTGTAACTGCAATACTCAGAATAGGTTCTTGATCCTCTATAGTTTCAGAGGAACTATTTGATCTTGGAATTACTCCCTTATATACAATGGCAGCACTACATGGTGGAAATTGCATCTCACCAGCATCCACTGTTCAACATTAATATCCATGGCAATAGAATAAGGTGCAACCCTTCTTGGATATCACAGCTCCATAGGACACAAAGAAAGTAAAGGAATCCAAGAGACTGCAGTAGGAAATTTTAAATTTCCTTTTTAGTCACTTGAGAATAAACATCTTAGTTAAATGAGTCCTAAATATTCAGACTAGAAGTATTTAATCTTTTTTGTTTATATCAAAAACATCTGATTTTTTTTTACATTTTGAACTGAGAGGTTCTACTTTTCAATGAAAAGTTTTCTGATTCTGCTTTTTCATCCATTCTCTTCAGAACTGGAAAAATGAATTTTAAAAACCTTATAGGATAGAGTTTCTCTTTTCATTGAGCACTAATTGAATATTTCAAGTAAAATAGTAATAATGAAAAAATACTGCCATTGATTCAGAGTAGATGATATTTGTGATTTCTTGCATTTTTAGTATTCTGTTACTTAAGAAAGAAAGTTTTACATAAGAAGTTTCAGAATATCTTCATCGAATGTGTTGAGTTCCTAATTTTAGCAGTCTCTTATCTTCTAGGGCCTCATCAGCATTTTAAAACGTCTAATTTTCTTCAAGCACAACAGAAATAACTAAAGCTGTGTCTAGTTGCATTTTGGTCCAGAGCTTTCAATATGCACAAGAGCAATTGACCAAATTTTGCCAGATCATCTGAATAACTTTGGGAAATTGCAGGCTAGTCTACCCCACAGCAATTTTCATTTACTAATTCTCATTAACTCTTGATCTTCACAGTGTTCATCCAGTATTTTGTTGATGAAGCTCTTCTGGCATTTCCTAGGGTTTTGCTCTGATAAGAGAGAATGAAGAAAAAAGGGTAGTATTCCACTCACAAGTGGGAATCTTCCATCCATTTTTGAGGATTAATTCTTGGTACAGCCAAGTTTGCTGCAAGGAATACCACTTCTATGCTGTTTTGTGCTTTCACTTGATAATATGTCCTTTTGTTTTGAAAACTGGTTTTGTAAAGTTAATCAAAGATTCAAAGTATTTTCTTGTGATTCCTGGTTGCTTCACAGCTGCCCACAGTTAAACAACTGGTCTAATCATCACACCTTCAGTTCATATTTACTTTTGAGTTGTGAATTAATCATATTTATTTCCAAGTAATTTAGTCATGGTGTGAAAAAAATATATATATATATATAAGTTACACCTAATGACTTTACTCTTAGATATCTTTCTATCAACACACAATATTTCATCTGGTCTTACACATGTATGAGGAAAACAATGGACAAAAGTAACAGCTGTTACTATGCCCAAATGAGATACTAAGACTGGAAAACTTCACGGTACCTGAATGATAATATGAAACCGGATTTTGAAAAAGGGTGTGTTTCCTTTAATTAAAAAAAAACATTTGGAGCCTGTAGTATAGCTGTGAAATTGATTATTTGCAGGAAATTCATCTTCTGCAAAGTATTGGTGCCTTTGAATAGGCCATTATAAGAAGTGATACGTAAATGTGTGTATTCATATCATTAGGAAAATACTATTTCAATAACTGTCTATTTGAGACTATCCGTTATTATATGTGCAATTTTATATTTCTTGGAAATAATGTTTAACTTTCCAAAGTATTCTGTAGCACTTAATTTGAAAGGATAGGGTTTTTGTTTTAACCCTTCATTCTCTTTTCAAAAATACTCAGTCTGAAATTTTCCTTCTAATACAAGTTAATAAAATAAACAGAAACTATCACAGTCTCAAGAGAATTTACCATTCATTTATCCTTCTCCTCCTGTGCTTGGTTAGTGCCTGCCCTGTTGTTTGTCAGCATAGCTGCAGATTGCAATTTTCTTCTTTGTGCCATACCACAGTGGTGAAAGTGAATGTATACTTGGGATTGAAGCCACCTATTGTGGAAGGACTGGAATAGGTTATGAAGAAGACATGACTGCTCAGATACATCAAAGAGCATAACTGAACTGAAGAACATCCCCTGTGCTGAAATTCCCAGCAGGGAATGATGTTGTAGTACACAATATTATTTCAGTGCATCTGAGGGTTCAATGCAATTTTGGAAAACAAAGCATGTACTAAGAGGTAAATATTTTTTAGTTCCTATTTAAGTTTCAAATTTATAAAACCCGTTTCTTATTAGCAGGTCACCAATGAACAATATGTACTGATTTTTGGAGCTAGTCTAAAACTCAGATCTTCATTTTCCTATTTGCTGTGAGTATGCTTATGATCTAAGAACATTCCCTTGGAGCTAGATCCAGACAGATTGCATTAGGCAATGCAGTACCTAAATTTTCCAGCACATGGGCTGAGGGAGGAACTTGAGAAAGATACAAAGCCATCATGTGTGGTGGATGGGAGACCTCGGCAAAATACTGCTGAACCCTTGTCAGTAGGAAAAATAAAAGGTAAGATTCATAAAGCAGAGAAGGAAGTATAACAATGCAACCTGGAGTTTGAGTATTTCAGACTTGGTTCAGGAGAAACCCAAATACCAGTTCCCCCTCTGAAAATAGTTTATTTTATGTGATATAGTCATCGCAAAATGACATCACAATCTTCAGAGCAGGAATAGAGATCTGCCTTCCATCTGAGCTTCTGCTGGGCTAAAAAATCTACTTATTTTTTCCATGTGCATATTCTGTCTAGTCTTATAAATTTTCATGTTTTGCACAAAACTCATACCTAGCAAAAAATATGAATATTTATTTTGAACACTTCTCTGATCTTAGAGAGCTTGAGGTATCATGTTCCTCTAGAAGGTGGGAGAGATTGGTTTCAATATTGGTTGATACAATAGGTTATTATAATAAAGTGAGTGCACTATCTTCCTGCTCCTTGAAAGCAAAGGGTACCTCTTACAGCTTGATTTTTGAGAAAGCAGTTGCTATTCCATATCAGCAGGAGCCCCATCCTTTGTTATATGCTCTGATTACTCTGATTGTGAAATATAAAGCAATGCTCTAATGTAGATACTTCTTGCTTTAGCGAGTAGTTGCTGCAGATGTAAGTTTTCTATTTTTCTTGCTTCCACTTAAACGTGGATAGCACAAGAATGCCCAGCAGCAGACACAGTAAGTGGAGTCTTGTGAAGGGATGCTGGATAGCTGGGGCTCTAGAAAGACAAATGGGTTTTCTAAGGGTTTTTGAAGAAAAGCTTGTGGGAACGATCAGTGAATTTGGGTGGATGTAGGAAATGTCATTTATTTTTGAGTGCCAGGAGAAGGTGAAAGCTGGAGGAAGAAGAGAGAGCAGCCCTGCTCTGCCTATGATCCTGATCAATTTCCAGAACTTTTTTCTGATGCTGTTAAGGGGAAAGGGATCAGGAAAGGACAATCTACACTGTGATTCTCCTTGTAGGATCCAAAAGCTGAGTACTGTCCGAAGTTGAGCCAAATGGGCTTTTTTAGCCTGGAATTACTTATGTTAATAAATTATGATGTGGGCTAAGGAAAAAGTTGGTTGCTCTGAGATGCTGTTTATGTTGTGAACTGCCTTCCTCCAGCTTTCTTGATAGATCCTACTGTGGACGATGATTTTAAAAAGTGTTCTTTAGTGACCTCTTCTGCCATCTGTAAAAAAGGGACTCTTGGAACCTCCAAACTGAATATTCCTATGAGGACTGCAAATATAATGATGTTTTGAAGGGATGAGAAATACTACTGAATAACAATACATAATAATATTTGAAATGAAGACAAAGGAGAGAAGGAACTTCCTATTTATTTTTTGAGGGGAATGTTGTTTTGAAGCACATCTGATAGTACTCAGCTGAACATTCAATTTTTTTTTTGAAAACATAAAAATACACATTTGAACTTGCTGTGGTTTCTCTCCTTCTGTTTTTCCATTCACAGATCAGAAAAATTGTAAGATACTCCCAAAGTCGGTTAAATTTTCATCATTCCTGAGAGTGTTGTGCTGAAAACTGTGGCCTAGTTCCAAAGGGCCCCTGGCTGAGGCTCACTCAATTAGCCTACACTGATAGTTGCTGACAGGAACAGGGGTACTTTGGACATTGACAGTGGAGTGCTGAGTCTGGTCTGCAAGTCTGTGCCCTCTGCACAGGGTGACAACGAGCTGTGTTCCCAACGGTGGCTCTATCTGCTAACAAGCTCACAGGACACATTCTATGGGTTTTTTTCACAGCATGTGATTTCTTTCTCTACGAGATTCCTATAGACAGAAAGTTGGATCAATTAAGAAATCAGTCTGTATCATATGCTGAAGTGGCACTAAGAAGGTATGACAGTCTTGGGCAAAACATGTGCAAAGCTATCAATCCACAAAATGCCAGGCTAATTATTCTGCCTAGTGTAATTGCTCTGAAATATGCTTTTATAATGGAAATGCTTTAAAAGAATTTTTTACTAACAGTGGTATTCCTTTTCCTGTAAGAGAGTTGTAAATTGGTGGGTTTTAGTTTTTTTTTCCTCCTGTCTCTTTTTGTGTCAAAGAAGAATTCATGTCATAGACGTCATACGAATCCTATGTGCCAAGATCTATGTAGCCAAAATTGAATGCAGAATGTCAAAATTTTGCTTACAATAATTTCGTTAAACTTCTTCAATTCTGCTTTTGACCACAGTCATTACAATTTTTCACTTTCAAGTTTCATACCTCAAGGAGCATTAAGAAAGTAGGTGGAGTGCTTGGTTTGTGTCCTCTACTCCAACAATGTTTCTTTTTTATAGTAAATCCCTTTATATTGTCGGAAGAAAACAAGACATACCTTTATTTCTTGAATATCTGTCTTCTTTACCCTCTCTGACCTTTGTCAGACAAAAGGTTCAGGGCTATAACTGTGATGTGAAGCATTTTGTGTCATCCTTTCTCTTTCACCTTTGTTCTTTAGAGCGTTCTGAAGAATACTTTATGCTCTACCCTGTGATCATTATTAGTGTTAGAGGCCAGAAAAAGCATTTTAATGCATCCACACTGACAGGTCAAGGTCATGTCACTGGAGATGTGATGCCTGACAGGTAAATCACTCTAAAGTTGTAAGTTAGGAAATAATGTTTTACAGCTGTAGCATGTCGCCACCTAGCTTTACTTATTTCTTTGTCTCCTTTAAAATTTAGTATTTCATATGTCCTAGGTAATTCATAGAACATTTTATATTCAGAGAAGTGTCTTCCTATCCATCAACTACCTGCTTTTTTATCTTATGCCAACAACCACTCTTCAATATTTTAACTTTTTTGGCTCATTTTGTCAATCCTGAGCTCATCTCATTCTCCCTTTTAAGAGTATGCATCCAGTGCAGTTATTCCCATATGAGGTCTAAATTAATGATAAAACCAGTGATCTGTTGAGGCTTTTTTTCCCAGTTACCTTTTAGGAAGGGAGGAGGAATGTGTACAGAAACCACTGTTTTCTTAGACCACTCCTGTGAATGTTCTCTACTAATACCTGCCTGTCTGCTCAGCTTGGATTAGTTTGGAGAATAATGCATTTGGAAATATAAAAAGGCAATAGCATTGGACTTTTTAATAGTTTATTTTTTGGATAGAATGGGAGCTGGTTCTGCTGTTTCCTTGATTGCTACAATATAGTGAAAGTCTCTTCAGATTACCATTTATATCCTGTGCCAGATCAGCATTTTTATCAAATGATCTCAGTATAATACTCAAATAACTTTGATTTGCTCCAAAATTATGAAGATTGTAATATCTTATTGTCTATTTTTTCTTACTGATTATGTTAATAATGGATTACCTTTACACATAAAAAAATCACATGTGATTGGAAGACAGGATTATTTTCTTATCTGAATATAAAATTCAGACTAATTTGTGAAAACTAAAATTTAGGAAATTAATTTTATTGCCATTCAATTTCCAACAATTGTGTTGTAAAATTATTTAATATTACATTGTATTTATATGTAATATTTTTGTATATTTATTTTATATAGTATTACATTGTGTTATAAACTAATGGCAAAGATTTTTTTAATCACAGTAATTAAACAAAGATTGGTCTCACAAGATGCACAAAGCAGATTGAAAACAATGGTGGCTTAATCATGTATAGCATTTCTATATTTGGGGATTCTAGAGGATTTGCTTCCTTTCCTCTTGTCTGTTTTAATTGTTACATAACTTTTGTGGTTTGCCCTACAGACTTCAAGGTCAGCTGGAGAGCAGGCAAATCCTTTCTCTGCTTCTCTGCTTTTCTAAGATTATGTAAACAGACTTTCAGAAAATATACCCCCTTTCCCTCCTTCTCCCTCCAAGAAGCTAACAGTTCAGCAGGTCAATACTGGGGAAAATATTTCAAGGATGACTAATAATTAGATGCCCTTTAGAAAAATGGGAGACTTAGTATAGCAAGAACTTCCACAAACCACCTCAGTTCTCTGCTGAAGAGAATTTCTCAGCCTTTCTCCCCAGTATGTAAAAAGACTCCTAACCCTTAACTCTCAAGGGCTCCTCAGCTGAAATGTAAGCCGTGGGAAAATTAGTAAGAGCATCCAATAGCTGCAAAATTAGTTTAGGACTTAGAATTACTTCAGTTGATGTTAGATGTAGAAATATTTGACTTAGTAAATAGAATTGTCTAGTGTTTGGTTTTGTAGACTTGGTTTAGCACCAAATGAGGAGGGATTGTTTAGTTCTTTCTAAGAGTACCTAAGAATCAAAATCTCTGCCCCAGTTCACCTACTCATGCTCTCAAAAGGTGACAGTTTTCCAGTGCTCAGACGTGGAATGTTTTCAGCCACGTAGTGTTGAGTGAGGTGCTAACATTTAACATATGTTGTAAAAACCTATGAGTTTATCAGGTTACACAGCTGTGCAAAATAAAAATAAACTGCAAATAAAAGAAAAAAAAAAAAAGTCATAGGATTTCTTTGGGTTAATGCAGGTAAAAATATTCAATGAAAATTAATTTTAACAGCTGGTAGCTCAGGTTCTTGAGGTATGAAGCACAATAAATGGACTATTCCTATGCCTTCATTTCTAGATCCAAGACCACAGTCAAAAACATATGGGTTACGTGTGTTTACAGTACAAATAGGTTACACCAAAGAGTAGACCAAATCCAGTCCATCTAAGAACAATAATAAACCAAGTTATCTAGATATTATAGTTCACAAATATTTTTAGTTATTGAAGACTTGGAGAAGACTTACTCTTCAGGAATAATACTTTCAAAGCCTTTCAAGTGCCTGCATTTGATTCTGCTTCAGGATTTGCTTGAAATCTTGCACAAACCACAACAGTCAAGATTATATGTGTTTTGGTGAGCATCTGTCACACCTAAAGACTGAAACAACTCAGTAAATTTTGAATTTAAAAGTTGCATTATAATTTAGGTTTCTTATCAGTAAGATAAAATACATTTTCTTTTTCTTCATTCCATCAAACCATCACATTATTATGCTGTCATTATTTGATTATATAAATATATATATATACATTTTGAAAGACTGTGTTTTGTGCCAAAAGGAACTTGTATCCTTTTATGAGCAACCATATTTTTTCCCCCACTTATAATCTTAAATAAGAACAATTAATTAATTCAGCATGTGGTTGATTTGAAATGATGACTGGAATTCAAAGAACAATAGCAGATAAGAGACATCCACATCTATACATGGTAATATTTAATGTATGTCTGACAGAGGTAATAAATTAGTAAATGTTAGAAAAAATATTCTCCAATATTTTGGAGAAAATTAGAACTTATCCTTGTATGTTGCAGTTTTTGGTAGGGTAATGGATAGCTAAACTGACATGGAGTGCTTGTTTTATCGTTGTAGCTCTCTCTTGGATACAAAGTGCTTATAACAATACCTGTGAAACTGCACAGATGCACAAAGCTAAAGGAAGCCAAAAGAAACCTTTAGGAAGGCCAAGACTAATCAACAGAAATCCTGATTCTTGTAGAGACCTGTTGTGGGAACATTGGTCTGTAAGGCCTAGTAAAGAAATCTTTGGATATTTTAATCTCTATTGATGCTGAGCAAAATTACGATAGCAATTAAGAGTAAGGTGCTATTGGCTTTCAGCAACCACAGTTCAGAAAGGCCTTTTGACATATTTGTTCCTATATTAAACATTTATTTATTGATGAAACACTTCTATTGGGTCATTGTTAATGTTGATTTTTTTTAGAGAGAGTTATTGAAAATAATCCAGAATCAGAAATCTATGCATCTCCAAAGGTTGCTGCAATTTTAGCTCCAAAATTCACAGCTCAGAAACAAAGTCTCCATATTAGAAAATCATGGAGGTAATGTTTACAAAAGAAAATTAACTCAAAGCCCAAGATTTGATATGAATATTTGCAGCCTATTACATACAGGGTGTAATTTTTCTAGCCATTTGTTTTATTTTGTGAATCCAGTTCCTTCAGCACAACATTCTTAAGATCTCGATTTGTTATTTTTAGACAAGAGACATACCTCTGGTCTTTGTTTCTATTGATTTAGCACAAAATGAGGAGGGAGTGTTTAGTTCTTTTTGAGAGTACTTAAGAAACAAAATTTCAGCCCCATACTCATGCTCTCAAAAGGTGACAGTTTTCCAGTGCTCAGAAGAGGAAATGATGATGTTTATGTTTGCAGCCAAGTAGCATTGAGTGCTAACATTTGCAATGAGATGTTAAAACATATGACTTTATCAGGTAACAGGTTATGATTGTCTTGATAAATCGTATACTTCGTTCCTTTCTTGAACAAAATTCTTTTCATGAATAGGAAATTGAGTTTACATAAACAATGTCTTGCCAAACAAAGTGACTTGCTTTTGTCTCAGAACCTGGTTTTCTTCATGTCTTTAACAGATACTTTATTGTTTTAGATATTTTATTGTTTTCTGTATGATTTTGTCAAAATGGTCTTCAGGTTGTTTCTATCTGGTTATCTTGAAAAAGCAATTTAAACCTCCCTTGCCTGTTCAGACGAGTTTTAGTTAGAGCAAGGTATGCACTTCAGTTATGTTATTCTTATTATAAGGAACACAAAACTATTTTCCTATACTACTATTACTTGCTGGATGGTAAACAAATATCCATATAGTAATTAAATATGCATAATTTTAAAAAATACGTATTTTCACCTGTTGTTATAATTTTTTTTTATTTTATAGATGTCCTTATCTGCCCTGAAATTTTAGTCAACCATCTGTAAAAGGAATTATTCATAAACTTTCAAATATGTCTAACACTAATTGAGGGCATTTTTCAGTTCAATATTAAATTACATTGTTTTTAGAGTACTTTCTAAAACCTAATAAATTTCTTTTGTAGTTAACCTGAACTCAGAATATTTACTGTTTTTTAATGTCAGATGATGAGAGAACTCATGTGTCTTTAACAAAAGCAAATTGTTTACTCACTCAAGGATTCTGTTCAGAGCCCTGTATCTGAATGAATTTCAAATCAGCAGTTCTATTGAGTTGCATGGCAATCGATTGCCTTTTATATGAGATGAATGGTCGTGTTCAACACATTCCCCCCCCTTGTCCCCCATCCCTTTTTTTCCTTTTGGCCCACCGCCTTAGATGCCATCACCCAAAGCTGTTAGTCCCAAATGAGATTCTGTTTAGTGGCTATCAGCCACTTCCAGATTTTCACTGCATATAAATGAATGTATTAAGAATTGGAGATGTGATGTGGAGTTATAAACATGAGCTGTGAAAAAAAAAAAAAGTCCAAATGTGTAGGGGAATATTTTCCAATGGGGTCCCTGAGAGGATGATTAGCAGAACATTTTTCTGTTTACAACTATAGGAATGTTATTAATTCTAAAAGAGTTTTTTTTCATGTGAGAAGATTAGTATCCAGCTTATGGAGATGTCCATCTTTTAGAAATGCATACCTTTCCTTTTATCAATAATGTGACTTTATATGAGCCTGTTTAACTACATTGGACAAAGCTTGTAACAGTTCCATGCTGCATGTATTGGAGGGCAGGGACAGTGATAATGTTTTGATTTATTTAATGGTTGTTTCTGGAGACAGGCTATGTGTCTTTCATTCTTGACTCATTATCAAGAGTCCCCATTCTTCAAAGTTTTCCAATTACTAGAATCCTCTCAGTGCTCCAAACAGCCCTGCAGGAAGGCAGTGAAATGCACTCAACATACACTTTGCAGCCCAACGGTGGCATTTAAAAAAGTGGGTGTACATGGCATACAAAAACATGAAACTGTGCTTGCATAACTTCCACTTCAAGCTACATTGCAAAGTGTTATATAAATATTGCTTTTCTATTATTGCTTTTCTATTTTTTCTGAAAGTAAGATAACTTGGTATTAACATCATTTCTACAATGATCTTGTCCCCATTCTGAACAGAGAATAGTTGTCTTAATGGTAACAAATTCTGTTTAGCAATGGACATAACAAGTTCATTGGGAGTGCTTGGGAGTACTCCATATTTTAATCATATGAATCATCATGCAAGGTGAGTATTCCTGCAAATGATAACTGGTTCATGTTGGTGTACAGTAAAAATCTTCATTCTTGAGCACAGGCTTTCAAAGATCTTTTGATGTATGTTGAATGTTTAAATTTTTCAGAGAGAATTCTATGATTCTTTATCTTTTAAAGGATGTTCTGACGTGACCACTGAATTTGGCTTTCAGTGCTGTTAAGGACATTTTTATCTGAAAAGAATTAAATATCGGTGTTAGTGGCACCTTTGTCTTTCACCTCCATGTAACTCACAGTATGTCCTTCATTTCTTAGAAATTTACAATTCCTCTTTTCTGCTGGTAGGCTAAGACTTCTTTCGTGCACTGGTTTCCTGCACTTTCCTGAACACCTGGATGTGAAACATAGCCCTATCTCTAAAACTCAGCACTACGTCCTTCTCTTTAAATCCTGAAATTCTCTTCCTTGGATAAAGATCTTTAGATTCAGCAAGTGTTTTAAAGGACTGCAATCCTGGTCTAGGTTTCCACATATTGTGTAACTAATCTACTCCCCCCTCTATCCTTCCCCTCTTATAAAATTTTCCATTCCTCTTTCTAGTATGCCATTGCCCCCTCTGGAAACTCTTCAGACTTCATCTTTGTTCTTATATGTGAAATGCCAACCTTTGTTCTCCTCTTTAAAGTCTGAGCTGTTCCTCAGTGCATCTAATTTCTGTTAAAGCACCTTTGCTCTGCCCAGTCTTCTTTCCTCTGTGCCTCTCTTCACCCCCAAGCATTTTTCTACTGTACTTTTGATAGTTCCACTCCACAACATAGCAATGGCAGCCTCCTTCCTATGGCGCAAGCCCTCTGTCTTTAAACTCACTTTTATCACTTCACTTCTTAGTTTTTACTGTAATGGATTTACACCATCTCTGTCTGACCCAACCCATACCTCATTATTCCATAGACAATTGCAGATGCCTCAGTTCAAAGTGTTTTAAGTAATGAATAAGTGCATTATAAATGGTTTAAAATAGTGATTTATAAGCATAGAAAATGGCATAAATAAGCTTAAAGAGCCCTGTGTTGACTTTAAGAATGGAACTAGACACACCAGTGGGATGAGAGCTTAGCTGGGTATTAGCCACACATCAGCATTCCTACTTTAGTATGTACATCGAGCAGTACCTGGCATTAACTGTCTGGATTTCTTTTTCCTCCATTAGGTCATGCTTGATTTGGCCATGAAGACCAAAACATCACTTTTGGTTGACAGCAAATATGTTTACTTTAGGACAAAAGACAGTTGTAGAACATGAGCTCCCATGCTACAGGGAGTTCTACAACTCTGGTGTACAAGTCCAATTTTCTTTCATTCAAGCTCCTACTAGACTTAAAGCTCTCAGAGAGGCTGTAACTTGACATGCCAGCATAGGCAAACCCAGAACCTACTTTGTTTATGTATGTTTATTGTTTACTATAACAGGGGAAATAATTAGAAAAAGAAATCATGAATTATAGATACATAATTGTTTTTGTTATGCTCAGCTACTCTGGAGTAGGTAATTTGTTTGTCTTTGCAAAATGCCATGCAATTAGAGTGCTAATGATTATCGACAAGAAAAAATGTCTGACAGAAACTGAAATTCACTATTTCACATATATATTAACCCATCTCTTTTTGTGGTTTCATTGACTGTCAGACAGAAATTTTCAGGCAAACTTGCAGTTGTCTCTTTTTTGGGTCAGTGGTGTACTGCATTCTCTAAAGATCTATAGTTCAGAGGTCAGGTATTATGTGACTGATACAAACCACAAAGATCTGAAATCAGGTGCAGTTTTTGTGAATGTTCCTACTTCACTAAGAACTTGTGTTAATTTGGCTGTCTCGATGCCAACACAATTTTCAGACAGTTTTTAGAAACTTAACAGGCCAAGACTAGAAATTCTCAGTAAATTAATATGTTTAGCATATGAATGAGATGAATACAAAAGGAATAAAGCTTATTATCTGAGATAATTGATGAGCTAGAAAACACTTATTATGGTCTCTTGTGTGTATATTTCTCTCTATGTGTGTGTGTATGTGTCTGTGGCTCTCATTTACCTTACAGAACAGAGAAGTACTAAAGGACCATAAATGTCTGTTCAAATGTATATATTTAGATTTAAAAAAAAAAGACTAAAATTGCCCATTTACAACTTAGTTATTTCTTTCAAGACATTGCACAGTACTTTGACATGAGCATGACTTTTTGCTATAAAAGTCTTTGCCATACATAATTATATGCTTATTCATGTTAAATATTTTAACAAAGCTACTGTGTAGATGTGGATTTCTAAATGTTACTGCTCTTGATCTTTCCTATGTAAATGAGTGAATAATGGAGGGGACTACTTATAAAATAATTCATTGCAAAATATTTCTGCATGTGAGCTGCCAAAGTCTGACACATATCTTGAATTTTTCAAGCTGGAAAAAATATTAGATTTTTAAAATGAAATTAAAACCAAATGTAATACGTTTTTTTAAAATTTACTTTTGATAAACATACAAGAATTGCAGTCACTTCAGTTGAACCATGTTGTGATTCTGCCAAAATGGTGGCTTGCATTTTGGCCTTGAGAAACAAAGAAATGCTTTTACCTTCTTAAAGGATTTTGCGGAGACCCTACAATTTTGATAATTCATATTCAGCATTGCAACACTGCTCATTATCTCTGCATTTAGAATGGATTTTAATCTGCTAGGTCATGTTTATGATTAACTTCTGAAAAACTTTTAAAATAGGAGACTCAGGACCTATTTCCTCAAGAGCTGTATTCTGTCAAACGTGAAATTCAAAGCGGTGCAAGGGGTTTTATTATATTTTGAATGATTGCCATGGAACTCACTGTCAAGTGAACAAGGCAGAGGATTTCCGTTTATAAGTTTTATATCAAATAATGATGGAAGTGTCAATCTTGCTGTAGTTTTCAATTCAGGGAAGGCCTTCAAAGCAGGAAGGGTTCTGATACATTTGTTTTCTACACAGTGGGCTTGGTGAAATATCTTTCCAATCTTCTGATAGCCAATTCCTCTCACTCCCAGAGTACTGTGAATGTAAAATTTCCAATTAGTGCTCATACAATCAATATTTTTTGTGTGCTGAGTCCACTTTCATATGAAGAAATTTCCATTTTCATGGTGAAGTGCTCTAAACCTTCCTCAAGAGTATCCTCACTGTATAGAAATGCATCTGAAGAAAGCAGTACTTCTTCTGCTTCTTCCAACTGCTGCTGCTAGAAGTTCTTTGGTAGAGTTCATTTAAATATCTTGGTTTGTTTTTATTGCTATAGCTTTTTTTTTTTTTTTTTTATGTATCATCAATGTATTTTACTGAATGCCAGACAGAGCTTCTTACTACTCAGCTGTAAAAAACAAATAAGAAAGACCATCTTTAGGCATCTCTCTTCTACCCCTGTTTTAAGAATTATAATAATTTCAGATACTTTCAATGTTTGGGAATAAAGCTCCCAGCTCTTTAAGTGATGTTTTTTAGAAATAATCTAACTTAAGGAAATTTGGCTTAGTTCAGCTTTCTTCAGCGCCCATATAAGCCCGATTTTAAAGTGTGCTAAGTTAGGGACTATATTTCTGGGTGAGACATCAAAAATGCCTGCTTAATACTTTCAGAACCATAGAATGGTTTGTGTTGGAAGGGACTTTAATTATCATATAGTTCCAACCCCCCTTCCATGGGCAGAAACACCTTTCACTAGGCCAGGTTGCTCAGAGCCCCATCCAACACTTTGAACACTTCCTGGGATAGGACATCCACAAATTCTCTGTGTCTTCTGCTCCAATATCTTACCACTCTTGCAGTGAAGAACTTCTTCCTAAAACCTAATCTAAAACTACTTTCTTTTAGTCTGAATTCACTACCCCTTGGGCTATCACTACATGCTCTCAGAAAAAGTCCCTCTCTGTCTTTCTTGTAGGCTCTCTTCAGGTACTGGAAGACTGCAGTTAGGTCACCCCAAAACCTTCTCCTTTCCTGAACAATCCCAATTCTCTCAGCCTTTCCTAATGTGAGAGGTGCCTCATACCTCTGATCAACTTGATGCCTTCCTCTGGACTCGCTCCAACAGGTCCATGGCCTTGCCCTGGACTCACTCCAACAGGTCCATGGCCTTCCTGTGCTGGGGACCCCAGAGCTCAGTGCAGCACGGCAGGTGGGATCTCACCAGAGTGGAGTGGAGTGGGGTGGAGTGGAGTGGAGTGGAGTGGAGTGGAGTGGAGTGGAGTGGAGTGGAGTGGAGTGGAGTGGAGTGGAGGGGCAGAATCCCCTCCCTGTCCCTGCTGGCCACACTGCTTCGGATGCAGACCAGGATACAGATGGGACTTTGGGCTATAAGTGCAGATTGCCAGATCATGTCCATCCTCTCCTCCACTGTCATATTAACTGTATTTTGGTTCCAAATTCTGACAATTAAAATTCTATGATAAAACCAGTATGCAAGCACAACTAATAACAGAGATGGAATCTATCCTCTATAGACATGAAGCAGTGTTTTCTTCTCAAAAGTGACAATTGTATTTTGTTCATATAAATATTTTTAATTTGAGTATATTTTGAAAAGAAACAGTTCCGGGAAGCCTTTGCTTTTGTGAGGGAAATTAAGCCATTGATGTGGTAATAGAGAAGAAATTCTGTACAGATGCAAAATAGTTTTATTTTAAAAATTTAAATCAAATCATGTATGCCTAAACACATTCATGGTTAAGTATCAGTATGCATCACATGTAAAATATTGGAAAAAAAAGACAAAGTTGGGATGATTATTGGACATGGTAAATTGCAGAGTAAATCCCAGTATTAGCTGGTGGTCGATTTCTCTGCTGTGTCAGTTTCACTACTAAAAGAAGTTATTTACTTTATTTACCTTATTTACCTCTGCAGTGTTTCAAAGTTACATGGTCTGTGTACATGGGTGGATAATTGTTTAACGTTTATCACTGTGAGCTAAGGGAATGTTAGTGACTCAAGAAAATATGTCTATTATAAGACATGTTTCTTTTATTACAAAAAATATATTTCCCAATGTAATAATTGCATAGTATTGTCCAGCTGGCCATTTGTTTAAAATATAAGATGCATTCGTGGGAATCAATCTGCAAAACTGGAAGACAATATGTAGCAGTGAATAAAACAGAAGTGAATACATCCATGTATTCAGGGCCTTCAGGGTGTAAGACCTACTTCACATGAAATACCCTTTTTTCAGTAGTACATGTGTATGTCTGGCCTCTACCTCTCTAATAACTTTTGGGAAAAGACCTTGCAGTGTATTTCTGCTGAATAAGGAACTTGTTGCCCTAGATAACTGGTTTTAAAAACAGAGAAGTTTATCTTGCAACTACAGTACCTAAAAGAAGTTTTTCTGCTTCGGTGTACCAGAAGTATAAATAAACAGAAGAAAATTTGATAGTGTTTGTAGCTAAAAGCAGTTGCATGTCATTCTTACTTGTGAGATTTAAATGGACTGTTTCTCCTTGTATGCAGAATTAAAAAGTTACTGGTACCTCATGGTTGCTTGTTGATTTTCTCCTATGTAGTAGTCAGTCAACATTCAGAGCTCAGTTTCTTGATATTTATCTAGTGTTCTTTTAGGTACTGTTTTGACACTTACCTTAAGACTAAGATTGTAGCTAAGATGCCTAAATGGATGAAAAAAATACCATTACTCAGTTTATTGCTAAGTTGCTTTGATATTAATTCATTGCAAGAGAAGAAATAGAACTTTTGATCACTAAAAAATGACCAGGTTTGTAAAAAAATGACCAGCTATGTAATACAGAAGCAAGAATGGGCACTAAAGCTTCTTGAATCAGAGGGTGAGAACTGTACATTCTGTGTATGAAATTTAAGGGGATCTGAGGACAAAAGTCTGCATATGTCATCATCTCTCTCACACTTGCTGAAAGGAATCCAATTTATTCCAGACAATTTTAAATGAATATGACTTATTCAAAATTATTACTTTGATTTGAAGGCTACAAATCCACTGTCAAAGACAGCTCCACCACCTCTTTTATGGAAGCTCATGGATTTTTTTCCTGGAATATTGCAACCTAACTTGCAATTTTTATTAATTTCAGACCATCCAGATAGTGTATGTGCATTTTAGAGGCTTCAGAATGCAGAATTAAAGATTTTTTAATATTATTTCCCTTGAAATTTATAATATAAAATACTAATTTAAAAAAGAATCTGTCAGTGCTAAGGTATTTATTGAAATAAGTAGGGAATATATATGGTATTTTTGTTTTTCTTTGGTGGACATAATGAGCTAAGTAAAATGTTACCTCATGGATCCCTAACCAGCTGTGCCATTGCAGCTTTGCAGTTTGTACTTCAAGAGCTGGTGGAAGGGACTAATTGCTCCAGGGTTATAATCACTGTGGATTGAAAAATCAGGTGATTCTTCCTGGGTGTTTCAGCCTAGGTTTCACATGGCAGTTCAAAAGAGAGTCTCATCTTTTATTATTTCATTACCTCTGTATTTCTTTAATGTATATGTATGTGTATATTTATCTTATTTATAGCTGCTTATATACGTGAAGTCTTTCTTTTCCAGCAAACTGTTGTCACAAAGCTCTTGGTTGAACCTTTCCTCAAGGAAAGATTGTAGTCTTGAGAATTTACTGCCTAATTTGAAGCTCCAGCTGTGCAGGAAGATTTCAGCTTTTCCTGACCTGGTTTTGATGATAAAGCAGGCAGCAGAGGTGGCTAGTATTCAGTGTCTTTCATGTGGGAAATAACTGCAACCTCTTATATCTTCTCATTAGAAATTCCATAAAAGCCATTTTAAACTAACAGAACACATTCCTGCAGTTACGGTACACCTACTCCTATCAGGACCTTCTGCTGTGATTTAAAACACCATATGTTCATATGTGCTTGTTCTGAAATTTGCACAAATTATCCAAGATTTAATATGGGAATTAAAAGCAAACAGCTTCCATTAGGAATTCTCCAAATCTGAGGAGCTCCATAAAGTAATCCAATACTTGACATTCTTGCTAATAATTTTATCCCTGTATAGTCCAGGTTGGCATCACATCAGTCACAGCAAAAGAAATCATAATATGTGTTTACTTCTTGAAGCAACTGGAATTAAGAAAGGCGAACTCATTTGCCTAAGTCAGTTAATAGAATCAGCTAATTAATGCTGTATATCTCACAGGAAGCTGATGCTGTGGCGGTGTTCTGCTTAACTTCATTCATTCTGTTGTTTTTTGTGCAGAATCACTTTAATCTGTAGTTTCTGCATCATAAAACTTCTTTAATTTGATGTAAACAATAGTTTAATGTTCCTCTAATTGCCTCTTATTTTAGCTCTAGCCCTGGACATGTAAGTGGAAACACTGATTTTCCAGAAGCCATGGGTGGAGGTGGATTTTTTATGAGACGCAATTAAACCTGACTATTTGGAGTATGTTAATTAGTTTCTAGTTCTTCCTCTAGACTCACTCTGGAGATTTTAGGGATGAAATAGTGTGGTTATTTCATAATTAGTAGAAACAATTTCAAATGTTTTGAATTACTTCCACAAAAGAAGAAGAAATAAACAACATGGTTAAACCTTTGGCCTCTTTTGAATTGCACTGAATTGTATTTTGGCCTAGATATTTAATTTTTCACTTTCTTCTTGAAGAATTTTTATATCAGAATATCAGAATATTATTATCATAAACTATTAACACTTTTATGACTTTTTATGATTGTTCTTCTTGTCTTAGAAGACATTTTGTTGCTTAGCTGTATTTAGTATTATCTTAGAGAATAAATATGCCTAATTTTCTTTTCTGTGGAATTTTTTCCATTAACATCATTCTGAAATTAAAATTTGAGTCTAAAAATGATGAAAATAACTGTAGTACAATAATGTATATAGTATGGTTCCTATTCAAACTAATAAGAATTTCTTTGCTTTAGGAAAGTTAAAAATCCAACAGTTCATGACACCATTTTGCAAAATGCTCTATTTTTTACTAAATTCAGCCATGTTTCCTAGTTGCAATGACCCATAGTACTGAGTTTTAAAGATTTCTTTGGGGAAAGTCTTTACTAACACTTGGCTGTGTTGATTCCTGAATTATGCAACATGAATTACAGAATCATTCTCATGCTTTAATGATTTGAAAGTTTCCTAGGTAATATATATCACAAATTTCTAACAGGTGACACCCTAAAATTATTATTCTTCACATCATTCATTTTGAATGTTGATTGCAATAAAAATAAACCTTCTGAAAAAAGTAGAACAAAAAACCCCACAACATTCCCAAGGAAAAAGACCCCAAAGAAAAACCAAAACCAACCAACCAACCAACCAACCAAGAAAAAAAAAAAAAAAAAAAAACAAAAAAAAACCAAACAAAACCCAGAAAAAACCCAGAAAAAACCCAGACTTTTTCAGACTCTCTTTGTTCACATCCTGTCATGTCTCCTTCCCTTAATTCTCTTTCTCTCAGGATGAGGAAATTGAAACAGGGAGATAAGTGACTTTTTGAAGTCCACAAAAAGAGTTGATTGCAAAATCAAGATATAAATCTCAGAAGCCTGCTTCTTAGTCCTGACCCTCAAGTATTAAACCACAAATAACACATAGCCCTGAATTTCATATCCGAGAGTTCGATCTCGTCTCCAAAAGAATGGCTGTGACCTCTCAGGAGAACATGCTGATGAACTTTTATTCCCCACAAGAGAAAGGCAACTTCCAATTCAGACTGAAATCATAAAGGTTCAGTCAGATGTTGTTCAAAGCTTTTCAAAATACATCTCCTAAATACACCTTCCTTTTTTGTTCCCTGACCACACTGTTACCTGTCAGTGTTTAACAGTCCTTACCAATAGTCCACCATGACCTTTGCACTTTGTATTTTTACACAATCTGTAAAAAACAAACCATGAATTTAACTACATTTTTATCAACTGTTTATCACTTTGCTGATAAACAGTTAGGGTTTATCATTATTACCATTAAAATGTGCACTTTATTTTAAATTCAGAAGAAGACACCTGCCAGCAAGAACTTTTGCAAAAGAATTTCCCCGAGCTGCATGCCCTGTTATTTTTGGATAAACAGGAGCACAAGCCTGCTTGCAATAGTGACATCTAGTGACTCCCTGTCACATTTATATCACCCCCTTCACCAGCTTTAACTTTTTGCAGCCTTCTGCCCCATCACAGATAGAGTGATGCAAATGAACTAGCAAATAGCAAACTTTTTCTTTTTAAAAGGCATGGGAAGAAGCAGAAGCCATTGTTTACAACGAAGGCTAGCTTAAAGACACATGTATTTAATCCCAGTGAGTCCAGTGATATTTAAAAGTAAATGATAGTTATTTCCATTACATGAAACGAGATTTTTTCTGACTGTTACAGTCCACTCTTTTCAGTTCATACTGTGATGATCTGATCTTTCTTCTAGGCATGCTGATGTTCCCACAAGCTCAATGTACCTTGACATACGCTAAGTGCTACATCTGGTTCTTTGACACGAGCCATTGTGTCACTCCACTCTGTGTATCATGTCACTGCGTGCTCAGTGGCATTAGCAAACCGTGCCCTGACACAGCCTCTCATGTCAGTCTCTTCTCTGACAATATTAAGGGCTTTTACATAGCACACGTGCATTTGAAGCGATGCTACTGAGCACCGTTTTTCATATTTCTGTAAAGCTGCAATTTCTATGTTGATAGAAGCAATGCTTTTAATTAAATTTGTGTTTTAATTAAGACCTAATTAAGAAGAAGATATGAACAGCTGTGAATCAACAGACGTTTTCCTAATAATTCATATCTAATTGCATTTTTTTTCTTCATTTATATTACCTAAGCTTGTTCAACACCAAAGAAATTTGTTAAACTTGTCATAAAATAATGCAGACCTTTCATGAAAAATTGTCATGAGAAAACAGTTTTAAACCACACCTTCCTAGAATAACATCTGAAAAGTTTGGAGGGATGCAGAAAATTTGATATCTTTTAATGCATACAAAGTAATGCTATCTCATACCTGCCTCTTCAGCCTTTTGAAAACTCTAAAAATGAACTTGAAGTGACTTACAGAAATGTAACTATCAGTCTTTTCATCTTGTTAGGTACATTTTCTTTACCATCTATAGTTAAGTCAGAGCAAGACCCTAATGACAAGGTGGAGGGTACTTTGTTTTTACTTTAAAAAAAAATGCGAAATAATGATTCAGATCACTATATGAATTTATATGGTCAGATTGTTTTTTTTGTTGCATCACATTCCAGGAAAATGTTGTCATATTGGTGGCATACAGTCACCAAAGCCTTTATTTACAGTTTCAGTATTCGGCACATGCAAATACAAACTTCAGGTGTATTTTTAATTATTGCCATAAGAAGAGTTCTCTCCGTCAGCCATATGCGTGGGGATGGTTAATTTAGCTAATTACAACTCATCATTCCCAACTCAAAGAGTGAATGTTTAATATATTTAGAAAACTGTGATCAATCCAAAGAGGGATTTAAAAGTTTTAAATTTGCTTATTTGAATAGATATGAAGAATCAATTAGCAGCGGGGCAAACAATCAATTAGCAGCGGAGCAATTAGTTTCTATTATTTGCTTCAATCTAGTAATTTTTACCAGGGCTTTCAAACATTAAAAACATTAACTATTTTTTAAAGTGTCTATATAATTTTTATATGTTTTCGCATCTATCATATTTGTTTGAAAAATCCCTCACCTGCATATGAAAAAGCAAATGGAAATTTACCCAACTATAAAAAATAAATTTAATAAGATGAAAGCTAAATTAGGGCACAGATTATCTGATTTTACAATTATATGATTCCACAGTCATATTTTAATTGGCACTTAAACAGTTATCTTTTTACAGCTGGAATCAATAGGAGTGGTGACAACTTGGTTTGATATGAAAGTCAAAACAAAGAAATGGTAGTTCCCTAATGTATACAGATACAAAATCATAAACACAATGTGTGTCCCTTTGGACTCATGTAATTATTTTCCTAAAACTAAAAAAAAGTGAAAAGCTTGGAAGAGAATTGGAAGTAAGAAAGTAACAGGGAATTAGAAAAGGCTAGAAATAAAGTGCTAGTTGGAGAAATGGGCAAGACCCCCTCAGGAGAAAACAGAGAAACCACTTGTCTGCACTGGCAAAATGTTTGCTCCCTTTGCTGAATCTCCTGCAAAGGGTGGACCACCAAGCTGAGGCTTCTCATGGGTAAACAGCGACTGAAGAGGGAATGATGGAGACGTGCCAGGCTTAGCTGGCGCTCCCAGGCCACTGAAGCAGTTTGGGACCCTGCAGCAAGACACATGCTCCAAGTCCAGGTGCTGCCAGGCACACTGCAGGGCCATTGAAGGAGTAGAAAGAGAGAAATAAGGAGAAGCAGAAATAGAAACACAGATTGGGTGGGGCAGTCATGGGGTGCTGATCCTCACAGTGAAGTGTGTCCATGAAGCCAGTCTCCAAAAGGTGCATTGAGAGAAGCTACAAGTCATTTCATTCATCCCCAAAAAAGTAACAGTGGTAGTTGAATTCTAAGGGCTGACCAAAGTTGAAAAATACCTTTGGAGAAATACTTGGCTGTGACGGTGTTCACAGGGGTTTTCGGATTGGGAAGAGACGAGGATCTGACTCCATGTTTCAGAAGGCTTGATTTATTACTTTATGATATATATCACATTAAAACTATAGTAAAAGAATAGAAGAAAGGATTTCATCAGAAGGCTAGCTAAGAATAGAATAGGAAGGAATGATAACAAAGGTTTGTGGCTCAGGTCTCTGTCGAAGGCAGCTGGGCTGTGATTGGCCATTAATTACAAACATCCAACATGTGCCAATCACAGATCCACCTGTTGCATTCCACAGCAATTGTTTACATTTTGTTCCTGAGGCCTCTTGGCTTCTTAGGAGGAAAAATCCTAAGGAAAGGATTTTTCATGAAAGATGTCTGCGACACTTGGCACCTTCAGCTTTCCAGTTTTTCCTTGCATTTGAGGATACAGAATGTCTTATAGAAGTCTTCTCCATTACAATATAGCAATCTATTGAACAAAAGAGCACAGTATTTCTAAGTCATATGTTTAAGCTGAACAAGAATTAAATCAAGTCAGCATTTTGAATTGCCAATTTAGGTGTTTGTTGTTGGAATTGCTAATATCATACTAATTATATTTAAATTGCAAAATATATTAAAATCAGTGCTCTCCCATGGGATGTTTTAGGTAATAAGCAAATATGATTTCTTCATCTTAAGTTCCCAATTTAATGTTTTTATTTTTTTCTCTTTGTAGAGATATGAATTAAATGTATATGTCTTTGCTTTAAAACCCTTTGGATTGCCCTAAAAGACAATGCAGAGGATTTTGCTGTGGAACTCTAATTATTTTATGAGGATGGTCATGTGTAAGATCCCATAAGGTTTTAGCTACCATTTGCCCTGTTCATATCCTCTGCAAAGCTGCTCTGAGTTATTTTTCCATTGCACAGTTGTTCATATAGAGCTTATGTTCACCTTCTTTTTACAAGGTCTTTTTTTATGTCATTATTGTCCCCACATTTGTGAAGTAGTTAATGAGAATACATAGATTTTTAAAATATTTGCTGTTACTTAATCCTAAAAAAATAAGCAATACTGTGAAGTAGTATGAAGTAATGCTGCGCACCATTTGAATAAAGAATTTCTGGGGATAATAAAGTTGTGTGAATTCACTTTTTCTAAGTGGACAAATTGCTTCTGGATTTTCATGCAAAATGAGCACACAATTTTTTTTTTTTTTCATGTACAATTTGTGATGAAGGTGGTTGCTTTGCTTTTTGCTGGTGGGGTTCCCTAGTTTTGTCAACAATCTCAGTTGAAATTAGTCTGTGAAGACATCCTAAAAATTTCAAAGACTTAACCTCTATCCATTTGTTTCAAGGGTTTAAATAATCCTTAAGTAGCCTCAAGTGCGGGGTGCTGTTAGTGCTCTGCTTCCATTTTTATAGGTGCTGTTCACTGACAATCCTCAAACCCATAATAATCCCAGTTTGATAAAGTGTGTTTTTTCAAACCAGAAAGCAACTGCTCCCATTAACTGCCCTGTAGGGCACCTTTGGTATGCATGACACTTTGAAGAGCATCAGCACTTTACAGCAGAATTGTGAGGATTAAAGATAGGAGTTTTAGAGAATTTTTTTCTGGTGCCCTGTTTTTGGAATACTTTCTCTGGAAAAATTCACCCCAGCAAAATGGGCCTAGCTTAACACAATAGAATGGCGCATTATGATAATTGTTTTTATTATTATTTAGGGAAAATCCTGGAATAATTTTTAGACTGTTTATTATAGGTATTTTTTTGGCTTACAGCTCAGTTCTGCCTTAAAGTGCATGCTGACCATGGTTATAGTTGCTGTAAAAGCACTGCCTGCATGTTTTCCAGTTGACTTTGCAGCATTTTATTCCTTAGAAGACAATATTCTCTCAAACTTTCTTCTTTTAACTGTTAATTTGCAAGATAATTGAAGTGAGAGTGAAACTGTGGTGTCAGAGTAAACAAATACTGCTTATGTGTTAATCACCAAAAGAATAATATTCTTTGTCTTTAACACAGTGCGCATTATAGTAGATACAAGTATATCTGTGAAGCGTAAATTTTATTAACAAATTTGCACAAGTAGGAAGAAACATGAATTCTACTTTTAGTTATTTATCTTAGTGTCTTTATGTGTCTTTCTTTTTCTACATTTGGAACTAATTAAGTTTTGCTACCCTAGTTAAAAATAAGGAAAATCATAAAAGCTAAATACAGGTGTTCTTTGGCCAGTGGAATCCTTCTCTAAACTTTCATATTATTGAGGTTAACAGAATCTGTTACCTTGAAAACTTCCTCATTCCCATGTGCTGTTATAAGTTGAAATAGAGCCCAAGGGAAACAGAAGTCACATAGTAAAGCTTCCTAACTGCTGTGTGAAAATGTAGACAGTATAGAAGACTCATTACCACAGATAAAACAGAACCAATTCCTAGAGGACTTTTTATAATAGTTTTGGGCAATTGCATAAGAAAGTTAGTCTATAACAAGATGCTGTGACTTTTATACTAATGAAGGGCATTAAGGAGATTCTAATTATGGTGTCTGGCCTGAAAAATTAATCTAAGATTTAAAAATCTGAGCTGTTTGAAGTAAGCGTGACTGTAGCCTCTAGTCAGGCAGGACAGCGACTAAACTTCTTTTTTTGAAAGAGTTATTATGAATGCTACTGCGTTTCATAATTGAGTCTATGAAATACCACATGTCAAGGAGGACTTGTTAACTCTATGCAAGTACATAACTTGTTTTACTAAATGTATTCTCAAAAATTCTAATTATAAGTTTTGTGCCCTTGCACTTCCTTTTCTTATTATCAGACCATGAAATTTTTGCACAGAAGGGCTCATTGTAAGGGTATGATAAAATTATCATAATTTTTCAGTACAAGTTTTTAAAGTTTGAAAATGTGCTTTGAATATTGGGGATCTCTGGGTCCTTTGCTGAACCCAGTGGAGATCTCTGGGTTTGCTGATCAGCATCAGCTCAGTGACCAGTCACAGATTCTGTTGGGGTGAATGGAATGACTCTTCTGCTTCCCTAACACAAGCAACACTGCCTGCTGTGTACTGCCTGGGAATATACCAACTTTTGTTCAGACCGTATTTTGGGTATTTAAACCTTGAACTGAATCCTGCCTCAGTCTCTGTTTTCTTTCACAATATTCCCAGTCAGCAACTGTGCCATGTCAGTGCCATTTCTTACAGCTAATGCAGATATAAACTAAAATCTGGAGAATTTTCACAAGAGAAATATAAAGGGCAATTAAATGAACAAAATTATTTTCAATAAATTTGTAAGAATTTAATAGCTTCTTCCTCCCATCTGAATATTCCAGTAGACAAACAGACAAGTATTATTTATATGTGCTTAATTTTCTTAGGAAAACAAAATAAATATATTGTTCTCATTTCTTTATTTTTCTTATCTATTAGCCTGACTTTTCATTTCTGCCTGACAAGTATATATTCATATATGCTAGGTTATTATGTCATTATTTTCCTAAAATGTTCACAGATTTGTAACCACTTCTCTTCAGTAAATCTCATTGAGAGCAGCTGATTTTGGGAAACAAATATACCTGTTTACCTTTCTGAAAATGTTTATGTTACAGTTTTGGTTTGTCAAATTTCCCAAATAGTGAAAAGCATCTTAGTGACAGCACAATATTTAGTGAAAAACGAAAAGGAGAAAAAATGATCAGATAAAGTCAGCAGAAAAGATGTGGACTAGTGTCCTTTTTAGGATTTACTTATTCATGTCTCATGTCTATTGTTGGCTATTGACAAGCCCAGGAAGCCAAAGTAAAAAATCTCTTTAAAATATTTTTCTGAGCCAGGTATGGCTCTTCCTGTAGATAAGTATATGATGATACTGAAATAAACCATAGGTAAGGGCATTGTCAATTGTTACTAGATAGGATAGAATAAACAAGTAGCACTTTTGCTGGTTTATTGTTTTACTTGTCAGGTATCATTCAACAGAAGCACAGGCTTTTGTTTTCTTATTGTTAAATTAAAACAGTTTTTCCCAGCACAGGCACATTGACATAGAGCAGCAGGCCAAAAGCCTGCTTAACCCATTTTTTTCTAGCCAGGAAGCTCTGGTAAAACTGTTTATCAGACTTTAAGAATACTGTTCTTTAATATATCTGCTTTCCAAGCATTTCTTCCTTCCTTGATGCTAAAGAATTAGTATTTTACAAAATTCTTATTGACTATGCAAATCACTTCTGTATATTTTACTTCAATTCTACATTAATAAGACATAAATGTTGACATTATTATTACTACAACTTAATCGGATGGGCAACTTCTCTAAACTCTTTATACAAAATCAGTGCTAGCACTTCCCTATATATTCTTGCTAAGCAAGTTATCATGTCTGTGTTCAACTATCCAATCAATTGTACTTCTTCTGGGTAAAAGATCTATGTATGTAACTTGGTTATGTCAGATAGCAAAACTGCTAATTAGCTAGGCCTCTCATGCAACTAATTTTCCTAACTTGGATACCTGCAAAATTAAATAATGAGTGGAGACACCAGTATAATTTCATCTGCTGTCTAATGACTGTTTTGAAAAACATACTGTAACAGGTTTTTGTCAGTGTATCAATAAATAGTGAGTAAAGTCCTATCAGAACAGTTTAATCATTATGTTTGAACAATTTATGTACCAGTTATTTGACATCTCATTTTAGCTTCATTTTAGAATGTTAAGTCTAATTACAACTTTGTCAGGGCTCTGAGGGCACCATTCAGCCTCAACATCTCTGTCCAGCTTAAACTGGGCCCTCCTCCCAGCGCAGCCTATGGGTCCAGGAGCCCCATTTCACCTCAGCCTGGAGCCATCAGTTCCCACATTTCAGGTGTGTTGATCTCCAGCCCTTTCTCTGCCCTGTCTCTTGGTGGGCCTAAGGTTCGTGCTGTTGGAAATTTCTCCTGGGTAGACCTTTAGAGCAGAAGTTGCAACTCGTCTCCTGTCTCTGTTGCTGATTCATTGACGGACTTTGGATACATGCTGTAGCCTTGTGTCCACCCCTGTCTTTGATGCCATCTGTCTTGCTCCTGGCCAGAGTGCCTGGGCCTGGTCCATTGCTTGCTGGGTCTAGTGCTGCTGAAGGAGCCAGTGGACCAGCCCTGGACTCTGCTCACAGTGTTGAGTCCCTGCAGGATTCCTTCCTTCCAGTGAGCTCTGACGTTTCTGGGCTCACGCGTTCCTCCCAGATGGTCAATAGGCCAAACAGGCTGGCCTTTGCTGCTCCTTGACAAAAATATTTTGTTATAAATTGAGTGGTTCTTGTGGATGCTGTAAACTGTCTGGCCTTTATTGTACATTTTAGCTATTTAAAAATGGTGAGGGGGAAATTCTTCCGCTGTAAGCACCTTCCAGTGTACACCCTCAGATCCACTGGAATCCAGGAACTATGAGCCCTAGTGCAGCATGTATCCTCCAAGGCATAAAAGTCTCTACATTAAGTTCCAGCAATGCATTTACACCTTTGTGCATAGCATCTCCTTAAAAACTCTATTACATGGATAATTTGCTGCCAGAGAACAGTTCTGATTGATTTGAACGGCCACATAAATACCGAAAATTTTCCTAAGTACTGGATATCTGGAAGAATTTTCCCTTCACTGAAGTGGAATCTTCAGAGGTTCTTCTAGGAGAACTATATACACAGCCAGGAAAAGATGTTGAGGAAGAGAACCCATTTCAGGGTGCTGGGGGTTAGCACCCACTTTCAGGTTGCTGGCTGCAGACAGCACAACTAGTCCCTTTCTAAAACATGGCTTAGGACCAGGATTTCCAGGTGACCCAAATCTGTGTAGAAACTGGACAGACCAGATCTCTATGCCAACAGCAGCTAAGGACAGAGTGCTTTGTCAATTAGAACAAATGCATCTGTGACTTTGGCCTTAACGTATCTCTTGGAAAGTACACCGTACACATCAGAAACTGAATTTAGAAGTGGTTGAATTGTTCCAAAATTCACATTTCCACCAGGAGATGCAAGAATGCAAGATGCCTCCCATGCACTCTGCCACATGTCAGAGCACATGTATAATATCTGTTATCACTTGATCTCCTTCTGTACACTCGTCCTTACAAAATCTGCTTCCAGGAATTATTGTAAAACTAGTGAACAGTATAGATGTGCCAGCTAGGTTGTGCTGTTTTCTCTGGCAATTTGCTTGACTGTGCAAAGGAACAAGATTTAGTCCTTATTCAAAATGAAAGTGGGTTATTTCCCTCACTGGGGAATTCAGTATTGGTATAAGCTGGAAGTTCTAGTTATATGGAGCATGGATAATTTATTGAAATTGAATTAATTGAAAGAACTTTTGTAGAGAGCTGTATATAGAGATACTTTTCTTGATATTGACTGACTTTGATTCAAGTAGTTTAAGTCTTCTTTCCCAATGGTTGTGTGATTGCAGAGCATTCCAGCATGTGTCCTCTCTGTTAAATAATCAGGACAATTAGAAGACAACCAAGAGGCAATGAGGCATGGAAACTAGATCAGAATTCTATTCCTTTATAAATGTCAGGCATAAGAAAAAACATGTTCAATTTTGGACAAATTAAAGATCTTTGAAGATGATGTAAAATGCATGTTTTTAGGCAATGGTCTTATCACTGACATATTTTTGACTGCCATTTTTTTGCTTTAGAAATAATCTGTTATGAAGTACACCCTCTGCATCAAATATATTAAAGTCAAGGAGCATTTTGTCTTACACACCACCAGTCAAAACTGCATAAACCACAGTAACCAAAACAATCAATAAGACTTATTTTAATCTGCATATTTTCACTTAAACCAAGAATTACTTTAATTCAAGCTTCTGTTAAGGCTAGTTAGAAAGAAACCTACTGTAGCCAAAATCTGTATAACAGTAGCACATATTTCTTAGCTAACAACATTTAAATAAATCTAACAAAATCTAGGCTACATAAAAGTTTTGAAATCTATTTAAAATCAAGATTGCTTCAAGGTGTGGTTTCATGCTTTATCTAGTTCTGCTGTTACAAAAAAAGAAAAAAAGCTTCAGTGTAGGTACACAGTTTATGGTAATTGGGAGGGGGGCTGCGGCGTATCCTCATCCCCAATGGGTGCAGCTGTGAAAAGCAGGTGAGCAGCATTGACAGCAATGAGCCCTGGAGTGCCCAGGTGCACTGACCCATCACCAAAGGGAACAGAGGGTACACAGGTGCAATGCATCAAAATGAGGGGATAAAAGGTTGGGCTAAAGAACAAGAAGGATATATACCTGAAGCTTTCTGAAGTAGTGTGGGGTTACTCTGTCTGGGTAGGTGCCTGAAGCCTTCTGATGAGGTATGGTGTTGCTCTGTATAGGTGAGTGTTTAAAGCCTGCTGAAATTGTGTGGTGATGCTCCATGTATCGTGGCAGTCTTGACTGCAGTGTGTGCTGTGATGTATGCTGGGACACTTCAGTGTCTCTATAGCAGGAAAATAAAACCTTATTGGAAGATGCAAAATGAACTCTTACTATGCTTCTGACCTCTTTAATTTCATTTACTGAAACATGGGCAGTATTTAGAAGCCTGAAGTGTTTTCCTTGTTATTACTTTACATTTCTAATTTTCACAGAATCTGGTGTTGCAATGTCTTGGGCATAATAATATGATGACAACTATTTTAATCTGATTGTTGCTATTTACTTTTTAATCCTATGATGTGCTTAATGTGTCTTTGGTGTTTGTGATTTTTTTTTTCTGTATGTACGGACCTTGGTGACAAAAGGTACAAGCTTGCATCTTTACACAACTAGCTACTATCAGCTCATCACAGGAGAGACCCAGTTGTGACACCTGAATGCTATATAATCTCCTAGAATGTATCTTCCAGTGACTGGGATAGTAATGACTTCATACAAATTCCTTCTTTTGTTTTAATAGTAAATTTAATTTAACCATTTCTTACATGAAGAATCAGTTGAATTATTGCTGCAATGCATCAAATATAGACCTTTTGAAAAAGCGTGAATCAGGCATTCATATTAGCTTTTCAGGTATTTCATTGGAACTTCTTACAACGCACAGAAGTTTGAGAAATTGCTAAGAAGGCTTATCTATAAATCTGCAATATATCCCAGACTTTAAAATGTGTCTAAGAACTTAATGTTCTAATTCAAACTTAGTAAACCAAAGAAAATGCCCTATTAACTTTCCCATAGGCAAAAAATACAGGTTGTAGCAGATTTCCAGCGTTGGTTTACAGCAGACTGTGTCATCTTTTCTATCTGAATAAGACTTAAGAACATGCAGTTGTTTGGTATACACAGGTCCATGCTGTAGGACTGTAGTTTTAGTCTAACATTCAGTGGCAAAGTTTTCAAAATGCCTCCTCAACTGTTGCCTAAACCTAACAAACAAAATTTCTGTCTTCTTGTCTGCCCTGAAAATTTGTCATACAGCTATAGTTTAAATTAGCCCACATAAGCTGGTCTAATCTTCTTATACTAGGTGCCACCTTCCTAAAGTGAGAGCCTAATTCTATTTACAGCCAATGAGAGTGAGTCATTTTCTTGTGAAAGCCTTCAGAGGGTGATCATCTTTACCTGAGTTCACACCCACAGGAATGCTCTCTTGGTTTTTTAGTTGCTCATGTTCCTTATAAAATATGTAGGTATCTATCTCCCCTCATTTTACATGTTGAAGCTTTATCATTACTCAGCAAGGAATGAAGTGTTTATGGGTCTACAGCCCTTTGTAAATGAAACAGTTTTTACTGAACTAAACAGTCCTTGGCAATAAACTCTGTAAACCAGGAATCTGAGGCTCTTACCCTTACTTAAGGACTTCTATGGATTTGTACCAAAATGTTTTTGTATCCAATTTTTTTTCATAAAAAAATTATAGGAGAAATTCTTCAAGCAGTAAATGTAAGGCACTCACTGTCAGATAGGGTACTAGCCTAAGGGTTATTACAGAAAAGATGGGCATTAATTTTATGGGTTATTCTGTGTAATACTTACAGGGAGTAAAGATTTCTGAGTTATTGTGTTGAGGAATATTGATGAATTCTAAATGAAATAATAGCTGTATAATCTTGGTATGATTTGTCAGGAGATAAGGGTGGAAACAACTATCCCTTCACCTCGTTGGCTTGCTCCAGTTGTTACTGGTGTACAAAAATGTGCATCTTCACTTCTGTTCTGACCAGTTGCACAGCTCATCTGGAAGCAATAAAGCATATTTCTGACTAGTTCCAAACTTTGCTGGTGATATTTTCAAGTAAGAAACAGAAAAACTGGTTTTAAGACACTGAAGTTGAAAGAGAAGAACAAATCTTGCCAATGTTAATGCTTTGAGTTCTTTAGTACATCACTAGGTTGTTAGAGAAATTATTCTCTACAGGTGATGCTGACATCTAATTTAGTTGCTTAAATAGAAAGGGAATCCTTCTGGAGTGACTGAAATGAACCCATTCTTATCATAACAACTTGCAGGGATCCTAGGCTATGAGGTGATTTTGTAAAGTGAATCCTTAGTAGACAGCTGTACCAGTTTGCAGTAAGTTTATTTAGGGCACCATCAATCTTTCCAGGGTGATTAATTTACATAATTGTTTACTGCCATCCCCAGGTTTGAGGCATTTAACTTTGCAGTGCATAAAAACCTTAGATGCTGAATGTAGTTGAATTTGGCCTCAGGGCTCAGACAACAAAATCAGGTCCTTCAAAACTAGAAAATTGGTACCTGTGTCTCTGTTTGTGTCCCAGCAACTATATGTTCTAAATCAGAATAATTTTTTTAAAAATGTATTTGCAAAGAAAAAATACTGCCTGTTAATATTTTAGGACTTTGTACAAACTTAAGTGCTATATATATATAATCATAGAGTGAAATTACAGAATGTTTTGGGTTGGGAGTGAACTTAGGTCACCTAGTCTCCATCCCCCTAACATGGGTAGGAACACATTTCACTTGACCAGGTTGCTCAGAGCCCCATCCAAACAGCCCTTGAACATTTCCTGGGATGAGGCATCCACATCTACTCTGGGTCACTTGTTCCAGTGCCTCATTACTCTCATAGTAAAGAATTTCTTCCTCGTATCTCAACCAACTCTCAGTTTTGAGACCTTCCCCTTGTTGCTATTACTACATGTCCCTTAAAAAGTCCCTCTCTTTCTTGTAGGATTCCTTCAGGTACTTGAAAGCTCCAAGGAGGTCATCGCAAAGCCTTGTCTTTTCCAGGCTGAACAATCCCCTCAGCCTTTCCTCATAGGAGAGATGCTCCATCCCTCTGTTTGTCTTAGTGGCTCTGGACTCACTCAACAGGTCAATGTCCTTCCTGTGCTGGGGACCCCAGGGCTGGATGCAGCACTGCAAGTGGGATCTCACTTGGGCAGAATAAAGGTGCAGAATTCCCTCCTTTGACCTGCTGTCCCCACCACACATTTATATGTAAAGCATTTTTATATAAAGGAACTTAAAGCTATTTCTAAAAGTAATTGAAGTAATAGATGCAGTCCAAGCTTACTTATGCAGTTTAGGTGAGTCCATGTTTAACCTAAATATTATTTAGGAAACTGCATCTTTTGCATATAGAAATGCTTATATGTTGTGAAAGACTGAGTAAGCTGAGGACACTAAAAGACTATTCCTGCATTAGCAAGTAATTAGGTGCAGTGGGGGCACACCATTAGAAGTGGCTGATGCTGAGTCCTGTGCCTCTGCATTGTACAGGGTCAGGGGCTTTGCTTCTGTCTCTAGGGCAGAAAGCTTCACTAAATACAGATACATCCTGAATCTCTTGGAAGCTCCTTGGAGACAAAGAGTGCTACGTGCACACCAGGTGACTCAGAGATGGTTTAGCTAACGGGCTGGTTTTTAACCTAACGCCCTCTTGAAGCACTGGGAATATCTAGTGCAGGTACATCAAAACTGCTCAGAGACCCAAACCTGCACATGGTATGTGAAAACAGTGACAGGCTCACAGTAAAATCACACTACTACTTTGACCCAATTTGCAACTACAGCCAGTAACACAAAACAGAGCCAGGCATCATCACTTTTCTTAATAAATGGTGTTGCATTTTCTTTTAAATCATTGTGGGGATGCTGGTACATAACAAAGGTGAAATCTACAATGCCACCGAATACATAGGGAGCTAATGGGAAAATCTAATCACACTCTGAGAAATTAAACAGACAAATGTTATTTCTCCTCACAAATTGTATATCATCAACACAGATTAATGTTGTATTTTGCATTTATTACTTATATAAGAGCTATATAGTGTAACTAGTTGCAGATGTGGGAAATCCTGTAATGTTTCACTCCAGGGCATCTCATTTAATTTCAGTTTTGATTGAAAAAAATAGGTCATTTTGGTTTGAAAAATATGGATTAGTTTAAATTTACTCACAGCTTATTTTCAGTGAATATAAGATACCAGATTTCAGTTGTGAAGGTGCTGCTCTCTAACTGAAATCACTCTGGTATCAAATTATAGCAGATGCTTGAAGTCTGTGTAAGTAATAAAATAAAAATATTCTAAAATCCAGCTCAGAAAAATCACACGGGGGGGGGGGGGGGGGGGGGAGAGATACCATTATTATCACTTGCCTGAAAATTAATTATAAATTAAGATTCAGTGTCTCATCCACCTACACAAAATAGTGTGAAGGACCTTAACAATCAGAAGGTTAGAAAGGAAAAAAATTCCAAAGACAGAGCATTCATATTTTAAAAAGCTGTAAGACAAACTAAATTAGAGATCATTATAAATTGTGAAAATTAGAACATTCCTTCAAATTATGCATAAAAGTACAGAGGAGCAGTTGATGCCAGGAAGGTTAGATAAACCTTGGTGTATTGCATAATTGGCAGAAAAAAACTATTCAGTTTTGGGGGTAAGAATGTTCTAATGGTAACAAGCAAAAAACCCTAGAAAATTCTAGTAGAACCAACAGTATCAGCAGTGGTTTTTCACAGTAAACTTGGAACCTTTTTAAACTACTGTCTATAAAAAGACTGCACAATAGCAATTACAGCAGAATCAATGAATTAAATATTATAGTCAGACATTTTACTTTCAGAGTTAGAAGAAATGTTGAATTTTCGCATACTACTAAAGTATGCTGAGTCTAGACTGGAGTTCTCAATTCACATCACAGTTTAAAAGAAATTTCTTCTATAGCATTACTTTGCAAAACCACTCATTTTTGTCACTCTGCTGCCTGGAGTGCGTTCATGGGAGTTATTCAGAACAGATTAAAGTGTTAATGGCATAAAGTAATTTATCTGGATTGCAAAATGGAGCTGGATTTTAGCAGCACACTAAAGAAACATTAGTAATTTTCTATTTCTTGGGAGAATATTACACCAATATGTAAAAGGAGTGTATCAGAATGAGCACTGTCTACACTGAAAAATTAAAACCTCCTAAGAGATTTTAATTTCTTGAAGAGTGAGCAATTGAGGAATTTTTTCATGTGACTTTTCAGTACACATATTAAAACAAAATCAAATCGGTACATAAGTGGAGAAAGTGCTCTTCTGGTACCACTGTCTTGTGCAGTTTTTCAGAGTATTCTGTGATTCCAAAACCTGTGAAGACCTGCATTTTATCCTTTATTAAGTACTTCTAAACTAACAACAGCTAGATGACTAATTCAGGAGTAAGGATGGCATTCTAGAAAAATATACAGGGCTCTTAGTTTTCTGGTTTTAGTTCACATCAGCAACTGTCAAATTGTTGCACATGATAAAAGAAGACAAAACTCCATGCTTGGATGTATGCACAGGAAAATAGACTTCTGTGAGCAATGTAAAAGAAACTTTGATTTCATTTTAGTACTGGAGAGACCTTAGCTGATGCATGGTATCCAGTTTTGGAGAGCTAACCTGAAATTCAGTATGTAGAGAGAGATGCTTATTTAAAAAAAAAGACTTATTCTTAGGTTCAAGGCCTATAGGCAAAAAAGAATGAAAGAATGTAGTAAAAACAATAATAAAAATAAAACCAGGAAAGTTTTGCTTGATGGGATTTAATTCCCCTATATCATATTTACTCACGCTAAATCTTGTCTTTAGAAAAATGTGGCAGCAAAGTAAGAAACTGTAAACTATAAGATTGGAAAAAAAATTCCTTTCTTTTTTTCTCCTCACCATCAGTGGCTGTGATGATGGCAGTATGAGTAGCATCTAGTTTGCATTTTCTGCTTAATGGTGAGAGGCACTCCTGAAACAGTGGAAACAGCGATCTTAACTGTTTTTTTAAAAATTTTGATTTCATGCTTTGGCTTGTTTTGCTTTTGGCAAGCTAGACTTGAATTCTAATGCTTCATATTTATTTTGCACTTTACTTTCGTTCAGGCTAATCTTCTTCTAGGATGGTGTTACCTGCAGGATACAATTTAAAGATCTTTCTAAGAAGTGAGAGGTCAATTGATTGCATTTTTGCTACATATTAATAGTATACATGAGATCTTCAGAAATGTAGCGGTTTATCAGCATGGTATCTGTAATATCTGTAACTAATACCTAAAAGAACAGAAATAACTATTAATATTTTATTAACAGTATTTTAAAAATCTAAGCGGCCAATTATTCCTCTGAGCATGAATAAATGTACTTTCCTGTATTTCTCTCTCGAGAAGGCAGCTGCCAAAGAGATTTCTTCTTCAGACTCTTGTAGTGGCTTAGGTTAATAGTCTGACCAGACTTGTCAGACTGATATGATATTCAGCATGGCATTTTCAACTGCTCTTCCTTCTGCTAAATTTCCAGTGTTACAAGAGCAAGGTTTACTCAAAAGGCATGTGCTTATTATGTAAATACTCCACAATACCAGTATCTTTAGCCTAAAATAGAGGGGTTGGCACCTCTCAGAAAACAAAACAGAATGATCAGAGATGTTCAGGAAGGACGCCTTGAAAAAATGACTCAAAAATATCACTGTAATTCAAGCAGAAGATGTTGATTCTGGCAGCTTGTGGCAGTACCAGCAAACTGTACAATCCTTGGCTTAAAGTTTGAATTGGGTAGTGCTGCGTAGTATTGTGTAGCAAATTATTTTATTTTCTTGGAAGGGAATTCTGTTTGAAGAGTAACACTAATGAAAAGTCGAATTTTTTTTCACAATTTACATCCTATATTCAATGTGACATTTTCTTTGTTGTAGCTCTAGACTGTTGTCTCATGCTTTCAATGGGTGTCTCCGAGACAAGTTTGTGTCCATCTCACATATCAACCATGGTTGATAATATGTCACAAACCAGACTTTTCATTATATTTTACTTCCTGTTCTCTGATTTCCTGATTCTCTTCTTCAGAAAGGTCATGCCCTTCTACCTCACACATCTTAATGGCCTTTTTCTGAAATCCAAAAAAGAGTGTCAGTATTAGTGGGGGCTTTTTGCTGTTGTTTGAATTTATTTTTGTTTAGGTTTTTGTTTGGAGTGTTTGTTTTTGGATTTTTTCCTATATTTCATTTAATTAGTCTTTGGAACTACTATTCCTCTCAACTAATTTTATCCGTCTAGAGTTCTGCAGGCAGTCTGGTCATCTTCCTTCAGAATCAAGGAAATCCTAGGCAGTGATTAATCCTATCTGATAAGATGTCTGTCTTACTTTACCATACTTCTGCCATTTTTTTGAGTTTTATTAAAAATACTTTTCATAAGACTAGTCCAAGACTTGGAACATGCTGCTAGTAGTTTCCCTTGTCTGACATTTCCCTTTCATGTAGGCAAATGATCAGGAAATTTTTATCCACTGACTTATGAATTATGTCAGTATATCATCCATCAGGTAATTTTAAGTTCTTTACTTTTCAAGCATCAGAAAGTTAATGTAAATTTAAGAGGCTGTGACTGTGCATTATTCTGTTATGTCATTATTATTGTATACATTATTCTTTTCAGTCATTAAGTGAATGTGTTTCCTATATAAACGACAGGGTTAGTACTGCAGAGTCTTTCATTGGGAGATCTTTTTCAATAGAAACGATACTGTTTTGTCATCATTTTATAAGCTTGTAATTAATTCAGTAAAATGTAGAAAAGGAAATTGCTCACAAGTACGATTTTTTTTTCCTTAAAATGAAAAATCTACTATTATTGCAGCTACTACCACCTGTATCAGAAGAGACATTTTTTCAGGAATTTTCTCCTGGGATGTAGGAGAGTTAAAATTGCACAGTTTTTCCTCATTCCTCAAAGACTTAAAAAACCTAGTCATGGGAGAACAATGACATCCCACAAATTCTTCTTATATTTAAGAAGTAAGAAGAGGATTTTTATAATAAAAATTTTCTAGAACAGAGAAACTACATCCCAAATACACATATCCTGAGAGGAATCATATGGTATCTGTCACCAAAGAGACTAGAAGGAGCAGCTAAAAATTAAATGTAGCCATGAAGAATACATTAAAATTACTTTACATATCCCCCAAAAAATTTCATTTTGTTTTACATATCCTGCATAATTTTTTCATAAATAGGAAAAATGTTCAATGAGAATCACAATTTTATCACAGCAGTTGTTCTTTTTCACATGGCAACAAAACCAAAGCCACCTCCAGAACAGATGTTGACATGGAAGGAGAAGTGACTTATTTTGATAGGTGGAGTTTCATAACGGAATGGCAGATCCCAGATCAAAGGATACAAATAGCATAAAAACTTTTAATACTACCAAACATGAGAATTAAAAGATCAAAGTGCTCTCATGTTCAGAACTGAATAACACAGTTCCATCAAGAAATCAATAAAGGATAGGTTTTTGTTAGCCAACAGTACCAATAAAACTGCAGCTACAGATCTGTAGCAGATAAAGCTGAAACTTCATTAGGTTACTTGGTCCACATACTCTTTCATTCTGTGATCAAATACAGGTTTCTAAGGAAAGGAGATTAAATAATGGCAGACGAATAAAAGCACTCACTGGAGTGCTAGTAAGTGTAATAACACACCACCCTCCCACCCTAGCTGCCCTTTCCCCAGAATTAAAATAAATGACAACTTACTAAGGAATAAAAAGAACAGACGGAGAAGGGAACTCAAATATTTTCATCATACTACAGTATTATGGGAAATACAAAGTGGTAGGAGAAACTAAAAACAGCACCAAAGAAGTTAGGTGGGATTTATTCTCTGCCTATTTTTTTTTCAACACCTCTTTAACTTTATTAAATATCTCCTCCTATTTTGCTTTTTCTTTTTGAATTTATATTTGCAACTTCAATTCTCATTTTTGTTTGGGGCTGTTTGAAACAGGGACCCTGCCTTTACATGGACCCTTGACCTCTGAGCTAACCTTAACTCTGTAAACCATGACAGCTTTAAGAGCAATGCCAAGAAAGGCAGCATTTACAGTTGATTGGTGTTCTGTCTTCTTGGCTGGAATTTGTCTTTTTATTCTATTTCAGTAGCAGAAGGAATTGCCTATAATCTTAGTTTTCTCACTTGCCTTTCACACCCCCATATCATCTCATCTCTCATCTCAGTCCAGACAGTCTTTTTCTTGAGAGGAATGTAAAAATTGCAGACTTTTGTCATGCTGGTAAATCTGGCTAGGCTTCTTTCTTAGCTGTTAGACAAACAGGTTGGTTTAGATGTTCATTCAATGCAGGAGTTGAATTCTGGAGACAGGCTTATACCTTCATTTGCAGCTTCATTAAATCTGGAACTTTTAAAAAACAAAGTTTTAAAAATTCCAGCAAAAATTCTTCATTTTTGAAGGATTTATTTCATGTGTTTCTCTATTTAGTAGTCTCTACTAACATTCCCTGTAATATCTTCTCTGAGAATGTGCGTCAAATAAGCCAAATTCTTTGATTTAACCTTCTTTTCCCTTAAAACATGACACTCCTTCCCACAGTTTTTTTTTTCTTCCTCTTTCGCATAAACAGCATTCACTCACATCTTACATTTTTCTTAGTTGCATAGATGGCTTCCCTGAAACCCATTATTATTTTGGTCTCAGTAGTTCTCTTGCTTTTTGTTCTGTCATCCATCCAAATAGCAGTTACTCCTGCTTAGCTATTTCATACTTCTCTTCCTTGTTCTCTACCACTCGCTACTTGGAGAGGTCAGAAACCTCCATATGAGCACCTTGTCCGTCGGGGGAAACCTAATAACTGCTCATGCTGAGACTGTTCTATAGCATGAGAAACCTTCTGCAGTGGTTTGGTATTTAAACCCTTCTCTAGCCCCAAAGGGCATCAAAGAGGCTTGAGAAGCTATCTCACCACAGACCTCTTTTTCTATATTGAAATAACAACAATTTGCAGAAGTCAGCACTTTAATGAGAAAAAGCAAAGTATTACAAACTATTCCACATAAATATGAGCCAGTAAAAACAGATAGATACACCCAAATAAAAATTCAATTCTAAGACCGTGTTTAGCTAAAACTTATTCAAATTAGTAAGAAAAACTGAAAATTAAGATGGAAAAAACTAAAACACTTTCCTTTAATAGTATTTCTTTTATCATTGGCTTCCTCCCTATCAAGTAATGTTATATATGCCCACTCCATCTCTTCTTGTAGGTACTTCTGTGGAGCCTGTAGGCTGCCTGTACAAACTGATGTCAGGGCCCTGCAGAGCACTTCAGTGGTATCCAATATATGTTAAAGGTAAACCCCTAAGATTTAAGATCCGTTTAAGACTTAAACCCCAGATTTAAGATTCTGCAGCATCCGGACACACATGAGTAGCTAATGGCAGCTTCAGGCAGCTGTCACTTGACCATCTGCAAGAGTAAGTGACATGTAAGCTAACAGAAAATGCAGAGCATTGCTGCTTTCCTGCATAAGTTTAATGACAAAATTTGCCCAATGTATACCTTGTTTCTGGTAACTATGCAATAGGGGCTAATGCACAAATATTATAATAAAATGTTAAGGGAAATTTTGCTGGAATTGAAAGTATGAGCAAAAACAAAAAAGGCTTTGCATACACCAATACACCATTTCTTTGGAAGGAGCACTTAGAATGAGAACATTTTAAACTAGCAAAATATGACTCACCTGAACACAGTTAGGGTAAGTCATCCATAAGAAACAATTTGTTCCAAACTAAAAATGATATTACTATAGATAATCTCAATGACGATCATTAGGCCTGAAATGATATATATGTAAGGATTACAGGACAGGAGAACAAGATAAAATGTCCTGATAGGAGAAGCTCAAGCATCAAATTATGCATCCTAGGGCAAACCTCTACTGAGGTGACTTAAAATATAAGCACAAAAAATGCTCTGAGAGAAAGATGAAATATCTCTCAATTAAGGTGTGTTTGTAACTTGCTCTTGGAATGTGATTTTTTTTCACTATGAAATTTAACAAGAGATTGTTCTGCTTCATTACTTCTGAATTTGTTGAAGATCTGATTAGAGGGCACACTGATAAGGTGATAGCACAGAGAGGGCACTTTGAGGGTAAACATTAAAATCTGTATGCATACTAGCAACTTGAGGTAGATCACAATAGTAATTCAGTACTTTAAATGACACCATATACTGCAGTAGAATCTGTACAAGGGAGGAATATTCTGAAAATAAGTTGACATTTCAAAATAAAGATTTTTGCTTTAAAAGTTAAGGGAGGAATCCTGGTACTAAAAGTCACAGCAGTCAGGGATTCATTAACTGCTATGCCAAATGCTGGTGTAGAAAAACAAAGATATCAAAAATGTGATAGTAAAATATTTTTGGCATGGGTGAAAAAGTCAGCAAAGATACAAAATTAAGGGCTTCAGTGTATACTAACAAGTAACTCCAGCTTTCACAGGTGCATCAGGAACTGTAAGTATTATGGATCTTTGTCATGGTATGTGATCCTTATTACAGGATAAGAAAGCAGCTGTGCCACTGCTTTTCCCTCCAGTCCCACCTATGTACATTCTAAATGGATTTACTGGTGTAAGTCCACGTCTCTGTGTCTTGATTGCCTGTGTCAGATATTCTTGTATGTGCAGCACCTCCCTCTTTTCTTTGACAGCCCACTCATGCTCTACATAGGCTTTATGTTTAAATTTAAGCACTGAACTACACAGATGACTTGTCTTCCTGAAGGTTTTGAATACTGCAAAAAAATGTCTGAAGGAGATGACAAGTGACATAATGAAGAAAAAGAAGAATATATGATGCTTAATACAATAAGTAAAGAGTTAGCCCAAAGCACCCACATAATGCTCAAAGATTTCCAGAATTGATCATTATTTCATATTAGTAGCAGCAACTGCTTCTTTTAAGTGCCACTTGAAACTATCAAAACTAGTTAGCTTCAAAGTAGTTTTTTTAAAAGTTAAATTTAGATAAAATGAACTTTATGACTCACTGAAATACCCGCTAGGTTTCTTTCTTATAAAGGACAAACAAACCAAGCAGCAGTTTTGACAGGAAGTATTCAAGTAATAAATGATACATACTGTACTAAACTTTGAGTATGATGGGTAGAAATAATAGACAGACTTCAAAGGTTTGCATAGGAAAGAAGAATGTCATAGCTCTTGGGAGTAAAAACATAGGAGTAGAAAGTTAATATAGTGAGCTTTGTGCAGGTAGTCTAAAACTGTTAAAGCCTGACCCCTTTAAAATAGAGTTGTCAGAACAATTAACTTCAGGGGAAAAAAACCAAAGTCATAATGAGGTGACAGCAAAGGAAAATCCTTTCCTCAGTTCTGAAACAGGATACATTATTTTATCAAGTGACAAATCTCATGCGGACATATTTTTAATATGTGTAACATATAAAAACACTCTGAGAAGGTTCTTTAAGCTGAACAGGTACATAGTTTGGAAAGACACAGAAGGTGAAGGAAGGGTGTCACTTGATTGATCCAACAACTTTTGTGTTTGGAACTTCATCAGTTGTTCTTCCTTAAGCGCAGCTTTTTGTCTTATAGCTATAAAAAATATTTCCAATAGAATTCCAAATTATCTGGACAACGCTTAAAGTTCTTTTGCCAAAAATATATTGCTTAAAATAAGAAAATTGTTCAGTATTTTAAGTTACTTTTGAGTTTACATATTTAAATAAATCCATCCTAGTCCCCTAACTCTGGATCTGTCTATATGTTGCAATGTAGCTGAATTCCTAGAGTCACAGAATTACAGAATACTTTGGGTTGGAAGGGACCTTTAAAGGTTGTCTTGCCCAGTGCCCCCTGCACAAGCTGTGACATCAACTCTACCCCATTCCTCAGAGCCCTGACCAACCTGAACTTGAATGTTTCCATGTTTTCAGGAAAGAGGTGTCACCTCTCTGGACAACTGTTCCAGTGTTGCACAACCCTCAAAATAAAAAAACTTCTTCCTTGTATCTAATTTAAATCTACTCTCCTTAAGTTTAAAACTCTAGCCCTGTTGCAGTGGACATTACTAGGAAGTTTACTACCTTTCTTATAAGCCCCTTACAAATACTAGATTGAAGTAATTTGCATTGGTGAACTGTGATCTGAATGGTCTTCGTAATTTTTATTAAGATTTCAGAGGTAAGCATGTATTTTGTATTGAGCAATAACAAAAAAAAAAAAAAAAAAAAGACAGCTCATCCAGCCTGGGCAAAATAGATAATGAAAATCTGCAAAGTTTTCCTGTGTATCATAACCATATTTGCAGCTTCACACACTTCTAGAGTAAAGTTCTGGGCACAAATATTCAGTCTTCCTTACAGAAGGGGCATTGAACACTATATAAACTGCTTGTTAAATACACTCATATTTGGACAAAATGTGTAAAAATGTGTTTTTTTAGATATCTCCCTACTGCTGCTAAGGACAAATATGCTGTTTTTATCTATTCAAATACTTGCTCGCATATTTTCTTTTGCCTTAAGGCCTTTGCCTAAAGTAGAACCACCAAAAAAAGCTAGAGTCGGGGATTTTTCAGCCAGCAATACTACTGTAATCCAATTTGTAAAAATTTTAAAAGAAGCTCTAGAAATTGATATATTTTCCCCCCTTCAGGTAGTTTTTGTGTGTTGCAGCATTTCTAAGCAACATGTTGTTATTCCATTTACACTGACTTCATGCCACTGGTTTTTGTAGAGGTGAGGTGATATGCTAATATAAAGTGACCCTATAAAAGCTAGAGAAGTGGAAATGTGGGTAATCTTTCAATTATTAGTACCTGGCCTGTAAAAAGAGTCCTCTTCACAGACTTTCCCTCTGTCTAAATTTCATTTAGTAGAGGCATAAAATATAATTTTCCTTTGACAGGGTTTTGAGGGTTTGTGAGTTCCAACTTTTTTCTTTGGTTTTGGGGTTTTTTAAAATTTTTTTAAGTGTTTTGGGGTTTTCTTTTGGTTTTCTTTTTTTGTGGTTCTGTTTGTTTGGGTTTTGACTTTTTCTTCCAACTGAAAAATTCTGTACATTTTTCATTTCCGAGCAACTCACAAGTGGGAACAAGAATATAATTTATGGCATTATGGATGAATGAAGTTTCAAATAAAATTCATCTTCATTTATTCTGAAGTTGGAGCAATGGTTTGTTTATGCAAAGCTGTTCCCAGCCTGATGTAGAACTCTCTTAAAGACTTCTGATGTAGGAAAGGCAAGCTGGCTTCCCAAGTAAAGTTATGCCAAATAAGAGATACCTATATACACTCATGTGGATTAATAGTACGCACTTTCCAAAAGGATGACTGATGTGACATCCATACGTGAGAGTAAACAGACGTAAGTCACATAATGAAGCTTAGAATGACTAGTGCAAAGGTTTTCTAAGAACATATCTTAAAATGTTTGAAAAAAAATGGGTGAAAAAATCCCTGAAAGATCATTGTTTTCTTGACTTAATTTATGGTTATATAGTTAATAACCTGGAATACATGACTTAGGAGTTTCAGCTGTTTTTTTCTCAAGCACAAAAACTCATTAGTGTTATAGTTAGTGAAATAACTTACTTCTTTTGAAGGTAAAACATTAGTTTTAGTTCTCTTACAGTAATGGTTTTGGTATCGCTTTGATTTTTGATACTATAAAGCATTGCTTTGTTTGTGTCCAGTTTTATCAAATATTAGCTGATGTTTTCTTTCCATGTCATTTAGCACACAGATATATGAACTCATTTATGTGGCTGCATTCTGTGCACAGTAGGTAGAAATAGTAAGAAAATATAAGGCGTTTCTGCATGGCCATGGGCACAGTGCTGTAGCCCACTGGTTCATTTGTTCAGCAGTCACCAGTCCTGGTGACTGCCAGCACCTGAGACATGAACCAGCTGTTTTCCTCTGTTGGTGCCTGCGGCTGTGGGGAAGTGCTGTGTTTTCCCATTGGGCAAGTCCTTCACATGAGTAACAACCCCACTAGGCCCATCCACCAGCAGCCAGTGCTCTGGGAATTGCTTTCTGCTCATGTGGTACTACTGGGCTAGAGCCACTTGGAGCCTTGGTGGCCTTGCCTTTGCCAGCAGCTGCACCCTCTGGAAGCCCTTGGCTCACAAACCCATGCCTGGGAGGTGCCATGTCTTCAGTTCCCCTCCCAGCTGTGTGCTGGTTTGGCATTGGACAGGTCATGCCATGTGTTCCTGCTCCTTTAGGGACTCACTGAACTGGTCACAGGCTGCTGCGCACCATCAGGGCTTCCCACAGCAGACATGGACCTTTGGCTCTTTGGTGGCACCTAGAGAAACCAACTGCTTTTCCTTGAGGCCAAATACATCAAAAGCATTCAGCTTTTTTTCTGTTTAATGAATGAACTTGGTGAGTTTGGATAAAAAGGGACCTTCCTTTATGTCCTAGGGTGACTTTATGATGCTGATTTGTATCCTCATTCATCTGTTTAGCCCAGAAATAAGTTTTGCACCTTTAAGACTGATTCCAAGAGCAAAGCGAGGGAGAGAAGTGTGGAGTTTGTTTTCAGAAACTGCACTCACTCCTCCCCGTTCCTGTTCCTGAACTGGCTGTCTGCAGCATGAACAGACAGCGGGAGAGAGCTCTCCTTTGCTTTTTGGTTAGTTTTCAGCTAGCTGAGGAAGAGAAGTTCCCTGGAATGTGCTTTTTTTTTTTTTTTTGGAACTGTTCAAACCTGCTCTGGACTGAAAACCCAGGAAAAGACCTGGAGCTCACACCTTTGGCCCATCGTCGCATTTTCTACCACAGAAGGGACTGATAAGAGACAATGAGCCAAGTTACACCCCCATGACAAGAACTTTCTGAATTGACCATCTCTTCAGAACAGTGAGAAGTTTTATTTTTTAATAGCATTCATTTTTTATGCTTTGGAATACTTTGCTTGTTAAATAAACATATTTTTTCCACTTTTCTCCAAGGAAATCTTTTCCTGAGCCAGCTGGGAGAGGGGTCACTTGAATCTGCTTTCTAGTGAGACTGCTTTTGGAGTTTCCTCCCAAATTTTCCCTAAACCAGGATACTCTACTAGCAAAATATTAATGTTATAATTCCTGCAATTTATTTTTAGTTAAGCTTGAACAATTTGCTGTCTTTATCTTCCATTTTTCTGTGACTTAAAGAAAAAAATTTTGAATCTGGGGCAATGGGACTAAAAAGAAATTAATTATATATATTTATCTTCTGTGATAGAAAATCAATTATAAATTATGGATCTTGTACTAGTCTTATAATAGCTTCTTCTGCTACCTTTACACATGAGATGCTGTCTCTGGTTTTAAATCTTGACTTCCTTTAGGCAATAGAATGGATGTAAATTATTAGGACAAGGCTTCTGTGATTTCACAGGTGGCAGGTAAAAGCCTGGTATTTTGGAATGGATGTGCTGATCTTTTGGCTTTAAGACCATTTGGTGTCTTACCCTGTGGGTAACTCTTCTTATTGCTGACAGCCAGTGGCTTTGTAAAAGGTCATGTTATGGATATGTGTCCTGTAAATGTGCTGTCATAGCACTGCTGCTGTTTTCTGTGGAATAATTGGAGTTACCTCCCTCTTGTAAATAACTGCTGTAGCTTCTCTTCTGTCCAGACCTTCAGATAGTTTAAACTGATTCTAATTATTAATTAGTAAGATAACGTAATAATTATTTGATGTTTTAATTCATAAATTGCGGTGCACTGAAGCGTTCTCTGCTTGTATCGTAGAGGCTGCACAGGGTGTGGGTGCCCAGGCCTGTGGAGCTCTGTGAGGGGAGGCTGGGGCTGCTCCAGCCGGTCCCAACTGGATCCAACCTCCCACCACAGGGTGTGGCTGAGACACAGCTGGGCCGGGGGCACCTCGGGAAACACATGTAAGAAAGGAGAGAAAATACTACAGAGAAAAAGGGAGGAAAAACAAGTGAGAGAAGCAGCTGTGAGACCTCCAAGGTGTGAGGAGGGGAGAAAGGAGGTGCTGCAGGCACCGGAGCACAGATTCCCCTGTGGCCTCTGGAAGAGGCCATGGTGGAGCAAGAGAAGGATGTGTCCTGAAGAAACCACAGCCTGTGGAAAGCCCATGGTGGACCAAGGTAAGACTGAGGTAGCAGAAGTTGTCAATCAGCCCTAGCCCCATTTCTCTACACTGGCTAAGGGAAGATGTGGAGGAGTTGGGAAGAAAGAAATAAAGTTGAGCCTGGGGAGAAAGGGTTTTGACTAATCTATCTTTGTTTCTCAGAGTCCAAACATACTCTAATTGGTAATAAAATAAACTAATTTTCCCCAAGTCAAATCTGTTTGGCTCGTGACAAACAGATTTGGTAATTTAATTGGTAATTTATCTCCTTGTCTGTGATCTCCTGACTGAGGAACATTTCTGTCTTATTTTCTCCTTCCCATCTGTTGATTAGGGTTAGTGAGTGCCATGGTGTGACACTGGCCAAATGCCAGGGACCCATGGAAGTCCTTCTCTTACCCTCTCCTGCTACCTCCTTGAGCAGAGGAGAGGGAAAAAAATGAAGGGCTCATGAGTTGAGATAAGGATTGGGAGAAAAAAAAAAACCACTCTAAGGGAGAGGCAGGTTCAAATTTAAAGGTACAAAGTAAATTTATTATTAACAGTGTCAGAGGAGGATAATGAGAAGTAAAATAAACCTTTAAAACACCTTCCCCCCCAGCCCCTCTCTCCTTCCCACTGACAGCATGGGGAGACTGGATGTGGGGGTTTTGGTCAGTTCGTCAGTCAAGATCTTCTGCCCAGGGAGAGAAGTCATTTTTCTGTTATGCTGTGGTTTTCTGTTATGCTGTGAGGTCCCTCGCATGGGCAGTCATCCCAAAACTGTTCTGGCATGGGTCACTCATCCACAGGGTGCAGTCTTTTAAGGATAGGCTGCTCTAGTCTGGAAGCAAGGGCTCTCTCTGTCTCGGGAAGCAGAGACTCTCTCTCCCTATTCAGGTCTCCCACTGGACGACAGCTTTCTCTGACATCCGCCTCCTCTGGCATAAGCACTTTTCCTATGGGCTGTGAGTAGATCTCTGCATTCCCTGTGGACTTCATGTATTACATAGGAACAGTTTGTTTTACCATAGTCCTCACTACAGCTTGCAGAAGAATTTTGGCTCTAATGCTTTAAACAGCTTCTCCCCCTCCTTTTTTCCCCACTGACCTTGGTGTCGCCATGTTGTTTTCCCTCACACGCCTTCACTTCCTCCTCTTCTCCAACCAGAAGAAAAACTGTCGCTTGTAGGTACCATTGTTGATAAGTTCCACTAATTTAAAGATTTTTGCAAAATCTTGCAGAGTCAAGAAGCCCATGTTGTCTAAGTTCTGCATCAGGGAATCATTTGCCATGCTTCTGCTGCTGGCCAGGCGGTCCCACCACCGTTGTGTGGGCAGCAGTGGCTGCAGTGGTGCTGGCACTGTTGAACACCTCTCTTCATGAGGGGCACTGGGAAGGGGAGGCTGCCACCACTGCTGCCCCTGCCCTTTCACCTGCAGCACAGCTGGCTAGGGGTGCCCAGGCAGGCCAGACATAGAAGCACCTGCGTAATCTGATGAATTTTTCTATTAAAGACTTTTCTGTAAATATTTTTTGGATTTAGTGCAATTTAAAGATCTTGAAAAAATACACTTCAAGTAGGCATACTTGAAGTTTACTCACATATTTGCCTTTTCCTATAGTTACAACCAACCCCGAAGATGAGGCTAACCGAGTTTCTTATTAATAGAAACCTTGGGAGAGGTTAGATTTAAGCAAAACTGAATGACTGTTTATATGTGTAGGGTTTATTTTAGAACAGTTGCGTTGCAAAGGAAAGCAGGTGTGTAGCCCTTTTGGTTGTTATTATCTTTAGTAACATAGCAATGTAAAAGCATAAAATAAACACTTTAGAAAAATGTATACAAAAGAGAGAAGGAGTAGAAAAATAGCACTGCCCATGGATGCAGCAATGAGACTTGATTGTCTGTGTCTTGGTCAGAGTCATGGTTGCCATCTTGGTCTGTTGCAGGAGGGGGAAGCCCAAAAACATGAGCTCCGTGGGTTAACTTCAGCTTTTTGTGGAAAGCCCAGGTTCCACCCCTGGGGATGGGTATTTTACACTGTAGCAGCACCACTGGTCTTCCACAGGCCTCTGGTGGCAGCCCCCAGAACTGACTCTGGGCATGCTTCTGGAGCCAGGGGTTTCCAGACAGACATTGCCTCTCATGTCAGCATGGTCGGGCCAGTTATGCCCCATCTGAAGGGACAAATACCTTTAGACCTATGTGTGAACATCCCCTCTGAATGTAAATTTCCCATGCCGTCCTCAGAGAAGGTAGATGGGGGGCAGTTTTAGAACCGAGCCAGTTGTAAAACAGAAAGACATTAATGGTAAAGAGCACTGCCCTGCCTCTGCAGGGTCTGCTTTTTACCCACCTTCTCCCTTACCTGGTTCAAAACCCAGCACACACGGTAACTCCTTGTCCCCCTTGGGTGGGTGGGTGTGCAAACCCAGCCTGGCAAAGCACCCTGCTGCCTCCACAAATGGCAAGAATGTTTTAAGTCATCAACCATTAACATTCCAGTCTCTCACACTTGTAAGTCTGCAAAACATTTATGTGCACTGACTTAGGCTATAGAATGTATTTGTCTTCCTTAAATGTGAATTGCAATGTCAGCCTAAAGAATGATCTTCTGGTATTTCAGTGAGGATGCTATAGAAAAAAATGTTTGGCTCCTAAGAATCCATACTGTGGAAGTGACACATAACAGAATCAAAGCAGGTTGGTGTAGAAATCATAGCAGAACTCAGGATGTCCACTCACAGCTGAGATAAACTCATTTATATGAACCAAATCCAGACCAAGTGGAGAAAACAGGAATGAAGAAGCAAAAGCTTTGTAGTTCTGCCCTGATACAACTTTTTTTTTTTTCTCTTTTTATTGTGGGATCTTTTTTTAGTTCTCCCATGCAGTGTGAAATGTTGAGGCTAGCTGCTTCTGACTCAAGCTGATTTTCCTTTCTTCCCCTACAATGCATGCTATTTTCCTGTTATTTAGCAAGAAATGTTAAATGCAGGAAATACTTCTAGTGCTGTCCAAAAAAACTCCAAAGCCCATCCCTTAAAACAAGAACTCTTTGAATTGCTTCTCAAAGAAGAGCGAGACATGAAAGTAAGATCAGAGAATACATACCTCAGTTAAATATGAACTGTCAGAGAGTACACTCCAGATGTAGGGCAGAAGAGATAACCACTCTAATTTATTAAATAGAACAAGAGGCACATTTCCCTAAAAACTGCAATGTCTAGTGAAGGTGAGAGAACATACAAAAGCACGAACATAAGATGTGGCAAGCCTTATGGTGGTTCTGCAGTTTGAAGACTGAGGGGAAAATCAACCTGGTTATTTCTGGAATTGGAGTAAATGAGGTGGAAAAGAATAGGAATATTAGGTTGACAAGTACACAGAAGGTAAAAAGATTAGAGCAAACAGCTAATTACCATATGGGAGAAAATGTTGTTTAAAATGAAAGGAGGAAATTGCAGAAAGCTTTTTGCTGACTTATGTTACCTTGACTATATACCTTTATCTGTATTTAAAGTTCTTGCTCTGATCTCTGAGTGTTCTATTTGTTTTCAAAATCTCAAAATTGGCAAGAGATGGGGAACCAGCTGATTGGAGCAACTGAAGCATGGAGTTCCTCCTATGAAGTTTTATATATGAAAGAGGTCTTATATAAACCTAATTTTGCAAAGAACATCTAGCTCAGTGATACTGCTCTATTAGTACATAGCTTACAGTTATTTGTTATTTCTCTTCTGTAGTTCTGGATGCCAATTAATGAACTATAACTTAATTGTACCATAAATTACAAGAACAAGATGGTTTTTGTTGTTTTCTTTTAAATTTGTTTTTGGTTTTTCTTTTTTCAAGACATGGATTGTCTTAACCACCTAGATATTTAAAAAAGGCAGGATTTTTTTTTTGTTTTGTTTTTTTTTTTTTTTTTTGATTGGTTGGGTTGTTTTTTTTTGTTTATTTGGGTTTTTAATTATCTTTTTCAACATCTAAGAAGTTCTTTCCAGGTGAAATTTGAACAAGAGCCAGTTTTCTGGCAGGATTATCCTATACATAATCACATACCCCTATTGCATATACAGAAATTAACTAGTGATCAGTTAAGCCACCAGTATAGTTTTGTTTTTGTGGGACAGTAATGCTCTCTTATATCTTGATTATGAGAAATTAATCATTAAAAAATCATCTCACTAGTATCAGCCAGGTCTAACAAATTATGTTTAGTGATGTTTCAATGAAGGATCTAAACATTTTTCTTCAGTCAATTTTACCCTCAAAAATATCCAGATTTTGGAAAATTGTCTTATAAGCAATACTGGAATGTTATTATAGCTTATCCAAAATTCCATTTTGTATGTAAAGGTAAGACTACTAGTAAGAGGAGAAATGTAAGGTAATTTTTTCTGAAACTCTCAAATGGAAATGTGGCGGTTTGTTTGTTTTCTAGTCAGTTAATGTTTATCACACTGACCATATGACATTCATGGTTTTCTGAAGCAGCACCTGGAGGATAGACAAGATAGCCTAAGCTACGTGAAATCATAGGAAATGTCTCTGAGTGAGTCAGGACCTGAGTATCAACTTCTAGGTGTCCTAAATTTTCCTATCTTCGTCTTAAAATAAGTCCTAACACACACACAAAAAAGTCTTCAGTAGATCTTTCTTTCATTGTTTTCTGGAGAGCACATAGATGTGTTAGCATAGGAGAGTTTTAACGTCAAAGACACGTTTGAAATTTTGCAGTGAGTGTTTAGAGATGCATCAGGGTAAAGCCCATAATGTGTTTGCAATTCAGATGTAAAAACATTATGTTTATCATAATGCTCGCCACATCTACTGATGGGCTTATTATAAAAAGTATTAGTAATTTGTGCCTTTTTATTGCAGGTTATCTGGATTTCAGCTTCCATCATCTATTGTGAGCACAGGATCTATCCTCACCCTCTGTTTCACCACAGATTTTGCTGTCAGTGCCCAAGGCTTCAAAGCTATCTATGAAGGTAAGAACTCCTCTTACTGCGTGGTCACTGTACTTAATACGTATTTTTCACGTTGAAATGTGGTGTTTCAATTCCGTTTGGGATTTGAGTAATCGGCTGGTATTGCATTAACTGTGGGGCTTGTTTTGTGGCATTTTAAAAATATTACTTTAAAATGGACATCGTTTTGAATTTTAAATTTAATTTAAACTGATGCTGCAATTTCTGATAGGCTTTTTAACAAAATTTTTCAGGTCTCCAAAGCTGGATTCAGAGATGGATTCATTTAAATGGTTTTGTTATTATTTCCTAAATTATTTTTTAAAGCATCTTTAGGCAATGTCTAACTTAAGGGGTGTAGTGATAAAAATGAGAGACGATATGGATCCTAAATGGTCTTGAAAATGATCACTACTCTTCTCATTGTGGAAAATTAAAAAGATGAAAACAAAAATATATGGATATATAAAATTAAACAAAAAAAACAGTTGAAATGTACTGTGTGGAAGGTATAAGACTGCAGTGAAGACTCAGTTCTTGTTAGAAATAAGGCCAAGAATTTCTTGTGTCAACCAAGAATTATTCTTATTAAACTGGAATGGTACCCTTTGTACAACTCAAAGTATTAAAGAAATGATTTTATGAGAATTGTAGCCTTTATTGGGGAAACTTAACAGGTACAGTGATATTAAGTCACCTGCTTGTTGGATAATAAGGGTGTTTTGGGTGTAATTCAGGATTGTTTTCAAACTGAGTGTGTGGTGTTGCATTGATTGTTTTGGGGTTCTGTGTGGGTTTGGATTTTTTAATGGCTTTTTTTTATTTATTCATGGAAAATGCAGGGCTTCTAATACTTAAAGTTGTAGAAGGCTAATTTTCAGATTACTTCTCAAACTCCAAGTGATTTTTTTCTGTGGTTTCATAGATCTAATCCTTGACTGAGAGTATTTATTCTGAAAAATTTGCCTACAGTCAGTTAAGTGCCTGAAATGTTTTTATGATGCAGTTGATGTGGAACTGAATGTAGAAAGTAGTATGGTTTAATTGTAGCTCTTTACTAGGAAAGAATTTGCAAGTGTGTAAATCCATTACACTGGTTACCACTTTCTCTAAAGTCACAGTACCCCACAGACCACTTGGTGAGCTTTGATCAGGTTTTTCTAGGACTGTTGAAACTTTACCTTCCTTTCTTGACAGTGACAAAATCTACTCCCTATTGAGATATATCTTTCGTTCATATCTCATTAATGGTTTGAAATGATAGTGTTTTTTAAAGTCTCTACTTGAATTCAGTATGCATATTGAGGAGATTACACAGGTGTGAAAGACAGGGGCAAAGGAGGTGTCATGAGTAGCTCAAACTTCTTTGTTTTGAGCTTCTTCTCTTTGGGTGGGTACCTCACAGTATTTCTCTCCTTGGTAGCTATTCCCCCTTTCCTTTGTCCTTCAAAGCCTTAGCACCTGGTAAGTCAGCTAATCAGTCTCTTATTTTTTTAACTAATATGGGGGCTGTGAGAAGACTAAGTTTCCTTGCCATAGCCTTTATTGCTTTACAAGGCAAATTGAAAAGGAACATCAGAAATCCTGAACACACCAGGAGCTGTTTTTGTTGCCTCAATAAGAAGCTGCTTTCTATGCACCTCTATTATTCTCTCCTATGAGATGCATGCAATAGCATATTTCATCCTTTTTTGCAATCTGAGCAGTTTGTTTTTCGTATTGAAGAGCACAGTGAAAAAGGCTAAAGGACATCTCTTGACTGTCAACTTAGGAACACATGCATGGAGCTACAGGCTGTAATATAATGACACTTCCTGCTGGCCTACTTTCTTGTAAAAACCCCAGCAGGAAGAGCTGTAATTAACAGTGACAGGCAGCACCACTTTCTGGTTAAACAACACTGCCCCCTTTCAGATTTAGGGCTGTAAACCTAGCATTGTCAGTGAACTTTAAATTGATGTCAAAATGTGACATCCAGCTCTGGAAAAAATGGTGACTGTCACTCAAGTGACAGCATTTCAGTCTAAAGACAGGCAGTGGGTACTGATGGTTCTAGAAGGAATTGTAGCAGTGAAGGGTCAGGTGTTTTTTTTGTGAAGGCTTGGAGTGATTTCTGCTGCAACGGCCAGCTGATTTGCCCCATAGTTTAAGAACTTCCATAACTGTTCCCCAGACAGTTTTTAAGAGTGACAGCTTCTGGCTTCTGTGTCATATGTGATTTTAAGGCAAGTGTTCAGTTCCTCTAGGGCAGGGGAATACAGACCAGATATAACCAGTCAGAATAAGTTTTTATAATCACTCTGCCAGCTACCCATCCCTTGCTGGTTTGGTTTCCTAAACTATATGCCTATCCCTGGTTTTGGCCAGCTCTTTCATTCTTCTCTTGGGTAAATGAATTATTACTGTTCAGTTGGAAGCAAGGGGAGCATTGAAGTGCTACTGAATGCTGCTGCCAGCTGAGAATTTGGGATATTATGGGTTCAGGATGCAGAGTCTGAAAAACTCAGTAGGGCACTAAAGCAGGAAACAAGGCAAGTGAACCACTTCAATGGTGATCGAATGGCCTCTGAAGCTATACCCATACTTGGTATCCCTAGCAGAGAGAACATTACATCCTTATTCCTGCACTAAGATTCTGATCTGTGCCTTTTAGTCAGTATATTCTTCATTTATTACCTCAGCTCCTGTGCAGCAATGACATAACTGGATCCTTTGTGTTTTTAAAATGTAGAAATAAGAATGAAGCTAGAGAAATCACATTGTAGCACTGTAGCCTTTGAATATTGCTGATATTTACATGACTTAGTCTGGTTTCAACAATATGCCATGTGGATATTAACATTAACTAAATTAGATCCTTGTGGCAGTGGACCTGTGAGTTTAACAACACTGATGTAGTTGGGTAGTTACTGAACTCTTAGGCTGAAATGTAGGTTTCTTTACTGGATCATTCTTTCGCCAGATTTATATGTGTGTTTCTAAGATTTTTAACTAATAATACTTCCATTTTTCTCAGTGATCGCATCTGATCTCTAAGTTCTGATACTGGTGGAAACTTGAACTGTTGTTATTTTTTAGATAATAAAATTATCCATGGAAGATTCAGAACATCTAATTATATCAGTAAAAGAACTATGAACTTCAGAAGTAGTAAGTTCAGTTGTAGAATCAGTCAGATTAAACCATTAAATTATTTTGATTGACCATTACAATCACTGTTTAATATATAAATATAAGTTTTTAGCAATGGAATTGGAGAATTGAGGGATTAGCTCCTCTTTTTGTAGTATGTGTTTGTTTTTTATAATTGCAGTGGAATCAGCAGGAAATAGGTTTAGGCTTTGCAGGGACTGCAGAAAGAGAAAACAAAAGTACTTTGGACTTGTGCAATTTTACTTAATTCTCTGGTAAAATCAGTTTTGTTTCTACTTTTTCTAGAATGAAGTTAACAAGCACATTTTTTAAAAAAGTGCTTTGAGGGCTACATATCGAATTAAAAATCAGCATTGGTGGATCATTGTCGTAGTTTTCTTTGGAAAGTCAGATGTATTCCTCCATACAGAAACTTGCTTTTATTTGGCAATAGAGACAAATGCTCTCTAAATTTACAGCAGTATCTGATCTGCTATGCATTTATAATTTGATGTCTTTCTTCTATTAAAGTACCATGGCCTGCCAGAGAATCCAGCTGCCAAGTGGAAAAAGAGTATGCGAAAGCACAAAACTCATTCAGAATGTCTTCCTAGTCATCAACATAAAATGAAACCTCATAGAGTTTGCCTTATTTTTGGCTACACTAGTGCCTGTTACCAAATATTAAGATGTCCTCTAAGGTTAACAACTCTTGGTTCATTTTAAGGGTTTTTTTTTTGTTGATGTTTGTTTTGTGTTTTGGAGTTGTTTTTCTGGTTTAGTGGGGTTTTTTATTGTTTTGTTTTGTTTTGTTTTCTTTGGGTTTTTTTTGTTTGTTTTGTTTTTTGGGTTTTTTTGTATGTGTGGGTGTATGTGGTTGTTTTTGTTGTTTCTAACCATATTTTGTAGTGTACAACTGGTGAACACTGCTTAAACAACATGCCAGATGTACTGGACTTGGTGTTTTTTCATACCTGTCCTTGACTTTTGTTCTACAGAAGCAGCTGTTCCTTGCCAGACAAGAAAGCTGGAAGAAAGTCCTTCTGTTCTACTTGCCTGCAGGCCATATTTCCTTTTTTCTTTTGTTCTTTGATTTCTCAAAGCTTTCTGCTCACACCCAGCATTAACATTTATACTGTCATTCACCTCATCGCTCCCTTGTGCACCTTCCAAAGCTTCTTTTTAAATCCCTTTTGACATCAACAGCAGAAAGCAGTGATGCACTTCTATGGTGTATAGCCTTTGAAGAAATTTTCTGGTTTTTTTCACCTATTGCAGGTCGTGTTCTTCTTGAGTATCTGTTACATGGTAGGGAATAGTTTTATTTTGGTTGGTGTTTGTTTTGTGTTATTTGGTTTTTTTTGATTGGTTTGATTTTTTTTTGTCATTGTGTTTTTGTTGTTCTTTTTTTTTTTAAGGTTTGATACTTTTGGCTGTATAAAATAAACAAAAAAAAAAAATTGAAAAATTTCCTCTACCAATTTAGTATGATTCTGTGAGTTTGCCAAGGTAATTTTCCCAACACTGTGACTTTTTCCAGTTAACATGGACCCCAGTGAACATAATGGACTTCTGAACTCAAGCTAAATTGTCCAGAAGTTTCCCTCTATCAAGTAGCAAAATACCTTTTCTGCACTCAATTTTAAGAGTAAAATTTTACTTGTCATTTGTTCAGTGCTTGAACTGCTTGCTACTTGCTGTCCATGAGTCTGGTTTATGGCCTTTGTAGTTGTTCTCTCAACAAACTCTGATACGATGATGAGAGTAGTTATTTTCTGGGAAGGGATGAATCATCCAATGGATAATCTGAGGCAAATACTTCAAGTTCTCAGTAGGAAGCTAAATTGGCAAGAAAATACCAACTTTATGCAACTTGTATGCATAATGATTCCTGCTGTTCTGAGATGAGTAGTCTCCTGAATCTTCAATCCAACATTGCCACAGTTATCTCTGTGGTTTAGTCATGGGTGCTGTTTTATCTATTAGACAATATTTAATTTCATAGAATCAGAGAAGATTGGGAGAAATTGCAAAAATCATCTATCTCAAGACCCAACACCACCATGGCAGGTAACCCTTCCATTAGCAGATTCAATCATTGGAACAATTTTGATTGTTCCAGTGATGTGAAACTGTGAATGAGAAACTGTGAATGACTTGGGAACATCAGTGGATTATTAATACATCCAGCTCAGAAAGCTCCAAAAGATTCTAATGAATATCTAACGATGAACTTGAGGAGTTAGCAGTTTGTTCAATATTCTCTTGTGTGGGTTTTGTGAAGGATTCAGTTGTCACTCCTAAACCTGTAAATATTTTCTATTCTGCTGTGGTTTTAGGAGAAAGAAGAAGTGTAAATTCTATGAGTTTAATATTTTTAAACATTAATGGCACAAACAGCCTTTTCATAGCATTTCTGTGTCCAGAAAACTTAGCTAACATTAATGCTGTAGTAAAAGCTGCTGCTGTTGTAAATATAATATTGACAAATTTTTTCTGTTAGTGTAATTTGCCATAAGACCTTTTAATAGGCTGATATATTTCCTATTTTTAGTTAAATACTTGCTATTTTGGTGGTCTTTTCTTTTCAGACTGAGATGTTTGTTGAACCTTTTATTATGTGTTGATAGAGGCACACGATGAAGTAACCCAAAAATTTTAAGTAATGAAAGAAGAGACTGAAAAAGGATCTTTTTTTTTAAAGGCTGAAATTTGTACTTTTTACCTGTCTAGAGTGGAAGTATTGTTTCTGAGAATGAATGTAGGTATAGATTTCCTTTGTCAACTGCAGTCCTTGCAAAGGAAAATGTTTGGGTTTTTTTTCTTTCCTTTAGCAACTTTTCTTTAAAATAACACTCTTTTTTTGTAACAATATCATATGAATGACTGTTAATGATGACATACAGGAAAGAAATCATTACATGCAGTTTAAAAAAAAAAAAACCTTATATTTCAGGTATCAAACCTTGCTATATTTAGTAGTAGCAAAATCTCAGGGCAGAAGAGGTCGACAGGGCTGTGAAACTGTTCCGTAAGACCTCTGCTACTAATCTAGAATATCAATTATTTAGATATGAAAATATTTTTAACAATCTCAAATAAACAAAATTATTTTTAATTTTACGTAAATTCAGAAAACTTCTGGAAAATTAAATACTGTGTTTGTGAGGAGAGATAAGTAAAATATTCTGCTTGTGTTCTGAAGTGTATGAATGGGTTAAAGAAGTGAAATTCCTTTCACTTAAATGTTGAATTTCAGCAATATTCAAAGGACCAGGAGTAAGAAATCTGGAATGTTATTTCCTTAAAATGTCCAAGGCCAGAAATTTCCCAAAAGGAGGTTCTAGGAAATTCTTTCCTGGAAAAAAAAAAAAAAATGCACTGTACTGAAAATTGTGACAAAATAGACCCTACTTGAATTGTCTAAAAATTAAAATAAATATTGCAGTTCTCATTATCAACCCATGAATTTTGTACCTAAATGAAGAATGACTTTTATGTTACATTATGAGCATTATGTTAGCTAATTTGTAAGGTATGTCAGCTGTGTTTTACTTTCCAGCTTTCACGCAGGCTCAATCTTTCCAGCTCAGTCCTTAATGAGGGAATGGCATCCTTCCTGTGGCTGGTAGCCCTTGCAAAAGTAATTACATGTTTTAAGATAAGCTCTTGGGACTGTCTTTTTGGCTGCCTCTGATTCTGGAAGGGAATATTTTGTGCCTTCTGGTGACTTACTGATCCATGCAAAGCTACTGTGACTTTTGTCCTTGGTACATAAATCAGTAGCAAACACCCTGTTCGTGGCTCGTACCTAGTAATGATTTAGTGGTTTTGTAGCCTCCGTCTACAAAATTCTTATTTCTGCTACTATTTGAGATCACAAACCCAAAAGAAAAATGTTTTGGTAAAAGTGGCCTTATTAGAGAGAGCTATTAAGACGTTGATCCTCTGCTCCTAGGGGGTGCCAGTCCTAAACCAGAACAGCATATTCTAGCATGGAAAACAGAAGTGGAAAGTCAGTGTAGTAACAGAATTGCTTCTCTTTCTGTGCAGCCCAAAGAACTTACTACAGTGGTTCCATGCCCCTGCTATATCCTGAGAGATTATCATCCCAACTCTGCTTATATTAATATCCCATTTCATGTTCTTTCTAGTCTGTTTTCATTGATGTGTGTTTGTATGACTAATATTAACTTGTGAAAAACACTTCAAGAGTTTTTTGAAATGTCACAATTATCTAAGTGCAGTCATGGCCTCATCTGAATGAGTATTAAGGTTGTTGTTGTGATTTAGCCCCAGGGGGCAGCTGAGCACCACGCAGCCACTGCCTCACCAGCCCCACCATGGAATGCAGGAGGGAATTGGAAGGGTAAAAGTGAAAAAAATGTGTGGGATGAGATAAAGACAGTTTAATAGTTAAAAAGCTGCATGTGCAAGCAAAACAAAGTAAGGATTTCATTCACTGCTTCCCATTAGCAGGCAGGTGTTCAGACATCTCCACAAAAGCAGAGATCCATCATGTCAGTGGTTACTGGAGAAGGCAAATGCCATCTCTCCAAACATCCCTGAGGAGTGGCAGCCCTAGCCAGACTCCAGCCTTGCCTGTTTGATTGCTGGGTATGCCACCAAATGGTGTAGAATAATCCTTTGGTCAGCTGGGGTCAGCTCTCCCAGCTGTGTTCCCTCCCAACATCTTGTGCGCTTCCAGCCTAGTCATTGACAGCACAGAAAAGCCTTGACACTGTGTAAGCTCTGCTCAGCAATTTCTGAATCCTCCCTGTGTTATAAAAACTGTTTTCATCACAATTTTAAAACTCCATTCTGTCTTCTATGAAGAAATTTAATTCTGTCGTAGCTGGAACCCAGACAAATGTGCAGTGTGATCATAAAATCCCATATATCAGTGTTGTAGGTAGCTTAAAAGAAGAACCTCAAACAAACAAACAAAACCCAAAATAAGAAAACCCCACTCTTACTGAATAGGAAGAGACTAGCTTTGCCTCTCCTCTAGTCCTTCTGTCTGGACTTTAATTTTTTAAGTTAAAATATTTTCTCTTGATCTGAAATAGTTTGATAAGCAAACAAGATCAGAAATTCCATAATTCTAAAATTTTAATGGATTTTTTTTTAATTCATCTATATAAGGAATTTAAGGAATTTGTCTCTTCTCCAAACGCTTTTCTGAAACAAGCCATGCAATGTGACTTAACAGAGTTGGCATTTTTGTTTGTTCAGTTCTACAGCCAAATGGGATTTGGTGGAATAACTTTTTGTTCATAGCCTTGCAGATTTGCTGTAGATAGAATTTTAAGCAGCCTGTGTCCTTCCCTACTCACTCCATATTTATTGCAAACAGCAACTGATGTGCCAAATATCAGCATGCCCGTAGTTAAAGAAGAAACCTGTTTTCTGTTCAAATTCCATTTTGTCTGGGCTTAGCCTTTTCCCTTTTACCAATGTGGAACTCAAAATACTGCCAGCATTTTGGGCATGTTGCCTAAGTACTTACAGGAGATTTTTGATGCATTTATGTATTTGGTTGAAAAGTTAAACCATAATTTGTTACTGGACATTCTCAGTAGTGCTAATTTACCTTCAGATGGTCCCAGATTAAATGCAGCTGTCACTTACCTAGATTTTATTGAATCTGACTATGACTTGATTAATTTGTGGCCTTATTTGTAAAGCAAGTTTTTTTCCTTTGGCTGGCATAAAGTAGGGGAAGTTGTAAGGGACTTTTCAACTCTCTGATAATAAAAATGCATTTCCAGCCATACCATTCTGGTTTGTTGTAGTCTTTACATTGCTTATATTTTTTTATTTTATTTTCCTTAACTTAAAGTAGTATCATTTTTTAATATAAAAACTATATTTCTACCTTTATAGAAAAGTCTCTGCAGCTTACTAAGAGCTACTGTTGATTACTACTTTGTATTTATTATGAATCTGCCTCCAATGGCAAAGATGACTTAGGGATTTTATATCTTTTGTTACAAAAATAAAAGAAAATTTAAAAATCTCTATCTCATCTGGAATCCTTGTTTCCAGATTTTTATTCTTTTAAACTGGCAGAAGGTGTACTGTGATGCCAGGTTGAATCAGTATTTCTGGAATAAACCCCTGTGGGTTATTAGGATAGAAAATAGGAAGTTGGATTTGCTATGTTACTGTAGCCAGCAGCTGTTATCCTGATTAATTTAAGGTTGTATAATTTGCTGTGTTAGATGGATAGTTAGCACATAAATACAGTCACATACCTTGCTTCTCATCTTCTCTTGTATAACTAAACCATTAATAACTGCCCTTTGAATTACTTTTTTTTTCATATCCTTCCCATATATTGAAGGTTTCATTTGCATAACTTTTCAAGTTTTCCTTTTGCATTTTGGATAATGAGGCAGATAGATGGAAGTTTGCAACAAAATATACTCATCAAAACAGGCCTGTCTAAAGTTTTACTAAGGTGCTGATCTTAGTAATGAAGAAGATAGCTGGGAAGTCACTAATTTGTGGATTGTGAAGAAAAGGATTAGATTGCTTGTAGTATACATAATGTAGACACTGCATTTTTAACTTAAACTTTTGAGATTTGTTCAAATCTATCACATGATCCTCACCTCCATGTTTTTGTACTATCTATTGGACTCTTTTGTGTATCGAATATCTAAATACTGTTTATTCACCCAAATAATCTCATTAAATTTATTAGGTATATGTGTTGCTATAAATGAGTCTGCAAAACCATTAAGAGTACTTGTTAACTCTGTATTTTGTGTTTTTATCCTTTAACACTTTAAAATCTTTTATCTTGTATATAGTGGAGGACTTCCTAAAACATTTATAGAATTATTTATGCATGGAATACTTTAGAGAAATCTTGCTTTAAGTTTCTTTGAAGCTGGCTTATAGGATTGACTTGAAAAGAGCTATGGAGGCTTGGAAGGTCACACAATCTCTTTGACTGTATTAGATCTGTGCCTTTCTTACAGTTGCTTAAGAGCACAAGGCACATCTGTGTAGTGTCAGTGGATTGTAAACCTGAAGTCACAAGAAGGTTAAAGCAGCAGTTTTGGATACGCAAAACCCTTATTTATAGGGAAAGTCAGCATTCTTTCTGTGTGTATCTATGGAAATCCAAAATTGTTAGAGCAATCAGTCTTGAGTATCTACTCATTATTAGTCCAGATGAAATTTTTACAGAAAAGGAAAAAAGAACAAGAGAGTAGTTATATTTGCACAAACAATTATTGGTTTCTGCTCTTTTTCCTAGCATAATTCTTATTCTTCCTGTGCTCATCTGGATCCACTAGCTGATGTTTTCTTCTTCATCAGTTTAGGATGCACTTGAGGTTACTCATATTTAAAATTATTTTATATGTTTTCTCTTTCTTCCATGGTCTGCAATTCCACGTCTCATCCATACTTAATATGGTGTCCTATGCATGTTAACTACTACTCTTTTGGTTTTTTGTTACTCCTAAACCCAGTTTTGTCCGAGTCTGCATTTCGGTAGTTGACCATGAGTGAGTTGTCCATACCTTTGGGCTCTCTAAAGCCAAGTCTTTGTCTCATCTCTTATTGTTCCTGTATTTCCCTGGACTGTATCCTTTATCTCTGCTTCTCAAAGACTCAAAACAGGCTTGTATTTCTCTGAACCATGTCATTGTGCCAGTTGAAAAATTCTTCATTCTGCATAGACTGTTTGCTAGACTTATTAATTTAAAACTCTGGTTGTACCATCAGAAAAAATGGGAGGCAAAATAAAGGAAACCAAATTAACCTTAGCCACTCAATTAGAGAAATTGCTATTGCAGCTAAATGAAGTAAGGCAAAGCTGCAGGCAAGTTTGAGAATTTCATGAAGGGTGAACCTGACTGTAGCAAGAATCAGTCCTGAGGCCTTGCAAGCCCTTTATAAAGCTTATGGTCTGTTACTGAGGATGGCAGTACTGGATTAGAGGGCTTCACAGTCATAAATCATGGCATGCATAAAACAGTTACGTCTCCTGCTACAGCTTTAGTTTTCAAAATTGCCTTTTTAATCAAAGTTTTCATCAGAGGTCTCCAGAGAACTGTTGACTGTGAGATCCTTGCCTGGTCCATGTACTACCCAGCAGCTTGGGTGACCCTTGCCTGACTAGCTCCCTACATTTGTGATAGCTGGATAAAGAGCTATTCATAAAAGATTATAATCATTAAATATTTCAAAAGCCAATTAACATTAGAGGCCTATGTTAACATTAGGGAAATAATCTCAAAGCAGAAGTTTCTGTTTGCCTTCTTTGACTTTGCAATTTGAAGGACTACCTTAGGTGTCAGAAAGTTGAGCATTTTAATCATAGAATAGTTTGGTTTGGAAGGAACATTAAAGACCATCTCATTCCAACTGCCTGCAATGAACAGGGGCATCTTTTTCTAGATCAGATTGCTCAAAGCCCAGTCAAACCTGACCTTGAATGCCTCCAGCAATGGGACATCCACAACTTCCCTGAGCAACCTGTTCTAGTGTTTCACCATAATCTTGTAAAAGATGTTCTTATGCCTAATCTAAATCTACAAAATGCTTTAAAGCCTTGTCAGTCTCCCTAATACTTCAGATCTTGTTGAAGAGTTTCTCTCCATCATTCTTACAGTTTTAGGCACTGAGATCCCAGTGGGATCTCCCTGGAACCTTCTCTATGGTGAACAATCAAACTCAGCCTTTCTTAACAGGAAAGGTGTTTCATGGCCTGCCCCTGGACCTGCTCTAAGAGATCTGTGACGTTCATAAGCTGGGGCCTCCAGACCTGGATGCTGCATTTTGGTTGGGTCTTACAAGAGCAGAGTAAAAGGGGATAATCCCCTGCCTCACCCTGCTGGTCTCACTGCTTTTGATGCAGCTCAGGATATGGGTGGCCTTCTGGCCTGTAAGTACACATTGACTGCTCACATATCCAGGCAATGTGTACTTATAGGCATCCAGGCATCTTATTCACTGCTGTTCCTGGATCTCTCTTCACGGGGCTATTCTCAACCCATTAATTCTTTAGCATGCGCTGATATCAGCAAGTGCCCTGTGACCTCAATCCTAATTGCAGGACCTTGTACTTGGCCTGATTGAATTTCATCAAGTTTCCATGGGCCTATTTGTCAACCCTGACAACATCCTTCTGGATGACACCCTTTCTGTCAAGCATGTCAACTACAAAACTCAGCTGCACACCTGCTGAGGCTGCACTCAATCACGTGTCCTTAATAAAAGTATTGAGCAGTATCAGTCCTGATATGACCCACGAGGGGCACCTCTCATGATTCATCTCTATTTGGACAGTGAGCTGGTAACCACCATCTTGGGATGCAGCTATCCACCCAAGTTCTTCTCAATTGACTGGTCCATCCATCAAACCCACATCTTTCCAAATTAGAAGCAAGGAAGTTTGGGGGGACTGTATCAACATCTTGCAGAGGTCAAAGTACTGCTTTGAGGCTCAGGGACTTGAAAGATGAGGGAAGAGCATTTGCCAGTGAAAACAGAAACAAAAAAAAGTCAACAAGTACCTCAGCCTCCTCCATGTCCTCAGGAGGAATTTTTTCAGGGAAAGGGTGGTAAAACATTGGAATGGACTACCCAGGGAGATGGTGGAGTCACCCTGAAGGTGTTCAGGAAATGACTAGGTATGGTACTTAGTGCCATGGTCTGGTTTACAACAAGTGGATTAGTTAAGGGTTAGATTCCATGATCTTAGAGGACTTTTCCAACCGGAATGATTGTGTGATTCTTGATTTATTGGGGGAGTACAGGTTTTTTGTCTTCTTTTTCTGACTAACACACCTGCAGAAGCTGTTCATATTTTCACATCCCTTGCCATATTCAGCTCTAGCTGTGCCTTCCTGTGCTATCTTGATCCCCTCCTTCCATTCCCAGGTTCCATGCTTATATTCTTCTCAGTATTTGTGCCTGCTTCTTAATCTAAGATTTAGACCACGTACCCAGCTTTACAGAAAGTCAGCATTTGAACTGACAGGATCTTTAGTAGAAATATATGCTTCACCTCAATGGAAATCCCTCTTACTTGAAACTTAGTTTGAGAATGCTATCTTATTAGATAATTTTTAATTATTCTACATATTTGAGTTCTTTGGTTCTTTGGAATTCTTTCATTTTGAAGGCTGGAGAGAAGTCATGAAACTTTCTAAAACAGAGTTTTTCAGGCTCTCGCATTTTGGTTTTGAGATGAAAAACTGGTTTTGGAAGCCAAAACTTGTGAGAAAACTGGTATCTCTGCTGCAAAATGTGTGAAATTTTGCTGACTTCTTAAAAGATGCAGTCAATTTAATGTACACTGAATATGCATCATCCTGGTGGCAGCATAGGAAAACCTGCACAATCATCCTCTTTGAATTTCTTGAGTGACTGTGGATACCTTGTAAGTGAAGAAGTCTCCTAAACTGACTGGAAATTAGATTTGTGCCTGCCTGGGTTTTACCTTCCAATACATCATGGCTGTAACAAAGAAGCTGGGGGGATTTTGGTTTTAGGAGCTTTGGGTTTTTTGGGAGATTTTTTGTTGTTTTGGTTTTTTGGTTTATTTTTAATAATAGCTTCCTTGATATTTAAAATCTTATTCTGCATATTATATTTAAAAATGTCGATTGTATTAAAGTACTGAGAAGGTGCATTTTGGGGAAAAATGAGTTAAGCAGTGAATGATTGGATGGCTGTAGGATACTGAAGTTATCTTCAATGCTGTCAAGTCAGCTCTTCTGTAAAGCAAATGGCAACATTGATTCAGTAAAAGAACGTGGAACATATTTCAGTGCTGCTCGTTTGATCAATCTTCACCTGGACAAAGAAAAAGCTTTTCCAGCATTGTGTTGTTGGGATGTGTGTTTTCATTTGGTTGGTTGGTTGTTTTTTTCTCATTCATTCCTGACTTTAATCATGATGAAGTCTTCATGTAAAATAGCTTATTTAGCAGAAGAAGTCTTTAAATGAAAGAAGAGTCCTCCCACCCTGCATGTGAGAAGTCAAGTATGTGTGGAGTTCACTCTGCTTGCAGATAATTATTTTTCTGGAAGCCTCACCAGAATTCTATGACAACTGCAAATTCTAAAGATTACTTCTCTTTGCTCACTGCGTGCTTGTCAGTAGTGGGTTTTCTTCATGTTTAAGATGTAGCTTTTAAAAGAAAATTGAGAATAAAACAAAAGTTAAAATATTATTCTCTGTTACATGATTTGGAAAATTAAATGTCATAATCAACTTCTAGAGGGCTAAAGCAGAGATGTTTTTTTCAGTGCTTAGGTCACACTCAGCACTTCAAAGCCATTTTAGGGATTTAGCTACCCCTTAAATCTTCTTTTTCGTTTTTTTTTTTAGACTTAGATAATAACCAACAAAAACCATAAATCTTTTTCTTTAAAGATAAGCTCTATATTATAGGAATTTGACTTTCTGTTTGGGTTGTGTGTGCTATGGTCTGTGTGAGAGATAAGGGAGCGTAAGTGGGAAGAGAAAATATACTCCTTGTAGGCTTAGCGATTTCAAGCTGTTGTTTGTGAAACTCATGATCAGGTCAGAATTTTGTTATTTATACACAGGTTCTTTGAGTTTTTAATTTTTTTTTCTCAGAATACTGATGTGAATGAAAAATACAAGAAAAATGTACTGGTTGGAGTTTTTTGTCTGGGTTTTTTGTTTGCTTTTCATTGTATTTATTTATATTTTCTAATGATTAGTTTGGTTTGGTTGTTTTAGGTAGCAGTAGAACTGACTCTACTTCTTGCACACTGAATCTCTAAATCCTGGTAATTGCAAACTTTTCACTCAGAAAAACAAAAGTGGTAGTGGCATTTTAAAAAAAATCCAGACTGAACAGAAACCAAAAGAAGCACAAACCAAACTCACAAAAGAAACAATAAAACCTACGCAGCAATTTACTAAGCTCCAGGGAATAAATACAGAATACAACTGAATACAGCCTTTGCTAACAATTAGTAAAATATGAGAGCAGGTATTGGTACAAGTATTGCTTTAAACTTTTTGGGTTTATTTATTGGTTTATTTTTTTTTTAATTTTATTTTGCTACCCATTTGCTATTGAACAGGCAGAAACAAGGCACATGCGTGTTTGTTTTTCCCTCCACTCTACTATTATCAAGTGCAGATCCAGTAGAGTATGCACTTAATAAAATTGCTATGCCTACAGACCCATGTCAAAATAATATTTTATTAACAGATTTAAGAAATCACTAGATTTTTTGTGGGCATTTATTAAGGAAGTTTATGATTATAGTCTTGTTAAAATAATTAATGGTCACGACTTCACGTATCAGATGTCATATAGAATAGAGATCTCACAACCATTAGTGGTTAGCAGCTAACAAAGTTTTCTAAGACTAAGTCCACTGGTATAACTGGTGTGATTGTGCTCAGTCAGTTTAAAGTGTTCTCAGATGTTTTGTAGAACTCCGCATTCCTACAGTTTAATTTGGTGCAAATAAAAAATTGTGAAATTAGTGAAGTAACGTTACAGAAAAAAATTAGTTCATTACTCTCATTTTCAAGATACAGATTTCTTTTTTAGTATATTTTAAACTGTTGAGCGCTTTTACATTAAAAACTACTCTTCTCAAACACTGCTTATGTCAGTAACTTGTCTAGTTGTCTAAGTGTTTTTTTCAGATCAAAGTTGACATTATGTGAATATTCAAGAACAGTAGTAGTAAACTTCTTTCAGTCAGCAGACCAGCCTATACTGGTACAATGGAAAAAATCACAATTCTTTATTTGTAAATCCATGTGGTATATTCTAATGGTAGCTATGAGAATGATGGGCCAAAATTAATGTCTTATTTTGTGTTTTGATGCTTTTGTATTTTTGTGCCATGATAGGTAAATTTTAGTTCAATGGAAGTACAATGCCAAAAATATAGACTTTTAAAAAAAGGTAAAATTGATGCCCCCAAACCATTTAATTAAGCTCTGTTTTATAGTGTTTTTAAGTGTCAAGACTCAACAAACAATTTTGTATTAATTGTGATACAAAATTGAAAGCAAAATGTAGACAGTGAGTTGATGAGACTGTAGGTGGCAATAAGAAGGCATAAATCCGTTGAGGTCCAGGTGTTTGAGTTGAGATCATAGGAATGAATGGTCTTGGACCTGAATCTGTGATCACTAAAACAGAACATTAAAATTAGCAGGTCTGCCTGTACAAGATAAAAGAAACCATGAATAAGGCCAGTGTTAAGTTTGCCTGGTGTATACTTATGTGAAGCATTTGCATGAATATTAAATGAATTTTTAAAACACCTCAGGGATTTAAAATATATTATGACTTGTAAAACAAAACTTATGACATTAAAAGAACAGGTAGTAAAGGCAAAACTATTAAATCACATCTAATATTGTGTAAAGTGACAAAAGATAGGCTAAAAAGCTATGGTACCCTAAATTGCAGCTCATTAATATCAAATTAGTCTCCTTCTGATGAACTGATAAAACTGAATAATTTTTTAAAGGAAGAGAGAAAGAACATTAGAATATAATAAATTTGAAAACTTAATTTAGATTTTTTTCTTTGGCTTATGTTGGGAAATAGTTTTCTTTGAAATTCTAACTGGTTTAGGGACATATATTGGAGGCGTGAAATTGAAAATATTTAAAGCTAATTAAACATTGCAAGAGCAATTTTCTTTGTCAAAACCTAGGGAACCTCTTAAAGTCTAGACAATTTTTAGACTGTTTAATTGTGATTTACTCATATGTTACATTGACACACATGGTAATGGGAATCCTATGGACCTGTCAGGATGGGTATGCTGCATAAAAAAAAAGTTTGGAGCCCATACCTTTTGATTAATGTCATGTATATTTGGTTTTTTGTGAGAGAGAAGCAGCTCTAATACTTAAGTTCTCATGCCTCTGATATCACAACTATATCTACACTAAGCATAATTCACTTCAATTCTCATGTGACAGATGCCATTAGGTACTTGTTTCAATGAAGACTTAGCTGCTTATACTACAGAACTTTAGGTTAAAGAGGGGAAAAAAATGTCTGCAGCCGATCTCCCACTCCACAGATGCACTGAAAAGACAAAATATGTGTGAGCAAAATTTACAAATAATTGGAGGGAATAAGATCTCCACTTGTGGTTGCAGACTGTGTGTCACCTCGGTGGCTGAGCTCAGGTTGTTCCTGTGCAGCCTTTTCCCTCTGGAGAGCCCGCGGTGTGCGCGCTGACACAACGCGGCTTCCCTCGCACTGGCGGCTCCCAGTATGCCTTCCACAACTTGCATTGCATATTGCCAGAAGTGGTTATGCGGCTGTAGAAGCAACAGTTCTGTATTTTTCTAAGTTAGTGGAACAGGGAGGTTCCCTCACTGGTTGATTCAAAACAGTTAATTCTGTCTTGTATGGGAGGCAAGGAGAGGACAACCTGTATTGTCAGAACTCTTGATTGCATCGATCAAATGATGTTTTGTGTGGGGTTTTTTTTGTTTGGTTGGTTGGGTGTTTTTTGGGGTTTTTTTTGTGGGGTTGGTTCGTTTGTTTTCCCCTGAAAAGTCAAGCAGTAGCTGCATGTTATATTGATGTAATTTATAGAATATTGTTAGGAATTATGAGATAACTTACTATGGTTGAGTTAGACTGACATGTGACCTACCTGAAACAACTTCTGTTATATTAACAGGCAGTCACTCTTTGCTATCTCCATATCCTTGCACAGACTTCAAAATATGTGTGTATATGCAGAGCATTTATACCAGAAATGAACATCTGAAGCTATAGCATCACATCAAGGTAGTCACAATGTAGTCTGGTTTTACTACTTTCTGTGTAAGAACTTCACCTCAACTGTTCTCCTTAGACTTAGTTTCTGAAAAGGTGCTACTGTAAAATTTTAATTCTGGTGTTTTGTTTCTTCAGAGAGTAGCTGTGAATCAAGAGATGAGCTGCCAATCAGTGGCTAAATTCTGTATTGGTCACTTCACTCTGTCCTCAGCTTCTTTCTAGCTATAAAAGTGCAATTAGTTTGACTCTTACAGGGATTTTGAAATACTTTATTAAAAAATATCACTGCAGAATGAGAACCTTACTTGTATGTTGTATATGACCTTACTTGTATGTTTTATATGGGGATATTCAATTGAATCTTAGACCTGTAAGGTATTGAGACATGTAGAAACCGTTTCCTTTTTCCTTTTTCCTTTTTCCTTTTTCCCCTTTCCTTTTTCCTTTTTCCTTTTTCCTTTTTCCTTTTTCCTTTTTCCTTTTTCCTTTTTCCTCTTTCCTCTTTCCTCTTTCCCCTTTCCCCTTTCCTTTTTCCCCTTTCCTTTTTCCCTTTCCTTTTTCCCCTTTCCTTTTTCCCCTTTCCTTTTTCCCCTTTCCTTTTTCCCCTTTCCTTTTTCCCCTTTCCTTTTTCCCCTTTCCTTTTTCCCCTTTCCTTTTTCCCCTTTCCTTTTTCCCCTTTCCTTTTTCCCCTTTCCTTTTTCCCCTTTCCTTTTTCCCCTTTCCTTTTTCCCCTTTCCTTTCCTTTCCTTTCCTTTCCTTTCCTTTCCTTTCCTTTCCTTTCCTTTCCTTTTCCTTTTCCTTTTCCTTTTCCTTTTCCTTTTCCTTTTCCTTTTCCTTTTCCTTTTCCTTTTCCTTTTCCTTTTCCTTTTCCTTTTCCTTTTCCTTTTCCTTTTCCTTTTCCTTTTCCTTTTCCTTTTCCCTTTCCTTTCCTTTCCTTTCCTTTCCTTTCCTCTGAATTCTAAATGGCACACCATGGCCTTCTGAATGTTGGCTGGAAGAATCCAGTGGACATTGTTCCTAAATGATTACAGGCTTCTACACGATCACCTCCTTCACCCCTTCTGTTTGTTTTTGCTAATGGTCATACATAAAGTCTCCATTTCCTAAAACAGTTTTTAGTTTTGACTTATTTGTTCCTGGTGACCTCAGCTGACTTTATCTTAATGTCTTAATATCTAAGAAAAAAATAGTGTTTATAATCAGAGCTCATTCAAACATTTTTGTTTCAAGGTGCCTAATAAGTAACAGTTACCTGTAAAGACACATTTCTGTATACCTAGAAATCTTACATGAATTGAATTAAAATTAATTTTTATTTCAATTTTGTACAAAATTTTATAAAGCTTTATTGTTTTATAAGCCTACTATAGTTAGTTTTAGATATCTTTAGGGTTGTACCACATCTAACATGTAGTGTCTACCTGTAGTGAAGAAATTACTTTAATCTTAACATTCACATTCCTTCTCCTGGTTACTTCTGTTGTCAGAAATATTGAAAAGACAAACAGGGAGGTAAAGATGCTTGCTGTAAGCAATTGCATGGGTCATTAGTTAAAGTGAATGTTTAAATGGATAAATGATACCCTTCAGATTATAAACATGGACTTAAATTATTGAAAATTCATAACTCAGCAGAGTTTTATGATCACTAGTTGGGTGTTCCAACCTCTAGATGAAACATAAAACTGAAAATCTTTTGAAGTACTGTATCATATGGTTAAATTTGGTTGTTATAATATCTGATACATTATACTATGATACCTATTTGATGCTTGCATATATACTGAAACATGTTAGAGTGAATAATATATTGCTCCCTATATTTAGGGAACTTAGGAAATAACACCAAAATAGATGGAAATTTATGCCTGCCTTCTGTTGCTTCTCTTGCACACAAAAAGTAGAAAGCCAAGATGCAGTTATAAAAACATACATGCATTGTGACAGTAATAAAGAAATTAATTCCGATATTTTGAGCTATGTTCTTGTTGCAAAAAGACTGAATTTTGATCAAACTGTTTCTTCACTTATTCTTTAGATCTTCATGTATATTCATATAATTATAAATCAAAGTTTGCCTGCAAATTACTTAATTACTCATCCAAGCCATTTTTTTATAAGTGTGTTTTGAATGGCAGGAGTTAAAAAATTTAACTTGTAATTAGGTAGTTTGGGTGCTATACCTCTTTGTGAATCTTAAATTTAATATGGCATTGATGGCAGCTCCACTTTTTCTGAGAGGCTACACAGACTGAAGTTAGAGTAATCTAATCTTCTGTGAGGACCCAATCAAAATACTTCACATAGTGGTACAATTTCTGTCCCTGAAATTAAAATTGAGAACAAATTATGGAATACTTTAGAGGCCTTTATGATTTGAATGGTACAAAGAGGCTCTTGTGTAACTGTTGGTGTTCAGTTCTAATTCTGACATGTAAGTGGACTTCTCCTAGGTTCCCTCTTAGTTTCTGAACAAGCCAGAAACTAATGAAACAGATGGTGATCCTCCCTTGTTTCTGCAGGAGCTTGTGCAGCAGCATCAAACCACCAGGGAATAGCAGAATGCTTCTTCCAGTGGAAGATCATCCTTGCAATGCAAAGATCATGCCTAATTTTCATGCAGTGTTCCATTTTGAGATTTGTTGTATCTCTGTTCTGCTTTTTCAGAACAAGTAGATTGCAGTCTGTTGGATGAGCTGTAGATACTGAGCACCAGGAGCTATATAAAAATACTGTTAGGTGAGTGGCAGACAGACTACAGTTTTTAAATCAGCAAAGTGATTTGCCACCAAGTGAAGTGATGGGCTGAGTGAGATCCAAAAATATCTCTGCTCTGGACTTAGAACTATTCAACACTTTTGGAAGCAGCCTGAGGAAGAAACAGGTACCATTTCATTTCAAATTGCATTAAAGTAGCTGCAAGACCAGGATATAATGGTATAAGCATAAACAAGGGAAATGATCTGAAGGAAAATCAACTCTCTGAACAAATAAGTTGACAGTCAGAAAAGCAGAGATAAACTTTTTTACTTTTATATAGTCAGAACCTTTGCATATGTACTACACATTTCAGGAGAGACCAGCTAGAAAGCATTACCCTAGAAAACCCTTTAAAAGCTTGTAATGGATCATGAGTGAGCATCATTCTAATGGGGGGAAGAATCAGTGCTACAGTTAGAGGGAGAATAAGTTAAATAATTCTGAAATACTGTTCTGTATCTTCCTGCTACAGCCTTGTATTTCACTCTAGGCAACACAATTCCAGAAATATGTAGACAAAGAATTTCCACAGAGCAGCAGCAGAAACAATGAGAGAGCAAAGTGACTTAACTGAGACTTTGAAAGGAAATAATTCTCAAATCTCAACAAGAGTAAGAGTTGATAGTCTTTATGGATATAAAAAAAAATAGTATGACAAGAAATTTGAATTCTGTTTCACACATCTGCTCCAGGCAGAAAGAATAAGCATCATTCACTTTTATCTTAAGTATAGTTATGAAGTTACTTTTTTAGTAGTGTGACAGTTGAAATTTGTTTACCTTCATTCTTGGACGAGTTCCTGTTCTAAAAACCATATGTGTATGGAGCTGTACTAGAAAACAGAAGCTGCTTCCTAGTACAGCTCCGTACACATACACATCCTGTTTAAAATAAAACATTATTTTAAACTGATGAGTTGTGTCTCGTTAAATAATCAGAATTTTCTTACGCAATTCATTGTTTATTTTGTGCCACTTTGAATTCTAATTATTGTAGGGATTCATAATTTTAAGAAATTTCATGTTCAAAAAAGAACAGAAATAGGAAAAATCTTCAAGTTACCTTGTTTCAGTCCAAATATCCTGAAACTTTAGTTTCTTTTGAAGTGGAATATGTTTCCCATAGCTTCAAGCTCTTGATATTACTTTGTTCAGTTTGACAGTGCTTGATGAAAGACATTTTTTTATTATTTTTTTTTCCAGTTTATCTATATTGGATTTGCATGAGCAGGTTTTAGGGGGCAGATGCAGCCAGGGTCAACACACCAGATTATCATTCTTATTCAGAGCTTTAATTACCAGACAACTCTCCTACTTTAGCAGTATTATATTTGTAGTACATGCATGCAAAATTTAAGAAGCCAGTTGTGTATCGTGTGACAAAGATAAGGTCTAGGTATTTACACAGTTAGATATGAAATTCATGCCTAAAGATTGTCTTCTTTAAAATATGTAAGTTATTTTTGAGAACCATTATAAACGTGTTCATAATGGCATCTGAAGCATAGCATGACATGGAGTAAAAGTGTCACTACGGACTTCCTGCAGTTACATGAGTTTAGTATATGAGAAAAAGAAAATAATCTGATGTTGTAATCAACAGTTTGGCAATTACATTATTAGTTATTTAAAAAAATAATTATTTTCTAAAACTCTTCCAATTTATTAGAATAATGTAGAAAACTTCTGCTTGTTTCCTTTCTGAAGGATTCAGAAAGGGAGAATAAAATCCAGTAATTTGTATTTAAGTTGATCCAAAAAAAACCCTTTTATTCTAGCATGCATATTTCAATGAAAAGTTAAATGACACTGAACTGCAATACAATTTTTTATTAAAAATATAACTAATAAAATTTTCAATTCTTAGTGTCTATGCCTAATTATGGGGTGATTTCTACCTTACTTTAAATTTCAGACAGGTTTTTTTCAAGAACTTAGTGCTTCATCAAATTTTCAAAAGCTAGGCACAAGTACACCAGACTTCTGTAACTGATCTGACAGGGTATCTTGAAGTGCAGTTGTCAAAGTAATATGCTTTTATCTTCCTTGTATCACAAATAGTTTCTGGAATGTGTAGGGATAGAGAGAAAATAACAACTTTTCTGGGAGGAACTCTAGGAAAATAGGTAACTTGAAGTCCTCTTGCTTCGGTTGTTCAGACAGAACATGAAATCAAAATTTGCAAACACACACAAACATGACTCCAAGAAAAAAGAACTTACATCATCTTTCAGTCCCATGGGGTGATGGGCAGACAATGGGAAGATGGAAAGTGAGAAAACTTGTTGGTTCAGAGAGAGAGCATTTCCTTCTTTTTCTTCTGAGTACCTATTCAACTATCTCAGCCAAAACCAGCATAACCTTTTCCTGAGTCATTAATCTTGCTTTATTCACTTTACTTCAGATGTGGCAAAAACTTTAAAAACTTGCATTATTTTTAAGTTGATCAATTAAGTATTAAGTTTTAAAACCAGTATTTTCTAGATCTTAACACACACTGATGCTAGTAGAAATTCTCCCAGGGAATAATGGTTAGTACTCTATTTAGCTTTTTTGAAATTTACACTCTTAATTGGCAATATTTTCTTAAGCAGTTTTCATGGGGATGCATTTAAGTATATGTAGGTTATGTGGGTAGAAATTGTGCCTGCTACTGCAAAATCTTTTTTTCTCCTCAGGATTGTAACGTTTTCACTCCTATCTGGCTTACCCGCCTCTTTGAAATACCACACAAGGTATATTGTTAAGTGCAGCATAAAAGGAGATAGTATATAAAAAATGGTTCCCCAACTGTCCAAGAAAACAAAAGAAATAGAAAAGAAAAATCTTGTTGGAAGACTTGTGTAGGTTTTTTGAATTTTTTTCTCACAAGGATTTAGAAATTACCATATGTTAGTTGTCTTGTAGGAATGCCTTTATAGTATTTTCTCTGATTGCTTGTGCAAGCCTAATAAATGAGAAGATTAATATCAAAATAGAGGTTTGATGATTTATTAGACTTGATTTCTGTACTCTTATTCTGCTACTACTTTCATATGATTCTTTAATTAAACAACTCAGATCATCTGAATTAAGTCTATAAACATTTTTATCATTTCTAGAGTATTTGCCACAGCAGGATGCTTCTCCTTGTGTAAACTGGTATAAAAATTTGCATAAAATAACACAGAGGGACAGAATCAATTAGGTTGGAAGAGACTTAATCTTTGACTGAATGCCATCTTCTCAACTAGATCATGGCACTAAGTGCCATATCAGTTCTTTCCTCAAACAGTTTCAGGAGCAGTGATTCCATCACCTCCCTTGGTACCTCTTCCAGTGTCTGATCAGAATTTTAGTGAAGAAATTCTTTCTAGTGTCCAACGCTGGTGCAGCTAAAGACCATGTCCTCTTGCTCTGTCTCTAGTTCCCTGGGAGAAGAGACTCACCTCCCACCTGGCTACAACCTCCTCTCAAATAGTTGGCGTGAGCAATAGGGTCCCCTGAGCTTTCTTTTTCCTCCAGCCTAAACAACCCTGGCTCCCTCAGCTGCTCCTCAGAGGACATATGCTCCACACCCTTCACCAGCTCCATTACCCTTTTCTGGAGTCACTCCAGCACCTCAAAGTCCTTCTTGAAGTGAGAGGCCCAGAACTGGATACAGTGCATGAGGTGTGGCTTTACCAGTGCTGACTACAGGGGAGAGCCACTCCTTTAGTCCTGCTGGCCCACTATTCCTGTTACAGGCAAGAATAAAATTGGCCTGCTTGTTTACCTGGGCACACTGCTGGCTCATGGTTGGAGGCCAGCAATTTCACCATTTCACCCTTCTGTTCAAAATGCAAAAAATTGCAATGCCAGGTTGTGTTAGAATATTGTATATAAGTATTTTACTTCTACAGGAATTTTCCATAGGAAGTAAAATAGGTTGGATATAGTTAAGTCAGTTGTGAGCGTAACGCTCCCAGCTGGGAAAGGTGACGCAGCAATGTGGCCATGAGCTCATCATCATGCTGGGGGCATGGGGATTCAGGGGCAATGACAGCCAGTAATTCACCACTCTTGTTTTAACATATACAGAAGGAGTAATGACACCAACCTGGGGGGCATTCAGTTTGCTTAAGTTGCTATTTAGGTGGCTTTGATATTGGACAAATAGCTAAGAATGTCAACAAGGACAAATATTGAATTTCTCACCTGTGATAGATTAAATCCCTTCCCCAGTTTAGTGTGGGGAGTGGCTGGTCAGGTTGCAGCTTTGCTGAAAGAGCTGGTGTCCTGGCAGGCCATCAGCAGAACATGAGCCAGCAGTGTGCGCGGTGATGATGAAGGCTAATGGCCTGGTGGGCATGTCAAAAGGAGCATAGTCAGTCGGTTAAGGAAGAAATTTCCCACTTTTGCTCCCTTTACTTAGACTGTCCTACAAGAATACTGCATCCAGTTTTTACTCCCTGAACACAAGGAAGGCATTCACAGTCTGGAGTGAGTTTGGTGTAGAGCAGCCAATCTGCTCCACTTACCCTGTAAGGAGAGGCTGAGGCAACTGGGCTTCCTCAGCCTTTCAGAAGAGATGGCTTCAAGGGGACCTGGCAGCATCCCCTAAATCCCATACAGGGCTGTTTCCAGTAAGATAGAGCTGGGATCTTTATTGAGGGAAACCATGGGAGGGAAAGCAAATGGTCATAGTGGGAAACAAATGGAGTTCCAGATGAATAAAATAAGAGTTATGATGAAAATAACCCTGAAAAAACAAGTTTCAAAATCTTTGTCTTTAGGAGTTTTCAAGACCTAAGGGGAAATCGTCCTCAGCAACTGGGACTGAACTCATTGTTGACTCTGGTTTTTATGAAAGTAATTGCTTGCATTTAAGTAACTTGAACTGTGTCCTAGGTGTTAACTTTATGGTAAGCTGATTCATTCTGCTGAATGTGGATTACATCTCTGTTGACTATAAAGAGCACTTAGTCTGCTTCTGCAGGTGTCTTCATCTAAGTTTCTTAATCTCAAACTGAGTCTTATCTCTAAAAGTAATAGAAATCTAATCTGGAGAATTTGGACTTTCTCTTTTAAAGGAAAGAAACAGACACCTCTGAGGAGCTTTCATCTCAGGTCTCTTTGCAAACTATTTTAGGAGGAGGTGCATCACTTCTTATGACATTTCTTTTCTGTCCCAAAAGCCTATAAATCAAAAATGAAAATCACTTTGAGATTTCAGCTTTTCTCTTATCAACGTGAAGATCTGCAAACCTGATTTTCAAAAATCCTAAGTATTGCACAATTGCTTAAAAATATTTATATTTAAAATTCATGTCTTCATGTTCAACTGAAATATGTACTTTTTATTTTGGAAAATTTATTATAGGTCTGAAGTCTTTCTACACCATTTGGTGTTTAAGTGGAAAGACTGTGCACTGATTAGCTTTCAAATGTTCACTCAGAACAAAGTGTTCTGCTCCAAAGATATAACCTTTGTATTTGTAAACAATTTCGGGTTTCAAAAGGTATGTAAAGAAAATAAATGTTTCTGGATAATTTGGGGACATTAAAAAAAATCATTTTCCTCTTTCATGTAAGAGAAGAAGACTTAGGTTGAGTTACTTATTGAGAGTGAAAAAAAAAATAGATTTAGCGCAGCAGTTTTTGACACTTAATTATTTGCTTCACTAGTCTACTTTGATTTGCTGAGCAATTATCTCAATTAGGGGTAGCTGCAGATAGGGCCAAGCACCAAGTTGTGCTGGTGTTTGCATCAGATAGCATGCTATAAAATACAGGTGTTCTGGTAATTCCTAATTGCTTTGTTGTAGAAAACAAGGTATTCAGCCGTAGAAATTGTTCCCATTGACTGATGGATGGAGGACAGATTTGTCATGGCAAGTAAAATAGTGGGCCTGGTGTCCTATCTTGAAATCCTGTTGAATTTGACCAATTACAGTACACAGTAATGTCATCTGGGAATTGTTCTGTGAGACTGCACATCCTGACTAATTTGGGAGTTGCTCTTCCAAATCAGTGAGTGCCCTCAATGTCAGATGACTTCACCAGAAGATAATTTTCTTCAAAACAGATAAGGTTGTGTTCTCTTTAACTTTAGTACTCATTCTATGCAGTATAAAAATGCAAATTAACAGCAAAATTTGTTACTGCTTTTTAACATAATGAAAAACTTTGCTAAGATATGTATGTTTCAGTCATGTATTTTTAGCATATTATAGTAGTGTTTGTACTTTACACAGTGGCCAATAGAAAGTGGCTTTGGAAAATAAATATTAAAATATTTAAATGAGTTTTTGTTCATCCAGAACATAAATATAATTTTTTTTATTTTTATTAGTTGTCTATTCAGAAGCAGTTCTTTATTTATTGATAATTATGGAGTATAATTTAAGACATTCTTTCTGTTTATTATGTAGAAGTTACATGGACTTTATTTACTATTACATAAAACATCGCAATTGTATGTTGCATCATAAAATTTTGTTTAAAAGTGGTTTTTTTAACATCAAATACTTGAGGCATGATCCTACTTATATTGAAAAAGAATTTCAGTGCTAACTCACAGGCCTTTTTTTGTCATCTGGATGGGGTGGTTTAAGATGTTGTTTGCTTTGATTCAGATTCTCAAGATAATCAGTTTCTGTCACTCACTGAATTTTCTATGTGTATTCTTTTCCAGTTTACCTCTCTGAAGGGAAAAGGACTGACTTTTTTTGAAAGTCAGTCATCAAGCTCATTTCTACTATGTAAAACCAAGAAACCCCTCAAAAATAATAATATTCTCACCTTCAGTTCCCTGTTAATGAAAGAGATTCAGTCCGAGAGGCAGCAGGCAGCTGCTCCATGAGATTTTGTTCTTACTGGACAGCTGACAAACCCTTATTCCCCAGCCAGGCTCAGCAAATGTTACCTGCTTTTCTTATGTGTAGACAAACAGCTGGGGAGCACAGCAGCTGGTGCCACTGGAGGAGAAAGGATCCAAGGACTATCAGAGGGAGCTTGGCAGTACTTTTGGCAGGGGCGCAGCAAATGAGGTAGTAGAGTACAAAAGGACACTTAACCCAATATTTCAGGAAACCAAATTTTTTTTTCAGACCCTTTGCTTCTCAGTACTCTGGCAAAAATCATTATTGAGACTAATCTTTGTTCTGTGAATTAAAAAAAAAAAAAAAAGGCAAGATTTTCCAAACTTCTTTTGCTATATTATTTTATGCTGAGTATATAAGAAAGCAAAATTTCACCTAAAATAGATTGTAAAGTAAATTTAGAAGTATAAAATATTTATTTCTAGCTGAAAATGTACAGCTACCTTACTTCTGCAACCTACTGCAATATTTTTCTTTATTCATGTGATCCTCCCTCTGTACAGTGCTGTGAGACCATGGAGTCTACATCTTAACTAATTCATAAACCATGCCAGCGAAAATTTTCTGTCTCAGAGCTTGACTGCTGTGCATGTGACTTGCATGCTGGTGACTAAATTCTTCCTCATCTCCAAAAGCTCAAGTAGTTACTTACATCACAGCTGTTATGAATTCTGCCCAGCATATTCCAAAGTTGTTTTAGGAATCAGGTCTCAATTTAACAAAATTGATAATATATCAAAGCCGATGTTCAGCTCTGGTATATTCAGTCTTGTTTAGTTTACTGGGAAATACAGAACACAGAGGTCTGAGTGTAAGACCTCATGCAGTTAGTAGTAGATAATATTACTTCTTTGTGTTCATTCTATTGTTAATTCTGTGCATTTCCAATTCTTCTTCCATCCTAAAAATGCACATCCTAATCGAAATTTCCTACCCAATGCTGGTAAAATTTTTGATGAATTAAATCAGTGGGGAGGTAAGGATGTCATCTGTGTAGCACCTCTCCCATTGCCTGTAAATAAGATTATGGGCCAAATTTCACAATAGGATTGAAACATGCTAGAGATCATACTCACAAGTATCTTAGTTTGAGATCAGTGTCCTCTAAATTCCAGAGATACCTCAAGACATCCTAAATGTGTTGGTCTGATCTCTCCATCTAATTAACTACTTTATTTTTATCAATATTAAGTTTTTACAAGAGGCTTTGCAATTCATTTGAAATAATTCTATAGCATTACATAACCAATTTTTAACAAAAAATGCTGTTCACATTTGTTTTAAAACTGATGTTATTGGCAAAATGGTAAACATATGAGTCCAAAAAAAAAAAATCCCCCAGCAGATCCAGATGTGTCTATGTTTCTACAATATCTAGATTAACCTGCATTTTATTATCATGAGGTTCAGATTGAGTGTAATAGCAAAAGATAAATTTCTCAGGAGTCTGTGATTTACACCTTTCACATTCCATGTAAATTCAGCAGTGTGACATAAGCCTAATGTTGTCTGCAATACTGTAAAATCTTGATCAACAAACTTTGAAGGGGATGATGAATGCCGGGAAAACTCAGAAGGAGCAGGGGGAGGGGAGAAAAAATTCTTTTAGGTAAGACCCACTGCAGCATGGCATGTCTACGAGTGACCGACAGAGCAAATAACCCTACTAACCAATGCCTAAAAAATAGTTCTGCAGAAAGCTCATTAACATCACAAAATATCTGCAACTTAAATGGTTAATTTTAATGAAGGTGTATCTGGATGCATATACAGTGACTAATGAAATAAATTCTCTGAAAGTTTTTCTAAGCTGGTTCATGAGCAGCAGTGGTGTGTACATGTCGGCGTCATGACAGTTCACCAGCAATGTGTGTGAGGCTGTTTCAGGCTGGGGAAGCCAAAGTCCATCAACACAAAGAATATTTTGCCACCCGTGGAGGAGCATTTAACCTTGTTGGTGGGTAGGATTAGAGTGCTGTTGGTGCATCTAGAAAGCAAGATGGCAAAGCATCTTTGCTGTGTGTCAGTGACCATGAGATTTAAGCAGTTTAAGAGATGGGACAGAACTGGAACATAGGTTATCCTTTCTATACATTGAAGGGGCTGAGAGATGACTTCAGAAGTTTTGTAATCTAGTGTTATGATGTGAATGCAGTATGCATGCATATTCTTTATGGAGGGTAAGAGCTTCTACTGGCATTGTTATGGATTGCTAGTCTGTCTGTGCTGAACCCATCTGAGAATCTGAGCTGTTCCTGCTCACAAGGTGCTCTGTAAATTATTATGCACCAGCTGGCGATGTGCCACATCCATACAGGATGTGGATCAGCAAAAGGCTATTTCTAGAGTTTTATTCTGGGAACTGCTTCATCACTCAGAGTAGTGCAAGGATGCTCCTTTTAAAAAGGAATAACATGGGATCTCTTCTATATTATTTTATATAGCCCATGTTGCTCCCAGTTAACATGCTTAGGTGATTTTTAGACCTCTCTCTTCATAGACAATAAGAATCTTACTCCAGAGATTTTTCATATGGAAAGCACTGTTAATCCAAGAGAAAGGATTATCCCCTCAATAAAGGGTTGACCATGGAGTCTCATAACTTCTAACCATACTACAGGGAGTATAATAGAATGTAACTTTGCTTTTTGTTGCTAGGGTATTGTTGAACAGAATTTGATTGGCACCTTCCCAACAGAATAGTCTGTGGGCAAGGAACTTTGCAATTCATGAGAGAGAAAATTTTGTACAAACAAACGTCTCATTCGTGGCTTACACTTCATATTTCGTTTAAAGTGTAACACTGCTAACAAAACTAACTCAAAAAATAATGTCGAGAGATCTATTTTCTTACTATATATTCATTGCTGCCTTATTTCAGTATCAAACCCACATTTTATTGCATTTCAGTTAAGAGACTAGGATAAATAGTATTTAGGGAGCTCAGCTCTGTTTCTTTATGTGCAATGTCAGCAGAATGTTAACCAATTTCAAATTGTAGCTCCAGCCAGCAAATATACTGAAGGTTGATTGTATTCTGTACAGGCTCAGAAGGGATTGTTTCTTTCATGGAAATTCATTGCTGATGCTGATGTGAAATAGGACTCAGATTATTTTAGAAATCACAAGCAGAGATGTGAGACAACCAGGTTTTTATTGTAATGTGTAACCTGACTTTCCCCCCTGCCTGTCTCACATGCAGTCATTTGAAATTAATACCAACCAGAGTGTAGAAATTGTGAGCCCCTCCTAAGATTGAAAAATATGAAGGGCAAAGGAGGGGATGACAAGCATAAAGTAGAAATGAGAAAAACTCCCTTAGTCAAAGAAATACTGCAAAATGCTCAGGTATGTAATGTTTTATACACCAATTTGCTGCTAAACTAGCTTCAGCACTCTCTTGTTAAATTCTTTGCTACCATATGATGTTACATTTTGAAAAGACTGGCAAATTTGCAGTGTCTCTTTTTTTAGCTACTGGGTAATTGTGCACCTCCTACACTGAGCTGGAATTGTCCTGAAGCAGTTTCTCTTCCTAAGCTTCATTTATTTTCACATTGTGTTTGAGTGACAGTAAGTGGTAGCCCTGTTATGGGGAGGGAAGAAAGAGGGAGGAGTTGTTTTTCCAGGAGTATTTATACTTAATATTTAAAACTTAATATTTAAAATATATTTAGGAAGTGAATATTTATTAGTGACTGCATAAAAATGGTAAAAAACTCTTGATGAAATTCTGAACAATATAGGTAGTACTTAACCAGGTAGCTTAATGATTTTTGCTGACCTTCTGTTACTGCCATTTCTCACATTTAGTCCTTTATTTTCAATTGTTAGATACATTATCCAGAAGAATAGAGTGGCTTATAAGCAGCACTGTAGAAAACATCAGAAGACAAGATAAAAGATTAGTCTTAACTGAAAAAGTAGAAGAAACTGAAAATTAAGCTGAAATGGTAACTGGGTGTTGATCTCACTATAGTAATGACTTTTCTAAAGCCACATTATTTTCTGGTGTCACATTTTTCTATGTGTGATATGAAGTAATGACTTGTATCTTCTGAATAGTATGGGGGTAAATTGAAAATACAAACAAAGCTCTGGATGTATTGGAGTAGGTATTTTAGAGTAAAACTCTAAGGAGACAAAAAATAGTATCTAAAAGTTTTTCACCCTAAGTTTTTTTTGTGTGTTTGAATTGAAAGAAAAAAAAAATTGTAGATAGCATTTTCCTAAGAAATTTGCTTGTGCCTTTGTCACCTGTCTAAACAGAAGTGGCAATAAGTAGGTAGCTGTGAGAGATGAAGTACTGTGGCAGAACTCAGGTTTATTATACAAAATGGCCAGCTTCTAGCCTTTCTTGGACATAGAGTGACTGTGTTTTGTCCATAAGTTGCATGCAGAGATGGCATATTATCAAACAGATATATATGCTGAAAAGGGGGAAGGCTGGCTGGAGTATTTCTTGATTTACTTTTCCAACCAAATACCTACTGTTCTGTTAAATGTGTTTATTTATTTATTTTGACAAAGAAAGTAATTTAATAGCTAGAGTCTAGTAGTTTATCATGCGTATGGAATAGTGCTTGAGTGTTTTCTGTGTTGGCTTAAAGGGTATTTTATCCAAAGTGTTGGCATGTAGCTGGTTTTGTATAGAAAAATAATATCACTAAATAAACTGTAGAAGATACCAGCAGTTGACTCTCCTAAATAGTTTGTATTTTTCGAAAAGGTACAACTTATGTATAATATAAATATTTTATCCTTTCATTTCTCATTCAGCAGTGATTTCTTTATTTGCTTTGCCTTTCATTCCTGAAGGAAAAAGAGGTAACAGACTTTAGTCTTGATACAGTTGAATGAGCTTGTTTCCACCTTAAGAAAAAACTCGTAAACTTAACGCCTGCTACATCCATGAATTACCCGTTTGTTATAATTTATTTTGTTATTAAATTTTCCCATACATAATAGTGATTCATGAACATGGCATAATCTCACTTAAAAATATTATGTGATATATTCTACTTTAGTGAAAGTTTTCATTTTTAATTAGAGGAAAAGTCTCCCATCCTTTTTTCTTTTCCTTAGGGGAGAAAATATTGTGCCATGTCATTAACAAGTTTCCCAGGGGTACTTTTTTGCTTTGATGAACTTGTCATAGTCAAGGAATGCTGGTAGCTTGCCAGAAGATATGTGGTTTAGATTTGTATTACAACCTCTGTATATTAAAATTTAGGTGTATTGATAAGCCATTGAGAAAGACAGGTTTCTTTTCAATTTAGCTGGGTGTTTCTGTTTCAGATACTTGTTGCATAAACCTAATGAATTTGACCTTACAGAAAATTAGAAATTGAAATATATGGAGGGGACAATGGGAGAATAGGGTCATGAATGCGGTCTTCAAATGCAAAAGTAATATACTCAAACTGCATCAAGAAAGCTTGAGGTTAGTCCTTCAGGAAAAAACCTTTCAAACAATAACGGTAAAGCAATTGTGGAATGGATTGCATGAAAAACCTGATAAATCATCTTGGTGGAAAACAGATAAATATAGTTATCCACCAGAAATTGCATTGTTTTATCTCATTCTTTCTTGCAAAAAAAAAAAAATGCTGCAAGTTGATTTTTATGTGTTCATGAAGAAATCTTTCAATAAAAAAGTCTTTTAATAAATCCTTGTTGTCATAGTTTGACAACCTTGAAAGCTGAATTCTTGTCCAATTATTAGCACCCTCGTATGTTGAGACATGAGATTCAAAACAGGCAGATATTTCTTGATATTAACTGTGACTCCTAGTATTGTTATAAGTAACCTAGTAATTCCTTTAGAAATAAGGGGCTTTTGCTGTACACATTGAATAAAGACTGGCAAAAGTTTACTTAGCTTAATTTCTCAGCTGATGGAACTATTAACTTATTCTTTTGCACAAGCATGTAAATATAAAAAAAAATACTTCCCTCCCCCATAATTTTGCTGATTTAGATTCTCAAGTGCTACCATTCTAAAAAATATTTTATTTCAGGAATTTTTTCTTATGCATAACCTAAATAATTCCATTCTTCTCAAGGAATAATAGAATCACAGAAAGGCTTGGTGTTGGAAGGGACCTTAAAGTTAATTTAGTTCCAATTGTCCTGCAATCTACCATAGGCAGGGATGCCACCCGATCCTGATATTCCTTAGGGTCCCATCCAGCCTGACCTTGAACACTTCCAAGGGTGAGAACATCCACAGTATTTCTGGGCAACCTGTTCTAGAGCCTTATTTCCCTCTGGGTATTTTTTTTTCTTTCCTAAGATCTATTTAAAATCTTCCCTTGAGTTTAAAACCATGCACTTTTTTTCTGTCACTGTCTGCCTGTGTAAAAGCTGTTCTTCCTCCTTTCTATAGGCTTCTTTTAGATACTAGAAGGCTGCAATGAGTACTCCCTGGAGCTGTTCTGCAGTCTGAACATGCCACGCTCTCTCAGTATGTAGGAGAGGAGCTCTGCTCTCTGATCATTTTTGTGGCCTCCTAGATATCTTTGTGGCCCCCACATATTTCTTGTGCTCAGGACCCTGGAGCTGGACACAGCACTCTAGGTGGGGTCTCAGAATAGTAGAGGGGCAGTCATCTCTCCTGACCTGATTGCCACTTCTCTTTTTGTGCAGCCCACCATGAAATTCATTTTCTGGATGACAAATACACACTATCGGTTCATGTCCAACTTTTCCTCCATGAGAATCCCTAAGTCCTTCTAAGTAGGGCTGCTCTCAATGATGACTTCTCCCAGTCTGTACTAATGACTCTGATTGATTGTGCAGCCACAGCACCTTGAACTTGGACTCTTTGAACCTCATTAGGTTCCCACAGGTTCACTTATCAAGATTGTCCAAGTCCTCCTGGATGGAATCCTTTCCTTGTGTCAAATGCACCACTCAGCTTCCTGTCATCTACAGGCGTGGTGAGGGTGCACTGGATCTCACTGTATTGTTCATAAAGAAATGGAAGAGCAACAGTCCCAAGACAGACTTGAGGAACACCACTCATTGCAGGCCTACACCTGGATATTGATCCCTTGACGACAACTCTGTGTCTGTCCAGCCAATTCCTTGTCCACTGAATAATCTACCCTTCAAACTCATGTGTCTCCATTTTCAAGGTAAGGATGCCATGAGGAACTGTGTCAAAGGCTTTAAGGAAAGCCTTTGATGGATGGCATTGCTTGGTCCTTCCCCTGTTGACTGCTGCAGTCACTCTGTCATTGAAGGCCATCAGATAGGTACAGCTTTCCTTTAGTAAAGCCATGTTGGCTGTTTTAGATCACCTTCTTGTCTTGTATGTGGATTCAAGGAGCCTTGCTTCCATGAAGGTCTGCTCTGTGATCTTCCCAGGCACAAAGGTTAGGCTCACTAATCTGCAGTTCCCTTGGTCTGGTTTCCCAGGTTTTCCTCTCTACCCTTTTTAAAAATAGGAAGGATGTTTCCCTTTTTTCTGTACACTGGGGGCTTTACCTGATCACCATGACTTTTCAAATACTATGGAAAGCATACTATCTTTAGTAGAAGAAAATGCATGCATTGTTATTCACTTGTTTTTCAAGAAGCACATGGAGGTGCTATTGCCCACATATGTAAGTTAAAACAACAACATTAAGTTTGAGGGTTTGTATAAACTGTTAGGAGATTATTAAACTGCTTGGGTTAGAGAACAGTGGCAGATAAATCTGGATTTTCTCTTCATCTGTTTTCTTCAATGCACAATTTGACCCGCTTCAGGAAATGAATCCCACATGAAAAATGTAGTTTTGCCTGCACAGCATTATTTCTGATAACTCTACATTGTTGAAATTTGGGAGTGAAAAAATCAGTTAGCCCCTTTCCTGCTAGAGGGATCAGAAATGAACATAGCATTTCCTGTCAAGACATTAGTTAGATAATACTGTGCAATCGTTGCAGTGCATATCACGATCTATGATGAGGAATATCATTATGATGACTGGAGTTTGAGGAAGTGCAGTGGGGAATCCTAACAGCAAAGGAAAACTCTCTGAGGCAAATGAAAGCTCTCACAGACTTACTGGGACATACTTGTCACTGGACTAATGAACTTGAAGGAAAAAGTTGTGCACAATTGGTTGCCTTTTCAAATCATCCACTCAGAATTTATTACAAGCCAAAAATCAAAGCCAGTGTTAAGATGCATGAGAAAGACACAGAAAAATCATGTTAAAGATTTTGGAGATTTAGATTGTATAAGAACTTGATTTAATTTTTCTTCTGAAGTTTTTTACAGAATGTCTGCTCCTTTAAAAAAAATATTTAAAAAGATAAAAGGAGAAACAAAAATGGAAAGCACAAAAGATTTTCTGCGCAAAGAGACAACATGATTATGATTATTTAATTTCAAAAAGCATTGAAACAGGAGGAAGCAAGATCCTTACCCTTCTTCATACTGTAATGTTGGATGGACAATGTAAAGGAAAATAACATAATGAAGCCAAGAGCTTTAAATAATTTGTTACAAAATACATTTCAACCTGTGCCACTTCAAGAAGATATAATTGCCTAGGCCTAGTTTTCTGTATACAAACTAAGAGTATTTAGGACTTCTATGACAGAAACGCTTTTGAAATGTATAATATAAATTCTTTTTATTTTCAGTTAAATGGTTTGCAATTGTGAAGCATCTGATAACTGAACTTGTCAGAAAACAAAAAACACATTATTAATCCTGGTGATGTTTTGGAATTAGAGACGAAGGCTGTCTCTACTCTTCTGATGCTGGGGTTCATAACCAAACAAGCAAATTGTTTTCTCCAAATTGCTGGAGCTTCTCTGGCAGTCCTGACCCAATCCTGAGTATTTCTTGTGCATAATGGAGGAATTCTCTCATTCACAGCAGTTTAGCTACAGATGATCTTAGATGCTGTCTCCTGGAGGATGGAGAGGAATACAGTGGACATGGCCAGATCATGTTGATTGAACCCAAACTAAGAAACAGGCCATAGAGCTGCAAAACTGGCTAATTGATTCTGTAGCCACAATGTTTGCTAGTGTAAAATATAGACTAGAGATGGATATGTAAGGGCTGGAGTGTGTTTATTTTACAGGGAAGCAACAAGGAAATATTTATTTCTATTAAAATTCTATTTTTATGTAAATTTCTATTGTGTATCCTAGAAATAGAAGAGGTCTAAATGACCATAATTTGGTGTAAAGGTTTTGCAAAATAATAGGTGCTTTGTGTAAGCAACCCCTTCAAAAAGCTGTATATGCAAACATTATTTTGTCTATTTTGTGACATAATTTTTTAAAAAAGGTCATGATTCTTAAACATGAATCTCTAGTTTTAACGAATTTTTTAATGTTTTTAGTAAAACTTACTAGCTTTCCAGTCACAGACATTGGAATGTTTTTATGCTATTGTGTGTAAGGAAAAAGGGAGGAGTTGATGCCTCAGGGGAAGAAAAAAGTATTACAACATTGAATTTGAATTTTTTCTTTCCATCTCTATTCAATGTCTTGGTTCAAAATTATCACTTGAAACTGGATTATGCTGGGAAATCATTTGCCACATGTGACATATTGAACTAAGGTGTGTTCTTAAATTTCTTTTACAATGCATAACAAAAGTAGGTTTCAAGGATACAAAACTTTGCAAGATAAGACTTAGCTGTTTTCCCTCTGGAATACAGTAACTCTAAAGAATGGTTGCCATTATGGTAAACACACGGATCCTAATTTGTGTTTCCTTACCCCTGTTTCTACGAGCGAAAACTTGCTAAAGGATAAAATGAAATATTAAATAAAGAACTAAATAAATGTATTTTTATTTATTTGAAATTTATAAGCATAGATCAAGGCACAAAAGGAAAGCTCTATTTGTATATTTTCAAAAATATGATTATTACAAGGAATATTAGCAGCAAGTGACTTCACAGAATTCTACAGTTCAGACAGTAACTCAGTCACTGGCATGAAGACTTAACCCAATGTGGACCAGGTTTTGCCTTAAATACAAAACTTTACAAAAGTCCATGAGCAAAAAAAACCAGCAAATAATGACAGCATTTTCTTCTAGGATTATCACAATAATTTATCTGATATATTTCACCAAGTGTTAGGCAGCAGATTTTTAGTGTAATTATCTATGTAACAAAAGGAATTTGCAGTGCTAACAAACATTAAGTTACTTTGATTCTGTGAGGCTGGTATTCAGCTGACCAATAATAACATAGCAGTTATACAGAAGAACTTACTGGTCTTGTACTCTTACTATAAGCTAGGAGGCAATACAGAGGAAAGGAGGCCAAAAAAAAAGATTCTTTGAATTTCTGTTCTGTGAATTTCTGTTTCTGATTTCCTTTGTACAGGAAAAAAAACCAGTTACATGTTTTGGTTAATTCTTGGTGAGCTTGACCTCAGGAAATGGACACAGAAGGACTGCAGTGGAGAAAGCTAGTACTGAAAAGGGTGCATAGAAATGAGATGTGTAAGAATGTATTTCAGTGAATATTACTATTTCAACAAACACATCAGTGTTGGTTATGCATGTATAAATTATTTCCCTAAATATAATGTTATCCTTGTCTATGACTAATACAGAAATGCGTTGCACATTAAAAAAAAAATCAAATTATTATCCTGTGACTCCTGTTTGCCTACCACTGCTGCAATTAATCTCCAGTTTCTAGAAGATAATGTAGAAATGTCTGCACAGTGCTGTAACATAGTTTAGCAATCTCCAATCCAGTGGAGGACTAAACCAGGAAACCCTGTGTGCGCCCAGAGGTTTTCTGCAGCTCTGAGCCTGACCTGACTAACTCTGTGCCAAAAATACTGCCAAAGTGCTGGGGAGGAGGGGATCAAAGAAGCACATCAAACTAAACTGTAATATTGCCTTCAAACCTAAGCTGATTTATTTAGAGCTAGCTTTGATGTCTTTGCTCTCATAAGTATAGCTCCAGAAAGTTTTCATACATTAGAAACTAGAAAGCTCATCATATATCGTACCTATTTTTTAATGGTTAGAGGAGTCATAAATTGAGGATGTTTCTTGACACAACACAGCATGCTTATTAAGCTGGTAAAAGAAAACAAGTCTAAAGGAAATCTCAATATACTTTATTAAAATAGTGTTAATACTTACTGGGAGCAAAAAATGACATTTTGAAGCTTTTGTTTGGGGTTTTTTTAACAGAAAATTGAGAATTTGGAATTCTCTTTGGGAATAAAGTAAATGATAGGCTCAAAGTTCACTTAGTTTTCTTTAAATAACGTACAGCAGCTTGTATACAATACATGGGTTCTCAGTTCATACTATTCCATAGAGTGAATGTTAATTTATAGCTAATAAAGAAGACTTGCAGAGTGAGAAATATTAAATGAGGGAGAAAAAGCCCATGAAATCCTAGCAGTCAATGACAGATCCTCAAAATGAAGAGACTGAGTTCCTGAAGTGTGCTGTCTACTTAATGCTTTGTACTGGAGTGTGCCAAATGCTGCAATCTGCTTAATTAAAATGGCAAGCATGAATATACTAACGTTAGTAGCTTAAGAAGAAATATGTACTACCTCCTTAGCAGCTTAGTTATTTATTTCATGGTTTAGGATTGTACTTTCCAAAACTAGTAGTGTTTAGATTTCCTGACTTTTAGGTATTTATTGAGTTTTTAAAAAATGTAGTTAGAGCAGGCAAGTCGGCAACAATGGAAGGAAGTGTCTTGCAAAGAGGTGACCATAGAGAAGATACTAAGTTACTAATGAATATAATGAGCAGTAACCTAGGTACTAGTGAGAAAAAAAGGAAGACAATGGGCCATTGTATCAAACTGATGAATCTCCTCAGTATGTTGCACATGAGCATTGCCTAGAAAGAGTTTGCTGAACGTGTCTTTTTTCCTGGCAGTGTTACTGAAAACCGGAGCCATAATTAAAGCTGGGTCACAAAGGAGAGAAAAGCTTTTTTTAATCATTATGCCGTTTATATTTGCACAAATTAGTAAATCAAATGCTGTTGTATGAATGGTAAAAGTAAAACCTTTTCAGTGCGGCTTAAATCTGATAAACATTTCCCTTTAATTGTTTTGTGTGAACTACTGACATATAATCAAGTGCTCTGATGAAAGCAAACAAAAAAACCTAATAACTATTTCTGTATATCTTTACTGCCACAGCATTCACCTTAGAAGAAAAAAACAAAATATCCTATTTTACAGTATTTATTGCTATTTTAGCAATTAACTCCAAACTACAGAGCATATGAAGCCAACCTATTGAAAGTAATACTTAAAACCAGAAGTTGGCCACTACCAGCATCTTTGTGCTGGTAACTCACACATGCATCCTACCACCATCTTTGTTTTTACTCCTGGCAGCGCAAAGTGCTTTCAGTTTAGACTGTCTGCAGGACAAAATGCAGTAACCTTAGTTTACAAACACAGTCTTTTAGACTGTGGAGTACTGTACCTCAGAGTGGAGTAGTGTTCCTCAGAGTCTTGGTTACTAATCTTCCAAACTTACTGACCTTTAGAAGGTTTGTTAATAGAAAACAGAAATTAGGTGATGAAAGCACACATTCAGGTCTTAAGGACGTATTTAGGCATGAGCTGTGAAAAACCTTCAGATGCTCAGAGCATTCTTGAAAATAGAGACTGATAAACTAACTGTTCAAGTCATGAATCTGAGCAGATGTCATTCATTTGATATTAGAGTTCTCATTCAATCAACTGTTTCAATTCCCTTGAATAAAACTCTCCAGAGTTAATGTGTTGGTTATATTTGTAGAAAAACAAACCCTAAACGTAGTCATTTTCACAGCTGGACAAATAGATCAATATTTCTTGGCTTTTAATCAGCATTTTCTACATAATACTTGAGAACAGACAGATGCCTAGAGGACAGGTATCAGATACAGTATTTTCTTTATTACTAGAGCTGTTTTCACTCAGAGATTCTTGGTGCTAATCAGGACATTAATACATTGCTCCATCTTGTCAGTCAGTCCTCTGACTGACTCTGTCAGTTGTAGCTGCTGGAAGATCACTCGATGATCAATTTGAATCCCTTGCTCTTCCAGCCAGTCTCATTTGTATTTCAGAGTCGTGTGTCTGTTCTTGGAATGTGTGCACTGAACAGGTCACCATGCAGCCCTTTCCCTGAGTGTTGAGAGAGATGTGGGAATGTGCCATCTCCCTTCAGCACGCTGGAGATCTACCTAGGCACAAAAGCTTGCAGAATGCACTGCACTTTTCTTTGTGCCTAGAAAATAAGGTGTCCAGACCTGCGTAACATGAACCTGCGTGCACATATGGTTTAGCATACTCATGCCTTTTTCTTGGAAGAATGAAGTCGTAGGATGAAAGGCAGACTGGTCTGGCATAGCTGTTGGAAGAAAAGGAATAAACAACATGTGTTCCACTAACCTTGAGCTGTTTAGGCAGAGGTATATGATGATGAGTTTTGGAAGGCTTTTGTAACCTGTGAGACAATCATACCGTAAATATGCTTTCACTTCCTGACCAAAGAAATTAATTATTTCCTTATATTCCTCTTCCGAGGTACAGCACTACACTTAATCTTAAAAGGTACTTTTGTTATAGTACTTTCTTTTGTTGTGTATTTTGATCCAAATAAATACTTCAGAGTTCTGGACCTGGAGGATTAAGGGGAAAAAGGAAAGGAGTAGTTTAGAACCTGCTGATATTAAAAGTTTTCTGCAAATTTAAAACTGGAAAACCAAGCGTCACATCATTTAGGGATTCTAGTGCATAACCTTAGGGATTCTAGTGCATAACCTTATTATGTATACTTCCTTATTGATGTTTACTTATACTTTGAGTGAACTGTTACCTCTAGTCAAGCAAAAGTTGCTTTTAATAAAGAGTCTCTTTAGAACACGTGAAATTAGCCAATCCTTTTCAGTGGTTGTCCTGGTAATTGTGTCAGGTTGTTGGTGAGGTTTTGTTTTTGATTTGTATTGTATGCTTGGGTTTGTTTTGTTTTGCTTTGTTTCATTTTCTTTAAATTTACAAATGGTACTGTTTCTAATTATTTGCCAGTTTAGAATCTACAACATTTATTCTTGTCTTTGGCAAGGGCTATTTAAGCAGGATTTAACTTTCTAACAGCCCAGTCCATTTGGTACATGTATTGATTATTGTTTCCTGTATGTAAAATTCATTTAAACATAAAAAGCTAATATTGGATTTGTGCCAATAAGCTCTATGAACCTTATAACAATATGTCCCTTGCAGAAAACACAGTTAGGCAGGTGATGGAATCTGATGCAGAGAAGTTTTGTCTTGTTTGTGATTCCATACACAAAATAATGAAATCTATAACTCATATCAACAAGGTGTGTAACGGTCTTCGTACTGATCTGCTGAAATGTGAGAAGTGTTTTCTGCTTAGATTTTGCTGCTATATATTACATCACAGCCAATGACTGAAAACAGACACTAATGTTTTGGAGAAAATTATAATCAGAAGTGTTCTTTCTTGGTATTTAATCAGCATGCATCTCTGTTGTCTGACAGTCTAATCTACCATTCAATTCCGCCTATTTTCTAGTGACTAATTTAAATATGAACCATATACACTTATATACATTTACATATTCTGTAAATGGTATAAAGTCATCAGTCTATCACACTGCCCTATCGTAGTTATTTTCTGCTGTTACTTTTTAACTAGTGGGTTCTTCCACACGTTATAAAACCAGTGCACAGAGAAACACCACTGAAACGCTAGGAAGTAGAAATGTTTCAAAAACTGTTTTCATTCTGCTGAACAAATGTATTAAGTTAATGTACAGAGGACAAAAAAAGAGTCAAGCTCATTAAAGTACAGTTCTCTAAACAGCTATTTTATACTGAAGCAGTCAGTAAGTGTTCTACAGAGAGATTATGGATATGTGTCTGCAAAGTGAAGACAGCTCATTATGCTTCTGCTCAGAGCTCATCAACTGTGAACTCTGTATTTAAGAAGCTACGTAGCATTGACCCAAAAAAAAAAAAAAGTTTAATACAAACCCTGTTTGGCCATCTCTATACACATATAATTAGCTGTTGATTCTTCAAGGGAGCACACCTGCAGTCTGGGTGTTCTGAACTCCTAATTTATTCCAGTTCCAAAATGCACGTATCCAGATTATCTGATCTGTGCTTCATGAAGTTTGGGATTTGGCAATTGCTGGGAACTACCACTGTAATGATAACACAGAGCTTCCTGTCACATGAGCTCTAGAATTTAGAATGAATGTTTTTCTTTTGGAACTTTCTTGCATGAGCTGCTTGGTTTTGTCAGGTTTGTGCCTACTGAAACTTCCACAAAGCATTTTTACTAATGAGATTCTTTTTAGATCTGCTTTAGACCCATTGATTAAAGCGTTTACTTGAATAATGGAAGATGGTCTCACACCTCTTCTTTACAAAGTATTTTATAAGGGGTTAGAATAGAGGTAATATGCATCTCCGGTGCTATTTAAATGACTCCTAGCTATTCTTGCTGTTAAAGTTTTCTGGTTTTCACACATGAATATTTACTGACCCATAGGGAAGAGTGAATACACCTGCCTCTGTTGTAAAGTGGATTAGGACACACATGTTAAGGCGTAGTTTTGACCTCCTCAAAGTAACTAGATCCTCACTAAATGCAGAACAGAGAGATTTATAAATTACTTTTGAATACAAGTTGTTGGGATATTTTCTTGGAAGTTCAATTGTTCAATGTAATAATGCAAAAGAGGCATCTTGGGTATGTTTGGTTTGGTTTGGCTTGGTTTGGTTTGGCGGTTTTTTTTTTCCTCCCATTACATAGCTAAATGGCTTAGCCATTGAGTTACTGGGCTTGAATACAGGCTGTATTTTCACTTTTGGAACAAATTCTCTGAGAAAGTACCCGTTGGCGTAGCCACTTAATCCTAGATGTGATTCATGACTGTGAGGGCATGGGGGAGGGTGAACGTTCATTCCAGTCTTCTTTTTTACGGAAATTCTTCTCAAAATTTCCATCCACCATGCTCTGGTATCTTCCTGCTCATTATTGCTAGGCTCTTACCATACTTAGCATAATAATCTTCCTCATGAGCTGCAGAAGATATTTAAGTGCCCTAACATATGTTGCCACAGGATACCAGTGGCCTTGCAGTAATAAAACCAAACTGTTTTTGAAGGTGGCTATAAAATGAGCTTGAGTGGTAACACATATGTTAGGTCTGGATTTCAGAGTTCAGTTTCCAAATTAAAAATATGCTGAAAAGCTACTTTTTTGTTGCCCTCATTATAACTAAATTTTAAATCCTGATGTTGGAACTGGCTCCTAAGCACATCCTAATCATTGCTAAATTTTAATAAGTTACATCTACTAGGATATTATGCAATATTGCAGTGTGGTAGGCTTTGCAAATGTAATGAAGTCAACCTGGGACCTCGGTACAACATTGCTCTTAAATCTGTTGACAAATGCAGAGTGTTCTGCGAGTTATAAATATGTGGATTAGCAAAGTGCTCATTTTATACACTGAGGAGGTTCTGACAACAACTTAATAAACAACAAAGCATCACTAGTGCATAATGTATTATGGCCCTGGTCACAGTTTAGCAGGTGTTTTTATTTTTAATGGACTAGGCCATATTGTGTGCATACTTCAGCTCACGCAGTTTTTCTTCAGATGATTGTGGTAGAAATTTACACTGATTATTTCTTTTTTTTTTTTTTTTTGAGCGCCTGTGTAGTATTTTCTCTTGATTGTTTGTGCTTGTTATTTGAAGATAGGATTTTTTGTATTGCTTGCTTCCTCATGAAGTTTTTTTTTACTAAGTGTTATTCCTAACAGGCAAACCTTCCAGCTATAACAGTCATAGAAAAGTATGTAATTCATACTTTCTGTAATACTAGTAAGACAACTGAAATATCTGATTAAACATAAAATTGTCTTTTCAATATGCTTAAATAGTGCGTTTGAAGCATGGAGGAATACCAGTCATGTTGTCACAGTCTTGTCATGCCATACCTAAAATGTACTATCTCTGCCTTAGTGAAAGTACTGTTCCTGTAAGAGATTCTTCCAAAATTCCAAGCACTGATATTTTTGTTTATCCCAAAGTTTACTTATTATTTTTTTAATTTAACACACAAATTTAGTGTTTTAACAATATCGTAATACCTTTGTGAAAATAGTGGAATCAGTATGAGTGCACATCTTCCTGGCCTCCCACTTGTGACTGACCTCACTTCATTCATGGAACAGTCTGCCTGCTAAAAGAAAATTAACTGTGTGATGCAAAATTCATCTGGTGTCCAGTAACCAGTAGTATCACTCAGTAATCAGTAGTGAAACCAACACAGTTAAATTTATTTTCATGAACTGGAGGAAGGAATTGAGTGCCCATTTAGCAAGTTTGTGGACATTATCTAATTGATGGTGCTGGGGTAGCAGCAGTTAATCTTCCATCAGAGTGACCTGGACTAGCAAGAGGAATTGAAAAGCAAAGTCTTGTATCAAGGATGGAAAATCCCTTTTAAACAGTGTAGGCTGGGGTCTGACTGTCTAGGGAGGCTGCTGAGTCTGCTGGCTCTGTTTGCCTCTATTGGCTGCTCTCAGATGATCTGAGGGGAGCTCTGCCTGCGCTCCCTGCTGTGCCATGCCCATGCTGAGGTGCCATGCCTCACTTTGCCATGCTCCCTGGAGCCCTTAAATCTCCCTTGGATGCTCCTTATCCCCACCTGGTTGGCAGTTTATGGGTTGCCCTGAGGAGTCTCAGGGCTGCTTCATGGGTTCCTGAAATTGGGATCCCCCTGTAGAGCTTGATTTCACCCCCTGGACTTTCCTTCAGTCGCAGCCTGTTCAGCCTCAATGACTGAAAGGCAAGATTGTGCTGGATTCAGCCTTTAGCAACCTTATGTAAATATTTTTAGTAGGTAGATGGACTATGTGACTTGCAGAGTTTTATGCCAGAGCATAACTTTCAATTTTTTTTTTTTTTATTTCATTCATAAGGAAGAATTTTTAAACAATGAAGAACAAGAAGTTCTTCCTTCAGTTCTCATGTTACTGACAGAAGATGTTACCTCATTTTCCTGAGGCTGATCTCAGTCTGTATTGGGAGATACTGGCTGTCATAGTGATTTTAACAAGGGATCAAACTATGTAGGTGCTCAATTTGAAACTACTTAGATATGAGGCATAAAATATTTACTATTCAGTATTAATGCATCAAACATTTATTCATTTAACTTTAAGTTCCATTGGTAGTAGGACTTTTGTAAGAATTGAGTGTCTTTTTATCAATAATTCAAGAAAGGCTACATTCTTAAATGTCACCTTTCCCCCTTTTTATTTGCAAAAAGCATTGAACATCTAACTGTATTTATTGGACTGTTGGTTGTATTTAGAAATGTTTTTTATTGTATATGTTTTTTAGCATATATAAAATTTATTTACTCACTGTGATTTTCCCCATGATATCTTATGGAATCTTCGATGTGATCAGTACATATAGAATTCTGTGCTCTATAATTTATAGTTTGAAAATAATGACTCTAAACCACTATAAATAAATAGATGCTGTCCACATAGACAGCTTAGATGATACTTAACAATATCAGCTTGTTCTCCTCATAGCCTACGAACACTAGCACTACATATAATTTCTTCCATGGAATGATTTCTTTTCCAATTTAAAACAGTAAGTGTTACCTGTCAGTTATTTGTTCCTTAGCCAGTGTATAACAACGCATCTTAGCAAAATGCCCAGTGTTCCTGAAATGTTTGAGTTGAGCTTCCTTTGGGTGACACTTTGTATAACTTGTACTGTGTTGCTAGAATTAGGGAAGTAGCTTTATTGTTCCTCTTTATATCAGTTTTACTGAGATCTTAGTTCTCTAATTGCAGTCTTGCAATTTTCAATAATCAATGTTGAAAGCTTTAATCTGTAGGTATTGAATCACTTGAGCAGTGCTGCTCCTACCGGTAAGATCCCATTTTTGCTATTGCTGTTAGCCAGACTAGCTGTGACTTCATACTGTGTTAGGTGTAGATCAGGGAGTCCAGTACAATATGCAATTGAACTTTTTGTAAAGTGCTGTCAATGAAATAATTTGATACACTTGCAAATTTATATGTAGCTAAAGTTCTTCTAAAGTATTAATGTGGTTTCTGTCCATTTACACAGAGTTTATAGCAATGTGATGTAATGTATGTGTTCAGCACAAACATTAGCTAAGGCTGGAGAGCAATGGTGTATTTCTCAGCAGCCAGAAGAAATGCAAAACTCTATGATATTTCTAAAAATATAGTATATCATCAGAGAAAAGGTTTTTTTCTTCAGAAGTCTCTTTAACAATTACAGGCATGGATTTAGTTAGGGGCAGTGGAGGTATCCTTTTCAGCATTTTTCATGTCTATTTTTATCTCATGATTGCACAACAGTTGTATGAAGCCTAGCCAAAGCTAGACTATATATCAGGGTGGTACATCAGACACCCAAGAGAAACTCTTCCTGAGGGATTTTCTCTTTAATTTACCATTGATCACATTGTGTTCCTATGGAAATTAAACTAAAATATAAAAGAAGAAATAGGTCTTCCACAGCCTTTAAAGAAAACACAGCTATCATACATATTAGAAGATTCAAGTTTCTCTTTTTCTCATCTTTTTATTTTAACTAGTGTCAACAAAGATGGGAGTAATGAAACTTCAAAGCTGAATTGAATGCATTTCATTATTTGTTGCATGAACACAAACTGTGTGTTATGCTTCAGGTAAAATAGAAATAAGAAATTCTCAGTATGTCACTGGTAGTTAAAAAACTGTAGTTTGTGGGAAATTGTTTTGTTGGATTTTTTTGCAAGCCATGGTCTAAAATTCAGTTTCATATGAAATTGTATTGCAGCACAGAAATCTGCTGTTTTATTCCAACCTACAATTTATGTGTTTGCTTTTCTGAATTACAGCTTGCTAACTGCAGCATATGCATTGAAGAAAATAAAACACTTTTGATAACACAGTTCTCTTGTCCAAATCCAGTAATCCAGTATGCAGTTTCTCTTTCATGAGGAACTGCCTTTTCTCTCTATTGTTCTGTTTTTCATGGAGATGTTTTTTCTTTTCTTGATTTCACAAAAACCCAAAGGGTGAATTTATATAGAGACTGTATTAAAAGGGGAGAAAAAAATCTCTCAGGAATATGATACTATTGATTAATTATGTCTCCTTATTGGAAAAAATCTAGAGGTTGCTGAGACCTGAATTATTTGTTTTTGTTGGCAGAGTTCCCTGAAATAAGTCTTCACAATGGGTCTAGAATGTCCTGTTCATGGATTGTGCCAGCATTCATTATTGTTTCTTAACCGGTTGTAAATCAGTGTTTCTTATTTTTCTTCTATCCTTTTTTTTTTTTTTCTCCCTTTCATTCATCTGTGGTTTTTCTCAATCTGTAGACTGCAGGGATGTCATTGCTGTAATTTGGTGGCATGCTTTTTATCATGTACAAAATACAGCCTTTGTATAGTTACATTTGTGACACTATAACAGCTTCATGAGACTATAAAAGATAATATCAGAGTTTTATAAATAATAGTAATATTAAGAAAATATTTTGGTTTACCAGAGTTTTTGGGTTAGATGAGGAAGGTAATGGTTGAAATCTACCATTTGATTTTTTTTTAAATAGAGAAATGGTAATAATATAAATTAATAATACAACATTAAAAAATCAAGGTAGTTAAGAAACTGTAGCTGTTTCAAAACTGAAGATGAAGATTGCAACTATAATGAAATGAAAAGCATCAAACCTTATAATTTTTAACTTTTGTCTCTATAAACAAAAAAAATAAGATTTTTCTCTCAATAATGGTGAACTGAAGGTTGTAATGGAATCATGAAAAAGACTTTAGTGTGCTGAAAAATCATATAAACGTATGCATTGGACAAGTTTAGTAACTTGAGGAGAAAGAGCAAAGGAATTTTTTGCATTTTATCTGAAAAAAAAAGAGGAGAAAAAAAAAATTAGTTTGCTGTTGGTACAGCCTCTCCAGATGGTCGACAAAGCAAAGAAGAATGAGTAAGGTAACTCTTATTTTGGAAATAGTGTCACTAAGTTAACAGAGATAACTGCAACAGTGATGCTACTGTCAAAACACTGCTGCTGTTTGTCTGGCTGTTTTGAAAAACAATTGTTCAGTTGCCTGCACATAGATCCTGTTATGCCTTTGATGTGCATTCAGTGATGCTGAGCTCATGGGAGACATCTGTTGATTTGAGAATACAACATGCTGATATCGGTTAATAGAGCTCTGGCCATCCTCACTTTGGGTAATCCAGTATGCATCTGAGAGCATAAATGGCGTTTCATACTTTGCATTTCTCTACATATGTAGAAAAACGACATTTTTCTTTGTTTCAGGACATGTGATTGGTGATAATTGCAATAAAAATTCTGTAGACTATTTTTTTTTTATTGACAGGCCTCAGTTCTTACTTTCATACTGTTTTTTTGAAGATCAGGAAGGTGAATGTGTTATGGCAAGCCTGCAAAACCTAAAAATATTAATATTAGTTTATGTGTTAAGCATAAATATTATTCTGTTCACGCCAGAGGCACAAAACCTAAATAGCTAAGCCGAGAACAGTGTGTAGATTGTTTCTGCAGTTGATGGAAAAATACCAACAATCAATCTGTTTTAACACCCCAGTCATGTTCTGAGCTTGTTTGTTTTTTCCCTCTCCTGATGAAAAAGTTGTATGGGATGACTTTGACACTAAGTGCCTGTAAACATTAAGGAAAAGCATGGACCATTTTACCTTGGAAAGAATATGGGGCTATTTCCACATGAGAATAGAAAGTATCAGCCTAAGTCTCATTACCTGTTTATTTGCTCTGTATTCTCAGCTTCCATTACTTGCCCCATTTTCATGTCATAATATCTTTAAAGTATCAAGTGACTCAAGACATTGATGTCTGGCCACACTTTACTTGCACTGCAAATTTCTGCTGTATGTTGGTGAAATATTTGAAGATAAAGTATAGCTCTATTCTGTGGAAAATAAATTTTTATATCTTCAGGATAGCAATCTCTGGGAAAATGGAAAATTTTCAGTTTTCTTGAAACTATATTTATTGCAATCAATCATCAGAGTTATTCTTCTCTTACTTCTAATTTTTCTAATTAAATAAATGTAGTCCTCTAATTAGAATTTTTCTAATATTATTCTAATACAAACATTTAAAATATAATTTTTATTTACCAGGCATTTTATTTTTATTTTTATTATAGAAAAATGACAATTGCATGTAATGCATTATTAGAGATGTTCATTCTAATTTTGAAAACATAGGCATTCCAGTACTATGTAAAACTAAATGTTTGCACTAGTTTAGATTCATAGTAGCTCTGAATTTTATTTACCAAACAGATACTTACATGTATAAATAGTTAAGGATGTGGTCGTAGTTCTGTTTTCATGATGGTCTGTGATGCATTCCAGTTTGGTTGTTGAGTTGATGCAAACCTCTAAAGTTTAAGTTTCAAGATTTAAAACTTTAGGAGTTGGTTTCTTTTTCATTGAAATTCACACTCATAATGCTTAATTATTATACATTAATTGAATCTCTCAAAAAAAATGTCATTCAAAGTATAAAATTTTATACTGTGTGTAAAAGTGGGTTTTCATCACTGAAAATACAATGAGGATGTATTTATGGAAAATTGTGATCTAGGGTTTTTTTTCAATGGGAGAAGAAATATTGAGTCTGGATCCATTCTCAAGTAACACTTTGAAGTCTTGAAGTCCATTGCAATCAAAATCACACGTCAACTTTTCAACAGATGGCTATTAAGATAAATAATAGAATAAAAAAAGCATAATCAAATGAAGTACATTAGTAGAAGAAAAGTTAAAAATATAGGGTAATAGGAAGAAAATATGTCTCCCCTTTCACAAATGGACTTGTAGTTTTCTCCTAGCTGTTTCTAGTGGCTGTTTTCAGGTATAATCTATCTCTTCCATCTCTGTCACTTTAATACCATTTTTGTGATGGTTAAGGGGGTAGAGACTAAGGGAAGATTAGCAACCCAAAGAAGCTGAAGCAAGGTATAGTTATTGTGCTGTGTAAATGTCAGTGGATTTAAACTTTCCTAAATCCTCATTTAGTTGTTTAAATTTTATTTAAAATTCTTTCATTTGTCTAGTAGAGAGTCTCCTGCCTCATTTTACAGGTCATTCGGTATCTGGTAATGTATACATATTGTATATTATGTAACTATTTCAAATATATATATATATATATATATATATATATATATATGCATATTTAAGCGGAATATATGTCTAAACTACACTTTAAGACTGAAAGAGTAGACAGCAAAAATTACCTGCTCTTTGTTCCATGCTGTTGCCATTTGTTCTAAGCATAGAAGAGCAAAGGGAACACTCTGTGATAAAAACTGATTGAGCCCTGACAGGTTTGAATATACCAAAAACACATGATGAAAACAAAACAAGGTTAGATGTTCATACCAAAAGATAGATAAATTGTAATAAATAGTAAGAAGAGAGGAGAGGAGAGGAGAGGAGAGGAGAGGAGAGGAGAGGAGAGGAGAGGAGAGGAGAGGAGAGGAGAGGAGAGGAGAGGAGAGGAGAGGAGAGGAGAGGAGAGGAGAGGAGAGGAGAGGAGAGGAGAGGAGAGGAGAGGAGAGGAGAGGAGAGGAGAGGAGAGGAGAGGAGAGGAGAGGAGAGGAGAGGAGAGGAGAGGAGAGGAGAGGAGAGGAAAGGAAAGGAAAGGAAAGGAAAGGAAAGGAAAGGAAAGGAAAGGAAAGGAAAGGAGACAGGAAAGGGGACAGGAAAGGAAAAAGGAAAACAAAGGAAAAAGGAAAGGAAAAGGAACAGGAAAAAGTGTGTAGGGGGGAAGCGGTACAGGGAGAGTGACAGAGATTAAATAGAAATGTATCACTTCTCCTCGGGTTCCAAAGATGTCTCTTTGCTTCTCTCTGTCTGGTTTTCTTGGTGGTGAGGATCCCCCACTGAAAAGGACAGAGGGCCCCCAGTGCTGGATGCAGCACTTCAGGTGGGATTTCATGAATAGGGAGAAAAAGACAAAAAAGGAAAAGATGTACAATAAAATGCAAGTAGAGAGTAGCAAACTGGAGTCTCTGATCTTCAGAGCCGATGGAGAATGAGAGGGAGATCCAGAGGAGACTGCACAAATCATTGCAATACACTGAGCCATGGAGTTGTAGTCCAGCTGTCTGAGAGACGGGGTAGGTTCTGATGCTTACAAACATATTTCTGCATCAGTGTCAATTCTGAGTTCTGTTGTTGGAAATCCCCTCAGTTCTAATGTCTATGACAGTAAAATCCTCCTCAAGAAATTACTGTTTGTCAGTACAGGGGTACGTGGTTTAAAGAAAAATTACAGAAAATCCTTGGAATTACCTGAAAATCCTGTTTCAATTACTGCTTTGTCATAGTGTATTTAAGGAGGGGGACATGTGTGTGTGAAAACAGAAAGAATAGCATCTTGAGTGAATGAAATTTATGTATAATTGGCAGCATATGCCGTCAGTTACTGTAGCTGAATAACTTTTGTAACTTGAAAATTTTCAAATGAGAGTTCTGTGGAACTGATTTCTTATTTTGGAGCCTTTCATGTTATTAACTAGTGTGACAGAAGAAGCAATGAATCAATTATTTCTAGTTAAATTTACTTTCATTTACATTTCAGTTTTTATATAAAGTATTTATAATGAACTAATTCTGGAAGATGTTATCATGCTGTTTTATTCATAATAAGAACATAAACATAGCAGTGAATATTATGGAAATGTTGTTTCAAGTTCTGTTCTCAAGGCTTGTGCATTTAAAATAACTCCGTAAAGCTTGCACATTGGGAGTTGGTCAAAATTTTCATGTACTTCTCTGGTTTTTCCTTTTTCCAAAACAAACCAATGATTCTCAGTTTAATGTTGAGATTAAAGACAAGTGATGAATGATGCAATATGTGTTAAAAATGTACTTATTTTGGCTAGAACAGCACTGTATGACATTTACAATCTTCAGTTTGAAGGCTTGGATTCTTTTAATGCTTTGCTTCATGAATAAGTGGGACTCCAGCCTGCATCAAGAATTTAACAGGATGCTGAAAACTTATGATATTTTTCTGTCACAGAAAAATCTTTCCTGACCTTTATTTAAAAAAAATGTAACGATATTTACATTTTACTCCTTACAATATTGAAAACTAACCCAGAATGCTTTTCTATTATTACATCAGTTGTTATTTGTATAGAATATAATATTGAAATGGGAGATTAAAGTGCATATTTTCTTTGGAATTGCTCCAACTGAAAATTTAAACTGTTTCATATATGAAGATAGCCTAGTTTTATTCACAGCCTTATGACTGTATATATTGTACACATATATGCACTATGGTTGTGTCAACTGAATTCCTGATATCTAGTCTCAGATTCCCCTGTTTCAATAATTAGTGACCTGAAGCAGAAGAAAAGAAGGCAGAGTGACATGTTTTCCCACAGATACCCCGTTTAGTTGAAGTGACAACATGTAATGTGCATTTCCATTTTGCATGCTGAACACGTGCTTTTTCTCCTTTTATATGGGGAACAAAATCTTTTTAATACTGTTGGTCATTTGTAATTGATGTTCAAATGCAGGGCCTGGTGTTGATCATGTTGCTGCTATAATGGCATACACCTGATGAAAGCTTCCTGCCTGGCTTGTTTTTCTTCAGAGGTGTGCTTGTAGAATATTAACTTAAGGTCTGCATATACCTTAGCACATCTGGGCTCTTTGGTCTGCTGTGAACCATTCCAGTAATTTGTTAATCCCACTAAATATATGGCAAGATACAGAAGGTTACTTGCAAACAAAATGAGGGTGTTTTATCATACTGCAGGTATTTGCCTGTCTAATATTTACCTTATTATAGTGGGAGACTCTATAACTTCAATACAGATGCCAAAACAGTAGCCAAAAGAGAAGAAACATATTTCAAAAAAGTTGACTTCAAAAGCTTAGTTATAATTTAGATTAATTATAGGGAAAATGCTTTAACTTCTAAAATTACAGTGATGTTGATTTGGAATTTAATAATAAAGAAAAAGACTATTATAATTTTTATTTTCTTTTTTGAAATAAAGAAAATTCTTACAAAAGCAGTAAATAATTTTTTAAAAAGTGGTTGGCAAATGTAGTGTCACATGTTATAAAAAAACAAGCATAATACACAAAAAAGAGTATTGTTCTTTGTATGTGAAAGTGCCAGATAAATTTTTACTACGTTAGGTGAGGAACTGGCAGAGGTATAGAATTTTTATTTATTATTATTATTCTAGCTCTCAATTTCTCTAAAACTGCAAATACATAATTAAGGTTTTTTTTTACATGTGTTCAGAGGAATGGAATTTGTGCACACTAGCTGTGGAGATGCTCACTGTAGGTTTTATCTTTAGGAATAAACTTTTGCTGTTGTTCTCCACATTGGTAGCTTTGAATTTTTGGTGAATCTTTGAACAGCTTCAAACCCATTCAGCAAGGTTGTGTCCCAGTATTAATCACAAATCCAAAACACAGCACCACGTGGGCTGCTCTGAAGATGATTACCCCCTGCTCAGGCACACACAGCACAGCTTTACTGGTACAAAAAGATACTGAGTTTCTGTGTGTTGTAGAAAGCTGGGAGTAGTGGAAAGAAAAAAAAAAACCAAATCTATTTACTGACCCTTATTAAATGTGAGCCAAATTTTACATTTTTTTGGCCGGTCAATCAGCTGTATCCATGCTACAAAACTGGGCCCAGGAACTGTGCATACTATAGGCTGTGGAGGATACAGAGTGGTTGAGGAAGGAAATCCTTGGACACAGTGTCTTAGAGCTGGAACTAAGAACATGGAAATGCCAGGCAAGTAAAAGACCTCTTTCTACTCAGCAGCTTTTGGCTCAAAATTTCTTTCATGGACCAACAGGATATGAGGTTTCAAAGTCCCAAGATTTTAGGAAGCATATTTTATATCTTGAGTTGAAATGTAGTCTTCCATTTTCCACATCAGTCTCGTTATAACTGCTAAATTAATTTAACACAAAGGGATTGTTAAATACACTATCATTTGCATTTATCAGGGCAGGCAAACAAAACAGGCCAAAATTATTTAACAGCCTATTCCCTCTATGGCAGTAGTTCTGCTTACCCGACTTTGTTGTATATTCCTGCACCCTCCCATGTATAAATCATGCTTGCCCTTTCACTGAGCCATTCTGTGTGCCAATCCAATGGGATGCTATGCTAGCAGAAATCTGATTTGGGTTCAACACAGTGAAGAACTGCATGGCCAGGAGCTGGCAAAGGTCAATGGATCCTTCTCATATCAGCAGGCTGTTAGGTCAGTCTGTGTGTAGAAGAGTTTATTTAAGCCTTCTTTCTGTAGCGTACAAATGAACTGGAAATGCCAAGAAAACCAATTACAAGATTTCTAATGAGTAGAGTTGACAGTAGTAGCCATACAAGCAGATGGCTGGATAAAAGGGTGAAATGGCAGCCACTCTTAGGTGTCTGGAACAGCCAGGCTGCACAGTTGCTTTGTACAGCCAGGAGAGAGCATGAGCCATCCCTCCAGAGAGGGATTTGAAGCATGTACATTACAATCCTCACTTGTATGCACATTGTGATGAACATCACTCTAAGAAACACTACCTCCCTTTTGCTGATCCAGGGAGCTAAGGGAGACTAATCTCCTAACTTAGGTGTTTTAAGAGTTTTCTTGTGTGATACACTTTACAGTTTAACTGAAAAGTTTCAAACAAAGGAACAAACAAAATAAAATTATATTTCATGGACAAAGTATAGAAAATGAGAATCTGATTAGTATATTTAGGAGAATAAAGAATTTAATTGAGCTGGAAAACCTATATCCAAAAGCACAGACAATGATTAAAAATAGGATAATAATACACAAACTCTCCGTGCACCAAGTAAATGTAGTAAGATAATTAATTTTTCTAAAGCAGTGCTGCCACAGGCCTTTTCCTACCTGAAGATATTGTTGGAATCCTTTGATATCATTAACACTTTTCCTTCTTTTCCACCAGAGATTTAATCTGATAATAAACTTGCATTGCTGTAAAAGGAAAGGTAGGAAATGTTTGTCACTCTGCAGTTTTGCTCCTAATCTTTTTGATGTGATTGACTGACAGGAGTCTTAAGTGAGCAGTCATAAAAAATGGTCTTTGATTCATGTAGTGTGTAAAATGGTTTAATTACCACTTAGCAGCAAAGCAGTGATGCTGAAATTGCCAACAACTTTACAGATTTTGAGAAATAACCCATCCTATAATTTGCCCAGTAAAATATGGCAGAATAATTTTAATAATTTCATCAAAACTTTCTGCATATTTTTATGCTTCTTGTTTTCTGTGCTTTGGTGACTTGTAAATCAGATTTGTTGAAAAATGGTAGCAGTAATCAATAACTGAAAAATGTTATGAAGCTCTATGAAGCAGACCAAAGTACTTTGCATGAAAAATGTCTGCAGGAAATTTTACTTCCCTTTGTTTCATAGATACTATCTTCCAATGAAGATTGCAATAAATTAGTTTATGTTAGCAGTCATATAATAGCCTTGTTAAAATTACTAGTTATAAGTGGTATAACTGGGGTTTTATTTCAAATGAAATTCAATGTAGTGAATTTCAGTAAAGTAAAAGTAATCTAATAACAGGTACCAAAACCAAGAACTTTTGAGTTTTAATCCTGTTGCTTTGGACAACACAGGTTAAAGTCTTCTCTTTTTTTTTTATATATACAAAACTAGGAAAAAGTACACATTTTCTTCATAGTCACAGATGTTCCAAATGTAATTAATGAGTATTTGATACACAGAACAACTCCAGCAGGAAAAACTCATTCAAAACACATCAGCTGCAAAGATTCTGTGTTCTACCCAGGTCTGTGTCCCTGCACAGAGCATATTATGAAATTACAACTTAGTCCAGACATTTTTCTTTATTATTTTTAATTTCTTTTGTCAAAGCTTATCCTCTCCTCCTTGTAACTAAGTCATAAAGCAGAATTTGGGTAGGGTAGTTTAAAACCTCCTTTTAAGTGCTCAGAATTATCAGCCACAGAAAAGCTTCCAGGTCGTATGAAAGCCAGCTGTTCTCTGTTGGGCATCAGTCTCCAGGCAGGATGAGGCAGGTTGGTTCCTAAACTAATAAGAGCACTTAGCAGTTTCTCTTGGTTCTATGCACAGTCAGCAGAGAAGAAAAGATGCCTAATTCGGGTTAATTAGATTAATATTGAGAGATCCATCATAGTGTTTACAGAATTAAGTTAAATAGTTAACTATCATCCTAAACACTGTTTCTCATAGGCCCTTTAGGTGGAAAACAATGGTTATTCCAGATTTTTCTTAGCACAGGAAACAAAACAGGCTTGAGCTTCTTTCAAAAGTTTTGCAGATTTTTTTACAACAATGGAAGAACAGTTCTAATGTCGTCTTCAACCATAAAAATACTTCCATTTTGAATTTGAAACGGTTTCTGAAAAACCCTAACTTCTGGTCTTTGCAACTTTTTTTTTTTTTTAATTTTTAACCTAATTTACTGAAATCCACTAATTTATCACTGTTTAAAAACATCATTGGAGCATGCTGGGGAATCATTTGAGAGAGGAATACTCTGAAGGTTTGTACAGCTCTAGAAGTGTACAGCTCAAAAAGCACGATCTTTTTTTTCCAGGGATTTTAGCTCTGCCTGGTACCTGGGCTGTCATTTTCTTATTATTTTGTAGTTAACCAAGTGATAATAATTAAACAACACTTTTAATTCCATGATCTGCTCATCTGCTCTCTGTCCTAGAACGCATATGAGTTTCTAGAATAAATTAATTTGAAATACATCAGATCATTGAAAATTAATGAATATGGCTTGGCTGGAACGTTCTTACTCAAAATCACAGAAGACAGCAAATAAGTTACCAAATTCTATAAAATAAGACTGCAAGGGAACTGAAGAAGTTACCTAGGCCTTTCCAGGATCCAAGAGAGAGTGCTAAATGTATGTTCTAGGAATTTCTCACCTACTTTTAAATCCTGGTCTACTCAATGCTTTTGAGCATCTCCTGTATAGAAAGGTTTTCTATTTTCCTATTTGTGCTACCCTAAATTAAACCTAGTTCTTTCTGTTCTGACTGCACTAACAACAAAGAATTAATTACAATAATACAGATTTCTTGTATTTCTGAAAATTGTTAATACCATCAGAATCACTGTCTTTCAGATATGTAACCACAGTTCATTCATTTTATCTTTGTATTTTGTAGATCTAATAGACTTTTGCTGATAGGTCAATGAAAATATTATGTGAAGAATTGTCAGTGTCAGAGTGAAGATTGATGGAGTTTACTGTCTGATTCCTCCTTTTGCTTTTCTGAAGTAAAGAAAACTGTACTGCAGTGTACATGCACAATTACTGCTCAATACTTGAAAGAGCCTAATGAATTTTGGACTTCAGTCTTAGATGCGATAGATGCGTAGATAGATGCTGAATGTATATTTCAGAAAAAAAGACAAAACCGAAACCCAACCTTGGTTCAAAGACTTCAAGCAGATGACAAAGACAGAAAGAGAAAAACAGGCACAGAACAGGGAAATTATGTGCTCTGTGTTGTGTGTTGGGTCAGCAGCAGGGTTAGGAAATTGCAAGTGAGCTGGTGAGTTAAGGTGTTTTGCTCTCATAGGAGGCAAAAGCAGTGCTTCCATTCTGAATCCTTTTTCAAACAGATGCAATCTGCTCTGAAGAATAAATAGCAGCAAAGATACATAGAGCTGAGTTAATGTTACTGAGATAACCTTAACATCTGCCTTCAGTTTTGGCTTTCTCATAATATTTGAAGTATATTGAAAAATTCAATATACTTTAGCTCTCTGTCTTGCTTTTAAAATATCTTTTCTAAAGGGGCCAATCAGAAGATGATGAAAGGTGAACTGTATGGAAACAAACGTTCTGGACCATCTTTAATATGAAGCAAAATGTTCCCCCAATCACTACCCAAAACAATTTTTAAGACACGTGATTATTCTTCCTAGAAAATAGAGAAGGTCATATGTTTTGTGGAGAAAGCCTGGTCAGATTGCTGCACAGAGCAGTGCAGCAGTGCTGAGAGGTGACTGAGACAGATCTCAAGCCAAGGTGCTGAGTTGTGAAATGGAGCAGAGAAGAGAATAGAACTGCAGTCAGGAAATGCAGAGAGCAGAAGCTGGAGGCAGCCTGTGCCTCTGCAGGGTTGTGTTGTGGCCTATCAAGAGTAAATTCCTTGAATCCTACAGAGAGGAATTGCTCTGCCTCCTGACAATTGTGGCATTCATCTCCTCTTGATTCCTGCAATGTGCTAGTAAAGCATCCTTACTGAGGTTTCATCTTTTACCATCTGCCCTGCTATTTTCTTTATTCTCTACTGGACTCTTGGGGAGATGCTGACAGGATTTCACAGAAGCGTAGTCAGAGAAAGTACTTCTCTGACCAGGGCTGAAAAGTAGAGGAGGGATTTTGAGCTGCTGTTGGAAAGGAGAGAACTGTCATGTTAGCATAGAGCTGCTGCAAGATACCTGAAGTTAAATCTTTTAATTTTAGAGTAGACTTTTTAAAAGAAAAATCTCAAAACATAAATGTATGTCTTTAATGAAAGCAGAATATCTATGCTGTTGCTCTTCCTACACAGTGTTTTTCTCTCTTCAGTTCAGAGGGAAAGCTGGCAATGCATTTCATGGCAGATCGCTTACTGCAGAAAAGGCAGGATATTGTACTAGAATGAAACAAGTCCTTCACTAATCTGAACATATACTGTTACAGTGTAAATTCAAGAGGTTATTCTTTCTTCTAGATGAGACTGGAGTGACAAAGTATTAAATGATTGTCAGAAGACTGTTTCTCTTATCTGAAGAGTAATTAACCTATTTTCCCCTAGAGATTACAATTATAGCAGTTTGAACAGTGGGCACCCTACCTATTTCCTTCATATGTGCTTATCTTACTTTTCTCTTGTCTTAAAATAAGTACAATATCAACACAAGCTTTAAGAGAATTGCCATATTTGTCTTTATGCAAAACCCTCTATTTGATAAGGGTGAGTGGCTTTTTGCATTGGTGTGAGTTTATACAACACTCAAAAGTTTCCACAGAGAGAGTAGGTGCTGTGAAAGTGTTAGATATTGAAAAAAACTAGGAATAGGAATTTTGTGTCTTCACTTTGTTTCCTGTTTTAATTTTAAATTGAAGAAACCAGCAAGGAAGATCATGGGAGATTCAAAAGGCCCCTAAAATGGTGGTCTTTTATACAAAGGGTTCTCATCCTCATTGGAATCTTGAGTTGTGAATTTATTGAGTTGATAAAAACACTGAAATCTGGTTTATTGCTGAGTGTTAGCAGTAAGACATGGAGCCAACCAGCATGTGCATCTCCCCTGTGGCATGATAAAGACTGTGAAGTTGAGCTCTTTTCTACCAGATCTGGGCCATGTCCTAGCAGAAGAGTCTGTGGTGGAAATACTGCTAGACCAAAATTCTGCAACAACTTTTTAAAAAATCTGCCTGAATTAATGAAGTTTGTTTTGCTTTTTCCCTATAATTTATATGTGAGTTAATATATAAAGTTTTAGTTCTGTGATGATGCCCAGGTAAGAGAAAAAATGCTAGAAAAAATCCCGAGTTTTGCAGATTACAAAAACTACAGAACTTTCAACACTGTAATTTCTTGACACTGTACTTGCATTTTGGGAAGACTTTTGTAGCTCTTATTTAATATAAAAGTAAATCCTTTCTATCTAGAGAATACTAACCACTGAATTTCATATGAAAATTGTCATTTTAGATATTTTCAGAACTCCTGATTATGTGCAGCCACAAAATATGAATCTGGTAATTCTTTTTTTCTTTTTCCCTTCTGATGAGGAGACATCTCATAGGAAGTCTTTAAATATTTAGTAATGTTTCTTTCATTTTGCTAGAAACACTTCTGAAGCTTGAAGCATCTAAAATGTATGTAATGATGCTTGCTCATGATTGTCTTAAATCTTTCATGATTTGCATCTAGCATACATGTGGCAGAAGAATTCAAGCTACAAAGAAGACCACAGATATTAGGAGTACAGTTGAAAGAAATCTATTTGGTGGTGTGAGGTGATCATTTCAAATTGTTGACTGTGTGTACCAAGAAAGAAATTTTCTATAAAGAATGCTATGAAGTAAATTAAAAATTTACAGAACTATTCAAAGCACATTTCTTTGTCTCAGTGTTTAGATACAGAAGTCCTTATAGATCTTTCTTTTGAAAAGCAGTTGTAAAAAAGATACAATCTTCTCCAATAGTAGGAGTTTTTCTAGATGTAGAAGTGCAGGCACTGCAGAAAAATACAGAGGATGTATTACTTTAATAGGATCAGCTTCTGTAAAATCCTGCAAAGGCAGAAAAGTTCAGGGCAGTAAACTATGGACATACAGCAGCTCTTCACATATTTCCACATGCAGTGATTTATGTGCTGTTTGTCACAATCCTTTCTCTATATAAACAGGTTACATAAATTACCCATTTCTTCTCCAGATCAAAAATTGGTTGCTATTTCCAAATAATGCTACACTTCCTCAGAAAAGTCGGTAGAAGGGCTTCCAAGGGAAAGAGGATTGTTCTTTGCAAGTAGCCCTCGATGTCAAAATGTCAGTGAATTTATAAAAAAGGAAATAAAAGAAATTAATGTAAACATATTGACATGCCATTAACATCATCAAAGCAGACTTTTTAGTCTTTCCTTTTCTTTTTATTATCACTCCTTTATAGTGAAAATAGCTACAATGGGAATGTTATAGTAAATGGAATTTGTTAGAATATGAACTAGATCTTCTTACTTTCCTGTGTAGGAAATTGTTCAGTAACATTCAGATTCTACTGCTAACAATAGGACTCTACAATGTGGTTTTGTTTTTCATTTCAGTTTATCATATTCTGTACCTCAGTCAGCCCAAAGTATGTTTTCACTTCAGACTGAATTTCTTTTCTTGTTGTGATTTGTGTGAACTGAAGACAATGACAGGAATGATGGAGACTAAATGTGAACATGTGGAGACCCTGGGGGGCATTCCCTGGTTTAGGGAGACTCAAGAAACTTCCCACAAAAAGCTGTTTAGACCCCATTGGCTCGTTCCCCTGTTCCTTTGTCTGTTCCTATGTCCCTGAGCCAGTCCTCCCTGTTCCCTGATTGTCCCTTATCTTTGTCCTGCCCCAAGACCAGGTTCATCCCCAGGCCCCTCAGAGACCAACGCTCTGGGGACCTCCATGTGTGTGTGCTGGAGACTCTGAACATCTTACAGGGAGCTGAATGAAACATCTGTGGATATTACGCAAAGGCCCTTTTTGCTTCCTTACCCTGGACTTTACTAGCAGCAATTCAGGCTGCAACATGAATATAATGTAAATAAAAGATTCTACTGATGAAACTGATTCTTGTAAGTTTTGTCTTTCAAGTTCATACATAAAACTTCATATTTTTCCCTTCCCTTGGAGAACTTTTCTGTAGGTTGTAGCATATCTCTAAATCCTCTGTGGATGTTTAAAATTAGTCGAGTATGGACTGCAATACCCTAAGGACTGTCTAACCCTCAACTCCTGTTTTGGCAGTCTTTCTGTAATTGATCCCTGAATAGCATACATTTAGAGAGTTAAACCAAGAATGTGACAGATTACAATTTTTAGGGGTAAGGCTAAAGAAATAAGCTCCCAGGTACTGCTTTCCTCTGTCTGAGCAGGCATGCTTATAACACTACTGTATCCTACAGCCATTGGTTTGTGTTAGAAAACTTCAATCTGTGTCTTCTATTTCGACATTTACTCTTGAGAACAAAAAGGTTTTCTTAATTCACTTTAGATTTCTGCAATTCTTTTTTTTTACTTGTCTGGAGGAGACAAATACATGGGAAGGAGAGGCATATATCATCAAGTTGTTCCTCTTAAACTCTTTCCTTTATCCCAATTCCAAACAAAAATACCTGCTGTCATTTGATTGCAGAATGATTATTGTTACAGAAAATATGGAGTAATACTTAAAGAGAAATTGGCACTAGCTCGGTTCAAATTACACCAGGGATTGCATAACAGCTTGCTATAAATGGTTTACAGAAATTTTGCAATATTTTTAGAAATTTCTAGATCTCAACTCTTAAGAAATTTAGAAGGATCAGTAACAAGATCAGTGTAGTATCTGCTCTACAGTCATACTTTGAAATGCTCAGGTTACATTAACTACTGTATTGGTGGAAGTGTGCATTACTTGAAAATGAAAAAACTGGCCATTTACTTGAAAAAAGGATTTTTTTAAAACTTATGCTCCAGAAATTTGCATCTTTAAATACTAATGATCATCTAGATTGTCATGCTATGTTACTCCTAATGTATCTGGAAATGGAGTCTGTTCTATAGCTTTTGAAAATTAACAACAAATCAGGATGTCATTTTGTCTTCCCTATAGTCTACTGTAATTTTTAAAGGCTCAATTATTGCTTTACTTCTTGGTCTACTGAAGACATAAAACACAGTATTTTCTAAAACCAAGGAAATACCATTGGTTTCTCATACACTTTGCATCATTCTGCCTGAAACAGAATTATTTAAATTCAGTCTTCTCTGTTTTTCCTTAAATATAGTTCTGTAACAGATTTTCAATGCAATAATACCTCTACATAATTTTGTTTTCACAATCTGCATTTCTTAAATTTAAAAATATTTTACTTTTCTTCTTGACTCCCAATGTACAAGTGTAGAGGCTAATTGATTTCCTCTGCCACCTGATGTTATTCACATTTAATTTCAGGAGCTCATGGTTTTACTTGAGGGGGATATGCTTTTTTCCTATTATATGCTTTTTTTGTGCCTCAAATATCAGTGGAAAGATTAAGAATGCACAGTTTGTCTAGTCAGGAAAGAAGTCCTGGTTCATGGCTGCTCACAATGTTTGCTGTCAGTGAGTGACTGTGCCACAGGAGCTTTATTTTCTCTGTCTTTTTCTGTAGAACTGTTGACTTAATGCTGTCATCCAAAGTGTTCTGCAGACAGATACAAAATGTCTTTAACAGAAACTATGTGACAGTGTTATTGGAGGGTTGTATTCCCTCTAGGGGAAACCTTTCAACACCAAATTGTTTGTAGTACCATATGAAAATCCTTGGATTTTCAATGAAAATAGAAACTGGAGAAAGAGCATATTTGACTTGAGTTATTAATTCAAAAGGCAATTGTACAACAGTCCCGACAAAATGAATTATCTCTGTGACATGCCAGCTGAGTTCAGTCTCAGCTTTCCTCATAGCTTGTGCTCTCTGATATAGTGGCCCTCAAAGTTCAGTGGTGCCTTTGATTTCTGCATAGAGCCTGAAAAAAGGCAATTTCAGCCTTTTGAAATTACTAGCACAGAGACCACTTTCTGGCCAAAATATGAAAGACCTAAGTGAAAAAAAAAGTATTCAAGGAATTGCATTTTTTAAAGCCCACTACAGTGTGTATCCATATTGAAAGTGGCAACAACTTTAATATAGTGCGTTTGTGATTTAATCACTGCTGTGTGCTGTATTTTCTCTGTTGCTTTTCTCTGGAAAAAAGCAAACTTCACAGAGTTTGAGAGATGAGTAATTTTGGGATTTAAATCTGTAGTCAGGTTGTAGCAAAATGAAGTTTTTTAAAATGAATATGCCAAATGTAAATTTTGTCAAAATAATTCTTATTGTCCACAACACTAGGGAAGGGGAAGAAAAAAAAAAAGGAGATAAAAATGTTTCTGGAACTAAAAACAAAAGACAGATTTAAATCACTCACGTGAGAAGTTCAAAAGTCATTTGTGCCTAATTATAGCCAAGATCTTAAAACAGGTCTTGTCAGAAAAACAGAACATTGCAGACTTTCTTGCAAATTATTAAACTGAGTATCTCTCTGCATAAATAATTCAGTCTTCTGTGTTTGGAGGTAATGTATGGTGAATTCTGTCTCTGTTTTGTACCTGAGAAAGTGCATACAAAATGTAAGTCATTGCTTCATGTTTTTGCTTTGCTCTAAAGAGTTTCAGTCAGCAAGGCTGAAACCAATCATGGATTAAAAATATTTTTGGAGACCACAGTTCAGTACAGTTTTGGATTCATCCTGAGACAGACTAGCCTGTATGGCTTTCATCGTACCTGGACACAAATAAAAATAAAACTTTTCCTTGGGAGAAAACTCAAAACCTGATGAAGTTTCATTGATTGGGAAGCTGCAGGCAGTTTGTCAGCTGAAGAAATGTGCTGCCAAATCCTTTCTGCCCTACTAATTATATCACAGGTTTTTCTGTAGTCTGTTAATGTGGTCAAATTATAGAACAAAATATGTGAGAGACCATATTGGTCAGCTGGTTAAATCTCGCACAGAATTGGAATTTTAGGAAGCCATGCTGTCTTATAGTGTCATTTGGATAATATAAACCTCACCTTGATTGCTGTCTGGGGTTTCTTTGGCTACCTAGCCTACAAAACATTATATTTATTTTCACAAACCTCTACAATTTCAGTGCCATGTGAGCATTAAAGCATTCCATTTGAAACTCACATTCTTCAAGAGTAGGAAAGTAATAGAAAATATGTTTTTACAGAATATTTGTCTCTTAAAACATAGTTAGTACTTTTCCACAACACCTATCATACTTGTAAGAATCCCATCTGATTTCAGAATCAGGCACAGACTGAAGTATTTTACTACCCAGATTTAATTGAAGATGAATATTAGAGGTTTATTTTACATTTGATTGTTTTTGTTTGTTTACTTTTTGTTTGTCTTTTTTTTCATTCCAGTTCTAAAAGAGAACAAAGTAGAAGTTCTGCCAGTCAAAACTGAAACACCACGAAGCAAAAGTCTTGCTATTCCTTAAATCTACATGTCTCTGATGAAACGGATCCATCCATCTAAAAATGTATCCATTTTCCCCCAGAATTCCAGGGTTAGAGATGCTTTCTTCCTCAATAGCGACTGTTAATATTTTTAAGGGAACATTATGTCTGAAATTGATAGATAAGCTTGGAGACACAGGCGAGAGCTAATGACAGAGAGAGATTTGTGCCAGAGCCCTCAGCTGGTTGGAAAGGGTGCAGGGAGCCCTCCTGCTCTCAGGTGCATTGACACGAGAAGGTGTTTGTGTTAGCATAGATGTGTGATCTCAGCAAACTGAGGAGAGACTTTCTGTTGTAAATACTAGGGTTATGGTTATCTCCTCTTAGTCAGACCATCAAAGAAAACAGAGAAAAAGAGACCTAGAGACTGAGTTTTCATCTCTGATATTTCTTAGAGGTGACACCCAGACCTCCACAAGTTTGAATATGATAGCAGTTTTGAATTAGCGATTCCTTGTAAGTCCTTATATTTATATTTTCTTCTAATAGTCTGTCATCTTGCATAATGAGCATAATAGTTCACAGTGTAAAGAAAAAGAAAATTAGAAGTTCATAAATCTTTTGCAGTAAAAAAGAAGAAAATATGTATTAAGCTTCCTCCTTTTCCTTCCTTTTCCTTTTTCTGTCTTTCTCCTGACCTATTTTATGCAGTTCTGACAGGACAGGAACTTCGAAAGACTTCTATGCATTGTGCTTTTAAAGAAAAAGATGAAATCTTTCCCTCTGTTGTTGGAATGAACTGATCTTGGTCACCAGTGTAGGCTTCAATAAAGTATAGCACTACATTTTTTATTTTCCATCTTCCATTGTATGATATTATTTTCCTGATGACAAGTGTTCTGATTTCAAGTAAAAGAAGCTGACAGCATTTTGAAGTCTTTTCTCACACATTTAGAATTTCAAGTGCACATGCAGCTAAAGTGTATGATGCTCAGGTGCAGCGAGAGTCCAAATTCTCACTCTGTGTTTGCTGCCAGCGTAGGGAGAAAATGTTATTTTCCCTAAATCAGAGTTGAGTTGAGTGCTTCTGAGATTATTTGTTATGCTTCTTGGTAAAAGCAATTAAATTCATTACATTTGTTATGGCAGGAACACTGAGAGCAGAAATTTGCCAGTTCCCTGTAAATTGAAATATGCTCTTAACGAAATAAAATAAGCCTCATGAGAACAATAATTCAATATTCTTCGTGACCTTTGATAGGAATGTTTATAAGATAGTCTAGATGAGCAGAAGCTACTGGGAAGATACAGCAACCGGTCATGGTCAGATTAAACTTCTATATTTAATAAACCTGCAGACAACTCAATAATTTGGAAGCTTGGATATAATGAACATTTTGTGTCCATATTTATGAAAACTAAAACGGCCACTCAATAGAAAAAGACAAAATTATATAACTTAAACTTTACTAATTGTACTGCGTTGTACTTAGAAATAGACTGTATGTTTCCCTTGAGTAATTTAAGAAATAATCAAGGATATTGTGATTAGTTCAGTATATTGGGATTCATTCAGTCCCTCCAAGTGGATACTTAAAATAATTTTCAAAATGTTATTTTCTAGACAATGTGGAATGAAAAAAATATGCAGTATGGTGAGATAAAATGCATGTCACAAGTAATTGAGCTAGAAAATCTCTTTTTATCATCTCTTTGGAATTTCAGGAACAAATCAAATTAAAGTTCTTCAAATGTTAATATAGTGCATTTTTCAGACTAAAGAAATGGTAGTTGTGAATAAAACTATTCCATCCATGCTCAAATGGTAGCATTTAAAACTGATTAGGTGTACAGTGAATACTAATATGCAACAGAATTCCTCACCACCTCCTTGACAATTTGAACACCTGCTTACATGGAATTCCAAAATACTTCTTAGTTAAACATAGGAGAACTGTTTGGTTTAGATGCAAGATTTTTATTCCATTTTGTCCTGTGTGTTCCCTTCTAGGTACTCACTTCTTTGGGAATATGAAACCCTGCAACTAAATTCAATACAGAAAATGAAGAAATGCAATCTCATTTGAAATTAAATTAGATTTCATAAATTCACCATGCTCTTAAATTACATAGATTCACACAAAGGTTGAGGTTGGAAGGAACCTCTGGAGATCATTTTGTTCATTCTGGCTGCTCAAGTAGAGATAGCAGGAGTAAGTTGCCCACAACCATCTCTAGAGGAGTCCAAGGCAGGAGACTCCAAGACCTCCCTGGCTACCTTACAGTAAACCAGTGTTTCCTGATATTTCATTTGGTATCACCTGTATCTCAGTTTGTGCCCATTGCATCTCATCCTTTTACTGTGCACCACTTGGAAGACTGGCTCTAGCCTCTTAACACCTTACTTTTATGCATTAATAAGGTCCCCTTGGGCCTTCTTTTCTTTGTGAAGAACAGTTCAAGCTCTTTCAGCTTTTCCTCATATGTTAAGTGTTCCAATCCGTCAGTTATCTTAGTGGATCTTCACTGGATTTTCTCCAGTGTCCGTGTCTGTCTTGTGGCGGGGAACCCAGTAGTGAGCTGAGTAATGAGGTAGAATCATTTCCCTCAACCTACTGGCAACACCCCTCCTAGTGCAGCTCAGCCTACCTTTCACCTTTTGTGCCGGTGCACATTGCTGGTTTGTGTTCGGTCTGAACCACGACCCTCAGGTTCATTCTGCCAGGCTGCTTTCCACCTGAGTGGTCCCCAGTGCACAGGATTATTCCTCCTCAGGTGCAGGACTTGGCATTTCCCAGATGCTCAGAATCACAGAATGGGTCAGATTGGAAGGGATCACAGTGGGTCATCTGGTCCTGCCTCCCTGCTCAAGCAGGGTCATCCTAGAGCACATGGCACAGGATCCAGGCAGTTCTTGAATATTTCCAGTGAGGAAGAGTCCACAACCTCCTTGGACAGCCTGTTCCAGTGTGCAGAGCTTCATGAAGTTCCTTTCAGCCCATTTCTTCAGCCTGTCAAGGTGCCTCTGGATAGCAGCATGACCTTCTGCTGAGTTTTCAATCCACATCACTGTCTGCTAACCAACCTTTATATCACATCTTATGTTCCGACCCTTTCAAAGGCTGAACTCTGCTGCTGTCTCATCTCCACAGGCCGACCACTTCATCACTGAACTTTGTCAAGTTAGTCAAGGAGGACTTCCTCCTCTTGGTGAAGTTGTGCTGTTACCAGTCCTCATGATTTTTATTTTTGTCTTTAATATACCTGGAAAAGCTTTCCAGAAAGGTGCCCCTCATCTTCCCTGCAATCCCAGAAATCAAGGTGATACCAACTGGCCTGTTGGCTGGATCCTTCTTCTTACCCTTCTTGAAGATAGAGGCAGTGTTTACTTTTCCTGTTTTCTCTCTTGACATGGAACTGCACATTTGCAGGGATTTCTAAATAAATTTTGGTATCCAGCTAAATGAAACATCTCAGTAAGTGGATAGTAACCTGAAAAAAAACCCCACAGATTTTAAAATAGAGAGACACTGAAATATGATTAAGCAAGTATTTTTCCTAAATGGCTTTGAGGACGAAAAACTTCAAGAAATCAATTTTTTGTTTCTGTAGTTGTAAGGTTTGGGTTTTTTCCCCAACATATGATTATATAAAGCTAGAGGCTTGTGGTCTCCTTGGGAGGTGGGTAGTAGGGAAAGAGCCTTTTAGCAATATATGCAATAGCGTATGCGCATTATTTTGACATAAGTTTAGATATCAAAAAAAAACTAAAGAAAACTGAAATTTGTGCTTCAATGTGAGTAAATAGTTTTTTCTGTTCATGTGTTAGTAAAACAATATCCAAGATTGGCAGAGGTTAAAAATAAAATTACAACAGCCTGTTTCAACTTTTATTTGTATTCATAGTTTTAACACTAACCATACTGGATTTACAGGCTTATATAGGAACAGAATTATCTAGTTTGGACATAGAGTACTATATTTTGAATTTGAGGTGTAGTGGTGGTATTCTTTGGTGTGCCTTGTATGTGTTTACTTCCATCATGATTTCTGTCTTTGTCTAATAAAAAATGTATATGGCTCAAGCTGTTGATGTGGTTGGCATCTGTTTCAGATTCATTTTTACTGACAGCAGGCTGCTGCTGGCGAGCACTCAGCCTTTTAATCATCAGAAATACAGAGACTGTCATTCCTGTCATTGCTCTTGATTTTGCTCTAGAATTCTGCATCCAATGTACTGTACTAAAACCTATGATAGATGAAAAGCGTGACAGAAAATACATTATAAGTTTCCTAATTATAATTTTTAAACAATACTAGAATTTATTGACAAGTTATCATAACAAGTGTAGAAATGCTGGATTACCCTTGGCAATGGCTAAGCTTTAAATCTCATTTCAAAGATTATAGAATGTCTGTGCATATTTTCATAGATACTTCAGAATTTGTTATGAGACAGAATAGTTTAAAATAACCCAAATATTTGACTGTTAGAAGTATGACCCATTTATCCTTATGTGTGCTGCAGTGTCTTTAGTTTTTGTGCATCAAAATAGAAGGGAGAGAGTGTGTGCATGGACATGTAGACAAGTACATGAACCATTCATGCATAACATTAGATATACATTTAGACTTAGGGTTCAGCATGAAGTTGCATTAAACACCTCTACCTTTCCTCTATTCTTGTGCATGGGGTACTGTCTTCATCCTGTGATGGGCCAATGTATTTTCTACTGCTTTTTGCCAATAATATATTTTAAAAGACTCGTTTTATTGTCCCCTGCATTTCTGGCCAACTTCAACTCCAGTTGAGCTTTGAATGTATGACTTTTCTCCCTACAGTGGCAAGCAGCATCTCCTTATTCTTCTATAATAACTAATCTTGCTTCCACAGGGCATATACCTTCCTTTTTTGCCTTATTTTCCAAGAAGAGATTCCCGTTCCACCAAGCCAGCCTTTTGCCTCACCTGCTTGACTTTTGACATTTGGGAATTGCCTGCTCCTGTGCCCTTGGCATGTAAGGCTTAAAAACTGACCAGTACTTAATGACTCCTACACCAGCAAAAACAATTTCCCAGATGACCTTACTTAAAATTGTTTGAACATCCTGAATTCTGCTCTCCTCATGTCCAGAGTTGAGGTTTTGCTGGCTCTTTCCCTCCTGTCAAAAGAAATTTTAATCTTGGTCAATATGGCCAAGACGGCCACCAGTCTTCCATGACGAGATCCTCCCTGTTGATAAGCAATAGATCAAGGAGGGCATCTTTCCGAGCCACTCCCTTAGGACCTGTTCCCTAAAGCTGTCATCCAGTTTTTTTAGGAATTTTCTGAGTTGTAGCAGCTGTGTGGTTCTCCCAGATAATATCTGGCAAGTCGAAGTTCCCCATAAGGACAAGAGCAGTTGACTTGGAGGCCTCCTTTAGTTCCTCATAGAATAATTTCTCAGCATCATTGTCCTGGCTAGGAGATCAACAGTAGACACCCACAGTGACATTCACATGATGTGTTTACCCCTTGAATCTTATCCAGAAGCTCTCTCAAACTGAGCCATTGCCAACTGTGAGTTCCATAAATTGTACCCCTCTGCTACATACAATGCCCCCCTTCACCTCTTCTTCCTTGCTTATTGCCCCTGAAAAACCTGTAACCATCAAACGGGGCACTCCAGTCACAGGAGTCACTGGAGCAGGTTTCAGTTACTCCACAGATACCAAATCTCTGGGACTGGGCCAAACCCTTGGGCTCCTCTTGATTGTCCTTCATGCTGCGTGCATTAATGTAGAAACCTGCACTTCCTTTCCAGGTATTCAGTCTGTTTGTGGCCTCTGTTCGCAGCTCTTGGACTTTCAGAGAGGATCCCTTTCTGCTTGCCCTGCCTGCACAAAGTGCCATTCAAAGGGCTGAGCCAGGCCCACACTGCCATGCCATGCCCCTGTTTGCCCACCCCTGTTGTGCCAGACCCTCACTGCTGCCATGCTCCTGATCGCCATGCTCCGGGCTGCCCACACTCCCTGGAGGCATTTAAATCTCCCTCTGTCTCTCCCAGCACCACTTTCTCCTTGCCTGATTAGCTGCTGTGGGCTTAGTGGTTGTGATAGGGCTTAGGGAGGTTGCTTCAGTTCCTGAACTTGGCAACCCCCCTGTACAGCTCAAAGTAATAAATGAAAAATAGTTCCATTTTCAGTGTAGTCATGCCAGCTGTTGTAAGAGACTTTGCAAAACCACCTGATATTTGGCATGAGGCACTTTCTACTGTTCAGACATTTTAGTTCTCTTGGCAACCTAGTTTTGGTTTTGGTTAGAAATGTTGAAATAGAAAATGCAAAGCTGGTGCAGCTCTGCAGAACAGTTCAACAGCCTGTTCGCAATCTGCTGAGGTATTATTAGCTCCAGAAGAAAATAGCAGAATCCTGTCTGAGAGCCAAAATTAGATGGCAGTCTGTATTTTTCAAAGAGCATGGGGTGTGCTCCTGTATGTTGCTACCAAAATGAGAGGCCTGTCTCTGTAAAGAATGAGGCTTGTCTAGTCCATTGGATGGCCCTTTTGGTACATGCTGGTATTTGCTCCAGAAGTCAGGGCTGCTTCTTTTTTTAGTTTCCTAGTTTGTCTCGTCCTCTAGAAGGTGGTCTGGCATTGTCAGGTTTTCCTTCACTGGCCTATGAGCCCTACATTTTCCTACTTACCTCAAATGTTTAATTCAAACTGTCTAGCCATCCAAATTATTTGCTTCTGACTTGGCCTCCGCTAGCAGTTTTGTGTACTCAGCAAATATCTACTTGTACCTAGTTTCTGTTCCACTTTCTCACCTTTATATCCCTCCTTCAAATGGTGCAATGGCCCTTAGAGAGCACCTTAATGAAATCTAGAGAGCGCCTTAATCAAATCACCCCTGACACAACTGCACTCTCAAAGCATCTTCAAGACAGACTTGGTTGTGAGCACAGGACTCATGAGGTTCAGAGGAGTACCAGACACTAGCCCTTTCTGCAGTGAGGGGAGGACAGTCTGTCAGGAAACCTACTTGAGAAAACCTCTAAAGAGAAAAAGAACTTGATTTTTTTCTGTGTAGAATGTCATGTTTCCTGGGCTCCATATGCTTACCACCAAGCAGAAATAGCACAAAATTGGAAGAGGTGAAAATTAAATATGATAAAAAAGGCAGCACTTGATTATCCTGTTGAAGTAACTTAAAGGTAACAAAGTCTCAGGAGAGTCTTAAGCAGTGCCAAGGGAAATTTAATTTTGATGGTAGGAAAAAAGTTTTTTTTTACCAGAAGAATGATAAAGTACTGGAGTTGTCTGCCTAAGGAGGTGGTGGAGTCACCATCCTTGGATGTGTTTAAAAAAAGATTGGAGGGATGTAGCTCTCAGTGCCATGCTGTAGTTGAGGTGTTCAGGCATGGGCTGGACTCAATGACGTTAAAGGTCTCTTTCAAGCTGGTGATTCTGTGTATGATTCTGAGTGTATCTGGCAATATAAATTTGTAGAAAATAAAATATCATAGATAGTAGTGGAGTTTCAATGTAACAACTCAGTTACACAGGCTGACAGATCAACATTTGAGAAAATAAAAATGAAAAAAATAAGTGTTCTTAACTCAGCATTAAAAGCAATATATTATGTCAAGAATGGATAGTATCTATTGCTTTCTTAAATCTTTTGCAGGACTTCTGTAGCAGTACTCATTTCTGGGTTGCTTGACAATATTCAGGGAAGTCTAAACCACCTCTGCTATTCTTTATCTTATCCATAATAGCTCTTTTCTTGTGGATGAAATGCTTTTATCAAAATATTTCCAGTGCAATGGACTGCATTTTACACAAATTATTTAAAAGGCACAGACTTCTAATTTCAGGACATGAATTCTGTCCGTAAACAGTGAGTTGAGGTACCTCCCTGCATTTGCTGGTAAGGTATCTTGGAAGCTTACTCACACCCTCAGTGTTTGCTATTAACCAACTGTACACTTAGCATGCTAGCAGTCCTTCTGCATACTCACATCCTTTTCCCAGGTACCTCACTTAATTCACAAGAGTGCAAGACTAATTATTGTTTCTTCTAAATATAGACCATTTGAGTAATCAGATCTTTGCAGAGAAAGAAACAAGTAGAGAGATTTAAAACAATCTGAAAAAAACTGCAAGTGATGATCTCTTGGTGCTGCACAGTGCTCTATAGGAATGCAAAAATCTGTGAACAAAGGCTTAGAAACAACCAAAGGGGATGAAATGAGAAATCTTAATTTGTTTATTTGATGTGAGGGCAAAATTACTGGAGGTATGACTAGTATAAATTGCTATGGGAATGTGAAAGAGAAAGAATTTCGTAATGGCAGGACAGAGATGAAGTGGAGGTGATGTTTGCTTACAAATTTTTCATCATTTTAAGAAACATATCAATATCATGGATTCCAATTAACTCTAATGACTTATTCTTTATGATGAGCTCTATACTTGCTAACCTTTAAGTATCTCGTGTTGTGTGAGCTTTAGGGGCTGCACAGACTGGCTTTCCTGTGACATTGCATAGATACCATTTTGTTCCAGTGATCTGAAAAAAAAATAATGTCTTTCACTCTTTCAGTGAAGCTCTTCCTTTATAAACATACATCCGGAGTTTTAAAAGTAACTGTGGTGGAGCATGCAACTTGGTAGTGACTGCTTTATTGTGTCTTGAAACTATGTGTCTTATTTAAACTCATTGCATCCTATTTTACCTGCTTAGATTATTGAACCTGACTTGTATTTTCACAGATGCTTGCAGCCTTACAAGATTCAACCTTATAATTTATTGATATACAGAGACACAGACATTCACTGAAGCTGCTTTTTTTGTAATGCCTTATCAGACGGATTTAATTGATTTCAGAACGTGGGCCTCCCTGTTATTTTCTTTGCAGTGAAGAGATTTTATGGCAGAAGAGGCTGACTCTGAGTTTTCAGATATATCTTCCCAGGCTTGTTGATTTCAGTTTTCTAATATTACTCTTCTTATTTCAATTATGGCAGTTAAAAAAGTCACAGCAAGTAGAAACAATTATTTTTCAAAGGAGTCCAGTAGTCATTATGCTCCCCTTTCTACATGAGATGTCAAAGCTTAAGGAGGTGCTCAGAGCACATTTTAGGGTTGACAAAGAAAAGAAGTGAGGTATTGCTGTGGATTGAACTTCATAATATTGAAGTCATCAGTGTAGTTTCTAAGGGATATTTTTCATTGGCTTGCTTAATGAGTCTACAAATGAAATCTGCAGACAGCCTTTTTCAATCAAAAATCTTTAAGAGAAAGATCTCTCATTTGAAAGAACATTTGATGGTCAGCTCTTCCTCCTCCTTCCTCTTGCCCACCCCAAATTCCACCATAATATACCTTCTGCTGTTCCCAGAACTGTCAAAACAAATCTACAAAAACTGATGATGTTTCTACAGCAGGAGAAAGTGCACGAAACATGTTTAGAATAAGGAAAGAAGATGAAAATGCAAATGATGCCTGTTTTGTGTCAGCACTTCATGAAAAGCAGTGTATGCTGCTATCAAAGAAAGTGACAAAATGATGGGTACTGTTACCAGTTTGAATAAGCCCATAATTTACAGGAAATAGTCATGTTTCTCATGCTTATATGTAGTTCTTTCACATTTTATACTCCTACGCTCCTTTTTCCTGTATTTAGCAAAAGGCGTTAAACTTCTGCTAAATTTGAAAAGTGTGAGGGAAACAATGTGCACAGCTCTAGCAAGGTTTTATTGAATCCTGCACATCATGAGAATAAGAGAGCAGTTAAATCATCAACGTAATCATGTTTTTATTGCAGACACTCCTAACACACTTAGAAATTGGTATCTTTGAATCAACTAATCATTTTCCTTAGTCATCATATCAACCATGTCTTGGTAAAAACTTCAAAAATCTGGTAAACTTCAAGTAGAAAGATGTAAAACTAAATTAAGAATGGCTTTTTTTTTTGCCAACAATGAAAAAAAAAAAAAAGGACAACAGCTAAAAAAGTAAACAGTTATATATTTATTGAAAAATAAATATGCCAATTTAAATTTGTTTATATTTTGTCTTAATTCAGAACTGGAAGTTTATTTCTCTGAAATAAAATTTTAATACATCTCAGAATCATAGAATCAGAAAATCAAAATTTCAGAATCAGAGTGATTTGGTTCAAAGAGACCTTGAAGATCAGGTAGTTCCAACCACCCTGCTATGGATGGTGATGTCACCCACTAGGAAAGGTTCCTTGGGGCCACACTCAACCTGGCCTTCAATACCGCACAACCAAAAGTTATTTAAAAATTTTTAAAACAATGTTTTCAACAATGCATTTGAAATGATATCAGAGTTTTTCAAAATTTATCTTTACATTTTTTTCCTACCCAGTTAAAAATATTTTTTTTCTTATGTTCAAATTATGTTCAACAGATGGTTTTGGTTGCTTTAGAAACTTGAAATTTGGGAGAAATGGTGCTTATCCTCAAAAACATTCCTTACAGCTACAGATCTCTAGATACATCACATGGTTATGACTTGACTAGAGTTTAAGTGTTGTTAAGACAGGCCAAAATTAATTTAGAGGAAATAATTTAATTAAATTTTTGCTGATTTTAATTTTATATTTACAGTTAAGAATTCTGGCATTACAGTAATGCTCCAAGATTGCAGCCAGGCTCTTCATCTATGTGATTTGGTTGTGCCAGATGCAGCTGAGAAACCACAGGCTGCATTCTGAGCAGTTAGACATTAGAAACTTTTCAAAATCTTGTGCAAGTGGTGAACGAGTCTGTATCTATGGTAAGAGAGAATAGTCTTATTATGCTGTAGCTTCTGTTAGAAGGAAGCCTAGGCTATGTATTAATTTGTGCCTTTGTTGTCAGAGATTATCCAGAAGAACAAGAAAGATAATCTTTCTTGTTTGAAAGATTTAAGAAATGGAGAAAATATGTTTTAAGCCAAACTATTAATGACTCAAATTTTGAGGCATTTGATATGAGCACAGAATGTACAGCTCTCTGAGTTAATTTCATGAGAAATGTCATTAAATTCCACTGTGGTAGTTTTCATGTGTGGAATGTAATAGTGAGAAATAGGGTAACATAGGAAGTCCTTATTTTTTCTATTCAAATAACGAAATAGAGAGGAAAGGATGTTTATCTTCCATCAAAGAAGCAAATGCACCTTATGGCACAATAAAACTAAATGTTTCACCACTGAATGTACCATACCTTTTTTACTTTTGCTGTTGTAAGCAGAAGGCATGAAGATTATTATTTTATTTAGTGTATAAATTGAAATTATCAGGGATACGGCACTTATTTCAAATTTTAATTTTCTACAAAACTCTTGATTTTAAGGTTTCTCACACAAAAAAAAAGTCCTATTCTTTAATAACATCTTCAGTTTGAGTATTTCTGCTTAATAATTAGTGCAATTATTAATAAAATATTATTACACTAATTAGTAATTATTTTAATTATCACTAATTAGTATTAATAGCAGATAATAATGAAAGAAATGTAAAAACTGTTAGAAATTCTGGTATTTTTATTTAGAGGAATGTACATTTGCCTGTTTTGAAAAATTTCCCGAAGCAAGTGTCCAGTATCTTAATAAATCAATGGAGAATAGTCCTAATTTATGAGATAGATATTGTATTATCGTTTATAATGATAATTTATTTTAAACATATAAAATAAAATGACAATCTGAAGAATTATGTGTGTGAACAACTTTACTTAAGGAAGATTACATGATTAGCAGCCTAAATTTAGGTAATAGGAATCAGACTGGGAGGACTGAGCCCAAGTTTTTCTAAAAATGCACTTGTGATAAACATTCACAAATCCATTTTATATATAATACAGTCTTGAATAGGTATTCATAGAGCAGTTATCTATATGATAAATTGCTCTGTAGGAAAACCAGTTAATTGTATTGGGAAGAATCAAACATTACTGGTGCTGTATATGGAGAAAAAAGTCATTCCTTCATGAGATACTACAAATTCATCATGTGAATTTAGATTCTGTCACATTTGTGGAACTGAAGAGATAACTTCGATATATACACTGGTGCTCCTAGCAAGTAAGGTTTTTCCTTTATAGTCCAACATAAAATGTTTAAATTCCTCCCTTTGTTTTATGGAAAGGCTGTGTAGTGACTCTGTCATAAAGGAAGTATGCTTGTATTTCTTTGTGATACACACTTGTGAAGCTCAGTAATCTGTCTGTTTGACTGGCAGGTCACTGAGCAGAATATTAGGGTGGTCTGTTCTTGGAGAGATAAGGGCTTGAATGAGTTTGTCTAAATTCTACCAAGTTATGTTTTAAATTCATAAATATTTATCAGGTGATAATAGATATTAATAAGCATGTCAGTGTTCAAAAAATGTACTGGAATTGAAAGCCACTCTGTAGTGTTAACCTAAGCATTATATGTACAGGGAAAAAAGCCACAAACCCTGCCCCCTCTCCCAAACAAAAAACAAACAAACAAACAAAAAAAAAACAAAAACAAACCCAAACAAACAAAAAAAACCCCACACCAAAACTCACAAAATTTTCAGGTATTTGAGTTGCCTCTGAGATCTTGAGGAAATCTGGATGCAAATTTTTCCAAATTACCTCAAGAAATGAATGTTTATCTGTATGTGAAAAGGAAAAATTTGTCACCAAAGTAGTATGTTTTTTTCTTGCATCAGTAAAACACTGATATTTGTAGTACAAATTTAAATTTTCTTCTCAAATATATTATTAGTTCATATATGAAACTCCATGGAAAGTTGTTTGACAATGAGTATGAAGCTCTTTGCTTTGGAAAGCAAAGAGTTAAAAGCTTTATTCCCTGCAATTAGTAGAAATAATGAACCCCATCTACATTCTACAAAAAAACTGCATGGTACACATGATAGTGTTTTGACCTTCTAGCATAAAAAAGAGACATTAAGCAGGAAGAAGGATGATCATAAATTAGAATATGTTTTCACCTCTAGTATCCTCAATATTCAAGAGTCACAAAAATCACAAAAATGGTGATTTTGGCAGTGATCCTTCTTACCAGTCATGGTCCTCACTGGCAGTAACACAGAAATATTGTAGATAACACTGTAGAGGGAGATATGCAGTGAAATGGCAGAGTACTTTAACTTTATTGGGGATGTAAGATGCAATTGCATGTGAAAGTAATGATATCTGCACGGAATGGTCTCTGAAAGATCCCACAGAAACAAAATAAATGCAAACATAGGATTCCAGTTTCAGACTTAGAAGGGTGCAGAACCTTTTTGGGTTGTGATAGGGAGACAAATATTTGAGAAGAGGGGTTGGCTTTTTTAGACATTAGAGAATTTGTAACTTAAACCTAAAAGTTTGTACAGCAGAAATATTGTTCCTGCAGAGCAGGAATACTCTATTTCAATACTGCATACCATCCTTCCTGTGGCAATACTGAATAAAGAAAGTTAAATGCAATCTGATTTTATGCAAACTACAGAACAATTTGTACCTAATATATTATTCAAAAGATTCTAAAAACGTTTTACAGATTTAATATTTTTTCTTAATATTTGGCAAAGAAATTGTAAGCTGCTAAAATTGCTGTTAATTTTTTTTGCTACTTAATAGCAGTTGAGTGTTTTTTGTCATTCAGGAGGCAAACTATTATTATCTCTAAACATAAACATTTCACACCCTCTTTAGAACGTTTTCATCTGCTGATTGTAAACTCTTGATATTTTATTCTTCTTAAGATATGCTTTATTAATGGAGTATAACTAACCAACTTGATAAGAATTTATGGTGAAAATTAGGAATATATTTTAAACAGAGCTATTAATGAAAAATCATCTCTTTTTAAATAACAAAATATAAACTTATTTGTAACTATTTTGGTATTTTCTTCCTAATTCTCCTAGTTCATTTCTTTGCAAATTTTAACTGTTTGTTATATGTAGCAAACAATACCAAACTAATGTCAGTGTTTTGCTTTTTTCAAATTAATGTAGTTCAAAATTTCAGATAACATTCACTTCTTTGTTTTGACCAGTTGCAATGCTTAAGACCTTCCATTAACTGAATCCCTTATGTAGTGGCTTAGTGATTTAGATTTTAAATTAGCTGCTTTGAAAGTTATTTGCTGATTGTAGTTCTGGACCCCAGGGGAAGCAGAACCCTTTAGTATGAGCCTCAGAAGCCTCGGTCTGTGCAGATTGGTTGGGCTAAAAACACACACAAAATGTGTGGGGTTTGTGTGCTCTTCCCTTGCAGTAACAGTATCTTGCTTGCCACATGACGGTAGCATTAAGACTTTTTGCAGCGTTTAAGACTCTTCTAAAATGGTTCAGCCTAGATGCTTAGAAGCTGGTGGGCATTTTAGCATTGATTTGGAAAAATGCTGAATAGGAAATTCACAAAGCAGCAGTGGTGTGCTCAGGTGGAGTAGCCATAATAGAGATGTGGGAGGAAGATTTTTTTCATTTTTAAAGCTTAAGAGAAATAGCATTGTCTTATATGCTTACTAAAACTCTGCTATAATGGAATCATAGAATGGCCTGGGTTGGAAGGGACCTTAAAGATAATCTAAGTTCCAACCCTCCTGTTGTGAACAGGGAGAGCTTCCAGTAGATCAGGTTGCTTAGAGCCCCCTCCAACTTGGACTTGCACATTTGCAGGGGTGGGACATCCACAAGCATCCATCTCTGGGCAAGCTATTCCATAGCCTCACTGCCCTCACAGGGAAGTTTTTCCTAATATCTAATCTCAACCTACTCTCTTTGTTTAAACCTGTTTCTCCTATGTGCTCTTTCAAGTAGTCCCTCTACATTTTTTCTGTAGGCTCATGCACCCTACAGGTCACAAACCATCAAATTTCAATAAGGGGATTTTTGTGCTGTATTACAAATAGGAGGAAACAGATGAAATAGATGTGCAGATGTGCAGTAGGAGTTAAGAAAAAGTTACAATCACGCAGGTGCTGTAATGAATTATTAGCATTGCTGTAATTTGAAAATTAATAGAAGAATAAAATGTTTATGGTGTCATATTTTCCAATTGAGAAACAAATAGTCCTCAAGTAATGAAAGGTAATGATTAGTGACACCCAAGTTATATCAGAAAAGTGATATCCACAATAAGGATTGTTTTAAAGATAACTTAGTCACATCTAAAGGATATTATCGAAAATAACCACAGTTTATCAGTACTATAGAATAATAAGCCAGAGGAGAATACTAACAATAAAAATAGGGTCATAAACTTCAAATAAATAGCACAATAATGTCAGGTACTTCCAATAAAACCTCTGAGATCTAAAGATAGAATTTTACCTTATGGTTTATATCCCAAGGTCAGCAAAGTGGAGTACTTTGTCCTACATTCCAAAGTGGTCTCTTTACTCATTTACAGTAGGGAGCCATTTAAAGTGACTTACAGGTACGTACAAGGCTTGGTTTTCATTTAAACCCACTAAAGAAAGCCAGTAGTTTAATAAAACATGGCATTGAGTTTTGGTTTTTTGTTTTGTTTATTTGTTTGTTTTAATACAGTAATCCTCCAAAGCATTTATAGCCTGGAAATTGAAAATAAAGTGTTTATTTGACTAAGCTTTTTTGAATTCAAGGCAAGTGAAAGGCAGATAATCTGAGTGGGCAAAAAACCCCAAAGCAGCAAACCGTATCACTTTTACATATATATATATATATATATATGTATATACAAACATACATGACAAATGGCTTGGTTTTTGATACAGTTAATGAGCCTTCTAGCAAATGAATGGATTTACATTGTAGACACCTGAGTAGAGATTCAGACCAAGCTAATATCAAAAGAATCGTTTGCTAACAGTTGAAGTTAAAAAAGGGAATAATTTCATAGCTAACTGTAACATAATTATCTAAATTGCAGTTCCTGTGGCCCATGGATTTAACATACCATCTTTCCTGTGGCAAACCTCTGCCATTTGGTATCAAGATCCTAGTTTTACATTGCACAAAACGGAAACTTTGTGACCTTGTGCCACTGCTGATAAAATTCCTGCATAAGAGAAAGTCACAGCTAAACTGCTTTTATTTATGCAACATGCAGCATAAACGACAGCTATTAATGGTTTTAATAAAGAGTTACTGCTTTTATTTGTCATTTGAATGGTGGGAATATACAAGGATACAGATGTGATTTAGATGTCAAACAAAAAATTTTTAGGCCAGTTTTAACTTGGCACCATGACAATGTGATATGAGAACTTTATGATGACTTTTAGGTTTTTGAGTGCTGAATTCAGTGAACAATTTAAAAATTCAACACTGCGTATGTGTATTCTGCACCAATGTCTGCATTAAGAATTAATCTCTGTTATCCTTTAAAAAATCTGTCCTATACCTGAATTTCTGGTATTTTCAGAAGTCTGATTAAGTCTGTCATTAGCTTGGTGCGCTTGCTTCTATGAAGCTGTTTTTCTAGGCTGCTTAGTTCCTTTAATTTTTAAAATTCTCTGGAAATCAAAAATTTGTGTTTTCAAATGCAATTGTGCAAAGTAACTCCTGTCTATTAAATTAGGTTTTCAATTAGGTGTATTTTAATTTCTTAAAAAGAAAATATTATCACTTATGTTACTTTCTTTGAAGAGAGGCATACAGCAAACATGCAGGTGCAACCTGCATATATGGTAGGTATGGTTAGTGTAGCATATTTGCTTTTGCAAGTTATTTCAGCAATTAAGAAATCAAAACCAGAAAGATATAAGTTCTGTGGCTCTCTGTGTCTTGCTAACTCTTGCCTTTTTTAGCCTATAGTGCATGAATCATAATAATGTTGGTATGTTGGTGATTAGCAAGTTTAAACAACGATCAATTAGCTCACCTCTCTGAATAAAGTATGTTTTATATGTTCAAATTGTATGTTTGAAGTGTCCTTGGATAGTGTTCATGTTTGAAGTGTCCTTGGATAGTGTTCTTTGCAATTCCAGTTTTTCCAATCTAAATACATGCTAGAAATGAAAAGGAAATAAAAGTTCTAGTATTTTATCAGCCAAATTAAATAGAGGAAACAGCTAATCCGCATTGTTTAAATAGTCAAAATTCATTAAATCCTTTTGGAAACCAGCATCCCTTGTGCTAAGTGTGGAAAATACTTTTAGAGTAGAGGAAATACCTGAAGATTCCAATGTTAGCCTGATGCAAATTGCAGAAGCTACTGAAGCCACCCACAGTGCAGCTGACCCACAGAAATGCAAAAGTGGAAGTGACAGATCATGATGTTTTCTTACTGTTTTGATTAACAGTTCTAGTACCAACTTTCATTGGACCTTTTTTCAGATAAATAGTAGTTGCGAAAGGACTTGGGAACAAACTTTGTTATTAATCTTTTTTTTTGCAGGATGTGTTTAAAACCTCTGAAAACCTTTTGGTTTTTATTTTTTTTCAATTTACTGTTATAAAATGCTGACCTCTCAGGTTGGGAGTTCACTGTGAGGCTGTAGTAATACTCTTTTATTCCTTTAGAAAATAATTTCAGTAAAAAAAAAAGGGCCAAGAGGAACCAACTGCAATCACATAAAAAACAGGAGCTATCCATTATCCACTAGCAAATAGCAAGAAAGGAAGCTGTGGAAGAGGTTCTGATCCCTCACAATGTGTAAATTAAGATTTATCTGATTGGTAATAATCACTGCAGTACTGTGAGAATTTCTTTAATGCAACCACTTAATGAGAAGTAATCTTAAGATGTACATCAATTTTAGAATTTCTGCTTAATATAACCTTTTGCAGACTCCATGCTAAAGTGAAGACTGTCTATACAAAACATCTAAGAGGAATCTGTATCTCCTTTGCCCAGTTATGAGAGAAATTTTTAATAGAATTTAAGCTTTGTTACCCACTGAGCTGAAAAGGAGTGGCAAAGTGAAAAAGAGTGAAAAAGACTGATTATTGAGATAAAAGTGACTGTGTTAGCTCAGAGGTATAAATCACAGAATTTGAAAGCTTATGTACAGTGTAAATTGCAGATTAGTTGAAAATTCTATTTCTGATACTGCTGGGGCTGTTAGGATGAACTTGTGTATTCAAATACTTTGTAGATAATTAAAGCTTGCAATTAATTTAAGGAATCATTATTTAATGATTGGACATTATTTGGGCATGAGTTATGAAACACTGCTTTTATTTCAGCTCATTTTGGTTTATCTGCTCTGAGTGAATAGTACTGAGGTGAATTTTTTTCTATTAAACTTTTTGGACTAGCTAAATCTCATTCATAAGACATGGCCTCCTTTATTTATCATTTTGACAAGCCATATGCCTCTTAAAATGGAGCTATGAACAGTGCTGGCAACTTTGTCTTGATAACTTAGTAAATATAAGAAAATAAGGAGAAATTCCAGTCATCATGGCCACTTTAAAAAATTTTGACTCACATTTACAATCAAACTGGGATAAAGACCTGACAAAGACCACCATTATCTTGCTTTATTTGGTTGAGAGAAAATGTAACAGCACTAAAATTTCTGCTTTGATTTCAAGAGGCATTGATACCTAAAAGCCAAAAAAAATTTACAATGAGCTGTCACAGCAACATGAAAAATTAGTGTGATGATGAAATGGAAAGTTCCTTGATAAGAATACAGTCATTTGAGATTTTGAGATTTTGATTTTAAAAGTGTGCCAGAAAATGGTCTTGAAAAAGTAATTTTCACACCTATAGAATCACATAACCAAAGTGTGCTCAAAACCATTACCATTGCTATCACAAAACATGTCTGAGGAATTTATTATCATTTTGACATAGTAAACATAAACTAATAATAAAATTTTATTGTAGGCTTAAAATGGCAATAAAATAATTTGAAAATATCATTTCCCTCTTGCAATTTTCTTCCGATGAAATACAGTGAAAGTCGTAGCACATGTGGCAGATGTGCAGTAAACTTGAGAAGTAACCAGTTGCAAGTGGTTTAATTATTCATGTGTAGAAGTAAATAGAAACTTCTGCTTAAAACTAGTAAGGAATAAGGTTTTTCAAACATGTTTGTGTTTTAATTTATGGTATTCATTATCTTTTCATCAGCACGTTATGAGTAGTGAAAGAAGGACCAGTTTAAAATAATTTAATGTCATACCTTTGGGAATGAAAATTTAAAAGACAGAGACAATTTATATTGCATAGTTATTTCTTCAATACACATGCAATTTGTCATGTTCATAAAATACTGTGGCATTTAGAACAATATCATTTAAGTTCTTCTCTGTCACTACCAGTAGGTATTTCTGCTAGACTTGGTGGATGCCTCACTTATGTTAACAAGCCTTTATAAATTCTTTTGTATCTCTTTATTACAGACTGGGGGAGGAGCGGGGGGGGGAAGGGAGGAGTATCTACACTCACATTTTGAGGCAGCAATGCAGATTTGTTAATCAGTTTCCCTTTTCAGTATATTTCTTTTCAATATATGCTGTGTACTACACACTGTTGAACCATGAAATATGCTTACAATGAGAACAGTAAAGGTGCAATCTTCATTTGGCTGTAATTTATCTCACTAGTTATATGAGTCAGGAATGACTCATTTAAGGTGCAAAATTTAGCATTTAAACAAAAGACAGATTTTGATGTTGTGTTAAATGAGGAGTATTTGGTTTTAGCCCACTGGAATTTCTACTCATTCATGTCAGAGAACAGAAGAGATTTTGGAACCTGTTTAGAGTATGGTTTATAATTTCTAACCTCTGTGGATTAACTCATTTGCATCTTATTCCCATGCAAAATTCTGTTGTTAGAGTTCATCTTCACTCTTTTCATATAGCATATCCTGTAGTTTTAAAGCAAAAACACTCATTGAGTGTTTTTGAAAGAAATTGTGTAGTTCATGTTGCTGCATATTTTTAACAATTTTGTTGTTAAGAATGTGGTGAAAAAAATTCTGTCAAATTATTGCAATTTTCCTCTATGTATTTTCTTTCCCAGAAGGCTCAAACCTATCATGCATATGTTAAAATTAGCCTAGGGCCTAGGAAATTTGGCAGGGAAATTGTTAGAACAGTATTTCACAACCACCTGCACTTTCCTGTTGTGAATTTTATTCCAATTGCTAAAAATATACTTGCCATTAGCAGTGATTTTAGAGCTATCAGTGTATCATCAGCGCAGGCTGGAACTCTGAGAGAGGACAGCTAAAGAGAAGGATCAGTGATTATGACCTCCTTGTTGAGAGTTCTGTTTTCATCTATGCAAAACACATCCTGCAAACAGGGAGCTGCACTGCCTTGGAGTATTCTGTAGAAATGCTCTGTCTAAAGACATAAGAATAAAGATCTGGATAAAATCTGGAAAGGAGCACAGATACTACTAAAGCTCATACAACATCTACCAAAAAGCTGGTTATTCCAGCTGGTTAGCTGGAATGTCATGTAAGAAAATCAGGTCAAAAAGCAGTTTTCCTCTAAAAAGGAATTCTACAGTAATTTAAAGTTTATAATGTGTTTCTATGTTATGAATTTGACTTCCAAACTGTTCTTCAGATTAGAAACTTAAGTTAAAATAGACCGTGGAAGAATTTAAGTTAGGTTTAGTAATAAAGGCCAGTAAACAACTTTCAGTGGTGAAATGTTTTTTCCTGTCTCATATTTTCTGTTGGGTGTGCTGCCATGTATCAGTTATCATCACATTCTTAGTCTTGCTATGATTTTAGCTCCTATTTTAGCAAAAAAGTAAGTGAGCACTCTGCCAGTAACTGGTTTGCTTATAGATATTTGCAAACATTTGGAAGTGCATGTACTAAAATGAAATATTTGGTTGTAATTCTTAAATTAGTCTTTTTTATCTTAGAAAGTCCTAATACATCCTCATTTCCCAGGGCAGTTCCATACAGCCCATGTGGGCTCAACCATTGTCGTTTATATCAGTGCTATTTTTTGCCTGAGCTGCTGTGCAGCAAGGAATGATAAATTAATGCTCTAATAAATAGGAATGTGCCTGTTTTGTTTTAGCTTGAGTTTTCCTGAGAAGTTATTGCAGGCTTAACAGCTCCTTATGTAGCTTAGCCCACCTTTGCAATGCAAATTGGACAGGTTTCTAGCTTGAGCAAAAATGTCACTTGGGGATTTGGCTATGCCCTGGGTTAAATTAACAATTTTAGGCTGAAAATATCTCTGAAAATAGGTCATAAGCTTCCAACATGTGAATGAGAGCTTGAGTAGGGGCAGTACCTTGTTGCTGTGGTTAATGCTGCAGGAAAGACACGCCTTTCTGAAATGCTTGAAACATCTCTGTGCATTTAATAGGTTAATTGGGTGCTGCATGATCCTGTGGTTAGGGCTTCAGTTGCTGATTTTTTTACATAATTCTGCCTTAGCGAGGAGCAGAGGCTCTGCTTTAAGAACACATAGGGATTGATTAGCAGCTAAAAAATCCTGGTTCTGGGTTATGGGACATTTGAGCATTTGTAGCATTGATTTCCATTCATCTTCAAGATAATACCATGTGAACTAGACTAGAAATATCAATGCCTCTAAGATTGCCTTTTTCCGGTAATTTCTCAAAATACTTTCAAAACAAGTTGGTTTTGTGGATTTTTATTTCCTGTCTACAAAAACCACTGTGTTCATCCAATGGAAAAAAAAAAAAAGTCTTGAGGAAATCAGGAGCTTTTAATCAACTCTTAACCAAGAAGTAAGCCGAAGGGATTTAACTAAGAAGTAAGCCAGAGTTGACTTATGGAACTCTTTTAGAACAGAGTCAATTCAAATTCAGTTCAAATATACACAAACTTACAAATTAATAGAAGTCCAAGTGGATGATGATCAAAGCCTAGTCTTCCATGGCCCTTTTTCCTCACCTTTTGTTACTATGCCCCAAGGATCTCACAGAATCTTGCAGAAGGGTCTTGGTCCATGTAATAGGCATGGAACTGTTACAGTGTTACACACATTTCCTCTGAAAACTTTTTTATGTACTTGTCTATGTATAGAAATTAGGGAAAAATTGACTCAGAGTGAAATCTGACCTGAAGGTATGTATTTATCTTGAAGAACCAAATATCTTTGAATTTGGACAGAATTTTCCAATATTGAGATACAAGTATACCACACCAAAGTTAAATCAAGTTACGTGCACAGTGTTTAATATTTTTTCTTCCTTTATTTACAGTTTCTGATGCTTTTTGTGACCATTAAGTTAAATGTCTCTAGTTAAATTAGCTCCAGTATGCAACTGCAGCAAGAAAACAGATTCAGTTTATCAAAGCTTTATCAATATCAGGATTGAGAGTGATTACAAAAGAGAAGCAATAATGTATAATGGTGGTAGTGCAAATATTCTTTCAAGCATTAACTTTCTGTGCTATTTCCTTTTGAAATTAGAGGTATTGACTATGATTGGGACCTGTCAGCCCATGCTTTTTCCTGTAACACTGCCAAGAGACAGTAGTCTAGTAAATGCAAAATGAGCTAGATCCTCCATTTAAATTCTAGAAGTATTTTTCAACACTAGTCTTGGTCAAGGTAGTAGGAAGCATTTCCATACATCAGAGAGGACTAAGTTAAAAAGGTGCTTGTCTAAAACATACCTTGTTTATAGTGGAAGATTTAGCAACTCTTAATGAAGTTTCTTGGAAGACTTTTGTCTGAATACTCACATGGGTTAGTACAGATAAAAGTTAATATTCTGTGTTCTTATCTTTAGATGTGGGCTTTTCTGAATTTTCCTCTTACTTGTTTACAAAATATTAAATGAATTTGATGTCATGTTGATGTAGCCTGTAGAAATACTTGAAATCTCAAAATACAGTTTTGCTAGAAGATGGTTCTACACACAGTTCTGATTTCTGATTTTGGAGAATAAGATATGTCTGAATGTTGTGACAGGGTAAGAGACAATTCTGCCCTCACACAGGACTATATTTTCAAATCATATAAATTTTTGCTCTAGTAGGCCTATATTAATATGCATAATTTGTCTCTTTCTCACAAAAGATAATATAATATGCAACTTGCTAGTGCAGTATTGCAATAAACTTTGATCCCAGCTGTCTTTTAGAAGTTATACACTTTAAATATTTAATTTAGATTTTAGATGCAGAGAATACATTAAACATAATCCTACTTTTCCACACCCTGAATCAGGTGCTAGGGTGCACTAGCAGTGCTTTATGGGAGGAAGAAGCAGTTCTAGCTGAAATCTCTATAACAGTTATGAGTCAGATTGGAGGATATAATTTATAACCATTAGAGCAGATGATAAGGGTAATGCAACATCAAATTATTGGTGTATACAATAACTTTGTTCTTTAACTATTTAGGACTTTTTTGGTACCTGCAGCATTATCATAGCATAGTGTGGATCCCTCCTTAACTGACTACAACAGTGTACCAGATACTTATCCCACAGGAGTTCCATGCATTACTCACAGTAGACAGGGTAATTCATGCATTAAATGGAGACCCTATATTGTTCCTTACTTCATGTGTTTACTAATGACAAGTTGCAGCCTCTTCTACTACCTTAGAAAAAAAAAATATTGCAGGACTAGGGCAATGTTTAGTCCCATAATTGTTTCCGTAAACCTGCTGCTTCTTTCAAGCTTTAGACAGGTCTCTGCCACCATAATATCTCCTTCTCTGTGATCCCAACACCCTAAATTGCTCCTAGGTATGACTTCATCACTTACTTCAATTTCACTATTTATCTGTGTGCAAGTATTCAAGCATCTCAAAGGATCAGTCACTCTCATATTAGTATCCTCTAGACTCATATCTCAGACATTGCATTTTTCTGTAGGTTCGTGCAGCATGAAGGAACCACAGAGATCCCTGTGCTTTTGAATAACTGCTCCCTATTTTACAGAATCTTGCTTTCTGAAGATACATTTTTATTGTAATTATGATATGCATCTTAATTCTAGAATGCCTTATTTTTAAGTTCCTCCTGCTTCCTATCTGTTCTCATTCTAACAGCTTAAACACAAGACATTTTTAGCCACTTATTAACATTCTACAGGCAGTAGTATATTTTCCCCTTGACAGACCCTTATGTATATTTTATGCCATATTCTCAGTCACATACTGGTCCAATCTTCTGCTGCACCACTTTTAGTTCGCGTTCCCCCGACCTCAGGAGTCTTGGCCTTTCCATGAAGTGAGACAAGAAATAAGCAAGATTTAGAGCATGGATGTAAATAAAATTGTAGGTATAACAGGGGATAAAATATTCCAAATGCCATAAAATGAAACACTGTCACTTGTTGAGTGTATTTTGAAATGTGTGTAGACTGAGTATTATTTGCTCTTATGGTGACTCTTCTAATACTTAGGTTGACAGTATCTAGGATTTTCAGTGTTTCATTAAAATTAGATACTTTGTCTCCTTTATTTAGTCCCAATGTTGTTGTGCTTTATTGAATTATTTTTCTGTTGTCTTTTGGAGAATTTGTTTTAAAGTGGGCTTAGAATACCACATAGATGTTCATGATGATCTTAGATATTAGTACTTTAAATAAGCACCATAAAATCAAAAGTGGCAGTGATACTTAGGAGGTAAAAAATGTGCAGTATCTTCTCTTAGCCATAACAGCAATAATTGTAAGTCAAAGGTGAGTAAAAAGGTTACACTATTGCAGACCAGCCACTAATTCCAAATGGAATAAGTATTTTCCATACAATCAGGAAAAAATCAGTAAATTTTATTCTTTGCTGGTTTATTTCTAGATTTGGTACAGAAACTGTAGTCATATTTATTCTAAGATCTTCTTACTGAAAATTTTAGTTATCCATAACTGCTTTGTAGTAACAACAGCTATACAAATAAAGTACAAAGTCTTACAAAGATAAATATATTGGCGAGGAAAATTAAGCCTTAAAACAGGGTTTAAAATACTTTTAATAAGATCTAATGAATTTAAAATTTTAGCCTTAATCATGAAATGCATTACAGAGAAAAAATTATATTTTCATTAGGAAGGTGTAATATGCAAATTTTAGTTGTCAAGTTGTTTTTATGTTTTACACAGAAAGATCTGTTTCAAATGTTTTTAGAATCAATTTATCAAAACAAATCACAACATTTCTAGAAGAAGCAAATTTATTAAAACCTAAAGTGTGTATTTAAAAGTGACACACATAATTTTGGTACAGAAGATGCTCCTGTGGTGACAAATGCATGGCTGTTGTTTAGAAACTGTTCCAGTTCTGTTTCATGTCTATTTCTCCTATGGAGAATATAACAACATCAGGCAAGTTGGATTTTACTCTTTTCAATGCAAGTCTGATAGCACCCACTGGAATAAGAGTTTAATGGTCCCAGAGCATTCCTGAAGCAGAAATTGATTTTAGTCTGAGAGCAGCTGAATTCTCATATTCTTCTTCTACCTCTGGCGTATTAGTCCTGGTTGTCTCTTCTGCTGCATCTAGCTGTTCACTTCAAAAGGAGAGAGGCAGAGATGGAAAGTGCGCCTGGCTGTGGGATTTGACACTTGCTGGACATGTGGGAGTCTTGAACTCTCTGATGCTGAAAAGGCCAATAGATCAAATTTTCTCCACATAAGGGATGTAGACTGTGAAGTTTTAAGTGGGCAGGACCACATCCATGAGGATAACAACAATACCACATTAACTGATGCTCCAAACACATCTGTCTGTTTAGACTTCTCCATGGGGCATTCACAGGTAGTTTCTGTCCAATTTAGGGTCACAGGAGAGCTCTCTGCAGAACACAGATACCACAGCTCTTTATAAAAAGCCATGCTAGGGGATGTTCTTGCAAGCTACCCAAGTAATTTGGCCCTGAAAAGCAGGCCAGAGAGATTTCTGTCCAAGTTCATCATCAAAGTAGTTCAAATGACGTGGACTTTATCATATATTTTTTACAAACGCAAGCCAAAAGTATTTGGACACCAAAAATCATTCAATATTTCTCTGTGCTAAAGAAGACGTTGTTTAATGGATATGAAAAAATAATCCTAAATCCCCTCTACTCTTTTACAGAACTACTAGTATTTATCTTGTTTTTTGAAATAGCAGGGTATTGCAAAATATATTGAATATGTGAACAAGGGAGTGTAACACCACAAAAATAAAAACCAGAGACTTCTGAAATGTGATCATAGTGGATTTGAGAATATATGTTCTTTTTCCAGTAAAGTAATTGCTATTATCAAAAAGAATATTAATATCAAACCTGCTTTTTCCCCAGTGGTTTATAAATGTTTTAATGATTACATCAAGGAGCTTTCAAATTGTCGTGGTTCTTTATGCACTCAAATTTCTTACTTTGGATTCATTGAAGATTTTCTTAATTCTTGAAGAGTATCTTACAGTAATGCTTCAATCCTAACCAGCTAACTTTCTTAGCACAGCCATGACATAGATCAAACTATAGATCTTGCCATTTCACTGATTTCAAATCTTACTAAGAAACAAAAACAAAACCAAAAAACAAACCCCCAACACAAGCAACAACAACAAAAATGTACCAGTACTTTAGGGGGAGGAGGAGACATTTTTTTTATCTGTGTTTGGTAAACATGAGACTATTTGACTCTTTTGTTCACTAAGACACTATTTTTAAAAAATACTCTAAAGGAGCAGTAAAGGAGAAATTTGGGATAATTCCTTCTAATTTGAGTGGAAGAGCTTAGGCTTTAAAAGATTAGATGGACTTAGTTGCTCTGCAACATGGATGCAGAGTGAAGAGTGGGGTAATGGCAAACAGAATATTTCACATACTGTGCTGGCTTTGGCTGAAGTAGAGTTAATTTTCTTCACAGTGACTGGTATGTGTCTGTGATTTGGATACATAGAGTTGACAATACAGAGATGTTTTTGTTATTGCTGAGCAGGGCATACACAGAGACAAGGCCTTTCCTGTTTTTGGTGCTGCCACACCTGTGTGGAAGTTGGGGGTATGTGGGAGGTTTGGAAGAGACACAGCTGAGAGAGATGACTCAAACTGACCCAAGGGATATTCCAGACCATGTGGCGTCATGGTCATTTATAAAGTGGAGACGAGAAGGTGGAAGGAGGGTGTCTGGTGTGTTGGCATTTTTCTTCCCAAGTAGTATTGATGAGGCCCTGCTCTCCTGGAGGTGTGTGAACACCTGTCTGCCCTTGGAAAGCAGTGAATCAATTCCTTGGTTTGCTGTGCTTGTGTGAGCAGCTTTTGCTTTCCCTGTTAAACTGACTTTATCTCAACCCATGAGTTCCCTTCTGATTCTCTCCCTGACTGCACTGGTGGGAGTGAGCGAGCAGCTGCATGAGGTTTGGTTGCTGGCTGGGGTTAAAACACAACACATGTGTTTATTTCTTTGGCTTTGGAATTGCCAAATTAATATCAAATTTAATAAGAAATTGTTGGAAGGGAAGAAAACACACTAAACAAAGTTGGAGTAAGGAAAGAGAGAAGATCTTTGGAGAGCAAGAGAACTTCCTGTGGATTTCATGACAGAACAAAGACTTCCTCTTCTGTATGGGTAGATATTGTCTACCCTTTTCTTTATTGTATGCCAATTCAGTTTTTAGTTACACCTTTCCTTTTTATTCTTCTCTGTAATTGCTTCAGCCTCATGAAATTTCACTACAGTCCACTTTAATCAGTTTGGATTGAATTGGATTTTCTATGTCACAGTTTAGCTAGGAAGCAATTTCTAATGCCCAGCAGAGCTGCAACATATGGTTTTCATCACATGAGGTTTCATCATAGCCTCTCCTCTCAGTTCAAATCTGTTGGTAGCCCCATTAACCTTTCTGGGAATATGTGTCTAGTTTCAAGTACTCTTGATTGATAAATGGATTTATATTAAGACTTAAAAACAAGATGAAATTAAAATAAAAAGAAATAATTAAAACAATGTGCTAGTCCATATGAAGTTCAGTGTGTGGCAGCCACAGGGCTTTTCTCAGCTCTGACAATGTTTTCCTCAAATAATAACAGTACCTGTTGATACTGCTTGTCAGCAAAACAGCCTGATAAGATGACAAATACAAAATGTACACTGTGAATTGTTATCAAATTTTCTCTTGTTTTACCAATCATTACAACTAGAATGTTTTTTATGTATAGGAAGTCCTAAATTTCATAGAAAAAAAAAGACCCTCAAGTCATAAATTATTTCCTTTTTAATTAGAGGACTCACTGGCAGTCAGGAGCAATCTCTGACCATATAGGCCCATGGCCATTTGTAAGTCTAAAATCTATGAAGAAAATTGAAAATATGCTTGTGGAAAGCATATTCATAAAGAAGAATTTTTGTTTTGGAAAAAAAAAATTATCTATTTCTATTTTACAATGGTACATCTATGGCAAGAGATTTCTATGTGTTGATTCTTTGCTGCTATCCCAGGGTTAGCTGGTTGTAGTGTATGGCTTGCTTGTAGAGGTATGTTACCCAAAGAGATTGTGATGATACATGCTTAGAGATAGAGAAAAGCTCTAGCAACTGGTTCTAGGTGGCTCTGCTTGGCTGAACACTGCTGAAGTGTTGGACCAGATAATACTTTCCACCTCAACCATCTTGTTATTCTAGGAATGGCAGCCAGGACAAGGGTATGGAAACTACATTTCTGATTGGGTTCTGTTTATGTAGAGGCTGTTTGTGTTCTCACAGTCTACTAAGTGTAACATTAAGCCTAGACAATGACTGTATATGTTTCAAAATTCTCATATCAATGCTTCCAAAAAACAATGCACAGAAAAATATTTTAGCTACTAGAAAATTATGTGTCAGGTTTAAAGTAGTAGACTAAGTTCCTATATGCTCATTAGGAAATTGATTCTGTGTATTTTACAATGTGACAAATGGTAGTCTGTGTTTATTTAGAGGGAGGCTATTGACTAAATTTGATTGGATTCTTGTGTATTAGATGGTGAAAGTTATTGAATCTTCTCTTATCTGTGTGACAGCCTATTTCAATTAATATCTGCTTGGTAACATAATTATCTTCACCTAAAAAAATTTACACATATAGAACCCCAATAGTTTTTTTGAGGCTTGCTTCTTTGGTAATTTCAGCATTGTGATAAAAAAGAGTATGGTTAATATGCCTCCACCACCGCTCTTGATTTTCCTTAAAGATCTCTTGTAATTCATTTTCATAAATGGTATGATGGTCATTTTAAGAAAAAAGCCTTCTTATATGACTAACTATTTATATAAATTTAAAATATGTCTTAAATGAGAATTTTATCCTATAATAGGTTTTCAATAAATGATAAGGTGGCACTGTTTTGAGGTACAGTTAAGAGGTAGGTTTTAACAATATTTAGCTATTAAAAACCTGAAGTGATAGAGATTCAGTACACGAGGCAGAGGAAGTGCCACATTGCATAACAGTAGGTAAACTGTCTTTGGGTAATTTGACAACTTTTTGATTGTAGAATATAATTCATATTTAATTCACTGCTCAATTACCAAACTGTGCATTTGAAAAAGTTGTTTCAGTTGTGTTTCTGAAAAGTAGTTTTATCCTCTTGATAAGCTGAACTGCTACCTAAACAGGGACTAGGGCCACACATAATTTTTTTGTGAACGCTTCATCAGTCCAGTTCAATTTTGAATTGTATTGACAGAAGTACACATGACAAAGAGAATAATTACAAAACTCACACTAAAATAGGCATCCACATTCTTGCCAGTTCCTCCTCAGCTCTCATGACTATACTCTTTCCATTGGAAAGCCACTACATGGATTATAGATGACACCTAGATGAGTTTAGATGTCTTGATATTAGCTGAGGCTCTTTCTCCTTATCAAACCTGGTTTGCTTTCATGACAAAGTAACCCTCCTAGCTGATTAAGGGAAACCAGTTGGTGTGATCTTTCTGGATTCCAGCAGAGCTTTTGATACTGTCTCTCACAGGATCCCTCTCGACAAAATGCCCAGCACTCAGCTGGATAAACACATTGTGTGATGGGTGGCTCATGGTTTGGGCACAAATGATGATGGTGACTTGGGTGAGATCAGATTAGTGACTTGTCACTAGTGGGGTCCTGCAGGGCTTCATCCTAGCCCAGTTCTCTCCTGCATCATCATAAATGACTTGGACACAGGACTGGAAGAGATACTGAGAAAGTTTGCACATGACACCAGACTGGAAGGAGCTGTTGACTCGCTTGAAGACAGAGAGGCCCTGCAGAGAGATGGCAAAAAATCAGAGGATTGGACACTCATCAACCATATGAAGTTCAACAAGAGAAAGTGCTGGTTTCTGCGCCTGGGAGGGGCAATCCTGGCTGTATGGACAGACTGGGAAAGGAGATGCTGTAATGCAGTGCCACAGAAAGTGGTATCCTGGTTGATGACAAGCTGACTATGAGCCAGCAGTGCCCTGGCAGCCAGGAGGGCCAACCCTGTACTGAGGGGCATCAGGGACAGCCTTGCCAGTCAGGCAAGGGAGGGCATTTTCCTTCTCTGCTCTGCACTGGGGTGGCCTCACCTCGAGTCCTGTGGGGCAGTTTTGGGTGCCACTATGTAAGAAAGATATTCAGCTATTAGAGAGAATCCAAAAGAGACCTACAATGATGGTTAAGGGCTTTGAGAGGAAGCCTTATGAGGAATGGATAAGGTAATTTGGTCTGTTCTCCCTGGAGGAGACTGAGGGGAGACCTCACTGCAGTTACAGCTTCCTCCAGAGGGGAAGAGGAGGGGCAGACGCTGATCTCTTCCCAGTGGTGATCAGCGACAGAATCCAAGGGAGTGGCCTAAAGTTGTGCCAGGGGAGGTTTAGGTTGAGAATTAGAAAAAGTTTTCAACGCAGAGAGTGATTGAGCACTGGAATGGGCTCCCCCAGGAAATGGTCCCAGCAGAATTCAAGCAGTGTTTTGGCAGTGCTCTTGGACACATGGTGTGACTCGTGGGGATGGTGCTGTGCAGAATCAGGAGTTTCACTTGATGATCCTTGGGTCCCTTCCAGCTGCTTATTCTGTGATTCTTTATTTTATAAACCTGTAGTTCTTTGTCCAGGGGAAAAGACATAAGCTATTCCAGATCTGGAAATCTAAACTATCATGTCTAAATATGTATAGATTCGTTAAAATTTTAATTCTATTTAATCTGACTGTCAGTATTGCTGAGCCTTTGCATGTAATGTTGTTTTGATAAAGTCCTCAACATTGTTACATGTATGAGAAATGCATATACACAAATGCAAACTTGTAGAAAATAGAGTAGTATGGTTCTCTAAAGATTGAGCAAAATTCTTCCATTCTGCTGTACTGCTTAGGCTTTTGTTTTTGCACTGAGATGATGTGCACAGGGCCATTCCCAGGTGAACTAATGAACATTCTGTCCCTTCTTAGGAGATTTTTTTTAAATTTAATTGTGCACAAGGTTGGCCAACCACGTTGAATTCCCTCAAGGTGTTAGAGGCTCAATCCTCAGATTTTGTGGTAGCCCTGGTGATCTTTGAGGAATGGCTAAAGGACAAGTACAAGTGAAAATATAAGGAAGAAAGTTGATGTGTCTTGAAAGGAAGCATAGCATTCCCTACATGTATACGAAAAAGCTTTTCTTTGCTCCATATGTTTCCTAAAAAGATGAAATACTTGGGTATCAGTCCACCACAAATGATGGAAAGATGGATGTCCTATCCTCATATGCTGTACATTGCGTCTTAATATATAAATATTTATATGCATAGTATGTGTTTATGTGGGAAAGGAACATCCCAAGTTTAATTCAATATTTTCATAAACTTTGGTTCAAATTATTTTCACTCAGGCCTTACCAAAAAAGGAAAATTTTGTTATAAAATTGCCTTACCAATATATGCCTGCAAAACATCCTCCTTTACCATTAGGACACAGTTAATCCCATCTGCCTCTAAGTATTGCAGTGCACCATAACTGATGCTACCCTTCACAACACCATCAGTCTTCTAAAACTTTTGACTGGTTCTATTGAAAATTGACATGTAGAACTAATCTGGCTGCAGTGGAGGCTTAATTCAGTGACTTAGAAAGTGGCAAATGAGAAATTACAAAACAAAAACAGTGTATTGCAGTATTTACTGCCTTTTAATAGTACAGAGCATTTACTCTTCTGCTCATGATTTAAATTGGTGTTTCTTTGATGCACATCTATTAATCCTGAATTGTAAGGGTATTTCTATATATTAGATTATGCCCTGAGGCTTCCTTTCCCCTCCCTTTCACTGGTTCTTTTGGTCACATCCTTCAAACACCCAAAAAGGAAGCTCATGAGATCGTTCCCTGGCTTAAATCACAGCAGTATAAAGTGTGGGGCTATTGATTGCTTATAACTGCATCTTTTGAACATTCAGTGCCGTTGTGTTCACAACATGATGAATGCACTTGCAGATGGCTTTGTCTGTAGTGGTCATAAACTCCAGTTAATGGCTGAATTAATTTATAGTAAATGAATAATATCCTTTTGGGCCGTTCCAGGGAAGAAACAACTTGTCACATTTTTTGTGTTCTGAAAACAGCAGTCATAATTCAAGTAAGTACATGTTTCAGCTTTCCAAAATGTGGAAAAGTGCTTGTATAAATAAAAGAGCTCACTTTTAAAGCCATTATCTGAAGAATTTTGGGAAACAAGCTGACATCCAAATAGCCATTTAATCTTTTGAAGTGAAATATTTTTTCACATGCATGCTATTAAAAATTAAAAGGACATGGCATTCTTTTTCGTGTTAGAGGTGGATAGTTTTAGAAATCTCCCTGATTTTTTTTTTTTTTTTTTTGCATTTTTTCCTAATTCAGCAGTGGAGTTTCTTGCTTTTTGCCAAAGTAAGCAAGGAAAAATCAATCTCAGAAAAGTCTGAAAGAGACTGGTGAAATCCCACATGGAGAGTTAACTGACTTGAAAATGAATGAATAATTTACTGGGATTCTAAATTTTGGGAAAAACCAAATTAAAATCAGGCTTTCTCAGTTTCCCTAATGATCTTGGCATTCTTTTCCAGTCTTAATGATTCTGTGATTCTTTGGATGTTCTATCTCTCTATCTCTCTTTATCCTCTTTATTCTCCCTGAACTCCAAGGGAAACACTTCATTGTGATCTTTCTGGCTTTAGTCACTAAGGTTTGTTTTTTCCTGTTACTTTACTGCTCAGTAATTATTTTTGCTGTACCTGCCCCAAATAAACAAAGAAATCCCCCTAGTGAGACTCTGATCTCACCCTCCAACAACTCTGCTGTCCAGTACAGTTTGGAATAACGCTTTATCTTCCATGAGTCTCTGCTGGCTGTTTTTTCTTCATTCAGAGAAGGTTAAGTGTGTCATGGTGTGGATTGGAAGGGGCAGCATGCACCACAGGGTCCTTCCCATGGCAGCATATACAGCAAGGTCTAGCAAAATGTACTTACAGATGTAATACTTGCAACTATTTTGATGGAGAGAGCAAGGGTTTAAGCACATCCATTCCACACTGACTGGTACAAGAATTCTACAGCAAAAATGCTTCATATTTGCTTTCTTGCTGAATTTCATTATCACTAATCAGTGGCTGTACTGCTTTCACAACTGCCTTGTGCTCTGGTTCCCAGTATGAGAGCACTGACAACACAAATAGCTGTGGCTGCTTAAATTAGCCATATTGCAGAGCATATTATTGGCTGTTGCATCATACTGTTGCTCCTCTATTTAAATGACTGAGAGACTGGATTTTTTCCTGTCTTAAGATACTTTATAGTTATAAAAGGGGGAATATGTTAGAAGATATTTTTCCTGTCTGATTTTCATCACAGGGCTTTAAATATCCCAGTATCCCACTATTTTTTCTGGCACTGGAGCTGACACTGCATGCATTTTTACAGCATAAATCAGCTGGAATCTGGTGGTTATGCTGGCTAGCATGGTTTTTGTTTGTTTGCTTTTTATCTCTTGCAATTTTGATGTGAAATCCCAGTTTTTGAAAACAGGAAGGATTATGTTTGATAATTTGTTTTTGCCATTGACTTCATTACATATTTTAAGACATTGAAGGAAGTATGACTTCTGAAACAACTGCGTAAAGTTGAATTAATCTATGTTCAACTATAAAACATACATCAGGGTTGATTTATTATGTTCAAAGAACCTTACAGATACATAGAAATGGGCCATGTAGGAACATTTGAGCTTAGTTGAACTAGTAATTGTGTTTAACCTCAGCCAGAGCCACACAGCTGCTTGCTCACATCTCCTCTGGGATGGGGGAGAAAATCAGAAGAGCAAAAGTGATGAAGTCGTGGGTTGAGATAAAGGCACTTTAATAGGGAAAGCAAAAGCTGTGCGTGCAAGTAGAGCAAAACAAGGGATTCATTCACTGCTCCCCACAGGTAGGCAGGTGCTCAGCTGTCTCCAGGAGAGCAGGGCTCCAGCAGAGCAGTGGTGAGTTGATATGACAAACAGCACCTTTTCTTCTTCCCCTCAGCTTTATATGCTGAGCCTGACACCTCTGCAATATCCCTTGTGTCAGCTGGGACAGCCAGTGTCTCCTCCTGACTGTGCACCCTCGTCCTCTTTGTTGCTGGGGTGGGGTGAGGAGCTGAAAAAGACCTTGGCTCTGTGCAAGCACTGCTCAGCAACAACGAAAACATCCCAGTATTATCAGCACTGTTTTCAGCATAAATCCACAATGCAGCCTCTGTGAAGAAAATTAATTCTCTCCCAGCCAAAACCAGCACATTACTGAATGGATTAGAGATGAAAATCTGTTCCTCTTGCACCTCTAAAAACCATTTAAACAATGACAGGCTGACTCAGCAACATTGCTATAGATTCTGAAAGGGCCGTAAAACGATTATTCAGTGGCACAGTGAAAAATATGAGATTGAAAGAGTGAAATCTGAGCAACTATTAATGAGCCCATGCATTTTTAATGAATATGTCAAAATAAAAGCTTCTTATTAAAAGTGAGATGCAAGAGTTGCAAGTAACAATTAATAAACATACTCCAATCTAGTTCAGGCAAATGGAGAGGTTGTGATAGTAAAGAATGCAATAAAATGTTGTGGATATTTTAATTGCGCAACACTTCATTGTCTACTGCATCTTTTAAAGGGAAGGTAATAGCAAATCCTACTGATATATTTAAAAGAAATCATTATTTGAAGACGTTCATAGTTCTTCACTATCTTACAGTCTTGTCTAGGGAAGCTACTGGGACACACAAAGCAAGAAAATGTAAAAATCTGTGTGTGTTCAGCAATGAATGAGCACAGTTCTGTGTGTTAGATATTGGCTGTCTGGTCAACAGAATGGCACTGGGGTGTGCAGTTTTGAGTAAAGGTGTTTTCCAACTTGAAAGTACATATTTCTCAGCTAGCCAAGATTACCTTCCTATGTGTAATTCATAATGTCATTCATGCCAACACGTTTTTATAACTGTTGCTTACTGTGGCTGCCCTGTCAGACATGACATTTTCAACAGCGTCTTCCAGTCACAGGAGATAATTGCTTTTCATGGGCATCTTGGTTGTCAATGGATTTGTATACCAGTAGCACCAACATTACTGAAATTGAAATATCAAAAACTATTACATTACCATAATAGAAATACAGAAACCAGTATCATAAGCATTAGGGAAAGGGAAATACAAGCCAGTAATACCACTTAAAGAAGCCATTTGAAATCTGACTTTAGTATAACAGAGATTATTCTGACCAAAATATGAGAGACTTTTTGAAAAATTAATAATTATTCTTAATTGACTTGAAATGTTTTTTGATTTCAGCTAAGAATAATTTCTATCTTGCAGCTTGGATAAAAAATTTTATGCTAAGTTGATATGATGTCTTGCTCTAATGAATCTCAGTTGAGTCAGATTTCTGTTACTTACCATGTATTTCAGGGAATACAAAAGCAATGAGAAAATTACTCCTGATAACCTTGGTTACCTTTGAAAATTTGATATTATGAGCAATTATAAAGAGGTGAAAAAAGAAAAGAATGCAAATCAGGTCCTTTTTATTGCTGGCAGTGCTTTTCAGCATGAAGCCTACTTTTAGTGTTCTGTATATTTAAATGTGTATTTTACTTTATCATTGTGAAGTGTGAGATTGTTTATATTTAGTTTTAAATGCCTAAAACCACTCATATTTCTGTTTGTAAACCTTTTTATTAGTGACAGCAACAACACTCTGATTTTCAAAATGGTGAAATTTTTGATAATATTTTAGTTTGTGTTATTATTTTCACCATCTCACGAAGACTTGCATATTTCTGTGAATTTTACATAAGTATGTAAAAATATATATATATGCATGCATTGAAATTCAGACTACCCATACTGTACCAAAATTGGGATCTAGGTAGGCACCTCAACGTGAAAGAGAAATTCAGGATCCTGTCCTCAGACACTGCCTACTCTGGTAACACTTTTAGCTATTCAGCTCCTGCAGTTGGACTAAACATCTAAACTTGCATGTGCTCAGAAACGGGCACCACCTCCCACCTTAAGTCCAATATAGAAACTGTGTAGGAAGAGACACAGTCTCCACCTAAACCTCCAATCTCTTAGGAATACTCAGACTATATTTAATACATTGATAACAGTAAGTTCAGAAAAAAAATTAAGCAGGTGTACATTTTCATTCATGCCATTTTGCAGAACTGCTTTATAATTACAACAGATTTCTGTTTAAATACTTGTTTTACAGTAAATTCTGAGGTTTTAGGTCTCTCAGGCTGACTTAAAGCAGATCCGAGACCACAGAACAAGCACTGATCAGAAAGAAAAACAAGGTGCTGACCCACATGTTGATAAGAAAGATGCTCTTTTGTTGACATTAGTAATGAGATTTTGACTAAGGAGTGTAAGAGAATTTGGGGCAGCAGACTAGCTGCCACTATCAATTTGTACTGTCCCTTCTGTAGGACTACCTCAACTATTAAACTATCACCTCTTGAATTATTGCAGTTCAAGGTGTAAAACACAAAATGAATTGCATATTTCTGTTTTTGAAAAGCTGGGTGGTAAAATCTCCAAAATCTGAGATGATTTTGGAGCTGCAAATATCTTAAGGGTGGAAGACACCCGTTACCGTTTGATCAAGTCTGTTTTCAAGTAACAGAGGATGATTCTCAGGAATTTTCTGTTTCACAAGCTGTGAGGCAGGCACAGTTCCAAAGAATGAACAAAGGCAAATAAAGACACAAAACTTGGATTGTGGGATATATTTTGGTGAGCTGGAATTCTTTCCCTGTAACAAAGTGTTTCTGAAAAGAAAGTTATCATACAATTAGTTTCAAATTCATCACCCTGATTAAGAAGAAGCTTCTAATAAACAGAAGTGGATTTTTTCCCCTTTAATAAATCATCTAAAAATCCTTAAAAATATTTTTAGTAATGGACAACACATATGTAATATACATGATGATTTTATTGAAGAGTTTAAGGGGCACTAACTTTAGCTATTGATGGATTCTTAATAAGTAGGAAGGATTATTGAAGTCACACAAAATGCATAAGAATTAGCCCTCTTTTGTAACAGAGTATTCTTTATATATATAGTGCTTAATATATACTCTTTATATATATATTCTGCATATAACCTGTGTATATATTATAAAAAGGATGGATTTAAATCCATCCTTTTTACCTGAAATGTGATTGAAACGTTTACAAATGCTTCAGAGTGTTTTATCTATATGCTAAGGAAGTGTTTTCATTATGTGTGTTGGCTAACACCAATTTTAAATGTGGGGAAGATGTTCTTTCTTGTGACTTTTGGAAGGAACTGCGTGCACCACACAAGTGTTGGAACAAAATACAGTAAGGGAACAATATTGGTTGGGGCTACTTTGCAGAACACTTTTGAGTACTCTCCTGTTAGCGCTGCCTGTAGATAATCAGATCTCGAGACATCTCCTTTCTTTGCTTTAAATTGTGAAAAAAATTCTTGGTGACATTAGAAGTTTAAGTGGGAAAACTTCACTGTCATATGCTTTGTGTTTTTTTTTTTTAATCTTTTTAATAATTCTAATCCCTGATGTATAAGCATATGCAAAACACTTTCTAAATTGAATAGGAGGAGTCTAGGATACCTAAAATGTTCCCAGTTATCTAAGCATTTGGGAGTGTTTAGTCATATTTTATGTATTTTTATAGAAAGGCAGAGGGAAAAAACCCATGCTTTAACATCTTTCTAAAATTATCATCTGTATAAGCAAAATATTTCATAATTACTTTATAGTCTACAAAATTCATCTATAGTATCTACATGTCAGATTTTCAGAACATACTCCTCATCTCTGCAAATTAAAGGGCTGAGAATATGGACACTTAGAGTCTGATTTAGTTAAAATTATCCCCTGCAGCAGAGGGTGGGTATGAGTTCTTCACAGCTGAGAATGATTTTCATAATTGTGCAACACTCAGCAGCTGCAAAATCCCTGAGGATGCATGTTGCTCCTCTCGCAGAGCAGCCTGCTTTTGCCCTGCCTGGCAGAAGCAGTGTGACCCCTCATCTCTCTTGCACCCATCTTGGTGTGGCTTTCTGGAGGTGCCCGCTTTCCTCGAGTCATCAGAGGAAATTTATAGATGCTACAAGAAAACGCAGGAGAATTTTTTTACCTGCTGATTGACAGATCCATTTAGAACGACTCAATGAACCTTTAAATAATCTCTATCTGCTTCTGCATTGGTGGAGATAATTTTCTGACACATTGCCATCTAGTGGCATTTCTCTCACGGAGCCTATTACAGGATGCTAAATCCTTACTTCAGGCTGCCTAATCTTTCCTCCAGTGGCCAATAGTGACATGTGATAGGTATATTTAAAAAAAAACAATAAAAGAAAAGAGAGAGAACATAGAGTCATATTTTTAATTTTAGCAGAAAAAATATTAAAATTATGAAAGCAGTTACCTGCCTTCAAGCTGGCTTTATTTCTAAGTAAAATATTATTCAGGTCTTCAATTAATTATTAAGGAGAAATTTAAAAGCACTAAAGCTAGAACCTGTATTCATATAAAACTGCACATCTGTTTTTCTGAGAAGAGCCTGAAGATAGGAACTTTTAAATAGATCTGGCATATTACTCTGATCCCTTGGAGTTGTGTTACTTGCTAGTGGGCAAATTTTAAAATATCAACTTTTTGGTCCTGATGATTCACAGATATGTTTTAAACATGACTACATAATTGATTACTGTTATTTCAAAGAGAATGATCATTTTTCCAGGAGTTTTGACTCATTTACTCCAACTAATTTAAAATTACATGAACTGAAAATACAATTGTTAATCACAGAAAAGAAATTTCACTCATTTTAACAAAAACAACTAGTTCTGATGGATGTTAATATCCAAGTGATAAAGCTATTTCATCAGAAATTAATTTAAATATAATTAAAAACAACAGAATCTCTGCACAGGTTTTGTCTTGTGCATATTTTTGCTCATTTTATCTACTCAAGTGCACATATCCCACTAAGCTCATGCAGATATATATATATACATTATTTATGTTTCTATGCACTGTGGAAATGCCTGTGGAATATTCAATGTAGTAATTAGGATACTAACAATTGCCCATTCAAATTTAATTCTTTTAGATAATTAAATGATTTATTCCCTTTCCTACAGTAATTCTATCTGTGACAGCCTTTGCAAAGGCATTCAAGAATCAATGCCAGAAAAACTTGAACTGATTAAAAACAAAAAGAAAAAGAAAAAAATTGATTCTAAATGTTGAGTAATATATGGCTTGCTCAGATATATAAATTTAGTTTTTAAATGTGTTGAAAAATGTGGTAGCTGGAGTATCCCTACTATACTTTCAATTTATAAAAATGATTAATAGTAGAGGAAACACACAAATATTGATATACACTTGGTAACCCATTGTTTGATGATTGTGAACTCTTTCTAGGCATTTCTATCTAGTCTTTAAAACTATAATATTTGAAAATACAATGATGTATTATGAATTTCTGAAGTGAATAGCATTTCAGAGATTCGTAGCTGCTAGCACAGTTACATATTTGTCTTACAGTCAGTTTTTAAGGACTTAGGCCCTATTTCAAACCTGTGTATGTCTTTATTAACCATTGAGTATCTCATCATGAGGTTGGCCTTAACTCATGTCAGGGTAGCAAGAAAGTAAATAGCACAACACTTTCTTTGACATGGATTGGGATGATGACATTATTTGGGAGTAGCAAAGTCAAATATGAACAGCAGAACTCACCCAATCCTGTCCCCAAGAGAGTTAACATGCTAAAATACTGGTTTTTCATCTACATAGCATCAAACAACTGCATAGATTTCAGCAGAAATATGGATTTTGTCTGTTTTTAATAGAATGATATATTATGGATGGAGAGATGTATTTAGCTAGTTATAGATTAGCTATTAATAATTTGAATCGGGGGGCTGTGTGTGGGAAGTGGTGTAGACATGAATAAGGCGTGGTTAACACATTTTTAAATTTTTTAGTACTTGAATGTATTTTAATAATGTATTGATGCAGAAATTCTAGGCAGCTTAACGCAAAATTAAATTATCACTCATAATTCAAGGACACAGCAACAGGGGTGTAAATGACATGATAATCTTTGATACTTAAAAGGATTCAAATATTTATACTGTCACCAAAACACCTTAATATTATTTAGACAACATGCTGACTTGAGTACCTTGAAGCTTCTTATTAATATTTATACAAATCAATCAATAATACCTATCATTCACTGCTCATTTTGATAAGGAAAATGTCAGGGTGTTAATATGAAGTGACATAGCCTTGAGTGGTGCTGAGGGAATTATATACTCTTTGTAAATACAGTTTTATTCAGATGAAACCAAGGAAGGTGAAAAATGGCTTGAGAAAAGATATGTGTCTATACAGAAAGAACAAGAAGTAGTCTTCAGACTCATGACAGGTATAATAGGTAACGGGCTATGTGAGTGGGAATAAAGAAAAAAGGAGCAGCAGGAATGCAGGAGATTCAAGATAAAGAGAAAAAGAATCTAGTTTCAATTATATGGTACTTAAGAATGCACATTTGGGGTGTAATTCAGCGCGAGTCAAGGAGTAACAGTGGCACACAGCAATTGGGTTAATTTGGAAGGATTTATTGCCAAAAGTATGAGGGAAAGGCACAAAGTATAAGATAAAAACTTTTCCTTATGCAGAATTGGAAGGAAATTATTTCTGAACTTCTGAATAAACTTCTGTTAATGCCTTCTGAAACCAGCCTTCATCTGGATTTCAAGTTCAAGTTAATGCAGGAAAGAAGGTAACCATGTACCCACAGAATGTGCTGAGATGGAAGGGATCCATGAGGATCATGGATTTCAGGTCCTGGCCCTGCATAGGACACCCCAAGAGTCCCACCATGTGCCTGAGAGTGTTCAAATCCTTCTTGAGCTCTGTCAGGCTTGGTATTGTGACCACTGCCCTGGGGAGCTTGTTCTGGTTCCCAACCCCCGTCCAGATGAGAAATCTTTTCCTGATATCCAACCTAAATCCCCCTGACTCATCTCCATGCCATTTCCTTGAGTCCCTCACTGGTCATGAGAGTGAAGAGGTCGGTACCTGCACCCCCACTTCTCCTCATGGGGATGTTGAAGACCCCAATGAGGTTTCACACTCAGTATGATTTAAATGTGCCATGGAATCTGTGGAATTTGCATTAGTTGGAAAAGGTTAAAATCCCCTCTAAAGTGTGGTTTAACCTGTTTGGTGTTCATCTTGATAACCTGAAAGTAAGAACTATTTTGACTGTTTGTGTCGCCATATGATTTTACATTTTCCATGGTGTAGCTACTATGTAAATTGTTTCTGAAAACCTGGCATATGTTTTGGGTAATAGGAGAAAAGTTGGACAGCTGAAAAGTGAAATTGAAGAGGAAATGATACCCTGTAGTCATAATAATGCTTTGGATTGGTATTTGGCAAGAGAGGAGTCTTAGAGCTTTATAGCTTCTGGTCTTGGCTGAAAACAATGATTTGAAAGGTGGCATTTTGAGTACAGGACAAGTGATGGTGTGTGTGGGTGTTCTCAGATTGCCTTCTTAACCCACAGATTATTCAAGTCAGCATGTACTGACTGAGCATGCCCTTTCTTTCCAAGACTAATTTTTTATTTGTTTCTCCAGTCCAGTCTGTTTGGACAATATTTTAATGAATCTTTTGCAAGAACCCTGATACAATCTTTTATATAATAGTTTGAAAACAACATTCTCAAATCTTTGAAATCCAGTGAGATGTGGAGCATCTAAAACTTTTACATTCAGTCCCAGGAATGAAGGAGCAGCTCTTTAACTGCTGCTATGATCTTGTATAGCCATTGAGTGAGTACGGAAATGTTTCAACGACCATAACAAAAATATTTCTTTTTTATCCCCAAATTCCAAAATTAATCTTAAGATTTTGAGACTTTTCTGAAAGAGTGGTTGATTGTGCTCACATGAAAGATGAACACTGCCATTAAATGGATTCCTGGAAACTTTGCTTCATTTATCACTATTCTATAGCTAACTTGTTAACATTATGCTCTGAGATACTTAATTTCTTCACTTAATGTTGTTATTCTGGCATAATTTTTTTTCAGATAGTGTGGGGGAGGGTGTTGTGTAATGTTCCAAAGGTACATTAATGACCTCAGTTCTACAAAATCCTTCCCTCTAGATCAAAACAAGTTATGCTGACCCTTGTATCAATTGGTGAGTGAGTACAGGACACGGGAAAAGAAGAAAGTCGTTGATCTGATGTCAGGCACTGCACACAACCTCTGTCAGAGCATGAAGGTATATGTGTGTAGTGATAAAACATTCATATCTTCATATATCAAAAGAAAAATACTAACAGCTGCCCCGAACACAAACATTTCTAACTAATCAATTTAAAGAACAATCCAAATCATTTGAAAAAATATTGAGTGTAAAAAATCAAAAACAAATGGTCCAACATAAGCCTTCAGCTTATAGATCTTTTTGAACAGCAAGAAATGAAGAAGATAAAAGCTGAGATAAGAACTAATACTAAAATTGAAGAAGAGGAATATATGTATTCCCATTAAAACAAATTGTTCTTGACATATAATCTCACTTTACACAATACGGAGATTTCATTTTCTTCTTAAATATACTTCAACAACCCCCTCCCCTCACCCCCCCAGTCAGAATCTGAGAAGCCCACTGAAAATATTCAGAGGGACAGACAGAAGTCACAAGAGCAGATTTGGTGAGAAAAGGGGTCCCTCTCCAGGCTGCGGTTTGTTAGTGCCCTTGTGCTGTTGACACAAGGTTACTGTAGTTCCCTCTTTGGATGCTGCTCAGATCCTCCAGCACTCAAAGCGAGGTTTGCATCCAAAGAACTGAGCTTCTATTCACGTATCTGGAACAGCAGTATTGTTATTTTGCTCCCTTCGTGGTTTTTCCTGTGCCAAGCCGGCAGAAAGCTACAGAACTGAATCAGAATTGCATTTGGCTTCCTCGGTAATTGCGACAGAGTGGGCCCTGTCCCTGAGGTTGCACTTGAAGTATTGCCTGTTTGTGTTCATGAAAAGGAGTGGAGAAAGATAGTCATCCCTAGAAGAGAAAGTGCATTGTATTCCCTACAAGCTTCAGCCATTGGGAAGTCATTTTAAGTTATCTGCAATTTCTGTATACTGTTTTCAAAGATGCTTACACAATTTTTAGGCAAAGACTTGAAAACGTTTGAATTACTGTACATTTCTCTGAACTAAATAGATAAAGCATATAAAAATAGTTAATGTGTAGCAGATGTAGCACTGCATGTAAGCAGTGTTCTTATAAATAGTTATATAAGATTATAGCTGAAAAAAAATGCCTGCTTATGAAGTTATGTTAAAATCTGGGAAAAACCTGATCATTTTAAATAAATTTATGTCGCAGGGTTCTTTCTGGTTGTAAATTTGTTATAAGTTTATGGAGGATGATCTTATATAATGTTTCCCAGAGTTTTCTAAGGTTTTGATAATCTTTCTGAGACCGATTTACTGTGTAATTCTTCAATTGACTTTTTTTTTTTCTGTATTTTGCAACTATTTGTAAAGAAAGGTGAAGGAAATCTTCCACAAATAAGCTTCTGAAGTGTAATGGTAAAAGACCTTTGCAAAGGTCTTTTCTTTTTCCCTTCTGCTGAAGAAATGCAGCAAACTATTGTCTGCCATTTTGACATACTACCTGCTTTTAATTTTCTAACACATAATATTATTTCATAAAGGTTCAAGGCAGCCACTCACAAGGTGGCACAGGGAAATAGCTCAATAGTGGCCAGTAGCCTTCCCTAACTTAATTTAGGTTAGTGAATGAAAAATGTTGCACGCAGATGAAACATTAAGTTAAATTGTTCAGAGCTAGGATTTTATTGCTTGCTCTAAAATTTGGTGAAACTTTCACCTAAAAGTGGTGAGCTTCACACAAGTAACCACTAACTCCCTTTTTTCTCAGGTTGCTCTTCAAATAATCTAACTCAGACAACAAAGAATTTAAGACCACGAAGTCTAATATAGTCATAATGAGCTCATGAAAAGGAATTATTTTCATCCTAAAGTAGATGTTTCACATAGGCAAGATTGATCTCTATAAGGATCTATTTCATTAGAAATATCCTAAAGAGACATTAGATTTGAAGTTTTAACTTACATCAAACTAACCCTATTTCCAAATGACCAAATGTTTCTTTACTATGGAAATTCCACTAGTAGGAAAGCTACATTTGGTTTTTGTTTCATTATCTCTTAACCGGGTGTTTCTAATAAAATTGTTGCAATCCTCTCTGCTTTTGTCGCTAGTGTTTGTGTTTTGGGGACATCATAGCAGCTTCTGCCTTACTGCACCAGAGGGCCCTAGGGAAGGTGACAGGTGCTACTGAGCTGTAAAATTGGTGGTAGATCTTGTCCCTGGACAAAAATCTCAATCAGAGGACAAAGCACAGTATGAGTGCAATGCAGAATGAAGGAATTAAGATGTGTAATGGATAAGAAACAATTTCATTCTCTGGAAAAAATGTATTTCTGTCAGAAGTTTGCATATGACCTGTCAAACCTAATTTATGATGACAACTGATTTTACAGGACTATGAAATCTTTTTCAGAAGTCCAAAGGCTTCTTTAGATAATTGTGCATATTTGATTTGTTAGCAGGAGATATTTTCAATTTTTTTTTTCTTGTTCAGCTTTATATTGAGAAAGTGAAAGCCTGTTACCTGTAAAAAAAGGATGTTATGCGTGAGTTAGGGAGGTAAAATATAATGCTTCCCTTGATTTGAGATTTTATTTGCATTACACATTTGAGATTGATTTAATGGCAAGAAGATGCAAATTTATATATAATTGTAATAAAATCTTAGTACAGTGTGTCACCTATATGATCTGCAAAGGCCCTAATTTTATCTGCAAAATCTTGTGCCACAGTTAGAGGATTTCAGCTTCAGAGTTCTTTAAAAAAAACTGTAAAAATTGATAAAACTATTAAAAAACAGTTTTATTGTACACAGCGAAGTCACAGTATCAAACTTCATTTTTTTAGGCAGGAAAGATGGAGTAGTGAATGTTCCTAGCAGTTTGAGGACCATTCTTTATATTTATAAATAAATTCAGTCACAAATTTCTGTTTTTACTCAAAAACATCTAGTTGTAGGATAACTCTTGCAGGTAGAGAAGGAATTGTTCATTGCTGAGATTTTGTTGACCTCTTAAAAAAATATTTACTAAACCAATATTTTTTAAAGTGAGATTTTCCATTGTAAAAGCCATCTTTATTCTTCTTAATATTTATGCAAATTCCATTAAACCTATTCTTTAGCGTAGTACCTGCTCCTTAGTCCAGGGCCAGTTCAGGCTTACAGGCTTGCCATTCCACAGATCTTCTCCAGAACCCTCTTCTTTTAAGGGCAATGGCCTGACATTTGCCATACATGACTATTCAGCTATTTCATTCTTAAATCTCATAGAACTCAAGGGGTAACCATTAAATCCTGGGTATAGCATTTAATCCTGCTGATGTTCTGCTGCTAATTTTGTCAGCTTGTTCTGTAATCTCTTCTACAGTCACTTTAGTTTTAGATGGATTCTCTGATGAATCCCTGTGCAAAAAATGTTATTGAGGGGAGAATCTCCACAGTTTTTTTCAAAGCGAACATTGATGCCAAGAAGTCATTTAGCTCCTGTGCAATTGCACGTCCTTTCTAAGTGTTCCTCTCATACCCTGCTCATTAAGAGGACCTGCAGGCTCTCTGCTAGGCTTTCTGATCTTGATTTGTTTGAAAAAAAAGACTTATTATTACCTCTTATTACCTCTGAGACTTATTATTGCCTCTGAAACTCTTTTACTAGCTTTTTCTGGAACTTTTTTTTCAGTCTGCCTTATCTGCCAGAGTTATTTTCTTCATTTAAACTCGGTTTCATCTTTTTTGAAATGCGTTCCTGTATCTAATAGCCTTCTTTACCCTGCTAGTTAGCTGTGCTTTTCAGTCCTTTCGTGCCTTTTCAGTCTATTCTAAAGAGATGTCGTGCATTTGCGCTATGTTTCCAATGCAGTTTCTTTATGAAGAGTCCACGCTGTCAGGAAAGATTTAATTCTCCAAGTGGCCACTTTTTTGATGAGCTTTCTCTTTTCTGAGCATTGAGTTAAATACAACCCTGGAATTCCTAGACTTGTTCTGCATTAATACAGTGTCTAAGTACATTAAGTATTTTCCCTAATACATTTTACCATTAGAACTTACTAAATACATTCATATACATGCATATAGCATGTTAGCTAAGCAATGTATTCAAACTCAGAGCCACAGAACTATAGAATGGTTTGGGTTGAAGAGAACCTTAATTATCATCAATTTCCAAGTCCTCTGGCCATGGGCAGGGAAAACTTCTACTACACGAGATTGCTCAAAACCCCATCCAGCCTGGTCTTGGACACTTAGAGGAATGGGGCATCCACAGCTTAATTTTCAAGAACTTTCTGTCTGGCATTTCTTCCTTTCAGCATACCAACTGCACTTCACAACTCGGTGTCATCAGCTTGCTGAGGATGCAATCTCAATCTCAATCTCACTGTCCATGTCACTGAAAAAAATGTTCAATAACTCCAGTCCCAGTACTGACCCCTGTGGAACACCACTCATCACTGCTTTCCACTTGGGCATTGGATCACAGCTCTTTGAGTGCAACCATCCAGCCAGTTCCTTATCTACCCAGCTGTCTGTCCATGAAATCCTTGTCTCTCCACTTTGGAGACCAAGGTGTTGAGTGGTACAATGTCAAAGGCTTTGCCCAAGCAGGTAGATGACTTCAGCTGATCTTCCCTTATACACTAACACTGTAAAACCATCACAGAAGGCCACCAATCTTTTTCAGGCACAATCTGCCCTTACTGAAGCCATGCTGGCTCTCACCCATCACCTTCTGCACAAACTCCTTTGAGAAATAGCAATATAGTTAATTACGCAGCTTTGGCATGTTTGTATCATCTGGCACAGAGGATTCCATAACTGCAGCCTTTCTTTCATGTGTCAGGTAGAATAACATACTGTTGTGTCTCTTTTTGTTTAATTTTTTTCACATTATAACCTTCTGTCACAGATGATTACTGCCTGTTTGATTGATGGATTGATTAATGGTCAATTTCAGATTTCTCCAGCAGACCAGAGGAAATGAAGAAACAGACTTGACACAGTGACTGTTATTCTCCTGTCTTTTTCTCTCTGAGATTGATTACATCTCTACTGCAAAAATCACGGTTTCTAAGTCCTCTGATCCCCCTCTCCCACTTCTGATTATAGTTTTCAATTTAGTTTTAGCTTAACAGCCTGTCAGCCAAATTCACTGGCATGTTCTTGAAGCTTAAAGCATTTTCAGCTTTTGGCTCAGGTTATCTACTGAAATGGTCAGCAAACAACTGAACTGCAAATGCATGAACTAAAAGATATGTGATTGAAAAACTTGAGCACCCTTTCAGTCACCTGAATACTGGTGTTCATGAATATTATAACAAATTACACCACAGTGGTAAAAAAGCAGCCAGCAAATTGCCTTGAAAAAAATAGTGTTTCCGATAATCTGTTTTTCATAGCATTTTAGAAAATGAGGGGTAAAGGTCTCTTGTATATTAACTATAGCACCATGTGACTGGTATTCTTTATCAGTTGCTGAGCAACGGTCATACTCTGAATTTTTAAACTCATTAGCAAGCTGAACAGGCTGGCATTTGGCAGATGTTATTTGATTTTGTTTGGAGGCAAGTCAATGGGGAAGACAGAAGAGACATTGAGCTCATTGTGTTATCTTGCTTCTCTTATTAAATTCTCAAGATATTTTAAACACATCTAAGGAGACTGAGAGAAATGTCTTAATTTTCAGATTATTCACAGAAATTTTATGTGATTTATGTAGTAATATAAATGAAACACATGAGCCTAAATTTTAAGCTTCAAACACTTTTTAATCTGTACCTAACATTTTCCTGAAGTGTTTCAGTCATTAGTAATGGCTGAAGTACCTTTATTTAAATCCTCCAATCATGCAAGAATTTCTTAAACTGTTTTGCCAGCATACCTCGTCCTTGACCAGGAATATTTTATTTTATGTTCCAATTGAAGCCTTTTGTAATAGAAAAACTGTCAATTGTTATAAATCGTTTGGTGCTGTGTGACAGTGAAGGGATGTGACCGTGCATCCACAAAGAACTTGTTCTGCTTGGATTTTAAAATAGTGATGGCCCAAGCTTACAAGTCTTGGCAATATGCCTAAGTAAGCTTAAACCACTAAAACTTTGAACTAATGAGTTCTATACCAGCAGGGGACCTCTACAGAGTAAGTATAAGAGAAGTCAGATACTGTCAGATTTGTAACATTAATTCAGGAGCATAGATCTCCCACTCAAATACCAGATGTCAGTGTGTTGTTTTGTTGACTCATTAGTGGCAGTTTTAGCATGGCTGTTTTTTTCTGACTGAAACTGATTAATGAACTAGTGAAAAGAGAGTAATACTATTCCTTGGTTTCTAAGGGCTGTCTTGAGTATCTTCTTTGTCTAAGGAATCTTTACCCAAACCACTTACTTCCATGTGATTCAAAGGATCATTATGAATTACTGAATTATTATTGTTGGTTTTCACCTCAGTAGCAGACATGGGGCCCAGCTCAGGATTTTCACATATAGCATTACAGATATATGAATGTTAGGAAATTACTCATACTGGAATATGGAGTATGTGTTTTTTAACTCCTCCAAAATTATTTAAATTAAAAATTTCTGATAGTCTTGCAAGTACCTGCTGAGCTATTCTGGGAAGTGATTTGGCCTGACTTTTGGATATTTTGGACTTTTTTCAACCTTATTTGCCTGGTCACAGATAGAGTCTACATATTTATCTCAACAACAGGTACTAAAAATACTGTAGAGAATAAGTCTATCAAATCTACAGGGGTGGCTTCTAAGACCCAAATATCTGGGTATATTAGCATGCTTTGGTCAGTAACATAAGTCAACAAAAATGGGAATGTCAGAATAATGACCATAAATTGCAACTAGCAAGAAAAAGAGGTATATAGAGGGACTTGGATTAAGTGAAATCACCTGTTTTGTTAGAAATACTTAGGGAACATAGACCAGACTCACAAGTGAAATTACAGTTTATAATACTCAGAAATACTGTTTTGCAACATGTGGTTGCTAAACTGACTTCTTGCTGAAGGATATTATGGATGGCAAAAATTTACATAAGCTCAGAGGAAGACTGAGTTAATGGAAGAGAAATCCATCAGGGTCTTTGGTTGACTGAGCTTCTCAAGTACAAGTTTTTGGGGTTAAGAAAGAGTTATATACTGAGCAAGTGTTACTGACTGCTTTCTCTGGATTTGTACCTTTCCCAGGTACCTGGTATTGGTCACACATCCTTTCAGTCTTGGAGTTTACAATCATCTCTTATGAAGCTATTTATCATTATTTTTACACACATAAATCTAATAACACAACAGAGTTATTTGGGTTACTTTTTGTCGGTTGGTTGGTTGGTTGGTTGGTTGGTTGGTTGGTTGGTTGGAGTGGGGGTTTGTGTTTGATTTTGGAGTTTTTTGATATTTTGATGGGGGAGGTTGTTTAGTTGGGGTTTTTTGTTGTTGTTGTTCTCCTTTGTTTTTCTTTTGTTTTCTTTTTAAATCCATGTCTCTCTTCTGTAAATTCTTTCTGCTTTGAGCCAGATTAGAGAGCAAAAACATCAAATGCTGCATGGTGCATCATGTAGGAGGTGTGTCTACACAAGTATTCTTCCCACTGCCTCCTTCCTGCCCTGTGGAGTCACTGGTAATAATCTATTACTGTTGTACTGAAACCTTTTTTTTAGTGCAGAGTGGCTTATAGTTGACGAGGAAGGAATTCTAAAATCTTCCTGCTTGGTGAAATTTTGGAGCCTACTTATGCATTTTCAAAGGTTAGATATCAAAAAGTTTTATGTTCCAGGTAAAATCAGCACAATTTTTACCAAGACTTTTAAGGGTCTCTCTAACACAAAGAGGGCCTTTGTCTCTCGAAGATGCAGCTCTGTAAGGTACGGTAGATACTGCCAAGTAATTCTAAAGCTTGGAATCTACTTCTAGCAAAAACACATTATAAATTCACGTCATGAATAGAACTGGAATTGTTGCTGTGTGTTTGAAAGCAGGAAAAATAGTAAAAACTGTCTGCCTACTTTTCTTTTCTTTGCTGTTATCACTCACATATTACATCAGTATAGAAAAAAACTGGTTTTTGGTACAGTGTAACTTTATTAAACATCAGTTCACAGAGTGGCTGAGGTTAAAAGGGGCCAGTAGGTCATCCAGTCCAACCCTTCACTATAGTAAAATGTGATTCCTGATGTTCAGGATGTTCAGATGGCAACTCTTGAGCTTCAGTTTTTCCCCATTACATTTTATCTCATTACTGGGCACCCCTGAATAGAGCCTGTCTCTGACCTCTTTGCACACTCAATTCAGATATTTATATACTGATAACATCCCCCTGAGCTTTCTTTTCTACAGAGTGAACAGTCACAGCATTCTTGACATTTTCTAATAATGAGATGCTCCAGTCTTCTAATCATCTTAGTGGCTTTCTCCATTGTGTCCATGTCTCTCTTGTAAGGGACATGATAGAGTTGCGCCCAGGACGCCAGGTGTGGTCTTCCCACTGCTGAATAAAGGGGAAGAATAGGTGAGGCTGGAAGGCACCATTGGAGGTCATCTACCTCCCTGCTCAGTTAGGGACCACTAGAGCATGTTACTCGGGAATGTGTCTAGATGGCTTTTGAATATCTCCAGTGAAGGAGATTCCACAACCTCTCTGGTCAATCTGTTCCAGTGTGGGATCACCCACACAGTGAAGAACTTTTACATGTTTCAGTGGAACTTTCTGTGCATCAGTTTATGCTTGTTGACCATTGCCCCTTGTCCTATTGGCTGGCACCACCAAGACGAGCCTGGCTTCATCCTCTTGGCACCCTCCCTTCAGATACTGATGGACGTTGATGAGTTCCCCTCTCAGATGACTCTTCTCAGGCTGACAGGCCTACCTCCATCAGTCTTTCCTCGTGCTCCAGTCACTCAGTCATATTTGTAATCCTCCACTGGGCCCACTCCAGGACCTTCATATCTCTCTTGTACTGTGGAGCCCAGAATTGGACACAGCGCTCCAGAGGTGGCCTCACCAGGACGTACTAGAGGGGCAGGATCAGCTCCCTTGACCTACTGGCAATGCTCTTCTGAGTACACCCCATGACACCACTGGCCTTGATCACAAGGGTTCACTGTGGGTTCACGGGTAGCATCTTGTCCACCAGGACTCCTTACCAGCCAGTACTGGTGCGTGTGGTTATTCTTCAACACGCCTTTACACTTCTTCCTGTTGAGCTTCATGAGTCAGTTAAGATTTCTTTGGATGGCAGTGTTGACCCTCTGTCAAATCAGCCCCTTGTCCAAGATTGCAGATTTGTTTGGAGTAGTCTCTGGCTGATTATCCATGCAGGTCCATGCAGATGTTAAACAGGACTGGACCCAGTATTGACCCCACGGGTACACTATGGCTTCCAACTAGAGTTTATGTGGCATATCATCACATCCTGAGCCTGGAGATCAGGGCAACTTCCACTCCACCTCACTGTCTGTTTATTCAGGTTGTACTTCATAGTTATGATTAAGTGTGCGCAAGAAAGAATTTCCTGAATGGTGTTGGTTTGGAGACATTGGTTCCTAGGACAGCATTAGATAGAATTTTTTTGAGCTAACATGACAAGCAGTATCCCAATAAATTAATTGTCTTATTTGTTTTCATTCTTGTCAACTGAATTCTGAAATCTAATGCTGGCTGAATATTCTTGGGAGCACTACAACTTACCTGTCTTCAAAAAATGAATTGTGACTGCAAGTGTGCATTGGTGGTTATGATCCTGATATGAGTGGGAGACCCTACTTGTTTCATCAAGTAACAACAGAGGCAGCAAACCTTTCTTGTGCCTTAGGGATCAAACTTTCTTGGTTTGGTTGTGGAAAAGAAGAGGTGTGCATACCTTCCTGAGTCTGGCTTGGTGGGTGGGAAAATAAGCCTTGTGCTCTTGGCTAAGTCATGCAACACATTGCTAGCACTACTCAGATTATGAGAGATGAAAATTTAGGCTTCAGGGCTAGAACCCTCTCACTCAGTACTTAGCTGGATGGGCAGACTAAGATGGATAGCAGATTTTGATTTCTATTTTATGGCATCTGCCCTATCTTAGGTAAATCCCTTCCTGTTCATACATGTTTAAAAAAGGAACATTTTGGGCTTTGTGCGTACTATTAAAGTATGCACAAGCATGCTATCAGCATGCTACTGAGTTAAAGTTTAGATAATTAAACATAGCTGTTTAAATTGCTATTGAACAATTTAGGTGTCTAGAAAGCCCTAGGGCAAAAGAAAATAAAAAGAAGTATCATAAAAAATCTGTATTTCCTTTGAATGATGCTTTTATAAATGGATGGGGGTTTTTGCAGGAAAAAAAGTCTATAAAGAATAAGTCTACAATTTGAATGAAAAATTCATGGGAACTTGTTGTCACTTCCACAGATTGTGGAGCCAATTAAAAAAAAAATCATTTTTTTCACAGGAGACCAAACAGCAAAAATTAGTTGGGTAGTCTCACCTTGTCTTGATTTTTTTTCTCGGCCTGTAAAAAACACTGCAAATGTGATATGATTGGCAGTCTCTGCACAAGAGAGGCCAAGGAATAGAATGACAAGATGGTTTGCAGGTCAAGAGAAAAGGGTGAATTAGTAGAGTTGGAGTAAGAAACTTGCACAGCCTGGATCCACTGTTTAACTCGGTCAGTGCTGTTAGTCTTATACTTTGATGAACTCTAAATTCACTGAGGAAAGGCAGAAAAGAAGTAATAGTAGGGCTGAATGAATCCAGGAGTGGAAATGTGTTAAAGAACTTTTCACCTCCACTGTTATTTCACAATGAAGCAGAATAAAGCCAACTCTTTCAAAAGAAGTTAAAGGGACTTTCTGAAATGAATTTAGCTGGGGTCAGGAATTCTTATAATTCTTATAATCTTTTCAGTGATATCTGAAGAATATACTCCTGGTCCCACTTTATGATGACAGGTGCAAAATTACAAGCCTCTAACCTTTCCAGTAAACTTAGGGAAGAGCATAAAAAATAAATAAATAAATGTAAATAGATAATGGAATATATCAAATAATGAATCCCAGTCTCTTGGCTGAGTTTAGTTCAATATGCCATTGTCACTTTGATACTAAGGCAATTTAATGTAAAGTTTGATACTTTCCAGTGCGTTCCATCCAATCTTTCTTTAAAATATTATTCCTCTATTAACCATATTTACTTCCCAGAGAAGTCCAAATGACTACACAATTCAGATCAAAATCTCTGTTTATTTTCTCAGGGTAGCTTTATTAAGCAGCAGAAGAAGAGATGTTCAAAATAATTCTAAACAGTAATTTTCTTTGTGATGGAAGGAGAAAGAAATACCATTTACTTCTTCCAGTGTTCTGAGCCCATTTTTCTCACTCACTGCTACTTTTCAGTATCAACTGTTTACTTTCTTTTGTGGCATCTTTGGCTCAAAACACCTATAGTCCATTTTTGAGACAGTCCTCATAAAATTTGTCTTATTCTGTGTGGGTTTTCTGTGTTAGCAGTATGGTGGATAGTAAAGACATAAATTAAGACAGAGTGCTAATTTAGAGCATTTGGAAATTCTTGCTTTCCAAATAATGTCCCTAAGTGTTTCAATATATGTCGAGTAACAACATAAATAGGGATTATATTGCATTAAGTTAATGAAAGGATGTTTCCACTGGGTCTGTTTTGCAAGAAGCTAATACTGGAGTATCTTAAGGTTATTTCTAATACTTGACAATTTTAATGATTATTTTTTTTGACGTGAAATAGTTATTCTGCTTGACCTTACATAGCTTTAAATCTTGGAGGTTTTTTTCATCAATTAATCTACATTAGTGAGCTTCAAGATTTCAAAAAATATATGGTCCTAATGCAGTGTAAATGAAACAAAAACGAGCTAGAGAAATAACAACCAAACTAGCCACAAAAAACCCCAAAAAGCCTCGAATGCTAGTGATCTTCAAAAATAAGCCTATGCAATAATAAGACCAATTGGAAGGTCTTTATAATATGTAACAGGTAGGTAATACAGAAGAGAACTAGCATAGTTTAAAAGTAATTAATTTCTGTCATAATTTTATAATATAAGCAGTTGTATTTGGAAAACATTGAAGTAATTTTTATTACATGTTTTTTGTTGAGAAAATAGATTTTTGGTGGTACTGTAGCTCACCTTTTCTGTCTCTCTGCAAAATAAATGTGTAACTTTTGAATACATAAGTCACTAAATTGAAATTTAAAACATCAGATGCAGAACTTTATAATCTACCATGGGGGATATTTCCTTAAGTTCATATGGGTATAGTTCTTTAAAGGACTTATTGTAATTAGATTCAATAAAAATTTGTAGTTCTGGTAATTGAACTAAGAAAAAATAATATAATGAACAATGGCAAAGTTTGGTAAAAAATTCTAAACATGAGTCACTTTAAGAATTTCAGGGAATGCTAGGATGTATGACATAGCCAAACATCATTCAAATAATCTTAGCAATAAACTTTACTTTTCCCTATTTTGAGTGGGTATAAAAATGTCTCTTATTGAGTTAACTCCCGCAAATAGAGAGATCACACATGGTGGAATGAGGAAGCTGAAACTCATGGTCATTGGGAAGGAAGTCCATGGTTTATTGGACAGGTAAATGCTGTTCACGTGACCGACCAGCAGCACATGGATAACAGACTGATTTCCACCCTCCTGTTCTACGTGCTGGAGCGTTCTGAGAACTGCTTACTGCAAGGTTCCCTGGGTACCGTGGGCTTCCCTCACCTCAATGCTCAAACTGATTAATATTTCTTTATTTACATTTCGATTAACTTTAATCAGCAAGCAGTAACTAGGGTGCTTGTCTGATCACTTGATTATATCCTACTATGTTTTTATGCTGAATTTTGAATTTTGTACCAATTTTCCCAATAGTTTATTACCTGACTCTCCTTTTAGTGTGATGACTGAAGCAGTTATGACTGAACCAAAGAAAGGAAGAATAATTTCTGCTGGCTTTGGAATTTCCTAGAGTTTTTTCTAGTTCTTAGGAAGTATGCCATCTGCTATAAATACTTCAAATAAATTGTAACAATGTTAGATTCTGTTAATATGAAATATTTAAGTCACCTTGATGGTGCTTTTCTTCTGAGTTGTCATAGACTGATACATACTGAAAAGCTTACAGTACCTTATATTCATATTTATTTCTGTGCCCTTTTTAATATCTCAAGCTTCTGTTCTTAGAAGAGGACTTATACTCTGGAGGTTAATCTAACATAATTTAAGTACTAGAATAACAGAGACTATTAAGGTCCTTTGGATTTCACTGTAATTTTTCACTTCATAGTGACATAGCTTGATTCTTATGGCCTTCACAATGATGTAAATCAAGATAACACTATCAAGAGGCTTTGACTTGGTAACTTTTTCATAGTTTTTGTGACACATATATGACTACTGTAGGACAGGACTTTTACTTAAACAATATGTTTTCTGTGAGTTCCTTAGCTAGATACTGACAGAGGGTTAGAATTTTATCTCCAAAATTGTGCATCTGTATCTGAATTAAGCACCTGTACTAAACTGCTGCTTTGCTTTTGTTGTTTTTTTTTTTTTTTTCTATCAAATTCCCTCAAGCAATTTCTTTAACAAGCTAGGTACAAACCTGTATGAACAAAAACAGAGTTGAGAGCAAGATCTGACCTAATTTCAAATAAAATGCACTTGAGAGCTCTTAAAACCTGATCAGTTGCTTATTTTCTGTTCTAAAAATAACAACTATGTAAAAACTTCATGATAAATGCAACAATTACTTTACAAAGTATATGGGTAATTCTTCAAAAGTAACATAATTACAGCTCCCAAAGAAGTTTCAAAAAAACTTCAGAGTAGTAAAAGTAGTGATTATTCAGTCAGAGTAAACTAAGGATATGACAGTGCAGTGGCAGTAGTAAGATGTTTTTTGCAACACTCAGAGACAGCAGTCTTCATCCTGTGACTCTTCTTGCTCATTCCAGTTTAAATCTTTTCATCTTCAGCACAGACAGACTGTGTTCTGCTGAGACTGTGGTCTATTGCTCACTCACAAAGGTCATATGGCACTTAGGTCCTTGGCATACACCATATCTGTATGACATTTGGATAAATACTTTTTTCCAAGGATTTACGTCAAGATAAAGAATGAGTATGTCCAATTCATCCAGGTGTGTCGCTACAGGCCCCCAGCCAGGTAATAATTAGCATTGACTCTGAGATTCTCAGAAGGCTCATGAGCCACCTTATTTTACTAATCTTATTAAGAAACCCATTGCCCTTACAGACAGCCACGATACAGGTGGACCCAACTGGTCCTTTAAACTAAACACCATCACCATTGGTGTTTAAGAATTAAGAAACCACCCTTTGGTAAACAAATCTCCCTAACACAATCCACATATTCACAGCAACAGGTGCAGCAAGTGAAAATAAGAATTGTTTATCATTCTTTTCTCTGATCTTCTCACAGCCTTCCCTGGGACAACACCTGGGAAAGTTTTGTGTCGCTCTCTGTGGCCAGAGAGCTGCTACCACACAGATGCAGTAATTTGACCTTAAGACTGCATGTCCTGATTTTATCCAGGACAGAGTTAATTTTTGCAGCAGCAATGAGGAGGCAGAGCCTGGAGCCATGTGGACATGGGTAGGTCATTATTCTCTACCACCTCACATCAGTTGCTAGGAGTGGGGATAAGGGACTCTGCCTTCTGAGAAGGAAGGCATGGTTTTCCAGTGGAGGAAAGAGTGATACTGTGGGAAACGTGGCCACCATTGTTCATTGTTGTCTGGGGTCCATGGTGAGCACTTCTGAATGTGAATCACCTTCTATTTGTGTACTGTTATCACAATATTATTGCTGTTACTGTTTGTTTTCTTATTATTGCCATTTCCAGTAAATGGTTCCTATTTCAAACAATGGTCTTTGTCTTCTGTGCCTCCCACTCAGGGAGAGGGGAGCGCTTCGTGGTTTTTTTTAGTGGGAGAATTGAGGATTACCATTCCTAAACACGACCTGCAGATGACTCCTCAGATCAGGACAGCTTGAGTGTGTTGTGCATCTCTAGGAACTAGGGATGGTGTGTATGTATCCTTGCAAGGGGCCCCCAGCCAGGTAATGTGTTACGCAGACTCCATGATTCACAGAAGGCTGATCAATACAACTTTATTAAGAAACCCATTCCTCTTTTATATCCTAGTTTTCTACACATAGACATCATTGGTCTTCTACTTAAAACACCATCACACACTGGCTAATTAAGAAACCACCCTTTGGTAAACAAATCTCCCTAACACATTCCACATGTTCACAACAACAGGTACAGCAAGTTAAGAATTGTTTCTCATTCTTTTCAATGATCTTCTCACAGACTTTTCTCAGAACAATGCCTGGGAAAGTTCTGTTTCTCTCTTTGGCCCAGAGAGCTGATGCCACATGTATGTTTTCTGTCTTCGCTTCTATGGACACCCCTCTAGATAGCAGAGCACTGGGAAATTTGGACCACTTTACTAGGAACAGGCAGGGCAGATCTAACTGGAAAAAACACTACTGGGGACCCAGCCTGCAATCTGTGGAGGAGAATTATACAGGAGTTAGTAGTTTATCTGGCCAGCTTGGGAGCAATAAAGGATTTTCTAGTCCCTTTCATTCAAGAAATCTAGGAATATACGTCTATGGAAAGAAAGCAGGAGTAATTACTTTCCAGTATGACAGTCAAGTGTGATGTACAGAAAACCTATAGGATGATTTTATAGAGGCTTGTGGGGGTGTTTTTTGAGGTGTTTAGCAGCATGGGATAGCTGTTATTCTGTGGAGCATTCAAGCTGAAGTGCTACATAGACATGACTTGTCTGCCCAAAAATCTAAAGGCTACCTGTCTACATTCCCGACCATAACATTTACCAGTGGCAATTGAGGTAGTCCAAGTTGTAGGAGTGCTCTCTAGTAAGGCTGCAAGAGAGAGTGTGGAAACATCTAGTTGTTTTGGTTTTAAGCAGCCAAACTGCAGACTTCACCCACTCTTTGAAAGAGATGAAAGTAATTTCTGTGAAAGAATCAGCACATGGCCTCTATGGCCTGTATACCATATGGGTCCCACTTAGCATCTCTGTGTCCAAGTAGTTCACTGTGTCACAGTATATATCACTTGATGGAATCAGTATGACATCTCATTCCCAAACATTTCCTAGTGTAGAAAAGCTACTACATGAAACTTTAATGGGCATATCTTGCCCTTTATGTGGTAACTTTTAAATACAAAATGATCACGTATCTTTTCAAAGGTGAATAATGAGGAATAACAGTCCTTTGAGTTCTTTGTGAAGATTATTTTTGCCTACTAATTAGTAATGCTGTTTCTAGCCAGCCATATAAAGGGCAAGTGTTTCAAAAATGATAGCATATGGATGAAGAACAGACAATATTCTACTCACAAATTTGCAATTCTTGCAATAAGGTTGCCATTCTTTTAATATCTTGCAGAATGTGAAAACACATATGAGTTTCTCAAAAATAGTATTATTAGTATTAGGAAAATTTTCTGAATCAGTCAGATGTTGCCAGTGGGCAATAATGCTTCCATAATTTGAGTATAAAAGATCTGAAATAAATTTTAAAAATTAAAAAAAAAAAGAAAAAATTGTAAAAAATAAAAAGATAAGTGGATGACATTTGGGTATTCTTTTAGTTACTGAAGAATACAAAACATATTTTAAGGATGCTTGTATACTTTAAAAATATTGTAGACTTACAAAAATAATTTCACAGTATATCTAATGGCAGTTGATGAAAAAGCACAAAATTTCAAGAGGCCTTGTGAATAGTTCTGTAGAATGCAGGCTTTAGAAAGACCTCTGTTAACCCCTGTTAAATGATCTGTAAAAGTAAGAATATCAATCTTAAATGTATTGAAAATCTCAATTTTTTCAATGTGTTCAATTTTAGTTTGGATCAGGAGTGCACTTCTGAGGTGATTCTTCCTATTGTCCACAAGTTCAGAGCTTTCCTTTGCTTTTTGAAGTAGTCATAAAGCATGAAAATTATTTTCAGATGGTAACCAGATGCTGTTCAGCTGTTCCTAAGTATTTCTTCCAACAAACTAGTATAGGCTTAGTCTTGAGTAAATCTCTGCAAAAGCTTATAGTGGTAATGAAATTATTTTCCAGGTCTGTAAAGAATCCTCTTTCCAGGACACCAGAAGGAGTGTGCCACATCATCATTCTCCTCTCCTTGCTCCCTCGTTGCATATACAGACATTCCATATGCAAGGAATGACTTACCTGATATAATGTAGTTATAAAATTATTCTTGTAGCTTTCTGCTTTTTTTCTTTCATAAGCTTGTCCTATTTACAATGTCTTTTTATAAGGAATGCAAATAAACCAACACATTGACGCTGACATCATGCTTAAGCTGATGAATATGTTGATAAATCAATTTTAAGGCAACTTATTTAATTACTTCTGAAACTTTATTAAACACACATTTCTAGAGGGTCTCCCTTTAAATCTCTGTTGCTTGCTTTTAAAACATCATGTTCTATTTAAATAATTACTGGATTAAAGTGTGATATTTAAACTGTAATTTAATTGTAACAAGAGCATGAAGAGGCAAATCTAGGGTGTGCTTATTGTCTTCCATTCAAACCAGATTTTATTCCAATTTCTGTGAAGCTACAGTCTTTTAAATCCAAACAGAATTAATCCTTTAGGTAAAAATTAGTTTCATCACTACATTTTAAAAAAAATCTGATCTTAAATAAGTTAATTGAAAATTTTCTCAATTTTTCTTTAGTAAAATGTTCACTGTGCATGGTATCTTTCTTGTTTTTGATGAGATTGAAGTGACTGCATTCCCTTTGTGATCATAGAATGAAATTTAACTTCTAAGTAAAAGCTAAAAAAAATCTAACTGAACATCATATTTGGAATTTAATATCCTTCTATTTGCCATTGACTGTAAGTGTTCATGCACTAGACATTTATGTATTTGTATGAATACCTACAAGCATGTATTATGTATAGACAAACTCAAAATAAGATGATGAGGAAGTAGTACTAGAAGTGTGTGAGTTGTGTAATGGGGACAGGTTATCATCTTACCCCCTCAAGGATTGTGCTTCAAATGATGGTGCCTTTAGAATGAACTTGAGAAGTGATGAGCATTTTTGCCTTCACAAAGAAATGGAAAACCAAACACATGATGAAGCTACTAGAGCCATGTGATGTGGTTTGCAGCTAGAATCATAAGCTGCCTTTAAAGATTGGTGGCATTCATCCTTTCCCAAGTGCATTGCAGAATGACCTGTTTTGAACAGAGACTTGTTAACTGGTGGTGGTTATGTATATTAGATTAAAGAAATCTAAGGAAAGGAAAAAGTATAACTCTTGTTCTGCCTTCTTCATTGCCATTGCAACTCCATCTGCTAAACACCACCTGACCTCTATTTTGTTACCACTATGTCATTCAACAGGCCTATCTTCCTTTCTTTTTGTTAGAATTGTATGTGATTCTTTCAAAACATTTTTTTCAAAATGATTAAGACTGTTTTTGATTAACTGATTTTTATTAAAAGTATGAATAATACTTCATGCAGAATCTGAGCTGTGATACAAGCGAGTGAACATACAGTGTGTGATAGAAGCCAAACTAGAAAGGAAAATGAGATGCTGAAAAAGAACCTGGTTACTCAGTCTCTCAGAGATTCAGATTTGTAACATGTAAGGCAGATAAACATTTCTATATATACTTATGTTTAGATTCTGGATCCTCATGGGATACCTAAGAGTAGGAAAACCAAAGTTCATACTTCTTGATGCCCTTAAGGTTTCTTTTTCTGCCTGAAAAATGAATTGCTTATTGCTTTATTAATTGTGCTAAACATGATTCTTAAATGGATTTTGTCTTTTCTTAGTCATCAGTTTAGTAAGTAGATTGGACATACTTTCTTTTGGAAATCAAGTTCAGAGACATTCTCCCAGTTTGTGTCATGACGGTATATATTTCATGACCTTCCAAATTTCATACTGAGATAAAAGTATTACTGACTTCTTTTTTTTTTTTGCTTTTATGGCCATTTACAATAAGGCATCTCCTTGAGAAATTCCAAAGGCCCTATGGGATGCTTAATAGTCTGTGGCACATATCATGAAGTACAAATGACTGCATATATCAAGGCACTGCAACTAGTGCTTATTTTAATGTGAAATCTATATGAAACTGAGCCAAGTATGCTGTATGATATAATTGGCTCAGTACAACCTATTCTTGTAAAAGCAGTCTTTCTATAATTAAAGTAAGAGCTGAGTCTCACTGGGTGATTATTTCCTCTGTGATTAGAATATATTTTGACTCCTATTATAGATACAGTCCTGCAGATGCTTTGACTGGGTTTTGAGTTGAATGATACCCAGCATTTTCCCTAAAGCCTTCACTTTATGAATCAAATATGTAGGGTAGGGTCTTACTAGTCCTTTTTTAAAGCAGAAAAATGTTGTTCCTCATATATGCTAGGAAAAAAAAAAAAGCTTAATTGTGAAAATAATGTTTAAAAAACCCGATTAGTGAAATAAATCACAATTTTCATCTCGTTCTCTCATTTTGGAGGTATTTTTACAGTTTGAACATTGAACATTAAAAATTATTTGTGACACTGAGCCCCATATTTGACTAGTAAGCTGTAAATCTCCAGCAAGCTTAAACAGTAGATGAAATCTCAGGTATCTTCACAAAACAAAACCCACTGCGAAGTATACTGATGTTCAGCTGACTATAATCCATTGATCTGTCTTCATTTGTAAACAGAATATATCTTGAAATTAATTTCTAAAGTATATGTTTTTTATGACACTGTAAAAGCAATGGGTTTTAATCTAGATTTGAATTTTACTCATCCTCCTTTGAAAGTATAAAAATTATGTCAAGTAGTGTTAAGTGAAACAGTATAGAACTGAGAAGGTAAATCTGCAGTATTTCTCAATTCTACTCTTAAATAAATAAAGTATTTAGCAAATTATGTAAGATATAGCACTAGACTGTTCTTCCATCAGGAATCTGACAAGTCTCTTAAGTCACATCATATTTGATCATCAATGTTCTACTTTTAATTAAACTGAAACTACATGAAAATTATTTTAATAAAAAAGATACTTCATCTCAAATTCCTTTTCTCACAACAGCTATTTTATGAGCAGATTGAGCCACAGATTTTAAATGTGATTTTCTGTCAGAAATATTGAAATATTCATTAGAATATTTATCATTGTCTAAAATGCCATCTAGCAATTGTTACAGATCTCCATAAATGAAGTAGATTTCCATAGCTCAGAAAAGCTCATCTAATTTTGCTTTTTAGTAACTATTTGGGCATACTATATTAAACAATGTATTTAGTAATTATTATGTAATTATCCAGTATCTACAATAGGTACTTTCCTGACAGATACACCTTTTTTATAAATAAACATTATTTTTTGGGAAAAGTTTAAACAGGTTCTATCAATTAATTTAATTGTCATTCTAGTTTTAAAATATGAAATAGTTACCATATTGACGATAGCAGACACACACATTGTTTCCTAGTTACAATTTTCTCTTTAATAATTTAATGCATTTTTATGTAGACAAATATAAGAAAGAGTGAGAGAAATTTCCAAGAAGATGCTTACTTTTGTTTATCTGGTCTTTGGGAAACTGTAGGTCCTTGTGGACCAGGGGGTGGATGGAACTGGAGGTTGAAGCAGAATTTGCATAAGCAAAGGTCATAAGGTACCCCTCCCAACTTGTCATCAACAACCTGCACCTGGATGGAGATGTACAGATAAAACTGCTCCCCTTGACTTGCCCACTTGCCTCTGCCTTTTTTACAGTCAAGCATATACACTCAGATCCTCCTTTATGCTGGCAGAAAGAGTAATACCCAACCTTCAACGTGAAACCACTTTTGTGTTGCACATATTGACAGAGTTTCAGTGTTAGTGTTGCAAGGAAAAGGGGAGGGGGAGAATAGTGTCACAGTACAGTAGTTCTTATTGCTAGGGACATGTAAGAAGGATGTCAAGTACTCTATGTATTGTTTATTCCATAAATACCATAATTATTTTATCCTTGCATGGTGACATAATTTTCAATACTGTAACAGAGAACACTATGCACAGTTGAACAGCTGCTGAATCACTGTGATATGTAAGTCTGTGTTTATGCTTTGCCTGCTTCACTGGGATAATGTAAAGCTTTTTTTAAACTTAAACAGAAGTAGTACATGTATTAGAATCCATAGCTCACGAAACTTCTGCATCCTTCTTACCTTTTTTTAGACCACTGGGACTTCAATAAAAATAAGCAACATGGCTTCTCTGGCAATTAATTGTCAATTAATAATTTTGGTTACTAATATTTATATGTAATTTAAAAACATAAATTGATAGCTCTGCAATAGTTTGAATTAAAAAAGAATAGTATTTGAAAAACTAAAACTTTCCATTATCAAACATTTTTCAAAAATGGAATGCTAATGATAGCAGCAATGTGTTAAAATATTATATGAAATTGGTATTGTTTATAAAGGTTTTTAGTATTTGTAGTTCCTATTCATCCAAATAAGTAGATTGTCTAGATGTGACCAGCAGTCACAGGTAAAGCACTTCAAAAATTTCATAAGAGGGTGTAGAAGGCTAGTCCATATGTCAGTAATATTGTGTTTAGTGTCTCTGCTAACAGACTGTTAGTAGATTGCTGGGTAAGCACCAAACAGATTTGGTAAGTTTTGTAGTTCCAAGATGACAGAATGCATATTTAATGCATGAATAAAATTTCCAATTACCTTCTAAATCTTGTCTTCCTGTTCCTATAATATAAAACATTAGTAACTTGAACTCCTTTCAGTGGGACTTATTTGCATGACTAGAATGTGTTCATGTGGATTGTGTCTGCAGAAGGGGCTTCTTCATATGCTGTGTATACAAGTAAACTATTACTCATTAGTAAAATACATACTTAAATCCTTTTAAATCCATTGCTTAAATCCTTATCTACTAGTTTAGTCAGAAAAAATAGGCAAATATGTTTGCTGTCACTTTTGTATACTTGGTATATTAAAATAACTTATATACTGAATTCACAAAATATGGGGAATAGCTTTTGAAAAAGTGTAGCAAATAGACTTTTTGAATGGTACAGAGTGTAAAATTGTGGATGACTAAAAAAGTAGTTAGCAATTCACACAAATACACATATTAATAAATGCTTTGTAAATTCAAATTAATAAATGCTTTGTAAATGCGTCATGTAAATTCATTCATATGTAATGAAGCTAAATGAAATTGTGAAAGTTTGTCCTTCACAAGAATCAATAATGACATAAGCAGCAATGCAGAAAGCACGATGCTGTCCTTATTTAGGCCTTGGCTTCTGGTACTTAAACTTTGTCATACTATTGGGATGATATCCAGATATTAATCTTCTGGACAGTGGTATTAAAAATTTCTTAGTATTGAATTGAGCTAATCTTACTTTATTGATCATGGTTATCTGTCTTTCTTGAGATTCAACAGAATGCAAGGGAAACATATGTGTCTCATTTAAAATACTTGCATAAAATGTCTCATGTATTGAGATACACGCCATACATTTAAATATTGTATTCATTGGATTCAACTGCGCTGAATGTGTATGAATAAGATTAAATTTATTGATTTATGGTGAATATCAACTAGACCCAAGCAGTACTATATCATATTATTTTAATGGTTCATGTGGACTCATTTATCTTTTTCACAAACATAGCATAATTATTCTGGTTTTGACTGAGAGTTTCATTTAGATAGTTAGCATTTTGTGTGAGTGGTACTGCATTTTTCTGTGAAACAAACAATTTTCTTGAATTGCTAGACAACTTTTGCCTTGTCATGAATCCTTTTTTCTGTACCATGCAGGATGTTGTATATAGTAGTTTATAGTTCTTTGGAAAAGTGAATGTCAATGAAAATTCACTTTTGTAAATACTGTAGCAAGTGAAAGCATAAAATGTCTATCTATGATGAATTAAGAAGTAGAGGAAATACTTTAATGTTTGGGTTTTCTGCCGTGTGCTCTTTTGCCAAAGTAACACTTCATTACCATGCTAAATTGTATGGTAAATTAGTGTACAAGGAGAATAGTGCTGTATATTATAATTCTAAAACAGGCTACAACAAAATCTTGTTAAAGAAGGTGAGCTGAAGAAGAGAGTAGATTGTAAGCAAGTTCTGGGTGTAGGTTGGCAGTTTGTTGTGAAGGCTGTGCTGGCTGCCCTTGTCCAGGGGTCCAGAGAGCAGCAGGGTTACCTGTCGGTCTCATTGCTTTGCAGTTGTCTGATGGATCTGCTCACTCCACCAGAAGTACTGAGGCGTGTCTCCAGTCATAAAAGGCACAACCAATGCCTGTCAAAGGGACCCTGTGTTTGTTGCTGTCATTTCCCATTTTGTTGACAGATCAGATCTCACACTGAAAGCTCCCACTGAGTTGTGTCCGGGTCCTGTCCTCATGAATATGGGGAACAATAGACACCAAAGAGGAACAAATCAGGATCTGTGCAAAATCTACTTGCAGCTAAAAAATCACATCCCCTTTTCTCAAGCCTTGAAAGCTGTGTTTAGCAAATTTTCATCTACTGAGAATGCTGGACTTGAGAAAAAAAGTGAAGTGCTGAAAACCATTGTGGATTTGTTCATTAAGTAGAAGTTTTACAGAAATCACATTATTACTCCTCTCAGTGCTCTGGCTGATTTTTAAGTGAAGCTTAAGACTATTGTTTTGAATGTAAAAATCCAGGGTGGAGTTGCTCTTGATTACAAGAGATCCATCTCTTTTGCATGATTTCATAACAGATTCTTTCATGCATTTTGCTTTGAAAGTTAAGGAAGCTGGCCATTCAACTTTTTAGAATGTGAAGTACTAATAACAATGTTAAATGCTGTGTTAAAGAGTGACAGTGTGGACCATCAAAGCTTTCTTTAATTTAATGGTGGTTTTTTGTTTAAGTAAGAATGGCTTTCAAAGAGGAAACAATGGATCCCAGAACTTCTCTATCTCATAATTCCTCAGAGTTCTTATTACCTCTGAATGCCACTATATTATAATATTAATATTAATATTAACCCACCATGGTGGAGGAGGAGTAGGAACCACATGGTCTTTGAGATCCCTTCCAACACAAGCCATTCTAGGATTGTAGGATTCTAGGATTGAAGACAATTTCTGAAGCTTTTGTCTTGTTTTGGTCCCAGCTGGTACATGTGGCTTCTTCCATAAAATTAATCCATCTCAAAAGCAGGGTGACAACATTGAAATTTCCTTCTGTGAACTTGCTTGTATTAATGTAATTCCTTGTCTTGTATAAGTCTTGACCTTCGGGATGTGGTTTGGAGACAGTTGTTTGGCTTCTGTCAAAACCATCCTGGGACTGTGTTAACAAGACTCATCAAATGCTGGTATTTGGGCATATTAGGTTAAATTTAATAATAGTGCTTTGATCTTTTATTCTTTCAGGGTCACTTCTGGTTTAGCTTGTCTGGGTTTTTCACTAGAAATTCTGATGTAGTATAAGAAATTCTGTAACTGTTCCTTTGATCCACATTTGTCTCGAGTGATTTCTGGCATCTGAGTATAGCTGGTAGGTGTGCCAGGATGGGAGTATGCTCAGAATATATTTGTGAAACTGGATCCTCGTGATTGGTGTATGCTGCAACTTGTGTTACAGAAACTGCTCCAGAATTGTTTGTGTTAAATATCTTCAATATTTTCTGCTTGTCAAGTTTGTCAATCACAATATAAGGTGTCTAATGAGTTTTCATAGTAAGAAATGAAACTTTTAAATACAAATACATCCTGGATACTACGAAGCTGATAAAATATTATATATGACACTCAAAAATTGTGAATTGAGACGGATTTAGAGAGACATTTTAAATTTCCACTTGTTAATTTGGAAGCTCAACTACTAGTTTTCCTTTTAGAGTAAGAATAGTAATAATTCTGTGCTTTCAGGTATTTGTTTTAGGTAAATTCTAGGAATACAAATTCTCAGATTAATCAAAAAAGACTTCATTTTGCTCAAAGTAACCATTCTTCTTTACTGCGGAACAATAAATATGACAAAAGCAAACTACTGGCACAAATACTGGAAATAAAAGGGGTTTAAATTTTTACATTGGTTTCAAGATGAAATGTGTTATGTCTTGCCTACATACGCATATAAGCAAAATCCTGCATGCTTGGAAAGCCAGGTTACCATATGCTAATTTAGTCTTTTTTGCCTTCCCTCCCAAGATTGCTTTTTCTAGGAGTAGTAGTTGCCAAAGGGCAATAAATATCATTACTATATTACAACCTCATCTTATAATTTAAAAATAATTAAAATTTATTTCAGTAAAAAATTAAACTACTTCTTTCTTTTGAAGATATTCACTTGACATTGCCTGGATTTTGAAATAAAGACACTAGATATCTCCACAAGTTTTAAAATATAGACCTATTAATTTATATAATGCATGAAGCCTCAAAAAATCCAGGTAATTTTACCTGCAAACTACTTGTGTCCCAGATAAATTCCATCTTTGTTGCGGAGATTACAGATTATTGCAAATAGCTTTGATGAGAAATGGAGTCTAATTCAAAACATCCAGTCAAACATTACCTACATCAATAGTATGCAGGAAAGTCTTCCAGTAAAGCTGAAGTTACCTTGAAATAGTTTTTCTCTGGTATCTATTGAAATTTTCTCTGAATTTGACTTATCTTATGACAAAAGTTCTTTTCAGAGAATATTTGCCTTCTCAGTAATTTTATTTAATTTTCATTAATGTTAGCAGATTATTTTAGGCAGTTTCATGAAAATAAATTCTTCTCCACTTGTGCAATGAGCTGTTGCTTCATGGATCTGGAGACTCTTTCCCTCTGTTTCCATAATCAAAGTTCTTACATGACAAGCTAATGGACTATGGAGCATTTTTGCATCTTTATTCTAGGAGTGTTCTCTTCAATATTTTCTTTGACAAATCTGAACACTATAAAGAAGACAATTTTCTTGTCTTTCCCTGTTATATCTCTAGGAACCTGTGATGTAGAGATATTTCCAATGCCTCACCATCATTCTGTTTCTGTTTTATCATCTATTTCTCATTTCAAGGATTTTCTAAAGTATTGTGAGAGAAGCAAATTATTAGTAAATTCAATTTGCAGACAACAATTTTTGAAAAAGCAACCTAAGGGCATCCTGTATGAAATTACACTTTCAGTAGTTTGGAAACTGTGAAGTGTAGAATTTCAATAGAGAACATCTCATTTGTTTCTTGTGGTAGAGGAAGACAAGCCTGAATCATTGGTCACAAGAAGGTCAAAGAAACAACATTTATTACCTGGAGAAGTGATGCGGGGCCATCTGTCAACTTCACCTTTTAATAAAATTTGCCAAAAGGAGAGACACTGGAGAAAAAAATAAAAGCAAATATAAGTAGCCTGTTTGACAGTTAGCATGACCCTCCCAGTAACTTTGCCTTCTTCACTGGCATGGCAGTCACAAGTTTGCTGTGAGGCTGTTTGCAGACATTGTACAAAAGCTTGTGGCTTAATGTTTATTGAAAATGACTTCACTTGAGTTTAACCAGATCCCAAAATGACAAACAACATTCCAAAAAATAGTCTGCAGTGCAGGAGCAAGCCTTTTTTTCTGGGAAAACTAGTATATTTGAGATATGTGAAATTCTGGTCTGTCTTCTGTGGGACCTGACCTTCAAGATAACTGTTTATGAAGGGAAAATAATTAATTAACTAATAATTTGAAAGTTATTAATCAACAAGCTATAGGATACTGTATGCAAAAGTACTTCTCCATATACCTTGTTGATGGTATATGGAGAAGTACTCCATATACCAAATAAAAATACTCTTTACTCATGCATTGAAGAATATAAACTTAATCTGTTCAGAAGAGTAAAGGAAGGTCAGTGATTAGGAGACATGATTGAATGAGTGCAGTCTTAAATTTGAAACTTTCTTGGCTGAAGCTTTCATGTATGACTCTGCTTTTGTATGTGGGTTTGATGTAGAGAAACTACTTTTTATTTGCTTAGATGTATCCCTGTAGATTTCAATTTTGCTGCTTCATTGGCATATAATGATACCAATGGCAATAACTATTCAATCAAGGCTGTTTTACTGTTCTGTGAGGAAAGAAGCATGGGAAGATATTGTCAGAATCAAATCTAGTATATCAGCAGTATTTTTTCATTGTTTTGTTTGGTATTGTGATGATTACACTGGCAGTATAATACATTCAGTTTAGACTGTAAATAAGAAAGAGTAATATATATTTCTCAGTTTATTATCTGTTATTGATTAACTATAAAATCATGAACAAATTATTTTTTCTCTGCCTCAGTTCTATGCAACAAGGACAAACGGTCTTTAATTGACTACAGATATGTTCTATAAGAACTGAAGAATTTGCAAATGTAAGATGCTGCTTCAGAGATAAATTGGTTGCAGCAGAAGCATTCCCATTTTTGTAAAGTATGAAAGCTGTATTCAGCAAGAAAGTGAGTCATGTTTAAAAAACACTGTTTCTCACATTCTCACTTGTTAAAGATACGTCTGTCCCACTCAGTGCATGACAAATCTGAAACTGATATACAGTCTTGTTAACATAATCTTCATATTTACTCATATACATATTATAAGAAATATGAAATATCTCATCTGGTTGAATTGTGAAATGTTTTCTGAATTTTTGAAAAAAAAATTTAAAAGGCATTTGAAGATAATCATTATTCTTACACAAACTTTTAAATCTGGCTTTCATCCTTTTATAAACGATATCAATAATCTCAGTTATCTCATAAAATATCCCTATACAAGTGGGCAGCATTTCTTGTACCTTTGCAGGGGCCGTGTTAGATATGCTAAAGTAATTAGGATGTGAGTGCCAACTTCTAGTATTTTTTATGCTGCTGAACTTCCCACAAGATCACTCCTGGCAAATTTGAAAACCATTATTTTTTCTCTCCACAGCCCTTCTGTTATTCTCAGAGAGAAAAACTAACGAGTCTCCTTAGAACATTGTGTTGCAATTGAAGGGAAATCACGCTTACAGAATTTTTTTTCCTTCATTGTGAACTAACAAAAACCCATTGCAATCCATTTTCCACCTCCAAAATCTTTTCAAGTGTAACCCTTCCTTGGCTTCATACCATATTCTAGGGAAATCCATGGAACAAAAATGTGACACCATAGTTTTTTCCCTAAGTTTGTCATCAGCTTTCTGAGAGCCTCAACTTAGTACTTCTGCACAAACTACAATAAATTAGAGCATATGTAATTTTAAAGCTCAAAACAAAAGATTGACTAATTCAGTATACTGACCTTAAAGATTATAAAATACTTACTTCCAATTTGCATTTGAGATTATTTGAAATTTTGCTTTATTGATTGTGTGAATGCATCTTTTCCATACTTGAATGAGTCTCTGCATAGACTGCCAGACCAATATTTTTTTCACATATCTTACGTCAGTGCTGAAAAATAGAAAATACTGCGTGTGCTACAGTTGTTTAAAGATGTTTTACAAAGCTGAAGGAGAGGAGAGGGCACTGTGGTGGTGTTTGAGGGCCCCCAGGACGAGGGAAGAGATGAGAATCTTGACTCCACGTTTCAGAAGACTTATTTATTATTTTATGATATTATATCATATTAAAAGAAAATTATATACTAAAACTTTACTAAAGAAAGAGAAAGGAGACATCAGAAGGCTAGAAAAGAATGAATAATAAAATCTTGTGACTGACCAGAGAATCTGACACAACTGGACCGTGATTGGTCATCAAGTAAAAACAATCACATGGAACCAATCAAAGATGCACCTGTTGGTAAACAACCTCCAAACCACATTCCAAGCAATCAGATTGTTTACATCTCATTTCTGAGGCCTCTCAGCTTCTCAGGAGAAAAATCCTGGCAAAGGTATTTTTCAGAAAATATGTCAGTGACAGGGCACAGCAAAAAATTGGGACAGAATTACCTTTCATTACTTTTTTTTCTTGCCAGTTACATTACTTTCCAAACTATTACACCAAAGCTCTTCAAGCCTGCTTGTCAGGGGCAGATATGCTGAAGGAGACTTTCTTCTGACCACTGAAAGACAGACAGTCATCAGAGGAAGGGATTACTGTAACTTTTAAGACTCAATATCCTTTAAGAACAGCACAGGGAGCAGGTGGTAGACTGGAGCCAATGAGCTAGCTTGGATATGAGATCTAGGGAGTTAGTTGTATTGAGAAACATCTTCCATTTATGTCTCTTCATGTCATCATTAAAAGAAATAAGGAAATCATCTCAGTATTTCTGTTAAGAACACACAGTCTCAGCACTGTACACAAACCTTCCCAGCCAGCAGTATTTGCCTTAGTTATATCAGTAGGAGAAAATGTGACTCCAGGGGATTTTGTCTACATTTCTCTTGTGTTTGTTGCATGGCACTTATAATATCAGTTTCTCTGAAGTCTTTCTGTTAACTGAGCAAATTTTTTTCAACCAACAAAAAAAAACCAAAGCAAAGAAAAAAAAATTTACTAAAGAAAGCAAGTGAATAAAACACCAAGCCAAAGCAAGTGAAACTCTACACCAAGCAACCCACGAAAATATCCCCAACAGCTGAACCTCACTCTTGCAGGAATTTGTACAGTATCTAAAAGAGTGATCATCAGAATTAGACCATTTTGTATTCCATCCCCCAAAAATAAAGCTTCTAGTTCTACAAGATTGCTTCTAATGTCATAGCATAAAGTACTGCATGCTGTGCTGATTTAAATGCTCTTTATGACCTTTTGTGTGATATCACTGTTATGTAAAATTCAGAAGCAAGTCAAGAGCATTTTTCAATTTTTGTGAGAGTATGTTTGTAAATTGTGTTATACTGAGGCATTTGGTTAATAAGCTCATCAGTGATTAGGTTCTCCTTCTAAGTGGTTTACACTTAGAATTTTTAGAACACAACTCCTTTAATTTACAAAAATATATTTTCCAAATTCCATAAGTAAAGGATGTTTGAGATACATCCATTCTTTAAGAAACAAAATGTATTCTGCCACTCACTTTATTTGCAATAAGATTACTCTTTTCTGCTTCATATACCAACAACTTCCAATTGAGGTAGAGAAATACTACAAGTATTTAGAGAAAGGTAAATTAGGGTGTTATGCTCTATCAGTCACTCAGAATATAGGCTAATCATTCTGCATTAAATGAAAAAGTTCACGGTGCTCAGCATTCTATGAGCACTCTAAACTTTACAAATTTATTTTTGAAATCCATTACTTTCTCAAAATTAAAAGAATAATGAAGTTTTATAATTAAAATAAAAAATTATACCAGCCTTTCTCCTTAATCATTTGTTTGAAAAGATATTTCAAGATATTTACTGACGATACCTAGAGAGGAATGTAGGATTCAGGACTTTTGTGTTCCTTTCAATATTTTGGAAGAAAATGCATTGCTACAGACACACAGTTATAGGAAAAAGAGATCTGCATATTTTGGAGTGCATTCAGAACATTTAATAGTATTGCATGGTGCCTTTTTGTTCACCTTAGGGGAGGTAGTACATACTCCATTCCAACAACTGTTCAAGATGCCAAAGACAGAATTGCTTTGGTATTTGAACAAGACCTTTGGAAAAATTAATGAATCAGTCTTTGGAGGATCTTTTTAACATTGAACCTTGGTTCAGCAGAATATTGCTAAAAGAAATGGGCATTTGTGGGCTGGGAAAGGAGAATGCAGCTTTTTGTCTGCCCATTTCTCCAGCTGGGTGCATTTTGCTGAGACACCTTACTGGCAAGGTGACCTCTCCTGTAGAGTGTTACCAAAAGCCCAGTTACACAAAGAATGGAGTGTGGCTACAGAGGTATCTGACGTAATTCTTTGTCAGGTACTCAGTATCTGACCTAAAGTAAATCTCTTAGAAGTTATGAGACATGTTATGGAATGGAGGAAATAAGAGAGGATGGTACAGCACACAGAAATCACCAGATGGCTTACCTAATAAATAAAAAAAACCCTCCAAACTCAGAACTCTTCTTTTTACATGCACCTGATTTCGTAATGACTTAATGCATTGTTCCTTTTATCCAGTCATTGATAGTTCAATTTTCATAATTTTGAGAGTGTGTTAGAACTCTGTGATTTAGAGGCTGTGTCTATAACTGAGAACGCCACACTAGTGAATCCTAGATATTTGTGTCAGTATAAGATATGAACTACTGAAGAAATAAAACAAGGTAATGGATAACACTTCTGCAATAATCTGTTCTTGGCCTCTTTCTTTTTTCCTGAGTTGTGCAAAAGCTGGTTACTGCAGCCCTAGGGCAACAGCACCTTGTTATCTGTGGCTCCAGTGCTACAGATGGGAGACATTCCCATACCTGACAGATAAAATAAAAACCCACTAGAGTACAAGGGAGGTTTATCTTTTCTGTTGCTAAGGTCCATGATCAGTCTTCTATCCCTGAAGAATTCTTTATTTCTCTATACCCACACAGAGAAATGTATGTCCTGAATCCTCCCAACCTTGCCATATTTGATTTACTTTCTTTTCATGGCCAAAACACATTGGTAGCATCCTTTGATATAAATAAGTTCTCTCAGTCCGATTCACTGCTGTATGTTTACAAAAACTGTAAACTGTAGTACGTAACAATTTTTACAATGGCAGTTTCTGTTTTTTATAGAACTATTGAAACTTTACTTTGCTTTGTCCCTCTCTATTCTAAAGTGTTTAGAAGGCTTGAATTAACAGTGGATTTTAGAACAGGACAATAATCTAGATGTCTCATAGCTATAAAATATTGTAATATTATTACAGACTTAATATTTTTTTGTTCATTGGAATGGAACCTGCCCGATAAAAATGCTGATATTGGTCAATCAGAATAAGTAAGGTTTTTTCTAAATGAGTGTTGGGGACCTGACAAGAGAAAAAATGCATCAGAAAGAGGAATTCACAGAAGTAGTAGAGAATACACGCTTCTTTGAGGAGCAGGTCCAGCCATGATGACCTGATGTTACCAGAACAAGTTATAAGGGCTTCTTCAGTAACCATTTTCAATCCAACAGAGAGACTTTCAATTTTGTAACTTTATAATTATTTACTATAATTACATGAAAATGCCATGCTCAAAATTTGGTGCAGTGCAGCTTTAAATATTAGGAACATATTTGTAATTGGACAAAATTTCTCATGATGTGTCTGTGTTTGAAGCACTATATGAGGATATAGTAAATATGTTGTATCTGAGAAAAGAACCTCACTTGAATTAGATGAATTTGGATCATGAGGAGTTAATCTAATCTCTAAAAAATTTAATGAGAAAGAAACTCTGGGATGGGGTATGCTCCAGGCCACATTTTAAGTCACATACTGTTTTTATCCTCAGATAATTAATTTCCTTACTGCTAACTTCATATCTCATGTGTTGCTAATCTCTTTTTGAATTTCCTCAGTACATGTTCTGCACATTTAAAATTCATTTGCATGCAGAGCTATGTTATAAAATAAAAACACACTCATTGTTGTAATGGCCCACAGTTTCCAAGTGTATTTCAAACATGTACACTCAGTTCGACTGTATTACTTTAAGATAACATACAACTACATATAACTTCAGAAATAAAAAGATGTTTTGGGAAAGTCAAGGATAAGGAAACTGGATGGGGAAAGTTGGATTGTAAGCAGTTTTGATGGTATTTCATTATCTTTTGAAAAGGTTATTCTTTTTATAGTGTAGAAGACATTTCAACGTTAACTTAGGCCTTAATATAATGGCAAATTCTACCTACAGTGTCTCCTGGTAATTATGTTTAATGAAAACCTGATTATTTGTTATCATAGTAAGCAGAACCTTTCCTTTTCAATGAAAAGACTGAATTGTTCTTCAGTGTAATAAATAACAGAACAGCATAGATGGGGAAGAAAAAATCTGCTTTTACTGGTCAGGAAAGGAAGTAGAATATTTGAAAGAAGATAGCTGTGAAATGGAAAACAAAGGATGTCTGGAAGTTTGTAGTGCAATGCAACTGTCTGCACATAGTGGTATGGTTATGATTCAATTATTAAGAGATTTATTTCCCCAAATTAAGGTACAAATGAGACCATATCCTGAAGTCAATTATTTGGGTTTTTATTTAACAGTAAATGTGAATGAGAGAGGGAGACAAAGAGTGAGAAAGCAGGATATAGTAACTAATCCATTAATCCTGTGGCATCCTGTTGCACCTTTCTTCATCCTGGTCATCTTGGTGGTGGGCACCCCAGAATTGTTCTCCTGGGGTATCACCCTTATAAATCCCAAGTTATGAGTGTCTGTGGATCATAGATGCCTCTACCATAACTTGGGCTGTCATGTGTGTATGGGATTGATCTTACAAGTGTGTGAGACTGTTAGGGCTGAAAGCTCACTCCAAGTCAATTCAAGCTTCCTGTGAGCAAGGGGAGACCTTTCTGACCTCATTAGGCTTTTTACCTGCTTTAGTAAGAAACTTAGATGCTCCAGTATTAAACTTTAGGTATACAGTTCTGAAGTGTGAATTTCAGAAACAGCTGTTTGAACCTTAATTCTGTATATGGTGAATGAGGTTCAGTTTATTATAGAAATGAAAGGCAGAGAATATAACACATTATTTAGGTATAATTATACCAATCAGTAGAAAACACTAAAAAGAATAGGTAGCTAAAATTCTGAATGAAATACACGTATGAATCTATAGAGAGAGATATATGTAGGTATGACTGTGTTTACATCCTCACAGTGATTCCTACTCATCTTTGAGTACATTGTGCCATCTTTCCTTTCCCTTCCGGACATGTTGCTGCTGTGTGCTGTGTTGAATTCAAGCTTGTCGTTACATGTTAGGTGTACTGTGAGCAGTCCCTCTGGGGATTTAACTTTCAGGACATTGAACTTATGTAACCCAGCTGGGACCAGGAGGCAGATGAGTACATGAAAAGTTCAGGTCACCCAGGAGAGAGGCACCCCAGTCATGTATCGTATGCTCCAGAGAAGATACCTACAGCCACACTTGTCAAATATTTACCTAGGATATGTTTTTTTCTTAAAAAAACACTACTAAATCCTGGTGATTTAGACCTTTGAAAGTCTTTTGATATATTTAATGTTTAGTGATCACTTCAGTCTGATAATGCTAGATTTCAGAAAAATCTGGATGAGAAAAAGAAACTGAATGACCTAAAGTAGGAGAGAAAAGGTTAAGGGTTACTCATAATAAACTGATAAACCTGTTAGTATCTTGAAAGCTACCTTAATTATTCAATGCCCAGAACACTGCTCCAATCCTGATGAAAGGCAAGTCTGAGTCCTGAAAAACTGCAAAAGCTAGCACTTACTTCTGAAAACATGTCAGTTAGAGTGATGATTTCTGCTAGTTTTAAAGTATATTAAACTTTGATATATGTTGTCAAAGAAATGGAAATTATATACTCATTTCTGAATTAGGTATCTGAATACTTTTGAGCATCTTTATGAAACTCTGTGCTTCATTTTATGCTGTCTAGGATGGCAGTAATATTGGTTGTTTACCTCCAAGGCGCCCATGCTCATGCACACATACAGACATGTTTGCTTTTAAAATTGCAATCAATGATAATAACTGTAATAAGGAAGAAATAGAATACAAGTAATTGAAAATATTGTGCATTTTGTGCATTTTAGAGGAATAAATGTAAGTGTCATAATATATGGTTATATGGATGAAATTTTTTTTTCTTTGAGAAATGAGACATAATTACTTGTTTTAAGATCAAGTTCCATCCTACAGTTAGGGATGTAATATATAAAAATACAAAAATATACTACAGTAATATAAAAAAGTAGACCATAATTTGTTTTTTTAGTTTGTTTTCTTTGTAATTACATTTACTGTAAAATTTTAAACACACCATTCTGTTCATCTTTTGTGCTCATTAAGTCTGTTACTTAAAACAAACTTTGCTCAAAATGGGAAAAAAAGTCATAAAACACTGACCACTGCACACTTCTATGATATAAAACAGTAAAAATTTCCAGTGAGTGCTCTGACTATATAATAGGCTTGATGTTACGGTTAAGTGTATGTTGAAAATGTTTTTGCAGTATGAGTGAATATAATTGAGAGCTATACTAAAAGTTTAAGAGCAATTATTCTAACTTACCATATACTGCTCCCAAAGGAGTTCAAAGCTAACCTGAAATACGTGATTTATTACTATTCACTAAGAACTTTGAATGATATCCCTGAATAGTTTGAGAATTACCTTTAATTACTCTGATACAAGTTTGAGGTGAAAATAAGATTTAGAATCTCAAGAATTGAATAAAACAACAAGCCCCCAAGCCCAACCAACCAACCAAAAATCTCCTCATAAAACCCCACAAAACAAGACAAAAAATCCAACCACAAACCCCCAAACATATTTGAAGATATATTTTCCTCTCTGGGAAATTACCTGTTCCCTATCTTTGGACATATGCATGGTAATAATGAACTAATCAGAATACACCATTCTTTGTGATCTCTGTTACTTTTTTTGCTACCACGTTTTCTCAATTTCATTATTACAGTCCCATCTTCTTAAAAATAGCTAAACAGTTTACCAATCTAAACATCATTTCACAAGAGCTACAACCTCCATTTTAATATAAAAATCAACCATCCTAATCCTAATGCTGTTTAACAGTACAAATTTCATTTTTCTCTGATTTTATGTGGTTTTTAGAAATCCTTTCAAATTTTGCCATTGGAATAATGAATGCACAAAACTGAATTTGATTTTTAAACGAGTTTACTTAAAGGATTTTAAAAATAGTAATTTGGAAAAAAATATTGCCCTTCAAGCTCTTTCCACTTTCTGAATTGTTAGTTATGCATGCTAAGAAAGAAATGTCAACAAGAAATTCTGCAATTTTCCAGTCTTTCACATAGTTGATACTTCTTCCCCTTGTGGTCTTTGTAAATGCTGAATCCTTGTAAGTCAATGTTTAAACAAGGTACACCCTTGCTTCTGACCAGCACTGCTTGGTAACTACAGTAGCATTCTGTACTCCTTTGCTTTCCTGCAGATCAGTAATTCTTTGATGCAGAAGATCATATGATGAGGGTATAAAATCCTGGAAGGCTGTATGAGAAGGATGATAAAACCCTTGCATTGAATATTTTAAGAGAGGTCCAAATTTCAGATCTCCAGCAGGCCTCCCATCACTATGGAGCCCTGCTGGCCAGACCAATAATTTCCATCTTCATTGCAGGTTTATGACGCTGTCCAGGTACATCTGCTCTGCTACAAAAATCTGTATTTATATTCCTTAAAGAAAAGAAGTCAAACATGCAGTAGGGGTGTTTTTGGGGATGCTTCTGTACAGTGGTTCACAAAGAACTTCTCTTTCTCTTAAAAATGTGTGAAATCATACACAGGGCAACTTCTTCATTAGCAGTGCTGAGCAGTGAGATGAATGAAACATCCTCTACATTTTCATGCTGAAATAGAAAAGCAATTGCTGCTAATGAAGTTTATTTAAAATAATAGAGAGATAAATTAAAATGAAGTTTACTTCTATTTTTTATTGAAAACTATAATTTAGTCCAATCAGATATACATAAAACACCCTAGAGACAACCAATGACTACATTCAATGTATACCTACATCCCATGTTTCCAAGGCAGTTATTATTTCACACCTATCATATGGTCAAAGCCACACTTATTATTTTTCCAACACACTCACTTTTGAACAAGTCGTTCAAAATAATATCTAAATTTTTCACATTAAATGTTTTTTCTTAAGAACTAGGGAAAGCTAATTAGAAAGGAAGGACTGAAAAAAATCTGTTGAAATGTAAAACCCTCACAGAGCTCTTGTCTGGTAAACAGGATGAGTCTTGGACTCCTGTGGTACATGAGTAATGAGAGGAAGGCAATTTCACCATCACTTCATTTTAGAGAGTAATCAAAGACCCAGTGAGATGACATAATTTGGCACTGGTACTAAAACAAACTTGAGGAAGGATTTGTCATTTGGAATCTACTGTGGCATTGGTTGCACTCCATCAGCATCAGCTTGAAAGGTTATCTAGGACAGGTTGCAATGGTATACCTCATCACCCTCTTTTTTTCTTTGTCTGGGAACTGAGAGTATAATTCAGGTAAACTAACCTAACCTTTGCCACCTTATATCAGAGTTCAATGCTTTCTGCCCAGGCTCCTTTAGAAATTCCATCCACAGAGGCTTCATTGTTCAATACCAAAGTTACTCATTCTAAATTACTTGACAATTTTTTTATAAATCAGGGTGGTGTAGTAACTCACTTAAATCATACTGTAAATAAAAACCTGCTAGAGATAGGTTTCAGGAATATGTTCCAGGTTTCAATGCTCCAATTGAGATCATATAATATCAAATTTTCCTTCAAGAGAAGACCAGGCGTAAATGTAGTCCAAGCATCAGTTTTTGCTGAATTAATCCCCTTGTCACCAGTATCCCATAGTCTTTTTTTTCCTTCCTGAAAAACTCATGCAGATTGATCCACAGCTGAATGTTGGAGCACAACCTCATCTCCAGTGCTTGAAAAGAGTTTTGCCTCTTTTTTAAAAGGAATTTGTGCAGCTACTGAGCCCATTATGAGTGGGACTTACCATAGAGTTTATTGCTTATTTAGTGAATTTACAACCTCCCATAAGTGGGATTCTCTCCTGAATATAGTACAAGTTCAGTTTTTTGTAGCTATTAGTTTAGTAGCCTATTCCTCCAACCTCCTGTCCTATTACTTTCAGGTTGTAAAGTTTTTTGTCCATTGAAGCACACCATTTGTACTTTGTTCTCAGTGGGATCTACTATAAAATTGTATTTCTCAAGACAAGTAGCGTACCATTGATTTACACCTGCAGTTCAGCTTGTTGGGGATACTCCTTCTGCCCTGGCTATTTCTAGCTCTCTAACAATGTATTTCCAGCCTTCTGGTTCTCATGTTGACAGAGCACTACACAACAATCTACTTGCTGCATTTCCTGAACAGATTTTCAAAGTGTCCTTTTGAAACATGCTGTACCATTGTTAGAGGAAAAAGAGTCAGTCTAAAATTTGTCTTGTCAGAACATTCTTACAAGCCATCCTCATCTCAAAGTTCCCTGGAATAGCTGTGGGGTTCAAGCCACTTCCCTGCAGGTTTCAATGGATTTGCATGCTGTATGTAATCTCTGCTGCTGTTCATGGGATGAAGGAGCAAGGGGTCCTGCTCCCTGGGCTTGATCCTGACCACCAGTTCTCCCAGCACAGCACTGCACGGCCCAAACAGTGGTCATTTCATTTATGCTTTGTCAAAGCATTTCTGCCAAACTGAGGGGCACTCCCCAGATGCACTGTCTGGAGGGCCTTTGGCTTTAGTAGTTTGGAGTGCAGTTGGAAGGTATTTTGGCTGAGCTTTAGACATTTTGGGTGGGCTGAAATGCCACCCTAGAGACTAGTGTTTCTTGTCCCCTATATCCACATACGCAACTCAGCTGTTCACTTTTTTTTTTTTTTAATTAATTCAAGGAGAAGTATTTAAACAATCAGTCTATCAATTCAGCAGATCCAACCAGGTGATCTAGCTGTTCATCCAGACCAAAATCCCCTGGGTGTCCTTGGCACTGAACAAAATTTGGTTTTCTTTACAGCAGCCCCTCTATTCCCTATGTTCTTCCCTGTCCTTGAGGCTTCCTGCCACTCTAGGTGCTCATTGACTAGTCACATTGTTCTTTAAATTATCTACTAGCTTTTTCTTTTGCAAAATATGGTGAATAATTGGTTCATACAATTGTGGGTCATCTCCACCTTTTTCATCACAAATTGGGGCAGTAGGTAAAATAAGAAAACTTTTCAATGTTTTCCATTTGCACTTTTTTCCTTTGAGAGAATTTCGTTTAAAAAAAAAAAACCCTATGAATCATATAACAGATGCAGTTTTATCAGAAATCCACTCTGTTTCAGTGTTCATTCTGTTTCTCCCATGTTTCTAGTACCATTTCAATCTAGTCTAAACGATGCAGAGACAGAGAACATACTAAAAAGGAGTAAACATCTTTACAGTAAATAAATAGCTAAATTGTAATATTAAAAGAGGATTTACATGATTTCATTCTATTTTGAGTTGTGTTTTCATCAAAAATTAAAGCAGAGGACCATATTTTTCTATTTTTAATTGGAGAAGAACTTAATAATGAAAAAATATTTAGATACTATAATGTAATTTTTATTACTAGGTTAAAAAACAAAAATGAATTCCAGCATGGTTTACATTACACGATTTCTGTTCATCTGGATAATTATAGATCATTTTCTCCCCTCATGTTATACTATATAACACATTTCCTTTGAGTTCTTTCAGACAATCTTGCTTCCATTTCATCCTAGCAAAATGGTTTCCAGGTTCTTAACAAAATCTGTGTATTGAATTTGATCAGCAATTGCAGTCTGAAAAAATGATACACTGATCTCCACAAAATTCTAATTGTGTCTTTTGGGAACTAATCCTTACTGGTTACCAAACTATTCATGAACTGGCGAGGTAACTGGCAATCTTAGTTGAAATGGGATGGCTCTTTGAGGGGTATTTAAATAAGAGTAATACTTTGCTGAATTTAATTGCCACATCTATAAATATTCTAAATTTGGGTAAGAGCTTTATTTCGATGGTATTTTGTGTTGTTTCTTGATTTTCAAAAATAATTTTTAATCATGTGTAGCTCTTTTTCTCTTTGTTGGATGTGTCATTAGCAAAAGCATATTTTGTGATTTTATTTACATGGATTTCAGTTTTTTAATGTAAATACACATGTAAGTAAAAAAACTGCTCTCTTCAATAATACATAAGATGATGCTTGGACCCCAAAGTCTGTAAAAATTATACATAAATGATGCTGTCAGCATCAATCCAGCTTTTAAATAGTCATTCATCCAATGAATGACATTACATTTATGAAGAATTGGGAATGATGAATGTATACTACTGCTAATGTGTGCTGCCATCATGATATTTATTGAAAAGTTATGATTCATTGCAGATCTCTTCAAATGCTGTGCTGGTCTAAACTAACGCAGACAATGTTTCTCTGCAGAAGGAAATAACTTATCAAATTAAATTATACTTCTCAATTTTAGAGCTGCTATTACAATTTAGATTTGTATATATATATATCTACATAACACAAAGTACCTCAGTTTACAAAGACTATTAAAACAAAACAGATAGCTTATCACAGCTTCAGTATCAAGAGTCCTTCAGCAATCACAAATAAATACACTCATACTCATAAATCTGTAACTCCCAGATCTGATTGTGTTCTCCCAGATGCTGTTCTTCATTAACATGACATCTTCAGTTTATGTGCATTGTAATGACATAACCATGAAATGCAAACACAGTAGGTAGAGTTAGGTAAATTCAGTTTGTGCAATTCACCTATTCCTGAATTCATATCTTAACTTTCATAGTTTACACAGTCACATCTTCCAATTTAACTATTTTTGTTTTACTGATCTGTAACAAATGGCTTTCACTTAGACTTGAAAAGGTATTAGGGATAACTTCAGACATGCATTTTCTCTGGAGAAAAATTTCATTTTCTCTGACCAGTTCTGCTGGTTTTGGCATTGCCTGGTCCTCTGCTTCGAAAAGAACAGCTTTGCCTCTCTTCAGTCTGTCTCCTGCTCTGAGAGTTCTTCCACAGTCTTCATGTTGATACTTCCACAGCTTTTATTACCAGATTCTTGTTTTCTTTTAGCCTTCAGAAGTATTCCACTCCCTATTCCTTCTTTCTCCATTTTACTTTTTCAAGCTACTGTCCTAATGAAGGCACTTGTCACAGGCATTGCTTGGTTGTTAACTACAGTAATGTAGAATTCAATCTGTTGTGTGTATTCACATATCAACTATCATTTTTTCACATTTTCAAACATTTTCCTTCAATAAAGGAAAAAACAACAAACCCTTTTCAAAAATATATTACATGAAATTGTTTGTTTATTTATGTTGAATATTTTATGGTGAGTACTGAAAAAGAAAAAAAAAAGAGTTGTGTGAAGCAAAGTAATACAGCCTATGGTTGTGTTCAAAGTAATAATTAACTTCACAGGGAATGCTAGTATTTTTCTACATCAGCCCATTCTGGTTTAATATGTGCAGTCTTGTTACAACTGATTAGACATAAAGGTACTGAAAATTATTTTCAGTGTAATTGGTTCCTCTCCCATTGAAAGAGCAGAGGAATATACCTACAAAGGCAGCAGCTGAACTTTGTCTAATAGATTTCTCTGCTAGATAATAAAATGAGAGACATAGGGGTCTTTCCCCAGTGGCATTGCTATTGTGCTATATGAACTTGAGAAATGTTTTTGATTTCAATCATCAAATTACATTTTCATTCCTTAGGAAATGGACATAAAATGACTTCTCTGAAAAATAGAATAAAATGAAGACTTTATCCAACCAAAATGTTAATTCTTGATAAAATTAAGCCATCAGGAATAAATCTAGCAGGAGTAGGAGAATGCTGAAAGTTTTTATTACCAAATATATATCCTTTTGATATGCTGGCATTAATTTCTAAAAAACATGTGTATCATATTGTGATCGCTAGTAGTTAACAATGCTGTGCAACCTCTTGTAAAAAAATTAGTGAAGTGAAATCCTTTTTTAGTATGATTAAGACAGTTGGTTTCTTATGGAGTAGAACCTTGTATTTTCAGGACAGTGAGGAGTATTGTCAAAGTGTTTATCACATTAGCATTGGGCTGACAGTTTTTAGCAGATCATCGTGGTTTTAATTTTTTAACTATGGTTTATCCTGAGAAAATAGCGGCTAATGGCTATGCAGAAGAGACGTCTTGTTCTGAATATTTGGCCCGCAGCAATGATCCAGATACAGCAAAGATGCAATTCAGAGTTGTGTATGGTCAGTCAACTATGACAAAAAAATCTTTCCCCTTTGTGAAAGGGTGACACTTTTGTGAAAAATTCTGCCTTATTTCTGTATTAAAGTTGATCCCTCACTGTCTAGAAAAGTGCCTAAACATCATCATAGATGTATCCTCAATTTTTTTTCTAATAAATGACTATAGTAGAATCACTGCTAACTTGCCAGATCACCTACAGAGACATAACCTATTTTTGAAAACTACCCAACCAAACACAATTGTTAATAATAATAGTGTCATTCTCAGCAACATGCTGGATTTTCTACATGGAGACTCATGATAGCTTTCGTGGCTTTGGTATACACCTCATTTTCTGCCACCATTTTCTTGACATGGGAAGTGAGCTGAGTGTTTAGATCCTTCATCTTTGATAAAGCAGAGAGGGGATACACTATAGATTATGTGTCAATTAACCTTTTTCACACAGCAGAAAGTAACCTCAGCCACTTCTTTTATAAAGGGAATTGGAAAATTCTGGAGGCTGACTTTTCCTAACTCATTTCCAAATATAAAAGTAGCACAGAAAAGAAGCATATATTTGTAAAATACATTTGGTGTAATCAAAGAAATTATTCAAATAGATGTTGTGTTGTACGAAGTTCCTGTTTGTTTGGGTTTTTTAATACCTAGAAATTATCTAATGTGATTATTTCCATAATGTAGTTCCTCAACTAATTGAAAGAGACTTAGGAAGTACAATATTGAGATTTCAATTTTTTTAAATTACTATAGCATATATAAGATAATTAAAGTGTTTTGTATGGGTCTTTAAACTGAATTAGTTTTAATTGCCAGATTATTGTTTTAAAATGGAAGTGTTTTTTTTAATTATTCTCAAAAACAGAAGTGTAGAGCAAATAGTTTGATTGGAAAGTGATTAACAATTAAGCAAATTCTACTCTGGCTCTATATGTCACCTGGAGTCAGAAGTAATTAAACAAAATTGCTCAAAAAAAACCCCACAAAAAACCAAAAAAAAAAAAATCCACCAAAAAAGGGTCTCTTTTTTTTATTGAGCATTTTATTTATTGAGCATATTGACCAAATAGAAACTAACAGATGAAGCCTTGATGTAGTGCATGCACCAAACATTAACTCTGGTGAAATAGACATCTGAGCACCTATTCCTTCATGTGGAAAAGGAGCAAACCATCCCTGGAAGGAATCATTATAAAAATTTAGACCTCCTAGTTTTGCTGCTGGGAAATACATAATTAACTTTCACTCTTCTTCTGGTATGAGTAAACCTTAATTTAATATTCTGCTTCAGAAGTGTAGAATACTTTCATGCTAGTATTTTATAAGCAGCATTTTCTGAAATCCAAGTGTATCACCATCTTATTAAGATTATTTTGAAACAGAATATTTACATCTTTCTGCTTGTAGACTTTCAGCGTTTACATCAGCCCCATAATACTTATGTAAAATCCCCACTGCTCAGAAACTACTTTTACTGCTCCTTCTTGCTGTGAGCAGTGTAGTAGAGAATGATTCCTGAGCTTGCTCTAACTTCTGCATCAGGCAGCTCTGCTACTGCAAGCAGCCTGGCTTAATTAGCTCTGTTGTGCTGTATTGCTATTTTGATTTTTGTATGTATGAGACAGCTTGTCTCCACATCATGATTTTGAAGTTTTATGATAATGTATGAGGGAGTTCACAGTTCATTGGTTGAGAAAATAAGTACAGAAACTAAAAATTACTGTCCATCTAGTCCTTTGAGTACTCACTGGGGAGTGGGAAGTTACATACCAGCATTAAGTATCTAATTGATATGATATAAAAACATACTAATATGCACTAGATTGTGATTTTACCCACTTCTATGCAACTGCCTTAATCATAAAACTCATTTGTCATTTTTCCTCCTCTTGTTTTGGTATGGTGTTTTATGTGCGTGGGGAGTTGTCTATTTGGGTTTTGTTAGGGTTTTTTATTTTTTTAAATTTTATTTTATGTTTACTTTTTTTTCTTTCATCTTTTTTGAGTTCTGCTTTTGTGGTTATAGAGTTTCAACAGACAAGTGGCAAGTTGTCCAGGCTCCAGTGTACTCCAATGCCTTGTAGCTAGGACTGTCTTTCTCCTGAGAAGTATGGATATCTGTGCCATTAAGAGGGAGCTGAGTTACTGAAGTCCACATTTTTATTGCTGTTTAAACTGTGGAATCAAATTAGATGAGCCATAATCTGCAGGGTCCTTCATGATCTATAAAACTGTATAATTCTCATTAAGTTTTCAGTTAAGAATAAGATTAAAGGTTTCACGATGGTTTGCAAGACATCTGATGACTTGCCAACTTATGCAGTCCTAAATATTTAGGGCTAAATAACACATATTTTGGTATAAAGGTTTGGGACTTAAGAGAATGTCTCCAGTCTTCTCCATTTGCCAGACTGGAACGCACCCAGATGTTAGAAACATCACAGGTGCCTTACATTACTCTCTAGACCACTGGATACCAACTCAGATATATTGAACTATTCCCATTCATTAAGGAGTAAAATTCCTTTTATTCAGGTTCCAGGTTCTAGTTTTGTACCCCAGAAAACATGCACCCTTTTTATTGGCCTGGCAATAACCCACTTGGAATTAACTTCAGGTAAGCTTAGACGTGTGCAGCACAGCCATCTATATCACCCTAGAATCTCTTTTTATTCAGTAAATTTAAAAAAATAAAAAAAGATACAATTCATTCAACCCAATTAAGATGTTTGCCTCAGTTTAAGAGGAATTATATTATGATAGCACTTCTTTTTCTCCATTGCTTTTGAGGACAGCTAGATTAATTTACGTTGTGCACAATGGCCTTTAATTGGATGTACACCATCCTCTGTTTCCATCAAGTCATGAAAACACCCAGAGGGAAGTATTTGCTTGGCTTCTGGGACTAGGTGCTATGTAAGACAAGGCATGGAGATGCTAATCAGTGAGGCCAAATAAAAATGTGTGAATACATATTGTATAATCATCATATGGAAATTTGAAATATTGCAGAAAGCTGTAAGGTGCAATGAGGTATAAAACTCGATATATACTCAAGGCTAAGCAGGCAGAATTGTACTATTCAAGTAAGAAAATTGAAACTTACATGGTGACATAGGGGTTAAATCTTAATATTAAAAAATAACCCATTCATTTTGGCAAGAAGTCCATAGAATTACATTACATGCCAGGGCATTTTTCATTATTAGAACAGAGCACCAAAATAAGAGTTGACACAAAATTATCCAAGTTACCGTACCGATGTCCTGTATTGGATGGATCACATTGATATGGGCAGTATTCTGACAGCAGAGAAAAGGAGATATAATGGTCTGTAATCAGTTGGAGTCCATTTAATTCAGCTTTCTTCCTTTGTAAGACCTTTTGTTTTAAAATTACATATTTCATTACAGATTTCAATTTCCTCTCATTTATCTAATTTATCAAAAGATGTTAGGAGAGGTAATTATTAATATCTCTTTTCTTTTCCCCTCTTCAATGTTTCAGAAAAATATGTTTTCTGCAAAATTGCACTCAGGAGTGAAGAGATATCAATAATTATGAATTGATTTACATAGAAATAGGCTAATTATTATGTTGACTGATTTGAAATATTCATTGTTTAAAATTTTAAACTCTGGTTTGTATTTTAAGGGGATTTTTATTGCTTTATAGAGTGTCCCAGAGCACCATCTCTAATTGGCTTTGGAGTTCCTAAAATTTGGACACAGATGTTTCTGATTATTTTAACAAGGGATAATAAAAGCTCTTTCTGTAACACATGTTGCTTTTCAACTGATTTTAAAAAGGTTAGAAAGTATCCATGTTGTGCCACCTATCTTCAGATAAAAGGGGAGAGAGAATCTGATAAATCATATCCTATTTTGTACTTTTATAGGATTATATATACTAATTTTTTTTTCTGCAGCTTTAAGTATTTCCAATTAATGTAATGATTCCCTAATTGCCTTTTTTTTTTTTCAAACCACACATTAATATTTGGAAAAAGCTGGAGTAGTTCATCATATCTCTGAAACATTCCTCCATACAAAAACCAGCAAAATAGAGTGTGTCGATCACGCATTTACATTGGCTATTGCTTGTGAAAAGAGCAGTAAAACCTTGGGAGAATATTATCTTGTTTCCTTGAGATTTGCATTACCATGGGATAAAAATTCCAGACGTTGGCGTTTCTCGTGTAAAAGTCATCTGTTTAAAAGATGTCTAGCATGTGTGTGATGTAACTTGACTCGGACAGAAGGACCCAGCTGGCGGGGGGAGTTGGCAGCCACGGAAGGCTTCACTCCATTGCTTCAGACTGGGGTGATGCAGAGGGAGGGATGGGAGGCAAAAACTGAAAGACAAAAAACTCAAGTAAAATGTGCTTTATGCTGCATATCTGGGGTCAAGACTGAGATATGCCTTTAAATTTTCTATTTTTTTCAGACAGGGTTCACTTATATTATCATGATTGTTAATGTTACCTTTACATGCTGTCCCACTACTGTATAAAAATAGTGCAAACATTGTAAATAATTGCATATAAATCCATAAACCAGATTAAGTTTCAATGTTCTCTCAAGAATTTTCAAAATTACAAATAAAAAGTATCTAAGTTTGTTCCTTTTGCAGATTTTCATTTTAGAGGTACTGTTAGAAGTTTGATTTTGCTCATCTGACTTTTACTATAGTGTAGTTAGTGCAATGGTTCTACATTTTAAATAGTGTGTATCTTTTAAACCATATTATCTGGTAAAAAAAAAAAATCCTCTTCTGGCAGCCACATTGTGTTTCTTTTAAAATAATGAATGGTTAGTCTTAAATGCTTTGAGACATTTATAATTACACCTTAAAGTAATTAAATGATTCAGTATCTGTAAGACAGATGGCTGTACCACAGAAACCAGCCTCACAATTGGCACTAATTAGCACCCTTGTTGGAATCTCAGCAGTGGCCAAAATATTAAATGGGTATCAAAACTAAATTACTCAGCCAGAGAGTTTTTCCAAGCTGATATATTGATAAGAGATTGTGAATCCCTTAATTGCATGAATGCTTGTTCATAATTATTTTCTGAAAGCAAATAGGTGACTTCAGACTCCTGTAAAGATAAATATTGTATTTCCTATTAGACTAAAATTAAAGTGTTCCATGTTTGTGAGAACTGAAAGAATGCATTCTCTCAGAAGCTAAAAATTCCAAACTGACTGTGAAAGTACATGTTTGTTACTTCTCCTTTCTAACCAGGTTCATATACAATAAGTTCTGGATGCTAATTCCACATATTATGGCTTTATATTACTTATTTATTCTTGCAGAAGGCATTTAGCTAAAATAAAAATAATGGAAAAGCAGTACTGTGGAAAGGGCTCCAGGGGTTCTGGTTGACAGAAGGTTTAACATGAGTGAGCAGTGCCCTGGCAGCCAGGGGGGCCAACCCTGTCCTGGGGGGCATCAGGCCCAGCATGGCCAGCCAGGCAAGGGAGGGGATTGTCCCTCTCTGCTCTGAGCTGGGGCAGCCTCACCTTGAATATTGTGTGCAGTTTGGGGTACTACAATGTAAGAAAGATATTAAACCATTAGAGAGAGAGAGTCCAAAGGAGGACAATAAAGATGGTGAAAGGCCTTGAGGGGAAGCCATATGAGAAGGAGCTGAGGCCACTTGGTCTGTTCAGCCTGCAGGAGGCTGATGGGGGACTTCATTGCAGTCACAACTTCTTGGGAGGGGGAGAGGAGGGGCAGACCCTGATCTCTTCTCTGTGGTGAACAGTGTCAGGACCTGAGGGAATGGTCTAAATCTGTGTCAGGGGAGGTGTAGGTGGATATTAGGAAAAGGTTTTTCAACCAGAGGGTGGTCGGGCACTGGAACTGGCTCCCTCAGGAAGTGGTTACAGTACAAAGCCTGACAGATCCCAGGAAGCATTTGAGCACCACTCTTGGGCACATGGTGTGACTCTTGGGGTTGTCCTGTGCAAGACTGAGAGTTGGAGATGATGATACTTTTGGGTCCCTTCCAACTCAGCATATTCTGTGAAAACTAAATGATATATAGTATACAAATACATAAATAAAGTCAGAGATACTTTCCTTGGTGTGCAGGGATTGTCTCAACCCCACAGCAAAAGCAGGGGTGCTAGATTAGGGACTGCTTATTATTTCCTGAGAGATCCCTAATATTATGCAATTAGTTCTTTCCATCTGCTTCTAGTGCAAATTCCAGGGCATGACTTCAGCTGTAGTCTGGGAATTGATTACTCGTATTAAATAAAGTAACACGAGAACCTTATGTTGTTATCCTTTGCCATGGCTTATTACAGTGTTGGAAGCAGTAAGATTGATCAGTGACTGAATGATGATCTGAACATGCTATTAAAAAGAGAACCTGTAGCTCAGAGCTTTGTTGTCTGCTCTGGAACTCAATCCCACTGCCTCCAACTGCGACTTGCTCATTTGTGAAGTGCCTCAGGAATCTGTGTGAGGCTCAGCCAGTAGGTGCTTCTCAGCATGGTGTGATTTAGCAGATGAAAGGTGTGCAGAATATAGTTTTACTTTAACAGTTTCTGCAGTGATCATTTTCCTGTGGTGCTCAATTATGTGTTTCACAGTAGCAAGTATCTCCAGATTCTGTTTATTCTCTTTCCTTGGTGACTGTCTGTGCACAGATTTTTTTCCCTGAACTAGAGAAAGATAGTATGCAATGCTGACCAATATAAATCTATACATTCTTACACAACACCTGAGTTTATTTCATGGTTCTGCAGGTGTACAGGTACGAGAGGAATTCTGAGCATTTTTACCTTGCTTGCTCCTGTATGCTCTCAGTACTGTATGTTTTAGCACTATGCTGGAAAGCATAAAAGACAAGTTTTTCCAGATCATATGTTGACAAAAATGTTACCTGAAGATGAATGATCATCTGAACTGCCTTTAAACTAAGAACAATCAAACTTCCATCAAAGTTTCATTAAAACGTTTGTTTCTACAACATACAAGACATGAACAGAAGGCTTTTAGAGAAATGGGTTCCATTCACTTAAAAATAGAGATAAACAATGTTTCTGGAACCATTTGTTTTAACTTGTTGCTTGTTGAAAAATAAATACTTTAAAAGAGCGCCTTAGTATCTCAAGACATGATATGGCATAAGGTGTAACTAAAAAGAAAGATATTAGAAAACGTTGTGAGCAGCAAAAGTGTTACACTGACTGCTCTGGGTTAGTCCTAACTGGCAGCTTTGTGCCACCCAGACACTCACTTGATTCTCCCTGAAACAGAATTGGGGAGATGACCAGAAAGATAAAACAAATTTAACAGGTTAAGCAAAAGCTGCACACAAGAACATAGTGGTACAAGAAATTCATTCACTTGCTCCCATTGGCAGACAGGTGTTCAGGAAAAGCATGGCTCCATCACATGCAACCATTATTTGGGAAAACAAATGCCTTAACTCAGAATAACCTCATTTCTTCCCCACCCCTGCTCCCCTCTTCCTCCCCTTATGTACTGAGCATGGCACCGTATGGTTTGGGAAATCCCTTGGATCAGCTGGGGTTACCTGTCCTGGATGTGTCTATTCCCAACTTGTTGTGTGCCCCAGCCTCCTTGCTGGAGGGCTGGGGTGAGAAAGAGAAAACAGTGCTTACTCCTCATCCCTGGGTAAGCACTGCTCAGCAATAGCTGAAACATCCCTGTGTTATCAACAGCGCTGTCAGCACAAATCCAAAGCACAGCACCATGTGAGGTGAAGAAAATAGTTAAATCTACTCCAGCCAAAACCAGTACACTGACATTTGTATTTCAACCTCAAGAGTCAAACCAAAGCTTCTGATATTGATAAATGTATTTTGTCTAATGCCAAGCAAATAATGCATAGTAAATTTATAGTGGTGAATAGGAAGGTGACTCATAAAATGGGAACTCTTTAGATGTTTCTGCCCTAGGAAAACCAGAATTAATTCAGTCTTGCAGCACATTGGCATTAAATAATTTTGCATGTAGATTTTCCTACTTGGGGCAACTTCCTATATGTTAAAGTCGGTCAGTGATCAAGGGCCACAGACCTAGCAATAGTCTTTTTCTTTGTATACTAGATTCAGTTATTTAAATAGCACAGAAGAAAATGAAATAGAATGAAATATAACTCAGGAGGACACGTTTTAATATGTATGTAGGTATAGATATACATTGCTTTTAGCAATTTGAATTGCAGTTTTCAGAATAGATGATGATAATTGGATGGTTAGAATGTGGAATACATATTTATTTAAGTGTGGTATTAAACATGTAGCATGCTGGTCAGACCATCTCAAATAATTTTGCATTAATAAAGCTTAGCACTTTAACAGAGAGCAAGATGCTTAAAGAGCAAGAATACAAAAGGTTATGTATTTTGGCATAGATATTTTGGCTGGTTCTTATTTCTGCTGTAGAAATAACAGAAATCTGATGCACTTTCTCTTCCAAATTTGACTTTCTCTTCCAGCTTGTATAAAGAAAATACATCTCCAGAATTACATATTCAGAGAGTATGTTTTGGAAAAGCATCTTGTAGTTAGCTTGAAACAGTTCTCTGGAATATTGCATCATATTTAAGAAAGGTTTATTCCTTATAAGATAACGTCAGCCTCAGGTAGGTAAGTGCAAAAGCGTGATGCAGCTATTGTATGAGCCAAGTGACTTGTCAGAAGGATGCAGTGTTTTCCTTTCCCCCAGGCTGCCCAGTTGTACCAGATAAATGAAACAGCGGCCTCCTGCCTAAAATCTGAGCTCTCAAGAAGAGGTTCAGTTAATACATCTTCACTTTACTAAGATGGGAGGTGATTGGAATATTTAGTTAAAGAAAAAAAATAAAGCTTTCTCAAGTTCCAAAGTGGTACCTGCTGTTGCTTTTACTAGTACTGCAGCTTATGCATTCAATATGTCAGCTATAAGTATTGACAGTATGATCCTAAATGAAACTACTGCATGGAGCACTTACAATCATCTATTACATGCTGTTAGAAAAGTTACCTGCATTGATGTATATTTCTCTGTTAAGAATATACATATTTGAAGAAGTTTGATATACACTTGTCATAAAACTCTGATCCAAAGCATTGCTATGGCCCTTGCACATGACTACCCATTTAAACACAGCTGTGAAGCCTTTCATTACCTCTCCTGAACACACTTGCCAAAGGTTGACACGCTGTACTGCAATTCATACTGCAGTGTCAGTAAGGATGGTTGTACCTTTTAAAGTAATGATTGTATTTTTATTACTTCTTTCTCCATTGTTTCCACTTAGTACTTGATAGATCTACAAAACTATTTTTAAAATTGGAGAAGAAACCTTAATAAATGCTCCTATTTTATTTGTATGTATATGTATGAATGAAATTCATTAAGAATGCAATATTTTAAGCAGGTTGTCTAATCAGTTTATAAAAAATAATTTTTCAGTGTGGCTTAGTACAGGAAATGCTTATGAATTCACTTGGGTCATTGTGTTGTACTTCATCACCTAATCTTATTAATAAGATCTTAAATTAGGATATGCATGATTATTTCAAGAAAGGCATGGAGTATTGCTATTCTGATGTGACAGTCAATTTAGCATTAATAATAGAACTTAAGTCCTGCAGTTTTTTATGCCTTTCTGCCTGAACCCAATGATTGGCGTATTTAATGTAATCTTACACTGTGGCATGGTTAACCATCGGGAATATTTTTAGCCTCAGCCATCCAATTAAGTATGGGAGATCTGGGATCAAAATCCACCACAGCCCTCATTTGGAATTAGCTACAGCACTATGAGAAAAATCATCTGAATAAAATATTTTTTTTACCACATAGAAATGGCTGTCTGGTAATTGGAAAAGATTGCTAAATTTAGCTTTTCTTTTGTAGCAGCTTTCTTTGGAAATGTAGCAAAGAACAGGAATCCTATGAAGGTGAGGCTGCTGGAACTGCATGTATATACAGAGCAATATGTACCTGCAGAAAATGGTTCTCCTGCTCAGGCTTCTGCTGTTTGCCTGAACAAGGCTGTCATAACCCCAGCAGAGCAGAGCTGCCAAGGTGTCCTATTGAAGTGAGCAGATAGAGTGAGCAGGCTCCTGGGAACTCAGAACCATTGTTCAGCGTCAGGGACTGAGGATAGACGCTGAGCTGTTAGTAAATGGAGTGCTTTTATAAGGATAGCTAATTTATAAAAGACTTGTGTTAATTTGCTGCTTATCTTGAGTTATTATGATTTTATGCACCATTATCCTTTTTTACATTTGTTTAAATATCTAGTATCTGCTAACACATGGTGTTTCAGTCCTTAGGGGAATGCTTGCAACTGGAGCTGTTTTGTTCTATGCTCTGTAAATCCTTTCATATATCCACTGAGAAAAGTTTAATGTTCTGATTTACAAATGAATGATGTGGCACGGTCACTTCTGGTTCTGCTAGGTTGTGGGAAAGTATGGTGTTGCTTGGGGTGCCTCTGGGGAACTGTGTGAATGGGAAATTTATCCTAAACAATTATCTTAGTCTATGTACAATGCCTGGATGTTCTCTTATATATAGGCTCTATGGAATGGAGAAACTCAGGTGTGGAGTATGATGACTGTAACACAAGGTTTCCTTTGGACTAGGGGTCACTTGTGCTGGAGGCTTTTAATCTGGTTCACATGAAGGATCATTAATGCCATACTCTCCCAGCTACTGGCAGCACTGCAAATCATTTTATAAAACTATGCTTGCAGCAAAATTCCTACACATTTTGGTAAGAGGGGAAAGTGAGACTGAAAGGAATGTAAAGAGTGAAAACATATGACAGGAAGAAACAACCATAGGGGTGGAAGAAAGGGAGGGGAAGTTGAAAAACATTCAGCCTTGAAGGCTGGTGAAGGAGTGTGAGAGGGTATAGAAAGAGGAAGAAAAATAGAAGAGCAGAATGAGAAATTCAGATATTCAATGTGAGACTAAAGAGACTTAGAATTTTGGGTATAGGAAGGAACACAGTTTAATTTTATATGGGCACATAAAAACAGGACAACTTATTTTTTGATCCTGCATGGGATATTACTGTGATTTTGTCTATAAAAATGTGTGGTTTTAGTGCATCTTCATTTTTTTCTGTCCATGAGTGCTGCTCATTGATGTCATTTCACTTAGAATTTTCTTAAAATGTTATTTGGTACCAGACAACTTAAATTGAGTAATCTCTGTGAACAGCAGAATTGTAGACTCAGGTGAAACATTTACATTTTCAACAGAGATTATTTATGTTTTTTATCATGCAATATTTTAGTAAGGACAGTGAATATGCATCTTACTTTAGTGAGCTACATTTTGTTTTCATTCTTCTCCACATTCTCTCCCTTTATCTTTTGTGTATTCTTCTTGAAAAAAGATCAAATGCTGTTAAAATTAGTTAATTTAATTGCATTTAATAAAGCAAGTCATATTGAACAAGGGAGACATGCTCTTAAAAGGAAAGAAAGGGAAAAAATGAAGAATGTATCAGGAAAAATATTTTTTTACCATTCATACTCCTTTCCATGGAGTTATCTAGAAAAATGTTCTCTCCCATCCTGAGATAAAATAGCTTATTTTGGAAAGCAGAATAAAACCACTAAAGAACAGCATGCCAGGGAACTGCTCTACTAAATTACTAGTGAGGGACATACAGTAGTCAGTAAACATGAAGGACATGGTTTTAGAGCAATATGTTTTTGAAAAGTGTGATTGAGAGTAAAGGTACATCTTTAATGATTGTTCCGGTACTCAATAACTACTCTTGAAATGTTCCTTTTCCTGTAGATAAATGATGGCTGTAGAATGAAATTCATGAGCTTGTTTTCCTATATGCTGGAGAGATGTAGAAGAAAATAGTGGCAAAATAGTGGATAAGCTCCAAATTTAGTGAAACTAGTTTCACATGCAAAGTTATGTGACTGTACAGAGGAAGGGCTTCTCTGCTTTTGCTCAGTTTCCTTTCCAGTCCGAAGAAGCCCGAGGTAAGGAGACAGGACATTGCAGCACCGTGCAAGGTTGTGTCCTCAATCCAAGGATGCTGTCAGCAGCACCGTGGCCCTTCTCCCCCAGGAGCCATCCTGCCCAGGCAGTGGTGGAGTGGTGTAGGCAGGACACCAACGCACAAGGGCGGCGTGGCTGTGCACGCTTCTGAGTGAGGGTATGGTGAATGATCTTGCTGCCTTGAGATCAAATGAATGGAAGCCAAGTGGTGTCTTATCTTTGTTGGAGCTCACTATGTCTTGATATCAGCAACTGGCTTTTTTAAAACTGGACATATTGACAATATTTTGTGGAGGAGGGAAGTGTCAAAATTCCCTGGAATTATCCAGCTGCTTCACAACAGATAAATTGAAAAGATTGAGTACAAACTTTTTTATTTAACACAATACACATATTAAGTTAGTAAGCCATGATGTTTTATATAAACTTTTTTCTAAACTCAAGTGTCTCAACAGAGCAGTATGATGATTTCAACAGAGCAGTATCTCTGTTTAATTACTACTTAATTGCAATCATTACTGGCTGGGAGGTATTTTTAAATAATTTCTGAGTGAATCATTTGCATTTTGAAGACCGTTTCATCAATGAGTAAATAAAATTCATAAATCCAAACTGAATCCATCTGAATCTTTTATTGCATACAGCAGAATATAGTGATTAATAAACTGGCAGCATGTAAGGAAAAGATGACTGAAATTAGTGAGTAATTTGGGTTTCCAGCACTAAAGCCTGAACTATAGGTCAACTCCTATATATGCTAGGCCTTACTAGTTTCATATTTAAACTTTCTGTAAGGTACAGCATCAAATTAACTTGCAGTGAATGAACATTGAACTACCTTCTAGTATATTCTTATAGATTTTTAGTAGGGCATAATTCCAGTTCACTTCTTCATGATGTTAAAAATAAAAAAAAGCTGCAATACCTTAATGCACTACTGTGTGTGAATTATTCAACAGCAGGAGAATTTCTCTTGAAAACTTATGATTCTGCAAGAAATATATAAGTCAGAAAAAATGACAGGGATATGAGGTTAATGCCAACAGTGGATGCTGCAATGCATGAATTTTATGTACTGTATTATCTGTTTACTGCCTGATGTCTCTCATTCCCATTAACTTGATCATAATCCAGAAAATGCAGTCCTGAGTTTCTCAGTCTGATGTTTTGGGATTTTTAAGAGTACACACAGAAGTTTCAGTTGCAGCAGCTTTCTTTTAAAAGGCAGGTGGAAAAGGTGTTGGTGATTCTCCACTTTAATTTAATTAATCTGACTTCAGTTGAACTGTCTAAAAATTCAATATTTAGTAAAGCTACTTCTCTTCATTCTTTGTATGGCTGAGCATAGTAGGAAGGAAATAATCAGCTCAAATTTGGTATATCTAAAAGAGTAATAAATCATAAAGCAATGCCACAAGAGGTAACAAAGGCTTTTCCCCTTAACTGCTGGTAATTTTAAACAAGCAATATTTGATACCACGAGTGTACTTTGAAATGATAAATCATGGAATTATTTTTTTGGAGTCTCTGACATATTATGAAATTGAGAGTTGACATCTTCCCTTTCTTAATATAATTAAAAATATTCAGTGATTATAATAAAGTTCTGACAAATGACAATTAGATGAAATTGCTGTGTGATTCCCTGAACTAATTTAGCAAAGCTCTACTTTAACAAAAGTTATTCAGGCATGAACTGCATGTAAACACAGCAACTGCTGTACTGCTTGTAAGGAGAAAAAGTTGGTAATTGCCAGTGGCCTTACCTTTGTAGCATGAATCAATGGTCATTATATAAACACCTGACTGATACAAACCAAATGAATCTCATATTTTTCCTGCACAGTGATACATCTTCAACATAAGAAGCAGAAACTGCCAACAGCTCATTTAAGAAGTCAGTGCTGAGTACCATGGAAATTGTTTGAATTCTGTCACACAGAGGCTAGAATAAAGTGTTTTCCATATCCCATGGAGCGCACACATCATTAGTTCCTGAATATCAAAAGAGAGAGCACAAAAGCCACTGCTATGCTATCATTTGGTTCAGGCTTCTTAGTGGTTGCATGTAGCACAGTGTATGGATACACAACTGAGTTGAGAAACTTTATCGAGGCTTGAGCTCCCCAGTCTCCTGCAGGGTGAGATGCTGTGTGTTAAGCATCATCTGCATAAAAAGTTTTCAGGGTCAAAATGAGCTATCTACCTAGACTCCATGTACTCCTCTGCTGTACGTGGAGGTTTATGTCTGTTGCTTTTCTGCAGATTATTAAATATCATTTAATTTTAATACTATTTTCTGAAGATTATTACATACCATTTTAAAGAGTGATGTGGACAACTAAATTTCCACATCTCGTTTGCCTTTCTGGGGATCACAGAAATAATAACAATAAAAGAATTAAGGGCTTGTGACAGCTATAAATGGCTGTAGAACCACATATAGACATACATAATGTTCTTGCAATTTTGATTTTAGTGGCTGAAGTCCAAATGTTGCTTAAGGTCCTTCATATTTTACCTTTCCCGGTTAAAGCTGTGTTAATTTTACTAAAAAATATTGATATATCACACCCAAGTAATTTTGCAGCAGATTTTAAAAATCTACTTGGTTTCTAATATATATCAGTAGTCTGAGTTAATTTCCAAAAAGGAGGCAATATGCCAGGAAATCATTTTCAGGACTGAACAAGCATTGATTTCTTGATGAAAATAATCCTAAAATACAATTATTGTTCATGGACTCAATTGTTTCCCCTTTCTGTTTGTTTGTTTGTTTGTTTGCTTTGTTTGTTTATATTTGGTAATACCCTAAATGTCACTGACTGAGATCTGTGAGGCTTGCTGATGTGATTTTTCAGCCACCAGTTCTGGGAGTTTTGTGATGGGGAGAAACATAAAATTCATATATAGGAAACCACAAAAGGCATCCCAGAAGAATTGAAATACTTGAACTTCTAGACTGAATGATTCATTTAACTGTCACATCTGCTGTGCTAACACTTTCTTCTTTTCCAAAAGCTTATCTTATGACTTTTCTCAGGGGGGAAAAAGCTAGAACCTGCTGGAGCCTTTTGTAGAATTCTTCTTGTGCTACTCTCTTGCACAATTGTCTGCCCAGTGACATTTCTGTGCCACAGAGGGAATACTGAAAGAGTGGGATAGGGTTTATGGCTGCTTCCCAGCACTTATGTGAGTCACCCAAGAAATTTCTGCTTTGCAGAGACAGTAAAGAGCAAGAAAGGAACTGCTCCTGATCTTGTGCAGTTGACAGATGCAGGAGAGGGAGTTGGTTAACTGAAAGAAATTGTTAAAAAAAGAGAGGAGTCTAAGGGAACAGACAAGAGGTTTTCAATGGAAATGTGCTTCAGAAAAATGTTAACTCTGGTCTCAGGCAGAAGCTATGATTATAGCATGAGAATAAGGAATTGGGAAGAAATGGAATAACAGAGACACTAAATGGAATCACACAATAGGCAATAATAGTTTTAGTGTAAACAAATTATATTCTAAATGGATTCTAGTGCTTTGCATGTTATTCTGGAATTGCAGTTCAAGACAACTAGCCAGAATGTTCTAATGTACATTCAAATATGTGCTTTAAAAAACCACAGTATTGAGAGAGTTTGCAAATTGTTGATTGTAGGAGAAGTGAAAGAGATGAGATATTCTTCTAAAGTACTTTTCCCTACATTTCCTGTACTAAGACAGGTAATTTTGTCATGTCTTTGCTTACATATCCAAGTCTGTTTTCACTCATAGTGTCCTAGGTTTACAATCAGTTTCATTTGCTGTTCTAAGTTCCTGAGTTTAAGAACTGCATGGCCTAGAGTACAGCCTGAAACTTGAAATTACTGTTTCTTTAGTCATTGCTCTGAAAAGTAACTTAACTGCTTCCTCCCTTGACATTCTAAACAAAGGGTTGCTAATCACTTCCGATTTTGTCCAGTTTTTATTGTAACACTCTGTAGGGCTGAAAACCATAGCACTATACAAGACAGTCTCTTTTCATAAAACATACTATCAATATTCTAATTTACTCAACTTCAGACATTAAAATACATTTTTTATTACCAGAAAGTGAATGCTGTGGAATTCAAAGCATTGTGTGAAATTGGGATTGGTTGAAAGTATATGATGGAATTTTAAGATTATGTTGATATCTACAGGTTTTTCTGTGTTTACAGTATATAGTGCAGTTTATTTGAAAAATACACCTAAATCAGTAACATGCAGAGAAACAGTCTTTGGGCACGAGTGTAATAGCACTTAAACTGGGATGCACATAGACAATTCTCTTAAGAGAAAATTTTGCTGGGAACCAACTTTTGTGTAATTTGTTTCAATTGACTGATTTCATAGTTTATTGATATGTTGATTTATTCACTTATAGACAGAGTAAACATTTCAGGGTTACAGATATAGTGTGATCTCTGGAATGAACAAATTTTTTTTTCTTTTTAGTTCAAAGACACTGGATTAAATATGGGCACTTGTATAGCTTTCTGTAGGTGATGAAGCTCCTTCAGGAGGACTTATATGAGCGTGAGCTATTCATAGTGGCTTATTTGTTAGCACTTTGATAGTGAGGATCACAGTCATTTAATGGTTCCTTTTTATTTAACATAGAACCTTAGTTGGTGATTTAGAAACATACTTGCAGAAAGGGCTTATTTTACTTCTGATATGTATCATACCATACATATAATTTTACTGCATATCATATAAACATTCCTAATTTATTGTTTCTTTGTTTCACTTCCATTTTCTCATCTTCAGAGTAATTTAATTTGGAGAAATAGGCAGATGTATTTGGATTTTTTTTTTTTTTGTATGATTAGGTTTAGTCACAGGTATACATAAAAAGAGATATTTGCATCACTAATAGTAGGAATGTACAACATGAAAGTACAACCATATCTGTTCAAACATAGCAGACAAGGTTTTCATCTATCATGTTGTGGTTTCTCATGGCACTAGACAGTATGGATGTACATGATCCCTAATTTGGAATCCAGGAACCAGTGTCAGGTCCTCTTTCCACCAGTGAACTTGACAGTTTACAGTGCTGGTTTAGAGCAAAAATCACAAACATAGAATATTTTAGGTAGCAAGGGATCTCTGAAGAATGTATGCCTCACTCTCCATTCTGAGTAGATGTGCTTTGAGAAGAATTTGCTTCGTAATTTTCTTGTGTACTGAGGTGAAGTTAACTGGACAATATTTCCCTCCATACTTCTTGCCCTTCTTGAAGCAGTGAGTAATTTGTGCTCATTACCAATCCTGCAGAACCTCCCTCTGCTTCTGTGATGTGTCAAAGTTGATAGAGGTGGCCTTGAAGTGACAGGGAGCAGCTCCCTCAGCACACTGGGGTGCATCCCATCAGATCCTATGTCCTCCACAGCTCTGTCTTCTCCTACTGAGGGTGCTGTTTCACTACCACAGACCTCTATTAGCCCTGGGGAACTGGAAGGCCAGAGGGCAGAACTTTCCAGTAAAAACTAAGGCAAAAAGACCTTTGAGTATGTTGGTCTTTCATCATTAGATGAAAGACACATCTGTGTCACAGAATGATTAGATCCCTTGTCCTACTGAACATTGGCACACACTCCTTAGTCTGTCTTTTGCTGCCTGAGTAATTTGGATGTAAAAAATTTCTCTTCACCCGAGTCATCTCCCTCTTTTTTTTCCAATTCCAGCTGTGCTATGATGTTCTTAACTCCATTTCTGCCTGCAGCACAACATTTCTATATCTGACATTAGTAGTATACCTCACCCATCTTCTGGGTACTTCATTTTGTCTTTTAAACTCAGGTAGGTCATGGTTTATCTCTGCTGGCCTTCTGCTATGCTTGCTATGCTTTCTGCATGTCTGAATGCATAGAGGAAGGTTCCCTTGGAAATTAAGTAGAATTGCTGGGCCTCTACTTTCCAAGGTTGTTGGCAATGGGATCCTGCTAAGCAGACCCCTAGATAATTGAACATCAGTTCTCATGAAATACAGTGGTTTAATTCCATTGCTTATAATTCTTCCACTTTTCTTGCTTATTTTCTTCAAGAGTTTAAAGGTCATAGTTTCATAGTCATTTCAGCCCAGACTGCCCTTGGTCTTCACGTCCTTGGAATAATTTCTTGTGTCCTGTGATGAACAGATCCAGCAGAGCATCTCCCTGGTCAGTTTGTCAGTCACCTGCATCGAGAAAAGGTCATAAGCACACTGCAGAGGCCTTCTGCATTGGTCACACCCAAGCTTGTTTCCTTCTCAGTGGGTATTGTGTGGGCTGAAGTTCCCCATAAGTACCAGTCATGAACATGAGGTTTCTTTCTGCTCTCCAAAGAAGGCTTTATCTGATTCTTCTCGATCATGTGGTTTATAGCAGGCACCTACAGCAATGTCCCACCTGTTAAGTCTGATCCAAAGCAACTTTCATCTTATTTCATCTAGTTCTCAACACAGCACAACTGTTCTTCCTAATCTTTTCAATTATATTGTAAAATATAATTATTTTACACCATGTGGATGTATAATTACATTAAGACGGTAAAAAGTTTGGAAAAAAAAAAGAAAAAAGGCAAAACCAATTTGAGCTCACTCATTTATGTGCAATAATCCTCAAATTTATTAAACTTAATTCCACATTTGTTCTAATCTGGAAAAATTAAAAATTACATAGTCTTTTTTTGTGAACACAGTAGATTATTCTTTTTATAAGTAACCTTCATTTTTCTAGGCTTTTCTGGATCAGAGTGTAAGAGCATAAATGTGATTAAACAGTATCAAATCTGGTAGACAACATTTTAATATGAGTATAAGCAAGTAAGGCAGTGATGTCATTCTTATACAGTAAGGAAACTAGTGAGGAGTTTTAGTTACATTTATGATTTTATAAGCATCCCCCAGTCAAATGTACAGTTTTAAGCAGAGACAAAAAAGGACTATAAAGCAAAAATGATAGATCAGGTATAGACAAATATAATCCAGTGCTTATGTAGTGAAATCCATTGAGCAGAAAAATTAATTTCAGTGTAAATCACAGGCTTTATAAATTCTTGTGAATTCTTCTATTTGTCTTTGTTTGGGTTATTAGTACTCAGTACTGAAGTGTTCATCCACCCACTGAAGGTTATGGATCCCCTTGAGTTCTCTATTCCAATAGGCACCTAAGACTTTAGGTGGAATGAATGCTCATTAGGAGCTGGGTATAATTTTTTCCTAATTGTGATTTTTAAAAATCCACATAATTCCTAATATCAGGATCTGAAAATTTTATTTATTTTATCACTTTATGAATATTAGAGATTTTGTCCTTCTAGCTTCTGTGTTTTCATGATGATTTAATAAGCAATACTTTTCATTGACTAAATAATCATTCCACTAAGAATGGGTAAATAAAAGATAATCCAGATCATAAGAGAACCATTTAATTTTCAGTTTTGGATACATATGAAACTTAGGAAAAATGATACATTTTAAATTATTATTTACTCATATTAATGTATTAGGACACATGAGAACCCCTGAAATGTAAAATAAGCCATTTTACTTGTAAAGAGAGTGAAAAAGGTATGGAAATTATTCATATTTCCTTTTGCAGTACACTGCTTTTTTTTTCCACCTCATGTATTAGTTAGCTATAGTAAGTAGTCAAATAGTCAAAAGAAACTGAGCTAGTGAACCAGTCTGTCTGAAACCAAATATCCATCAGAAAATAAGAATAATACCATTCCATCTAAAAGGTGAATTCGACACCCTCATTTGGCCAGAGTGCCACTGCCCAAATTCTTGTCTCTGCATAGTACAAAAAGTGAAAAGGGTGCAATCATGAAGGTCTGTGTCTGCTTTTCCAAGTTAAATGCAGAGCAGACTGAAGCAGAAATTTTATTTAGGGAGGCAAAGGGCCATACTAAGCAGTTCAGGAACCTAATTAGACATTAAGTCCAATAGAAATCAGAGCACAATAATAAAAATTAAAAACAAAAAAACCCCAACCACTTCACCTTGCCTCAGCAGTGGGGTGTAATAATACCTTTATTCTTGCTTTCTTAAAGATTTATTAAATTGTTTTCTATTGATAATAGAGGCTCTTCTTTAGTATTGGTAGAGGGAATTTATTTTTCTGGATTGGCACAATTAATTCAGCATTATTTTGTTACTGTGAATTGCAGTATGAGCAGAATATATGTGGTGCATATTACATGACATTTTATAATTTCTCAGTGAAACTTGAAACATAGATAAAAGCAAGCCAGAGATGCAACCTAGAAAAACTAATGTGCTCTGAGGAAAAGCCAGGGAATACTTAGTAAGTATTTTAGGAATCTCTGAAGTGCTATATATGTAAGAACAACTGAAGAAAATCAAAATGAGTATATTTTACTATTACACTGTTGTGTAATATAAGATTAATATTTCAATGTTGAGGGAAAAGTCATAAGGATCACAAGTTAAAATATTTCCTTTTCAGGGGAAATAAAGGGAAATAAAGAACAAAAAGAAAATTATTCTAAAGACAAAGCAGGCTAAACCAACTTAAGCTAACACTTATCTATGTGTTCCTTTCAAATATAGAAATTGTTAGTAAAATCTGCTTTGATTCTGTTATTTATACAAAATGAAAGAAAACTTCTAAAACTTTGGATTAATCGCATGAATAGAAAAAACTTCAGTCATAACAATTTCCAAAGAACAATCCCATAGAACGCCGAAGTTTATTTTTTCCAAGGAAAGGTGTTTTGATTTCTAAACTATTGCTATTTCAAGTTCAGTCTCTCATGTACTTAAGATACTAATTTATAAAAGCTTAATCTTCTGCCATTACTTTTGAAAGTAATTCTAGGACTTCAAATATTTCCAAAATGACAAGTTGCTCCTAGCTACCAGAACAATAAATCACTTAAATATCTGAAGCTTGGTCAAAACGGAAGTAGCATTAGCTATGTGTTTTCAGTAGGAAACTTAGAGAATAACAGTATGTCTCTAACTGTCACCATTTACTCAGTCTTTGGGGAATGATCCTGGATGCTTGATTCAAGTCTCTGGCCCTGCTTGAAAAAAAAAAAAAAAAAACCCAAAAACTTTTGCATGAAGGAATAGTTAGCTTTGGGTTCTATTCCAGTTGACCTGAGATGTCAACTGGCTTTTTAAGCAACCTCAAACATTTTTAATGCAAATGACTAATAACTAAAAGGAGAAGATAATAAGGTGATAACTAAAAGTTTAAATTTTGTATATGTACACATAATGTATGCACATCATTTAATATAAATTGTGCTATAGAAATGGAAGAAATTTGGTTTGAATAAGATGATATATTTGACAGAAGAGTTTTCTTTGAAATTTTATATGTAGCATTTTGTTGAAACTAGGATACTGATTAGATTAGTGGTCCAGGACAGTGTGTAAAAGGGACTTTAGTGCTACTAATGTCTCATGAGCATGACTACATGGCACAGTGTCTTTTGTGTGGTCTGCAAATGTAGTCACAAATGTCTGAATCAGAGGCTACTCTTGCACTCTTGCAAAACCAAACTAAGAAGGGTGCAGGATTAAATAGTTTTCAAAAAATATTTTGTGCAGCTGATGTGGCTTGAAAATATAACCTGCAGGCTGCAGTTAGGGCTAATATCCCAGAATTACTTGATGTAATATATAGGCTCAAAAAGTAAATATTCTTGCTTCTGGAAAGCCCATTAACAAGATTTAAGTGATTGATATGCTTTTCAAAAATCTAAGAATATTTTAATTTTTTATATAAATGATTTAGTAAAGGGAAATTATTACTCCTTTCGCAGAGAGGGCTTGAAAGACTTGATGGAGAAGATAAAACCACTGTTCTGTGTCTGTAATTATTGCTTCTAGTACCTGGGTACTTCTTTTGTTTGTTTGTTTTTTGTGGGGGTGTTTTTTTTGGGGGTGGCTTTGGTTTGGGTTTGTTTGGTTTTTGGTTTTGTTTTTGTTGCAGTTGTTTATTTTTTGGTTTTGGTGTTGCGGGTTTTGTGGTTGGTTTTTTTTTTGTTTGTTTTTTTTTTGTTTAATCCTAAACTTTTATAAAACTCTGTATAATAACAGAATTCATTCCCACAGTTGTTTTTTTTTTTTGTTTTTTACCTTTCACAGTTCGGGAGCAAACACAATTTTCTCTGCTTTCCTCTATTACCATATGTGCATAAGCTGTATCTATAAAATATGGTCCTTCTAACATTCTTCCTTAAGTTTATCAGCATCATGTTTTTTCCTGATGTTCAAATGATGAATCAGCCATAGTAAGACTGCCCTCAAAAGAAGGTTAGCACATTGCGACAGAGAATTTCAGAGAGTAGTTTTAAAAGAAACTACAGTGGAGTATTAATGAATTCAAAGTTAAGACACAAGCCACACTGAATCAAACAAATGAGCACATTATAGGATGGGAATGTATTTTCAAGGTTTTGTAGATTTGTTTTTTTTTACAAAAATCATCAAAGAAAGAATTTCTTTTCTTGCTGGAAACCATGTAATTGAAGTAGATGTGTAAAAACATAGTGTCAACAACTAGCAAGTTGTCCTCAAACAAAGGTGTAGAAGCTGGCTGAACTGCTGTGGCTGTTCAGTCTCCTTCATTATTTCACCCAATTTCCTGACAGAAAATTCTGTGTTTCACAGCAGGTAAGTCTGTTTCTGCTGGGCACAACTGAGATATGTTGCCAGTCTAACTACTCTCATTACCCCAAAACATGAATAAGGAACCTATCTCCAAATCTACTGGAAAATTCAGTATCACACAAATTTAGAATAAAATTACCAAGTTGCAACAATAGCCTTGTAATATTGGGAAGATAAAATCAAAGCATTAGATGTGAAGATGACTGTGGAGAATGAACATTAATCAAGTGTACCAATACATCATTTTATTAAGCCAACAAAAGTAGTGTAAGAGACTTGCAATACACCATGGAGAAAGGTAATAGTAGCCAGTGTAAGGGTAATGCCTGCAGATGATCAATTTTCCAGGGGTTGCCTTATTAGCAGTTGGGTGCTGAAGCTGTAACTTCTAGATGGTTGTTGGAAAAGCTGAAACTAGTTCACTAATCCCAATCATCACATTCCTCTGCTCTCCTTTTTATTGGTGTTTTCATTAAAGATGCAGGTAAATAACCTGGCAATGTATTCCAGTTTCATGTCAGGGAATCAAGTGCTCAGTGTTTGATAGCTCATTGGTGAGGTTTGGGGTAAGGAGGTTCAGAAGCAAGGAAACAATGTGTTGCATGTTGCTTTTCAGTTACTATTTTATTAAAAGATTAAAAAAGGATGCACTCATAATAATACTAGTCCAAAGAATTTGTTCCCAGTTCAAGTCAGAGATAGCCTTCCTACTTTCACAGTCCAGATAGTGGCAAAATTTTTTAAATTTTGTTTTGATTGAAGGCTTTCCACCAGCCAACCCTCTTCCTGCTCCTTTGTCTTATGGCCACATCCACGGCTGGGCTCTGGTTTCCAGGGGATGAACAGTATTGCCCCATTGGCAGCATGTTAAATGACCGAAAGGGGTTCAGAAGAAAAATTCAGTACTGGCATTGGAAATAGTAAATGCAGGATAAGGTACCTTTTGGTTTATCTGTTGGTAACTACAAGCTCATCTTTTGAGTATACATTTGGGCTTGAATTCAGTGATTATTTTTTTCTGGTTTGTATATCATTTTAGTACATATGAATATGTATATTGCATTTCAATGTGCCTATATTACAGCTGCATAAATCATGTAAATTTATATCCAGCTTACTTCTCTGTGGTGACCATTTCCAAGTCCTGTTTTAGCTGCATGTTGTATTTATGCCACCTGTTCCCCACAGATATCTCTGGTTACCTTCTTAGTTCAAGGGAGAATTGTTTATTACTGCTGTACACCAGCATTGCATATCTAATGCTTTCTACAAAATACACCTGTTCACACAGCTCTGTCACACAGAGGAATAAATTTATCATCTAGGATGTGCCCTCTCTTGCCTCTCACTGATCTGTACAGGAAGGGAAATAGGATCACAGGTGCTTTCCATCTTGGTTTAAAGCAATCTTGTTTGGTCAGCAAGAAGATGCCTATTACTGTGAGGTTTTGTTGCATAGCAAGGGAGAATAGACATTTTCATACCTGAGTAGGACTGAACAATTGCAATACTGCTTATACACCACCTTTGAGAACAAAACAATTACTAAATTACAAAACAATTACTAAAATAAATGCATGACCATCACATGCATTTTCTATATCTAATTATGCAAAGAAACACTCTAAAAATGGAATTATTTTTATACATTTTTCTGGTTGTAAGCCTCACTTCATAGTTATAACTATAGCTGGTAACACGCAAAAAAATCATTGCAGAAGACAATAGATTTAGAAACATTTTAAATCACATTGCTTTAGAAATAAAATGCTGATGCTCTCTCGCTCTCAGCAGAACCAAAACCTCACTGTGCATTAATGGATGATGAAATTCAGACTGCTACAAGAAGTGTATAATCAAAAGATTGGCTTCATGACTCCCTGAAACTCACTTTAATGTCATGTCAGAGTTAAAAAGCTGACTGGAGAAAGCTTTTAAGATGAGTTAAGCTTATTTCAGAGAACAGCTGTGGACCTCTGACCGCTGGTGCCACAACGCCAAGGGTAGGTGGGGTTTTCTATAAGGAAGCACTAGTGCATGCATGGTGCATAGTCTGCCTTTTCAAGGGACTGAGATTCTAGTAATGTTTAATGGGCAAGTAGAGTCTTTTGCTTCTCAGGATTCTTGCTTTACATCTATTCTCAGGACTCAAATTGTTCATGATTCACAACTGAAGTGACCAGAAGTGACTGCAGATCTAAGATGTTTTGGGATTCTTTTTCAGTAAGAGTTCAGACTTCATTGGATAACCTAACATAATCCAACAACTAGATAGTAAAAACTAATTCTAGTCTATAGTAAAAAATAACTGTGTGTGAAGACTTCTATTAGTTATTACCATCAGTGAGTAGTGCAATGGTTTTCCATGAGTGTCATTCAGGTGAAAATTATTTATGATTTGTACCATGTTCCTCATTTATTGAAACAATCATAATGTATTGCAGTACATTGCTCCTTGTCGCAGACATTTCTCCACAGAAATCCTTTCTTTCAGATTTCTGCGTCTTCTGGAGGCCAGAGGCCTCGGAAGACAACGTAAACAATTATTATCAGATGCTGTGGAATGTAACAGGAGTTTCCTGATTGGCTCATTTTCTATGTTTATAATTAAGGGCCAATCACAAAGTGCAAGCCAGGGGACTGAGTCCTTGGCCACAGCTTTGTTGTGGATTCTTTTCTATCTATTCTTAGCCTAGCCTAGCTGCTCTGCAAACCTTTCTCTCTATATTCTATTAGCATAGTCTTAATGTATTATATATAATATCTTAATAAATTCAGCCTTCTGATTCAAGAAACAAGATTCACCGTCTCTCTCTCACCAGCTGCGACCCACTCAGGCGCAGTAATAGCTCCTGTTTCGATTTATTTTCTTTTAGGTAGAGACCCAGCCAGAAGACAACCTTTCTCTATTTATACTTACTTTCTGAAATGTTTTGGTGTGAGATGAAGGTGTATAAGAAGGGACTTACATAGAACAGTTTTAAAAGAAACAGAAATCCCTACTTAGAATGGTCTAAAAAAGGGCAAAGAAACTCTCAGTAAAAATGTATTCTATCTCTCACAATGGTGCTTGAGTCCTCATCAGTTTTACCATATATTTTTGTTGACATGTTCCAGGACCTCATTGTATAAAGCCTCTACCATAACTTGAGTGTACACCTCTGTGTCTACCTATCTGTTCCAAAGACCTTAAACCAGGATCCTCACCAGCTGTAGAAGACTACAAAAGAAGTGCTCTATTCTGTGAATCCTGAGCCAGAGAAGAAACCTAAATCCTGAAAATACTTGTCTTAAGACCCAACACAAATAAATTAGCTTCTGATACAGGAGAGAGAGATGTTTGGTAATACTTGTTCAGAATATTTGGACTTCTTATTAATTCTAAGGGAAAACTTGGAAGGAACTTCTTTTCTGAAAAGGAAAGCTGATACGGAACCTTTTGTCTTTTGAGAGAATCTACTACCACAGCTGTTGACTGTTGTCCTTGACACTTCTGTGTCAATACTCCTGAACTGGCCCCCGTGACATAGGGAACAGACTTAGTCTCCTGGGGAACTTATGTAACAATCAATGGGACTACTCATTGCACAGATCACATTTATTAACTGGGTTATTTTAACTATGGTAAAGCTGTGAATGCCTTAGAAGGATAAAACAACCTGCATCAGTTTGCCAAAGAAGAAAAACTTAGTGATGAAGAGCAGAAAGGAAAGAAAAATGTTATGTAAATGAAGTAATATGCACAGACATACAACTGGAAAGAGCCAATAGTGTGATAAACCAGAAAGCCAGGATAATTCCTGGTAATGGACAGTGATCCTACAGGAGGATGAGCAGTTAAGGGCACAGATATTATCTGGATTGGATGATTAGTTATAAGCCCAGTTTGTTGGGATGTGTGATAAGGATAAGATTAATGTTAATAACTTGGCATTTGTGATGCATTGGTACTTGATCAGGAGGCATTTCCAAAAGGGATCTAAAATTTGTTGATTCTGGGGTTTGGTTCCATATTTTAACTAATTCCTGTGCTTCAGGGTCTTTGCTCCTCACCTGCTGACACCAGGATATTTCATTTCTGTGACTTAATCTTTTTCCTGTGCTTTTTCATTTGGCTCGTTGGTTTGGTTTGATATTGTTTTCCTCTTATTTTTCTCTGTTTGAAGCCCTGGAGACCATTGACAGGTGAAAACAGGATGTGTGGTGCTTCTAGTGTTGTTGCAAAGCCTGTCAAGTGCTCAGCCATCTTCTGTGCTCAAGAAAGGAGAGCTAACAGAGGATGGGATGAGCAGAAACTTGCAATACAGAAAATGTTTACCTTTTCCTGCAACATGCCATCTTTTCTTTCCACCGTGAAGAAATACTGGCTAAAGACATTCCTTTAGGACTTTAGCCCTCAACTGCACATACCTGAACTTTTCTTCTTTCACCCTATGGCCTACTACTTTTTCTGTCACCACTGATGTTTGATGAGACTTCAGCTTGATCACAGGAGGTGCTCTGTGCACTGTTCTCGGTTAAAGGCCATTGCACTGACACTTACAATTGCAGACACCTAAAACCTTTTGTGAAGACCCTCCTGATTCATTTTTCTGCTCAGATACATGTTGACCTAGGGGGTTTTTTTGGGTCATAGATGCTGTGACTGTGCTAATGGGGGATGCTGGACCTTTTATAGCTCTGTGGGGAGACAAAGAGAGCCTGAACTGTTCCTTGAGGGGATTTTAAATTCTTGTTTCAAACAGTCCACAGTGCAATACTCTGGGATTGAATTTATCACCACTAAAAAGTTTGAGTTCTTAGGGATGAGCTGAAATTTAATCATTATTGCTAATCATTTCTGTGGTATGTCTGAGATATGGCAATTTGATGTTATTGAGTGGTTCACATAGGAATTAAATTCCAGCATGAAGTTGCTGGCTTAAGCCAGAAATCTTTTATTTATTTGCTAGGTCACTACTACTTTATGTGCTACTATTATGCAAAATTTCTCCAAACTACATTTTCTGCCTAATGGGTTCTAAATTATACATAAACTCTGCAATTTTCAGATGTCATGCAAATTCTTCTGTCTCAGTGTCTTGTAATATGGAGGCTGCTTCCATTAAAGTGACAATTCTTTACAGATGGACTACAATACCTTCAGTTTCAAAAACATCTACTTGTAGTGCTATCATATACCAGCTAAGATTTTTTAAAGTATTTCTGCTCATCTTCATCTTGACTAACAGCAATACACCCTGTTAGAAAAGAGTGGACTCGTCTATTAAAAACAACATTAGATTCTGGGTTTAATATTCAAAAAATGAAACACAAAATATATGAATATTTTACCATTCAGTTTCATGAATTTATGCATTGAATTTATGCATTGTCTGCTTTCTATTATTTCGTAACCCAGTAATTTGTTTACATAACTGCAGCAGCATGTGGTACCATGGGCAGGTATCTCCCCTTTCTACATTGGCACAAATGTAAAACTGCTGGCAGCCAGTGGCATTATCCCCCATCAAAGGATAAGGGAGATGGCCATTTCAGCTCAGATTTCAATTAAGTCTTGAAAAATCAAACAACATCAACTACAACAACAACAAAACCCCTATCCTATTAAAGTTTAGAGAGATTATATCTAAAAATTAGGCCTTTTATTCTTTTGGGTTTTTTTCCCCCAGAGGTAATTATGACAGGCTCAGTAATCTGCAGATCAGTGAACAGGTTCGGCTGTGACAAGTGAAAACTAGGGGACTAATTGTTTATTAGTACAGGCATACATAAGAAAAGATACCTGGCCATGGAATAATGAAAATTACCTCTGTGAGCATCAGTCTCAGAAGTTCAGAAGTAATAGCTTTGTCTAGGCAAAAAAAAAAAAAAAAAAAAAAAATTATTTGGCCTCACAATTGTATATCAGTGTCCCTGTCGTGGCAAGCAGCACCCACATGCTGAGTTATGGTGACATCCATGGGCAACATCAAACGATTGTGTTCTTTCTTTCCCTGCCATACACTCCATAAGTAAATTGGGACTTGGCCAGCAAACAGTTTTCCCAGGGACTTCTTAGATGCTCTTTTATCTGTGCTATACTGTTCTCAAATACAAAGCTAAATGGAATTGTCATGAAGCTGATACGAATCCTGGTATTCAATTCAAGAAATACTTCAGTACAGTTACAGCAAAAAGTATGATCTGGAGGGTGCCTTGCTCTCTTTGTGTAGGATAGAACCGGCTATGGATGTCTGCTGTGCGAATCAGCTGTGCAAAGGCTTAGGGAGGCAGCCATCTATTCTCTTTTTGCACATCATCCAAGAAAGTACTCCTAAAGGGCTCAGAAGAGAAAATGTAGTTAAAAGTCCCTGATTTCCCCCCAGCTGTAGACTGTGTTTTTGAAAGTGGCGCCAATTTCAGCATACTTTTTTGATGTGTTGATTCAGAGCACTGTGTACTCACTTTTACCTATCTCTGTGCAAATTGAATTCACAAAAGCCTGGTGAAATTTTAAAAACATCTTGGCACCGAAACCCCCATGGCTATGTATTCTTTGGTGGATATTGGTCTTTAAATCATATTTTGTCAAGCAAGCAAGTATGATTTTAAATGGCATTCTATTTTGCTATTATTTTAATGAAATCTGAACTATATGCAGCAGTTCAAAGCTGCAGGGAAGCGATGAAAAAGGAGTATATAGTGTAAATTTCTACAACATGTATTAATGTGCCACTTTTCTGATAATATGATTCATTTCACATTAGAGCCTTATCAGATTTTTTGTGTTTTTTTTTTAATTTATATATTCCTTTGATGCTGATTTGATGCTGACACTTCACTTTTATGTGCTTATCTATCTATTCTTGTTTGTATTTACAGCAATTCTCCACTACTTTTATTCTTAGGCATTTGCATCTGTTATTAACAGCAGATGTTATAGAGAGGAACATAATTGTGTGATTCAGCAGCAGTCATGTCTGTTTAATCAGTAGCATCTGACACAGCATGCATTTACTGCATGATCGCACTGTCATGTTTGACACAAATGAGAGATCACTGCTTCAGATGTTATCAGTTCTTGTTCATTGTATACAGTACTAAATTGTACTTTTCTTACATCCACTCATCAAAAATTTCTGACCTAATTACAATTCAGCCAGTGATATTGTGGTTCTAAATCAGTTGAAATATAGATTATTGTATAGTCCCTTCCTTCAAGGATGGCTGTTGTATCCATTTTAGTTTGTACTGACAATATCACATGAATCTACTCTTCTAAACTCTCACTTAAAAGAATCTTAAACCTGAAGAAGGCATTGTTGCTGACTGATATATGTCTATGATATTTTTTCTTACAGTAGATATGCTCATTTCATGATCAATGATTACTTAAAATAGCTTTACATGCATAAATATGTGTTTCCTGTTCCCCCTAATTTTGCAGATGCACTAGATTGTATTTATCTGAGATGACTGAATTTCAGAAATGTTCATCACTCTACTTTTTATATTTGTTTTCATAATTGAATTATAAAATAATATATTTCAAAGCAGAGCTTGATTTCTTCAAGTGTACTTAAATATATAGCAAAAAGAAACCTCATTAACTTTAAAGGCTATGTCTACACCACGAAATAAATCAGGCAGGAGTATATTTTAGGGCCCCAAGGCCATGTGGTGGGACATGGCTCCCATGATGTACAGCTGAACAGTGATCTCCTCCCAGCAGGGAAGATTTGCACACAAGCAGCTGCTGGGGAAATTCTGCCGCCATCCCCTCAGCTGTGTCCAGGAAGGTGCATCTGTTCTACCAGCACAAAAGGTGGTGCTGCTGGGGCAGTGGAGCTGGGTCACTGAAGATGTTCAGTGGCTGCGTTGGTCCCTGGCGTTGTTTGTCACAGCACTCTCCTGGACAATACCAAAGCCCAGTCTGGAAAATCCCCCACACTGGGACCTGCTCCAGTCCTGGAGCCAAGGGAAATGTGCAGCCTTGTTTTGTATGGGCTGCAGAGAGCAGACTTCAAGGCCAGGTTGCTGCAGTCCCTGGGGCAATACCAGGGCCCAAACCCTAGCAAAGAGCATGTAAACAGCTTAGCAATACAGGTGTCTCTGTTAGTGTCTGAGCCAGCGCAATACACAAAAACTACACAAGCAATTAACAGAGATTCCTGCTGTGTATGATTGTAAAGGAAATGCAATGGAAAATCAATGAGCTATTTAAGATGCTGCAAAGATGATTAATTTAGTTATTTCAGATATAAACCCAAGAAACTCAGATAGTCTCTTAAGACCTGCTTGAAGCTTTAATTATTTCAATGCTGTTCATTTGAACTCTTAAGATTAATATTTATAGTAGGGAAATGTGTGTGATGGAACAGTTGGTTAGAGCATGGTGCTAATAACACCAGGGATGGGAGTTCAGTTCCCTTATGAGCCATGAGTACATGGAGCTGGGCTGGATCCTTTTGGATTCCTTCCAATCCCAAATATTCTTTGAACCTGAGAATCATGTCAGATACGCTGGACAGAATCTGGAGACAGGAACATCTCAGTTTTAAAAGCAGTGCTTGAGAAAAGGTACTTAGCTTCTTAACACTGAAGTTCTGTTTATTACAAGGAAATTAAAGCATAACAAACAGACATGTGGGGTGAATCAAATAAAAATGAAGGAGGTGAAATCAACTTCTCTATTCCACTTCTTTCACTCTTTTCCCAGGAGTTTCTCAGTTTGCACTTGTCCTGCAGATAATATCTGCCTGTTGCCTCCCAATCTTTTTCTGCTCTCTAGAACCTGCTTTCACTTGAGCCTGGTATTTTCCTGAGAACACTCCAGAAATTTTCTCATGTTGAATAGCCACAGAGTTCTGAAACCATGAGGAAACAAATGAAACATGTTGTCTGTCACAAATCATTTACCAGGGAATGATGAGTTAACTTTGCAGAGGAGCACACACATTGTCAAAAAACAACACAAACAAAACAAACAAAAAAAAAAAAAAAAAAAAAAAAGAAACAAAAAAACCCCACAAAACGAAGGAAAAAAAAAAAAAGCTCCCTCCCCCTCAAAAATGAATCACAATTCTAGGGGAAGAGAAACAACAATGTCAACAATGTCTCAGATTTGATGGTAGATGTGCATGAGCAGAAATAGCTGCTGCTCCACAACTGTGAGCCCCTGCCTTCTCTCCCCCTCAGGCCCTGCTCCTCCTCAGACACAGATGTAAGCAGGTAAAAAAGCATTTTAAATCTGCATAAAGAAGGACGTGATAAACGGGAAGGAAGTCTAACATAAAGTTCCATTTCATACATGGGGACTTGGATCAGGTGATAAGGACAAGCCTGAGCCCTTTCCCTCCTTTTATTTATTGAAGGTGAGCTGGTTGTCCTGTAAGGAAGCAGGGAAGAATTAGTGATGGTGTTGGGCTGATTTTGTTGAGGCTTTTAGGGTCTGATAGCAAAAAAAGATTAAAGTGAAAGTGCAGCTATTGTGCCATAATTGATGGTGATATATGCAATAGGTACTGGCAGAGGCCTTTTGAAAACAGTTTTTTATTTCAATAATATTTATTTCTCTTACTGCAGCCTGTGCAGTTTTTAAGTGTATGATTTACAGAAGTCTCCATCAGAGATGAAGATCTTTGTGCAGTTGATGGAAGGAATAGTCAGATATTTCAATAACTAGCTTCAGGCAAGCAAAATGTGTGATTCCTGGAAATTCCTTTTTATGAAGGAACATTTTGCACTGCACTTCTTTCCTACTTTTGGCTCTATATAATTTTGACCTGAGTGAATATATTGTTAATTTAACTATAGCAGGTACATTAATGTCATTGCATCTTATGGCAGGACATGACATACCCTAAGGGTGAAGATTAGTTAGAATTGATGGAACTTCTTTCAAATTTGTGCAAAATAAAGGAATTCTGCATCTGTTCAATTTTTAGAGCTACTTCAAGCCACAGAAGTTACTAGAATCTAGCAAATAATTATTTACAAAGTTTGCTTTGTATTTTTCCCTATCTTTGACTATGATTAAGCATAGTAATGACTTCAAAAAGTAAAATAATTTATGTGCTAGGTTTTGTTTTTTTGGTTTTTTTTTTTGTTTTTTTTTTGAGTATGTGCAGCAAGATAAAGAATGCATAGGAGGATGACTATCCAGAGACTGTGTTTTAGAAGAGATAGTTACTGGCTGAAGATGGACATCTGGGACTTATCTCAGTATCTTGAATTTAATGGTGCAGAGACCTCAGTAATGAGTCTTGATTGTACAGTTAGAGTTATATAATGGTCCCATGTGTGATTTCTGTCTCCAGTCAAATAATTCCTGGCACAGTTCAAAAGGGCACTTCACAGGAAATTTGGAGGTTATCATCTTCCTTTGTATCGTGCTACTTAGCTTAAGGGCCATAAAAAATAAAAAACAAGACAAAACAAAACAAAAAAACCAAAACAAAACAAAAAAACCAAACAAACAAAAAACAAACAAACAAACAAAAAAACCAAACAGCTCTTGCATGATTACTTTACTTGTATATGCAACCCTTGTAGTATTGGAATGCACTTAGCTAATTATTAATATTCTCCCATATATTCTCCCATGCCTTCTGATTAGTATTATAATAAAACTTATCAGAGAATGAAGAATTAAAACAATGCCTTAACTATATGAAGGACCTAATAAATCTGAAAGACAGGTCTTGGGTGAGCAGCCATTATAAGTGTAACATATAATGTCTAAGAAATGGATGTTGCTGTCTGTAACAACTTACGGGTTAAAGTGTTTTCAGTGCTTCACAGAAGAAACTCATACTCTAGTTCTTTCATGCTAAATCTTACAATAATAAATAGGTACCAAAAGCTTGTGTCCAGTATGTCAGGGCATGTGGAAGATGAGCATCTGCTTCACTGAGCTTATATGACCAAGCATTGTTTTGATACTGAAGGGAAAGTGGTAAAAAGGAGCACAAAGTCTGCACCCGAGGAGATGTGGGAAGCAGTGCCTAAGTCCAAAAGCCTTGGGCTACTAATTGAAGTGCCATCAAAAAAATATGCAGACAGAGCTTTGGAGAGGGCCACCTGGATTTTGTGGCTGATAAGAAGCAGTAGACTAGGAATGTGAGGATTTGGAATACTCACAGGAGGCTCAAGTGACTATGTAATGGTTACAAGGAATGTTTAGAGGAAGGGAATTGTGGACATACAAAGCTGGGGCAGGTGGAGGAGACAATGAAGGAGCTGATCTTTTGTGAACTGGGACTGGACAGTGAATTTATTTGTATGACTGAGCCCTCTGTCAGATTACCAAAGGCTGTCCTGCTTTATTTAAAGACTCTCATAACTCTCTGCATGATCTCATTCTCTATCCTGCGTATGCAATTACCAGCTGCTGGGTGAACTGGTCTGAGGCAGTGGGTTCCAGTTATTGGGGTCAGACTGGGGTGTAGGTGCCCTGTACTACAGTGAGAAAATGGGTGGCTGGGGGTCTTCCAGGTGCTGTGGGGGAGCAGTGTATGTCCTGAAAACCAGCTGCTTGGGGCACTAGGTGAGCAAGGGGCTCAGCACTGGTGGCTTGAGTGGGGTCACTATCTGGTGAGTTGGGGACTCGTGGGAGGACGTCGTCTGTACACCCACATGACTGACTTCCTGTCTCTGCCAGCCCAAGAGGAGGAGGAGATAGGGATATCTGTATTTCTATCAGTCCTGGCAGCATTAGGTTGGGCTTTGAGTGTCTTCCTTCTCTGTGGCAAGCCCTGATGGTGTTTTTTTTGCTTATGCCTGGGGAACATGCATTTGGCTTGCTGCTGGTTGAACCTGAAAATGGGAAAGCAGCAGCTGAATCCTTTGGTCCAGTCAAAATGAACCTCCAGGTCATGGAGATGTTGGAAGCAGCAGAAGCTTATAACATCCCTTAACGCCATATATTTTATGTACTGTAAAAGAGGAAGGGGGAAAAAAGGTTCAGTCATTCTGGTTAAAACAGCTCTTTGCAAATGAGAAGGCTGGAAAGTACCTGTTTCTGTTCACTACTTTGATGAAAGCCATAGAGTGCAATCTGTAACCAGGAAATAGATTTTGGAGTGAAGACATTGATTGTTTGTAAAAATCATGAAATTGAGCCACACTGAATTCTAAAAGGTCTGTCATGTTGTGAATAGCATTCAGAAATAGTGTAAGGTTTTACAGGGTAAGGTTTTATCTGCATTTTGTTTGTTTTAAAGGTCCAAACATAATTATTTTGGTGTTATTTTGTAATATAATGAGTTAAATATTGAAAATGTAATCATTAAGATCATCTGTATGCTGGCCAAGATTGTGTTGCTGCTTCCTGAAGAGCTGACACTTTGAGCGTTTGAACTTGTCGGTGTCAGTCATCTGTTCTGCAGAGAATGGCGCTGCGTGACTGACGGCTCTCATATCGGCGCGGGATTGACCGTGCAGCTCCTTAAACATGTTGTGACAGAAACAATCTGAGCCAGCTTCAGCAGGGTTAGCACATTAAATTACCCGTGTCAAGCCTCAACACTGCCTACTGAAGAAAATAAAATGCTCTTGCATGACCCTCATATTGAGGGAGAAAATAAAGGAATGTGTCTTTGCTCCTGCTATTCTCATGGTGATAAGCAATTAGAAAATTGTGAATGTAGAATCAAGAGAAGGATCTTTTTACCTCAGAAGCATAAACTGCAATATTAAAATATACTGATGCTTCACTGAGTGAAACACTTAAATTTTATCAATATTAAGTGCTATTGATGTAAAACTTTTTAAAGAGGAGCTGTGGGGTAATTTAGACCTCTTGCTATTAAACAGACATTCTGGCTCTGTGATTAGATTTGTAGAGAGCCAGTCCCCCGGCAGTAAAGAACAGGCTACAGCAGTAAACTGAAGGTTAAATTGCTTTCAAGAGAGACTCAGGGGAGACTCAGACACCTGTGAGACAAGGTCTGAGAATATAGGTGTAAAATTAGTGAAACCCATGAATTTCTCCAAATGTTATTGATATCTGACATAAATCAGTTTCCTTAGGGAGGGGAGAAAATGAGGGAATGGACAGACCCTTATCCCAAACAAATCAAAGAAAAAATCCTAAAGAGAGGAAATGCAAAAGAGTTTGACAAATTTGCAATCCAAAGGGAGCCATGTGGTTTTGGCACTCTCAGGGGTGCAATAGCCAAAGAAGGTGCCCTGAGATGAAAGTGCAGCATTCATCTGTGGAGATTTTGTGAAGCTTCTGAGAACACTTGCCTGAGATGGGCTTCCTTTTGATTAGAGCTAGATCCTCTGGAGGAGTCATGAGTACAAATTAGGGTTTGGGTTGTATTCTAGAAGAATTTTTGGCTCCTAAACTCTAGACAGAGTATGAGGAAAAATGAACACCTCCATATGAAAATTAAGCCATACGCTGTTAGAATGCTGAGCTACAATAGCCCCCTGAGAAAGCACAGCATATATTTAACACTTTTAAAGAGGATTGAGACAAATGAGTTCAGCTGGGATGCAGAATCTTCTCCTGAATGATGAAAAATTTTCTTTCTAAAATGTGATCAAGACTTGCTCTTTTATTTCAAATGGAAGTGACCTAATCTGTGTTGTTCTACTATCCTAAAGATATAATATTTAGTGAAATTCACTCCTTGACACCTGTGTCTGAACCTGTTTGGACTGTTCTTCTCAATTAGCTGTTAGCCATCTCTGCTGTGTCTGAAGCTGAGTTGGTCCTACCTTAAAAATTAATTTAAAACCAACCAAAAAGTGTAGAGGAAACAGGAACAGTAGGTGAGCTTTAAAGCCATGCTCCTGGTGCTCTCCCTTTTCTTGCTGTACTACTTCTGTATTTGCTTCTGCTATATGACAGTGATTTGGCAGGAAGAGCTGCAATTATCTTTATCCCAATAAAAGCTAAATTACTAAGGCAGTAAAACTGAATTCACTCCAGCTCAAGAGGAGCATGAAATTAGCAGACTTGACTTCCTGGAAGAGTCTTTCTTTGGATAAGTGAAATTTTGTAGTTCTGGAATTTCTTTTTCTTTTCAAGTCTTTTATTAAAAAAAAAAAAAAATATATAAAGTAAAATACACATTGCCTTGGTAGCCCAGCTGTACTATGACATTGTTAGAGCATTCTTGCCAGCCCATCCAAAGGCATAAGCATAGAAACAGCTGCTTTCTTCTTTAGGCGGGGCAAGTGAGGAAGAAGGATTACAGGCTGTTTATACAGGGCAATTACATAGGTATATGGAAGTATCACTTTAATAGCTTCAGTACAACTTTAAAATCAATCACAGGGGTAACTACTGAATTTTATCTCTAGGAAAAATGTTTTTTCATGAGGTGTTTTTTTTTTCCCCCTGATGGTTGGCAGTACTGTCTTAATCCTGTTCCAAAGCAGCCAGGAAACTACAGTGCTCAATCCAAGCACTCAATCCAAGCAATATTCTTCCTTGTGACAGAGTAGAGTAGTAATAACACCTGTGTCTGAGGTAAAACTGTGCCATGAAACAGGCAGTATTCCTTGCAGAGCAGTCCTGGTTTTGTCAAAGCTTTGTACTAAGAATTGTTGCAGGAGAACCTCCAGTCTATCTCTATAGGTACATATCTCTTTTCAGCCAGGTTCAGTGCAAACAATAGAAATAAGAGTCTGAACTTATCCTTCTCTGCTTGAGAATGTTATAAGCTGCAGGTGTGGTTGAAGAGAAGAAAAGGGAGTTGTAACTTCAAGCTGGTGCTTCTAAGAAAAGGATGCTCTCATTTCAAGCACAATTCACGTTGTACAAATAGCAGGGTTATACTGTGAACTGCATTGGTAAGGAAAATAACTTTTAATTTTGATTTTATGATTTAATATTAGGTTTTACATTACTTGCATGTTCATAAAATTTACATTTGAACCTCTTATAGTACCAGAATTTTCACTATTTCCCTGTATAAATATACTGCAATGGAAAGGAAATATAGCAGATTTTATGTAAATAAAAGCAGATACTTAAAATTAAGTATTTAACCAAGGCAAGGCAATGGTGATCCATTCTTTGTGCATTTCCTGCTGCTAGTGTTGGGGGAATAAGGTCAATATATGGGTATAAAAGATTTTCTCAAATCTTGTGTGAGATTTCAACTGTGAGAGACTCTTATTATATAAAAATTCTTTAATTGTACTATGTTGTTGCAACTAGCCCTCTAGTAACCCCAGCAGCATTTAATTTAGCTAGACACCTAGTAAAATCTGATTGCCTTTTCCAAAAGCATATGTAATTACACATAGACTTCTCTATTTGATCATAGCCTGTTCCTTCCATTAAATTACTCATGCCTAGACTCGGTTTTGTTATTTTTTTTTTCCTTTTGATAGAGATCTTTTAGTATTTATCTGTGTGTTCCTGGGTTTACTGCAATTAATTTAAGGATGTTCAAGATGATTCTCCAGGTAATCAAAATCAGGGTAATACCATGTGCTAGTCAGAAATGGCATGACAAGAAATCTGCTTTGTTATATCGTGTCCTGGAGAAATTTATTGTCAAAAAGCCCCATATCTCTGCTTGGGCCAGTTCCATTTTTCTGGTGGACAGAATGAATCAACTTCATGCACAACACCTTGCTATGATTTAGCCCCAGCAAGCAACTGAGCTCACACAGCCACTCACTTATTTGCTTACCCCAGTGGGATGGGGAGAGAGCAGTAGTGAGAAAATTCATGGGTTGAGATAATGTCAGTTTAATAAGTAAAGCAAAGGTGCATACACAAGCAGAGCAAAATAAAGAATTCATTCAGCAGTTCCCATGTTCAGACCATCGCCAGGAAAGCAGGGCTCATTGTGCAATGCTGACTTGGGAAGACTCTGAACATCCCCTGCCTCTTTCTTCCTCTCCCCTCTTTACACGATGAGCATGATGCCATGTGGTGTGGAATGTCCCTGGGGTCAGCCTGGACCAGCTGTCCTTCTGTGTCCCCTCCCTCCCAGCCTCGTGTGCAGCCTGCTTGCAGCAGCGTGAGGAGAGGAAAAGGCCTTGGCTGTGCAAGCTCTGCTCAACAATAGCTAAAATGTCCCTGAGATATCAGCACTATTTTAACCACAAATCCAAAACGTACCAGCTACTGTGAAAAAAATACCTCTATGCAAGCCAAAACCTCAAGCCCACCATCTAAAGCTCCTATTCATTTCAATGGTACCATGTTGTCAGTAAAAAATGCTGTGCAAACTAATTTTTTTTCTAATGGTGTCTTTAATTAACTTATTTTGAAATTATTGAAAGTATTATTTTGAAGTTAATGTATGTCTGTGGGGCTGCTCCTTAAGGACTTTGTTTTTTTCTACAACAGATTCTTATTTTACTTTGAAACTTACAGTACATCAGCTTTTAAAATTGGAAATTCATATAGCTTTTTAACTCTAATTATAATCTGCTGAACAGTTAGGTCAAATCCTGGCAGGATAATGTGACTTGTGCTCTATCTGTGTAATGCTGGCCTTGTTAACATCCTTTTATTTTGCTAATTTATACTTATGCATGCCTCAGGAGTTCCTTAATCATCTCTTTTAGATTGCTAGAACTACAATGAAACTTTTTGTTTTTCATACCTTAATTGGATGCTCAGTTAGTATGCAAGGGGAACTTCTCTGCAGATGGTAGAAATGTCAAATAACAATGTTGCAGAGCAAAATACCCCGAATTAAATCCTTCTCCCTAATAAAGGCTGTGGGATATTTGTCTTTGGGGTATTATACAGAAGCATCAAAATATTTAAGAAATTATAGTATAAATACTGGGAGGGAAAAAGCAACATCTAACACAAATTGATAAGTGTAGGGCAAGGAGTGCCCATTGGAACTTATTTTCTGTTCCCAACAACCTCTTGTAAAGTTTTGATTTTGTGTAGGTATTTACTTTCATCCTATCTGACCTTAATACCCCTTAGTAAAGGAAAACGGCTTTCTAATAGAGAACAGAAATTATAACATATGAAATAATTTTAATAGTGCATCTATTTATACTATAGAGTACTTACAATAAAGAAAAGTACAATGCAAGCTTACTCAGATAGCCAATTAAATTTTGTAGCAATTACTCTTTATAGCATAGGAGTAGATGTGTTTTTTATATTCTATCAATTTGAGTTGACTTTATGCTCATTTTTTTCCCTTCTATCAATTTGACTTGAATTTATGAATTCTAAAAAGCTATTCTCCAGAATGTTTAGCTTAAAAAAAAAAAGATTAGTCATAGTAATATTGGCATTAAAATGTTCTCTAAATAATAAAGACATCAAGAAGTTGTATCAGCAACAGCCTGAAGAAATGTCCACCCTGAGGTGGACAAATGACCTCCTTTCCAAATCCTCAGAGACATGGGAAATAAGGAATTTTATTATTTTCTGATGCATATCCTTTGAGTATTTTGTTGTATTTAGGATTGAGAGGCATGGGAACCTTGTATCTATTCTCTACATTTTAGAAGGAGTACAAAGTGATTTGCTGGTGAATTTTATTTATCCAGAATTTTTGCCAAGAAAAGACATAAATAGGCATAAATTATATCCACAGTCATCAGTCAATATCCATTTCTAAATGATGCTATTCTTCTGTGTCAGAATCCCTACCTGACTTCTTTTTTACTTTAAACATCTTCAGCATCTTTCCTTGAAAACAACAATGAGCTTACACTTCATTTACACTTATTGGTACTAACTTCCATGAGACTTGTATTTTGCATCCATGGATGGCTACTTTAAATCCTTTGTTAGCAGCAATACACTGCAAAATGTGCTGCATTTCTTTCTGCATTCCAGGAAAACCAGCTCCTTTTTAAAGCATTGAAAGATTTTGGACTAGACACTCAGCAGCTGTAGTCTGTATTCCCCATGAACTGCAGGGGTCATTGCTCAGAATGGCAGTCACTGGTGTTTAACTTTCAAGTGTTCAACAAAACCCCCAGATTCTTGGAAAAAATGCTTAAATGAAAAGAAATGTCTGTTTACTTGAGTATGAATTTGGAAGTATGAGAATTACCTGATAATTTTCTTCCAATCTGCCTCTACCATCTTTCTGAGCTAAACCCTATCTTTAAGTAAATGAGCATATTTGATTCACAGGATGTGAATTCCCTGTGGAGGAAAAAATGCTGAAGCTTCCTCTTGCTGTTCTTGGGGGTTTTGGGGTGTTGTTTGTTTGTTTTTGGTTTGGTTTTTTGCTTTTCATTTTTGAAGAAGTCAACACCTGAAAATAGGAAATAAAATTACACAAAAAAATTGAAAGGGAGAAAGGATTTTATATTGCTGAATTGAGCTTGAGGAAAATAATTTTTCAATCCCTTCCCATCCACTGCAGATGAAGCTGATGGGAAGATTTGATTAAAAAGTACATGTACCTTCATAAAGGAGAAAATAGAAAAATTATAACACTAGCAGAACCTCAGCAAAAAAGAGTAGCTGTGGAATATAGGTAAAATTGCAAGTACAAAATTAGATATACATTGTTACTAAAAGTATGGGAGTAAAATGGCACTGCACTGCTTCATGCCTCTTATTAGATGTGTCTCCATTTCTGTGAGTTATGTTTACTATACAAGTCACTGGGTTCAAATAGAGTAACTACATTACACTTGGTACTTTATTTCAGGAGATTTAAAGGTTGCCTAATATGTTTGATCAAAAACATCTACAAGTCTCCTAATTTCCTATTGTAATTCTACTTTTTTTTTAAGAGTTTAAAAATCCTGTAAGTGGTACATAAATTTAATCCATATTTTCCTGATTAAAACTCCTGATAACATCTACAAGTTCTTAAAAGTGCTAAAAATTTCCAGAACTAAATATGATAACTGAGAAAAAGTGGGGATTTGGGTTATTTTTGGCTTGTTTCTTGTTGTCCCTTATGTATTCAGTGTGTCACTCCCATTGTGAATCCCCTTGTGAATCCCCTTGTGAATCTGAGCTACAGTTTGCAGGTACCATAAAGGAACATTGAAATTTCTTCTAAGCTCATCTGAAAATTTCCCCAGTGACTGTGTAAATGTGTGACTAATTATATGGACAGATGATGGTAGTTTATAGACACAAGACTACAGAAATTATAATGTTCACAATCCCCTGCAACTCACTGGAATGCTATGTCTTATTTTTGAGGTATATTACACTGTCTTAATGTTGGCAGTGATACATATAATCTTGCACTGAGCTCCCATTCTTTCTTTCATGTTGGGCTCAAGCAGATTGCAGAGATGTCAGGTCATCTCTTGGTGTTGTGATATCCTTTACTGGTGTTGAGTTTCTTCCCTCTTGTTGATCATTTGAAGATGATATTACTATTTTCAACCCAAATCTACTTTCCATACAGGTCACATCACAATACTTTCTTAGTATTGTGCAATGAACAGGATTAAGTAGAAGTCATCTTCTTTGTGCTGAGAAATTCAGACAACTAGTAGCCAAAAAAAGACAAAAGTAAAGGAAAGACAGGGAAAATGTATTGTGCCTTATAAGCAGTGTAGCTTTGCTTAAAGGCATGAAAGTGGGAGGTAACTGGGGTTGAATGATTGGCTGCCACTCATTGCTCCTTCTGCATCCCTAGCACTGCAAACAAGAGCTTTGCTGACACCACAGGGTTTTGCCTGGACCCGTGTCTTGGGTAAGGCTGAGTTTTTGCAGTAGCTGTGAGGGTACAGAGCCTGGAGACATATGGGCATGGCTAAGAACCTCATTTTATTCAAAACCATCACATGTCATTGCCAGGGGTGGGAGAAGAGGACACTGTTTTGCAAATGGTGTTCCTCCTGATGGAATAAGGATGGCAGATGGGGGAATGGTTGGGGTGGGGCACCACCAGCTGTGAGTCTGGTCAGGTTGGGCTGGTGAGCATCTTGTGTGTGAATCACCCTTTTTTGTACACTTTTGCTATTGGTATTGTTGCAGTTGCTATTTGTTTTCCTATCTCATTGCTGTTTCCAGTACATTGTTCTCATCTCAACCTGTCATCTTTACCACATGTGCCTCCAGCTCTCCTCTTTGGAAACATTTTGCCGTCTCAGTCAGGGATAGGGAAGAGAGGGGCACTAAACTGGGGAGTAGTATTTCTAAACCACAACACACAGGTAGATAAATGAGGGGGGAGTGGAAAGATAATACTATGAAAATTCTAAGTCCCAGCTCTCAGACTTTATGAACAGGTGGCTGTGGATGAGACATCTTGTGCTTTAGACTCCTATTCTATCCTAATTCTAATGAAATTAATTAATGAATAATAAAAATGTTTCAGGGTTATTAAATTTCAGCACAAATTTTGTAAATGGACTTACAAAAAACCTATAGATTTGTGCTAAAGTGAAATAGTTATCTTTGTGGGGACTATTATGAGTATTTTGGATTTTTTTGCTTCAGTTCTATTTTTGTCCATATGATTTCTTGTTTATTAAATTAAAAGGTATGAGGTCCTGCAAGGAATGAGGTATCAAAGTAACATTCTGCAATTAAAACCTGTAGATAGTGTTCAGTAGGACAGAATATAGTCCATGTTTTCCATCCATGTAATATTGCCTCTGGCCTTGTACATCACAAAAGCTCATATGTCTTAGTCCTTCAACAGCAGGGGAGTCAGCCTGGAATGAAGGGCAAGGAATGACAAAGTATTTAACACAGTGCTTGTGTTACAGCCCTGCTTGGAGCTGTAAAACTGATAGGTAAATGAGCTTTCCCTCTGTGAATACTTAAGCCATCAAATGCATTTTAAACTTTACAGTATATGTTAAAACTATAAGGTTACTTTATGTAGTGCTAGAAGAAATCCTGAGTTTCCCATGTTGTTTAATACCACATAAAACACAGGAGGAGGTAAGATAACAATTCTACATTTTATAAAGAGTAAACAGGGTCTACCAAGTTTCTCTTTCGAGAAAAGTCAGCTCAGGGAGTTCCTATGCAGTTTATATTCAAAAGGATGGTGTGCACAAACTTATGTTTTTTATCACTGTATTGTGCATATATATGCCCAGCTTATGATGGAACCTGCAAGCAATGAAACTCGTAATTGGTGATTTTGATTTAAAAGAAAAAGAGGTCCATTATTTACCTGTAAAAGCCATCCAAGATTTACTCAGCTCTCCCTTATAGCTGCCCAGGTGACTCTTACTTTCTTTACTGTTAATTCAGTGTTGTACTTAAAAGGAACAGTCCTTCTGTTTGGCAGCTGAGATTTGATTTTTACAGAATTAGTCTTATCCCCTGAAATAAAACAAGTTGATTTATTCGCTGCCACAGATAAGTCAAATTGTCTGTTTGGCCACATCTTCTACAACTGCTAGTCAAACTGTCAGACAAAAATTCCAAGAAATCTTAAAATCATGGTGAAATTAGATGGAAAAAATAGCCAATTATTCTTGATGTTAAGAAAATACTGAATTAAAGTATTGCTTACATGCTATTAATTTTATTATTTAACATCAATGTACTTTTTTACTGTTTCTATAATTTGGTAAACACCCATTACCACACTTCATGTCATTCTCATTGATATGTGTTTTCTGACAGACACAAGGTATATGTGTTTTTCTGAAATGGTCTAGTAACTTCTTACATATTTTCTTTATAGTTTTTGTTTTTGTTTTTTTTTTAATTGTCATCATTGTACTATGAATAATTATTTTTTTCTCAATCACTTTTTTCTCATATTGATTTGATTATATCTTGAGTGTCATGCTCCCAAAAGAAATGTGTGCTAGTGCTTAAGGGGAAATAAATTCACCTTTGCACGTTGTCTTCCAGAAATGTCGTGGTGTCATCATTGCTGTACTTGTAATGGTCAATGGGAATAAGCCAGGCAAAACTTTTTTGAGCCATTTAACTGAGTGATCAAACTATGTCAGAATTGAGAATATTCATAACTTTTGGATATGAAGCCCTTCTGTAGGACAGGATCTTGCTGAGCAAGATTTATGCCTGCCATTTATATATGCCTCTCCCCATTTATTCTAAAATGCTATTTTTATCTCTTTGGTATGTTGAAAAATGCTAAATATTTTCTGTTACGATCTGATAGAGTACATGGGAAATTGTGGAAGTCACAAACTGTCCCTGGAAGTGTGGATTTTTTAGGTTCTTTGGGGTTTTCCTTCTCCACATGCAGACCCACATGCTCACCCAGGTGTGTGTGAGTTTCATGCAGCAGTACTTTAAGCTCTGTAAGCCAAAGCTTTTCTTTGGATTAGTTTCTCATAACTTGTATCTTCTGAGTTTTTCATGTGTGAAAGCTACAGATTGAATTGCTGGCATTATTATGGTATTACTACATGAAAACCACTGTCCTGGTGGTAAGAAGCAACCTACCTTGTCTTGAAATAGAACAAGTGTTCTCAAGTTCTAGAAATGAAATCAAGAGCAGCAAGGACAGTCTGTGCTGCCTGGCTGGCTGGGTCAGGGATCTCACCAGCAAAAGCCTTTGGGAGGAGGACAGTGGAAGGAGGGTTGTGACCCGAGTCAGGCCCAGCACTGGTGTGGGTGGACAGAGCTGTGGGGCTGGGCACAGACCCACATCAAGGCTGGGACATCAGCAGTGCTGGTGGGAGCTCTCTGGAAAAACCCTGAGCCCCAGCAGTCAGGCTTTATGGTGAGCATCTCTTGGGATGTCCAGCCTGGCACCTGAAACCTGTCACTAGCTGGGCTGCGGGCTGGTGGGAAGCATTGCAGACTTGTGGCCATGACTAAAGATGCTCTGAAGAGATTTAAATAATGCTCTTTGTAAATGCCCAAGCTCCATTAAAACAGACCCTTCAAATCTAGGTAGTATTAAATCACCTTTATATGGGGATGTGTTGGATCAGTTGGAAGAAAATACTTTGACTGCACAACTCTACCCTGAAGTCAATGCACTTCAGGGCAACCTTTATGACCAGCTCCTCTGTACATTTGTTTTTAATTTACATATGAGAATGCCAGAAGTACTTTGCCTAAAAGGAGTCTGTAACTTTCATAAGGAGACATTTTATAACAAAGACTGTCAGTGATAGTAGTGTTTTGATAAACCAAAATACTGAAAGAAGAATAATGTACCCTCGATTCCTAACAATCACTCTTTCAACAATTGTATTTTTTTGCAATTTGTAAATTTGCAAAATTTAGATATCTACTCTGTATATTATTTGAATTTCTATCTGTGAATTCTTTGACTAAACACTTATAATTATAGATAAGTATAAATACAAGTATGACACGGCACTGGTACTTACATGTTTCAAATAAAGGACAAACCCAAAAAATTTCAGAATCTCAATCACAGTTTCTAGGAAAAAAATTAGTAATTGTGAGATATAAAACTCAAAAGGCTTTATTTTCAAATAACATGCACTTTCATGGTGCTTTATTTTGCCTATAATTACACATCTGAAATTGAAATTCTGGAATTTTCTTTCAGATTTTGATACATCACATAAGACCAAGAAAAATGGCTGTGCTGTTACCTACTCTAGTCAGACACAATTGTTTAAATTATTATGTTCCACAAGAATAGGGTTTCAGAAATACATTTAGTAAACTCTTTTTTTAGGTCTTAGTGGAAGTATTTTGAGGAGCAATTCAATGTGTAGTAGTTCTTACAGCTTTATTAGCATACCTGTTTTGCTTCACCATTCAGCATCTAAAATAAGTTCAAACAAACTCTAAACCTGATTTTCTAACTGTCAGAAACCATGAAGATTTTTAATACATAAAAATGCCACATATTGGAGATACTGAAGGGGCACTTAATAATTTGAAGTATTTTGTTGGTTTCATAAAGGCTTCTTCTATTGTTGGGATGTATTTCACAGCCAGCCTTGGAATCACATTAAAAATTTAGGTGAATGATGAAGACACAGTATGCGTGTCTCTTGAGATGTTACCTATCACCTTGACAAGCTCTTTGTAAATTGAAAACTGGTTTAGCAAAAAAGAGCTGCTGTGATTACTGAATGAATATAAAGCTTTCACTTCTCTGTCATTTAACAGCTGGCAGATTACAGAGCCGCTTTTTGGGGAGAAAAATTAATAGGTTAGTATTAGCAGAGAGATACATAAAATCACTTTCTCTCCCAGGGTTTATGAGAAGCAAATTGATGTGCCAGGCTACATCTTAGACTGGTAGTGCAGCAAGAACTGGTAGCTTTCAGACTACAGAAATCCATAAAATGCCCTAGGTAGCTATTCAACAGGTTAACATCTCCAGGTGACAGAGTGTTATGAAAGCTTTATGGGGGGAAAAAAAGTGTATTTGATCTATTTAAGTCTTTTGCATTTGCGTAGATAAGATCCTTGCTATCAGTACAGTGCAGATTTTATCCTTGCGTCTTTCTTTCATATCCTGTGGGGATATACTTTTAGCTGATTTTTAATTTTCTCTTGTTTGGATATTTAAGCAGGTGGGTATAGGTGTACAATGAAAACAAATCCCAAAAACTCCTCCGTTATGTGTGAGAAAGTTGTCCCATTCTATCAGAGATGGCAGCAGAGGTAATTCTTATGATTTCTCCCCTGCATAATCATTACAAAGGCAAAGATGGACTTAGTGCTTCTTCCTGTTCACTGTGGGATGCATAGTAGAATTATTAATAAACTAAACAGGAGCAAAGTGCTGTATAACAGATAGCTAAGGAGCCCAACAGTGACCACACAGCCATCCGAAAGTTTAGTTCCAACCACCACAGTAGCTGCTGATAATCTTTCTCTTCCTTGTCTGGGAAGAGTGAGAAGTTGTCCTTGTCTACAGCAGAATATACCCCCTGTCAGGACATGGGCAGAGGCACTGACAGCCATCTATACTGTTGGATAGATTATAGCAAAAGTTCTGTTTGGGCCAAATAGCACTTTCCTGAACAACTCTTGGGAATGATTCACAAGTTGGTACAGCCTGGTGACTGTTCTGAACAAGCAATCTGGACACAGCCATCCTGTTTTGCAGGCTCAGAAAGTTTAATAATAATGTGCCAGCTGGCCTCAGTTCCGTTCAGTTTCAGTGTAGAGTGTAGTCATCATGTCTCCTTAGCCTGATAGTGACTCACTTGTATGTGAAGTCTCTGGAGGTGCAACACGATCTCCAGTGAAACACAGTCTTCTGGGGTTTTGAGTAGGAGACGATTTTTTTAAGATTTAGAGAACAGCCTTAACCCCTTGCACACTTGTAATACAGAAACAAACATGAAATTAATGAGTTTTGGGACAATTTCAGTATTAAAATCTCTTTCCTTGCTTCCAGTAAATAATCTTTTAGACAAATAATAGCAGACAATCTTATTTAGCTGCACATTGAACAAGTATTGCAGTAAACTTCCTTTGATATGGCATCAGCCTCACAGATGGTTTCATTGTTTAAATAGTCGCAAAACTAATTTTGTTGCCAAGATTGTGACAAAACTGAGATGTATGAAAATATCTTCTGGTGTTCTAGATGCTGTTTTGTGCTTATGGTTAAAATATGCAAAGCCAACCAAAGTGGATAGAATGTCATAGTACATAAAAATGTTGCAAAGAATTAGTGAGTTTCTTCTGTTTTGATTTGGAGGGTTTTTTTCACCACTTTGATGGTGCTGGAGTCCCACATGAATGGCAGAGTCGGGGAATGCATGGAAATTTTTTAATTGTGTCTGTCTGTAAGTGCCAAATACAGTCAGAATCTCTTAAGAAGAGGTAGATAAGAATCTATGTCATATCCAGATCCACATGGTCCTGAGAGTTTGTTCTCTGCAAAATCAGTTTTGATTAGACCATTATTGAAAAAATAAACTACAAATTAAACCAGTATAGACTTCATTCAGGTGCAGAACATAATTTGTGTGGACTCCAAATGGTCAGTTGTGCAAAATGAGAGAAAGATTAAAAAAAAATAGGGAAGTTGTGATTTGTAAGTACAGTTTAGGAAATCTTTGTTCATTAAGAATCACAATAACACAAATCAAATTCAAGCCTTAGGAGACAAGTGCTTTAGAAATTTCAAGGGAAATTTTACACCAAATGTTCCAGCGGAAATGTCTAGAGAAATCTGGCCCCTCACTGCCACTGTTCAGTTCCTTGCAAAGTTATTACTTAGTGAAACAATGTTACAGGTTTCACTCTCAGCAATCTAATTCTCCTGGGAACAATCACTGATTGTCATAAAAAGACTAAACCTGTAACATTTGTGGTTTAATATTATTATTTCCTGTTTCTGATTATGTATTTAGTTAAAGGAATATAATGCAACTTTGCCACCCATTGTCTTTTAATGTAGAGTGCAAACAAAAAGAAGCACTTTTAACACCACAATACTTAATTTAGGATTGTAATGGATTTAAGTAACTTTACTCTAGATTCCTGCCCCTTTTTCCCATCAGTGCAGAAGGATTTTTAGCAGTGATCACACATAATGGACATAGGCACAACAGCCTGGTGTGAGTCAAACTTGAGGGCTTTTGAAGGAGCTTGTAAGATTTCTCATGACAAAACTGACTACAAGATAATTCCCATAACCAAAAACCACTTTAGAATGGATTTCCATGATGGGCCAAAGATCATTTCTAGAAATAGCACATATTGTCACCTAATAAATACAATATGTACTAAAAATATGTAAAAATATGTACTAAAATATGTAAAATATGTACTTACATTACAGAGATTTCAGAAGTTCTAAAGATGCTACTTCATTTTGCTGAGGAAAAAAATTAGGAAAAAAAAAACAAAAAAGCAAAATCAAAATAAATTTAAGATTTTGTTTATTCAGTCCCTAAAATACTATATTTTTTTCTAGTTAATTAGGATACCAAGAACAACATAATGTGAAATTGCATGTGTAGGATTTTGGCCTTCTTTCTGTTCCTGTTTCTCCTCTCATTTGTCCATGACCCCTTTTACCAGCTATTTGTTCTACCTACCATGTAAAAAATCTACTTCATAGAAAGTAGATGTCTTTGAGAAACTTTGGACTATGGCTTCATAATGTAGTTCATTTTGCTCTCTGAACTTGTTTTCTTCTTGATGCTCTTGATTCTTATTCCCATGCTGCAGCTGACAAGCATCTCAGTGGTGTTACCCACTGCAGCTTAGTCATCCTCACAAACATGCAACTGTGTATGTGTTGGAGGGAGATTTTTTTTCTTTTCAAACCCAGATCAATTCTTTTCACTTATTTATAAATTCAGTAAGCTGCTGTAAGAAAAAAGAGACTAGCTCAAAGCACTGAAAATAAGCAACAGAAAATCATGTTGTTGTGTTAAAACAGAGGTTTGGTGACAGAATTTGCTGTTTTAAAGAGAACTCTCTGTCTCACCTTGGCTGATTAAATATAAAACATGTGTTGCCTGTTGTGAGACACACACAAACACTGTTCCATTTAGGTCCACAAAGTGCTGCACATTGAAATGTATGTTACTTGAGGACTTCCCAGATAACAAGCATTTATAATTCTTCTATAGCTGAAGCTTTTGAGATGGCAAATTCTTGTCCTGCCCTTATACTGCTATTTTTCCATGCAGCCAGAGTGGTGAGCATGTTACATGCCACCCTTGTTGAAGAATGAGCCTGTAAATGCTAACCAGACAAGTGTCTTCCTAACTCCCATAGCTTGAGGATGCCATATCTGAGAACAAATGGGGAAAAAGTTTAAAAGGCACTGCTGAATTTCTGTTATCACAAGAATCTCTAACAATGGCAACAGAACAAAGTACTGAACTAGGTGAGGAAAAATATCATTCAACATTCCCTCAGGAAACTGGAAGGACTGCAGGGGCTTGAGAGTTGCAATGCTGTTATTCTTGCAGAATCCTCGTTTTAACCTGTATACAATTCTTAGCAGTGACTAGGGACAAGGACAGGACAGAACCTTTTTTCTGACACTGTAAGGAATGTGAAGAAAAATTAGTGGGCAAGACATTTTCAGGTCTTAACTAAATGTCTCAATTCCTTTCATTCCCAATTACAGGCACAGACAAGAGGCTTGTACGACATATTGAATTCCTGCTAAATATTTGCCCCATGAGATTGTAAGCAAGATAAAGTTTCAAGTATCTGGAGGCAATAGAATGCCACTTATGAAAGTGTTAAGCACAAGAGAATGGTTCTGGAAAGCTTGGCCAAGTCCACAGTCCCAAGCTTTGCTAAAAGCCACCACAGTGGGAGAAGTGAGGAAGTGCCTGTGCCAGAGCAGGGAGCTTTTGTAATGAGGGACTTTTTTTTGTAATCTGAATAAACAGCCAATCAATGTGAAAGGAAAAAAGAAGGAAAAAAAGAAAGAAAGAGAAAAAAAAAATTGGTTTTGAAATACTATTGCCTTGCTTTAATTAGTAATGAAGGTCTCTAGACATGGTGGCAAGCTGGTGTTAGCTGAAGATAAGTCACTATTAAATCATCAGTAGCGTATCTATTACTGAAGCTGATATTGTCCAAATTTATTCTGCCATTGCTTCTTTTCTTGTCTATCGTTCCTTAGAGGTTTTCCCTGACCTCTAAGTAGTTACGCTTGAGAACAGATATGTGGTACAAATGAGTCCCACAGTTTGTAATTCTCAAATAATACAGCAGATTAGACACTATGCATTAAGCTTTATCTGTTCAGATTTAAAGACTTTTTTCTTCTTGAATGTATTTTGCTGAAACAAAGAATTTTGAGTATATTTAACAAGGATCATTTGGAGTGTATCTACAAGATTTGTATTCAATGTTATTGCAACTTTTAAAGAAGAGTGGGCTCGTGTCTTATTTTCTTAAAATTACTGTCCTTTCCCTATATGGCAAGTCTTAATAATTCAAAATCCAATTTTATTTAGTAGCAATAATCATTTCAGAGAGTCTTGGGAGCAATAGAGAGTATGTGAAATCTCTTTCCAAATCTCTTTCCAGTTTTTATTCACAATTCATCTGTGCAGTTGTAGTATGTATCTTTTCTTGCCCTCAGTGTGTGATATTTTTCTTTTGCCTTTGTTACACTACCCCCATTCTCTTCTCTCCATGGAAACTACCCAATAGTTTATTTTTCCAGTAAGAATGCATCTCATTTTCAACCTCCTTGTAACTGTGATTTGTTCTCCTTTTTTTCCTAGCCTTGCCTTCAGCTGGTACAACATTTCTTCTGACCTGGTGTTTGCCTTTCAGTGTCTTCACAGTTACTGCATTTTAATCTTCATTTCTCAGATTGTGTAAAAACCTTCCAGTATCCTCTTAAAAGCTCTCCAGCTCTTGATCACTTAAGGAGTCCTACTCTGCATTTGCTTTATGTTCAATTACTCTAATTTGAACACGGGTAATCAGATTTGTATGCGGGTCTTCACGTAAGGTCATACCAGTTTCTTGTACTTACCCATTTGTTTGATAAGTACCTCTTTTAACACACAGAGATATTGTTGTTTTTTACCCTCATGTCCCCAGGGCCTTCAAGGAGAGGATGGACATTTTTTTTATGAATGTAGGTCTTTTGACTAATGAAATCCTCAAAAGTGGTCAGGTTACAAATAGATATTTTATTGGATTCATTTGTTATCATACCTGAGGTGATGAACTAGAGATTGTCTTCCAATTACGTTTTTGTTGTTGACAGCTTGGAAGCTTAATGATGTGGAAGGATAGTTGAGACCTTTGCTAGAAGGTCTTTCTCAGAATGCAAAGAGCAGACACTGTACATAATTCTGACGATTGTACTGACCAACTGGAAGACAGACCATAGAATGCACTGAACATTTTAGGGGAGATGGAAGGACATTATTTTGATATTTTTAAGAACATTACTAATAACTTTCAATTTTTGATTGCTGGCAAAGTTTCTATTTATAAATTTTCACAGCCTCAAATACTTTTATAGCCTTGGTCTGGACTGTCATGCTCCACTTGTTCTTCTCTTTCAGGAGAAATCTAAAAACTCCTAATATTGCTTGCTGATCTCAGTTCACCTAAGAAAGTGTGCAGTACATCTGTGGCAACATAAGTATAAGGAAATAGAAAGTTTTAGCTCTAACTTTAGATTGCCTTTGCACTTGAGAGCTTTCTGACATTGTTTGTATGATATTGACTTTTATGATCTTATAACCAATAGCAAGACATTTATTACATAATAAAAGTGAACACACTAAAAATAAAATCCATCAATCTTTGGTTATTACCTGCAAAAGAAAATTAAAATATCAATCTTAATGCAAAAGATGTATTAAAGTTTTAAAAGTGGTGTATACTCCTAAATGATTTTCATAGCTTTCAATTCAGTATAATTTTGCACATCCTTAGAGATGGACAGACAAGTTGGGTAAATGCTTGTAAAACCAGAAAGCTGTATCTTTCAAAAGTGATACAATTTAAGCATTTTATCTAGCAAATATTGCAGTGGTTCGTGTATGCACAAATAGAGAAATTAGCATGTAACAGGAAAGAAATTTCTTCTGATCTTCTGACTGTATATAAATAAGATGCAAAAATAAATCTAACAGTTTTATTTCTGTCAGCCAATAAATCTGGGTGGGTTTTTGTTTTGTTTGTTTGGATTATTTTAAGAAAAAAATTGCAACTAGGCCCAAAAAAGACAGTCTGAACAAAAATGTTGCCAGCAGAGAAATAGGGGACCATGTTGAATGCTGCAATAGAGAAGTATCTGTGCCATGTAGACCCTTGAACATTGCACTTGACACCTTGGGCTGTAAATATGCCTTAAGTATCAAGTATTCCATGACTTGCACTTAGTATATTTTTGGTTTTATGAGTAAACTCTTCCTTCCCCTAGAGTAAACCTAGTGAAATCCATTAATTTTTGGATGAAATAATTTTTAAGAAGGATGTAAATTTGATGTTAGGTAACTTGCAGACTGAAGCTTTCACAGGTTAGTTGTGTCTCTGTGGGTGTGAGTTTGTGCACATGTGCAAATGACAAACAATTTGGGACTACCCTTCTAGCAGTAGATTCTGGCCATCATTATTTGTGACTCTGGTGTTGAGAAAAATTTCCTCATTTCCTTTTGGAATGAATAAAGGTGAAAATTCTGTGCATGATTGACCATTAGGAACTTCACATTAGCTCTTCCAGTCTAATGTTGAACTAAAAGTTAAAACTTGGGAAAGATACTCAGTTTTCTGAGCAGAGACTTCAGTTTCAAGGCAATTCTTGCAAGAAAATTTTGCTTTTGTATCTCCTATTTTTGAGCTTATTGTGTTCATTTTTTACGAGTACAGTAATTACCTTCCTCAGAAGCCGTTTTCTTCTTCTGTGGCTGCAAGTACAGTTGAATATGTTTTCTATTTATGCATGAAATAGTAAAATGCAACTTCTACTGTAGCCATGTGGACAGGGTATTGGGGGCTGTGCCTCATACCTATTGAACATCTTGACATATGCCCAGAAATTTTATGAAGCCTTGATTTTCTCCACAGAGCTTCTGAAGTACCTGAAAGTGTTGTAATTCCAAAGCAGCCATTGGTATCAAAGTACTATCTCATTTCCTCCTAACTTATGCTTTTTCCTTTGTGTGTGGTTTTGCCTGTGGCCACCAATTTAAGGTAATGTTAGAAAATACTCAGAGGACTGTAGTAGAGGTACTATGGAACAGCAAAAAGTCAGCAAGTTTTCATTTGGCAAAACCTAAGCGCAACATGAAAAACTTTTCCAGCTGTTTCAGTAACAACAGGAAAAATAACAAATATAATATATCCTTGGAAAATCACGTAAAGATATTGAAATAAGTGGAGGAAAAACATGTAGAGAAATAGCTACGTGACAAGAACCCAGCTAATCTAAGTCCTGCACCTGCAAGGACACTGTCCTTGAGCGTAGCTCTGTTACCATAACAAGTGCTGTAGTTGAGACTAAAGACATGAGAAAAAGCAAATGTAACTCCTTTGTAATGAAGAAGCTGATATCTGTATATAACCAATAGACTGCTAACTTACAGAATATGCATGAGCTTTATTACTTGTTGTGTATAAAAGTTTGATGCTCTTTGCAATAAATGGAGCTTGCTGAACGCTCATATTGAGGGTCTTGAGCCTTCTCTGCCCCGAGACAAATGGCCAGCTGTGACAAAACATTTACTTAGTTCCTTTTCTTTCTTCTTCCCCCTTCGTATTTTTCCTAATTGGCATTTAGCTGCTTTCCGAATTGCTGCTGTCAAGTTCCAGCTACTGTGTGTGGCCTATATAAGCTGAGCAACTGGTTCACAGAAGGGTGAAGCTGATATAATTTCAACTGACATAAGCAGTTTGAGCTTTTTGCTGCTAAGGCCTCTAGGCGATCTTTGCAATCTAGTTGATGATTGTGACATCTGAGAGAAAAAGGAAATCTGTTATTTCTCCTGAAAATTATTGTCAGATTGGGCCTCTGAATATTAACTTCAGCAAAGGTTGGGAAGTTAATTTTCATGGTTTTATAACTGATTTCAAATCCAGATGTCTTATTCATGTAACAATTAATAGGAATTGGGCTGCCAGAGACCTCAAATCCATCAGGATTTATCAGAAAGTACCTTTTTTAACTCAATTTCTTAAACCAAAATAGAAAAAAAGATCTTACCAAGTCAGGACATTACATTGCCGGTACCATGATGCCACAAAGTGGCAGTGGCAGTGGGACTGTGAACACATGAAAAACTTTAGGCATTTCTTATTGCATATTTACAGACCCTTGCATTCTAGTGTGGAGAACATAGTAAGAAAATTGGGTGAAATAGTCCTTCAAAAGTTTATTCATTCCAGTGACAGCTACCATTTATATTTTGGTTTGGGGTTTTTTTCATTATCAACAACTGTTGATAAAAATGATGTTTAATTTTAGGTCGTTTCTCTGTTATGATAAATCAGAAAGAGGTGGATGATGAAGCCTATAAAAAAATGAAGGAAATTCTTTATAAATAAAAGCAGAGGATTACTATGTTTAAGATGCTGTTAATATTCTTTCCAGAGGCATGTGTTGCAAATAAATATAGATTTTAGCCTTAGGAAGAGTCTTGAAAAGGCTATATAAATAAATAATCTGATACATACCACTTAAGAATGAGTAATTTGTTAAGTATGAAATTATTTAATATCCTTTAATTGAAAATTCATATCACCAAGCTGTCATTTTTCTACTATTTTTTACAATCCTCCTATCTTGTAGCCTTTTGCTTCTGTCTCATAATAAATATTAGCATTACATTTTAGCATATAGATTTTAATGGTTTGAATGGTTTTCTGCAAAAATTAAAATGTGGCATGCACAGTTAGTTTGAACAGGAAGTTAAACCTTTGGCATTTTAGATCATTAATTATTTGCATTATGGATTTTGATTATGCGCATTTGTTAAAAATTTCTTCTGTCCAGGAAGATCAAGGTAGTGTATGAGAAAGGCCTATCTCTTAGGTCAGTTTCATTAATAAATCTTAATTAATAAGCAGTGCTACAGATTGACTTGTGCTAGGAAGTGAAGTCTATACAGGTTTTTATGTCTGTCAGAGTGGTGAAGATAGACATTCTACTTGAGGAGGAAATTGGAGAAAGACATTCTTGGTTATCCCACTGTGCATATTTTTGCTAAGACTAAATATCAAGACTACATAAATTATTCTCCACACACTGTAATTACATTTTTTTCCAAAATTGGAAAGGACTTGGGTGAAAAAAAAAAAGGATAGGAAGAATAGTGAGAGCACTCTAATGTTAGTTCTGTATAAAAAATCCATTATCTTAAGTGCTTCAGTGTAGTATAGTTTATAATAGTTCTCAATACACAGCAAACATCAAATTATTTAATGAATCAAGAGCCTGTGACTGCAATCTTATTGACAGTAGACCTCAGTAACTCTAAAGAAAAATATGGATCTTTTACTGAAAATTTGGCAATGAATTTAAAGCTTGATGGATGCATATGATAGATTTGGTTGACTAGAATCCTCATAATCCAAAGATTAAACTATTTTGTTCAATGTTAGGAACCTTCAAAGGATAATTCATCTTAGGTCTAGACTAGAAACAGTAAAACCTGCACAGATGAAATTGTGTCTATCTCAATATACTTCAGTCAAAGTTTTAGAAAAGCATATAAATAATGTAGTTGAATGCTTGATCTGGAGAAGTGGTGAAGTCCTGTGAACTATCACATGAATTATTGACTATGGCTGTCATTCTCAGATCCCTCATTTTTTACTGGGTTTTAGGAGGTTATGGTAAAGTGCGTGCCAATTTCAGGATGCTAAGTACCATTTTGTCTGAAGTTCTTGGCAGAGTTGGCGGTAAGAAGACGCAGGTAAACATATCCTAGGAGACTTTACTGACTGACTTGCTGCAGTACAGTTTCAACAGTTAGCCAGTGGCAGTTGTTATTTATATGGTAGATGTAGATTTTCTGTGATATGTTTCCTTGGGAATGCAGTTTATCAGAATTCATAGTAGCTTTAAATAATGATTATTTTTATTTTTCTGATAGAACACCCTCCTGTAAAAATAAAAGCTGGCTTTTGGTTTGTATAATTTTTTTTTGCTCCATGCATCAGATCTTTTCATGAAACTACTTCAATTTACAGCTCTTTGTAAAAATGTTTTGATTAGAAAATAACATAAATTTTTTTTTGTCTCAAATCGAAGTATTCTACTGTATCAAATGAGGTAACAATTGTTTTACTTTTTGGCTTCTACTGAACAAATGTTTGTGTTAACCTGTCATGGCTAAGGCAGCAAAAAGGGGAAAGTTTGAAAAGAGAGAGGTAGCATTTTCAGTAGTGCTAGAAATATGTAAAAACATAGAGCAATATATGCTGAAGCTTATAATAGCTAATAGTTTTCAGCTTTTTGGAATAAAAATCACTATCTTTATTCCAATTATTTTGATATTTTATTTTATATGTAAGCACTTTATTTTTATAATCAAGCAGTGACTTTTTTAACAATGTGAGTGAGCACATCCAAAGGAATAATCTATTTTGTTAACTCTGCTGAAACAATACAAAATAATCCAGGCATCATAATGTGTGCTTCTACCTTATATAGCTATTTACAAACAACCTCAATTAGTTTCCTTAATTCAAGAAATCTTAGATCTTTGATCTGCAATGTGTAGAACATATGTCTAACTCATCATTCATTAGATTCTTAGGTGATTTTTGTTTCCTTGCTAATATTTATGGAATATTTTGGTATTTTTATAATGAAATAATGTTGTAAGTAACGGTGTTCTTGCTTCTAATTTGATTATCTTTATGTTTCTTGACCTTTTCAAAATTTTTTTATATAACTTGGTTTGTAAATTAGGTGTAATTACTATCACTTAAATGCTACTGTGACTAACTGAGTAATGAATTAAGGGCGTGCATTCACTAATTGAACTTACATGGTATAATGGGGCATAATTAGTATTGATATATTGATATAAGGCTTTGAACCATTCTGAGGACATGTTTGTATTGAGTAATTAACCTCCTCAACATGCAGATTACAGGTTGGCATGGTTATGTTTATTCTGCAGATGGGTAGAGTAAAGAGAAAAAAGAACTATAGGGTGAAAGAATTTGTTCATTGAACAAATGTGGCTTGCGAAGTGATACCTGAATTATATGTGAGCTTTTCAGACCACCATTTCTTTGATGCACGTTTCTCTTCTGTGCTCTGTTCATGATGCATTTTAGTTCCCTGCACTTATTTGCTCTCCTCTAAGGGAAATTAAAGAATTTTAATTTGTACTAGTTTAGTGAAAGGAACAGTGTGCCATTAATGACTTTAAAAGAAGTTTGAGAATAAAACCAATTGAATTTTCCTTCATCCCTACACACATCTTTGGTTTTTTGTAGGTGAAGGAGTATTGTCTATAAGATGATAACTTGTTCAGACAACATCATTCAAATAACTAATAATTATAAATGGTAGTAAGTTTCTCCAAGGAAAAAAATGTGTCCATTCATATTTTCCCAATGTCACTGCTTATTTCCCTTGATATTTTCTGATTCTTTTAAAAAATACTAACTAAATTTATTTTCTAGAATGTGAACTAATATGAAACTAAGAAGAAAATCAAACTTTTTTTCTATACTTGGGGCTTTAATTTACTGTCAGAGAACTATTTATTATTGCACTATTTTAAATTGCTCTTTCAACACCTAAATGAAAACTGTACATGAAAGGCTTTCTACTGCCTGCACCTAAAATTATGTTGTATAAATATCTTTGCAATATTTATAAGGTAGAATTAAATAAACAGTTCTTTCACTCCATTCAAAGAAAATCAGCAGGATATGAAGAACGCTTTTCTTTTAAATAGATCTGTAAAGAACTTCGTTGAAGGACTGTTAAACCAAGATCTGAGTTTGAAATTAGCTTTGAAAATGATGACATTATTAAAAGATGAAATGTTTTGCACAAGTATATTCCATAACCTAATTTCACCTTGTTTGTATAAGGAATCATGTTAAAAAAAAAAAAAAGGAAGCAAAACTGATGCCAAATAGTTAAATATAATTTTTAGACAAGTATTATTATTTCATTCTGCAAATTTTAACTGTAGTGTATTTCATTCTTTCTTTTGGCAGTATTACCTAGTCATACATGTGGCAATCCAGGAGAAATACCTAAAGGAGTACTTCATGGAGCCAGATTCAACATTGGAGACAAAATCCGATATAGCTGTATCTCTGGTTACATCCTCGAAGGCCACGCCATGTTGACATGTATTGTGAGTCCTGGGAATGGTGCATCGTGGGATTTTCCTGTTCCTTTTTGCAGAGGTAAAAAATAAAAGCATGAAATATCTTTTAAATACAAACAGCAGATTAAATAAATTTGTTTGGAAGTGTTTCCCCCCCCCCCTAATTTAAAGCATACTAATGTACTCTCTAAAAATTGACACCATTTAAATTGTAATAACTCAAGCAGTGACACTCCAGAGTCTGCATTAAGAGATAGATATAATCTACTCATCTTTTTTTCTTTCTGTTTATGTGGGCCATAGCTATATCAATTTCATGACAGGATCTGGCCAGGAAAAAAGCTTCAGTGATATAAATTTTGAAGGGTGGTCCAGTCTCTTTGAGTCCTACTCCTGCTCAGAGCATGGATAACTTCAAAGTTGTGTCAGACTGCTCAGGGCTTTGCCTAGTTGAAAATTTAATATCTCCATGGATGAAGATTCTAAAGTCTCCCTGGAAACCTGTTATGGTTCCCAGCTGCCCTCATTCTCACATACAATTTAAATCAGAATTTTACAGATTATGTCTACTTCCTCTTCTCCTGTTGTGGGTCTATGAAATTATTTTATTTCCATTCTGGCTCTTTCCTAAACTTAGCAGTGCTGTTAGGTTTTCCCATATCCTCCACTTGTCCAGTCTGAAAAATCCTTTTCCTTCATCCTCTTGTCTCACACACTGTGTTCTTCAGCATCTTGAAGTTTTACCGCCATTCTCTGGACTTATTCTAGACTGCCAATGTCTCTTTTGTGCTGAAGGACCCTAGGCTGGACAAAGCATTCTAGATGGGGCCTCCTAAGTGTCAAGCAGGTGAGCTCTCTCTCTTTAGCTGCTGGCTGTGCTCTTGGTTATGAACCCCATACAAGGCAAGCTTCCAACACTGCAGAGGTGCACCATACACTCAGCCTGTGTTTCACCAGGACTTTGAGTCCTTTTGTCAGAGCTGCGACCTAGCAAATAATTTCTACATGGAATGATCCTGGTCTGGGTATAAGTCTTTGCATTTCTGTTTTGGAATTTCATGAGATTTCAGTTATTTTTCCATCTTGTTAAATCCTGCCATAAAAGTCTGTCTGAATGGCAGTCCTGCCCTTCAAGACATCAGCCCATGATATCCTGTTGAAATCTGCTGGTTTGATCAAGGTGTTGATTCCATAAATTGCCTTTTTCACTTCCCTCAAGATATTCAGTGAATGGTTATGGTAACCACAGCTGCTGTGACTCATCTGAATGCTCTTTGCTCATACATCAAGTTGGCCTGTCCAGCACCTACATTAAAAAAAATGTGATATCAGGTATCTTGTAATGCATTTGCATTACTTGCCTTTCTGCTATGCTGCCATTCCCAGAGATGCTGGGATGGTTAAAGTCTCTGATGATAACCAGACCTTGTGTCTGGGAAACTTCTAGTACTTTAACAGTTTTGATCACTGCTCAATCAGAAGACCTGTAGCAGATATTCACAATAGTGACCTCCCTCTTGACTTTTACGTCCCATTCTAGCCTACAGGAGCTCAAGAGCTAATAGCCTATAGTGCAGCAGAGAGAGCTTTGTTAATTCAAGATCCTACTTTGTGTAAGCTGCAGCCTCTCCTTTCTTTCCCGCATTTCCTGAGAGTCTGTGTGTATCCATTGGAGCCCTCCATTCAGGTGAACTTGTCCCACCACAGTTCTGTGACTGTATATGCACTTTCAGTTTGTGCAGTGTGCATCCCACGGAGCTCATTTTTGCATACAGGCACTTCAAATGGCATCATGTTTCTTTGTGAGAGGGAGGGAGAGAAACATTCATTGTCTTGTCCCCATGACTTCTCCCCTGGGCCTGTTCCCCCATTTGCCTTTAGGTTTTGGCTTTTGCCCATAACAAACTCTCTTCACTAGGTCAGCAGAACTCTTGCCCTGTTCAGCCAGGCAGATCCTGTGTCTCCCCTCCTGTCCTCATTCCTTCAAGGGGACCCTGTGATCAAAGAGGTCAAAGCCCTCTTGGCCAGCACCAGCTCCTTAGTAAAGTGCTGTTCTGCTGGAATCTGATGCTCCTACCTGAACTTTTGCCCTGGTATTAAGGAGAATCCCTCTCGTCTCCTGTGCTCTTCAGCCTGTTCTCATGCTCTGTGGACACCCTTTCCTGCTGCTGCTGCCACTCCCTTGGCAGTGTTATTGGTACCCATGTGGATGAGCAACAAAGGGAAGCTGTTTTATCATGTAATGGTTACTTGTGACTGAGGGCTCTTGTATCGTAATTCTTCACAGGAAGGAAATATTTTATTCTTTTCTGCCCTCCAAAAAAAATTCAAGGGTCACTAATCAAAAAACTCAAAGTATTTTGGCCAGGCCTGTTTTTGTCCTTCCAGTAAGAAGTAGCAAACAGGTGTCAGAAAAATAAACCTAAGTTCATGGTATCATCAGTGTCTACACAATACTTCTTATATTTCTGCAGATACTGTCTGTTTTGGCACTATTTGCCTGCATGCAAATATCTTTCACAAGATTGAAATTCCATCCATAATTTAAAATTCTATGAATTTAACCTTTAAAAAAAAAATCAAGTGGGATCCTAAACCTCCTGCAGATCTTACATGAAATCCAAAGAATTCTGTGCACAGTCTGAGAAGAAATGAAGATCATAACAGAGAAGTTATTTAACAGTTAATGATATATGAGAGCTAAGACATTGCCTCAGTGAATTTTTAGAATTCATGCAGAATGTGGATTTGATGAGAGATTTTAGACATTTCTTATTTTATTTCATTTTATCAGTCTGGAGCATATGCCATGAGGTAGCCCTTTGCATTCTCTATGAATTCAAGCAAGACATGTTCCCCTATTGTTTCTCTAAGAACCTTGATCTTTTCCATGAAAGCATCTTTTGTTACAGTTCTGTTTCCAGATGGTATTCTTCTTTCTTGTCATCATAATCTAATTTCATGGCACACATTCAAGATAACATAACAGAGTTAATAAAGCTCTGAGGCTTACTAAGAAATCATAACAGCCTTGTTGCCTGTGGTATGTTTCCCTAGTTTTGCTGATACTGAAAAAATACTACTTTCTTCAGTTTTGTTGCATAGTAATTCCAGAAAAATTAAGAAGCTAGTGTCCCATAATTTATACATTGTCCAACTGTATAGCTGCTGGTTTTGCTAGAATAATTCCTAGTAGATTACTGTCTCCTGGAAGATATAGACAGCATTGAGTCTTGTCTTTGCCATTTTATTCCTCTGGCTGCTGCTCAGTTTCAGAAATTCTCCTTTTAAGTATAGCCATAGGAAGAGTGGTGGAGCTGGACTGTGCTGAAGGCTTGTTGATGGCTTTGAATGAACTCTGAACAGAAATCAAATGAGTCAATGAAATTTTTAGAAATTTTAGACAATTTTACTGTCAAGACATTTGCTTTTTTTCCCCTCTTTTTTCTCTTTTTTTTTTCTTTCAATAAAAATCATAGATCCCCCAAATAGGGAACAATCCCCAGAGAAAAGTTTAAATGTAAAAGATGAGGTAATCCTGAAAGATGAGCCAATTATTAAAACCTAGTCCTGTTTTTTCATAAGGTAAATAAGAGCAACTGTGGACTTTTGAAGTATTATAAGAAAGCTGGGAAGTTTACTTTGAGTTTCTGCAAAAACACTGTCTAGGTATATACAAATACACTTACAAATTATACTTTTGCATACTTACAAGAGATTCAATGGCCGACCTATTTCTTGTAATATGTTCTTTTTCCTAAGAATTAAAAAGTTGTTTGTTGTCTCAATCTCAGCTACAATAATTGTGTCATCCAAAACATTTGCCTTCTTTGTCTTGAGGTTGAAATACTGTGCAGTACAATCTGAAACATTTTAAAGGTTAATTTCATTCTCTTCAGTAGTTCCACTAATAGCTGATTTATGATATGTGACTACTTCTAAATGAACTTTGTATAATTAGGTTCTCAATTCTCAGTAATTTTGAGAATCCCTAGTTTATTATAGTTGCATGAGTCAAGATTTTTATGAAGCTAACATTAGGAATACAAATTACATTAGTGATATTACAACAGTAAGCTTTTTCTCACAATAAAAATAGCTGAGAAGGAAAGAACATGTAATATATTATCATTAAAAATACACCCATCTATTAGAGGGAAAATAAAGAAGACAATAAAGTAAGAAAGATCCTATTTCAGAAAATTCCAAAAGCAACAAGTAAAAATTAATCAGGTTTCAGATTTAAGAGCTATTTTTGAAGAAATATTGTGGTCAAAATATATATTTTTACATGCACACACATAAACACATATACTTATGTATGTCTAAAATTGAAAAAGGTATTCCTTCATAATGGATGAAAGGAAAAAGAGTCTGTGATTCACTTAGAGTAAAATAAAACTGAATATAGAGATGCAGAGCTGATGTTTTTAAAAAAAATAGCAAAGAGAAATTGATGATTTTGTTGTTATCCATACCTTCTGAGGTAGCGAGCAATTCTGTTATAATTTCTTTTCAGCCTCTGATGTTTAGACAAATATTGCTTTATAAGTTTAAGGAAGAGAAAAAGATCCCATATTTATCCATGTTTACAATTATAAAAAATTAAAAAGGAAAATAAAAAAAAAACACTTTCCAATAATTTTGCTTACTGATGTTACATTACATGATAAAATGAGAATATTTTCCTTATATCCACCCTATAGTCTCTATTTCTGACAGTGACATAGTAGATTCCTGTCTGAGCAATTTTGTGCACTTCCAGGATAATCTGATTTGGTGCAGCATTTACATTGAGATGAAATTTGGAAAAAGCCCTCATTGTAACTAGTCAAATAAGAAGCCAGAGGGTGTTCCAGGAAAAGCAGATAGGAAAGCAGACACTGCGTAATTTCTTACATGGTAGTGCAGGATTAGGAGATCATACCCAAGAGATTTAAGGACACAGATACAAAGTAGTTTTGTATGTCTGTATGTGTGTGTGTGTATGTACAGATATATATTTACACATACATCTATCTGTATTTAGATGTTCTGTTTCTAGCATGTGGCAGTAGGTATGACGGGACCTGATAAAAAATGAAAAGATGCCAGGTCAAAGCTTGATCTTTGAAATAAGGAGCCTGGAAGCTGGGAACAAGTGAAAAAATGAGATGATCAGCACAATGGAAACATAGCAGAGGTATCCAGAATGATGCCAAGTCAAAGAATGGAAAGAAAAACTTCAGCCTGACCATAAGCAATATGAGCAAAGTTAAGATGGGAGAAACATTCACTTATTAAAATGAAAATCAAACCTCACAGGGAGTCATAAAAAAATGAATTTGATAAATGGCCATAGAGTTCTGAGAATAACAATTAAATTTACTAATTTTTTTAAAGTGAAATTTTCAACAATCATTAATTTGGTCTCACAGAATTCAACTTTTTCTCTTTTTGCTTTAAAATTAGGACTTTACTGTTCATTTGTTGTAGGCTGTTGCTTTAAGGGATCATTATCAGCTTCAAAAACATATTATCAAGTGAAGGATAATAATTTGAAAACAGTTTAGGATACTTACATGAAAATGAAGGTAATACTTACAAGATATCCTGAAGACTTATCTTTTTTTTTGGGGAGAGAGGGTATGAGATTACTGCTGATTAATTTCTGAACTCCTTAATTTAACTGTCTTCTCTTAAAACCACATTTTTGCCTAAAAAATGTGTTAGAGTTGGGGTTTTGATTTTAAGTTTGCTCAAGTACAAACTATCAATTCAGAAAATAACTTTTCTGTCAGCAAAGCAAATAAATAATCCATCACTATTTCTGTATTATTTGAAGTACGTAACTTTTTTGACTAATAGATCGGATATCCTGTCCAGAGTGAATGGAGAAGAAATGTCTTTATAATATAACAAACTGATGTGATGGGATAAACAATTAAAAGTTACTAAATAAAGCAAAATTTTACCAATTTAAAAAAAAACCAGAGCAATATTACCCATCTGTATCCAGTATTCTCAGGGCCCATAACTGTGGAATGACCCCACTGAGGTCTGCTTAGATCAAGCTCACTGGAATTTCAAAGCTAAAATGTTCTAAGTAATGCTGCAGCTGAAATGGTTGCCCACAGGTCCCTAAACAAACTGCAACACAATTTTTGTGTTTCTATTTTGTACATGTTATTAGCTTCGTGAAAGAAATATGATGATTTAATATATGTAAAATAGATTCTGTTTTACTAAACCATAATAATTTCTGAAATTTTACCCAACCTCCCCAAAATTCTACTTAGAGAGCAATCCAAATTATTTTGAAGTGCCCTTTGACAACCATGTAGATAGAAATAAAATTAATCTTAGATGCATGGTCTAATGAGTATTTAATTTATGTGAAGTTGATCAACAGCAAGAGGAGAAATTGAGAAAGGGAGGCAAACTGATTAGAGCACTTAGCTGAGAGATGCAGTGCATCTGGATTCAAGTGATGATAGAAAAACCCCAAGCAACTTCTATTAAGTTTCCATTTTTTCAACACAGAAAAGAAGCAGAGATGTTGGTTTTACCTATTCAAAATCAAGTCTGTAAAAATCTAAAATAGTAAGGAAGATAAGGAATTAGAGTGTATATTTTGATGGTTAAATAGCTGTCTGCCTATTGGAATTAAATTAGATAAGTGAGCTATCAGATGAATGCATAATGCTACACTATTGTAACACTGTGATGTGTTTGGTCATTCTGAATCTGTGGTTTAGCAGCTTGACAGTTGGCAATGATATATTAAAATTTTCTTTTAAACTTTTCATTTATATAATATGCTTGTTTTGATGTTTTTGTCAGTAAGACATTTTAAAATGGTAATTTTAAAGTCCCATTTTAAAAAAGCTATTACCAAATTTCTCATACTATCCTTTTTGAAAATATACAGAGCATGTGTTTGTGAAAGTAGTCATTCATCTTTATTTCACAGATGTGTTCTCTGTACTGAAGATTTTTTTAAATGAAGTACAATTATCTACTTTCTCACAAACTACAAAAAAACACAATTTAATAAAGAATTAAATACATTGTAGAATCATATAGTGTCTCAAGTTGGAAGGGAGACATAAGGATCCTTGACTCTAACTCTCTGAATGCCTAAAATGAAACCACATGGCTAAGAAAGAGCAATATTGCGATGCTCCTTGAACTCCAACCAGCCTGTGCCATGACCATTTCCCTTGGGAACCTGATCCAGTGACTGGCCGGTCTCCCAGTGGAGAGCCTTTTCCTGGTGTCCAGTCTGAGCTTCCCCTGACACAGCTTCATTCTTCTCCCTTGTGTCCTGTCCATGGTCACCAGGCAGAGGTCAGCGTCTCCCCCTCTGCTGCCATCCTGGAGCAGTCGCAGAGGGTCACGAGGCCATCCCAGGCTGGACAAGACAAGGGACCTCAGCCACTCCTCCTAACTCTTGCCCTCAAGACCTGCTCTGCACACACTGATAGGTTGATGTCCTTGATAGACTGAGAAATCCAGAAGTGCACACAGTGCGTGAGGTGGGGCCATTCCAGAGCTATCCAGAAGGGGACAGTCACCCCTGCCCAGCTGGTGATGCCCAACACGCGGCAGGGCACAGCTGGCCCTCCTACCTGCCAGGGCACTGCTGACTCATGTTCAACTTTCCATCAACCCAAACCCCCAGGTCTCCCTGCATGGATGTGCTCTCCAGCCTCAATAAAGAAAGAATTTTCTCAGAGAAGCTTTTAATAAGACTTGCTAAATAATTTAGGCCCATGGTTCATTTAGAATCCTCTAAGGCTGCAATTTTCTTTAATTGATAAGACTTATAAAATGTGACTCAAACTGACAATATGTCATTTGATGATGATTCATAAAATATCATTCAAGTTTTAATTGCACCTGTGCTATTGCTAGTGATAGATAAGGAAATGACTACTAATGACATAAGAAGAAAAACTTTATTACTATGAATTTTATGTTCTTTAAATCATCACTATGTTTTTATCACTTATGTTCAAAGAGTAGTGTAGTAATGTGATTTTCCACATGAAGAGCTTTCAATATAAACTTCAAGTGGAAAGGCCAATTCAAATATTCAAATTCAAATTTTAAGTTAATTTTGAAAGATTCATAATAAATTTTGATAGGTTAGGTTAGTGTTGAGGTTTTTTGCTTTGTTTTGATTTTATTATGCAATAAATGTTATTTTATTTGCCTAAACGTTTTATAATGTGGTGTATTAAAAAAGATACATAGAATACAGAACGTTGCCCTCTGGAAAGCATTGTGTGGTGACAAGAGAAAAGTCCTGTAAAAAATGATTTAATGTTCAAAAGGTACCTAAACAAATTCTAAGGAAGATTTTTAAGATACTGGTTTTGTTGTTATTACATCCTTGGCTATTTGCCCATCAAGGCATGGATCTCACTTGTAGCAAGATTCATTTATGCAAAATACAGCTTACTAAAATTGCCAGATTATTATTTTTGTTGAAATTACTATTTCTAGCTTGAAGAAAAGATGAAAGATTTTTCATTGACTTCCACAGTGGTACTTCGCATTTTTTGCATGCATAAACTTGATGGATATGTTTATCTGTTTTATCTAAGCTACACATCTATACATTATACATATTTTTTGTCAAGTGGTGCCAGCCATATGTTTTTGCATGTGTACTTTATATGAGATGCATATTCTCTAAATTCAGAGCACTTAATTCCTGACTACTGTGAGATCCAAATGTTTGTAGCTTTATACTTCAAGTAGTCATTTATGCTGATACAAACAGCACTTTGTGCAGTTGCTTACAACTTGAAAATAACCATAAGTGTTTGGAATTAATTACTTGCACAATTCAAAATGCAATTTGTAAATCACATAGAGTTTGAATTCATGAAGCCTCAGGCACTATCTGCTATCAAATTACTGCAAGCACAGTGACGCACTAGGATTCCTGAGCAGTAACTCTCTCAAATGCATAACACAGAGAAGGCCATGGCCAAAAATGACAGTCCAAGGAGGCCAGCTCACTCTGGGACCAGCTGTGTGAGACCAGGCAGTGTCCCATCCTCTGAGCAGTGAGGCCACATCGTGCCTGCCTGCACTCACTTAAGCAATGCATTATGCTTTACTATTCAACAGCCTTGTTGCCTTAGCCTGTGTGCTGCTTGTGATGAAGGAAATACCCAAAGCATATCTGCCAGAGAGTAAATGCTCTCTGCTTCAGGCTGGTTTCTGTGGTCTCACCTAGCTGACCAATGTTCTCTTTCTGTTTCTGTGTTAGCTTGACTTCTGGCAAATCTCTTCAGGATGGTGTTGTGAATAGATTAAAAGGCTATGCATCCCTTTGGGCAGATAACTGTAGTAGTCTGAGTTCCTTTGGCTCTCATTGGTAATGCGCAGTGTATAAAATTAGATTTTTGCATGTGGTTGCCAGTAATAATAAACTACATTTCAGCTGTAAAATTCTGAACTTAAGAGCTCAAAGATTATTCAAGGGCTCTGTATCAGGAACAGTGAGAAGTATTGTATTTACCACTTTTAAGCACGTAACTTAAAGTCAATATAAACATTGAGAGATGGTATAATTGAGGATGCTGTCATTAAAAAAAATTAACAGTAACAGCTATTACCAAAGAGATATGGATGACAGGATTTTGCTCATCTTGCTGATTACCCTGAATGGGAAAAGTCTGCCTTCTAGCTTTCAAGAATACAGGTGGAACTGTTGTGTGTTAGAGACTGAAACTTTAAAGGGCAGATACAGGATGTACAGCATTAATTTGTTTTTTCTTTTCTGGCCTGGATGATGATCTGAAATGAAGTGCTAGAAAGTTATTAAAAAAAATAAACAAAACACAAACAAATAAAGAAAGCAAAGCTGCAGCAAAAACAAAAATCCCCCAAAACAAATACACAAACACACACAGAGACACAAAAAGACTGGAAAAAAAGAGAAATTTTAGATATTATTTAGTAACAAATCTCAATTCTCCTTTCTGATTTATTATGGATTTACAGTAGTTTTCAAATTATTTTAGTCTTTGAATGTGTTATGCACCAGGATTTTACTTGGATTCTCAGCTTTATCCACGGTCCTTTAATTTTCACTTCCTTTCCCCCTTTCATTCCTCAGTGGCACAATGGCCCTTTCAATATACACTGTATAAAAAGCCAGAAATTGAGGAAGGAATCACAGAAATGGCCTGATTTTACCAACAAAAAAGAAATCTTTTAGGAAAGTCAATCTACTCTACCTGTATTCCTTCATTTTAAAAATGACCAAACACTTATAAATATCAGGATCTAGAAAGTAAGATATGAAATTTATTGAAAAAACATGACCTCCTCTGAAAAAATTGTGTTCCAAGAAATTAAATTAATAAAGCTTTAGTAGCCAAGGTTACGTTACATTTGTGTACATCAAAATTTACTTTTGCATGTAGAAGCATAAAGATCGTGCCATTCAGGAGCTTTCTCTCTTCTTTTTAGTCAAATTGATGCTCTATACATTACTTAAACATTAAAGAAATTATTCTGTTTCTGCCTTTTTTAAAATTCTTCCTTTTACTTCTGTCACTTATTGGCTATTTAGTCCCTTTTAATAGTCTCCTTTTTCTAATGTCCAGACCCAGCATTCTTCTTCCTTTGATTAATGAATCCTTTTTTCCTTCAAATATTCCTTTAAAACACACTTTCACTGACAGGCTTTCAATTATGATTGAGAAGAGCAGCTCCACTCCTACACTTTTCTGTTGTCTTAATTAGCTATTCAATTATTATCCTAATTGGACTATAAGTACCTCGTGGTATGCACCTTGCCAAGCTATGTGTTTTTGAATCTCCATGTGAACTTACAGTATGCAAATAATACCTAATGATAGTAGCAGTAAGTAAAGATGATAAAAGAGATAAAAATAAAATGCTTCTCTCCTGATCCTTCTCCTATGCAGAATTTTTTTAATTACTGCTTCTTTGGCTTTCATTGCCACATTATCAAAAAGCAAAAGCCACCTGATGAATTTTTAATTTCTTATGTCAATTAATTGTACGGATGACATATTTTCTTGGGGTTAGCAAGGAAAATACAAGATATTTGCTAAATACTTTGGCAAAATATTAAATAACATTCAAGATTTAGGAGAAAAATCCTATGCTTTTCATTTAAAAAATTTGTTAATAATCATTAAAAATATTCATTATTGACTGATGGCAAAAACAATCTTCTGAATTCATTTGTCATCTGTAAACATCCTGATTCAGAACAAAAAAAAAAAAAAAAAAAAAAGGGAAAGAAAGAAAGGATAGTATGATGTTATTAATGCTTCCTAGTTTAGGACAGTGAAAAATAGAAGATTTTTTTTATCTGCAGGTTTTTACCTTTTTTTTTTTTTGTTATAAGAAATAAGTGAAAGAAAATATTTGTTCAATATTTTTAAATTTGTATCACAAAGAGTCTAACTGTTTCTGTGATTTTGTGCCCAGTTCTCTTTTAGGTTTCTTCTGTGCACACATTCACAGAGCCAGGTTCTCCAAATCAGCACATAATAGGTGTCCCTGCTAACCTTCATTCTTTTTTGACCTGGTGCTGAAGTGACACCAACAAGAAAAAAAAGTCAGAAAACCCAAACCAAAAACCTCTGCTGCTTAAAGGCCAGACATTCCATTCACCTAGACATTATTTTATTTCTGTGTGTGCATATTTATGGGTCCTCAGTGAGTAGAGAAGATCTGGGTTTATAGCAGAAACAAGGACGGTGCTTCGCTTGTTTGAAGTGCAGCTTCATTAGTAATTGATATTCTGTTTGTCAGCTGAAGGAGCTTGTGGAGGGACACTGCGTGGGACAAGCGGAACTATTTCAAGTCCACACTTCCCTTCTGAGTATGAAAATAATGCTGATTGCACCTGGACCATATTGGCTGAACCAGGAGACACCATTGCTTTGGTCTTTACTGACTTCCAGTTGGAGGAAGGATATGACTTCCTAGAGATCAGTGGAACAGAAGCACCATCAATATGGTAAGTCAGAGATCTTTTAATGATATCACTTCCTGTTTTTCTTTTTTTTGGTACCTAACTGAAAAGATATCAGAGGATATTTAAGATATTTTCTACCTGTCAGCAATGACTGGTTCTCGTGCTTCTTTTTTGGTCCCTTTCACCTTTTAGAACTGAAAAAATAAATAGTTTCCTTCTGTTTCTTTCCACATCTTTGTCCTTCCTCCTATTTTCCTCCATCTACTAGGGTTATATTTGTATGGTATCTTATCAGTGAGCATTTAATTCATGTTACATATTTGAACTTGGTATAAGAACACTTTCTGATGTTATGTCTTGAATGACATATTGTACTTCAGCAATGAAAGTAGTGAGCAAGTGAGCCTGAGTAAAACAAATATACAGACAGCTAATAGATGGCATCTTATTCTAAACAGGCTGTAATTCAGTCTCACTATGTGTATGTGTGTATGCAAGCATTACTATCTTATGTTAGCTGATGTTAAAACCCTTTTCTTAGCAAAATTAGGGATTTGTAATTGTAATACTAAATCTATGTTCTTTGTACTAAGTAAAAGAGGATCATTCTGCCTGTGGGAATGGATTCAGTTGTGGAACAGTTTGTATTATAATTTCTTTGCAGCCTACATATGCAGGTTTTTCATCCTTTTCTCTCTGAGAATGTCTTGTGCTTGACATATGCACTATTGCTATAAAATTTAGCCTAGAAAAATGTAGATATTCTCAGATGACTGATGATTATTATCATCAGAATGCCTTTCTACAGATAGGAAGCAATCCTACTATTATTTTGATGTCATAACTGGCTAGACAGTGCAATATATTGATAATTGTGAAGTTATAGCTAGCACCTGATCTTTTGAAAATCTATCAATAAAAATGTGTGGTAACTATACTTGGCAACTATATGAAAACTTTGGTTTAAAGACACATGCAAATCTATGCCACTGATTCCAAGATGATTTTTGCCTTTTGTTTTATATAATTTTTATATAACTTGTATGTATCCTCAGTATTCTTAGCATGCATACTTGTATTTCCTTAAGTCCTATAACTTAGCATAGACCTAGTATTTTGTTAGGCCAGGAGATCAAACACCCTAAAGGCCTTGTAGTAGGAGGCCAGAAAACCCCACGCTATCTTGGGAAACCAAGGTCCTCTCCAGAGCATATCCTGTAAACTAAATATTTGGCCTTCCAGAGGGGAATTCCTCAAATGGAAGAATATCATGACATTCATCCAAGCCTCCCATTGGGGAATCTTTGTTAGATATGCTCATTTGTGAAGTCTATAAATTGTATGTACAGTCTATTGTGTGTGTGCATCATCACAGCGCATTTCACCTTGGCAAAGTGGTGCACCATAATGATCCTTATTAAAATACCAGAGCAAAACCCCCTTATCCCATAGCCCTGTCTGGCACTCAATTTTTTAAGACCATCTCACAGGATGACTCTCCAGCATTTCAATGCAAAAGTGTAATGGCAGTCAGTGAAGCAGCTTGGTATCAAATGAAGTGCTCATGTCTGAAGTACAATGTATGAATACCCCCTTGCCTCTCATGCACAGACATGCACAACAGTCATCAATGTAAAGTCTTCTCCTTAGGGCTTCTGAGGATCAGAAACTGAAATCTTGAAGGGGAAGAACTAATGCAAGTTTGCTACATAAAAGTATGTCCATTCAATTTCAAGAGACTCCACTAGGCATTTTTACAACATACTTGTGCTTTTGGTTTCTGGTAATAGATGAAATAGAATATGAGCAGAAGGCATTGGAAACATTCTACATTGGAAACATTGATCTCATGCAATATTGGTCAGCTTTACTTTGGAACAGAGATATAATAACAATTTTATTTCTCCTAGAATTTAATCTCAACATTTTTCTTGTTTTCTGTGGTATTCTGGAGGTCATTATTTAGCACTGATCACTAAAACATGGATTTATTTTGTATTTCTAAGATCATAGAATCAAAATTTAATTTGGGTTGGAAGGAAACTTAAAAGACCATCTAGTAATACCCCTCTACTGTGATCAAGGACTTCTTTAACTGGATCAGCTTGCTCAGTCCTGACCTTGAATGTTTCTGGGTGTAGACATCCAGCACCTCTCAGGGCAACTTTTTCCAGTTCTTCACTGTCAAAAAATTTCTTCTTTATATGCAATCTAAATCTACCCTCTTTAAAATCATTACTCCTTGTCCTGTCAAATCAGGTTGTGCTAAAAGAAATCTGTTCCTCTCTTTCTTATAAACCTCTTTTAAGTACTGAAAGGCTGAAATGAGATCTTCACAGAGCCTTCTCTTTCCATCTGAACAGCCAAAACCCTCTTCTTATATAAGTGTTCAAGCTTTCATTCATTTTTGTAGCCCTCATTTGTACTTGGTCGAACAGGTCCATGTCTTCCCTGTGCTGAGACGCAGAGCTGGATGCAGCACTCCAGGTGGGGTCTCACCAGAGCAGAGGGGCAGAATCCCCTCCTTTGCCCAGCTGGCTGTGGTGTTTTTGATGCAGCCCAGGACACATTTGGCTTTTAGGGCCATACATGGGAGCTCATGTCCAGCCTCTCATCCACCAGCACTCCCAAGTCCTTCTTGGCAGGGCTGCTCTCAGTCTGGATTAACACAAGGGGTTGCTCAGACCCAGATACAGCACCTTACACTTGGCACTTTTGACCCTCATGAGTTTTCCAGGGATCTACTTCTTTTCAAGCTTGTCCTGGTACCTCTGGATGGCATCGTATTCCTCAGGTGTGTCAATGACACCACACATTTTGGTGTCATCAGCAAATTTGCTGTGGGTGCTCTTCATCCCAGTCTCCATGGCACGAAGACACCATGAACAGTAGTGGTACCAGTGATTCCAGTGCAGGATTAGTACAGGATCACTGATGAAAGCCAGGAGAAGCTATGGGCAATTTCACAAGAAATGTTTGAAGGATTATTGGAAAACTTGGAATGGAGCTACACATTCAGCTATATTTAAGCCAGAACAGTTACCATAGTGACATTGGAGCCATGCTAAATGTAGTGCATTCTGTAATATGCTAAAATCAGCTGTGTGTTTAAATGGGAAGTTGTTCCATACTTAAAACTAATGGTCTAGGGGTGTTATCATCTAAAAATGTGACTTTCTTTTTAATTGCTCCCTTTTATTGTATCTGGCATCATGTCAACAGCTTTAGACATTAATTCTGTATTAGGAGTCACATATTCCATTAGCACGGTCTGGTAATTAGGATTGTTTTTTTCCCCTTAAAGGAATAATTGCTGTAGAACAAGTGAAAAAAGGCACATATATGAGCACTGTAAAAGCGAGAAAGAGAGCAAGAAATAAGAAAGTAATATCAGACTGATTATTCTTTAGTGTTTTTAGTGTATGATGCAATATATCTGGATTACCGTCTCCAAACATATCTGCAAAGTTAGAAGCAGTTCCAGCATGATTGCAGTAAAAAAAGAATGGGCATTTTTTTTTAAGTAAAGCAATAGAAATGCAAGGACAAGTGGAATCTAAATGCTAAAGGACAGTAATCTGATGTATCTATAAATTATTTATATAAGATAGGTTATAGTAATTATATTGATTCTACATATTTCTCCTATATAATACTAATATTTTAATTTAGGTATTATGCCACACATGTTTTTAAACCTTCTATAAGAAGTTCAGTGAATTTCTGGTTTACATAGCTGATCATTGGCTTCTTTTCCAGTGCATTAATAAGGAAGAAGAGATTTGTTTAGCTTTTCTTATTTTTAAAATCGCTCATATGATACATCCTAATGGAATTAGTTTATAAAAGAGTTAGAAGATATTATTTCTTTTATGTACATTATACAGTTAGAACGTCTAAAGCTATTCAAGGTTCATTTGTTTGGGGATTTTTGGTTTGTTTTGAGTGTGTTTTGTTGCTTTTTTCAATTAGAAAGCAGTTATGCAGCTCCGGATCTTGAATGAATATAGGTGATCACATTTTTAATTCTGCTTTGAATCAATAGAAGTGTCAACAGGCTTTAAAAGAGGAACATGAATGCAAAAAGAATGTGAAGGACATAGAAAACCCTTTTTAATCTGTAAAAAAAGTAGAAAGGCTATCAGTTAGACTATAGGTGAAAGAAATCTTTTTGGATTTTAATAATTTTCTTAGTTTGCTATTACATAATGAGTTTTAGGCATAAATTAAGTTTCGTTTGACTTGATAATCTATTGCTTGCAATGGCACAAACAGTACTTTTGAGGACATAACAGAAAGACTGCCTCTGCTATGTGTGGAGCCCATCTCCAAGTCCACCAAATTGTTGATTTTTTCAGTCTGAAGGGCTTCTGTGTTGATGATTATTAGAATATTAAAAAAAAAAAAAAAAAAGCTGAACAATGAATATAACTTTTAAAATACTTCCAAACATAAACTTCCTTTATACATCTGTGTAAGTTATATGGTACTTAAAATTGAATCTAAGGTACATCTACAGAAAGTATTAAGAAGTATCTCAAGTATCTTAGAAATCTGGACTTTAGCTGAACAAAGTTTTGAAAAAGAAATCTATTACTTAGGGAAAGCATCCTATTGAAAATATCTTAATCTTTCCCAAGACTCCCCATTGAGATGGAAGACTGGGGTTTTTTATTATCATGTGTAGGTTAGGTAAAGCTGGACAATTCACATGGGTATAGGTAGGTCCAGCTCAGGCTTTTTCATGTAAGTGTGGTTTGGCCAGGATTTTTTAAAAATCATCAAATTATCTTAGACTGTTATACTGTGCATGAAAGGTGATTATGACACTAAGAATAATTCTGCTATTATTATTTTTTTAATAATTCTAATTTTGAACAAATTTTGTTCATTTCTTTTTTCTCTTTGACCTTATAATACTGATTTTTTTGTTACTGTGCTTCAATTTAAACCCAAAATTATTTTCCTTCATATTTTTGTCAGTATTTGCCAATGTAGGAGAATGAACTACACGTCATACTTTTTAGTCTAAATTAATTTCCTAATGCTATTTAAAATTACCTTTAAGGTTATTCTGACTTCCTTATAAATCATTTCAATATCATAGTGAAAGGCCATAAAACTTTATGTGGATATGAGAGTGATTTGGAAGCAGCACTAATGAATTGCTATAGTCTTGGCATACAATTTGACATAAGTACCTGGAGTCATCTGAAACTCACTTCTTGCTTCTGTGTTAATAAATAACTCCTGTAACAGCTGGATACTATTTTGTGTTTCTTAGTAAATACACCAGTCCAAACACTCAGATATATTTCAAAATAGTAGGATTTCAATTTGCATGCTTTCGGTCCTGTTTATAGATCTGTTGTTATCTTAATTACCACCCTCCTTGTGAGAGGCCTAAAGCAAAGTGATGCATGAGGTAATGGAGTGGTCTAGATCACCTTTTTGACAGACACCTGTGGCACTAGATCCAGACATCTGAGCTCAGTGTTTAGCTCAGAATTACATAATTAGACAGCTGAAGAGCACCATCTATTGGTTTGCTGTTAAAAGATGCATCACTTGTGGATCACCTTCAATAAAAAAGTACTACATCAGAAAAAGGCTTGGGACCTGTGCCAATATAAGACACTGTTTTTGGTTTCCTTCTCCATCAGGTGAGAAAAGATATGCCATGGCCATGCAACAAAGGGAAGACAGTGAGAGTCCAGCTTTTTCATTTGAGGAAACTATTCAATTTTTATTAATTTATTTATCATTGCTTACATTTTAGCTTCTTTAGAGACATCATGACCATCATTCCTTTTTTTTTTTTTTTTGTGTCACCAGGAAACTCTGCAAAGTTATATGCTTGTCTTGGAGTTACTGGTAAGGGGTTCTCTTGCTACCTGCTAGTTTTTGGGAGCTCTTATCTTTCTCTTGCCTTTAACTGGCTTTCCCCTATTAGCTGTTTTGGTTAGGAAACCAATAGGTTTAAGCTTCTCTACTGGATAACTTGTCTGTCTGACCTGCCATGAACCTTTTTTTTTTTTTTTCAGGAAAACAAGTGATGTATAGTTACCCTCTAATTCTTTCAATTGACTTTCATGTTGCAAAGTTTTCAGTTACCATGTAAAATTACATCATCTATGACATGTTAAAATTAGCAATAAAGTTATCTAGCACTTGAACCCAACCTACTAAATATATGTAGCAACACAAAAATGTTTAAAACTGATTTACCTCACAGCACTATTCAGTACCAAATCCCCAAGATACATTGGAGGGACAAAGAAATTTTAAGGTGAGTGGCTAATGTAGATTCTGTGCCTGTATGAAGAGTTTTTTAAGACTGAAAAAATATAGTGATTCTGACAGAAGATTCCAGACTTTGCAATTCATAATATGTTTATTTAGCTGAGTAGAAAGAAATTTCTGTTAATGAAATACATTATACTAAGAGATTTCTTCCATACATGATTCGTTCAAAGTATTACTCCAGAAGATAACATCAGAAGGGATTTGCATATTGAAAACTGAATTAATGACAGAAAAATCCCCAAAATAAATAATATGGCAAACACCTTGTCCCTTTAAAAGGCTCAGTGAAATACATCTTTTCCTCATCTCCTGAGTCCTGTCAGTTGCTGCCTTTGTTGACAAGTTGATGCTTGTCTCTCTGGTTTTCTCCAAGTTGTTTTTTTGACGGTAATACCTGTGCTCCCACTGCTCCCTTTGCTCCCACAAATGAGCCCTTTTTCAGCATTCTCCCTCAGCATTTCCTGCTGTGTTAAATGGTTTCATCTTAAAATCTGTTAAAAACTATCCCAAAAGAGAATGGACAAATCATAGTTGATCCTGGTTTCTGGTAGAGAAAGGGTTGAAAAACATATACCCCGAGATGTTTTTTTTTTTTTTAAAGTCAACCATGTGCTTTAGTCATAATCAAAACAGTGTATCAAAAGTTTGCAAACACAGTGCTGAACTTGAGTTCCTGTGGAGTTTTGTGATCTTGGAGAGAATGTCTCACTAGTCTGAGAGCTGTTAAGCACAGTCTCAGAAAGGAGTATCCCCACTCACATATTAGGGAATTTATACAGAAAATTGGCAGAGTGTTTTGCACGGGACATCAGCTATGTATACTAAACATGTTATACAGGCAGTTGGTGTACTCTAGTTCTAAAAGTATTGCTCTCCTGAGTCTTTTAAAATTCCCTGAGTGGGAAATAGCAAGTTTTAATTGTGTCTATAGCCAGTTCTTTGTTTTGTTTTTTTTAAAGCAGTTGCTAAACCTAAACATGTCCAGATAAACAGCTTCTTCACTCCTACTGTTTTCCTATAATAAGGATTAAAAAGCTGATATCATCGGTGATATATCTTGTACTTGGCTGTATTTATCAAAATCATCATGTTCCAAAATGAATTTTCTTCAGGCATTCAAATGCCTACTTGAAAAAATGAGTTATCCACAGTTGTAAGTAAATTGTTATCAGGCTTGGGGAAATACAGTGAACACTGCTCAGTATCTTTGGAGTCTATGGAAATTCAAAAAAAAATTAGCATGGATTAGACAGGTAGTGAACAGTTCACCCTCCCTAAAATGTATGTAGGAGAGAAGATGAAACCTGACTATGGTTAAGAAAGCAAAGATGCAGGGAAATTGGTATCTTAAGACAGGGTTACATTTATTTCCACCATCCTGGGCATTGTCTTGCTGTTGCTTTCAGCATTCCTACTGGCATTTTTTTAAAAAACGTTTTGATACAGAGGAACACGTCAGGTTGCTGTGGAGTTTTTTTGCTATTTAAGTATATATTAAATAATGTAGTATATAAGTAAGTATAAGTAAGTATATAAGGAGATGAGCTCTGCTATTTGCAGTGATGAACCCACAGTTTTTAATTGTAGAAATGGCCTTAGTGAAGAGAAGAAAAAAGAGTGCAAGTAGTGGTTTAAAAAATAAGCTGAAATGTAGCATCCAAATTTGTATGTGATCTCTGAGTCGCTGGCATTGCACTGGAAGAAATGAAGTATTGGAAGGAATAAGGACCACAGTTTCCCTTCCTATTATATAATGTGTATATATACTTATATATATATATTATACATGTATATTATCTTGAGATTAATCTGATTAAAGAAGAAATAAGATTGCTTAGAGTCCTGCTGCAAAGACAAATTTCAATAAATATGTTTAGTTTATTATAATGTCTCTCATAGAAATCTTGCAAAAGTTCTTGGGCTTGTATTTGAAGAAAACATATCTGAAATGCATCACTTATCTCTTGTAATTTTTTTCATGCTAAATATATATATAAAATATATATTAGTATCTGTATGTATAAAAGTATGTTGAAGGTTTTGCAAGGATTTTGACCTTAAAAGAAATAGGAGGGTAAATAAACTCCATGCTAATAGTAGTGACTGAACTCATAATCTCTTGCCTGTGTTAGTTGTAAGGACACAGAGACCACTTAGCTGTTAACACCAGCATGTGAGTCCTGTATGAAGTGAGAAGTACAGAGGCACTAAATTGACACTTAATTCACAGAACACTATTGCTTTCTTTGCACCTATTAATTTACAGCCTACTGTGCTGAAGAGGCATAAAGCCTTCATTCATAGCACATCACAAACTCACAGGAACATAACAGTGAGAGAACTCTCTTAAGGAAGCACTGTGACCCATAGTATAATTTTCTACTACATTTAAAAGAACATAAAAAAAGAGTTAGATCTTTTAAATTAAGTATGTGAGCATGGTTTAAATACATTAAAGGAGAGCTCAGATTGCTTAAAATACTACTTTACTGTCTTTCTAAATAGATTTTATAACCCTGGGGATTCAGCACGCTCCTAAATTATCCTTCTGCTTTGTGTGTTGCATTATTCTAGAGTATCTATACCATTAGCTTCATTTACTCACAAAATCCTTGACATTGGATTCAGGAAAATATTTTTCAATGATGAAACAGTTCATATCGGTGTAGTCAGATTAGAAACTTAGAGGTAATTATGAGTTGCTAAATTTCTTGGTTTTACACAGTATCTATCTAATGCAGTCAACCCGAAGACTAAAATAAAACATACAAATATTTTAACTTCTGGAATGCTACATTCAGTTCTTCCCCTCCCTCCCCCTTTGCTGGGGATTCTAGGTTTGCATGCAATAATCACAGTAGTTCTGAAAAAACGACACCTATTCACTGATTAAAAACCCCAGCAAAACAAAACAAAACAAAACTCAAAACAAACCAACAATTCTGCACCAAAAAAAAATAAAATTCCACAACCAAACAAACACATAAACAAAAATCCAAACCAACTGGAATTTGAACTGGACCTTTCTAATTTATGGGGTTTTTTGAGGTCTGTGTTACTGCATGAGAAGGAAAAAGTTTAATGGAGAAAATCTTGCTGTTAATATCTGTCTGCATATAAATATGAAATCTCAAACTTGTAGAAGTAATACAGTTCAGTTCATCTGGTCAAATCAAAATTAACAAAGATCAGTATTGGGACTATCAGATCAGTCTAGGAAACAAAAAGATAGTTATTCCCTGGACCTCAGACCAAATTCTAGTTTTGACACTGGTACCTAGTTTAGCAATAGTACCAGAAAGGAAATCAGTCATGGTGTAAATTTACCTGACATGGGCAGTGGCATCTTTTCCCATTAGGATCAGTGAAGATGAAGGATGGTAATTTACCAAACAGCTCTTTTAAAGCACTGTCGTTTTCTATCTGATATTTCAAATACATTGGAATTTTAATAATAACTATTGCCATTTGCTAAAAGATACAGAGGGTTTTAATACATTCTGGGTTTTTTGACATATGCTTTCAAACACCCAAGCATATGAAAAATTATTCAGTAGGTATTAGCATATTTGAATGTGTTCTTACTTCCCTGCATATCAAATTATCCCAGCAATTGTTCATCACATTTTAAGAGGAGTAGATTTTTACTATGTAAAAATCAAGTGTGAATATAGGTTTGTTTTATTTTTTCCTGGATGTACCATGTTGCTAAAACATGGTACATGACAAAAAAACCATTTGTTAGTAGTTTGGGTTTTCTTCTTTCCAGCAATATTTACCAAAGGAGACATACTTCTCCAAAAAAATCTCCTCCTGAATTTCCACTGCAAGTTTGTTAGACCAACTACCCATTAGTTTGTTGCATGTTTTCTCTGCTGAGAACAGTGCTGTGACCTCCAGCAGCTCAGAGTAAAGCTGCCAATGAACTGTTCTTAGAGTTAATAAATACCTTGGCCCCTGGTACCTCTGTTCAGTTAGCACACAGAATACATTGATTGTTTCTTTGACTCTAAAAGAATGTTAAATTGAATTTAAATAACATGTTTATTGATGGCTACTCTTTTTAAATGCCTACACAGTAGGCTAGTGATTGGATTTAAAGGATTTTCTGTAGAAGTCTGCACTTAAAACATACTGTGCTGTTATGTTATCTCTGATGTTTAAAAAAGTAGTTACAGCACAGAAAGTTTCGATATGATGTGTAGTGGTGAATGAGATATTGTTTCTGTTTATCAAATCTCCCAGACCAGTAGGGGGGAAGACAATCAGTGAGGAAGGCAATTTGATGTGAATAAAAAGAAAACAGAAGGATTTTGCTAGTTTAGCCAAGCTTGAGGCAGCACCACAATGAAGAGTGATAATTTCAGATCTAAACCATCTAAACAAAAATGGAAGTACTAATGGTTCCTTTTTCAACAGTGGATGATGATGGGCATATTAACTGAAAAACTATTCCATGTCCTGATAAGATTGGCAAATTATTTCATCCCACTTTTATGGAGAAAGAAGAGATAGATAAAAAAATGCAAGTTTTCCTCCCCAGAGCTCATATTAGAAAAAATTCTTTTTTTTTTTGGAATGATGTGACCCTGATATTAAAATATTTTGATTAGAAACAATACAGTAAAATATTATGTGAAGACTGAGTAACACAGGATTATTTAATTTTAAATTAAAATCTCATTTAGAGATACATGATTGTCTCCATTTGGATGAGACTGATCATATGGTTTTATTTTGTATTCAGAGCTTTTATAAAAAGCTAAACTGTGAATTTACTTGCATCATCACAATAATCAAAAGCTGTCTTTTTTAGCTGACTGAAGTGAGAGCAGTGTAGCTTAAAATACATGCAAGAACAGAAGTAGGATATATTCTAGCAGAGCATATATGCAGATTTATTGAACCGTCATTTGTCATTTTTCCGTGTTCATAAAGTATCATTAATATTGAAAAGTTAAGCACTCAAGACTAAAGAATGTCATCTTCAGTTTGAGCCACTTGTACACAAACATTGACATAACTTTAATTATACCATCAAATGCTCCTATTTCTAACTGTGGGACTGAATTACTGTTGTGCATTTAAAGCAACTCAGGTCAGTAGAACTGCTGCTACATATGTTGAGATGAGCTGTGTGTATTATATGGGAAAATAAAGGAATGTATCATCATTAATAAAACAATTTGAGTTTCTCTTTAAAATCCAGGTCTTATGCATGCTTTATTCATAGAGCTGCTATGCCATGATAATGATTATCTTCAGACAAGATTTGTACAAGGTTCTGCCAATACCTTCTGTGGTCCCATTTCTCATATACTCAGGTTCAACTCTTTCAGCTCGTCTGTCAGCTGCAACTACTTTGGTGGAGCCATGATGATTATTTAAAGAAGGTCTTATAAAATTATACCAGAAACAAAAAGGAGGGAAAATAACTTTATTTGTAGGTCATGTGCAACCCATTTCTGAAGTGAACAGACTGGCTCCCAAATAAGGGCTTTATGGATTCTAATGTTCATATGGACTGAATTTCATTTCAAATCAATTATGAGTTTATATGATTTAGCTTAATGATAGACTTAAATATTGAAAACTGATGACAAGAATCAACTGATATAAAAAATGCTTGTCCTCACAAACTCAGCAGTGATAGCAGGTGAAGAAGGTGCTCAAGTCCTTAATGTGAGCCGCTCTTACCTGGTTCTCAGTACAGTATTGCAATGAACAAGCTTTTTTGGAGTGTGTTAAAGAGGTGTATAAAAACCAATATTAGAACAAAATTAGAACACTGGAAACAGACTGTTCACAGGTTTAAAAGAATGTTTGAAAAGGAGACATGTAATTAGAAAAGAATTTGAAGATTATTCAAAAGTGGATGTTTGTCTCATCTGAAAGCAGTTTCACAGGTAAAGGTTTAAAGCACCTAAATGCACCCATGCAGAGAAAACACCACATCATACCTAGCTAAACACACCATGGAGTTAAAGACTAAGACAAAGAGCCAGAATCTGTTTCCACATTTGAAAGAATCAATGGTTTTGTTGTTTTAGGAAATTTCAAAGTTGACTTTGAATTTTCCATCTCGTCATTTCTTAAACTGAGATTGGATGTATGTCTTAAATCAAAAGTGTCATGAGGTGTAAATTATTACATACAGCCCAAGGATAAAGTAGGATTTTTAATTTTAATGTACAGAACCTAAATCTAAAGAATGACTATATAAGAAGACATTCTAGTAGCTCTTCTTCTCTCTTCAATGGTATGAAAAAAATCCTTCAAAGTAGCAAATCTTATGTTTAGTATTTTAGGTGTGAGATTCCAGAATTTGTCACTATTTATGAGGAGAGTTTCTAAAAATGAGTGCTTTAACTCTTCTGCAGAGGGCAGCTATCAAGAGAAATCTTGGTTTCTTAGAAACTGGTATACAGGTTTTCATAATAAATATTTAGAATTAGCACGCTGCCCCCTGGGTGGAAATATGGTAATAAAAAAAAGGGTAGTGTGTTTGCTTCAGCTGCTGTGTTTGAAATCAATCCATTGCAGTCCCACTGGGCTAGATAAAGCTCTTAAAAATGTTAATTTTTCTGTGTACAGTAAGTAGCAGTAAATCCCTGCAAATCTACGTAGACTTGAGAGCTGAATTAATGAGTTTTATTTATATTTGGGATTTATCCACATTCTAAATGGTTCTACACTGGGAGAAAGAATCTCAAGTCATTTTCAAATTTTAGACACTGATGATTGGTTTAAAACAAAAGAGAATCTATTCTTTAAAAAAAAATAATACTTTCCAGAAGATTGAAAAGATTACATGTTTGATATGAAAATATTAAAAAGAGTTTTCAGATCCTGTTTCCTCCAAACATGAATATTCTTTCAGAAACTTTTACTTCTCAGGAGTGATAACAGTTTCCTGTGTTTTCAAAGTATATAAAACAAGAGTATTTTTTCATTATCGTAATCTGATAAATTCAGGCAACAGATATGAACTTCATAAATGTAGGAACAACAAGTGCCCATTCTAATAATAAACTATTACCTGTATAAATGAAACCAAGAAAGTTCTTCACCCGAACAAGAGCACATTATTTTCAGAAAAATACTACATAACCCCGATTTAGTGTTTTCCAGTCCTTCAGAGTTTTTTGTAACCTACTAATTTTCATTATTGTTAAAAGAAAGCCTTATTTCCAAGCTTCCACATACAGCTAGCATCAGGTTCCAGACACAAAATTCTGTCTTTGTCTACAAGACTGAAAAACTGTTACCAGACTCCAGTTCCCAGTAAGTCTGCAAATTGCAATCTCACAGCTTCTTCTTTGATAATATAAAGAAATCAATTTTTTTTTTGTTTTTTAGAAAATATAACATTTTTAATTATCCTTTGGTTTCTTTTCAAAACCTCTTCAAATATTCTTGGCTGCAAACTGACATTGTGAAATTAAAAAGAGCATTACAGTAGCAGACTTTTGTTGTTTCCCTGCCAACCTCAGTGTTAATCAGGTCATCTATTGGTCCCCATGTCAGTGTTTGGTTTTATTTGAGTTTCTTATGGTGTCATGGGGGATAGCTCAAGAATATTGCTTGAATTGTAAAATTGACCCAATTAATGTAACATAGAAAAGAAGCATAGATATGATAGGAGTTTGTGTTTTCTGTGAATTTTATTAAGTTACAACTGGCTAATCTTACTTCCAGCCAACCCAGAGAGCCACAACCATTCTTGTAATCAGACTTTGTCAGGAATTCTAGCAAAAACAATAGAAGAGCTGTGCCCAATCAATCATGTGAGAACTTGTCCACTTCAAGATGGGGAATGGATGGTTTCATTTAAGTGTTTGTAGACCACCCTTTTTGATAGGTTCCATCATGAGAATCAAGAACAAATCTGTCTGTTTCCATTTCTGGGATGGATTTTTACATTTTTGGTTTTGGACTCTCATTCCATTCACCTTAGCATTTACCAGTACAAAGCAAATCCAGCTGCCCTTTAGGATTTTTAAAGGTAGGATGAAGAAATGAGGGTAAATAAATTGAGAGCAGATCCTTGCAGAATATACTCAGAAAAGATCCTAATCAAGAACATGAATTTGTATCAAATATAGAGGTAGAAATATCCACAACAGCATGGAGTTTCCTGATCTCAGTGTTGAAGAAAGACAGTCTATCCTCAATGAGCTTTTCATGAGACTCTAGAGATCTAGTGGGAATTTGTCTAATTTTGTGGCTGAGTGGCTGTCAGAGGGTTAGAGGGCAGTTTTGGGGATTGCAGCCAAAGAACAGCACCATGCCACTCACTGCATGAAGTCTCAAATTTGTTTACAGAGCAAACATCAGGTTGGGTACATAATGGGAGGAGCTGTCAACTTCCTCAAAGGCAGAGAGGTCCTGCAGAGAGACCTGGCTCGGCTTCCCTCTGTTCCACCTCACGCTTGGTATTCTACACCTTGTATTTAATGACTGTGTATATTCCTCCTGAGTGTCATTTGATTTAACATTTTACAGTTTTTTGCATTAAATCACTGGCATGAGCTGCCCATGACCTCAGCCCCTGACCAACTTCTAAACAACCAAACCTAACTGACCTTCTGCACGTGGCTTGAATAGAGACAGCAACGTTAACTTCTGCCACTCAGCTTGGAAGTGCAGGATAACACAGTCATTCCTTGCTTATGACAGGGGCTTGACACACACTCCCTGCGTGTAGCAGGGAGTTGTGTCCTCTTGAAGGGCAGCTGCTCACAGAGATAGTCATGTTCAAAGCATTTTGGTTTCATGCTGACATTCAGATCAATACTGACAGGTGTGGCTCTCCTGCAAAGAGCACCTGTCCTTGACACTGAACAGACTGCAAGGTGACAGGAACTGCACTTTTGGCTTTTTGGGACTCAGTTTCAGAATGCCTAATCTGACAAAAAACACTCAGGTAAAATGTACAGTGCTTCATTTTATACCCACAGCTGGGGAATCAATTTAAAAATTTTGATAACTGATTTTTGGTGCTTAACATGGTGAAAGCTGAGTTGGTTTGTATTTCATAGATATAGTAATTGTGGATTTACCTAGCCTATGTTGCAGAGAAGAACAAACCTTGAGAATGTAGCATGACTAACATTCTTTTTTAGCAATAAAAATTTCTGTAATTTCTTTTATTTAAAAAAAAATTGAAACTTCAATTTGATATAGCTTCATGTAAAAGATGAAGCCAATAGTTTTACCAGTTTGGAAGACAATGGTTTTGTGAAATTTGTAGGAGGTACTTAGCCTGATTAATTGGATAAGCTGCGCAAGATCCAAAACCTTCAACAGGTGTGGAGAAAGTAAATCTTGAAAAATAGGGCATGAAACGTTAATGAACAAATAATCATTTTTATTCTCAGCATGTTAGTGGAAATAGAGTACATCTGTACCAACCAGCAGCTGCATCATTTTGAAGCTCTTGAAAGGGCTTGTGGAGGTGAGGAGAATACAAATCACAAATTGAACAGTAAATAAAAAGTAGGCAAACAAACAGAAATGCAGTCAGTATCTAAAATAATGTAAATGCAAAAAATTTTAATGTGACACTGTGATAAAAGATTATTACAGAGATTATATGTTTTTTCAGAGTCAAAACAAAAAATATTTGTATTTTATCATAGAGGTATTCCAGTAAAACTAGGGAGAAATTAAACTTTGCTCAAAGAAGTTGAAGATAATTTTTGCAAATCAAATATACCATCTATATTTATTTAATTTTAATACTCCCATGTATTATTACCCTAATTAACTAGTCACCTTTAAAAGAATTGCCACAATGAAGCTATGATGCTGGAAAACATTCCATTTCAACATTAATTTAGAATTAAATGTTCTCATTCACTGATACAAAATAGTATTTATTTTCTTAAAAGTATTTCCTTAGCAACATTCTTTTAAATTACTTTTTACAAACAACAGAGATCCCCATTCAGTATCTAATAATCATATTTAATAATCAGTCTTAGGTCCACTACTACAAAACAGTGCTTGCTGCACTTGTTTTATTTTAACTGTTGATGACTTTGAAGATCTCACCAACTCACTTGTTTGGGTGGGTTTTTTAAATTACATTTAGTTAGAATATGCTTCTGCGAGTACATTCTTTTTATCAGCAAAAATATGGAACTTCAGAAATTTTATGTTTAAATCTTACATGTTTTATAATAGAATTATAGAAAATGTATTCTGTCATTTATAAAATTTCAATTGCAGTCTTATTTGAATTATTTTTATAAAGTTGATTTCTTATTTACTTTATAACTTGAAACAAGTACCCTGTTTTCTGACTAGTAAGTTTCAACCATGAGTCAAAGGACTTAAATATGAAAGCATTATAAAGAGTTCAACTCCTATAAATCTCCAAGAGATCAGCATTCTTTTATTGTCTCTGTTTTCAGTTTTTGCATGTTGATACAATTTACAGGAAAGATATCCAGCTGGCACAATCATTCCTTATTTTTCCTCTGTGTTACATCTTTGTGGGCAGCCGTAGGACAGTAGCATATTGTGACAGTGGCACATCAGTTGAGTTCTGACCTCCACACCTCTCTGCCTTTTTTTTTTTTAGTTTTAAGTAGACAAATCTATTGCATATAATGGATCTGCCTTTTTAGATTCCTAGTGTGAATATGATAAAAATGAATCAAGCACTGAAACAGGAATCTAATAATGAAACTTTATGTCTTCAGTAATTCTGATTTTTTAATAGTTTTGTTTCTCTTTTAATAATGTAGAAAAAAATGTGTGTAGATCATGAGAGTACAACACTAGCATTGCTAATTCCAAGTTTTATTGTTTTGTAACTCTGAATCAGTCATTTGAACTTCAGTTTAAGCGAGCCAAAGAGGAAGTCAGCAGCAGTAGTTAGTGCAGTTCATGTTGATGAGGTGAAGTTCACTGCAAATTGCAGTCTGTGTGCTTTCCACTGTCTAAAATACTGAATATAAAATCCTTTGACATTTAGATTTTAAGTGCAGGTATGCCTTGGTTTCATATCTTCCTAATGATATATTTATATAAAAAATGCAAAGCTTTGCACTACATCATAGAGAAAAACATAGAGGCAGCAAATATAGAGGCAGCCATTGCAAGACTCCTCATAGCTACATATTGCCAGCAAAGGAATGTCAAACACATGGAGATTATTAGTAACTTTGTATGTTTCTAACTTGTTGGAATCACCAGTAGTTTTTGCTACTGCTGACTATTTGCTCATCAGTTATCTGCATGATGATTCCTTCCAACCCAGTAGTATCCTACGATGCTGTACTTCATATGGGGGAATAGCATATGAGTACAGCTATTCCAGTTCCTATGGACTTTAGTCTCAAAGACAGTGGAGGAACAGGAGATAGGATATCTAGGAAGTAAAATCTAAAAGAAAAAAGTGTCCCTTATCCGTAGGTTTATTACAAAAATGCCTATAACTGCAATTTCTTTAAGGCTAGAAAGCCCTAATTAAATGCTTACTTTGTTACTAGCCACTTAAAACCAAATGAAAATTAAAACCCACCCAATCCAGCTCCCAGTGCATTGTGATAGGTGATATTTTGGAGGCTTTCCCAGGAAGCAATTCTTGCATACCTCTGGTCAGGGAATGAAATACAAGAACTTGTCACATAAAGCAAGAGGAATGGAAGAGAGTGATTTTTGCCTGGAAGTTTCGTGGTGTCTGCTATAGGACTAGGGCATTTCCATTAGCAATGGAAGGTCCATTCAAGGCACTTTGAGGCTTGTCCCTGGGACAGAAAAAGGCAGAGTACAAATCAGTCTTGTCCACTGACTTCCCCTTGACTGTTAAATAAGGGTTGTCCAAAATGGAAGTTAGATGGGTGTTTAGCATTCTTGCACATAATTTTCAAATAATGCTTAAGAAAAACAAAAGCAACAAAACCCCAGAACTTTGAAAAGTTGATAAAAAATATCAGTGTTTAGTGATGGCCTGTTTGGTATTTCAGTTCACTGACTTGTATATCTTTGTTATTATGCATATATTGCAATAATTATAGCAGTTGTATATTAAGAGGAAAAATAATCAATATAAGCAAGTAGAAGTTATTCATATGTAAGGTTGTGCTAAGAATATATAGAATAGTTTCTTATAAGTCTCAAAAAATTGAAGAAAGTAATTCTGTTAGGCTTTTCTTGAGCTTTCATATACAAATTACTTTGTACGATTCTCTCTCTTTTACTCAGAAAAATTCAACCAAGTACCTCATACTGTGCTACTGATGAAAATAATTTATGTTAGTCACTAATTTTTTGGTTCATTTTGTCAACATTTTGAGTTCTTCAATGTGAGCGGATGTTTCCTAAATCCCACTGGCTTCTTCTACAAATAAGGGGAAAAAAATCAAAATCAAATAGATATTCAAGCATGAAAAAAATGCAGAGCAGCTCCTCAAAGTAAACTTTCTACTTTTATTCTGTGATGAAATAAAACATAAGTTTCTGCTTTTTTTTTTTTTTTTGATTTTGTGAAATAGTGATATGAAGTGAAGTTTTCTTGGTATGATTTTGTTTTTTAACTAACAGTAGCTTTAAATGCAGACACCAGAGTATTTGTCTTTGAAGCCTCACTATTAAAACTTCAAAGATATTTCTAGTACAAAGAGCTGTACCTATGCACCCACCTGACTGTCTGTCTATATTGTTTTAATGTGTACTATTCATAAATAAAATGATGAATAATTTATCTCCATCTGTGCAGACAGATTTTACCACTGTAATCCTCTGTAACTGTCAACTCTCTAAGATAATGTTCATGCTGAAGAAGCTACTCCAGTGAAATTTAACACAACTTTCTAGCCCTTTAAAGATAACATGCATAGTGAGACAATATTTTAAACAAGTACTCAGTAATGCTTAATTGCATTATCTGTCCAGAAAGATATTTGAAGACAGTATTACAAAATGCAGCTCCACTAAATGCATTTACACTTACATGTATCTTCAGCTGATGAAAGAACTTGCAAGGCAGTGACTTTGATTCCCTCAAAAATTACAAATTTTGCATCCACCTGCCTCTTCTGTTACTACTAATTAAATTTTTGGTAGGTTGAGAGAGTTTTATATATTTTCTTAATATTTAAGTTGAAACAGGTACCATAGGAGAAACAATTTTTTTAACCTTAATTGCTGCAAACAAGCACATTTGTTTGTTTTTATTAAATTGAGCAGTTTTAAAACACAAGAAAAGTCAGCAAGCCTTAAAACTTTCTCACTTTCTTTAAGAAAAATAAAAAGTTTATTAAATGATTCCCCATACTCAGTGCCACTGCACTGTGAATGATAATACAAATTATTATTTGTATCATTATCATTTATTATCAATAAATTTCTTCAAAGAACTTTCATATACCTAAACAAGATTCTGTGTCATCCTGTTTGATTTACATGCAGTTTTCATATACTCTGGATTATAGCTAAATGTCATCATGAGCAGTCTTGTGAGGACCTGCACAGGAACTGATTCTGTTTTCCTTGTCCCTGATCCATCCAGAGCAGATGCTTTTCTTTGCATGTTCAGAGGAGACACGAGGCCCTTTACCTTTTAAATTTTTTTTTGTAGAATCTTGCAGCAAGCAGGAGGCAATCTACTAATCCACTCTATTCAGAAACTTCACAAGTTTCACAACTTCAAAGGATGTGGTTTTGCTAAGTGCAGATATGTACTTACAACACTCACAAGCCTCTTTGGGAGATACTTTATGGGCGTCACTTCTTCTAAACACGCATTGTTGCTTTAACAAAAGAAACATGTCAGCATGAGAAGTTAACATTGAATGTTAATCACAGTAGCTTGTAAGTTTTGAATAAACTGGTTTTTTGCAGTCTTCTTTATAATTCACGTATATGTCATTGGAAATCCTTTTTTTTTAACACTTAAACTTATACTAAAATAATGCTGGCTTTGCTCCCTAACTGCAGGATATCTTTTTTTTCTTTTTTTTTCTCTTGTGCCTCAAAGTACTGCAAAAGTTAAAACAGTAAAATGCACAAGGCCCTGTGAAGGAAATTCTGGAATAATAACAATTTAACAAAAAATTCAGTAAAGAACATAAAGAGAAATTGAGTCCTATTGATTTCTCTAATGAAAAAAAATCTCCAAAATTTCTTCCTCCTTTGTCTCTACTTCTACATAATTAGATTTTTTTTTCCTTCTTTACTCTTCTTCCAGGGGAAAGTCATAGGTTGTGAATGAGATTTTCTTTGCTGTTGGCTTCAAATGGGCTTTGGATCAACAATCTATTGGTGTCTATTTTGATTATACATCAATTGACTTTTACGGCTACTTTTGACTTTGCAGTATTCTAACAGTAAGCTCCCAGGAAAAAAAAACAAAACTGTTACTGGGGAGCTTTTGGATCTGTATAATAACTGAACAGAGACTTTGAGAATGACACATCAGACAAGGGCATTCATTTTTAATCAGTTCTTCTGATGTTCTAAATTTTACCTGGTGTTTCCCCCAGACTGTCTTGTGAGATTCTCCAATGGAGTCTCACCACGATTGTCAGGGATCTGGAACACACAATAAATGAGATGATGGTGGAAGAGTTGGCTTTCTTCAAGCTGTAGGAGATGGTCTGAAGAGTTGGGAAACGTTTGCCTCCAGCCTAATGTGAAGCTAGTGATGGGAAAAGACACAACAGATTGTTTGAGAACATAGTGACAATATGAGAAAGGAAATTCTGATAAGGTATAAGGAAAAAAATTCAGATGGGAACAGGTTGCCCAAAAAGTCTCAGGAACCTCCATCCTTTGCTGACCAAGGCCTAGGGCATCACAACACAATTGAATCTACTTTGAGTTTGGGCTTGGACCAAATGATTTCCAGATCTTCCAATAGAAATTGTCCTATGTTGCTAAATTTTCTTCTAATGATGACAAATAGCATTTTAATTTTGTTTCTATGATTTTTAATTTCATATTCCATTTAACTGCAAATGCCAACAGTATTTGTATTTTCTAATCATATTAGTTTACAAAGATGCCATAATCATCCTAGGAGCTTCTATGAAGTTCTCAAAGTTTGTGCCTTTCCTATTCCTTCATTTGCCATTGCTCCTAGGATAAGGAATCAGAGAGCAGCAGTGTTTCTTACAGTTGTATTTGTACAAGGCCCCATTAAAACAGATAAAGTGCCAGAAAGATCACTTGGTCTTTATGTAAGAAAAAAGAGAAATATAGAGTATAAATATCTGTGAAACGAAGTGCTGTTGGGGGACCATGGGACCTGTAGTGACGTTGCAGAGAGACAATGACCTTTGTTTTTAAAATCACCTTTACTGCATTCTATTATTATAGAAAATCGCTAAGAACTACTTTTTCTTCTCTCTTATCAGTCATGTTTCTGTAAGAATTTTTAAGGTTTTAAAACCAGAAGCATACAATTGACATCTGTCTTAATATAAAGTATCAAGATAGGCCCTTTGAAAACATGAGGAAGTATCTTTTAATGCTATAGAGACAAATCAGGTGTTTGTGCAAGTAATTTACACATGGGACTGAATATCAATGTAAGGACTATAAATTAATCCTTTTTGTATTCTTAGTAGCCTATGAATTTTATTTCTACTGCCTCATTTACAGACATTAGCTGCATAATTGACAGTGATAATTGAAGTGGAATTTTTGCCAGACATAGGGTTTTCTCTGGAGCCTTGAAGTCAATGTTTATAGTTTTTACATAACCTTTGAAATGCATGAGGGTAATGTGATTTTATGTTTTTGTCTTAGCAAGTGCTGGAGGAGCACTGAGTTGTAGTGCTACAGCCAGCAGATTATTCTGAGATGTTTTGAACAGCTGCTTTCAAAAAAAACCTTGGCAATGATAGTGTAGCCCTTCATCTTCTTGACTGTATAAGTTAGAAGTGCAAATGGAAATGTGTCCTTGGATTACAGCTGTCAAAAATGTGTGCTTTGCTTTTACTAAAGTGCCCAGAAATAGATCTTTTGGCAGCTGCATTTCCAGATACAAGTTCACTCTAACGTTTACTATAACGTTTGTTCTTTTTCTGTGATATTTCCCATGCCATGTTCCGGTCCTTGAGTTGTTTGGATTTATTTGTGCTACTTGTTCTACTAAACTGGAAGTACTTGAAAGAAAATATTCATGTGTTATCAAAGACTGTTTTCCTGAATGTCTCTCTATTGTGAGAAAGTATTTGCACCATTTTTACTTAGAAAGCTCCCACACATGGCAAAATAAAAAGTGGAGTAAAGTCCAGGCTGACATGTTTGGCCAGGCCTAGATGTTGCAGTTTGTTGATGTGTGAAGCTGTCTAAATGCAATGCCACTAAAGTTTGCAAGAGATGCAAGGGATGGTGTTCAGGAAACATTATATCAAGCTTTTGTGCATCCTAACTTAATCTGTAGTTAATGGGTTTTGGTAAATCAAACCCACCATCTTCTACCTCCTGGAGTTCATTGGCCTCGAGCTTTGTTCAAACATAGGCAGCTTTTTTCCTCTTTATTCTTTCTTTTTTCTTTTTCTTTTCTATTAAATGCAAGTAACTTCAACTGTACGGCAAATGCATCAAGTAACACAAAATAAAATAAATAAAATAAAATAAATAAATAAATAAATAAAAGCCCCATGGCATTTTCCACATACTTGTACTACTATAAAAGATTGCCTATGACATTGAGTTCAGTTTCTTGCAGGCTCACTAGATTACTTCAACCCCACTTGAGGTTATAACAGCTCGAAAACGGAGGGACTAATATCAAATGTGTATTTTTCATTTCAAACAATTTTCTGAAATCCTCTTTACTCTCAGTGATTTTGTGTGTATCTCCATAAATAGGTTTAAGATGATGTTTTTAAGATGATTCATCACTACTGATATGCAACCTATGTACAATAGTGCACAACCACCCCCTGAACCTTATACTGTCATGACTTCATAAGGATGTTTTAATTTAAGTGTAGCAATATTGAGGTTGCCACTATCCCAGCTCTTCTTAATAAGTTTCTTGACGTTTTGGTTTGGTTTTTTTTCTGTTTTCTGTACGTAAATTACTTTTGACGCTGTCATAGTATCTGATTTCCAAGTAAACATTAGCACACACATTTTCACAGAACTGTTGGAAAGCAGAAAAAAAAATAACCATTGGAGAAATCACCTATTAGTTATAGGAAATAAGTATCTTATTTTATAAAAATAAAGACAAATATATGGAAAAAAGGAAATAATGAAGATCACACAGACGTCTGTGTTAAAACAAGAGCAAATTTTCTAAGTCCTAATAGCCATCCAAGTATACCCTTAAGATCTGACTGTTATGTAATAATTATAGAAGCAATGTTACAAACCCCAGGTCCAAGAAATCTTCCACTGTCTTGGCCAGGATTCCATGTGGCTCAGTGTAGAATGGATTTGGTGAGTATGAATGCATAGGGGTAGCCACAGAAATGGATTTGGGTGGCTTATCAGCCTACCACCTATTATTTTTAATGTCAGAAGAATATTAAGGTATAACTATGAGAGTAATTATTTTTCTCCAACTCAAATATTCTTCAAAAAAGATTCTGAGTTTTAGAGACACAAATAGACTGGAAAAAAAAAGAACATCATTAAAGAGAAATCCCTTTATGTTCAAAATTGTCTCTATTTCAAGATGCTAGTAAACTTTCAGGAATTTATTCAGCTCATATACTAGGACTCATTTCTAGGGCATTCTGCTTATCCAAGTGTATCATTTTCATTCTAAAGGATCTTGATTTGGAGTTAAGCCTTTGTGTACCTGTTTTGTCCTTGGGTGTTCCATTCAGATTTAAATTTCAATTGAGAAACTCGCTGTTTACTATTAATATTGAACACTATCTCCAAAGAATTAATGATTAATGATTAACCTCTCTTTAGAAATCCTAATATATTTCTGGTGTGGATATTCAACATTTTCTTTGGTTATCTAGTACAGAAAGTAGAATAAATGACATAATTTTAATTTATATAAAGTATTTTTCTGTTAAATATTAAATATCTGGCTGGATTTCATAGCAGATTTAAAGCCCTAGTCAATAAATTCATTAGAAATCTAAAATTCTCTTTCAAATCAGTATGCACTGAGAGTTTTAGATAGAACTTGAGAAGAGCTATGGCAATATAAGCAGTATAATGGTTTGTTACTAACTCTTAATAGAAGCTAGACGGGAGAATAAGCAATTTTGTATTTTGTAAGATCTTTAAAACTTTGATTTTTAGGAATGCTTTTGAGAGAATCCATGTCTATCCCTATGTGTAGTACACATGCATATGCTAGACCTGGAATTTAAGGCAAGAGGTGCTTGCATTCCATGACAACAGCTTTGAGTAAGTAGCAGGTAACATTCCAAGTCTTCATTTGGGCAAATAGTTTATAACTTTTTACACAGTCATGTAAATACAGGAAAACCACACATATTTTGTGTTAAATCAAATTTTATATTGCTGGGCAGACAAGGCAGGTTTGAGAATCTTTGAAATTGTCCCTTTTATCCTTTTTCCAATTTAGATGATATTTAAATGGCATGGATGTTTTCAGCATTGATTTTTTTTAAATAAAAATATATGCTAATTCCTATAACTCTTCAGACGGTTTTACAGTGCAGATAACTCTTCAGATTGAAGTCTAATGTGGCTTTCCATTTCACTGCAGCACACTATTCATTACACAGAAGTCTGTTGGTCCTTTGAAATTGAAGTCTGAGCCAGCATTTGCAGAGTTAAAGCCCTTCACAATGTCAAGGAAAATTTTGTCTGATGTTTGTGGCTACTTCCCAGTGACTCACCTTTTCTGCTGAATTTATTCAACATCTAGTCCATCTTTATTACCAGTCTGTGCAGGCACCACAGCACTATGCTCAGGAAAGCTACTATTTTCTTTCCTTTTCTAAAACTATATTTGAAAATTGCCAGGTTACATATGTGTCTTCTTGATCTGTGCCACGAAGGAGGCTGCTGAACTGCAGGGAAATGAGCAGGAGCAGCAACGAATTACTGCTCTCTGAGGCAGCTCTGGCTTTCAAAGTGATCTAGTGGCCTGATTCCATAAGCACTTTCCAGCTGAAGGTGGAGTGGAGAGGGAAGTCCATTAGATACAGCCCATTAAATATAATTAAGCAATGTATTTGTTTTCTGAATTTTTCCGCCTTCTTTGTTACTTTATCCTTCTTCATGCTGTGATGTGCAAGTGATCATTTTTAAGGCAATAAACATTTACTCAATAATTCTTTACTCATTATTATTTATTCATTTTTTACTCACTCTAAATATCAGATTTTACATTAAAAAATTGGGTGAATCCCACTGCTTAAAGGCAGGTGGATAACTGCAGTCTGTACTGGAACTATTTTTAATGCTTCCAGAGTTCTTGTATGGAACTTTGTTTAAAGAAAATGTTGTAGAGAAAATAGAAAAGCTGGAGGCCTGCTATGCAAATTAGAAAGGAGAATTTAGCAGTTTAATTATCTCATAGTTAGAAAGTTAGATTGTAAACAAATGGCTTTAGAATGTTTCGTTTGTTGCTTTTAATATCTTTTAGTAAAATACGCCACTCAAACTGCCAGAAAGAATTGCCACCCTTATTTTAGTATTTATTAAAGAACTAATTTATTCAATTTCTCACTAAGTTTAAAGAATTCTCTGTGTACTCATGATTTATAAAAATTCTCCCTTGGATCTACTTTAATGTATGAGCACAATTCATTTTCTTACGTAAGCATTTAGGTTTGGCTCACAGTATTTAGAAAGAATTATTGGTCTTTCACTCAGCTTCCCTGTTTGATACACATTCTGTTTAGAAACACACAAACAGAATCTTTCATTAAATATATTTATGTAAAAATAATAAGAAAAGGCTCCTAAATTCATGAATTTATTCTTGAGAGCCTGTTTTCAGCTTCTCTAATGTAGTTGAAACTTGAAATATTTTAATGAAATCTTTAATATTACCCATCAGTTAACTATCAGAATTCTTTTCACATTGCTTTTTCCAAATTTGTGTGGAACACTTTTTTGTTGGGGATTGTTTATTTGTAGTATTTAAAAAAAAAAATCTAAAGTCAAATTCTTGTCATACAATGTCCATCCACCACCTTCTGCTACACTAGGCCTCTCCAACATCTCTTGGAGGTCAGTGGCTTTGTTTGAATTGTTCATGTCTGTGTAATTAACATTGAGACTGTTGTCTGTAAAAGTTGTTCAGTAGGTGAGACACCTTAGAAAAGTAATGCAGTAACAAAAAAAGAAAGCAAAAAAAAAATCATAAAAATGTGTAAATTTTTACTGTTCATTTCTAGAAATACAATTTTAGAATTCCTTAATGAAAAAACAGACATAAAAAGTTGTGAAAATCAAAATATCTTGAAAGAAATAAAGTCTCTCAGTGAACTACTTATTATAGAGTGAAAACTCACCCAGAGGAATTGAGGTAACCTCTCTGAAGTAGTCTCATTTAGAAATAATTTGATCATTACTAGAATTCTTGTCAAAGAAATAGTTCCTGAATACTTCATTTTTAGAAAAGTTTAACTTTTGTCTGTATTATAACACCGTCTAAGTCCAGTTACCTGTTTGGAATTATTTTTGTTTCCTTTCTGTTTCCCTGGCAAAAGTCACAGATTTATTTCTGACTTAGTTCTGGTAGGACACAAGGTCATTATAAACAACTGGACCATGATACACATTGTTCATTTGAAGCTTTAGGGGGTTTTCCTTTTTATTTTTCTTTTAATGTCAGGTGCAGACAATTTAGTTGGTTACTTTTGTGTTTTGTTAAAGCAGGCTCAAAATAATTGGTATTATTTTCCTTTTTTTTAATTATTTTGCTGGTCCCCTCAGTAAAGTCAGTAATTTTTTTTCCATTTACTAAGATATAAAAAACTTTCATTAAAAGAAAACTAAAAGTAGGTGAAAGGGGAGCTCCAGTTTGGCCACATTTGACAATAAGAGGCAGTGATAGAACAGTAGTTACCAGTGAGCTGACATTTCTTAATTTTCTAATAAAGACAAACAGAGATATCACAATGATATTTGCTTTATCCTCTAATTAAAAATGCTAGCAGTAATGTTCTAATGAGTGCAAAAGTGATGACATTTTGATTTTCTCATTATGTCCACATATATATTTTTTTAGTAGTAGAACAAGAAAATACAGAAATGCAAATATTTTTAAATTTATTCAAAATCAGTCTTTAAGGTCCATCTGAAAAATTTATAAATGTTCTTATTAGTAAGTCCAGAGTAAACCTTTTATCTCCAATGGGACTGGAGAATGCAAGACTATGAAAATCAGAAGTCGTGTGAGCTAGAGATCATGCATTCACACAGGCTGAACTTTAAATAGTAAGCAGGGAAGTCTAAACTGAAACTAACTGTTGGATGATAATTACTGGTGTAGAAAACATTGGGAAATGAAACAGGAAGGAAAACACAAGCAGCACTTGTAGGTTACCTGATCATCAATTTAATGGGATGTAAACCATGTACTTTTCACTATGTTTAAAGTTTCAGTGCAGGGTCTATTAGAACATGCTGCCAGTACAGAACCTACTAGAGCATATGTTGCTACTGGAGGAGTACATTTTTGAATGACTTATGAAAATTAAGGCTGATGTTTGACATAAATTGCTGAATCTTTTAGGACTTGCTTTTCCTTTTGGAAGTTATGTGAAACCAAGCACTAAAATGTGTTCATATTAGCTTTAGATGGACCACTCTCTTAATTGTTTTCATCTGTAGGTTTCAACTAATTGAATTGGAAATTCTTACATTCAGTTGGAACCTTAGACAGTCTTAAATTTATTTTCTGAAAGTCATCAGCTTCACATTATGATACTTCTTTGGGTATCTGGAGAGAAATGCAAAAAATCTATGTACACTTGGTTCAGAACAATACAAACGGTTTGTTTCCCTTTTTTGACCCCATAACCACATAGTATTTTTAATTTTTTTTAGAGCTGTGGAGGCAGTAACGTGTCCACTGAAAAACCTCTTAATGGAAAACATATGTAAAAACTGAATGCTTATTAATCAAAGCATAAATTTGAAAAGAAAAATTCAGGATGCAATGAGTGATTTTGTGAACAGGCTTCTAGCATGAGGTTTCTACCTGTTTACCAAGTACTCTGTAAATCTTGCCTTGCATCAGAACTAATTGCCTTGTTTTAAACTAATTGCGTTGTTTTAAATTTTATGGAGATGGGAAATTTTTTAATTGCACTACATCATTAAAGATCATTAATGTATGAGATATTATTTGGTCTTGATGTGTTTTCAACACTGGAACTCCTGAAAATATTAGTATTCTTGGAAATGACCTGGATACTGTTTAGTTAATATGGCTGGTGAAACATGAGCAGACTACTGCTGTATTTTCACTTTTAAGCTTTTCATGTGGCTGTCATCCATTAGCTTCTTTGGTTTCCAGGCTGCTTCACTCTTTCCCAAATTAAATCTTGGTACAGTTTTTTTCCTTTCTGGTCCATTGCATCTCAACAGTATTCACAATCTCATGACACCCTCTTACTTACCTTGATATTCAAGTATAACATTATCTCAGTGTTAATGTTAATGATGGGCAATTGAGAAACTCAGTTTAGTTCATTTGTAATTAATACTGTTTCCTACTAATCATACTTTGTTATGATGTTTTCCTTTATCACCAATTTTAAAAACAATCCTAGAATTCTATATATCAAGTGGAATCCCTTTTTTTGTATAGATGACTCTCCTCATTCAGGCTGTTTTGTAGGGCTGCAGATGCTAATGGTGGATCAGTGAATAATTTCAAACATGCTGTTTTTTCACAATCATTTCAGAATTCTGCCTTTGTGGCACTACTCAGCATCTCATGATTTCTCATGAGATGTCTCATCTTGACACGAGATAGTCCTCAACACACACACACCACACTCAAATGTTGCTTTTCCCCCAGGGAAAATAATGTTAGGGGAAACTACTATTTTTTTTTTTTTTTTTTTTGCCAGAAGAAAATCACTTGATATCTTATACTTTCCTGTAATTTTTATAGACAGTTAGGATTTTAGTAATTAGAAAACTGCAATTTCACATAGCATCAGCCTGCTTGGTTTGTCCTATTCTCTTATTCATGACTTAGGGCTCTTCCGAAATTAGAGAACATCTTTAAAACTAAATTAAAATGAGTAAACAAATATTTTCAACAGGAAATAAGCACTCAACATATTAGGTGGTATAAATATTAAAAAAATGTACTATTTACAACACATTAGTGTTGATTTTTTGTTATGTTCTTCAAGGAAAAAATGTATTTTAGAATTTTTATCACAACCAATAAAACTGGTTTGCATATTTGCACAGAAGCAATGGAGCACCACAATAGCATCAAAGTATATATTATTTCCTAGTTCTTGCATCCTTTCTCTTTTTAAGAACTTATAATAATGTTGCTACCAATCGCTCAGTCTATCATTTGCTTTTTAATTTATAAAATGTCAGCCTAAGTTTTCAGTGGAAGCTGGTATTGCATCTAGAGTCAAACTAGGCAGACTAATAATGAGGCTGAAATGAGCAGAACTGTAACTGTGTGAATGAGTTGATTTAATAAGGTTAACATCTGTCACTTCCAACAAGTTTAGCATTAAGACCCTACATATCAAGATGCCTTTGCCAGGCTCAAGATTAGTTGTTAGTGAGAAATACCAACAGAAAATGTCAATGTCTTTGGCATCTGTTTCAAGTGGAAAAAAAGTTCCCAAATGGTGTTATTTGTCTTTACTGGTGACATAATGGATTTTACAGGAAGGAGTAATATTTCTAGGATACTTCAGCAACTGATGCCTAAGAATCAGAGAACTTCCAACAGCAAAAGTTCAGGCCAAGCTGGCTTGCAGCTCCTTTAGCAGAGGGTGTGAATACCAGAATAGCACTGTTTCCTTAAGGCCTCTGAGTGGCCACAAGATTAAATGTGTTTTAACACAAGTATTTAATTATTTTCTTTCCTGTTCTCTTTATGTAAGTTCAAACTAGTCTCATGCAAGCCCTGGAGAATTTATGATCCTCAGTTGGTTTGATCTCTCCTGGCTCAACTTAATTTCTCTCTTGAAATAATAAAGGTAGAAGACTGGAAAGAAGTCATGCAAGACAGGTTCTATAGCAAGCATTAATTGTTCACTGTCTATTTTGTATTTTCTTTTTTGTCAGATGTTGGTAATGTTTTCCTTTATGTCTTTACTCACAAAATTCCAGTGACTGTACTTTAGATGGCAGTTTTTATATAAAAGGTACAACAAAGCATCTTCAGACATTGCTTTTATTTTAATGCTATTCACAATATAATGAAAGTTTTAGCACAAAAACATTACATTTCCTGCAGCTTGATGACAGAAATCCTCTAATAAATGCATCCTTCATTCCTTTTAATGTTCAATCTAAGATGACTTAGATTTTAACTTATATAACTTAGGCAGTTTCCTTCATGTCCTGCCCAACCATGGATGATGTTGTAGCTCAGACTCCTAATTTTGAGCATTTTTTCCCCCCATTTTTGCCAAATCTGTCCTTGAGACTGAACAGAGAATTCTCCACATGGAGGCTTAGTTCTAATTGTTGCAATGTCTCCCATCTTTTTGGCTGGCTTTTTGAGATCTGCTGGTTCATGCATTCAGTAATATGTGAGTGTGAGCTGGCGGAGCTGAAGGGATAATGACATGATAATCTAATGAGAACCCTGTTGCTAAGCAATGTGATAGGAACTTCCCTTGCTAAATATAATCTACACAAGTAATTAGGGAGAGATTCATGGCTGAGGCAGTTCAGTAGACAGTGTTTTCCTAGACATTCCTGTGACTCACAAGTGCTGATTGTAAGTCCTGTAAGTGTGCTGACTAACTTTTCATACATTCATACCTCACTTTGGTGGCAAGGTTAAATACAGAGGAAAAAAAAAACCAAACAAAATAAAATCATGCCCACTGAAATCTTCAGCCAAAGTGATGCATTTCTAGTGTAGATTAATTTCAAAGATGAATTACTTCATTATTTATTTTTACAGCTGCATTTTAATATAAAACAGATATCTACCCTCTAAAAACTTATATACACGAATGCTGGAAACCTTCCTCCTTTCTGCAAATTCAGTGGCATATGAAACTAACAAAAAGAAACTTTTTCCTTCACAAAAAAGCTGTTTTATTTCAGTTTATAATCTGCTCATCGTAGAAGCAGTTCAGAGAGCTTGTGAACAAAATGCTTTGAGTTAAAAAAAAGCAAAACAAAAAAGATTAAAAATGAAAAAATAGAAAGAAAGAAGTATGTTGATTTAAGAACTAAGTTTCCTGGGCATAAAAGCAAATTGTCTCTCATTACCACAGAATTTTATACATAAATATCCTTTGTAATTTGTAGGAGAAAAAACCCATTTTTTAGTATATTTTACTGCAACATCTGGGTACTCACTGGTTATTATAAATATAGTGAGGAATAAAAAAGAGTAAATATTATCTGTCAAACTCCATGTGTGCCTCATGGTATTATTGAATTAACTTTTTATCTTATTTTTAAAGTCTTTTTATACAGATATTGCATGGCTCATCTGATATACTTGAGGTAGATTGTTTTCCAGCACTTTTTACATCATTCTCTATACTTCACAGGAGAGCATGTATGTGTGAATCTGTCTAAAATATATATAGCCCTATTTAAATTTTTATGGGGTTGCAATGGGATTCATTTTCAAACTGACATATTTTTGAGTTGCTTGGGTTTTTTTCTCCCCTTTTCCAGGCTTTTCTCTATTTTTTTCCTCAGAAATGGGTTAAAACCAATACAGTCCTTTGTATTTCACATACTGATAAAATATTTGTTTAAAGAAGCTGCATATTGAAAGAATAGTCTATTTACAAACCAAAGCCACTGTACATTCTTCATTCTTTGGGCTGATTTTATCACACAGAGTTGCTGTGAAAATCTATCTGTTATTAAACTGTAGCACTGAAATTAGCATCTAACTCTTTAATGATATAATACAGCCTTAATGGCATTGTTGCTGGGTCAGCTTTGAGTTAGTTGGAATTGAAACTGAATAAGAACAAAAGAGAAATTGTTACTGCAATATTCCACAAGACATCATCAACTGTATGACTTTTTTTTTTTTTTCATTTCTGGTGAACACTGCATTTTATGGCCTGGAAAATGCACTTCAAGCTTTCATTGCATGAAAAATGATTTATCAGAAATTCAGGCAGAGAGAGACAAACACTGCTGTTATAATATTACATGCTGCTATGATCAAATGAGAAATTACTAGAGTTAGACTTACTTGATGCCTTAGACTACTGTTATTTTTGTGTTAAATGCAAAGAAGCCACCTTGGTCTTAGGAAGTCCCTGACCCTCTAATTGCTGCCTGTGTGGCATCTGCTTTTTACAGCTGACAGACAGAGTACTTGCCTACATGAGTTCCTCAGGTTATTGCTGGTGCTGAACTAGTGGAACTGTTCAGGAATAAGCACTTTCTGCTGATGGTGGTCCCAATATTTATGGAACACAATTGAAAAAATAGCATTTAATATGCAGTGATAAATTGCAAATTGAAGACTTTAACACTCTAAATTTCAGAATGGAAGTTAAAAATTATATGGTGCTTAGTTGATCATTTTGGTATCAGTCCTCACACAACTACTGCTTTCAATGGATATTTCATTAGAGTTAAACTGGTGTCAACATTAGGTGATTAAACAAATTGAAAACTAATCCATGTTCAAATCATTGAAGGTGAGTTAGAACAAAGATTATAATAGATAAATATCAGGAGGGGTTAACAAAGACATGAAAGAAGATTAAAAATAAATTAATACCATTCAGTGGGTAGTAAATAAATCATTGGGATTAACTGTGGAAATTACTTTGAACAAACAGATTGGAAAAATGCACCATAAAGTAGAGTGCATATAGGAGGAATGGTATTGTATATAATTTTGGATTATATTATGACAATATAAAAAAAAGTCTTGAATTGGTGGAGCAATCATTATCTCATATTGATTGACTGCAGCTGACCATGTAAATTCTCTCTTATATAAGTAGAGAGATTTAAATGAAGGCTGCAAATGTTATATTGGTGTTTGTTAATAGCTTTCAATGATTTTTAATTTTGCTGATAATGGTGGCCATTAAAAACCTTTTCTACTGGTGTTCATATATTACATGAAGTACAGGAAAGACTGAGGTAGCAACAGTGGTGCTAGCATAAGTTAAACAAATTTATTTGAACTCTGATATTCCTGCTCATTTTCTGTCTCACAAGAGAAGGTAGAAGCATCTGCTTCTGTACATCTTAGTGCTTCCCTATATAGCCTAGGTCAATGGAATGTGTGAATAAATACATAAATAAATCAAACACAAAGTCCTAAATGCAGCCTCTTAGCTGCCACTAAGGATTTCCTCACCAACTGGACAAATTCCCTCAGTGTTGCGCTGGCAGTACAAGGTGAGACACTTTGGTTCTTCAGCATATGGAACATGCTGGAATGCAAAAAGGTGCAAAAGGATGAGGCATAGCTGAAGATATGACATGGACAGAAATAGGCAGTATTACCTTTTGGGAATGCATTTTTCATCATGGGTTTTTGCCATCCTTAGGCTGTTGTAAATTTCAGGAGGGGGTCTCTGAGGTGAGTTTGCATTTTGGCACCCAACTGGAAGGGCAGATGATAAAGTGAATTCATCCACTGCATGAAAATTTTACTATGGATAAATGTTGATTCTAGATATAATATCTGTCTTTATAGGAAAAGAGTATTTGAGACCATATTGATTCAATAGAAAAAAATTCATGATTTTTCCTATGGAACCATTTTTCTTAAATTGTGATACTTTCTGTATACACTAAAGCATAATTTTTTTATCAAACACCACCAATCGCTACATTTTCATAGGAGTATTAGTGTTCTGAGACTAAGCATCCTGATATCCATGGAAAACAATGTCAGAGATGTAGATAGATAGATAGATAGATAGATAGATAGATAGATAGATTTATTTTATACTATGCCAGTCTATGAAATAAAAACCCAGTGTTCTTGGGGATTTTTTTAATGTATCACCTAGCAAAAATGGCCGGTGTAAAGTAAAAATGAATTGATGCTGCATGAACAGCATCACCCTTTGTAATATTTCTACAAGGTAATATCAAATAATATTAACGACTCCTGGCCATGCACCTTCAGGGTGAAATCTTTTACCTTCTTTAATAATTCAGATGACAAAAAGGTCAAATACATGTTATTAACACATAATCTAAGTGATACATTTAAATTTTTAAGTTTATTGGGAAATTTTTTACCCTTAGAGGTATGCGTGCTCCTAAGCTCCTCATCCTCACCAACTAAAAACCTTAATATAATTTAAGTTTTAAAAAATTTTGCTGTTTACTCATCGTTCATATTGGCACATATTTTATATCCTTTAGATTGTGCTTTTTGTTGGATGCTATTTTGTCCTGTGGCTTCTATCCTATGAATGACAACCTTGCAGTGAAAAAAAGTGATTTGAATTATTCTTGGGTTAAAATAGTTGAAACACTTTTAATAGTTACAATATATTTTGTCTATAAAAAGAGGACCCAACATTGCTTTTTATTTTTTTTTCATAGAGTCCTCATTTATTTGAAAAACACCCAAAGGCCACATCTCTGTCTTTAAAATACTACAGTTACAACTAAAATTCTAAAAACTAATTATATTGTATTGCTTCTCCATATATGTCTGATAATCTAAATTTTTAAATCTTTTCTATGTATTTAATATACCTGGAATCACAATCTGCTCCAGTGATATGCTTGAACCAAAGCTACCCCTGTGAAGATATTTAAATTAAAATAAAATTTTAAGGTATTTTAAGATTTCCTTTCATAGCCTGTATTTAGCTAACTGCATACATAAGTAGTGTGCTAACAGAACATTACCAGATTTGGTTTTTTATTTATTCCTAGGGGTTTAGGGAAAAAAGGCAAAATGTCCATGTATATAATGAAACCGAAACGGAGGATCTGACAAATAGCTTAATTAGCAATATTGAGCTGTTTTCCTACTAACCATAATAGGACTATATTAAAATAATTTGTCTTTCTCCATATCAAAACCAGAAAACTAATGTATTTGGAATAATTCCTACAAAGCTTAGTTGTAGACTACAATAATAATAGTAAAAACCTACTGTGTTTTTAGTGTGGAAGAAGCCATAGCTTATTCAAATCATGCTAACAGTTTGTTAATTTTTTCATGGCTAGAGTTTTGATGCCATTCATGTCATTCCTGCCAGTGTAAAATCAGAATCATAGCAGTGGTAGAAGTTCTGCTACTTCTAGAGAATAAAAGGATGTTTAAGAGATTTGGGAAATTAATACCCTAAAGGAAAAAAATATTCATGTTGACAAATATCCAAGTCTTATCTAGTGCTGCAAAAGTTTACAGATAGAACTTTATATAGAAATGTCAAACTATCAGGAGTTAGGGTATTGATGAACAGATACCAACAGAGAAAAGCTTCATGCCAAATATTAGGATTTTGCATCTCTATGCACAGATGCATTCAACATACAGAAACATTCAGTTTAGAAATAATAGGAAGGTGAATACTGAATGAGTTCAAAGCATGATTACTTTTTCCTTCCTAATTGGTATTCACTTTTGCCATCCACTTTTGGGAAGCTGTAGAAAAACCAGCTACACAATTACCTCTTTCAGATATCTGATGAGTGCAAATATGAGTCAGAATACTTAAAGAGCAAGTGTTAACAGTATCATTATATGCTATCATCTCTGTCTCAGAAATTTGTTTCAAGATGTGTATTTTTATTTATGGAGAGTAGTTTTTTTTGTTTTAGTAGAGTGGTTATTTGCATACTAATTACGCTATTTCTTTATCATGCCATGTAGTGATTTGATGTTTTGGTGTTTGTGCAATCCTTTCCATCATTTCTGATCAGAGCAGTTGTATAGATGTGTGACCAAATATTTTATTTACATCAAATATAGTATAAAGGACATACATAGGAGAGAAATTCTTGGGACAATCATATTTTAGTTTCCTGTGTGTTTTGCTGGTGTTTTATTGTTTGTTTTTCCTTGTTTGTTTGGTTGGGTTTTTTTTCTGGACACTTCATTATACCAGTTTCCAGTTCTGCCTTTTGTTTGGCACTGACATACTGATACTGCTACGAGTGGGCTGAGCAATAAATCCATTAAAAACCCTGTTTAATTGAATTTTCTTATACTGGCTTTTGTTTGTAATTCTTTTGCTTGTGTTTATAATTATTAGTTTATAATTGCAATCAATTAGGGTAGAATGTTTGTACACCTGTTTTATTTTCAGTCACTAGAGACTGTTGTATGGATTAAGACAATAATTCCCAAGAGGTGGCATACAAAACAGAATTAAAGAGCAGTGCTGAGGTTCAGCATTTTCTTATCGTGCAGTCTGGGGACTTTCCCGAGATACCAACAAATTTAACAGGCTGTGAGACAGAAGAAGCAGGAAAGGAGAAAAGAAAAAGGCTTGCTCTGCTTTAGGAAGAGGCATGATGAAAGATATCTGTAGATTTTAGATGAAAGCGGTAGAAAAGCATACTCTGTGAAATGAATAAAGTGCAAAATATTACTTAGTTATTATTTTAGAGGGAACCGAATATCAAATGACAAATGAAACCGGAACTATTTGCATGACACACTTATTATTTGAGAACAGCAGCTTGAATCCAGTCTGTAAGTGATTACATTTAATAATTCAAACTTGAAAAAAATTATTCTGTGATAAAATAAATAAGAAATATATAGGCACTTAATGCCACCTCAAAGATTCTGACAAAATCAGAGCTGGTTTTTAGATGTTGGTGGCAATATGGAGGAGTTTTATCACCGTAAGTTTTACTCTTCCTTCTTATGGCAGGCACTATGAAACTTAAACAAGATGAAAACAACTTTTATTCCTCCCATGCACCAAACAGCCTATCACAGAAACTGTGTCCTACAGGGTAGTGACAAAATCACCGCAATGGATTTCATACAGCCATAGTGTTCCTGTCAGGGTAATCCTGTGGTGGTCCTCAACTGTTTGCTTGAGTCGTAACTCTCTCGTTGTTCTAGAGCAACAATGTAGTTTGATTTGCAATGGAAAAACTTTGGGGTTTTGTTTTGCTTGCTTGGTTGATCGGCTTTGCTTGGTTTTGGGGTTTTTTGTGTTTTGTTTCTCTGTTGGGAATTCTTTGGGTTTTGGTTGTTTGTTTTTTTTTTTTTTTTTTGTTGTTGTTTATATTCTGCTGTGGTTTTTGGGGGTTTTTTTTGGGTTTCTTGGTGTTTTTTGTTGTTGTTGTTTATTTGTGGGTTTTATTTTCGCTTTTTGGTTTCTTGTTTTCTTCTTTTTTTTTTACTTTGATATCTGTTAACTCTGAATATACATTGTTCTTTTTCTCTCCTTGGTCTTTGCTTCTTCACACACTTCAAAACTGATCACCATTTTTCCAGCATTCTGGGTCACGCGTGTGCAAGAGAGAGCATGTGGTTTTCCAGAGGGATCTTTCTGTGCCATAATGACTATGCCATATCATAGTGAGATGACAGAGGTGTTACAGATGGATTGTTGTCCTATATGAAGACTGCCGTGGGGGACTTTGTTTATTTCAGATATGGCTATATTTCTTGTGAGACAAGTAGAGCTGCCTTTGATGATTTCTCAGTATTGATTAAAGATTGTTTTTTCAAGTGCTTCTGTTTCCTTCAGCCTCTGATCAGAAGCTTATGTGCAAGCAGGCTAGAACAGGTTTTGTAAGCCTAACACTATATTCTGTTTTTCTCTCTCTTGAAAGGCTTACATTTTCCTTTAATTTTCATATTTTCATGCTGGAGGCCACTTCTTAGTTTTGCTTTTTTATGTATTCTTTAGCAATGGAAATAATATCTGTTAGCTAAGCATGTACTTCTTTGTGTCCATCTGGTCACAGAAAACAGCCTAATATACAGCCACTCTTACTGTCTTCTTTGTACTTTCAGATTCCTGATTTCATAAAGAATGGATTTACTTTACAACATTCAGAGTTTAAGACTAAAAAATCAAAATTCTCCAATACCTAGTCATTGTATATTTCCTCACATGTGTTTTGAAATGTGTTTTTAAAATAGAATTTTCTCATAACTGCACTAGAACTATTACAGTACCAAATATTAGAAACGTTTTGTGTAAAAAAAGGGGCTTTTTACATGGAATATAGATTGTGAAATAAAGAATTGAGGTTTCTTTTGCTATCTTTGCATATTTTAACCTGAAACTTATCCAGAATTCAAGTGGTTAATAATGCAGATTGTATATGGTAGACCTGTTTGAAATGCTTCCTGTATCAGTTTATAAAAATTATAAATTTAATTTTCTCTGCTAAAATAAATGACATATATATTTCTGTCAAACAATTATATAATCATTATGTTTTTCGTATCAGGCAAAGTTGGCAGGGAGTAGTAATATGAAGAAAGTCATCAAGTCTTTAAGTTTCTAAAATGTGTACCCTTGCTTGTGAGATTGATGTGTACACACTGACCGACAGATTGCATCCTTATTTCACAGTAATTCACATGAATTCCAACTCTCACTGAGTTGGAGGAAGTTCAAATCGCTCAAGCACTTTGTCTCCCAGGAGGTGTGCTGATCCTGCAGCTGGTCAGCTCTGGCAGTCTGGAGAGGCAGAAGGTAGGCTGAGTCCCCCAGGAAGTCATTCTGTCTCTCAAGGAATTTGCAAGTGGACTCACAATGTAGAAAAAAGCATTACAGCCAAGTCTTGATTCAGTTATTGCAGGCTTCCTGTGCAGCCTTGGGCAAGTCATTCAGCTTCTGTCTGCTTCAATAGATGTTCTGTAGTACATGGAGTGTCTAAGCCTTTCTCATGTATTTTTGGTTATTATTGGTATATTTTGAGATGAGAGTTTGCTGTGTATTAGCCCTTTGGGAAGCTGGATAGGCAGGCAAATAGTCCACCCAAAAGTAACCTTAAAATATTACTTCATAATCTTTCACTATGATACTGATTACAGAAAAAAACGGACTCTCTGGTCTACACTGCCTTTTAATACATTCTGATCTACCTCTACATGTCAAGAGTTGGTTAAAAGAAGGTCAAAGAGAGTTCAGTATTACAGGAAAGAAGACAACTTTTGCTGCATCACGCTAAAAGTTCTGATGAAATCCTTTGTTTAAAATGTCAGAATTTTAATTTGTAGAAATGAGATTTTTAAAGCTTGATAACAAAAAAATCTTACTGGTAATTTGTCACATATGAATAATTTCACAGTAATCAGTGTGATTATTTTTTATTATGAAATTCATTCATTCTTGATAGGTAAGTCATCCTGCCATCTGACTTCTCCATCTCCAGCCTTTCTTAAGTCCACCCTTACAGTGTCTGTATGTCTCTACCCCTCAGTGCTCACCTGTCAACCCTGGCCATGGCATAAGGTTTGTCAACTGGAGATTTGGTTCAGTGAAGGTAGAGAAGTTCCCCATTTGAGAACTTTGCCCTTACACCTTAGGAAGCACATAAGCTAGCAAGAAATTTTCACTTTTTAATTCAGTCATTCCATTTGCTAACTACAGTGTCATAATTTCCACTTACAGTCACTGTCACAAAGTCAGATGAAAAATTGTCACTTCAGTTCCTGATTTCCAAATACTTGTTAGATACAAGTTGTCTTGCATACAAGGGTGCCAACAAAATGAAATAATATCGCCAAAATCAATAAGGGTATCTAAGATATAGTGAATAAGGATATCTAAGATATTGTGACCTGCAAGTCTGCAGATTTTCCTTGGCACTCACTAATTTTTTTTACCTCAGAATACTCTGTTACTTATTCTCTTCCTCCAAAGAATGAAGGTAGTTTTGTTTTCTCTGTCCTTCATGCTGCCAGCTGTCTGAGGTTTTACCCTATAAATGGGTGTAATGGATTTGGCTGGGATAGAGTTGTTTTTCTCCATAGCAGCTCAGATAGTGCTGGTTTATATTTGGAGCTAAAACAGTGTTGGTAATATGAGTGTTTTAGTTCTTGCCTAACAGTGTGCAGGATGTCAAGGCCATCTCTTTTTCTCACTCTGTCCCTTGGTGAACAATTGAAGTGTGTAGAGCACATTTTGAGGGAACACAACCAGGCTGATGACCTGAACTAGCCAAAGAGATATTCCCCACCATAAAAAGCCATGTTCAGTAATAACATGCAGCACAGTGGAGTTTAGTGTTGTTAGCCATCATTTGCTCAGACACTAGCTGGGTATCAGTCTGGTTGTGGGACATGGTGAGTGCCTGTGTATCGCTTGTTTTATTTCTCTCTCCTTCTTCTACCAGTCCTTCATTTTTATCAATGGCTATCTTTATACCCAGGTCTTCTTGCTTTTATACTTCCATTCCTCTTACCACATCCTAATGGGCCTGAGGGAAGTGAGTGAGCAGCCGAATTTCAAGCTTAGCTGCCTGCTGCTGGTAAACCCACTGAAATGGGAAATCCAGATTCTGTTTCTTCATCTGCTTAAGGCTGTCAAAACTTATATGTCTTATTTCCCAGGAAGTAAGATTTTATCTCTGAGGCCATTTGAAATAGAGACACATGCTACTTCTGCTGAAGTTTTGCCACTGCCCAGTGTTCCAACTTCAGTGAGCAATAAAGGATGCAAGAAAGAAGAAACACAACTCTAGTGTATATTTTATAACACTGATGTGAGGACCTTGAAACTGAGGTTTCCAATCCCTGCTCATAGGACTGATTAATTTTATATCAAACCTTCAGTGGGTGAATCAAAATTCTTTGAGATAGGAGCTACAACCTAAACGTGGATTCCCTACTTATTAGATCAATGTGCTTCCCAGAATACCCTTAGGTCCTTCATATATCTTTAGCCCTTAGCTCAGTATTCATTGTAGACTGTAGACTGTTGCAGCTGCTGGTGTTTATTGCAGTCTTTTGCAAAATATAGGTTTGACCACCATGGCAATTAGTAGAAATGATAAATGGTGGCAACCAAATCCCTAGTGAGGCATGTTCTTAGAATAACTATTAAATCAGACCTGTCAAGGGACTTAGGAGGAAGAATACTTAATTTCTGTTTCCTAATTAGATTTAGCTTTTCAATTTAGGCCAGTTTTGTGCCTAACAAGGATGCGAACTCTAAGTATATAAACAATGTTTGTCTACAGGCTGGCATGTATTCGTGGCAGTAGAGTATAGCAAAATGGAGAGAACTGTATCTTACAGAACATGAACTGTGTGGGTTATTCCTTTTCCAGATGATGCTAAGAAAATTATTGAGCTCCTATGCATCAGAAAATGTATAAAACTCTGACCAAACAAAAAGTTATTGTCTATGGAATATTATCACTTTTTCCAGAGTGTAATTTTTTGTGCATGTCCTGAGTTGCCACAGGTCCATCTCTGTGACTTTGGGAATAGCTGGGCAAATCATAATTCAGGGAAACTACACATTGCAAAATACTTTGTTTCAACCTGTTGCTGTGCTGGGCCTTGTCCTAGAATAACCACTTTCTATGCTTTATACAAGAGTAAAACAAGACTCAGAAAAAGACTGCAGAGATTTATAAAGTTCTGGGAAGGACCTACCTCGGTAATCCGCAAGGTAAATTCCACTTTTCCAAACCATAAAAGTGGTTCTAGTGGTGACTTTTGTAACTCCTGTGAAATAGACACAAGGTACACTTGGTTATTTACTGCATAGAGGACAGGGTCAGACAAAACTGATAGGGAGGCTCTCCCGCTGAGTCATGAGGTTCAAAAAGACCCCCTTGTGTTCTCAACTCCTTCTCAGAGGAGAGTTTATATGTAGCTGGACCCAGACTTAGTCTCAGGCTTAGTCATTTGTATAGATCTAAAGGATTATATATGTATAATCTGTCCTTTATGCCACTTATCTAATAATTCAAAGTTTCAGCGCACTTACTCCCAATTCACTTACTGAGTATCTGACATGAAAAGGCTTCTCTCAGCCTCAAGGAATAACCTTGAGAGGTGTTTCTGCTGAAGGGGAGATCCTGGCATGCAGCTGCTGCCATGCAGGAAAGCTCAGCAGGCCTTGGGCAGCCCACTATTTATGGAGTGTGATGATTGACTTACAGTCTTATTTGCAAACTGACTACAGATGTTAGTTTCTTCCAAACGTGGCTGGAGTTGGACATTAACCAGCACTGTGGTTAGGTGGGCACATTGCTCAAGTTAGCCCTTGGCTGCTTATTGTCTTATTATCCAAATACCCCCACTTTGAGCTGGATGCAGCCATCAAACCAGACTCATCCATTATGAGTACACTTCTAGTTACTGTTTAAGCAGGGATACAGAATATAATGGTCAGGTGAAGGAGAGTGGGGAGACCACACTGACACAATTTAGTATACAGATATTTCCTAATCCTCAATTTATCCTTTTAAGAAGGGCTTATGAAGGCTCTGCTTTAACACATTATTTCCACCACATTCCAGGGAATGCAGTTCCAGGATGGGATACCTCTCATTATCCAAAGTCATACACTTTGGCAGCATTGAATTAGGTTCATGCTCTCGTGACTACCTTAGTGACAAGAGTCACAAAAATGTGGAAACGTTTGTAATCTGGGTGACAGTAATTCAAATGAAATTTTTGCCCTTTCAATTAATTCAGTTTTTATGCATTGTAGAAAAAAAATATAACTCATCACAGAGGCAGTTAATGTCCTGAATCCAGATGGTATTGGCTTCCACCTCCTCCTGTTAAAATTTCATAATCAATTGCTTAAACATTTGGAAGAATATTTTATTGATGCAGTCTGAGCACTTGTATAATTTACGCGATTTCCTAAATTTATCTAAATAAGGGCTTTAAATGAAAAAAAAAATCATTATTGATTCCTTGACTGGCATGCTGCAATGAATTGATGGAAACTCCACTAGGAAGCCAAAACCAGGAAGGAATGTGAGGAGTGGGAGTTGTTGTTTATGTGAGAAAGCAGGTGGGGATGGATGATGGGCCACAGGAGAGCTTATGGGTTAAGATAGTGGGTATAGACAACATTATTGTACATGTCTGGTACAGGCTGCCTCAACAGGAAGAAGCAGGTGAGCCTTTATTCAGGTAATTTAAGAAAACTGTGTATTTTCAGACCCTGGTCATTATGGGTAACTTCAATTATCCTTATAATTGCTGGAAAAGCAAGGCAAGAATAACAGAGATCAAGCAATCCAGGCTTCTGCAGTCCTGTGATGAGAACTTCCTAATGCCTAAAAATGCCCCAGAAGCTGAGGAAGGAAGATACTCTAATAAACTACACACTTTTCAAAGAACTAGTCAGGATTAAGAGGGTCTTGGCTGCAGCAAACACAGGGGGGTGGAGTTCAGACTATTCAGAGGAGAAAGAGAAATAGCAGGATCCCAAACCTGAACCATTGGATGAATGGCATGGAATGTGACCATGGAAAGAGTAAGGCTGCAGGAGAGCTGGTCAAGTTTCAAGGAATCGCCCCTCTGGACTCAACAGTGGTCTACCCTGATAAGCAGGAGGTGAGACAAAACATGGCAGCAGATCTGCACAGATGAACAAAGAGCTCTTGAACATGCTCTGTACAGAAAGAGGATGCCAGAGGTGGGAACAAGGTCAGGGGACTCTGGATGACTTGTAGAGGTGCCATCTGAGCCTGCAGGGCTGGGCCTAGGAAAGCCAAATCCCACTTGGAGTTGAGTCTGGAGAGTGTTAATAAAAACAACAAGACAGGTTTGTAGATGTACAATGGAAGGAAGACTAAGGGAAAAAGGTGGACATACTGGCATATGAGAAAGGGAACCTATTGACAGAGAACATGGAAAGGATTGAGGTTTCAGATGTCTTCCTTCTTCACCTAGCTAGATAAAGCTGATGGAAGGAAAACTCACTTTCATTTTTTACCATGTTTATTTTTATGTGTTTTTTAAGATTAAATTGCTTTTGCTTCTCTTTTATGTTTGTGTTAGATTTTAAATTGTCTATTAGAGCTGATGTTATGCTTTGTTGTGTCAGACTGGGTCAATAAAATCTCTTGTTCTTGTTGCAGGTGTTTTTGTTTAGCAACCCTACAGAGAAAGCAAGTGTAAACAGTCTTGCCTGTGGTTTCTTTCTGATTTATCTGGAAATCTGAGCAATTTGTTAAACATGGGATATTATTTAATCAGCAGGGCAAATACTGTGTGGGTGTTACATTTTTCTTGAACTGCACATAATTAATATGGAAAAAGCAAAGTGAAACAGCATTTGCACTGCTGGATGAAACATTATTGGTAGGTGAATGGATGTGCCTCTTTTAAAGAACAAAAAGAATTGAACTAACTCAGTTATGTGAAAAACCCTATTATGTGAAAAATTTTTAATCTATCATTAATACACAAGATTAGCATTATTAACATATTTTTCATTATCACTGATAATGAATTTTGTCTCTTCCTTATTTTCCATATTATTCCTTGATGAGAGCACTTTGCTGGTAGCAAATATGTGCATAAGGATTCATTGTTAATTCTTATTGCCTCCTCATCAGCTGTATTTCTTTTTCTTCTTTCTGGTACAAAGGAAAAACATAAATAATTTTTCTTCTTCCAATTCTAGCATGGCAAGTACTGTATTACATCTTAATGTGCTTGCATTTGGGAAAAAATGAAAAAAAACCCACACCCCAGATGTTGTGGGTGGAAGATTGCTTTTCTTCTGGTTGAAATGAATTGATTGATTAAGGGCTTATCCAGTAATTTAGAGAATATAGCTTCTATTGCTGAAACCATAGCAGCAGCTCAGCACATTTTCTTTTATTTTTCTTTCAAGAAAGAAATAATTTTTACTAGACGGGTTTTTAAATTGGGAAGTGGAAAAAAATTCTGGGCCATGATTTTTATTGACTCTGCTTGCCAGTGCCTGGCTAAACTCCTGCTTTTGTCCACTTATGAAATTCTATTACTGAGACCTATGAAATTTCTGAATCCAAACAACTGTGGGTTTTGAAATTGCATAGAGCAGATACTTCCTTCAGAAGTCTGGTTCTTCCTGGAGAAAGCACAAGGACAGGCATATTTCCATTACTGTGGAATTGCCTTTTCCAAACCGCAAGAAAATGGAGAAACGCAGAAAATAAAAGTGAGAAATATAATTTATTATGAAAAACTTTTAGCTGATGTAAAATTACATTAGTTTATGCTCAGTTTACAGAAATCTAGAAAAACATGAGGTGGAAGAACATGCCTGATTTTCATGGTAGAAAATTTTTTTCCAGTAATTAAAAAAATATATGAAAAAATAGTGTTAGCTAATTGATGTATGTGTGTACATGCTCAATGAATTTGTTGTAAATATGTTTCCACTATTCAAACATTTTTGCTGTTTGACTGCCATTTTTAAACCATAAACTCTAGTCTGAATGCACATATAGTCATTTTATTTTCTTGAGCTATAGTAAAATAAAAAATACACCCTTAGGGAAAAAAATTCTTAATGTGTAATGATGAAGAATTTGCAAGGAATTGCTTGGCTTGCTTGCTAGTCTTTCTTCATGATACAAAAATTAGACAAGACATTGAAGTTGTCTGCAGTGCTTTTGTGAATATTTTAAAAAGGAGTTTAATTCTTGACATGTGCAAATGGCACACTTTTCAGAATGTAAAACATGGCTTAGTTTACCTCATTTTAATAATATAATTAAGATTTTTTTCATGTTAAAAATAGTGATATTTAGTTAATAAACTTTCAAGTAAAATTCTTTTAAAAATTACTGTCTTGTGGAAGAGGAGAATTTTGGAGTTCTCTCTGTTGCATGCTGGTGTGTAGCAGTCTGAATCAGTCCTCTGCTAGCTGATATGAAACCATGAACATGCTGAAAGTGATCCTTCACTAACATGGACCTACATAAGATGTAGCTTAGATTGTAAATTTAGTATTAAGAATTGCAAATATAAATATTTTTCATTTGAAAAGCTTTAAATATTTTTGGAAATAAACTTTTCAAGTGTATTAATTGCAGTTAGATTATAAAATGTAAAGAAAAATAACTAAAAACATTAAAATTTATTAAGATTGCAAAACATTCTATAAATTTGAGATGATAAACCTAAAGATTAATGGTTGGAATTTGTTGCATTGGTGATTTGCTCATTAAGGCTTTGTGGAAGAATCATTGTGGACTAAATAATATCAAACAAGTTAGTTTTGTAATTAGTTGGATAAAGGTATTTTAAGTGAAGAGTTTCTGTGAATTGACTATAGAGACTTAAGAGGTTTTTAGTGTGATCATCAAGGGATCCTGAATTTTACAGTGAAGCTGTGGTAATTCATAGTGTTCTGTGATCAGCTGCTGTCCTCAGAACCACTCCATTGACAGCTTCAGGTATTCAGCTTTTCAGTTAACAATATAAATGTAATTTTGAGTGCCAATAAATACTGGCAAATCCCCGAAAAGGCCGGGTTGTTTCTATAACTCAAATACCCCTCTAATGTTAAGGGTTTCTCAAGGTTTTGTGTGAATGCTTTAAAACTAACAAACTTCTATCAGACTTCTGCAACATTTTGTTTAATGTCATACATTTTGTATATATAAAAAATATTTTTAGATATATTTTTAGATATATTTAGATATATATAGATATATTTTTATATATACATACTTTTACATATATATATATATATATATATATATATATATATATAGGTTTCTATAGGGCTATTGCTTTATGAATGTTGCAATTTTTATTACACAGTTTCACTATGTTAAAAAAAATAGCACCAATAAAAGGTGAGAAGACAAAATAAAAAGACGCTGAGCTAAAAAATGGGAAACTGAATGTCCCTTGACCAGACAACACCCTCTGTGCTGCTGTAGAACTTGTTTCTGAAATAGAGAGATTCATCCCTGCCCCTGGCTTCCTGTTAGTCTTTTCACAATTTTTGTTGGTATGTGCTCCATGCTGGAGTTGGAAATAGCATTTTGAGACTTCATCTTTAAATCCTCTTGTTGCCTTAGTCTTGAATAGTCT